>NC_090415.1:8983436-10205734 GCF_036365525.1 Heterodontus francisci
ACAGGGAGGGAAGGACAGATGGAGGGATGGAGGGATGGAGGGATGGAGGGATAGAGGGATAGAGGGATAGAGGGATAGAGAGAGAGACAGAGAGAGAAGGAGAGGGAGGGAGTGACAGAGAGGAAAAGACAAATGGAGGGACAGGGAGAGAGACAGAGAGAGAGGCAGAGACAATGATCGAAGGAGAAAGACAAATGGAGGGACAGAGAGAGAGAGACAGAGAGAGAGGCAGAGACAGAGAGAGAAGGAGACAGATGGAGTGACAGGGAGGAAAGGACAGATTGAGCGATAGAGGGATCGAGAGAGAGACAGAGATAAAAGAACAGAGAGCATGTGTCAGGGAGTAGGAGCAGGGACAGAAGGAGAGAGAAGCAGAGACAGAGAGGGAAAGACAGATGGAGGGACAGAGAAAGACAGAGAGAAAAGGAGAGAGCGGGAGAGACAGAGAGAGAAGGAGACAGATGGAGTGACAGGGAGAGAAGGACAGATGGAATGACAGAGAGAGAGAGGGAGTGTCAGGAAGGGAAAGACAGATGGAGGGACAAAGTGAGAGACAGAGAGAGAAGGAGAGAAATGGAGTGGCAGGGAGGGAAAGACAGATGGAGGGACAGAGAGAGAGACAGAGAGAGAGGCAGAGACAGAGATGTAAGGAGAGAGAGGGTTTGACAGGGAGGGAAAAACAGATGGAGGGACAGAGAGAAAGAGAGAGACAGAGATAGAAGGAGAGAGAGGGAGAGACAGAGAGGGAAAGACAGATGGAGAGATAGAGAGAGAGACAGAGAGAGAGGCAGAGACAGAGATGTAAGGAGAGAGAGGGTTTGACAGGGAGGGAAAAACAGATGGAGGGACAGAGAGAAAGAGAGAGACAGAGATAGAAGGAGAGAGAGGGAGAGACAGAGAGGGAAAGACAGATGGAGAGATAGAGAGAGAGAGAAGCAGAGATGGAAGGAGAGAGAGGGAGTGTCAGGAAGGGAAAGACAGATGGAGGGCCGGAGAGAAGGAGAAAGGTAGTGATAGAGAGGGAAAGAGAAATGGAGGAACTGAAAGAGAGACAGAGAAAGGAGAAAGAGGGAGTGACAGAGAGGGAAAGACAGATGGAGGGACTGAGAGAGAGACAGAGACAGAAGGACAGAGAGGGAGAGACAGAGGGAAAGACAGATGGAGGGACAGAGACAGAAGGACAGAGAGGGAGAGACAGCGAGGGAAAGACAGATGGAGAGAGAGAGAGAGAGGCAGAGATTAACTAAGGGGTAATTGAATAAAAGAAATGGCAGCCAGTGTAGTGTATTGCTCCTCCTGCAGAATGTTCGAGGTGAGGGAAACCTCCGGTGGCCCTGCCGACTTCACCTGCTGGAAGTGCATCCGTCTCCAGCTCCTATCAGACCGTGTTAGGGAATTGGAGCTGGAGCTGGATGAACTGAGGATCATTCGGGAAGCTGAGGGGTTGATAGATAGAAGCTACACGGAGGTCGTTACTCCACAAATCAAAGGCAGCTGGGTAACAGTTAGAGGTGGGAAGAGGTCAGTGCAGGGATCTCCTGTGGTCGTTCCCCTCAACAACAAGTATACAGTTTTAGATACTGTTGGGGGGGACGGCCTATCGGGGGCAGGCTGCAGTGACCGGGCCTCTGGCACGGGGTCCTGCGCTGTGGCTCAGAAGGGAAGGAGGGAGAATGGGAGAGCACTAGTCATCGGGGACTCGATGGTGAGGAGTACGGACAGGCGGTTCTGTGGGCGCAGGCGAGACGCACGGATGGTTTGTTGCCTCCCTGGTGCCAGGGTCCGTGATGTTTGTGATCGCGTCTTCAGGATCCTTAAAGGGGAGGGGGAGCAGCCAGAGGTCGTGGTGCACATTGGCACCAACGACGTAGGAAGGAAGGGTGGCACAGATGTTAGAAGTGAGTTTAGGGAGTTAGGCTGGAAGCTGAAAGCTCGGACGGACAGAGTTGTTATCTCTGGTTTGTTGCCGGCGCCACGTGATAGTGAGGCTAGGAATAGGGAGAGAGCACAGCTGAACACGTGGCTGCAGGAATGGTGTAGGAGGGAGGGCTTCCAGTTCTTGGATAATTGGACTGCATTCTGGGGAAGATGGGACCTGTTCAAACAGGACGGGCTGCATCTGAACCAGAGGGGCACCAATATCCTGGGAGGGAGGTTTGCTAGTACTGTTCGGGAGGGTTTAAACTAGTTTGGGAGGGGGATGGGAACCGGACTTGTAATCCAGGGACCAGTGGGTCCACTCAGAAAGACAAAGAGTGTAGTGAGGTATTGGGGAAGGTAGCACTGTCACAGAGGACAGATGGGCACGGAGAAGGGTTAAAGTGCGTATACTTCAACGCAAGAAGCATCAGGAATAAGGTGAGTGAATTGAAGGCGTGGATGGGCACTTGGGACTACGATGTTGTGGCCATCACTGAAACGTGGATAGGTGAGGGGGAGGAATGGTTTTTGGAGGTACCTGGTTATAGATGTTTTCATAAGATTAGGAATGGTGGTAAAAGAGGTGGGGGGGTGGCATTGTTAGTTAGAAATAGTGTAACAACTGCTGAAAGAATTTTCGAGGAGGATCTGCCGACTGAGGCACTGTGGGTTGAGGTCAGGAACAGGAAAGGAGCAGTCACCTTGATGGGAGTTTTCTATAGGCCCCCCAATAGCAGCAGGGAGGTGGAAGAGCAGATTGGGAAACAGATTTTGGAAAGGAGCAGAAGTCACAGGGTAGTAATTATGGGGGATTTCAACTTCCCAAATATTGATTGGCAACTCTTTAGATCGAATAGTTTGGATGGGGTAGTGTTTGTGCAGTATGTCCAGGAAGCTTTTCTGACTCAGTATGTAGACTGCCCGACCAGAGGGGAGGCAATATTGGATTTGGTACTAGGTAATGAACCAGGGCAAGTGATAGAGCTGTTGGTGGGCGAGCACTTTGGAGATAGTGATCACAATTCTGTAGCATTCACTGTGGTAATGGAGAGGGATAGGTATGTGCAACAGGGCAAGGTTTACAATTGGGGGAAGGGTAGATATGATGCTGTCAGGCAGGAACTGAGGAGCATAAGTTGGGAGCATATGCTGGCAGGGAAGGGCACGGTCGAAATGTGGAACTTTTTCAAGGAGCAGATAGTAGGGGCCATTGATAAGCATGTCCCTGTCAGACAGGGAAGGGATGGTCATGTGAGGGAACCGTGGTTGACAAGAGAGGTTGAGAGTCTTGTTAGGAAGAAGAAGGATGCGTATATAAAGTTGAGGAAAAAGGGCACAGGCATAGCTCTGGAGGGATACAAGTTGGCCAGGAAGGATCTGAAGAAAGGGATTAGGAGAGCTAAGAGAGGGCATGAAAAATGCTTGGCGGGTAGGATAAAAGAAAACCCCAAGGCCTTTTACGCGTATGTCAGAAATATGAGGATGACTAGGGGGACCATAGGTCCGGTCAAGGACAATAGCGGGAGACTGTGTGTTGAGCCGGAAGAGATAAGTGAGGTTTTGAATGAGTACTTCTCTTCGGTATTTACGAATGAGAAGGGGTGTATTACTGAAGAGGACGGTGGGAAGCAGACTGGTAAGCTCGAGGAAGTGCTCGTTAGGAGGGAAGATGTGTTGGGGTTTTTGAATAACTTGAAGATAGACAAGTCTCCCGGGCCTGACGGGGTATATCCAAGGATGTTATGGGAAGCAAGGGATGAAATTGCAGAGCCGCTGGCAATGATCTTTTCATCTTCTCTGCTGACGGGGGTGGTACCAGGTGATTGGAGGGTGGCAAATGTTGTGCCCCTGTTCAAGAAAGGGAATAGGAACAACCCTGGGAATTACAGGCCAGTTAGTCTTACTTCGGTGGTAGGCAAGTTGATGGAAAAGGTGCTGAGGGATAGGATTTATGAGCATCTGGAAAGACACTGCTTGATTCGGGACAGTCAGCACGGTTTTGTGAGGGGTAGGTCTTGCCTCACAAGCCTGATTGAATTCTTTGAGCAGGTGACCAAGCAAGTGGATGAGGGTAAACCAGTGGATGTGGTGTACATGGATTTTAGTAAGGCATTTGATAAGGTCCCCCATGGTAGACTTATGGAGAAAGTCAGGAGGCATGGGATAGTGGGGAATGTGGCCAGTTGGATTAAGAATTGGCTAACTGATAGAAGGCAGAGAGTGGTCTTAGATGGTAAATACTCAGCCTGGAGCCCAGTTACCAGTGGCGTGCCGCAGGGATCAGTTCTGGGTCCTCTCCTGTTTGTGATTTTTATTAACGACTTGGATGAGGAAGTCGAAGGGTGGGTCAGTAAATTTGCAGATGATACAAAGGTTGGTGGAGTTGTGGATACCGAGGAGGGCTATTGTCGTCTGCAAAGGGACTTGGATAGGTTGCAGTGCTGGGCTGAAAAGTGGCAGATGGAGTTTAACCCTGAAAAGTGTGAGGTCGTCCATTTTGGAAGGACAAACATGAATGCAAAATACTGGGTTAACGGTAGGGTTCTTGGGCATGTGGAGGAGCAGAGAGACCTTGGGGTCTATGTGCATAGATCGTTGAAAGTTGCAACTCAAGTGGATAGGGCTGTGAAGAAGGCATATGGGGTGTTAGCGTTCATTAGCAGAGGGATTGAATTTAAGAGCCGTGAGGTGATGATGCAGCTGTACAGGACCTTGGTAAGGCCTCATTTGGAGTACTGTGTGCAGTTCTGGTCGCCTCATTTTAGGAAGGATGTGGAAGCCTTGGAGAGGGTGCAGAGGAGATTTACCAGGATGTTGCCTGGAATGGAGAATAAGTCTTACGAGGAAAGGCTGAACATTCTAGGCCTCTTCTCATTAGAAAGGAGAAGGATGAGGGGTGACATGATAGAGGTTTATAAGATGATCAGGGGAATAGATAGGGTAGACAGTCAGAAACTTTTTCCCCGGGTGGAGCAAAGCGTTACAAGGGGTCATAAATTTAAGGTGAAGGGTGGGAGATATAAGGGGGATGTCAGGGGAAGGTTCTTTACCCAGAGAGTGGTCGAGGCATGGAATGCCTTGCCCGGGGAAGTTGTTGAGTCAGAAACTTTAGGGACTTTCAAAAGGCTTTTGGATAGGTATATGGATAAAGGAGAATGATGGGGTATAGATTAAATTGTCCTTGACAGAGGACAAAGGATCGGCACAACATTGTGGGCCGAAGGGCCTGTTCTGTGCTGTATGTTCTATGTTCTATGTTCTATGAGAGAGTGAGTGACAGGGAGGGAAAGACAGATGGAGGGACAGAGAGAGAGACAGACATAAAAGGAGAGAGATGGAGTGACAGGGAGGGAAGGACAGATGGAGGGATAGAGCGAGAGAGAGATAGAAGGAGAGGGAGTGACAGAGAGACAGAGGGAGAGGCAGAGACAGAGAGAGAAGGAGAGAGTGGGAGAGAAACAGAGGCCAAGGAAGTTGGAGAGACAGACAGAGAGAGAAGCAGAGATGGAAGGAGAGAGAGGGAGTGACAAGGTGGGAAAGACAGATGGAAAGACAGAGAGAGAGATTCAGAGAAAGGAGAGAGAGGGAAAGACAGATGGAGGGACAGAGACAGAAGGACAGAGAGGGAGAGACAGAGAGGGAAAGACAGGGAGAGAGAGAGGCGGGGGAGGGAGTGACAGGGAGGGAAAGACAGATGGAGGGACAGAGAGAGAGACAGAGACAGAAGGACAGAGAGGGAGTGACAGGGAGGCAAAGACAGATGGTGAGACAGAGAGGGAGACAGAGATAAAAGGAGAGAGATGGAGTGACAGGGAGGGAAGGACAGATGGAAGGACAGAAGAATAGAGAGAGATACAGAAATAGAAGGAGAGGGAGAGGCAGAGAGGGAAAGACAGATGGAAAGACAGAGAGACAGAGAGAGAAGGAGAGAGTGGAAGAGACAGAGAGGGAAAGACAGATGGAGGGATAGAGAGAGAGAGAGAGAGAGAGAGACAGAGATAGAAGGAGAGAGAGGGAGTGACAGAGAGGGAAAGACAGATGGAGGGACAGAGAGAGAGAGAGAGACAGAGAGAGAGGCAGAGAGAGAAGGACAGAGAGGTAGTGACAGAGAGGGAGAGACAGATGGAGAGAGAGTGAGGCAGAGGTGGAAGGAGAGAGAGCGAGAGACAGAGAGGGAAAAACAGAAGGAGGGACAAAGTGAGAGACAGAGAGAAAAGGAGAGAGATGGAGTGACAGGGAGGGAAGGACAGATGGATGGATGGATAGAGAGAGAGAGAGGCAGAGAGTGAGAGAAAAGGAGAGAGTGGGAGAGACAGAGAGGGAAAGGAAGTTGGAGAGACAGAGAGAGAGAGACAGAGAGAGAGAGACAGAGAGAGAAGGAGAGAGAGGGAGTGTCAGGGAGGACAAGACAGTTGGAGAGAAAGAGAGATAGAAGGAGAGAGAGGGAGAGACAGGGAGGGAAAGACAGACGGAGGGATAGAGAGAGAGACAGAGATCGAAGGAGAGAGACAGAGAGGGAAAGACAAATGGAGGGACAGAAAGAGAGACAGAGAGAGTGGCAGAGATGGATGGAAGGAGAGAGAGGGAGTGTCAGGATGGGAAAGACAGATGGAGGGATAGAGAGAGAGAGAGACAGAGAGAGGCAGAGTCAGAGAGAGAAGGAGAGACAGAGAGCGAAAGGCAGTTGGAGTGACAGAGAGCGAGTATCCAAGTGTGGGAGACATTCTGTATCTGCCAGTATCTCTACTGTGCACACAGGATAGACACATTCAATATATGTAAGTTACTGATACTGTGTCTGTATATTTGATTCATTCTTGATCTGTGAAGCTCTGGCACCCTGGTTGAGTACAGGATTCACTCTGCATCGATGTGTCTTTGTGCTGTATGTGAGTTGAGATCCTGCTGTATTCAGGACTTAATGTGTATCTCAGGCATTGTGTTGTCAATGCTTTGTTTAACTCATTAATGTATCAATATGTGTTTACTTGTGTTTAATTTAAAATAAGGATTAACAATATTTTATTGCTGTAGGTTTTATGCAATTCTTGTTTGTGAGTTGCAGCTTGGTATCCAATTTGTAGCTCTGCAAAAGCAATTGTGAATGACGATCTTTCACATTTAGAGCATGACCATATATGTTTAGAGCATGACCTGATTTGGGGCGGCACAGTGGCGCAGTGGTTAGCACCGCAGCCTCACAGCTCCAGCGACCCGGGTTCAATTCTAGGTACTGCCTGTGTGGAGTTTGCAAGTTCTCCCTGTGTCTGTGTGGGTTTCCTCCGGGTGCTCCGGTTTCCTCCCACATGCCAAAGACTTGCTTGTTGCCAGGTTAATTGGCCTTTATAAATTGCCCCTAGTATAGGTAAGTGGTAGGGAAATATAGGGACAGGTGGGGATGTGGTAGTAATGTAGGATTAGTATAAAATGGGTGGTTGATGGTTGGCACAGACTCGGTGGGCCGAAGGGCCTGTTTCAGTGCTGTATCTCTAACTAACTAACTATGTAATGTCAAATTCCATCGGTTTGTAGAGAATGAATTAATCGTGTATGTTGTTGTCTGACCCTTCGTAACATGTTTACACTGGTGTGTAATTTGTAGCTCAGTTTATATTGTGGGGTGTGTTATTGGGATTCATTCTGTAGCTTTCAATCAGATACATTTTGTCTGTTCTGTTTAAGATTTGATATTTGAATTGTAGCCAAGGTGACACAGTGTATTCAAATCTGATAATGTGTATGTTTTTGAACTGTGAATCATGTATCTACCAGTCAGTTGGAGTGAAATAGAAACAACTCCTATCTCTACAGCTCTATTTGACTATTGGATTGATAGTGCGTCTCTCGACCTTGGAATCAGTGTGGGTCTGACTACTTATTTTGTTTGTTACAGTGGAAATGATGACCTGACCATGTCAGTGTGCTTTGTGACTGATACTGTACCTACTGTGTATTGGAACAAGCTGGATGCACGTTTCCTTCTGTCGAGGAATCACGACTTTCATTCTGGTTCCTTCAAGTGTTTGCCTGCAGGAAAAGAAAGGCAACACTTATACTTGAATAACAGCTGAGTGAGAATAAACAACAATAAACATTCTTAACAATCAAAAAAGAAAAGTTAACAACACAAGTAGTGTCAGTGTCTGAGTCCACTGCAGTACTGCAGAACTCTGCTTCTGCTTACCAGGTATTTGGAGCGGTTTTGTAACAATTTTGTGACATTCAGAAACAACCCAAGCCCCGCACTGCTCCATGAATTGGAATACCCGATCGAGTAGTGACATTTGCGTAAGCCAGATTTCTATTTCCATGTCCCATTGTTCAACGGACAACAAGTAAGCACTGTTTAAAAAAGTGTCTTTAATCTTCTCACCTGGTCCCTTCAAATCTGCCGCATCTTGATTGTTCAGACATTTTTTTTCTGCTATTCACTATCCAATAACAATAAATAGTGAGATACTGGATCTGAAGCAGGAACATTCATTACTGAAGAAGGGTCAGTGACCTGAAGCGTTAACTCTGCTTCTCTCTCCAAAGATGCAGCCAGACCTGCTGAGTTTAGTTTCGTTTAGCTTGGAGATACAGCACTCAAACAGGCCCTTCGGCCCACCGAGTCTGTGCCGACCATCAACCACCCATTTATACTACACTAATCCCATACTCCTACCACATCCCCAACTGTGCCAATATTTCCCTACCACCTACCTATACTAGGGGCAATTTATAATGGCCAATTTGCCGACCAACCTGCAAGTCTTTTGGCTTGTGGGAGGAAACCGCAGCACCCGGAGAAAACCCACGCAGACACAGGGAGAACTTGCAAACTCCACACAGACAGTACTCAGAATTGAACCCGGGTCGCTGGAGCTGTGAGGCTGCGGTGCCAACCCCTGCGCCACATTTCTTGTTTTTATTTCAGATTTCCAGCATCCGCAGTATTTTGCTTTTTATTATAACA
Source organism: Heterodontus francisci (assembly GCF_036365525.1). Classification (NCBI taxonomy): domain Eukaryota; kingdom Metazoa; phylum Chordata; class Chondrichthyes; order Heterodontiformes; family Heterodontidae; genus Heterodontus; species Heterodontus francisci. The sequence continues at coordinate 8,992,315 of NC_090415.1, forward strand.
TTCATTACTGTTTGGAGAGAGAAATCAGCAATGATTTTCAATAGTGAGTACATCATATTCTGTCTCTCTCTCCCTGTCCAGACACTGCCTGAGAAAGACCTCTCCCTTCCCCCCCAGCTCACTCCATGTTCCAGGACCAGTTCCTGCTCCACAATGTACATTACAAACTGTCCCCCACTCCCGCTGAATGGACCCGGTAATCAATGCTAATCTATGAGCACATCGGCAGACGCGGGCCCAAATCTGTTGTACTGCTGTGAGCAGATACTGTTTGTTCACTTACCCCAGGCTTGTAATGTCTCCATTTGCAGCTGATTTAAACAATCACAGTGAATGGCGCTCAGAGGCAGAGCTGGGGGATGGGGTGCGCATGCGCTCTTCTCCGCGTTTTGACGTCATATTCGAAAGGCCTTTCTCGCGCGTGCGCAGATCTCTGCAATAATTCAGCAAATAAACATCAATGGGAACTTCTCCCAATGTCTACATTGAAAAGTCAAACATGGGGTTAGGGTGGAGGGAGGGAGGGGAAGTGTGGGGGAACATGGAACATATAAAACTGGCAGCTGGTCCCGGTTGTTAAATGTCCTCATGTACACAGTCTTTGCTGTGATTTTCAGGGGTTAGTTGCCGATGCCTCGGTCTGTATCCCTTAAACACTCTGAGCCAGGAGATCCTCGCAGTCCCTGTTGTAATATTGATGGACAGGAATATTTCCAATCTTTGGCCGAGTCGATCATAACCTGCTGTTCAATCATGTTATTATTCAAAGAATTAATGAGACATTCTGTTCACTACTCAGGCCTTGAACTCGGTTTGAGCAGACCAAAAACTGAAAGGTTCAGCACTTTTGCAGATAGAGCAGGTAAAGCTGGATAGAGGGACTCAGGGTGAATCCTACACACACAGGATAGAAGCAGTGACAGGTACCCAGGGAGGGGAACTGGTCTCCTTTCTGTTACCTACTCACCCAACAGAGACAGTTAGAGACTGCTTAAACATCCACCCCACTGCAATTCAGTACTGGAGAAAGACATTGACCCATCTACTCCATCCTTCCTTACTGTTTCTGTGACATGGTACAAGGGAAAGTTTTCCAGTGCCCCTCACTCACAGACAGCAACTGACGTGTGTTCAGACCATCAGTATTAGTCTATCACTTAGTCTGAACAGGTGTCTCCAAGAACCTGCAAATGCTGAATCCGGAAGCAGCTGTTTTGCTCAGAAATTGGTCATAGCAGGAGAACCCCTGTCTGAGTGTGGAAACATTTTAGATATGTCCTCAAATCATCTCTCATTTGGGAAGATAGTTTACAGTTCAGGGAAATTTGTCGGTAACATGTGAAGTCGAGGCTCGAAGGCAGCATCCATACCTCCAAACGGGTCATTTACCTGAACCCTTCTAACACCACCTAACCCTCATGTGGCAGAGTCTGCAGATCATGCATTGGATTTATCAGCTATTTCAGAACCCATCAAACTGGAGTGTAAAAAGTCATCCATAATCGCAGGGGACTGTCTGAGATGGAGGAGAATAAATAGGTCAATATGACCATCATCAATAATAATAAAGTGCATAGGGAGGAGAGCGAGAGGAGGGAGATAGAATAGAGAGGGGAACTGGCGACAGAAAATGTCCTGTGATTATTGGCCAAAATAGACCTACAAGGTACAAACTCAAGTTCTGTGATCAAGTCTGAGAGTTTATTAGTCTTAACTAAGATAGATAAAGTGAATGTTTAACAACAGCAATAGGTTTGCAGCATCACTCAGCACCGGTTCTTGCTTCTGTGCTTGCTGGGGCGTGGACTTCTCTCTTTCTGCTTCCCTTGCTGTTTTCTTGACCGTACTCTATCTTCTCCTTCTAAGTGTGATAACGATGTTCCGTGGACCCCTCTGTAAGTGCCGACAATGTCCTTTAACACCCTTTCTTTTACCCTTCTTTGGGTGCAAGAATGTTCCCATATTAGCTTTGAATTGGACCAGCTTGACATCATTGTTTGACCCGAGTTAGTTAATGGTTCAATCTACACACATTACAGATACTTCCTGTTCCTTTCTATTTTAACAAGGATACTAAAGGTCACATTCTTGCTGATGGAAGCCATTTTGAGTTTGCAATTCTACAGTGTCCTATTTATCTCTTCTCTCCCCCTGTAAGGATGCTGTGGTCTTCAACCTATCTCTCCCATTGTTCTTACATAGAGGTTTTGACGGACTATAGCCTTGTAATGTCATTTCATAATGAAACAAGCATTAGCTCAAACAGACTGTAATATATTGATGTACATAGCATACAAGTTGTCCTATTATTGTAGCTGTCCTTATTATTCACAAAGGCAAAATATCTCATGATCCATCACCCCCACATTGTGGCCCCCTCCTGCTGCATGACTTTTCCTTTATGTCGTGACTCAGTGCATCATCCACACAGACACATCTCTCAACATGGCATTTTGACATATTCCTGTGATGATGACAGTCACTGCTTTGCCATCCAGCCTTGACATAGCAGTTCTTGCATAAATGTAAGCCATGGAAATGCTCTAACCTTTACACAGAGTATAGCAGTGTTCAGGTGATACAGAAAATCCAGTGAATTGGGCAGAGACAATCAGTTGATCTATCAAAGTCTCTTAGTTTTATGCTCCTATCTATACTACTTAATGCACAACTATTCTTTTACACCTGAAAAGCTTGGATAGATGGCTCTGGATTGTGTTCTGTAAGCAAGGGGTTGTTCTCCTTTGAGAAATGGAGATTGAGAGGAGGTTTGTTAGAGGTGTATATAAGTTAGACAAGGATAACCTGTTCCCATTAGCTGATGGTACAAGGACTAGGAGACACAGACTGATGGTTTACGGCAAGAGATGGAAGGGAATGTGAGGAAGAACTTTTTCTGTTTTACCTGCTGGAACTCGCTGTCCACAAGTGTGGTGGAAGGAGAGAGAATCAATGATTTCAATAAGAAACTGGATAAGCACTTGAAGGAAACAAACTTGCTGCAGGGCGACGCTGATCAAGGAAGTGAGTCTGATTGGATGTTGACAATATTTTGTAAGCTTTCTTTCTGAATTTGCATTGACATTTTTAAGCTGCAAAATTCCACAGCACACTTGACCATCAACTTTAAGGGAGAAGAACATGGATGTTGAGAATATTTGTCGACTTCAATTCAGTCATGGCTTTTCATTTGTCACATTCTATGGCAAGGTTGCAGAAATATATTTGACCGCGAGTGGGCATTGCGATGACCGGGAATCTAATCTGGGTCAATTGTTTGGAAGGCAGATATACTCACCACTATACCAGCATCGCTGGCATACATGTAGCTCGTCATTTATACAGGAGACACACCAGAGCTCATTGGAACTCAAATGTCATTTCAACCATTTCAATCTGCACCTTAACACCACGTTCATGTTCCCATTGGAGGATAGGATCATGGAATGGTTACCTCATCTCCGAGAAACCGAAAAAATTCTAACAGGACTGGACAGACGAGATGTAGGAAGGATGTTCCTGATGGCGGGGGAGTCCAGGACCAGGGGTGACAGTCTAAAGATAAGGGGTAAGACATTTAGGACTGAGATGAGGAGGGATTTCTTCACCCAGGGAGTGGTGAACCTGTGGAATTCTCTACCATAGAAAAGAGTTGAGGCCAAATTATTAAATAAATTCATAAGAGAGTTTGTTGCACTGGATTCGGGCATTTAGATGCTCATCAGATGAAATGCATTTTAATTTACTCTGGTCATTTGTGTAAGGCTTTTTTTTTACAATTCGACCCGGGTTCAGTTCTGGGTACTGCCTGTGTGGAGTTTGCAAGTTCTCCCTGTGACCGCGTGGGTTTCCGCCTTGTGCTCCGGTTTTCTCTCACAGCCAAAGACTTGCAGGTTGATCGGTAAATTGGCCATTGTAAATTGCCCCCAGTGCAGGTAGGTGGTCGGAGAATTGAGGGAAGGTGGAAATGTGATAGGGAATATGGGATTAACGTTGGAATAGTATGGTTGATGTGGTTGATGGTCGGCACAGACTGGGTGGGCCGAAGGGCCTGTTTCTGTGCTGTATCTCTCTGACTCTATGGACTACGAAAGCGTGTCTTTTAGTTCTAAAACGATCGCCGCTTATGTCTAAAGGGATCAAAGGATACGCGGACAAAGCGAGAACAGGGTACTGAGTTTGGATGATCAGCCATGATCATATTGACTGGCGGTGCAGGCTCGAAGGGCCGAATGATTTACTCGTGCTCCAATTTTTCTATGTTTCTATTAAATTAGTTATTCGTCGTGTCAAGGCCGGCTCTCCGCAAGACCTCCTCCACCGACCCGCCTTTTCTCCATTGCTCTGCAGTTTTGTTTTATTCTCGATATAATTATCCAATTCTGTTTTCAGGGTCTCGATTGAATCTGCCCCCAACACACTCGATGTTATTCCTCTCCAATTTCAGATATTTCTGAAGGAATGGGAATATTCTTGCATGACTCACTTTTAACCAGTAGATGGCATCAGTCTACAATCATTTGGATCTTGTGATTTGTGTCCACACATATCGACCGCAATGGGTCTGCTGCTGCCCGGGGAGTTCTCCAAGCACGCCGCCTTGGCAGGGACAAAAACACTGACGAATTATCCCAGTTCCTTGTAAATCTCCACAGTGTACAGAAATAAAACACGAAATGCAACATCTCTTTTAAAATCAGCCGACAGCTTCTTTGAAACAACTGCCCTGAAAAAAAAAACTGACCCTGCCCGGAACTGAGCTCTTCAAAGAGCCATCAAATTGGCAAAAGATAGAGCTGTTATCTCTTGTTGATTCCAGCACTTAAACGTCTCAGAAGGATTTGACCACCCTCTTTACTGTCCACTGATAACTCTCGAAGCAGAGTGACCCAGATTCCTTTGTCTCCATATTGCAGCTGGGAATTTCAGGACCTTACAGTTCTCAGTGTGAGAGCAGTGACACCATTGTATGCAAGTCATTTTATCAGAGTAGCTCATTTTAGAACTCAAGACACGCCTTAGTGGTATATAAACGGTAGAATTGTAAAAAAGCCTTACAAATATGGAAAGAGAAAATTAAAATGCATTCCATCTGATGAACAGATAAATGCTTGACTCCAGTACAATTCATACCAACACAAAATAACGCGAACAGTATAACATTACCGTCTCTCAGACAGTAACCAGCCCTTTCACAGATGAAGTGGGTGGCTCTGAAAAGAGCCTTTGGGTTGTCAAATTCAGGTCTGGCCGCTTCACTTGCCCTTCGTGCTCGGAGCGCTGGTTTTCTTGGGCAGCAGCACGGCCTGGATATTAGGCAGCACACCGCCTTGTGCGATGGTCACCCCTCCCAGCAGCCTGTTGAGCTCCTCGTCGTTGCGGACGGCCAGCTGCAGATGTCTGGGGATGATACGGGTCTTCTTGTTGTCCCGGGCCGCGTTGCCGGCCAGCTCGAGGATTTCAGCTGTCAGATACTCGAGCACAGCAGCCAGATAGACCGGGGCTCCGGCACCCACCCGCTCAGCATAGTTGCCCTTTTTAAGGAACCTGTGAACACGGCCCACCGGGAACTGCAGTCCAGCTCGGGAGGAGCGGGACTTGGCCTTGGACCGAGCTTTACCACTGGTCTTCCCTCTTCCAGACATTGCCACAATCTCACAAACACTTTCACGAAGAATGTTGAGATCCGCCCACATTCGTCCTCCTTGTAACTTCTGGAGGAATGGAGTGGCAGGCACTGCTGATTGGTCACTCTGCTCTGTGCTCTTCATTTAACCAATCGGAGAGCTGCTGAATTCACCAATCAGGAGACGCCAAGGAGATGAGGGCGGAAAATAACGGCGCCAAATTGTCAGACTGCAACCGATTTTTCAAATTTGAAAAGCCCGCCAATATATTGGGGCGGCTTCAATATGGAATATCACATTTATAGTTCTTTTTTTAAGGTTAAATAAATAAAACCTTTTTTCATATTGTGTTATTCTACATTTGGTAACAAGTTCCAGATTGTCTTTTACATTCTGACATCTATTCGGGTTTACTCTCTGTCCTTTTTAAAACCAGAGAGCAGAAAGTCTCTTTCACAACATTCTCCAACCGGGCACATTTCATGTCAATTTTCATAATAATACCGCATCACTGATGAACGATTGTTTGTTATTCGTGGGAGACAACAGCGGAGTGTAGATTTTCAGTGTCAGGTGTCAGCGTGTGAGACGGAGGGTTCCGACACCACCCGGGGGTTCTAGATAATGTAATTATTAATTTTTGAGGTCAAACTTGAACTCGGGAAATAAGTGACTGCGAACTGATGTATGTGCGTTAAATCAGCTTTTATTGTCGAAATACAGAAAAGGGGCCGAATATGAACAGGTCCGAGAACAAACCTCACAAATGGTCAGTGGTCAGTAATTTATTTACGGGACATTATTAGTTGGAGACAGAAAGATCGCACGGGCAGTGAAACTGCATTAACCAGAATCTATGGGAGTAAAACAGAGATCACAAAGGCAAGGACACTTGATATATAAATCAATATAAGTCGATACTATACAGACAATGTTGTAGCTTTTTCAGAGAAGTTGTGGGTGGCTCTTAAAAGAGCCTTTTTGTCTTTTGGGTGTGTTTCAGTACATTGCGGATATTTACTTGGAGCTGGTGTACTTGGTGACCGCCTTTGTACCTTCCGACACGGCGTGTTTGGCCAGCTCCCCGGGCAGCAGCAGGCGCACGGCGGTCTGGATCTCCCGGGAGCTGATGGTGCTGCGTTTGTTGTAATGGGCCAGGCGGGAAGCCTCACCCGCGATTCGCTCGAAAATATCATTCACAAACGAATTCATGATGCTCATGGCCTTGGAGGAGATGCCGGTGTCAGGGTGAACCTGCTTCATCACTTTGTACACGTAGATGGAGTAACTTTCTTTGCTGGATTTTCTCCGTTTCTTGCTGCCCTTTCTTGGCGCCCTTCTTGGAAGGTGCTGCAGTTTTCTTCTCGTCAACCATGATCACGATCAACTTCAGACACAGAATAACCGAAATTCCGCTCCAAGCTCGCATTTTATAGACATCCCCAGAACCCGATGCTAATGAAGGATGGGAGATGACCATGTTCATGATTGGCTGGTTTCCAATGATGTCACTGCCTGATGTTCTATATCTATCTGATAGGGTATCTAAAGTAACCAATCACATTTTGTGCTTCTCACAGACACAAACTGTCGCAGCAGTCAGATCGTCCAAACCCCTTTGCCGGCCCTTATCCATCTACATCAGTGACTTTCTGAGTCCCTCTTCCTCATCAACCATTTCTATTTTGCTATTACGAACTCGTCTCTTTTTTCACTCTCTATAGTTCCCTTCCTTATCAGGATGTAGCGCCCCTCTGCACTTCCGACCATCAACAGGACCGAATCGTCCAATATAGTGGGGGTCAGAGTGGGGCAAATGCGAGCATTGAAGTGCAAGTCCTCAAATCCATGTAGCGTGCAAAATAAGGTTGGTCAGCTGCAGTCACAAGTAACCACATGAAAGATTTATATGTCAGCGCTTCTGATATGTTTCCTCAACCGAGGATACCCTTGTCCTCACTTTCCACCCCATCAGCCTCCACATCCAAAGAATCACCCTCCGCCATTTCTGCCACCTCCAGCGTGATGCCACTACCAAATACATCTTCCCCTCCCTTCCCCTGTCAGCATTCCGAAGGGATCGTTCCCTCCGCGACACCCTCGTCCACTCCTCCATTACCCCCACCACCTTGTCCCCTTCCCACGGCACCTTCCGCTGCAATCACAGGAGGTGTAATACCAGCCCCTTTACCTCCTCTCTACTCACAATCCCAGGCCCCAAGCACTCCTTTCGAGTGAAGCAGCGATTTACTTGTACTTCTTTCAATTTAGTATACTGTATTCGCTGCTCACAAAGTGGTCTCCGCTACATTGGGGAGACCAAACGCATACTGGGTGACCGCTTTGCACAACACTTCTGCTCAGTCTGAACGCATGACCCCGAGCTTCCGGTTGCTTGTCATTTCAACACTCCCCCCTGCTCTCATGCTCATATCTCTGTCCTGGGATTGCTGTAGTGTTCCAGGGAACATCAACGCAAGCTCGAGGAACAGCATCTCATTTACTGATTAGGCACAATACAGCCTGCCAGACTGAGTATTGAGTTCAATAATTTCAGAGCATGACGGGCCCCCCATTTTACTTTTATTTTTAGTTATTCTTTCTTATTTATATTTATTTTTCTTGTTATTTTATTTTATATCATCTTGGTTGGTACAGTTTGCTTTCCCACTTTTTTTTTCATGTTGGTACTTGTGCCTATTCAATTTTCATCCATTAACACCCTATCTGTACGAATGCTTTGTCTTTCAACACACCATTAACATAATGTTTGCCTTTGCTCCATGACCTTCTGGTCAGCTATTCTGTGATGTTGTCCTTTCTACACCTTCTCCTTTGTTATCTCTTGCCCCACCCCCGCTTTACTTCCTTAAAACCTTTCACATTTCTAATATTTACCAGTTCTGAAGTAGGGTCACTGACCTGAAACGTTAACTCTGCTTCTCTCTCCACAGATGCTGCCAAACCAGCTGAGTATATACAGAATTTCTTGTTTTTATTATGAAAGATTTATATAGTGGCAATTACATAATTCTGGCTGAACTCGGTGAGGCAAGGGAACTTATTATTACTGGCGACAAATATTCAGGAAAGATAGGTCTGAAAACATATGGAGGGTTGTGGAACGGAAAGAATTGATCAAATATAATATGATAACACTGGCAGGGATGACGTTTTGAGGTGTTAACAAAAGAATCTATTTGGTCACAGAGATGGAATATGGCAGGAGGAAATGCATGGACATTCTGAGTCGTGAAATGTTTGTCCTTCCCTGCAGGACACGTGAGTGTGGGATTCATTCTATGCCTCTCAGTATGTGATATTTACCTGTGGCTTTTACTCTACGTCTGTCAAACTGATTTCATTCAATAATTTCAATCTTCAATCGGTGATTCTGTTTTTTTTTTCTCTGTAACATTCAGTTTCTAAATGGGTGATTATGAGTTTTGTTCTGTACCTATGAGCTTCTACTGAGTGAGTGTGGGTTTTGTTATGTATCTGTTAATATCTGATTTTGGAGTCTGGGCGTTTCTCTTTATCTGTCAATTTCTGAATTGTGAATTTGGATTTTAATCTGCACCTGTCAGTTTCTGGTATGAAAGGTTGTTTGATTTTGTCTCTGTATCTGTTAGTAAGTGACATTTTTGTGTAGCTTTACACTGCACATGTTAATTGATGACATGCCAGCGTTGTTTTCACTCGACATGTCAGTCTCTGGTTTGGAGGCCTCACCTGTGTTCTGTATCCATCAGATGTCTACATATAAGGATAGGATTTAACCTGTTTCTTTCAATCTGTTGTATGTAAGTACTGTTTATTATCTGTATCTGTACGTTTCTGATGAATGAATGTGGTCTGTATCACATCCCTGTCAGTGGTTCATTAAGAGATATTTTACAAGGTACCTGCCCGTTCTGATATGTGAGTGTGGGTTGTGATCTACATCTGGCCATTTCTGGTACGAGACATGAGCATTGTTTTCACTCTGTGCACGTTAGCCTCAAGTGTCAGAAGCTGGGTTTAGTCGTACATCTCATTCTCTGCTATATGATTGTGGATTTACATCTGTGCAAGTTCGTTTCTGATACGGGCGTGTGAATTTTATTCTGTATGCCAATTTCTGGTATGTGAGTGTGTTTTTTCTGTCCTGTCACTTTCTGCTGAACTGGATGGTGGATTTGCTTTGGATCTGTGAATTTCTGCTATCTGAATGTTGGCTTTCCTTTACATTTGTCATAGAGTTATACAGCACAGAAACAGGCCCTTTGGCCCATTGTGTCTCTGCCTCCCATCAAGCATGAATCTATTCGAATCACATTTTCCAGCACTTGGCCCATAGTCTTGTATGCTATGGCGTTTCAAGTGTTCATCTAAATCCTTCTCAAATGCTATGAGGGTTCCTGCCTCTACCAGCCCTTCAGGTAGTGTGTTCCAGATTCCAACCACACTCTGCGTGAAATATTTTCTCTTCAAGTCCCCTCTAAACCATTACTTAAATCTATCTCCCCTGGTTGTTGATCCCTCCGCTGAGGGAAACGTTTTCTTCCTACCTATACTATCAATGTCCCATGTAATTTTGTATACCTCAATCAGTTCCCCCCCTCAGCCTTCTCTGCTCCAAGGAAAACAACCCTAGCCTATCCATTCTCTCTTCATAACTGAAATGCCACAGCCCAGGAAACATCCTGGTGAATCTCCTCGGCACCCTTTCCATTGCAATCACATCCTTCCTTTGGTGTGTTGACCAGAACTGTACACAGTACTCCAGCTGTGGCCTAACTGTCATTTCATTCAGCTCCCTCATAACCTCCCTGCTCTTATATTCTATGCCTCGGCTAATAAAGACAAGTATCCCATATGCCTTCCTAACCACGTTATCTACCCGTGCTGCTGCCTTCAGTGATCTTTGGACAAGTACACCAAGGTCCCTCAGACCGTCTGTACATCTTCGGATCTGGCCATTCATTGTATATTCCCTTGCCTTGTTAGGCCTCCCAAAATGCATCACCTCACATTTTCGCACTTCTCTGGATTAAATTCCATTTGCCACTGCTCCACCCATCTTACCAGCCCATCTATATCATCCTGTAATCTAAGGCTTTCCTCCTCACTATTTCTGACACCAATTTTCATGTCATCTGTGAACTTACTGATCATATCTACTACATTCACGTCTAAATCATTCATGTCCACTACAAACAGCAATGGTCCCAGCACCGATCACTGTGGTACACCACTGGTCACAAACTTCAACTCACAAAAACAACACTCGACCATCACCCTCTGCTTCCTGCCACGAAGCCAATTCTGAATTCAATTTGCCAAATTGCCCTGGATCCCATGGGCTCTTACCTTCTTAACCAATCTCCCAGGTGGGACCTTATCTAAAGTCTTACTGAAGTCCATGTAGACAACATCAACTGCCTTACCCTCATCTACACATCTAGTCACCTCCTCAAAAAATTCAATCAAGTTTGTTAGACACCATTTTTTTTTCAACTCACCTCCTCACTCTGCTTATTATTCTTATATTTTTTTTAAGTACCACCTACCAACCCCCCGCCCCCACTCCCCGACATTTTCTATACTCCTCTGGGCCTCTGCTGTTTTCTGCCCTAAGCCTCTCTTTTTTCCCCTTATCCAATCCTCTATATCCCTTGACATCCAGGGTTCCCTGGATTTGTTCGTCCTACGCTTCACCTTTATGGGAACATGTTGGCCCTGAACTCTCATTATTTCCTTTTTGAATGATTCCCACGAGCCTGATGCAGACTTTCCTGTAAGTAGCTTCTCGCAGTCCACTTTGGCCAGATCCTGTTTTATCATATTGAAATCAGTCTTCCCCAAATTGAGTACATTTATTTTTGGTCCTTCTTTGTCCTTTTCCATAACTACCTTGAATATTACAGAGTTATGGCCACTATCCCCGAAATGCTCCCCCACTGACACTCCTCCCACTTGTCCGGCTTCACTGCCTAGGATTAGGTCGAGCGCGGCTCCATCATTTGTTGGACTTTCTACCTGCTGGCTCAAAAAGATCTCCTGTATGAACTGAAGAATTCTGCCTCCTTTAAGCCGTTAGCACGAAGACAATCCCAGTTGATATTGGGTCAGTTGAAATCCACTACAATTATTACCCTATTATTTTTACACCTCTCCGAGATTTGCCTGCATATCTGCTCTTCTATCTCTCCCTGACTGTTTGGAGGCCTGTAGTACACTCCCAACCAAGTGATTGCCCCCTTTTTGTATTTATGTTCTACCCATAAGAAAACAAACATCATGGGACAGGACGTCAGAAATGCTCCATCCATCAATATTGGCGACCACGCTCTGGAAGTGGTTCAAGAGTTCACCTACCTAGGCTCAACTATCACCAGTAACCTGTCTCTAGATGCAGAAATCAACAAGCGCATGGGTAAGGCTTCCACTGCTATGTCCAGACTGGCCAAGAGAGTGTGGGAAAATGGCGCACTGACAGGGCACACAAAAGTCTGAGTGTATCAGGCCTGTGTCCTCAGTACCTTGCTCTATGGCAGCGAGGCCTGGACAACGTATGTCAGCCAAGAGCGACATCTCAATTCATTCCATCTTCGCTGCCTCCGGAGAATACTTGGCATCAGGTGGCAGGACCGTATCTCCAACACAGAAGTCCTCGGCGGCCAACATCCCCAGCTTGTACACACTACTGAGTCAGCGGCGCTTGAGATGGCTTGGCCATGTGAGCCGCATGGAAGATGGCAGGATCCCCAAAGACACATTGTACAGCGAGCTCGCCACTGGTATCAGACCCACCGGCCGTCCATGTCTCCGCTATAAAGACGTCTGCAAACGCGACATGAAATCCTGTGACATTGATCACAAGTCGTGGGAGTCAGTTGCCAGCATTCGCCAGAGCTGGCGGGCAGCCATAAAGGCGGGGCTAAAATGTGGCGAGTCGAAGAGACTTCGTAGTTGGCAGGAAAAAAGACAGAGGCGCAAGGGGAGAGCCAACCGTGCAATAGCCCCGACAAACAAATTTCTCTGCAGCACCTGTGGAAAAGCCTGTCACTCGAGAATTGGCCTTTATAGCCACTCCAGGCGCTGCTTCACAAACCACTGACCACCTCCAGGTGCATATCCATTGTCTCTCGAGATAAGGAGGCCCAAAAGAAAAAAAAGAATCTACCCATATGACCTCATTTGAGGAATCTTCTAAGATATCATCCCTCCTTAGACAGTAATTGACTCCTTGATCAACTGTGCACTGCCACCTCCTATTTTGTCCCCTCCCCCGTCATGCCTGAAGTTTCTATACCCTGGAATATTGAGCTACCGGTCCTGCCCTTCCCTCAACTATGTCTCTGTGACAGGAATAATATCATATTTCCATGTGTTAATAAATGGCCTCAATTCATCTGCCTTACTAGTAAGATTCCTTGTGTTAAAATAGATGCAATCCAGCCTTGCAGTGTTAGCTTGTGTCTTAACATGTCTGCATTTTCTCTGCCTTCCAGACTGACTCAGTTTCTCTTCTATATTTGACTGTACATCAACCCTGACTGTACCTCCCCTCTGTATCCCACCCCCTTGCCAAGTTAGTTTACAACAACCACCCCTCACCTCCCACCCCCAAAAGCACGTGCAAACCTCCCAGCAAGGATGTTGGTCCCGATCCAGTTCAGGTGCAATCTGTCCAACTTGTGCAATTCCCACCTTGGCCAGAAACAGACCCAGTGATCCAGGAAATTAAAGCCCTCCCTCCTGCACTATCTCTTCAGCCACACATTCATCTGCTCTATCCTCCTATTCCTATACTCACCTGCACGTGGCAGCAGGAGTAATCCAGTGATTACAACCTTTGTGGAAACCTTTTCTTTAATCTGCTACCTTGCTTTTGATGTTCATGTTGCATGACCTCATCCCTCTTTGTACCTGTCAGTTTCTGGTATGGAATAAAGATCTTTACTCTGTACCTGCTAGTTGCTGGCAAGTGATTGTGACATCAATCCATATCTGTCAGAGTGTGATGTTACTTCAGATTTTACTCTTCAGCTGTCAGTTTCTGACATGTGAATATGGATTTTCCTCATTCTGGTCACTTACTGCAATGTCAGTCGCTACTTTATTCTGTGCCTGTCAGTTTCAGGTCTGGAAGAAAGATTTTTTTCATTACCTTTTATAATCTGGCAAGTGAATGTGAGATCACCCTGTATCTGTCAGTTTGTGACATATTACTGTGACTTTTACTCTTCACTTGTCAGTTTCTGATACGTGAATGTTTATTTTATTCTGGGTACCTGTCAGATACTAAAATGCAAGTATGTATTCTATTCTGTTCTTGTTTGTTACTTGTAATTAATTGGAGTGTTTACTCTTGATATGTCAGTCTCTGGAATGTGAATGTGGCTCTTACTCTGTGTCTGTCTGTGTTGGATTTGCCAGCAAGTGTTTTTCTTTGCCTTTCTGTTCCTGATATGTGAATGTGAATTTTACTATGTACCTCTCAGTTACTGGTATGTGATCGCGGTTTTATTCTGTCTCCATGAGCCTATGATTAGTGATTGCAGCTTGTGTCCAAGGCATGTCAGTATCTTGTTTGCACATGCCCATTCTTATGTGCATGTTGCTTTATGGGAAATGACTAAAGGATTTACTCTTTCTTCTGCCATATTACTTCTATGGCTTCAAGGGCTGGTCAGAGACTGGGAATTCTGTGATGAGCAACTCATGTCCTAACTTAGTTTAGTTTAGAGATACAGCACTGAAATAGGCCCTTCGGCCCACCGAGTCTGTGCCGACCATCAACCACCCATTTATACTAATCCTCCACTAATTCCATGTTCCAACCACATCCCCACCTGTCCCTATTTTTTCCAACCACCTACCTATATTAGGGGCAATTTATAATGGCCAATTTACCTATCAACCTGCAAGTCATTGGCATGTGGGAGTAAACTGGAGCACCCGGAGAAAACCCATGCAGACACAGGGAGAACTTCCCAAAGTATTTCCACCACCTACAAGCCACAAGTCAGAATTCTGATGGATTACTCTCCACTTGCTTGGTTGAGTGCAGCTCCAAAAACACTGAAGAAGCTTGATACCATCCAGGACAAATCAGCAGGCTTGATTATCTTACCATTCACCAGGTTATGCATTTACTCCCTCCACCACCAGTACACAGTGTGTCCTATCTAAAAGATGTACTGCATCAACCTGAGGAAGTACCGTACAACAGCACCTTCCAAACCCATGACATCTGCTACTGACTGGAACATGGGCAGCAAGCTTATGAGAACATTACCACCTGCAATTTCATCTCTAGTTTGCACAACATCCTGACTTCAAAAATATAACACCATTCCTTCATCATCACTCAGCCCAAATTCTGGAACTCCCACTTTTTTGAATGACATTCATTCTGTAGCTGTTCATCAATGGTACAGTCTGAGTGTAGAACTTATTCTGCATCTGCCACTCTGAAAGACAGGATCTGTTTGTTTATATTTTAGGAACAATGAAGGATCTCTTACACACCTAGATCTGTCCAAATATCTGTCCCTCTTTGTATGGTATTTGTGTGAGGGATTCATTCTTTATCTCAGAATGTGGAATGTGACTATATTTATCTCTGTCACTTACTGATAAGTGCATGTGCACTTTTCCCTCTACCTGCCAGCATCTGATGTGAGTGGATTTTTTTCTGTACCTGGCATTTACTGATGAATTGAACGGTGGTTTTGGTTTGAATCGCTCACTTTCTGTTTACATGAATATGAGTATTCCTTCGTACTTGTCAATTACTGGTATTGAAGTACGATCTTTAAACTGCACCTAATACAAAGCAAAATACTGTTAATGCTGGAATTTGGAAATAAAAGCAGAAAATTCTGTAAATACACAGCAGGACTGCCAGCATCTGTGGAGACAGAAACAGAGTTAGTCTTTCAGGCCAATGACCTTTCATCAGAAAGGTCTGTCCTGATCAAAGGTCATTGACCTGAAATGTGAACTGAATTTCTCTCTCCACAGGTGCTGCCAGACTTGCAGAGTATTTCCAGAATTTTCCATTTTCATTTACACTGTACATGGAGCTGTACATGTTCTGGCAAGTAAATGTGGGATCAATATTTAACCTTTCAGTTCTGATATGCAAATGAGGATTTTACCCAGCATGTTGTCAGTTCCTGCAGTGCAATTATCTGATTTATTCTGTAACTTTATGATTGTGGTAATTGATTGTGGGTTTGACCCTACATCTACCAGTCTCTGTAATGTGAATGTGGCTATTACTCTGTATTTATCTGTGTACAATTTGTGAGTGTTTGTTTTCCTCTCCGTGTCTGTTTCTGACATGTAAATGTGGATTTTGCTATGTACCTCAGTTACTTTATGTGTATGTGCTTTATTCTGTTTCTGTGCATCTGTTGTGAGTGTAATATTTTCCCTGTACCTATCAGCATCACACTTCTTTGTATGGCCATTATTCTGCACTTGTTGGTTTATGGTAGTGCTTGAATTACTCTTTCCCTCTCATTCCCTGATATGCTACTGTAAATTTTCCTCTTCACTTGTCAGATTCCACTCTGTGATAATTTTGTTTCACTGTCTGTCTGCGTCTGGTATGCTATTGTAAGATTTACTGTGTGCCCATCAGGTTCTGGTATTTAAGTATGAAGTTAACATTGTAACATTCAATTTGATCTGTGTGAATCTGCTTCTGCCTTGAACTGACAGTTTCTATTCTGTGAGTGTACATTTACAAGTGCACTTGTTAATTTCTGCTAAATAACTGTTTGTTTTACTCTGTGCATGTCAGTTGCTGCAATGGGAAGTTGGGAAAGGTTTTTAATTCTGAAAATGGCTATTACTGATAAGTAAATGTGGGTTTTACTCAGTAACTCTCATTCTCTGGTATTTGAGTTTGTGTCTTTTTATTCTGGTTAGCTGTCACACTCACTTCTCTGAAGTAGGAGACCAAAACTGCACACAGTATTCTAGATGTGGTCTCACCAATGCCCTGTATAACTGAAGTATAACATGCTTATTTTCATTTTCAATTCCTCACGTAATACTGGATAGCATTCCATTTGCCTTCCTCTGTCTTGCTGTAACTGCACCCTAACTTTTTTGACTCATGCACTAGAACACCTAGATCCCTCTCCAGAATTCTGCAGTCGCTCAGCACTGAAATATTTTTAAATCTTCCTGACAAAGTGAACAACTTCCCATTTTCTCACATTGTACATCATCTGCCAGATTCCTGCCCTCTCACTCAACCTACATATATCAGTCTTCAACTTCCTTATGTCCTCTTCACAACATACATTCCTACCTATCTTTGTTTCATCTGCAAATTTAGCTGCCATGTCATCACTCCCCTCATCTACGTCATTGATATAAATTGTAAAAAGTTGAGGCCCCAGCACACGTCACATCCTGCCAATCAGAATATGACCCATTTCTGCATTCTCTGTGTTCTGCCAGCCAGTCAATCTTCTATCCATGCCAATATGTTACCCATGAGCTCCTACTTTGCACAATAACCGTTTATGTGGCACCTTGTCAAATGCCTTCTGGAAATCCAAGTACTGTATGTCAACCAGGTTCCCCTTTATCCACAGTGCATGGTAGTCCTTCAAGGAACTTCAATAAATAGGTTAAACATGATTTCCCCTTCACAAAACCATGCTGACTATTCCTGATGACCTTATGTTTCTCAAAATGCCCAGCTATTGCCTCCTCATTGATCAATTCTACCACCTTCCTCATGACAGGGGTCAAGCTAACTGGCCTATAGTTAATGTTAACTTTGCATCTCTCTCCACAGATGCTGCCAGACCTGAGTATTTCCAGCACTTTTTGTTTTGTTTCAAATTTCCAGCATCTGCAGTATTTTGCTTTTATATTACTGTAGTTACCCTGTCTCTGCTTCCACACCTTCTCGAATAGAGGGATTATATTTTCTACTTTCCAGTCTGATGTAACCCAGTTCACTTCAGCTAGCTCAACTTTCATGCCCACATAGCTGTCCTTATTTAAGTTTAAAATACTAGTCTTAGATCCACTCCTCTCATTTTCAAACTGGATGCAAAGCTCAATCATATTGTGATCATTGCTACCAAGAGGTGCAGATACTCTGAGGTCATTAATTAATCCTGTCAAATTACACAATACCAAGTCTAATATAACCTGCTCGCTGGATGGTTCTAGAAGATGCTGCTCAAAGAAACTATTTCGAAAGCATTCTATGAACTCCTCATACCGGCTTCTATTACCAATCTGATTTTTTCCAGTTTTTATGAAGATTAAAATCACCCATGATTATTTCCATCTCTTTATCACAAGCACCCATTAGTTATTCTTGTAGACTTCATCCTACATTGTGATTACTGTCTGCGGGCCTGTAGACTACTCCCACTAGTGCCTTTTTTCCCTGACTGTTCCTCATCTCCAGCCAAACCAATTCTACATACTGATCTCCTGAACCAAGGACATGTCTAACTATTGCACTAATGCCATCCTTGATTAACAGTGCCACCCCTCCAACTTTACCTAGCTTCCTATTCTTCTTGAATGTTACACATCCCTCAATATTGAGGACACAATCCTTGTCATCCTGCAGCCATGTCTCCATAATGGCTATTAGATCATATTTATTTACTTCAACATGTGCTATCAGTTTCTTTACTTTGTTATGAATGCTCCGTGCATTCACATACAGAGCCTTTAGTTTTATCTTTTTGTTATCCTTGTAACATCTAGTGTTGACTGTTGGTCTGCTCTTAGTTTTTTTTTCCTCTGTGTCCCTTCCTGCCATTCTCTGGCCTTCATTTCCCCGGTTTCTATTCTGTTTTCCTGCCTTGACTTTATCCCTTGGTTTGTTACATCTGCTAAAGCTTGTTCCCCTCCCTCTTTGTTTAGATCAAGTACCTCTCTACATCCCTAGTTATACGGTTTGCTCGAACACTGGTCCCAGCTCAGTTCAGGTATAGACTGTCCGAATGGTACAGCCTCCACTTTCCCTAGTACTGGTGCCAGTGCCCCACAAACTGAACCTGACTTCTCCCACACCAGTCTTGGCAGGTGTAAATTTCACTGTTAATCTCTCAATCCCTAGTCTACAATTTACCTCTGTTATTTTCGGATTTTGAGTGTGGCTTTATCTGTACCTGTCAGTTTGTTTTGTGTGAGTAACGCCTTATTCAGTACCTTTCAGCTTCAGTTGTGTGTGTGTTCTGGCTTGTAATTTGTCCCCCTCAGTATATGGTATGTGAGTGTGGATTTGACAGTTAATATTACATTCTTGTGTATATGAGTGGGAGTTCAAACTTTATCTTTGATTGTCTAGTAGCCAATTTAAGGTTTAACCTGCGCCCTTAAATGTCTCATGTGTAGCTGTGGTTTTTAACCTGTCTCTGTCACTGTCTGATATAAGAGTAAGGGTTTCAGTCTGGTTTTTGAGTGTGGATTTTCCACCACATCTCTACATTCTCTCGGATGTGAATGTGAATTTTAATCTATACATGCCAGTTTCTGACATTTGGCTGTGAGATTTACTTTGTACATTGTCATTCTCTGATGTGTGACTGACAATTTTATTCTGAACTTGTCAGTTTATATTCTATCTGTGTGAGTTTTAACCTGTATCTGTCAGTATCTGATATCTGAATCTTCTTAATTATGTTTGTGTTGCTCTGTATCTGTCAGTGTCTGAAGTGCAATTGTCAGGTTTACTTTGTACCTGTCAGTGTCTGTTGTGGATGAGAGGCTTTCACTCTCTAACTGTTAACTTCTTGCAATTCATTATTGATTTCACTCTGTGTTTGTCAGTCTCTGGTAGTTAAGTACGGCATTTATACTGTATCTCCTCATTTCTGATGTGTGGATGTAGATATTAATGTGTACCTGTTGGTTTCTCCTATGAGAGTCTGGGCTAAAATCAATTTCTGCCAGTTTCTCATATGTGAGGGTGGCATTTATTCAGTACCTGTTACTGTCTGAATTAAGAGAAGGTTTTAATCTTTCTCTGTCAGTTGCTGGTATGTTAATGTGGGTTCATTCTGGATCTTTCAATCTTTGGAATTTGAGTCTGTGCTTTACCCTATACCTGTTTGTTTCTGTTAAGTGAATGAGGGATTAAATCTGTACCTGCGCATTGATAGTAAATGAATGTAGTTTTCAGTCTGTACCTGTCAGTTTATGAAAAATGAAGGTGGTTTTATTTCTCTATCTGCCAGATTCTGATATGTGACTGTTGTTTTATTCTGTACCTGTTATTTTCTGGGATATGATTGTGGTTTTTGATCTGTATCTGTCAGTTTCTATTACTTGAGTGAGTTTTACTTTGCACCAGTTGTCTTCTGGTATGTGTGTATCGGTTTTAAGCTGGACCCGTAATGTAAAGGTAATATAGTGTGGGTTATTCTGTATCTTTCAAACTCTAGTGTGTGACATGGGGCCTTTTTCTGAATCTGTCGATTTCAGCTCTGTAACTGTAAGTTTTAATCTGCAACTACAGTTCCTGATAGGTGTGTGAGCACATTTTCTTTTCATCTGCAGCTATCAATGTCTGGTACAGAGGATGTGTGTTATTCTTATCTTTCAATTTCTGTCATTGAAGAATTGCTTTTCCTTTGAACTTCTCAGTCTCTGCAACGTGTCCATGGGTTTTACATGGTAACTGTCTCTGTTAAGTGACTCTGGTGTGATTCTCTATCTGACAGTCTCTTGCCTGTGAGTGGTTTTATTTTCTTCTCTGTAACTGTCAGTTTCCCTTCAGTGGCTGGAGGTTTTAATCTTCACTTAAACTCTTTAATAATTTGTAAATGTGAATTTCACTCTGTGTCTGTCTGTGTACATTATATGAATGAGTTTATTTTCATTTTGTAATCATCAGTTTCAGGTATGTGAGGGTGAGATTCACTGTCTCCAGGATGCACCCTCTTGTGAAATTGACAGAGTGCCTTTTAATCTGATAGTGGGTTCTGCTTTTGAACTTTACCTAACTTTCAGCAGTATTGATTTGGAATGGATTGGATACAATGTCTGTCTCTTCTGCTTTGTTTGATTGCTGAATTGGAAATGTGTCTCTGAACTTGGGATCAGTGAGAGTTTCACTACATCTGCTCCTTGTGACTATGGAATGAAATGAAGGCCTAAAGGAGTGGTACTGTACCTTGTCAGTGATGGAAGGAGCCGACTGCACTTTCACTTGTTCCTGGGAATCATCACATTCATTCTGCTCCCTTGAACTATTCACCGACAGTAAGGAAGAAAACTATGTCTTGTAAGTCACGAGCAGTTGAGGTGGAAGCTGGAAAAGAGATTAATGTAACATTTCAATTAATAATCATTATGACTAATCACAAATGCTAACCAGAAATACAAAGAATATCACTGTCTGATTCCACTGCAGCTCTCAGCATCTGCTGACGAGGTGTCCTGGCAGTTCCATAACAATTTTGAGACATCCAGAAACAAGCCAACATCTACACTGCTCCAAGGTTGGAACGATCTGATGGAGCAGGGATATTTGTGCAGGTCAGCTTTCTATTTCCATCTGGCATTATAATATAATGACCCAAGAACTAGGAGCATGAGTAAGCCATTCAGCCTCTCGCGCCTGATCCACCATTCAATAAGATCATGTCGGATTTGACCTTGGCTTCATTTCCATTATCCTGCCTGGCCAAAAACCCATTACTCCCTTGTAGATCAAAAGTTTAACTCATCCTTGAATATATTTCATAATCCAGCCCCCACTACTCTCTGGTGCAGAGAATTCCATAGATTAATGATGCTTTGAGAGAAGAAATTCTTCCGTACCTCTGTCTAACATGGTAGACCCCTTATTCTGAAACTGTGCGACGTGGTTCTTGATTCCCTCAGGAGGGGAGATATCTTCTCAGCATCTACTCTGTCAAGACCCCTCAGAATCTTACATTTTTCAATAAGATTAGCTCTGATTATTACTAATTCCAATGTTTGTAACACAAACTGCTCAACCTTTTGCTCATAAGACAGCCTCTTCATCTCAGGAACCAACCGAACGAATCTTGCCTGAACTGCATCCAATGCACGTATGCACGAAGGAGACCACAACTGTATCCACTATTCCAGGTAAGGTCTCACCAACACCCCACAAATTTGTAGCAAAACTTTCCTCTATTTATATTCCAGCCCTCTTGCAGGTAATGCCAAAAGTCTGGCTCTGTTTTCACTATTCACTTTTCAATAACAACAAACAGCGTGAAACCGGAGCTAAACCAGGAACAAGCATTACAGGTTTGAGAAACTATTTTTTTGTTCATTACTTCTGCCATTTCCTTATTACCAAACTTGAACTTCCAATTTTCATTCTCTCGAGGACCAACACTCACTTTACTTACACTTTTCCTTTTCAAATGCCTGCAGAAACCCTTGCTATCCGTTATTACATTTCTAGCTAGCTTACTCCCATGCTCTAATTTCTTTTCTCCTGATTAAACTTTGGTCAGAATATATAGACTGGCACAGAATGACTCAATCATCTGACCTACCACTCATCTTTGCACAATTCTCTACCTTTTCATTCAGGTTGATGCCTTCCTTAACTTCTTTAATCAAGCTTGGATGGAGGATCCTCCCCTTGGAATTATTCTTTACAGTAGGTATACACCTATTTTAAAGTATTCTGAAATATCCACTTAAATGTCTGCCACTGCTTCTCAATTGATCAATTGATCCCAGTTCACTTCAGCTAGCTCAGCTTTCATGCCCACATAGTTGTCCTTATTTAAGCTTAAAATATTAGTCTTAGACCCACTCCTCTCACTTTCAAACTGGATGCAAACTTCAATCATATTGTGATCATTGCTACCAAGAGGTGCATTTACTCTGAGGTCATTAATTAATCCTGTCAAATTGCACAATGCCAAGTCAAAAATAACGTGCTTGCCGGATGGTTCTAGAACATGCTGCTGGAAGAAACTATCTCGAAAGCACTCTATGAACTCCTCATACAGGCTTCTATTACCAATCTCATTCTTTCCAGTTTATAATTATTTACTTTAGACATACAGCACTGAAACAGGCCCTTCAGTCCATCGAGTCTGTGCCAACCATCAACCACCCATTTATACTAATCCTACATTAATCCCATATTCCTACCCCATCCCCACCTTTCCTCAATTCTCCTATCACCTACCGAAACTCGGGGCAATTTATAATACCCAATTTACCTATCAACCTGCAAGCCTTTGGCTGTGGGAGGAAACTGGAGCACCCGGCGAAAACCCACAGAGTCACAGGGAGAACTTGCAAACTCCGCACAGGCAGTACCCAGAATTGGACCTGGGTCGCTGGAGCTGTGAGGCTGTGGTGCTAACCACTGCACCACTGTGTTGTTTAAAAACACCTGTGATTCTTTCCATCTCATTATCACAAGCACCCAATAGATATTCTTGTATCCTTCATCCTAAATTGTGATTACTGTCTGGGGGCCTGTAGACTGTTCCGACTAGTGCCTCTTTCCCTGACTATTCCTCATCTCCACTCAAACCGATTCTACATCCTGATCTCCTGAACCAAGGTCATCTCTAACAATTGCACCAATACGATCCTTGATTAACAGTGCCAGCTCTCCACCTTTACCTAGCTTCCTATTCTTCTTGAATGTTACATATCCCTCAATATTGAGGACCCAATCCTTGTCATCCTGCAGCCATGTCTCCATAATGACTATTAGATCATATTTATTTACTTCAACGTGTGCTATCAGTTCCTCTACTTTGTTATGAATTCTACGTGCATTCACAAAGAGCCTTTGGTGTTATCTTTTTGTTATCTTTGTCACATCTAGTGTTGACTGTTGGTCT
Source organism: Heterodontus francisci (assembly GCF_036365525.1). Taxonomy (NCBI): domain Eukaryota; kingdom Metazoa; phylum Chordata; class Chondrichthyes; order Heterodontiformes; family Heterodontidae; genus Heterodontus; species Heterodontus francisci. The sequence goes on from NC_090415.1 coordinate 9,015,782, forward strand.
GCTCTTAGGTTATTTCTCTCTGCCCCTTCCTGCCCTTCATTTCCCATATAACTATTGTGTTCTCCTGCCTTGACTCTACCCCTTGATTTGTTACATCTACTAAAGCTTGATGCCTCTACCCCTTTGTTTAGATCAAGTACCTCTCTACATCCCTAGTTATATTGTTTTCTCGAACACTGGTCCCAGCTCAGTTCAGGTATAGACTGTCCAAACGGTACAGCCTCCACTTTCCCTAGTCCTGGTGCCTGTGCCCCACAAACTGAACCTGACTTCTCCCACACCAGTCTTGGCGGGTGTAAGTTTCACTGTATATCTCAATCCCTGGTCTACAATTTACCTCTGTCAGTTTCAGTTTTTGAATGTGGCTTTATCTGTACCTGTCAGTTTGTTTTATGTGAGAAACGTCTTATTCAGTACCTTTCAGCTTCTGGTGTATGTGTATCTGCCTTGTACTTTGTTCCCATCAGTATATGGTATGTGATTGTGGATTTGACACAATATTACATTCTTGTGTATATGAGTGGGAGTTCACACTTTATCTTTGATTGTCTAGTATGCCAATTTAAGGTTTAACCTGTGACCTTAAATGTCTAATGTGTAGCTGAGGCCTTGAACCTGTCCCTGTCTGGTATAAGAGTAAGAGTTTCAGTGTGGATTTTACACCACATCTCTCCACGCTCTCGGATGTGAATGTGATTTTTAATCTGTACATGCCAGTTTCTGACACTGGCTGTGAGGTTTACTTTGTACATTGTCATTCTCTGAAATGTGACTGCCAATTTTATTCTGAACCTGTCAGTTTTTTTCCTGTGTGTGTGTGTTTTAGCCTGTATCTGTCAGTATCTGATATATGAATGTTCTTAATTATGTGTGTGTTGTTCTGTATCTATCAGTGTCTGAAGTGCAATTGTCAGGTTTACTTTGTACCTGTCAGTGTCTGTTATGGATGAGAGACTTTCACTCTCTGTTAACTTCTTGCAATTCACTATGGATTTCACACTGTGTCTGTCAGTCTCTGGTAGGTAAATGTGGCATTTATACTGTATCTCCTAATTTCTGATATGTGAATGTAGATTTTAATGTGTACCTGTTGATTTCTCCTATGCGAGTCTTTTTACAATCTGTTTCTGCCAGTTTCTCATATGTGAGGGTGGTATGTATTCTGTACCTGTTACTTTGCGAAATGTGGGAAGATTTTAATCTTTCTCTGTCAGTTGCTGGTATGTGAATGTGAGTTTACTCTCGATCTTTCAATCTTTGGAATTTGAGAACATGCTTTACCCTATATCTGTTTGCTTCTGTTAAGTGAATGAGGGATTAAATCTGTACCTGTCCATTGATCGTATATGAATGTAGTTTTCAGTCTGTACCAGTCAGTTTATGGAAAATGAAAGTGGTTTTATTTCACTATCTGACAGATTCTGATATGTGACTGTTGTTTTATTCTTTACTTGTTATTTTCTGGGATATGATTCTGGTTTTTGATCTGTACCTATCAGTTTCTGTTACTTGAGTGAGTTTTACTTTGCACCAGTTGTCTTCTGGTATGTGAGTGTCAGTTTTAAGCTGCACCTGTATGATAGGTTAAACCTCAAGGTATGATAGTGTGGGTTTATTCTGTGTTTTTCAAACTCTACTCTGTGACATTTGGCCTTTCTCTGAATCTGTCGATTTCTGCTCTGTAACTGTACTTCTTCATCTGCAGATTACAGTTCCTGATAGGTGTATGAGCATATTTTCTTTGTCTGCAGCTATCTATGTCTACTACAATGTCTATGTGTGTTATTCCTAGATTTCAATTTCTGTTATTGAAGAAATGATTTTCCTTTGTACTTCTCAGTCTCTGCAATGTGTCCATGTCTGTTACTGGTAACTGTCTGTCTCTGTTAGGTGACTCTGGTTTTATTCTCTATCTGACAGTCTCTTGCCTGTGAGGGGTTTTATTTTCTTCTCTGTATCTGTCAGTTTCCCTTCTGTGGCTGAATGTTTTAATCTTTACTTAAACTTTTTAATAATTTGTAAATGTGAATTTCACTCTGTGTCTGTCTGTTTACATTATATGAATGTGTTTATTTTTATTTCGTCAACATCAGTTTCAGGCATGTGAGGGTGAGATTCTCTGTCTCCAGGATGCACCCTCTTGTGAGATTGACAGAGTGCCTTTTAATCTGATAGTGGGTTCTGCTTTTGAACTTGACCTAACTTTCAGCAGTATTGATTTGGAATGGATTGGATACAATGTCTGTCTCTTCTGATTTGTTTGATTGCTGAATTGGAAATGTGTCTCTAAACTTAGGATCAGTGAGAGTTTGACTACATCTGCTTCTTGTGACAATGCCATGAACTGAAGGCCTATGGGAGTGGTACTGTACCTTGTCAGTGATGGAAGGAGCCGACTGCACTTGCCCTTGTGCCTGGGAATCATCACATTCATTGTGCTCCCTTGAACTATTCACCGACAGAAAGGAAGAAAACTATGTCTTGTAAGTCACGATCAGTTGAGTTTGAAGCTAGAAAAGAGATTAATGTAACATTTCAATTAATAATATTTATGACTAATCACAAATGCAAACCAAAAATACAAAAAATATCACTGTCTGATTCCACTGCAGCTCTCAGCATCTGCTGACGAGGTGTGTTGGCAGTTTCACAGCAATTTTTGGACATCCAGAAACAAGCCAACATCTACACTGCTCCAAGATTGGAACGACCTGATGGAGCAGGGATATTTGTGCAGGTCAGCTTTCTATTTCCATCTGGCATTATAATATAATAACCTAAGAACTAGGAGCAGGAGTCAGCCATTCAGCCTCTCGAGCCTGATCCACCATTCAATAAAATCATGTCTGATTTGATCTTGGCTTCAGCTCCATTATCCTGCTTGGCTAAAAACCCATTACTCCCTTGTAGATCAAAAAATTAACTCATCCTCGAATATATTTAATCATTCAGCCTCCACTTCTCTCAGGGGTAGAAAATTCCATAGATTAATGACGCTTTGAGAGAAGAAATTCTTCCTTACCTCCGTCTAAACTGGGAGACCCCTTATTCTGATACTGTGCGGCGTGGTTCTTGATTCCCTCAAGAGGGGAGATATCTTTGCAGCATCGACTCTGTCAAGACCCCTCAGAATTTTACATTTTTCAATAAGATTAGCTCTGATTATTACAAACTCCAATGAGTGTAACACAACCTGCTCAACCTTTTCCTCATAACGTAAACTCTTCATCGCAGGAAGCAACGGAACGAACCTTGCCTGAACTGCATCCAATGCACGTAGACATCCCTCATGAGCGAAGGAGACCACAACTGTATCCAGTAATCCAGGTGAGGTCTCAACAACACCCTGCAGAGTTGTAGAAAGACTTTCCTACATTTATATTCCATCCCCCTTGCAATAAATGCCAACAGTCCGGCTCTGTTTTCAATATTCACTTGTCAATAACAACAAACAGCGTGAAATAGGAGCTAAACCAGGAACAAGCATTACAGGTTTGAGGATAAAAACAGCCATGAATTTCAACAGCAGCTTCTTCACGTTTTGTCTCACTTACGCAGTGCACACGCAGCCCAAGAAATGCCTCTGCCTTCCGCCGCTCACTCCATGTTCCCGGATCACTTCCTGCCTCACTCTGTCTCTTGCAAACAACTCGCAACCCTCCTGAACTTGCCCCAAAGTCAATGACGATCTCTGAGCCAGATTGCGGACAAGTTTCCCCAAACAAAGTGCTGCTGGAAGGAGACTGCTGTTTGCTGACTTACCCCGATACTGTAATATCTCCATTCCCTCTGTTAAAAACAAACACTTTCCCCTCTTTGAATAAATGCCGTTCAATGGCCTTGCAGGCACAGGGGAGCGCATGCGCTCTGTCGGTCATCAACCATCAGAGGTGTGGGCGTGGCTTTACCGCGCATGCGCTTCTTTCGGCAACGCTTTGAAAAACAAAAATACAAACAATTGGAACTTTATTCAGTTCAGTTTTATCACATTGTGAGCAATGGAACAGGGGCTGCGGGTAAGATTAGAGAAGGTTCCCATCTGGGAGATTACCCCTTTATAAAGTTCAATTTGAGATTATTCTCTGCAGTATGTTTGCCCAGTTTCTCAAAGCAATCCTTGGAGGGAGTCGGTGTGTTTGCTGGGATCGCGCAGGATTTAATATCTGACAGTAACAGTCCTAGATTCATGTAATCACATTGAAAATGTCTGTCACTGAGTGTCAGAGCGAACGGTTCGAGCTGAAACATTGCAGAGACCTCAACAGGGCAGAAAAAAAGTTACATTTGGGACATTGTGTGACTCACTTTCGGACACGTCCTCAGATTGTGAGATTAATAATGTGGCTGCTTGTGGCACCATATAAGTGAGAGATAAGTTTGTATCGTCGGTCTCCCCGGGTGGATCCTTCGAGATAAAACGAATCTGACATTTCAGCCTACAACTCAATAATTACAGGTCAGTCAGTCTAACCTCAGTAGTGAGCAAAATATTGGAATCATTCTGAGAGACAGGATAAACTGTCACTTAGAAAGGCATCGATTAGTCAAGCATCGTCAGCGTGGATTTGTGAAGGGAAGATCTCGTCTGACCAACTTGATCGAATTTATTGAATTAATAACAAGGAAGTTGTATGATGGCACTGTAGTTGATGTGGTCTACATGGAGTTTAACAAGGATTTTGACAAGGTCCCACATGGCAGACTGTTTCAAAAAATAAAATCCCGGGGGATCCAGGAAAATGCAGTAAGCTGGATGCAAATTAGGTTTAGTGGCAGGCAATAAATGGTAATTGTTAACGGGTGTTTTTGCGATTGGAGAGCTGTTTCCATTGGCGTTCCGCTTGGCTCAGGACTGGGTCACCTGCTCATTGTGGTATATATTAATGATTTGAACGTAAATGGAGGGGAAATGATCAAGAAGCTTACAGACGACACAAAAATTGGTCGTGTGATAAAAAGCGAGGATTGCTGAGGCTGCAGGAAGATATTGATGCTCTGGAAATATGGTCAAAAAAAATGACAAATGGAATAAAACCCGGATAAGTATGAGGCGATGCATTTTGGGAGGTCAAACAAGGCAAAGGAATACACGATTAATGGGAATGTTCTGAGTTGTGTAGAGAATGTGAGGGACCTTGGAGTAAATGACCACTGACCCAGAAGGTAACAGGACGTTCGACAAGGTGGTTAAGAAGGCATATGGAATCCTTCCCTTTATTAACTGAGGTTTAGAATATAATAGCAGGAAGGTTATCCTGGAAATATATCAACCATTGGTTAGGCTACAAATTGAGTACTGTGTGCAGTTCTCGTCACCTCATTATAGAAGTGATGTAATTGCATTATAGAGGGTACAGAGGAGATTTACCGGGATGTTGCCAGGACTGGAAAAAATGCAGCTATGAGGAAAGATTGGGTGGGCTGGGATGTTCTCCTTGGAACAGAGAATGGTCGATCTGATTGAAATGTATAACATTTTGAGAGGCCTGGATAGAGTGGAGGTCAAGGGCCTATTTACCTTCGTAGAGAGGTCAGTGACTAGGGGACAAAGACTTAAAGTGTTTGGTAGAAAGATTAGAGGGGAGATAAGGGAAAGTTTTCCTCACCTAGCAATGCAAAATTGGGCATCCATGAGGCTCTGTGGGCCATTCGGATTAATGTATACAGTACTGGTCTCCTTATTTAAGGAAGGGTGTAAATGCATTGGAGGCAGTACAGAGAAGGTTTACTAGGCTAATGCCTGGAATGGACGAGCTGTCTTATGAGGAAATATTGGACAAGCAAAGCTTGTATCCGCTGGAACTTAGAGTAAGATGTGACTTGATTGAAACATATAATATCCTGAGGGGTCTTGACAGGGTGGATGTGGAAAGGATGTTTCCCCTTGTGGGAGAATCTATAACAAGGGGTCACTGTTTAGAAATAAGGGGTCGCACATTTAAGACAGAGATGAGCAGATTTTTATTTTCTTTCGGAGGGTCGTGAGCCTTTGGAATTCTCATCCTCAAAAGGCAATATAAGCAGAGTCTTTGAATATTTTTAAGGCAGAGTAAATAGTTTATTGACGAGCAAGGGAGTGGAGGATTACCGGGGTGGTGGAAATGTGAAGTAATCAGTTCAGACTTAAACTTATTGAATGGCATGGCAGAGCAGGCTCGAAGGACCGAGTGGCCTACTCCTGATCATAATTCGTATGTTCATACATAAGGATCGAGTTACCAACAGCAGCAGAATTGTACTCAACTGCAATCTGTAATCTCATGGCCTGGCATATCCCCCACTCTACCATTACCATCAAGGCAGGAGACCAAACGTGGTTCAATTAAGAGTACAGCAGGGCATGCCTGGAGCAGCACCCGGCATACCTCAAAATGAGGTGTCAACCTGGGGAAGCTACAACACAGGATTATTTGGGGGCCAAATTGCGAAAGCAGCATGCAATAGACAGAGCCAAGTGATCTCATAACCAACAGATCAGATCTAAGCTCTGCAGTCCTGTCACATCCAGCCATGAATGGTGGTGCACAATTAAAAGACTAACTGAAGGAGGTGGCACCACAAATATCCCCATCTTCAATGATGAGGGAGCCCAACACATCAGTGCGAAAGATAAGGTTGAAGCATTTGCAACAATCTTCGCTCGAGGTGCCGCGTTGATGATTCATCTTGGACTCCTCCTGAATGCATCAGCTATTTCCATTCACTCCATGTGACATCAAGTAACGACTAAAGGCACTGGAGACTGCAAAGGCTCTGGGCTCCAACAATGTTCTGGCAATAGTTCTGAAGACCTATTCTCCAGAACTTGATCTGACGCTAGCCAAGTTGTTCCAGTACAGCTACAACATTGGCATGTACCTGATAATGTGGAATATTCCCCAAGTATGTCTTTGACACCAAAAGCAGGTCATGTCCAAGCTGGACAATCAGCCCACTCTCAATCATCATAAAAGTGATGGAAGATGTCATCAACAGTGCCATCAAACGGCACTTGCTTTGTAATAACCTGCTCAGTGACGCTCAGTTTGGGCGCGCCAGTGCCACTCAGCTCCTGACCAAATTACAGCCTTAGTTCAAACATGGACAAAAGAGCTGAACTCAAGAAGTGAAGAGAAAGTGACTGCCCTTGACATCAAGGCAGCATTTGACCGACTATGGCATCAAAGAACCCTTGCAAAACTGGGGTCAATGGGAATCAGTGGGAAAACTCTCCGCTGGTTGGAGTCATACCTAGTGCAAAGGAAGATGGTTGTGGTTGTTCGAGGTCAATCATCTCAGCTCCAGGATTTCACTGCAGGAGTTCCTCAGGGTAATGTCCTCGGCCCAACCATCTTCAGCTGCTTCATCAATGACCTTCCTTCAATCATAACGTCAGAAGTGGGGATGTTCACTGATGATTCTCCAATGTTCAGCATGATTCGTGACACCTCAGCTACTGAAGCAATCCGTGTCGAAATGCAGCAAGACCTGGACATTATCCAGGCTTGTGCTGATAAGTGGCAAGTAACATTCGTGCCACACAAGTGCCAGGCAACTACCATCTCCAACAAGAGAGAATCTAACCATCTCCCCTTAACATTCAATGGCAATTAGCATCGCTGAATCCCCCACTATCAATATCCCAGGAGCTACCATTGACCAGAAACTGAACTGGAGTAGTCATATAAATACCGTGGCTACAAGAGCAGATCAGAGGATAGGAATCCTGCGACAAGCAAATAACCTGCTGACTCCCCAAAGCCTGTCCACCATGTACAAGGCAGAAGTCTGGAGTGTGATGGAATACTCTCCACTTGCCTGGATGTGTGCAGCTCCAGCAACACTGAAAAAGCTCGACACCATCCAGGACAAAGCAGCCCACTTGATTGCCACCCCATGCACAAACATTCACTCCCTCCACCACCGACACACATCAGAGCAGTGTGTAACATTTACAAGATGCACTGCAGCAACGAACCAAGGCTCTTTAGACAGCATCTTCCAAACCCGCGACCTCTACCAACTAGAATCTCAAGGGCAGCTGATGCATGGGAACACCACCACCTGCAAGTTCCGCTCCAAGTCACACATCATTCTGACTTAGAATTATATTGCTGTTCATTCACTGTCACTGTGTCAAAATCCTGGAACTCCCTTCCTAACAGCACTGTGGCTGTACCTACCTCACATGGAGTGCAGCAGTTCAAGAAGCCATTTCACCACAACCTCCTCAAGGGCAGTGAGGGATGGGCAATAAATGCTGGCCGAGCCAGCAACACCCACATCATATGAATGAATTTGAAAAAAAGTGTGGCGGTGGTGTTCTGGAACTCACTGCCTGAAAGGGGAGATGAGGCATAAACCTTCAACGCAGACAAAAGAGGTCTGGATATGCATCTCAAGTGCCGTAATCTGCGGGTTACGGACCAAATGCTGGCAGCTGGGATTAGAATAGGTGGAATTCTTTTCGGCTGGCACAGACACGATGGGCCAAGTGGCTTCTTTCTGTGCCATAAAATTTCGATGCTTCTGTGATTCTAAGTGAATACATATCTCTCTATCTCAACATCCTCCAAGCCTCTCCCCCAATCCAGATCTTTCTCTCTCTCTCTGCCTTTTTCTCGCTATTGATGCTGTCTCTCTCCCGCTGCCTTTGGTGCTGTATCTATGTTGGAGATACAGTTACTAAGTCTTATATGTATGCATTCAATTGTAGAACTGATAGTCTCTCTCTCTGAATATTCAGGTGAAGGTGAAATACTGTTATTCTGTGTGAAAGGGACACACAGTTGGAAATTGTAAGACTGAAACGATTTGTCTCCCTCCCTCTCTCACCCCTCTCTCTCTTTCACTCTCCCTCTCTCTGTCGCTCTGTTGTTGTATATGAAAGAGGAATGAAGTTATTGAGCGTGTTATGGACACGCTGAAGAGACGTACGGTATTGGAACAGTGAACACGCCACCGGTGCCGCAGGTGAGACGGTCAAAGTCACTTCTCCGCTCGTATGTTCGAATCTGACGGTGTATTTATCCATCTTCAGTCCTGAATCTAAGCACGGAGAGAACCAGCCTGTCACTGCCTGGAACAAAATAAAAACACTGTGTATGAATGTGGGATTATTGTGCAACTGGACGTCTCTCCTTGAGAATGGGATGTCTAGGACACCTAGAAGAAAATATGGATGGAATGTAGGGACAGACAGGGCATAATTTGTATTTTCACCGTCAGGAAACATGCTTGTGTGTGATCAATATAATAACATCAAAGCCGACATTGGTTTGAATATATTCAAAGCTGTGATTTGCTCTTGACGCCAAATCTGGGAAACAGACAACATTCGCAGCGCCAGTCTCCGAGTGTTTAACACTTACTGAGCCTAGAAAATACAAATACCCGCCGCGAATCCGCAGCACAGGCCGAGCGGAGGGGAAATCCTGTCCTGGAAACGCTAAATTTAACGAACAGTTCGGCCTGAGATTGTGTGGATGTGAATATTGTGGAAGAGAGTGTATTAAAGGGACGGGCGCGTTCGTCCAATGCCACTGTGTTTGTGGGTCTGGTCTCATCGCCGGATTTCCGAGTCCCTCTTGCGTAAAATAACAAGATTTTCCAGTCAAAGAAGCACTTTGCTCCCCTTCTAATCCTCAAAGTGGGAATTCAGTGTTGTTTGTTTGTTGATTTCAAGATTTTAATCGAAAAGTATGGAACATGTCAGCGATCGGCTGAGAGAGAGTCATCAGTGCAGCAATGAAACGGGTTTCAGTCGAAAATGGAGTCTTTACTTCAAGTGAAACCTTTGTGACAGCAAACATTCTGATGTCAGAGACAGAAAAGATCTAGCCTGGGACTCTGGAATACCCGAATTTCAGTGGAATTGAAGAGTTTAGGATCAGAGAGAAACACAGAGAGGCAGCAGGAGCCGGGAGCTGACAGCAGGTTGTCTCCGCCCCGTCCGCTCGCTGCCTTTAAGTTGCTCAGTGCCGCCACCACCAGCTTCATTTCTGACCCAGTTCTGACTGACAGAGAGACTTTGTGCAGAGTCCTGGACATGACCGATACTGCAGCCGCCGAAACGGCTCCTCCAGCCGCCGCCGCTCAAGTCAAGACTCCCAAGAAGAAGAAGGCGGCTCCCCGGAAGGGGTCAGGCGGTCCCAAGTTGGGCGAGCTGATCCTCAAGACTGTGGCGGAATGCAGTGTCCGCAGTGGGATGTCACTGCAGGCAATAAAGAAGGCTCTGCGTGTTAAAGGTGTCGATGTGGAGAAGAGCAAGTTCCCAATCAAGCAAAGTATCAAGCGGCTTGTGGCGAAAGACTTCCTGGTGCAGACGAAGGGCACGGGGGCCTCCGGCACCTTCAAAATCGCGAAACAGGAAAAGAAGGGAAATGTGGTGAAGAAGATTAAGACAGGAGCAGCCAAGAGATCTTTAGTGAAGAAAACAGCTGCCAAGAAACTGATCACAAAGAAAACAGCCAAGAAATCCCCAGGGAAGAAAATAGTCGCCAAGAAAGTGAGCAGCAAGAAGACAGCAGCCAAGAAAGTGAGCAGCAAGAAGACAGCAGCCAAGAAAGTGAGCAGCAAGAAGACGGCAACGCCAAAGAAGGCGGTAAAGAAAGCAACGCTTCCAAAAAAATCTCCAGCGAAGAATGCCAATAAAACCAAGAGGGCCACGGGCGGAAAGCCGCCCAAGAAAGTCCAATCATCAAGGGGCGGGAAGAAGCCGAAAGCAGTCCCTGGAAAGAAGTGAGACAGCACGGGAAACTTGTAGACATCTGAACCCAAAGGCTCTTTTCAGAGCCACCCACGTCTCTCAGGAAAGAGCTGATCCCCTAACAAATGATCCCTGTCCCGCAGTCGTGTGCACATTTCACCTAGAAATGATTTGAAGTAAATCCAGGTTCCCTGGTGACTCTCAACCCAGCCCTTCCTCACTCTCTGCAACAAATCAGGGATGTCCGGGCCTCACTGTACCCGGGTATATGTTCGGTGAAGTCTCAGTTCATGCTCGTTTCAGGGCGACAGCCTGTAACACAGTAACACGGGCGAGATACCCCGCGTCACATCTGAAACTCCAATACATGATTTTGTATAATTCAGCTGGGGTTAGGTTTCAGGAAACTGCTCAATCCGTCTGGGAGGAGAGGTGTGCCGAAACAGGTTGACTTGTGATCGGAAGCACTGCACTTAGGCGGGTGTATTACGATCTTTTAATTGTAACAGATCCTTATTTAGAGCGCTAATTTCTGTTATCTGTGACTATCAATGCCGAATCTCCAGGTTTTATGCTGAGCTCTAATGTCGAGAATTGTTTTTTCTTGAATTGGCGGTTCGAGCAAGTGGGAGGCGGAGCGAGAGGATCAAAGACATTTCTCTGCTCTGTCTGTCACTCAGTTTCCTCCAGACCCGCCTCTGGCTCTCTGTTTCTTTCTCAGTCAGGTCGGGGCAGCCTGTATAAAAAGGCAGCAGAAACTGCTTGTTTCTCATTCGGAATCGGTTTGTCTGAAGAAGCGTCATGTCAGGAAGAGGTAAAGGAGGCAAAGGACTGGGCAAAGGCGGAGCAAAGCGGCACCGCAAAGTGCTTCGTGATAACATCCAGGGCATCACCAAGCCAGCAATTCGCCGCCTGGCTCGCCGTGGCGGAGTGAAGCGCATCTCGGGTTTGATCTATGAGGAGACCCGCGGGGTGCTGAAGGTTTTCCTGGAGAATGTGATCAGAGATGCGGTCACCTACACTGAGCACGCCAAGCGCAAGACGGTCACCGCCATGGATGTGGTGTACGCTCTGAAACGCCAGGGCCGCACTCTCTATGGATTCGGCGGCTAAACAAATCGACGTTGTCTACCAAAAACAAAAGGCTCTTATAAGAGCCACCCAAAACCTCATATAGAGATAAGTGACCTTGAAACTGCAGCGGGGATGTCTTGGGATGTGAAATTGTTGTAGCTCATCCAATGTTATGTGGACTTTATCAGATCAGTATTGGGTTGCATTTGATAATGTCCATTGCCGACCTGAACTGCCGGTCAAGATGTAGAAAAGGATTTACTCCCGTTAGAGTAAGAAATGGCCGGAGCTTTATTCCCGCCAGAGACCGAACAGGGAATGAATCCCAATTCAAACCGTGTTGGAAGACACAGGGGGGGATCCAGGGCGGAAAAAAATCACGCTAAAAGCAATGAGATTTTATAATTGTTCCCGCCGAATTCGGTTTTATTTAATCTTTGAGTAGTTTGCTAATTTGAAATTGGCGGGCTTTTTGTAATTGATGAAATTTCTGTTGCAGTTCAACCAATCAGGGAGCAGTAATTCCCACCGCCCTTTTCCATCCGTGACATCGTTTCAAATTGGATGATGGACGGGGCTTCATCCAATCACAACATTAGGGCGGTCCTTCGACTTTCTTAAATAGGCAGTCCCTGAGCAGCTCAGCATTAAACGCGACATTGTGTAAGGTTTCCGTAGATAATGGCCAGAACCAAGCAGACAGCGCGCAAATCGACCGGAGGGAAAGCTCCCCGCAAGCAGCTGGCTACCAAAGCGGCCCGCAAGAGCGCTCCAGCCACGGGCGGAGTGAAGAAGCCTCACCGTTACAGACCCGGCACTGTGGCTCTGAGGGAGATTCGCCGCTACCAGAAATCCACCGAGCTGCTCATCCGCAAACTGCCCTTCCAGCGCCTGGTGCGGGAGATCGCACAGGACTTCAAGACAGACCTGCGCTTCCAGAGCTCTGCCGTCATGGCCCTGCAGGAGGCCAGCGAGGCTTACCTGGTGGGGCTCTTTGAGGACACCAACCTGTGCGCCATCCACGCCAAGCGAGTCACCATCATGCCCAAAGACATCCAGCTGGCACGCCGCATCCGCGGGGAGCGAGCCTAAACTGACCCTGCCCTGAACTGAGTTCGCATCAAATACCACAACGGCTCTTTTAAGAGCCACCAAATCGACAAAAGAAAGAGTTGTGATCTCTTGTTCATTCCAGCACATAAACGTCTTAGAAGGTTTTGACCACATATTTACTCAAAGCCGGGAGACACAATTACTTATATCTGCATCCGGTAGCTGGAGATTTCATGACGTGTCAGTTGTCAGATCTAGAGTAGCGATACCAATGTGCACAGCGCATTTTAATAGACCGGCGATCGTTTTAGGACTGAACAAATGTTTGTGGTACATAAAGGGTAGAATGGTAAAAGTGCCTTTCCAATAGGGTCTGAGGGAATTAGAATGTATTTCATCTGATGAGCAGCTAAATGCCAAAATCCAGTACACTTCATTCCAACACAAAACAACGATAACAGTATAATATTACAGTCTCTCAGACAGTAACCAGCCCTTTCACAGATAAAGTGGGTGGCTCTGAAAAGAGCCTTTGGGTTCACAGATTCAAGTCAGGCCGCTTCACTTGCCCTTCGTGCTCGGAGCGCTGGTTTTCTTGGGCAGCAGCACGGCCTGGATATTAGGCAGCACCCCGCCCTGAGCGATGGTCACCCCTCCCAGCAGCTTGTTCAGCTCCTCGTCGTTGCGGACGGCCAGCTGCAGGTGTCTGGGGATGATGCGGCTCTTCTTGTTGTCCCGGGCCGCGTTGCCGGCCAGCTCCAGGATTTCAGCTGTCAGATACTCGAGCACAGCAGCCAGATAGACCGGGGCTCCGGCACCCACCCGCTCAGCATAGTTCCCCTTTCTGAGGTGGCGGTGAACACGGCCCACCGGGAACTGCAATCCAGCCCGGGAGGAGCGAGACTTGGGTTTGGCCCGAGATTTACCACCGGTCTTCCCTCTTCCAGACATTGCCACAATCTCACAAACACTTTCACGAAGAATGCTGAGATCCGCCCACATTCCTCCTCCTTGTACCTTCTGGAGGAATGGTGTTGGGGACACTGCTGATTGGTCAGTCAGCACTCGGTGTCATTGTGCTGTACATGTAACCAATCAGAGAGCTGCTCAATTCACCAATCACAAGAAGACAGTGAGTTGAGAGCGGAAAATAAGAGCGCGAAATGGTCAGCCTCCCAACGATATTTCACATTTGAAAAGCCCGCCAATATATTTGTAAAACAAGGTGCGGCTTCAATATAGAATATCACATTTATAGGTTATATTATTTTACAGAAAACATTGCAAAAACGTGTTCATTTTTTAATTCCACATTTTGTCCCAGATTCGCTTTTGTAATCCGCCATGTATTCTGCTTTATTCTTTTTCATGATACAGTCTAACCAGCGGCTGAAAGACTCATTCACAGCATTTTGTAACCGGACACATTTCAGGTCAATCTTCGTAATTATACTGTATCACTGATTCTAGATTGATCCCTTTTCGTGGGAGACAAAAGCGGAGTATAGATTTTCAGTGTCACGGGTTAGAGACTGAGGGTGCCTAAACCAACGGGGTTTCTTAACAATGTACTTATTCATAAAGATAGCCAAACTTCAACACGGCAACCAAGTAACTGAGAACATCTTTAAATCATGCGTTAAATCAGCTTTCATTTTCGAAATATAGCAAAGGGGCCAAAATGAATCTGCATTAACCTGACCGGATTTAAACAGAGAATACAACCGCCATCAAAAATTTGCAGAGTATTCGTATTAACATAAAAAGAAATCGATAATTATGATGTTGTAGCTATTTCAGAGAAATTGTGGGTGGCTCTTAAAAGAGCCTTTTTTGTATATTGTGTTTTTCAGTCCATGGTGGCGATTTACTTGGAGCTGGTGTACTTGGTGACCGCCTTTGTACCTTCCGACACGGCGTGTTTGGCCAGCTCCCCGGGCAGCAGCAGGCGCACGGCGGTCTGGATCTCCCGGGAGCTGATGGTGCTGCGTTTGTTGTAATGGGCCAGGCGGGAAGCTTCCCGCGATTCGCTCGAAAATATCATTCACAAACGAATTCATGATGCTCATGGCCTTGGAGGAGATGCCGGTGTCAGGGTGAACCTGCTTCATCACTTTGTACACGTAGATGGAGTAACTTTCTCTCCTGGATTTTCTCCGTTTCTTGGTGCCCTTTGTTGGCGCCTTCTTCAGAACTTTCTTGGCGCCCTTCTTGGAAGCTGCTGCAGTTTTCTTCTCATCAACCATGATCACGATCAACTTCAGACACAGAATAACCGAAATTTCGCTCCAAGCTCGCATTTTATAGACATCCCCAGAACCCTATGCTAATGAAGGATGGGAGAAGGCCATGTTCATGATTGGCTGGTTTACAATGATGTCACTGCCTGATGTTGGGCGGCACAGTGGCGCAGTGGTTCGCACCGCAGCCTCACAGCTCCAGTGACCCGAGTTCAATTCCAGGCACTGCCTGTGTGGAGTTTGCAAGTTCTCCCTGTGTCTGCGTGGTTTTCCTCCAGGTGCTCCGGTTTCCTCCCACATGCTGGTTGATAGGTTAATTGGCCATTCTAAAAATAGGTGGGGATCTGGTAGGAATATGGAATTAGTGAAGGATGAGTATAAATGGGTGGTTGATGGTCGGCACAGACTCGGTGGGCCGAAGGGCCTGTTTCAGTGCTGTATCTCAAACTAAAACTAAAAGTTAAATCTGTCTGATTGGATATCTAAAGTAACCAATCACACTTCATGCCTATCACAGCCACAAACTGACGCAGCAGTCAGATTGTCCAAACCCCTTTGCCCGCCCTTAACCATGACTTTCTGAGTCCCTCTGTCTCTTCAACCATTTCCATTTTGCTGGTACGAACACGTCTATTTTTTCACTCTGTACATATAATTTCTCGACACTTCCATTCCTTATCAGGATGTTCCGGCCTGCTGCACTTCCCTCCATCACCAGGACGGAACCGTCCAGTATAGTTGGGGTCAGACATGGGCAAGTGCAAGCATTGAAGTGCAAGTCTTTAAATCTATGTTGCGTGCCAAATAAGATTGGTCAGCTGCAGCCACAAGTAACCACATGAAAGATTTATATAGTGGCAATTACATAATTCTGGCTGAAACTAGGCGAGCATGGGAACTTATTATTACTGGCTACAAATATTCATCAAGACAGGTCTGAAAAAATATGGAGGGTTGTGGAGTGGAAAGAGTTGATCAAATATAATATGATAACACTGGCAGCGATGATGTTTTTGAGCTGTTAACAAAAGAATCTATTTGGTCATATATACGGAATATGGCAGGAGGAAATGCATGGACATTCTGGGTCGTGTCATGTTTGTCTTTCCCTGCAGGACATGTGAGTGTGGGTTTCATTCTGTGCCTGTCAGTATGTGATATTTAACTGTGGCTTTTACTCCGTATTGGGCAATCTATGGTCAATGATTTTGTGATTTAATTCAGTAATTTCAATCTTCAATAGGTGATTCTGTTTTTTTTTTCTTTCTCTGTAACATTCAGTTTCTAAGTGGGTGATGATGGGTTTTGTTCTGTGAGTGTGGGTTTTGTTATGTATCTGTTAATCTCCGCTTTTGGAGTCTGGGCGTTTCTCTTTATCTGTTAATTTCTGAATTGTGAATTTGGATTTTAATCTGCACCTGTCAGTTTCTGGTATGAAAGGTTGTTTGGTTTTGTCTCTGTATCTGTTAGTAAGTGACATTTTTGTGTAGCTTTACACTGCACATGTTAATTGATGACACGTCAGCGTTGTTTTCACTCGACATGTCAGTCTCTGGTTTGGAGGCCTCACCTGTGTTCTGTACCCATCAGACGTCTTCATATAAGGATGGGTTTTAACCTGTTCCTTTCAATCTGTTGTATGTAAGTACTGTTTATTATCTGTATCTGTAAGTTTCTGATGAATGAATGTGGTCTGTATCACATCCCTGTCAGTGGTTCATTAAGAGATATTTTACACTGTACCTGCCCGTTCTGATATGTGAGTGTGGGTTGTGATCTACGGCTGGCCGTTTCTGGTATGAGACATGAGCATTGTTTTTACTCTGTGCATGTTAGCCTCAAGTGTCAGAAGCTGGGTTTAATAGTACAGCTCACTCTCTGCTGTATGATTATGGATTTTCATCTGGACAAGTTAATTTCTGGTACGGGCATGTGAATTTTATTCTCTATGCCAATTTATGGTATGTGATTATGTGTTCTTTCTGTTCTGTCAGTTTCTGCTGAACTGTATGGTGGATTTGCTTTCAATCTGCCAAGTTCTGCGATGTGAATGTTGGTTTTACTTTGTATTTGTCATCGAGAGATAGAGTCATAGAGTTATACAGCACAGAAACAGGCCCTTAGACACATTGATGGCCGGCACAGGCACAATCAGTGATCTATTCTAATCCCATTTTCCAGCACTGGGCCCATAGCCTTGTATGCTATGGCCTTTCAAATGTATATCTAAATACTTCTTAAATGTTGTGTGGGGTCCTGCCTCTACCACCCCTTTCAGGTAATGTGTTCCAGGTTCCAACCACCATTTGGGTGAAAATGAAATTTAAAAAAAAATTCTCAAATCAACTCTAAACTTCCTGCTTCTTACATTAAATCATGGCTGATCTGTTTCTGACTTGAATTCCACACTCCGATCTCCTCCCAATAATCTTTGATTCCCTTGCCTAACAAGAATCTATCAATACCTGACTGAAAAATAATATATTCAGTGACACCGCCTCCACCACCTTCTAAAGCACTGAATTTCAAAGTCTCACAAACCTCAGAGGGAAAAAAAATCTCCTCATCTCGGTCCTAAAAGTGTGACCCATACTTTTAAAGCAGCGCCCCCGATTTCTGAACTCATCCACAAGAGGAAACATCCTTTCCCCATCCACTTGTCAAGACCATTCAGGATCTTATACACTACAATCAAGTCTCCCCTCACTCTTCTAAACTCAAGTGAAAACTAACCCAGTCTGTCCAACCTTTCCTCATAAGACATCCACACATTCCAGGTATCAATCTAATAAACCTCCTCTGAAACACCTCCAACACATTTACTTCCTTCCTTAAATATGGAGACCAAAACTGCACACAGTATTCGAGCTGTGGTCTCACCAAAGCCCCGTATAACTGAAGCATAACATCCTTAGATTAATTTTCAATTCCTGTTGTAAGAAAGGATAACTTTCCAATTGCCTTTGTGATTTGCCATACCTGCATACTAACTTTTTGTGACACAAGCACAAGAACACCTGGATCCCTCTGCACCTCAGAATTCTGCAGTCATTCTCCGCAGATACTCAGCAGGCCTGCCAGCATCTGTGGAGACAGAAACAGAGATAACCATTCTGGTCAATGGTCTTTCATCAGAAAGGTCCGTTCTGATCGAAGGTCATTGACCTGAAATGTTAACTCACTTTCTCTCTCTGCAGGTGCTGCCAGACTTGCAGATTATTTCCAGCATTTTCTGTTTTCATTTCCACTGTACATCGTATATTCTGGCAAATGAATGTGGGATTAATCTTTAACCTTTGGTTTCTGATCTGTAAATGTGGATTTTACCTAGCATGTTGTCAGTTACTGCAATGCAAATATCTGTTTTATTCTGTAACATTTTGTTTGTGGTAATTGATTGTGGGTTTTACTCTGTATCTGCCAGTCTCTGTAATGTGAATGTGGCTTTTGTCTGTGCATGATTTGTGAGTATGTGTTTTACTTTCCCTGTATGTTTCTTAATGTGGATTTTGCTATGTACCTCAGTTACTTTATGTGTATATGTTGTATTCTGTTTCTGTGCATCGATGGTGAGTGTAACATTTCCCCTGTATCTATCAGAATCACTCTTGTGAGGATGGTCATTATTCTGTACTTGTTGGTTTATGGTAGTGCTTGATTTACACATTTACGGTCACTCTCTGATATGCTACTATACAGTTTACTCTGCACTTGTCAGATTCTGCTATGTGATATTGTCTTTTATCTATCTGTCTGTGTCTGGTATCCTATTGCAAGTTTTACTGTATACCCATCAGCTTCTGGTATTTAAGTATGAGGTTCACATTGTATCTTTCATCTTGTTCTGTATGAATCTGCTTCTGCCTTGAACTGACAGTTACTACTCTGTGAGTGTACATTTGAAGGGTGCTTGTTAACTTCTGCTAAATAGATGATTGTTTTACTCTGTGCAGGTCAGTCACTGCAATGGGAAGTTGGGATTCATGCTGTATCTGCCATTTGATTTATTGATCTATTCTGGTTTTTGGCTGGCCCACAGAAGACAGAGGGTGGTAGTAGATGGAAAGTATTCAGCCTGGAGCTCGGTGACCAGTGGTGTTCCACAGAGATCTGTTCTGGAACCTCTGCTCATTGTGATTTTTATAAATGACTTGGATGAGGAAGTGGAAGGCTGGGTGACCAAGTTTGCCGAAGACACGAAGATTGCTGGAGTTGTGGATAGTGTGGAAGGCTGTTGTAGGTTGCAACGGGACATTGACAGGATGCAGAGCTGGGCTGAGAAGTGGCAGATGGAGTTCAACCTGGAAAAGTGTGAAGTGATTCATTTTGGAAGGTGGAATTTAAATGCAGAATACAGGCTTAAAGACAGGATTCTTGGTAGTGTGGAGGAACAGAGGGATCTTGGGGTCCATGTCCATAGATCGCTCAAAGTTGCCACCCAAGTTGATAAGGGTTGTTAAAAGGCGTATGGTGTGTTGGCTTTCATTAACAGGGGGATTGAGTTTAAGAGCGGCGAGGTTATGCTGCAGCTCTATAAAGCCCTGGTTAGACCACACTTGGAATATTGTGTTCAGTTCTGGTCGCCTCATTATAGGAAGGATGTGGAAGCTTTAGAGAGGGTGCAGAAGAGATTTACCAGGATGCTGCCTGGACTGGAGGGCATGTCTTACGAAGAAAGGTTGAGGAAGCTAGGGCTTTTCTCATTGGAGCAAAGAAGGATGAGAGGTGACTTGATAGAGGGGTACAAGATGATCAGAGGTATAGATAAGAGTGGATAGCCAGAGACTTTTTCCCAGGGTGGAAAGGGCCATCACCAGGGGGCATAATTTTAAGGTGATTGGAGGAAGGTTTCGGGGAGATGTCAGAGGTCGGGTCTTTACACAGAGAGTGGTGGGTGCGTGGAATGCACTGCCAGTGCTGGGAGTAGAAGCAGATACATTGGGAACATTTAAGCCACTCTTGGATAGGTACATGGATGATAGTAGAAAGAAGGGTATGCAGGTAGTTTGATCTTAGAGTAGGTTAAAGGTTCGGCACAACATCGTGGGCCGAAGGGCCTGTATTGTTTAGTTTAGTTTGGAGATACAGCACTGAAACAGGCCCTTCGGCCCACCGAGTCTGTGCCGACCATCAACCACCCATTTATACTAATCCTACACGAATCCCATATTCCTACCACATCCCCACCTGTCCCTATATTTCCCTACCACTTCCCTATACTCGGGGCAATTTATATTGGCCAATTAACCGAGCAACCTGCAAGTCTTTGGCATGTGGGAGGAAACCAGAGCACCCGGAGGAAACCCACACAGACACAGGGAGAACTTGCAAACTCCACACAGGCAGTACCCAGAATTGAACCTGGGTCGCTGGAGCTGTGAGGCTGCGGTGCTAACCACTGCGCCACTGTGCTGTACTGTTCTATACCCCGTATCCTGAGACTGTGACCCCTGGTTCTGGACTCCCCAGCCATCGGGAACATCCTCCCTGCATTCAGCATGTATCCTGTTAGAATTCTATTGGTTTCTATGAGATCCCCTCTCATTCTTCTAAACCAAAGTAAATGTAGGCCTACTTGACCCAATCTCTCCTCGTACATCAATCCTGCCATCCCAGGAACCAAGGCGAGAACAAAATTCCTAAGATAAATAGACCAAAACTGCACACAATACAGCGGCATGGTGGTTAGCACCACAGCCTCACAGCTCCAGTGACATGGACTTGGTTCTGGGTACTGCTTGTGCGGAGTTTGCAAGTTCTTCCTGTGACCATGTGGGTCTCCGCTGGGTGCTCTGATTTTCTCCCACAGCCAAAGACTTGCAGGTTGATAGGTAAATTTCCCATTGTAAATTGCCACTAGTATAGGTTGGTGGTCGGGAAGGTGGTTAGAGGTAGGGAATATGGGATAAATGTAGGATTAGTATAAATAGGTGATTGTTGGTCGGATGGGGTTAATGTAGGATTAGTATAAAAGTGGGTGGTTGTTGGTCAGCACAGACTCGGTTGCCCAAAGGGCCTGGTTCAGTGCTGTATCACTCTATGACTCTAAATACTCCAGATGAGTCTCACCAAGGCCTTGTATAACTGCAGTATGACATCTGTGCTCCGATACTGAAATCCTCTTGCAACGAAGGCCAACAGACCATTTTCCTTCCTAATTGCTTGCTGCACCTGAATGCTTGCTTTCAGTGATTGATGTGCAAGGACACCCAGGTCTCGTTGCACCTCCCCCTTTCCCTATCTATCACTATTCAGATAATAATCTGCTTTACTGTTTTAAAACCAAAGTGGATAACTTCACTTTTATCCTATTTATATTTCATCTGCCACACAGTTGCCAACTCACCCAACTTGTCCAAATCACATTGAAGCCTTTTGCATCCTCCTCACAGCTCACAATCCACCCCCCAAACCCCACCCCCAGCTCTGTGTCATCTGCAAACCTGGAAATGTTACATTTACTTCCCTCATCCAAGTCTCTAAGATATATTGTGAATAGCTGGGGCTCAAGCACAGTTTCCTGCAGTACCTCACTGGACCCTGCCTGCCACCCAGAAATATACCCATTTATTCCTACTCTGTTTCCTGTCTGTCAACTAATTCCCAATCCCTGCCAGTATATTACCCCCAATCCCATGTGCTTTAATTTTGCACACTAACCTCTTATGTGGGACCTTGTCAAAAGCCTTCTGAAAATCCAAATGCACCACATCAACTAGTTCTCCCTTATCTAGTTTTCTAGTTACATCCTCAAAAAACTCCAGTGGATTTGTTAAGCATGACTTCTCTTTCGTAAAACTATCACATCCTTTATAATAGACTCCAGCATTTTCCCCACGACTGATGCAAGGTTCACTCGTCTGTAATTCCTTTTTTTTCTCTCCCTCCTTGTTTTAAATAGTGAGGTTACATTTTCCACCCTCCAATCTGTACGAACTGCTCCAGAGTCTACAGAATTTTGGAATATCCGGTACTTCATATGTATCTCAGGCATTGTGGTGACAACTCTTTGTTTCACACGTTAATGTATCAATATGTGTTTACTTGTGTTTAATTTAAAATATGGATTAACAATATTTTATTGCTGTAGGTTTTATTCAATTCTTGTTGGTGAGTTGTAGCTTTTTATCCAATTTGTATCTCTGCAAAAGCAATTGTGAATGACAATCTTTCAATTTTAGAGTATGACCTGACATGTAATGTTAAATTCCATCGGTTTGTAGTAAATTAACTAATCATGTATGTTTTTGTCTGACCCTTAGTGACATGTTTACACTGGTGTGTAATTTGTAGCTCAGTTTATATTGTGGGGTATGTTATTGGGATTCATTCTGTAGCTTTCAATCAGGTACATTTTGTCTGTTCTGTTTAAGATTTGGTATTTGAATTGTAGCCAAGGTGACACAGTGTATTCAAATCTGATAATGTGTGTGTTTTTGGACTGTGAATCATGTAACTATCAGTCAATTGGAGAGAAATAGTAACAAATACTATCTCTATGCTCTGTTTGACTATTGGATTGATAATGTGTCTCTTTGGGATCAGTCTGGGTCTGACTACTTCTTTTGTTTGTTACAGTGGAAATGATGACCTGACCATGTCACTGTGCTTTGTGACTGATACTGTACCTAATATGTGTTGGAACGAGCTGGAGGTACTTTTCCATCTATTGATGTGTCATGACTTTCGTTCTGGTTCCTTCGAGTGTTTGCCTGGCAGAAAAGAAAGGTAACTCTTACACTTGAAGAACAGGTGAGTGAGAAGACACAAAAGTGATCAATGTAATATTTTCAATAATAATCATTCTGAGCAATCACAAAAGGAAAGTTCACACATAAGCAGGTCAGTGTCTGAGTCCACTGCAGTACTGCAGCACTCTGCTTCTGTTTCCCAGGTATTTGGAGCAGTTTGACAGCAATGTTGTGACATTCAGAAACAACCCATGCCCCGCAGTGCTCAATGACCCGGACGACTCAATGGAGAAGTGACATTTGCACAAGCCAGAGTTCTATTTTCATGTCCAATTGTTCAACGGACAAGAAGTAATAACTGTTTTAAAAAGTGTCCTTAATCTCCTCTCCTGATCCTGCAATAGACAGTCTTTGAAAATCTGCCGTGTCCACATTATTCAGCCATTTTTTTTCCACCATTCAGAGAGAGATACAATACCTAAACAGGCCCTTCAGCCCATCGAGTCTTTCCTGACCATCAACCACCCATTTATACCATTCCTATATTAATCACATTTTTCCCTCTCAAGTCCCCACTATTCTCCGACAACATACCTGCACCAGGGGCATTTTTTTTTTTGCAATGGCTAATTTACCAATCAACTTGCAAGTCTTTGGCATGTGGAAGGAAACCAGAGCACCCAGCGGAAACCCATGCAGTCACAGGGAAAAGTTGCAAAATCCACACAAGCAGTATGAAGATCCGGACCAATGTCACTGGAGCTGTGAGGCTGCGGTACTAGTCACTGTGCCACTCTGCCACCCAATTCACTATCCAACAACAACAAACAGTGAGATATTGAATCCGAACCAGGAACATTCATTACAGTTTGGAGAGAGAAATCAGCAATGATCCTGAAAAGCGAGTTCATCATATTCTGTCTCTCTCTCCCCGTCTAGACACTGCCCGAGAAAGACCTCTCCCTTTCCCCTGGCTCACTCCATGTTCCAGGACCAGTTCCTGCTTCACAGTGCATATTACAAACAGTCCCCCAGTCCTGCTGAATTAGCAGAAGTAGACCATTCAGCTGGTCGAGCTTGCTCCGCTATTCAATTTGTTCATGGCTGATCAAGTTCTGAGTTGAATTCCACACTCCCATCTATGCCTAATAATCTTTGATTCCCTTGCCTAACAAGAACCTATCTACCCCTGCCTTAAAAATATTCAATTACCCCACCTCCACCACCTTCTGAGGCAGAGAATTCCAAAGTTGCACAACCCTCGGAGAGAAAACAAATCTCATCTCATCCCTAAAATGGCGACCCCTAATTCGAAAACAGCATCCCCAAGTTCTGAACTCATCCACAAGAGGAAACATCCTTTCCCCATCCACTTGTCAAGACCATTCAGGATGTTATACACTTCAATCAAGTCTCCCCTCACTCTTCTAAACTCCAGTGAAGAAAAGCCCAGTCTGTCCAACCTTTCCTCATAAGACAACCCACTCATTCCAGGTATCAATCTAATAAACCTCCTGTTAAACACCTCCAACACATTTACTTCCTTCCTGAAATATGGAGACTAAAACTGCACGCAGTATTCAAGATGTGGTCACACCAATGTCCTGTATAACTGAAGCATAACATTCTTCCATTTATTTTCAATTCCTCTCATGATAAAGGATAGTATTCCATTTTCCTTCTTGATGACTTGCTGTACCTGCATACTAACTTTTCATGACTCATGCACCAGAACACCTAGATCCCTCTGTACCTCGGAATTATGCAGTTGTTCTCCATTTAAGTAATACTTTGTTTTTTTAATCTTCCAGACAAAGTGAACAACTTCACATTTTTTCACATTACACTTCATCTGCCAGATTTCTGACCACTCACTCAACCATCTATCAAGGTCTGCAACCTCCTTATGTCCTCTTCACAACACACTTTCCTACCGATCTGTGTGTCATCTGCAAATTTAACTGCCATGCCATTGCTCCCCTCATCTAGGTTATGGATATAAATTGTAAAAAGTTGTGGGCCCAGCACAGACCCCTGTGTTACTCCACTTATCACATCCTCCCGATCAGAATGTTTTCTGTCAGCCAGCCAATCTTCTATCCATGCTAATTAAGTTACCCACTACACCATGAACTCCTGCTTTGCACAATAACCTTTCATGTAACACCTTGACAAAGGCCTTCATGAAAACCAAATACTGTATGTCAATGGGCTCTCCTTTATCCCCAGTGCATTTTCCTCCTTGAAAGAACTCTGATACTTTGGTTAACCATGATTTTCCTTTCACATCGCCATGCTGAACATTTCCAATAACCTTGTGTTTTTCTAAAGGCCCAGCTATAGCCTCCTTAATGATCAATTCTAACACCTTCCCTGAATCAGGGGTCAAGCTAACTATCCTATAGTTACCCAATTTCTGCCTCCCCACCTTCTTGAATAGAAGGGTTATATTTGCTACTTTCCAGTCTGATGGAACCTTTCTAGAATCTAGTGAATCTTGAAAAAATAACAAATCAACTCTTTCAGCAGCCATAACTTTAAGGACCCGAGGATGAAGCCCATCAGGACCCAGAGACTTGTCAGCCAGCAGCTCCATCAGTTTACTCAGTACCACTTCCCTGGTGATTGTAACTTCACCAAGTTCCTCTCTTCCTTCCACCTCCTGATTTACTGCTATTACTGAAATATTTTGTGTATCCTCTAGTGAAGACAGAAGCCAAATAATTGTTCATTTCAACCACCATTTCCTTATTATCGACTATTAACTCCCCATTCTCATTCTCTAAAGGACCAACACTCACTTTACTTACACTTTTCCTTTTTAAATACCTATAGAAAATCTTGCTATCCGTTTTTACATTTCTAGCTAGTTCTGTCATAATCTAATTTATTTTCCCCTGATTAACCTTTCAGTCATTCTCTGCCATTCATTATATTCTGACCAATCATCTGACCTGCCACTCGTCTTTGCACAATTCTATGCTTTTTCATTAAGGTTGAGGCTATCCTTAACTTCTTTAGTGAACAATGGATGGTGGGTCCTCCCCTTGGAATTTTACTTTACTGTAGGAATATAATTCCTTTGAGTATTCAGAAATATTGCCATCAATGTCTGCTACTGCTTCTCTATTTATTTATCTCCTAGCCTAGTAACCCAGTTCAATTCAGCTAGCTCAGCTTTCATGTCCACATAGTTGTCCTTATTTAAGTTTAAAATACTAGTCTTAGACCCACTCCTCTCAATTTCAAACTGGATGCAAAATTCAGTCATATTGTGGTTGCTGCTACCTAGAGGTGCCTTTACACTGAGGTCATTAATTAATCCTGTTAAATTACACAATACCAAATCTAATATAACCTGGTTCCAGAATGTACTGCTCGAAGAAACTATCTCAAAAGCATTCTTTGAACTCCTCATCCAGGCTGTTAGAACCAATCTCATTTTTCCAGTTTATATGTTGAATAAAATCCCCATTATTATTTCCATCCCTTTATCACAAGCACCCAAAATTTGTTCTTGTATACTTTACCCTCCATTGTCATTATTGCTCAGTGGCCAGGACACAACTCCTACCAGTGACTTCTTTCCCCCACTATTCCCTGGTCTACAATTTATCTCTGTCAGTTTCTGATTTTGGGTGTGAGTATATATGTACCTGTTTTATGTGAGAACCGTCTTATTCTGTACCTTTCAGATTTTGATGTGTCTGTGTGTCTGGCTTGTACTTGGTCCCAATCAGTTTAGAATATGTGAGTGTAGATTTGACTGTTAATATTCCATTCTTGGGAATATGAGTGGGGGTTCACACTTCATCTTTGAGTGTCCAGTTAGGCCAATTTAAAGTTTAATCTGTGCACTTAAATTTCTAATGTGTAGCTGTGGGTTTTATCCTGTCACTGTCACTATCTGTTATAAGAGTAAAGGGTACATTCTGGTTTTTGATTGTGGATTTCTCACCACATCTCTACATTGTCTCGGATGTGAATGTGATTTTTAATCTGTACATGCCAGTTTCTGACATATGGCTCTGAGGTTGAATTTGTACATGTCATTCTCTGGTATGTGACTGCCAATTTTATTCTGAACCTCTCAGTTTCCTTTACCTGTGTGCGAGTTTTAGTCGGTATCTGTCAGTATCTGGTACATGAATCTTCTTCCTTATGCGTATGTTTTGCTCTGTATTTGTCAGTGTCTGAAGTGCCAATTGTCAGGTTTTCTTTGTACCTGTCACTCTCTGTTATGCATCACAGACTTTCCCTCTCTAACTGTAAATTTCTTCCAATTCACCGTGGATTTCACTCTGTGTCTGTCAGTCTCTGGTAGTTAAGTGTGGTTTTTTTACTTCATCTCCTAATTTCTGATATGTGAATGGAGATTTTAATCTGTACCTTTTGGCTTCTAGTGTGCGAGTCTGTGTTTCAATCTGTATCTACCAGTTTCTCATATGTGAGGGTGGCATTTATTCTGTACCAGTTACTTTCTGAAATGTGTGAAGATTTCAATCTTTCCCTGTCAGTTTCTGGTATGTGAATGTGGGTTTATTCTGGATCTTTCAATCTTTGGAATTTGAGTACATGCTTTATCCTATACCTTTTTACTTGTGTTAAGTGAATGAAGGATTAGATCTGTACCTGTCCATTGATAGTAAATGAATATCTGTTTTAGTCTGTACCTGGCAGTTTATGGCAAAGTAAGGTGGTTTATTTCTCTACCTGCCAGATTCTGATATGTGACTGTTGTTTTATTCTGTACCTGTTATTTTCTGTGATATGAATCTGGCTTTTGATCTGTACCTGTCAGTTACTGTTACTTGACTGAGTTTCACTTTGCACCTGTTGGTTTCTGGTATGTGAGTGTCAGTTTTAAGTTGTACCTGTAAAGTTAAGGTATGACAGTGTGGGTTTATTCTGTATCTTTCAAACTCTAGTGTGTGATATGGGTTTTTTTTTCTCTGAATCTTTCGATTTCTGGTCTGTAATTTTTGTGTTCTTATCTGCATCTTACAGTTCCTTATAGGTGTCTGTGTGCTCGTTTCCTTTTTCTGCAGCTATCAACGTCTGCTACGTGAGTATGTGTAATGTGTGAAGACCAAGGCAAAATATTGGTATAAATTATTTGCCATTTCCCTGTTCCCCATTATCAGTTCTCCAGTTGCATCCTCTGAGGTCCCCTCACTCACTTTAGCTGATCTCGTTCTTTTTATATACCCAGAGAAGCTCTCACTGTTTGTTTATATATTTCTTGTAAATTTACTGTCAGAATCAATGTTCCCCCTCTTTATTAACTTTTTAGTCATCCGTTGCTGATTCCTAAAGCCCACCACTAGTTTTTGCCTCTCTGTATGCCTTAGTTTTTGATTGGATATTCTCCTTGGCAGCATTTATTAACCACAGATGGTTCATCCTTCTCTTTTTGACTGGGATAAATTTTTGCTCAGCATTATGAAATATCTGTTTAAATGTCTCCCACTGCTCATCCACTGACCTTCCCCTTAGTCCATTTTCCCAGCCCGCTTTAGACAACTCTTTCTTCATACCACAGTAATTGCCCTTGTTTAATTTGAGGACACTGGTTTGAGACCCGAGTTGCTCGCCCTCAAACTGAATTTGAAATTCTACCATGTTGTGATCACTACCCCATAGAGGATCCTTAACTACAATATCTCTTGTTAATCCTACCACATTACACATTACTAGATCCAAAATAACCTGTTCCCAGGTATGTTCTGCAATGTATTGATCGAAGTAACAGTCCCTGATGCACTCAACAAATTCACCTTCCATATTACCTCTGCCAATCTGATTTGTCCTGTCAATATGCAGATTAAAATCATTCGTGACTATTGTAGCACCCTTCTTACACGGCTCCATTATTTCCCGATATTTACTTTGTCCTACAGTGAGACAGCTCTTCGGGGGCCTATGGATGACTCCCACCCGTGAATTCTTCCCTTTGCTATTCCTTATTTCCACACAAACTGATTTCACATCATGATCTATTGCACCTATTTCACTACTCAACACCACACTGATACCATCCTTTATTTACAAAGCTAACCCACCTCCTTTTCCTTTTATGCCTATTTTTCCAGAGCATTGTATACCCTTGAATATTGAGTTTCCAGTCTTGGTCACCCTGCAACTACGTCTCTGTAATAGCTATCAAGTCACATTCATTTATTTCTATTTGTGCCGCCAACTGATCTATCTTGTTACAAATGCTGTGTGCATTCAGATAAAGAGGCTTTGACTTTTTATCATTATTATTCATTCTGGTTCTAATTTCTGTTGAACTCTCCTGCTTATATTAGCTGCACCTTCCTGTCATACTTTGATTACCATTTGCCTCTTCACTACTCTGTACCTCAGTTCTCTCATTCCTTTTTGATTTTTTAAACTTCCCTTCAATTGAACGCCACCCCCCACCCCACACTAATAAATTTAAAGTCCTATCTACAACCCTAGTTATATGATTCGCCAGGACATTGGTCCCAGCATGGTCCAAATGAAGCCTGTCCCAGTGGAACAGCTCTCTCCTTTCCCAGTACTGGTGCCAGTGCCCCAGGAATTGGAACCCATTTCTCCCACACCAATCTTTGAGCCATACGTTTACCTCTATAATCTGATTTACCCTACACCAATTTGCACATTGTTCTGGTAGCATTCTGGAGAGTATTACCTTTCTGGTTCTGCTTCTTAATTTAGCCCCGAGCTGCTCATAGGCCCTCAGCAGAAGCGGATTCCTTGTCCTACCGATGTGGACCAAGACAGCTGGATCCTTTCCCTCCCACTCCAAGTTACGTAGGCAACACAGCCTTTGGGACTCCCTGTTATTGATGCCAGAGAATGGAATCTATTCCCCTAAATCTGCAATCCCCTATTACTAATCTCCCCATTGAATATCGCTCTGAACCACGGTGCTGTGGTCAGTTTGCTCATCCTCCCTGCAGCCTGTGCCCTCGTCCACACAGGGAGCAAGAAGCTCATACCTATTGGATAAGGGCTAATGATATGTATATGAATGTGGGCCACATTCTTGGACTTTCAGTCTCTGGTCCTGTGTGTGAATGTAGGGTTTATTCTGAAGTTACTAATACTGTGTTTTTATACTGTGATTCATTCTCAATCTCTGAGACTCTGGTTCTATTTAAGTGCAGGATTCATTCTGCATCTATGTGTCTACGTGCTGTATGTGAGTGTGGGATCTTGCTGTATTCAGAAACATAGAAAATAGGGACAGGAGTAGGTCATTTGACCCTGTGGGCCTGCTCCACCATTCAAATAGGGATCATGGCTGTTGGTCTAATTCAGTGCCCTGTTCCCACATTCTCCCCACATCAGTTGATCCCTTTGGCATTAAGAAATATATCTATTTCCTTCTTGAATATATTTAATAACTTGGCCTCCACTGCCTTTTGCGGTAGAGAATTCCACAGGTTCACCACCCTCTGAGTGAAGACATTTCTCCTCAACTCAGTTCTAAATTGCATACCCCATCTCCTGAGACTGTGACCCCTGGCTCTGAACTCCCCAGCCATCGGGAACATCCTCCCTGCATCCAGCATGATTAGTCCTGTTAGAATTTATAGGTTTCTATGAGATCCCCTCTCATTCTTCTGAACTAAAGTGAATATAGGCCTACTCGACCCAATCTCTCCTCATATGTCAATCCTGCCATCCCA
Organism: Heterodontus francisci; assembly: GCF_036365525.1. Lineage (NCBI taxonomy): Eukaryota > Metazoa > Chordata > Chondrichthyes > Heterodontiformes > Heterodontidae > Heterodontus > Heterodontus francisci. Next base: position 9,046,209 of record NC_090415.1, read on the forward strand.
GAAAACAAGGCGAGAACAACCTTCCTAAGACAAAGAGACCAAAACAGCACACAATACTCCAGATGAGTCTCACCAAGGCCCTGGATAACTGCAGTAAAACATTCTTGCTCCTGTACTCAAATCCTCTTGCAATGAAGGCCAACATACCATTCGCCTTCCAAATTGCTTGCTGCACCCAAATGCTTACTTTCACCCAGATCTCGTTGCACCTCCCCCTTTCCCAATCAATCACTATTCAGATAATAATCTGATTTTCTGATTTTAAAACCAAAGTGTATAACCTCACTTTTATCCACTTTATATTTCATCTGCCACGCACTTGCCTACTCACCTACCTTGTCCAAATCACATTGGGGGCCTCTTTGCATCCTCCTCACAGCTCACAATCCCACCCAAACCCCACCCCCAGCTCTGTGTCATCTGCAAACCTGGAAATGTTACATTTATTTCCCTCACCCAAGTCATTCAGATATATTGTGAATAGTTGGGGCCCAAACACAGATCCCTGCAGTACCCCACTGATCCCTGCCTGCCACCTAGAAAAAGACCCATTTATTCCTACTCTCTGCTTCCTGTCTGTCAACTAATTCCCAATCCCTGCCAGTAGTCTGCTGGTTACATCCTCAAAAAACTCCAGTGGATTTGTTAAGCATGACTTCCCTTTCGTAAAACCCATGCTGACTTTGCCCAAACCTGTTTATATTTTCGAGGTGTTCTGCTATCACATCCTTTATAATCGACTCTAGGTGTTCTGCTATCACATCCTTTATAATCGGCTCTCGGTGTTCTGCTATCACATCCTTTATAATAGACTCTCGGTGTTCTGCTGTCACATCCTCTATAATAGACTCTAGGTGTTCTGCTATCACATCCTTTATAATAGACTCTAGGTGTTCTGCTATCACATCCTTTATAATCGACTCTAGGTGTTCTGCTATCACATCCTTTATAATAGACTCTCGGTGTTCTGCTATCACATCCTTTATAATAGACTCTAGGTGTTCTGCCATCACATCCTTTATAATAGATTCCAGCAGTTTCCCCACTACCAATGTCAGGCTCACTGGTCTGCAGTTCCCTGTGTTTTCTCCCCTCCTTGTTTTAAATAGTGGGGTTCCATTTGCCACCCTCCAATCTGTACGAACTGCTCCAGAGTCTACAGAATTTTGGAATATTCGGTACTTCATATGTATCTCAGGCATTATGATGGCAACTCTTCGGTTAACACCTTAACGGATCAATATGTGTTTACTTGTGTTTAATTTAAAATATGGATTTACAATATTTTATTGCTGTAGGTTTTATTCAATTCTTGTTTGTGAGTTGCAGCTTGGTATCCAATTTGTATCTCTGCAAAAGAAATTGTGAATGATGATCTTTCAATTTTAGAACATGACCTGATATGTAATGTCAAATTCCATCTGTTTGTAGAAAATGAATTAATCCTGTATGTTGTTGTCTGACCCTTAGTGACATGTTTGAACTGCTGTGTAATTTGTAGCTCAGTTTATATTGTGGGGTATGTTATTGGGATTCATTCTGTAGCTTTCGATCAGGTACATTTTGTCTGTTCTGTTTAAGATTTGGTATTTGAATTGTAGCCAAGGTGACACAGTGAATTTAAATCTGATAATGTGTGTGTTTTTGAACTGTAATTGATATCCAACCAGTCAGTTGGAGTGAATTAGAAACGACTACTATCTCTAATGCTCTGTTTGACTATTGAATTGATAATGTGTCTCTTGGGATCAGTGTGGGTCTGACTACTTCTTTTGTTTGTTACAGTGGAAATGACGACCTGACCGTGTCACTGTGCTTTGTGAATGATACTATACCTACTGTGTATTGGAACGAGCTGGATGCACGTTTTCTTCTGTCGAGGAATCACGACTTTGATTCTGGTTCCTTCAAGTCTTTGCCTGCAGGAAAAGAAAGGCAACTCTTATACTTGAATAACAGCTGAGTGAGAAGACAGAAAAGTGATCAAAGTAATCTTTTCAACAATAATCATTCTGAACAATCACAAAAGGAAAGTTAACAACACAAGCAGTGTCAGTGTCTGAGTTCACTGCAGTACTGCAGAACTCTGCTTCTACTTGCCAGGTATTTGGAGCGGTTTTATAACAATTTTGTGACATTCAGAAACAACCCAAGCCCCGCACTGCTCCATGAATTGGAAGACCCGATCGAGTAGTGACATTTGCGTAAGCCAGATTTCTATTTCCATGTCCCATTGTTCAACGGACAACAAGTAAGCACTGTTTAAAAAAGTGTCCTTAATCTTCTCACCTGGTCCCTTCAAATCTGCCGCATCTTTATTGTTCAGCCATTTTTTTCTGCTGTTCAATATCCAATAACAATAAATAGTGAGATACTGGATCTGAACCAGGAACATTCATTACTGAAGAAGGGTCACTGACCTGAAACGTTAACTCTATTTCTCTCTCCAACGATGCAAACAGACCTGCTGAGTATTTACAAGATTTCTTGTTTTTATTTCAGATTTCCAGCATCCGCAGTATTTTGCTTTTTATTATAACATTCATTACTGTTTGGAGAGAGAAATCAGCAATGATTTTCAATAGTGAGTTGATCATATTCTGTCTCTCTCTCCCTGTCCAGACACTGCCTGAGAAAGACCTCTCCCTTCCCCCCTGGCTCACTCCATGTTGCAGGACCAGTTCCTGCTCCACAATACACATTACAAACTGTCCCCCACTCCCGCTGAATGTACCCGGTAATCAATGCTAATCTATGAGCACATCGGCAGACGCAGGCCCAAATCTGTTGTACTGCTGTGAGCAGATACTGTTTGTTCACTTACCCCAGGCTTGTAATGTCTCCATTTGCAGCTGATTTAAACAATCACAGTGAATGGTGCTCAGAGGCAGAGCTGGGGGATGGGGTGCGCATGCGCTCTTCTCCGCATTATGACGTCATATTCGACAGGCCTATATCGCGCGTGAGCAGATCTCTGCAGCGAGAGCAGGAACAGGCGAGAGGAGCCGGGAGATAAAAGGAGCCGAAGCCAGAGACCAGAAGCAGCAGCGAGAGCCGCTCGGTTCTGTTCTGTGGACCTGCTTGACCAGCAAAAGGTGAAGTGTGATGTCACAGGAGAGCTGCTCAGTCATTGGTGGGTATTTCTTTCTTCCATTTGAGCAGTGGGAGTGGTGAGAGTGCGAGCCAGGGGGCAGCCGGGAAGGTAAGTTTCACTAGAAAGTACTTACCTCGTGATTGGGCGGACACGGACACGGGGACTGCTGGGTAAGTGAACTTATATATTCAGGCAGTGGCTAAACCTGAAACACTACACGTGTAGTGTCTCCCACCCATCCTCCTCCTCTAACCAAAAAAAAAGGTCTCTTGTGTGAAGGGTTCGGTCAGGTAAGTTTTTTCCTTTATTTTTTTAAATCTCTTTTGTCAATTTAGAGCGGAGGGGATGGAAGCTAGGGCAGTTGCATGCTCCTCTTACAGGATGTGGGAGGTAAGGGTCACCACTTGTTTAATATAGGCAGGCATCAAGATCGGCGCAGGCTTGGAGGGCCGAATGGCCTGTTCCTGTGCTGTACTGTTCTTTGAGGCAGTTCAGAGGAGGTTCACGAGACTGATTCCAGATATGAGGGGTTTGTCTTATGAAGAGAGATTGAGCAGTTTAGGCCTTTGCTCTCTAGTGTTTAGAAGAATGAGGGGAGATCTAATTGAGAGATATAAGATGATTAAGAGGATTCACAAAGTAGACAGAGAGGATGTTTCCTCATGTGAGGCAATCTAGAACGAGAGGCCATAGTTTCAGAATAAGGGGTAGCAGATTTAAAACAGAGATGAGGAGAAATTACTTCTCTCAAAGGGTCGTCAGACTGTGGAATTCACTACCCCACATTGTGCTGGATGACAGGACGTTGAGTAAAGTTAAGGAGGAGATGGTCAGATTTTCAATTAATAATGGGTTGAAGGGTTATGGAGAACGGGAAGGAAAGTGGAGTTGAGGACGAAATGAGATCAGCCATGGTTGTATTGAATGGCGGGGCAGGTTTGAGGGGCTGAATTCTTCCTCCATTTCTCACCATCTCTTGCTCTCTCACTCTCTCCCTCTTACCTATTTTCTCTCAGTCTCTCCATCTCTCTCTCTCCATCTCTGTCCAATTGAGGAAATTCTTCCTCCATTTCTCTCCATCTCTTGCTCTGTCACTCTCTCCCTCTCACCTGTTTTCTCTCAGTCTCGCCATCACTCTCTCTCCATCTCTGTCCAGTTGAGGAGATTCTCCCTCCATTTCTCACCATCTGTTGCTCTCTCACTCTCACCTATTTTCTCTCTGTCTCTCCATCTCTCTCTGATTCTTTCAAGCTCAGTCCTTCCTCTCTCTCTCCCCATCACTCTCTCTTTTCTATTTCCGTCTCTGTTACTTGCTCTCCAACTGTCTTGCTCTGTCTGTCCATGTTTGGTCCTTTTCAGAGTTTGGGACAGTTCTGGTGGTGCAGGGTCCCTTTAAGAGTTTGGTGCTGACCCCCTCCCCCACCCCAGGGGTGGGGTTGCAAGTCGCCCAAACCGCGGCTGCGCAGAGGCTGGAAGCACTTTTTGACCCCTTGACCTCCAGACACGTGGGGCTAGGCAGCCAATGAGACCTCATTGACGCCACAGCGGGAGGCGGTGTCATCAGCCGCCATGTTTGCGTGACGTCACCCGCCGGCCGCATATTTCCGCAAACAGCAGCTGAAAGGAAAAGGAGAAGCGGCTTCAGCTGTCGATCTCAATGGGGGAAAGTTGAACGTCTGAGCCGGGGGAGAATATAAAAAAGCGGCATTTAACGCTCTTGTGGAGATGCGCATGTGCGGAGCATCCTCCCAGAGTGCAGCGCGGCCTGTACCACAGAAAGGGGCCGTTCCCAGTCGCGCGGCATTGTGGGAGCCGCAGGACGCCATTGCCCCCTCATTAACTCAGTAAAAATTAACTCATTCCCTCTCAGCTCTCGATCCCTCCTTTTCATATTGCAGGCTGACATGGGCTTTTTTGGCATTCATTACACCATCCCGGGTGTGATCAGATACTCTGTCCCTTCGTAATCGATTTCCCGTCCCTCCAACAGCTTGTGCTTGTTATTGGCTTTTCTCCTACTGAAATGGTTGCTGAATTTTTTGGTCTTTTTCTCCTGGCTTCATAGCTAACCTTCTCTCCCTCTGTCTCTGTCCTAGTGTCAGAGATAGCAGGAGGGAGAGAGAGAGGAAGACGGAGAAAGACACAGAGAACAACCCCAGCTTCTCCAATCTATCCACGAAACTGAAGTCCCTCATCCCTGGAACCTTGCTCGTGAATCTTTTATGCATCCTCTCTAAAGCCCCCACATCCTTCCTAAAGTATGGTGTCCAGAATTGGACACAATACTAGATGAGGATGAAGCAGTGTTTTATAAAGCTTCATCATAACCTCCTTGCTTTTATACTCTCAGCCTCTATTTACAAAGCCTGGATCCCATATGCCTTTTAACCACTTTCTCAACTAGCCCTGCCACCTTCAATTTGTGCACAGACATCCCCAGGTCTCTCTGTTCCTGCACCCACTTCCTTCTCTTCTTAGGTTCCCATGACAGAGAGGGACAGAAGGACAGGGAGGTCTAGAAATAAGGAGGGAGAGAGAGAGCAAACAAACAGGAAACACATATGGGAACACCACCACCTGCAAGTTTCCCTTCCAGTCTCACACCATCCTGACTTGGAACTATATCACCATTCCTTCACTGTCACTAGGTCAAAATCCTGGATCTCACTTCCTAACAGCACTGTGGGTGGATCTACCCCACATGGACTGCAGCGGTTCAAGAAGGTTCGACAGCAATTCGTGATGGGCAATAAAATGCTGGCATAGCCAATAATGCACACATCCAACAAATGAATAAAAAATAATAACAATTTGGCACCGAGTCACTAAAGGGGAGACCACTGGAGGGACAGAGACAGAGAGAGAAGGGGAGAGATGGAGTGACAGGGAGGGAAGGACAGATGGAGGGAGAGAGAGAGAGAGACAGAGATAGAAGGAGAGAGAGGGAGTGTCAGGAAGGGAAAGACAGATGGAGGGACAGAGTGAGAGACAGACAGAGAAGGAGAGAGATGGAGTGTCAGGGAGGGAAAGACAGATGGAGGGATAGAGAGAGAGAGAGAGGCAGAGAGAGAAGAAGAGAGAGGGAGAAATAGACAGGGAAAGACAGATGGAGGTAGAGAGAGAGAGAGAAGGAGACAGATGGAGTGACAGGGAGGGAAGGACAGATGGAGGGATAGAGAGAGAGACAGAGATAGAAGGAGAGAGAGGGAGTGACAGAGAAACAGGCAGAGACAGAGATAGAAGGAGAGAGAGGGAGTGACAAGGAGGGAAAGACAGATGGAAAGACAGAGAGAGAGACAGAGAAAGAAGGAGAGAGAGGGAAAGACAGATGGAGGGACAGAGAGAGAAGGAGCGAGAGGGACTGTCAGGGAGGAAAAGACAGATGAAGGGACAGAGTGTTCGGTGCTGTATCACTCCATGACTCTAAGTACTTCAGATGAGCCTCACCAAGGCCTTGTATAACTGCAGTAAAACATCTGTGCTCCTGTACTCAAATCCTCTTGCAACGAAGGCCAACATACCATTTTCCTTCCTAATTGCTTGCTGCACCTGAATGCTTGCTTTCAGCGACTGATGTACAAGGACACCCAGGTCTCGTTGCACCTCCCCCTTTCCCTATCTATCACTATTCAGATAATAATCTGCTTTACTGTTTTAAAACCAAAGTGGATAACTTCACTTTTATCCAATTTATATTTCATCTGCCACACAGTTGCCTACTCACCCAACTTGTCCAAATCACATTGGAGCCTTTTGCATCCTCCTCACAGCTCACAATCCCCCCCCAAACCCCACCCCCAGCTCTGTGTCATCTGCAAACCTGGAAATGTTACATTTACTTCCCTCACCCAAGTCTGTAAGATATATTGTGAATAGCTGGGGCTCAAGCACAGTTTCCTGCAGTACCCCACTGGACACTGCCTGCCACCCAGAAATATACCCATTTATTCCTACTCTGTTTCCTGTCTGTCAACTAATTCCCAATCCCTGCCAGTATATTACCCCCAATCCCATGTGCTTTAATTTTGCACACTAACCTCTTATGTGGGACCTTGTCAAAAGCCTTCTGAAAATCCAAATACACCACATCCACTAGTTCTCCATTATCGAGTCTGCTAGTTACATCCTCAAAAAACTCCAGTGGATTTGTTAAGCATGACTTCCCTTTCGTAAAACTATCACATCCTTTATAATAGACTCCAGCATTTTCCCCACCACTGATGTAAGGTTCTGTCTGTAATTCCTTTTTTTTTCTCTCCCTCCTTGTTTTAAATAGTGGGGTTACATTTTCCACCCTCCAATCTGTACGAACTGCTCCAGAGTCTACAGCATTTTGGAATATCCGGTACTTCATATGTATCTCAGACATTGTGTTGACAACTCTTTGTTTCACACGTTAATGTATCAATATGTGTTTACTTGTGTTTAATTTAAAATATGGATTAACAATGTTTTATTGCTGTAGGTTTTATTCAATTCTTGTTTGTGAGTTGTGCTTTTTATCCAATTTGTATCTCTGCAAAAGCAATTGTGAATGACAATCTTTCAATTTCAGAGTATGACCTGACATGTAATGTTAAATTCCATCGGTTTGTAGTAAATGAATTAATCCTGTATGTTTTTGTTTGACCCTTAGTGACATGTTTACACTGGTGTGTAATTTGTAGCTCAGTTTATATTGTGGGGTACGTTATTGGGATTCATTCTGTAGCTTTCAATCAGGTACATTTTGTCTGTTCTGTTTAAGGTTTGGTATTTGAATTGGAGCCAAAGTGACACAGTGTATTTAAATCAGATAATGTGTGTGTTTTTGGACTGTGATTCATGTATCTACCAGTCAGTTGGAGAGAAATAGAAACAAATACTATCTCTACTGCTCTGTTTGACTATTGGATTGATAATGTGTCTCTTTGGGATCAGTCTGGGTCTGACTACTTCTTTTGTTTGTTACAGTGGAAACGATGACCTGACCGTGTCACTGTGCTTTGTGACTGATACTGTACCTAATATGTGTTGGAACGAGCTGGAGGTACTTTTCCATCTATTGATGAGTCATGACTTTCGTTCTGGTTCCTTCGAGTGTTTGCCTGGCAGAAAAAAAAGGTAACTCTTACACTTGAAGAACAGGTGAGTGAGAAGACACAAAAGTGATTAATGTAATATTTTCAAGAATAATCATTCTGAGCAAATCACAAAAGGAAAGTTCACACATAAGCAGTGTCAGTGTCTGAGTCCACTGCAGTACTGCAGCACTCTGCTTCTGTTTCCCAGGTATTTGGAGCAGTTTTACAGCAATGTTGTGACATTCAGAAACAACACATGCCCCGCAGTGCACAATGACTCGGACGACTCAATGGAGAAGTGACATTTGCACAAGCCAGAGTTCTATTTCCATGTCCAATTTATCAATGGACAAGAAGTAATAACTGTTTAAAAAAGTGTCCTTAATCTCCTCACCTGATCCTGCAATAGACAGTCTTTGAAAATCTTCCGTGTCTTCATTATTCAGCCATTTTTCCCCCACCATTCATCGAGAGATACAATACCCAAACAAGCCCTTCAGCCCATCGAGTCCATGCTGACCACCAACCACCCATTTATACCAATCTATATTAATCCCATTTCTACCTCTAAAGTCCCCACTATTCTCCTACAACATACATACACCAGGGGCATTTTATTTTAACAATGGCTCATTTACCTATCAACTTGAAAGTCTTTGGCATGTGGAAGGAAACCAGAGCACCCAGCGGAAACCCATGCAGTCACAGGGAAAACTTGCAAAATCCACACAAGCAGGACGAAGAACCATACCAATGTCACTCGAGCTGAGAGGCTGCGGTGCTGGTCACTGTGCCACTCTGCCACCCACTTCACTATCCAACAACAACAAACAGTGAGATATTGAATCCGAACCAGGAACATTCATTACAGTTTGGAGAGAGAAATCAGAAATGATTTTGAAAAAGGGAGTTCATCATATTCTGTCTCTCTCTCCCTGTCTAGACACTGCCCGTGAAAGACCTCTCCCTTTCCCCTGGCTCAGTCCACATTCCGGGACCAGTTCCTGCTTCACAGTGCATATTACAAACAGTCCCCCAGTCCTGCTGAATTAGCAGAAGTAGACCATTCAGCCGCTCGAGCTTGCTCCGCTATTCAATTTGTTCATGGCTGATCAATTTCTGAGTTGAATTCCACACTCCCATCTATGCCTGATAATCTTTGATTCCCTTGCCTAACAAGAATCTATCTACCCCTGCCTTAAAAATATTCAATTACCCCACCTCCACCACCTTCTGAGGCAGAGAACTCCAAAGTTGCACAACCCTCGGAGAGAAAAAAATCTCATCTCTGTCCTAAAATGGCGACCCTAATTCTAAAACAGCACCCCCGAGTTTTGAACTCATCCACAAGAGGAAACATCCTTTCCCCATCCACTTGTCAAGACCATTCAGGATCTTATACACTTCAATCAAGTCTCCCCTCACTCTTCTAAACTCCAGTGAAGAAAAGCCCAGTCTGTCCAACCTTTCCTCATAAGACAACCCACTCATTCCAGGTATCAATCTAATAAACCTCCTGTGAAACGCCTCCAACACATTTACTTCCTTCCTGAAATATGGAGACTAAAACTGCACGCAGTATTCAAGATGTGGTCACACCAATGCCCTGTATAACTGAAGCATAACATTCTTCCATTTATTTTCAATTCCTCTCATGATAAAGGATAGTATTCCATTTTCCTTCTTGATGACTTGCTGTACCTGCATACTAACTTTTCATGACTCATGCACCAGAACACCTAGATCCCTCTGCACCTCGGAATTATGCAGTTGTTCTCCATTTAAGTAATACTTTGTTTTTTTAATCTTCCAGACAAAGTGAACAACTTCACATTTTTTCACATTATACTTCATCTGCCAGATTTCTGACCACTCACTCAACCATCTATCAAGGTCTGCAACCTCCTTCTGTCCTCTTCACAACACACTTTCCTACCGATCTGTGTGTCATCTGCAAATTTAACTGCCATGCCATTGCTCCCCTCATCTAGGTTATGGATATAAATTGTAAAAAGTTGTGGGCCCAGCACAGACCCCTGTGTTACTCCACCTATCACATCCTCCCGATCAGAATGTTTTCTGTCAGCCAGCCAATCTTCTATCCATGCTAATTAAGTTACCCACTACACCATGAACTCCTGCTTTGCACAATAACCTTTCATGTGGCACCTTGACAAAGGCCTTCTTGAAAACCAAATACTGTATGTCAATGGGCTCCCCTTTATCCCCAGTGCATTTTCCTCCTTGAAAGAACTCGAACACTTTGATTAACCATGATTTCCCTTTCACATAGCCATGCTGAACATTTCCAATGACATTGTGTTTTTCTAAATGCCCAGCTATAGCCTCCTTAATGATCAATTCTAATGCCTTCCCTGAATCCAGGGTCAAGCTAACTGGCCTTTAGTTACCCAATTTCTGCCACCACACCTTCTTGAATAGAGGGGTTATATTTGCTACTTTCCAGTCTGATGGAACCTTTCTAGAATCTTGCAAATCTTGAAAAAATAACGAGTCAACTATTTCAGCAGCCATAACTTTAAGGACCCGAGGATGAAGCCCATCAGGACCCAGAGACTTGTCAGCCAGCAGCTCCATCAGTTTATTCAGTACCACTTCCCTGGTGATTATAACTTCACCAAGTTCCTCTCTTCCTTCCACCTCCTGATTTACTGCTATTACTGAAATATTTTGTGTATCCTCTAGTGAAGACAGAAGCCAAATAATTGTTCATTTCAACCACCATTTCCTTATTCGCTACTATTAACTCCCCATTCTCATTCTCTAAAGGACCAACACTCACTTTACTTACACTTTTCCTTTTTAAATACCTATGGAAACTCTTGCGATCCGTTTTTACATTTCTAGCTAGTTTGCTGTCATAATCTAATTTATTTTCCCCTGATTAACCTTTCAGTCATTCTCTGCCATTCATTATATTCTGACCAATCATCTGACCTGCCACTCGTCTTTGCACTGTTATATGCATTTTCTTTAAGGTTGAGGTTATCATTAACTTCTTTAGTTAACCATGGATGGTGGGTCCTCCCCTTGGAATTTTACTTTACTGTAAGAGTATACTTTGAGTATTCTGAAATATCCCCTTAAATGTCTGCTACTGCTTCTCTATTAATTTATCTCCAAGCCTAGAAACCCAGTTCAATTCAGCTGGCTCAGCTTTCATGCCCACATAGTTGTCCTTATTGAAGTTTAAAATACTCGTCTTGGACCCAATCCTCTCAATTTCAAACTGGATGCAAAATTCAATCATATTGTGGTTGCTGCTACCTCGAGGTTCCTTTACTCTGAGGTCATTAATTAACCCTGTTAAATTACACAATACCAAATCTAATATAACCCTGGCTGGATGGTTCCAGAATGTACCGCTCTCAGAAACTATCTCAAAAAGCATTCTATGAACTCCTCGTCCAGGCTGCTATAACCAATCTGAATTTTCCAGTTGAAATGTTAAACAAAATCCTCATTATTATTTCTATCCCTTTATCACAAGCACCCAAAATTCGTTCTTGTATACTTCACCCTACATTGTCATTATTGCTTGGGGGCCTGTACACAACTCCCACGAGTGACTTCTTTCCCCGACTATTCCTCATCATCACCCAAACCGATTCTACATCCTGATCTCCTGAAGCAAGGTCATCTCTAACTATTGCACCAATGCCATCCTTGATTAACATTGCAACCCCTCCACCTTTACCTTGCTTCCTATTCTTCTTGAATGCTGTATATGCCTCAGTATTCAGGACCCAACCATTGTTATCTTGTAACCATGTCTCTGTAATGGCTATTATATCACATTTATTTACTTCAATGTGCACTATCTGTTCCTCTACCTTGTTATGAATGCTATGTGCATTCACATACAGAGCCTTAGATTTTTATTATCTTTGTAACCCATCGTGTTGACTGTTGCTGTGTTCTTAGGTTTTTTTCTCTCTGTCCCTTCCGCCATTCACTGGTCTTCATTTCCCATATTACTATTCTGCTCTCTTGCCTTGACTCTACCCCTTGATTTGTTGCATCTACCCAAGCTTGATCCCTCTGTTTAGTTCAAAGCCCTCTCTATTTCCCTAGTTATGCAGTTTGCCAGAACACTGGTCCAAGCCGTTTCAGGTGCAGACCGTCAGAATGGTACAGCCCCCATTTTCTCCAGTAATGGTGCCAGTGCCCCATGAACTGAACCCCACTTCTCCCACACCAGTCTTTTGGAGTGTAAGTGTCAATGTATACCTCTCAATTCCCTAGTCTACAATTTATCACTGTCAGTTTCTGATTTTGAGTGTGAGTTTTTCTGTACCTGTTTTATGTGGGAATCATCTTATTCTGACCCTTTCAAATTTTGATGTGTCTGTGTGTCTGGCTTGTACTTTATTCCCATCAGTTTAGGGTATGTGAGTGTGGATTTGACTGTTAATGTTACATTCTTGGGAATATATATATTAAAAAAAAGATATGGGGGTTCACATTTCATCTTTGATTGTCTAGAAGGCCAATTTAAGGTTTAACCTGTGCCCTTAAATTTCTAACATGTAGCTGTGGTTTTTAACCTGTCATTGTCACTATCTGTTATAAGAGTAAGGATATCATTCTGGTTTTTAACTGTGGATTTTTCACCACATCTCTACATTGTCTCGGAAGTGAATGTGATCTTCAGTCTGTACATGCCTGTTTCTAACATATGGCTCTGAGGTTTAATTTGTACATGTCATTCCCTGGTATGTGACGGCCAATTCTATTCTGAACCTGTCAGTTTTTGTCTGTGCGGAGTTTGCAAGTTCTCCCTGTGACCGCATGGTTTTCCGCCGGGTGCTCTGGTTTCCTCCCACAGCCAAAGACTTGCAGGTTGATAGGTGAATTGGCCATTGTAAATTCCCTCTAGCGTTGGTAGGACAATGGTGGGGATGTGGTAGGGAATATGGGGTTATTGGTATTGGTATAAATGGGTGGTTGTTGGTCGGCAGAGACTTGGTGGGCCGAAGGGCCTGTTTCAGTTCTGCATCTCTAAATAAATAAAATAAATAAATATATGCAAGCTACTGATACTGTGTCTGTATATTTGATTCATTCCTGATCTGTGAGGCTCTGGCACCCTGGTTGAGTGTAGGATTCACTCTGCATCTATGTGTCTTTGTGCTGTATGTGAGTTGAGATCCTGCTGTATTCAGGACTTAATATATGTCTCAGGCACTGTGTTGTCATCGCTTTGTTTCACACGTTAATGTATCAATATGTGTTTAATTTAAAATATGGATAAACAAAATTTTATTGCTGTAGGTTTTATGCAATTCTTGTTTGAGTTGCAGTTTGGTATCCAATTGTAGCTCTGCAAAAGCAATTATGAATGACGAGCTTTTAATTTTAGAGCATGACCTGATATGCAATGTCAAATTCCATCCGTTTGTAGAAAATGAATTAATCCTATGTGTTTTTGTCTGACCCTGAGTGACATGTTTGGACTGGTGTGTAATTTGTAGTTCAGTTTATATTCTGGGGTATGTTATTGGGATTCATTCTGTAGTTTCAATCAGGTACATTTTGTCTGTTCTACTTAAGATTTGGGAATTGATTTGTAGTCAAGGCAACACAATGTATTTAATTCTGATAATGTGTGTGTTTTTGGACTGTGATTGATGTATCTACCAGTCAGTTGGAGTGAAATAGAAATGACGACTATCTCTACTGCTCTGTTTGACTATTGAATTGATAATGCGTCTCTTGGGATCAGTGTTGGTTTGACTACTTCTTTTGTTTGTTACACTGAAAATGATAATCTGACCATGTCACTGTGCTTTGTGACTGATACTGTACCTACTGTGTATTGGAACGAGTTGGATGCACATTTCCTTCTGTCGAGGAGTCATGCCTTTCCATCTGGTTCCTTCAACTGTTTGCCTGCAGGAAAAGAAAGGTAACTCTTATACTTGAATAACAGCTGAGTGAGAAGACAGAAAAGTGATCAAAGTAATCTTTTCAATAATAAACATTCTGAACAATCACAAAAGGAAAGTCAACAACACAAGCAGTGTCAGTGTCTGAGTCCACTGCAGTATTGCAGAACTCTGCTTCTACTTGCCAGATATTTGGAGCGGTTTTATAACAATTTTGTGACATTCAAAAACAACCCAAGCCCCGCACTGCTCCATGAATTGGAATACCCGATCAAGTAGTGACATTTGTGTAAGCCAGATTTCTATTTCCATGTCCCATTGTTCAACGGACAACAAGTAAGCACTGTTTAAAAAAAGTGTCTTTAATCTTCTCACCTGATCCCTTCAAATCTGCCGCATCTTTATTGTTCAGCCTTTTTTTTTTCTGCTGTTCACTATCTATTAACAATAAATAGTGAGATACTGGATCTGAACCAGGAACATTCATTACTGAAGAAGGGTCACTGACCTGAAACGTTAACTCTATTTCTCTCTCCAAAGATGCAGCCAGACCTGCTGAGTTTAGTTTAGTTTAGCTTAGAGATACAGCACTCAAACAGGCCCATCGGCCCACCGAGTCTGTGCCGACCATCAACCACCCATTGATACTAATCCTACACTGATCCCATATTCCTACCACATCCCCAACTGTCCCTATATTTCCCTACCACCTACCTATACTAGGGGCAATTTATAATGGCCAATTTGCCCACCAACCTGCAAGTCTTTTGGCTTGTGGGAGGAAACCGGAGCACCCGGAGAAAACCCACGCAGACACAGGGAGAACTTGCAAACTCCACACAGACAGTACCCTGAATTGAACCCGGGTCGCTGGAGCTGTGAGGCTGCGGTGCTAACCACTGCGCCACATTTCTTGTTTTTATTTCAGATTTCCAGCATCCGCAGTATTTTGCTTTTTATTGTCACATTCATTACTGTTTGGAGAGAGAAATCAGCAATGATTTTCAATAGTGAGTTCATCATATTCTGTCTCTCTCTCCCTGTCCAGACACTGCCTGAGAAAGACCTCTCCCTTCCCCCCCAGCTCACTCCATGTTCCAGGACCAGTTCCTGCTCCACAATGTACATTACAAACTGTCCCCCACTCCCGCTGAATGTACCCGGTAATCAATGCTAATCTATGAGCACATCGGCAGACGCGGGCCCAAATCTGTTGTACTGCTGTGAGCAGATACTGTTTGTTCACTTACCCCAGGCTTGTAATGTCTCCATTTGCAGCTGATTTAAACAATCACAGTGAATGGCGCTCAGAGGCAGAGCTGGGGGATGGGGTGCGCATGCGCTCTTCTCCGCGTTATGACGTCACATTCGACTGTCCTTTCTCGCGCGTGAGCAGATCTCTGCAATAATTCAGCAAATAAACATCAATGGGAACTTTCCCCAATGTCCACATTGAAAAGTCAAACATGGGGTTAGGGTGGAGGGAGGGAGGGGAAGTGTGGGGGAACATGGAACATAGAAAACTGGCAGCTGGTCCCATTTAGATGCTCAAATTGCGGACTCTGTCTGCAGGGTGTTTGTTACTATTGAGCCCCTCTTCTCAAAGCGACAGAAACATGGGAAGAATGAGGGAGCCGGTGTGTTTGCTGGGACTTTGCAGAGTTAATATCAGCCAGCAACATTTTATTTTACCCGAGTGAAAACCCAGGTCAATGAGAGTAATACCGGACGGCAATCTTCATCGTTTTATTTTAAACAAGAGACACGCGATTACACCGGACACACAAGCACAGTGAGAATAGAGCTGGACCGTCCCAGAGTCCCAGCTCCCGGTTGTTAAATGTCCTCATGTACACAGTCTTTGCTGTGATTTTCAGGGGTTAGTTGCCGATGCCTAGGTCTGTATCCCTTAAACACTCTGAGACAGGAGATTCTCGCAGTCCCTGTTGTAATATTGATGGACGGGGATTTTTCCAATCTTTGGCCGAGTCGATCATCACCTGCTGTTCAATCATGTTATTATGCAAAGAATTAATGAGACATTCTGTTCACTACTCAGGCCTTGAACTCGGTTTGAGCAGACCAAAAACTGAAAGGTTCAGCACTTTTCCAGATAGAGCAGGTAAAGCTGGATAGAGGGACTCAGGGTGAATCCTACACACACAGGATAGAAGCAGTGACAGGTACTCAGGGAGGGGAACTGGTCTCCTTTCTGTTACCTCCTCACCCAAAAAGAGACAGTTAGAGACTGATTAAACATCCACCCCACTGCAATTCAGTACTGGAGAAAGACATAGACTCATCTACTCCATCCTTCCTTACTGTATCTGTGACATGGTACAAGGGAAAGTTTTCCAAAGCCCCTCACTCACAGACAGCAACTGACGTGTGTTCAGTCAGTATTCGTCTATCACTTAGTCTGAACAGGGGTCTCTCCAAAAACCTGCAAATGCAGAATCCGGAAGCAGCTGTTTTGCTCAGAAATTGGTCGTTGCAGGAGAACCCCTGGCTGAGTGTGGAAACATTTTAGATATGTCCTCAAATCATCTCTCATTTGGGAAGATAGTTTACAGTTCAGGGAAATTTGTCGGTAACATGTGAAGTCGAGGCTCGAAGGCAGCATCCATACCTCCAAACGGGTCATTTACCTGAACCCTTCTAACACCACCTAACCCTCATGTGGCAGAGTCTGCAGATCATGCATTGGATTTATCAGCTATTTCAGAACCCATCAAACTGGAGTGTAAAAAGTCATCCATAATCGCAGGGGACTGTCTGAGATGGAGGAGAATAAATAGGTCAATATGACGATCATCAATAATAATAAAGTGCATAGGGAGGAGAGCGAGAGGAGGGAGATAGAATAGAGAGGGGAAGTGGAGACAGAAAATGTCCTGTGATTATTGGCCAAAATAGACCTACAAGGTACAAACTCAAGTTCTGTGATCAAGTCTGAGAGTTTATTAAGCTTAACTAAGATAGATAAAGTGAATGTTTAACAACAGCAATAGGTTTACAGCATCACTCAGCACCGGTTCTTGTTTCTGTGCTTGCTGGGGCGTGGACTTCTCTCTTTCTGCTTCCCTTGCTGTTTTCTTGACCGTACTCTATCTTCTCCTTCTAAGTGTGATAATGATGTTCCGTGGACCCCTCTGTAAGTGCCGACAATGTCCCGTAACACCCTTTCTTTTACCCTTCTTTGGGTGCAAGGATGTCACCATATTAGCTTTGAATTGTTTGAAGTATCCTAATTGGACCAAGTTGACATCATTGTTTGACCCTAGTTAGTTAATGGTTCAATCTACACACATTACAGATACTTCCTGTTCCTTTCTATTTTAACAAGGATACTAAAGGTCACATTCTTGCTGATAGAAGCCATTTTTTGAAATTCTACAGTGTCCTATTTCTCTCATCTCACCCCCTGTAAGGATGCTGTGGTCTTCAACCTATCTCTCCCATTGTCCTTACATAGAGGTTTTAACGGACTATAGCCTTGTAATGTCATTTCATAATGAAGCAAGCATTAGCTCAAACAGACTGTAATATATTGATGTACATAGCATACAATTAGTCCTATTAT
This sequence comes from Heterodontus francisci, assembly GCF_036365525.1. Classification (NCBI taxonomy): domain Eukaryota; kingdom Metazoa; phylum Chordata; class Chondrichthyes; order Heterodontiformes; family Heterodontidae; genus Heterodontus; species Heterodontus francisci. The sequence continues at coordinate 9,063,858 of NC_090415.1, forward strand.
TGTAGCTGTCCTTATTATTCACAAAGGTAAAATATGTCATGATCCATCACCCCCACATTGTGGGCCCCCTCCTGCTGCATGACTTTTCCTTTATGTCGTGACTCAGTGCATCATCCACACAGACACATCTCTCAACATGGCATTTTGACATATTCCTGTGAAGATGACCGTCATGCTTTGCCATCCAGCCTTGACATAGCAGTTCTTGCATAAATGTAAGCCATGGAAATGCTCTAACCTTTACACAGAGTATAGCAGTGTTCAGGTGATACAGAAAATCCAGTGAATTGGGCAGAGACAATCAGTTGATCTATCAAAGTCTCTTAGTTTGATGCTCCTATCTATACTACTTAATACACAACTATTCATTTGCACCTGAAAAGCTTGGATAGATGACTCTGGATTGTGTTCTGTAAGTAAGGGGTTGTTCTCCTTAGCGAAATGGAGATTGAGAGGAGGTTTGATAGAGGTGTATATAAGTTAGACAAGGATAACCTGTTCCCATTAGCTGATGGTACAAGGACTAGGAGACACAGACTGATGGTTTATGGCAAGAGATGGAAGGGAATGTGAGGAAGAACTTTTTCTGTTTTACCTGCTGGACCTCGCTGTCCACAAGTGTGGTGGAAGGAGAGACAATCAATGATTTCAATAAGAAACTGGATAAGCACTTGAAGGAAACAAACTTGCTGCAGGGCGACGCTGATCAAGCAAGGAAGTGAATCTGATTGGATGTTGAGAATATTTTGGAAGCTTTCTTTCTGAATTTGCATTGACATTTTTTAAACTGCAAAATTCCACAGCACACTTGACCATCAACTTTAAGGGAGAAGAACATAATGTTGAGAATATTTGTCGACTTCAATTCAGTCATGGCTTTTCATTTGTAACATTCTATGGCAAGGTTGCAGAAATATATGTGACCGCGAGTGGACATTGCGATGACCGGGAATCTAATCTGGGTCAATTGTTTGGAAGGCAGATATACTCACCACTATACCAGCATCGCTGGCATACATGTAGCTCGTCATTTATACAGTATACAGACCAGAGCTCATTGGAACTCAAATGTCATTTCAACCATTTCAATCTGCACCTTAACACCACGTTCATGTTCCCATTGGAGGATAGAATCATGGAATGGTTACATCATCTCCGAGAAACCGACAAAATTCTAACAGGACTGGACAGACTAGATGTAGGAAGGATGTTCCTGATGGCGGGGGAGTCCAGGACCAGGGGTGACAGTCTAAAGATAAGGGGTAAGACATTTAGGACTGAGATGAGGAGGGATTTCTTCACCCAGGGAGTGGTGAACCTGTGGAATTCTCTACCACAGAAATGAGTTGAGGCCAAATTATTAAGTAAATTCATAAAAGAGTTTGTACTACTGGATTCGGGCATTTAGATGCTCATCAGATGAAATGCATTTTAATTTCCTCTTATATTTGTAAGGCTTTTTTTAAAAAACAGTACTACCTTTTAGGGCCAAACAGTGATGAACACCGCAAACTCACAGCCCCAGCGACCCGGGTTCAGTTCTGGGGACTGCCTGTGCGGAGTTTGCAAGTTCTCCCTGTGACCGTGTGGGTTTCCACCAGGTGCTCCGGTTTGCTCCCACAGCCAAACACTTGCAGGTTGATAGGTAAATTGGCCATTGTAAATTGCCCCCAGTGCAGGTAAGAGAATTGAGGGAAGAATTGAGGGAATGTTGCAGGCAATATGGGATTAATATAGGAAGAGTATTAATGGGTGGTTGATGATCGGTACACACTCGGTGGGCCGAAGGACCTGTTTCAGTGCTGGATCTCCCTATGTACTACTAAAGCGTGACTTTAGTTCTAAAATGATCGCCGCTTATTTCAAAAGGGATCAAGGAAGACGCGGACAAAGCGAGAACAGGGTACTGAGTTTGGATGATCAGCCATGATCGTATTGACTGGCGGTGCAGGGTGGAAGCGCCGAATGCTCCTGTTCCTATCTTTCGATATTTCTATTAAGTTGGTCATTCGGCCCGTCGTGTCGCGGCCGGATCTCAGCAAGACCAGCTCACCTCGTCCCACCGACCCGCCTTTTCTCCATTGCTCTGCAGTTTTGTTTTATTCTTGATATAATTATCCAATTCTGTTTTCAGGGTCTCGATTGAATCTGCCCCCAACACACTCGATGTTATTCCTCTCCAATTTCAGATATTTCTGAAGGAATGGGAATATTCTTGCATGACTCACTTTTAACCAGTAGATGGCATCAGTCTACAATCATTTGGATCTTGTGATTTGTGTACACACATATCGACCGCAATGGGTCTGCTGCTGCCCGGGGAGTTCTCCAAGCACGCCGCCTTGGCAGGGACAAAAACACTGACGAATTATCCCAGTTCCTTGTAAATCTCCAGAGTGTACAAAAATAAAACACGGAGCGCAACATCTCTTTAAATTCGCCTTCAGCTTCTTTGAAACAACTGCCCTGAAAAAAAAACTGACCCTGCCCGGAACTGAGTTTGACATCAGATAACACAACGGCTCTTCAAAGAGACATCAAATTGGCAAAAGATAGAGCTGTTATCTCTTGTTGATTCCAGCACATAAACGTCTCAGAAGGATTTGACCACCCTCTTTCCTATCCACTGATAACTCTCGAAGCAGAGTGACCCAGATTCCTTTGTCTCCATATTGCAGCTGGGAATTTCAGGACCTTACAGTTCGCAGTGTGAGAGCAGTGACACCATTGTATACAAGTCATTTTATCAGAGTAGCTCATTTTAGAACTCAAGACACGCCTTAGTGGTATATAAACGGTAGAATTGTAAAAAAAAAAGCCTTATAAATATGGCAAGAGAAAATTAAAATGCATTCCATCTGATGAGCAGATAAATGCTTGACTCCAGTACAATTCATACCAACACAAAATAACGCGAACAGTATAACATTACCGTCTCTCAGACAGTAACCAGCCCTTTCACAGATGAAGTGGGTGGCTCTGAAAAGAGCCTTTGGGTTGACAAATTCAGGTCTGGCAGCTTCACTTGCCCTTCGTGCTCGGAGCGCTGGTTTTCTTGGGCAGCAGCACGGCCTGGATATTAGGCAACACCCCGCCTTGTGCGATGGTCACCCCTCCAAGCAGCCTGTTGAGCTCCTCGTCGTTGCGGACGGCCAGCTGCAGGTGTCTGGGGATGATACGGGTCTTCTTGTTGTCCCGGGCCGCGTTGCCGGCCAGCTCGAGGATTTCAGCTGTCAGATACTCGAGCACAGCAGCCAGATAGACCGGGGCTCCGGCACCCACCCGCTCAGCATAGTTGCCCTTTTTAAGGAACCTGTGAACACGGCCCACCGGGAACTGCAGTCCAGCTCGGGAGGAGCGGGACTTGGCCTTGGACCGAGCTTTACCACTGGTCTTCCCTCTTCCAGACATTTCCACAATCTCACAAGCACTTTCACGAAGAATGTTGAGATCCGCCCACATTCCTCCTCCTTGTACCTTCTGGAGGAATGGAGTGGTGGGCACTGCTGATTGGTCACTCTGCTCTGTGCTCTTCATGTAACCAATCGGGGAGCTGCTGAATTCACCAATCAGGAGACGCCAAGGAGATGTGGGCGGAAAATAACGGCGCCAAATTGTCAGACTGCAACCGATTTTTCAAATTTGAAAAGCCCGCCAATATATTGGGGCGGCTTCAATATAAAATATCACATTTCTAGTTCTTTTTTTACGGTTAAATAAATAAAACCTTTTTCATATTGTGTTATTCTACATTTGGTAACAAGTTCCAGATTGGCTTTTACATTCTGACATCTATTCGGGTTTACTCTCTGTCCTTTTTGAAACCAGCGGGCAGAAAGTCTCTTTCACAACATTCTCCAACCGGGCACATTTCATGTCAATTTTCATAATAATACCGCATCACTGATGAACGATTGTTTGTTATTCGTGGAAGACAACAGCGGAGTGTAGATTTTCAGTGTCAGGTGTCAGCGTGTGAGGAGGGTTCCGACACCACCGGGGGGTTCTAGATAATGTAATTATTAATTTTTGAGGTCAAACTTGAACTAGGGAAATAAGTGACTGCGAACTGATGTATGTGCGTTAAATCAGCTTTTATTGTCGAAATACAGAAAAGGGGCCGAATATGAACACGTCCGAGAACAAACCTCACAAATGGTCAGTGGCCAGTAATTTATGTACGGGACATTATTAGTTGGAGACAGAAAGATCGCACGGGCAGTGAAACTGCATTAACCAGAATCTATGGGAGTAAAACAGAGATCACAAAGGCAAGGACACTTGATATATAAATCAATATAAGTCGACACTACACAGACAATGTTGTAGCTTTTTCAGAGAAGTTGTGGGTGGCTCTTAAAAGAGCCTTTTTGTGTTTTGGGTGTGTTTCAGTACATTGCGGATATTTACTTGGAGCTGGTGTACTTGGTGACCGCCTTTGTACCTTCCGACACGGCGTGTTTGGCCAGCTCCCCGGGCAGCAGCAGGCGCACGGCGGTCTGGATCTCCCGGGAGCTGATGGTGCTGCGTTTGTTGTAATGGGCCAGGCGGGAAGCCTCACCCGCGATTCGCTCGAAAATATCATTCACAAACGAATTCATGATGCTCATGGCCTTGGAGGAGATGCCGGTGTCAGGGTGAACCTGCTTCATCACTTTGTACACGTAGATGGAGTAACTTTCTTTCCTGGATTTTCTCCGTTTCTTGCTGCCCTTCACTGGCGCCTTCTTCAGAACTTTCTTGGCGCCCTTCTTGGAAGGTGCTGCAGTTTTCTTCTCGTCAACCATGATCACGATCAATTTCAGACACAGAATTACCGAAATTTCGCTCCAAGCTCGCATTTTATAGACATCCCCAGAACCCTATGCAAATAAAGGATGGGAGAAGGCCATGTTCATGATTGGCTGGTTTACAATGATGTCACTGCCTGATGTTCTGTATCTATCTGACTGGGTATCTAAAGCAACCAATCACATTTTGTGCTTCTCACAGTCACAAACTGTCGCAGCAGTCAGATCGTCCAAACCCCTTTGCCGGCCCTTATCCATCTACATCAGTGACTTGCTGAGTCCCTCTTCCTCATCAACCATTTCTATTTTGCTAGTACGAACTCGTCTCTTTTTTCACTCTACGTATAATTTCTCTATAGTTCCCTTCCTTATCAGGATGTAGCGCCCCTCTGCACTTCCGTCCATCAACAGGACCGAATCGTCCAGTATAGTGGGTGTCAGAGTGGGGCAAATGCGAGCATTGAAGTGCAAGTCCTTATCTCCATGTAGCGTGCCAAATAAGGTTGGTCAGCTGCAGTCACAAGTAACCACATGAAAGATTTATATGACAGCACTTCTGATATGTCTTCCTTTTTCCTCAACCGAGGATACCCTTGTCCTCACTTTCCACCCCATCAGCCTCCACATCCAAAGAATCATCCTCCGCCATTTCTGCCACCTCCAGCGTGATGCCACTACCAAATACATCTTCCCCTCCCTTCCCCTGTCAGCATTCCGAAGGGATCGTTCCCTCCGCGACACCCTCGTCCACTCCTCCATTACCCCCACCACCTTGTCCCCTTCCCACGGCACCTTCCGCTGCAATCACAGGAGGTGTAATGCCTGCCCCTTTACCTCCTCTCTTCTCACAATCCCAGGCCCCAAACACTCCTTTCGAGTGAAGCAGCGATTTACTTGCACTTCTTTCAATTTAGTATACTGTATTCACTGCTCACAAAGTGGTCTCCGCTACATTGGGGAGACCAAACGCATACTGGGTGACCGCTTTGCACAACACTTCTGCTCAGTCTGAACGCATGACCCCGATCATCAGGTTGCTTGCCATTTCAACACTCCCCCCTGCTCTCATGCTCATATCTCTGTCCTGGGATTGCTGTAGTGTTCCAGGGAACATCAACGCAAGCTCGAGGAACAGCATCTCATTTACTGATTAGGCACAATACAGACTGCCAGACTGAGCATTGAGTTCAATAATTTCAGAGCATGATGGGCCCCCCATTTTACTTTTATTTTTAGTTATTCTTTCTTATTTATATTTATTTTTCTGTTTATTTTATATCATATTAGTTGGTACAGTTTGCTTACCCACTTTTTTTTCCATGTTGGTACTTGTGGCTATTCAAATTTCATCCATTAACACCCTATCTGTACTAACGCTTTGTCTTTCAACACACCATTAACATAATGTTTGCCTTTGCTCCATGACCTTCTGTGACGTTGTCCTTTCTACACCTTCTCCTTTGTTATCTCGTGCCCCACCCCCGCTTTACTTGCTTAAAACATTTCACATTTCTAATATTTACCAGTTCTGAAGAAGGGTCACTGACCTGAAATGTTAACTCTGCTTCTCGCTCCACAGATGCTGCCAAACCAGCTGAGTATATCCAGCATTTCTTGTTTTCATTATGAAAGATTGAGATCGTGACCATTACATATTTCTGGCTGAAACTAGGCGAGGCAAGGGAACTTATTATTACTGGCAACAAATATTCAGGAAAGATAGGTTTGAAAAATATGGAGGGTTGTGGAGTGGAAAGAGTTGATCAAATATAATATGATGACACTGACAGGGATGATGTTTCTGAGGTGTTAACAAAAGAATCTATTTGGTCATATATGCGGAATATGGCAGGAGGAAATGCATGGACATTCTGGGTCGTGAAATATTTGTCCTTCCCTGCCGGACATGTGAGTGTGGGTTTCATTCTGTGCCTGTCAGTATGTGATATTTAACTGTGGCTTTTACTCCGTATCGGTCAATCTATGGTCAATGATTTGGTGATTTCGTTCATTAATTTGAATCTTCAATAGGTGATTCTGTTTTTTTTTAATTCTCCGTAACATTCAATTTCTAAATGGGTGATGATGGGTTTTGTTCTGTCCCAATGAGCTGCTACTTGTAACAGAGAATGGTAGATCTGATTGAAATGTGTTAGATTTTGAGAGGCCTGGATAGAGTGGAGGTCAAGGGCCTATTTACCTTCGTAGAGAGGTCAGTGACTAGGGAACACAGACTTAAAGTGTTTGGTAGAAAGATTAGAGGGGAGATAAGGGAAAGTTTTCCCCACCTAGCAATGCAAAACTGGGCATTCATGAGGGTCTGTGGGCCATTCGGATTAATGTGTACAGTACTGGTCTCCTTATTTAAGGAATGGTTTAAATGCGTTGGAGGCAGTGCAGAGAAGGTTTACTAGGCTAATGCCTGGAATGGACGGGCTGTCTTACGAGGAAGGATTGGACAAGCTAGGCTTGTATCCACTGGAATTTAGAAGAGTAAGATGTGACTTGATTGAAACATATAAGATCCTGAGGGGTCTTGACAGGGTGGATGTGGAAAGGATGTTTCCCCTTGTGGGAGAATCTATAACTAGGGGTCACTGTTTAAAAATCAGGGGTCGCAAATTTAAGACAGAGATGAGGAGATTTTTATTTTCTTTCGGAGGGTCGTGAGCCTTTGGAATTCTCATCCTCAAAAGGCAATATAAGCGGAGTCTTTGAATATTTTTAAGGCAGAGTAAATAGTTTCTTGACGAGCAAGGGAGTGGAGGATTACCGCGGTGGGGGGGGTGGGGGGGGGCGGTGGAAATGTGAAGTAATCAGTTCAGACTTAAACTTATTGAATGGCATGGCAGAGCAGGCTCGAAGGACCGAGTGGCCTACTCCTGATCATAATTCGTATGTTCGTACATGAGGATCGAGTTACCAACAGCAGCAGAATTGTACTCAACTGCAATCTGTAATCTCATGGCCCGGCAAATCCCCCACTCTGCCATTACCATCAAGGCAGGAGACCAAACGTGGTTCAATTAAGAGTACAGCAGGGCATGCCTGGAGCAGCACCCGGCATACCTCAAAATGAGGTGTCAACCTGGGGAAGCTACAACACAGGATTATTTGGGGGCCAAACTGCATAAGCAGCGTGCGATAGACAGAGCCAAGTGATCTCATAACCAACAGATCAGATCTAAACTCTGCAGTCTTGTCACATCCAGCCATGAATGGTGGTGCACAATTAAAAGACTAACTGAAGGAGGTGGCTCCACAAATACCCCATCTTCAATGATGAGGGAGCCCAACACATCAGTGCGAAAGATAAGGTTGAAGCATTTGCAACAATCTTCGCTCGAGGTGCCGAGTTGATGATTCATCTCAGACTCCTCCTGAATGCATCAGCTATTTCGATTCACTCCATGTGACATCAAGTAACGACTAAAGGCACTGGAGACTGCAAAGGCTCTGGGCTCCAACAATGTTCTGGCAATAGTTCTGAAGACCTATTCTCCAGAACTTGATCTGCCCCTAGCCAAGTTGTTCCAGTACAGCTACAACATTGGCATGTACCTGACAATGTGGAATATTCCCCAAGTATGTCTTTGACACCAAAAGCAGGTCATGTCCAAGCTGGACAATCAGCCCACTCTCAATCATCATAAAAGTGATGGAAGATGTCATCAACAGTGCCATCAAACGGCACTTGCTTTGTAATAACCTACTCAGTGACGCTCAGTTTGGGTGCGCCAGTGCCACTCAGCTCCTGACCACATTACAGCCTTAGTTCAAACATGGACAAAAGAGCTGAATTCAAGAAGTGAAGAGAAAGTGACTGGCCTTGACATCAAGGCAGCATTTGACCGAGTATGGCATCAAAGAACCCTTGCAAAACTGGGGTCAATGGGAATCAGTGGGAAAACTCTCCGCTGGCTGGAGTCATACCTAGCACAAAGGAAGATGGTTGTGGTTGTTCAAGGTCAATCATCTCAGCTCCAGGATTTCACTGCAGGAGTTCCTCAGGGTAATGTCCTCGGCCCAACCATCTTCAGCTGCTTCATCAATTACCTTCTTTCAATCATAACGTCAGAAGTGGGGATGTTCACTGATGATTCTCCAATGTTCAGCATGATTCGTGACACCTCAGCTACTGAAGCAATCCGTGTCGAAAAGATGAAGCACTTGAGGAATATAAAGACAGTAGGAAGGAACTTAAGCAAGGAGTTAGGAGGGCTAAAAGGGGTCATGAAAAATCATTGGCAAGCAATGGGCGCAGTGGTTAGCACCGCAGCCTCACAGCTCCAGCGACCCGGGTTCAATTCTGGGTACTGCCTGTGTGGAGTTTGCAAGTTCTCCCTGTGTCTGCGTGGGTTTCCTCCCACATGCCAAAGACTTGCAGGTTGATCGGTAAATTGGCCATTATAAATTGTCCCTAGTATAGGTAGGTGGTAGGGAAATATAGGGACAGGTGGGGATGTGGTAGAAGTATGGAATTAGTGTAGGATTAGTATAAATGTGTGGTTGATGGTCGGCACAGACTTATGATTATTGTGAAACTGGACGTCTCTCCTTCTTGAGAATGGGATGTCTAGGACACCTAGAAAAAAATATGGATGGAATGTAGGGACAGACAGGGCATAATTTGTATTTTCACCGTCAGGAATCATGTTTGTGTGTGATCAATATAATAACATCAAAGCCGATATTGGTTTGAACACATTCAAAGCTGTGATTTGCTCTTGCCGTCGAACCTGATAAACAGACAACATTCGCAGCGCCAGTCTCCGAGTGTTTAACACTTACTGAGTCTAGAAAATGCAAATACCCGCCGCGAATCCGCAGCACAGGCCGAGCGGAGGGGAAATCCTGTCCTGGAAACGCTAAATTTAACGAACATTTCGGCCTGAGATTGTGTGGATGTGAATATTGTGGAAGAGAGTGTATTAAAGGGGCGGGCGCGTTAGTCTAATGCCACTGTGTTTGTGGGTCTGGTCTCATCGCCGGATTTCCGAATCCCTCTTGTGTAAAATAACAAGATTCTTCAGTCAAAGAAGCACTTTGCTCCCCTTCTAATCCTCAAAGTGGGAATTCAGTGTTGTTTGTTTGTTGATTTCAAGATTTTAGTCGAAAAGTATGGAACATGTCAGCGATCGGCTGAGAGAGAGTCATCAGTGCAGCAATGAAACGGGTTTCAGTCGAAAATGGAGTCTTTACTTCAAGTGAAACCTTTGTGACAGCAAACATTCTGATGTCAGAGACAGGAAGGATCTAGCCTGGGACTCTGGAATACCCGAATTTCAGTGGAATTGGAGAGTTTAGGACCAGAGAGAAACACAGAGAGGCAGCAGGAGCCGGGAGCTGACAGCAGTTTGTCTCCGCCCCGTCCGCTCACTGCCTTTAAGTTGCTCAGTGCCGCCACCACCAGCTTCATTTCTGACCCAGTTCTGGCTGACAGAGAGACTTTGTGCAGAGTCCTGGACATGACCGAGACTGCAGCCGCCGAAACGGCTCCTCCAGCCGCCGCCGCTCAAGTCAAGACTCCTAAGAAGAAGAAGGCGGCTCCTCGGAAAGGGTCAGGCGGTCCCAAGTTGGGCGAGCTGATCCTCAAGACTGTGGCGGAATGCAGTGTCCGCAGTGGGATGTCACTGCAGGCAATAAAGAAGGCTCTGCGTGTTAAAGGTGTCGATGTGGAGAAGAGCAAGTTCCAAATCAAGCAAAGTATCAAGCGGCTTGTGGCGAAAGACTTCCTGGTGCAGACGAAGGGCACGGGGGCCTCCGGCACCTTCAAAATCGCGAAACAGGAAAAGAAGGGAAATGTGGTGAAGAAGACAGGAGCAGCCAAGAGATCTTTAGTGAAGAAAACAGCTGCCAAGAAACTGATCACAAAGAAAACAGCCAAAAAATCCCCAGGGAAGAAAATAGTCGCCAAGAAAGTGAGCAGCAAGAAGACAGCAGCCAAGAAAGTGAGCACCAAGAAGGCGGCAACGCCAAAGAAGGCGGTAAAGAAAGCAACGCTTCCAAAAAAATCTCCAGCGAAGAATGCCAAAAAAGCCAAGAGGGCCACGGGCGGAAAGCCGCCCAAGAAAGTTCAATCATCAAGGGGCGGGAAGAAGCCGAAAGCAGCAAAGGCTCAGAAAGCAGCCCCAAGAAAGAAGTGAGACAGCACGGGAAACTTGTAGACATCTGAACCCAAAGGCTCTTTTCAGAGCCACCCACGTCTCTCAGGAAAGAGCTGATCCCCCGATCAAATGATCCCTGTCCCGCAGTCGTGTGCACATTTCACCTAGAAATGATTTGAAGTAAATCCAAGTTCCCTGGTGACTCTCAACCCAGCCCTTCCTCACTCTCTGTAACCAATCAGGGATGTCCGGGCCTCACTGTACCCGGGTATATGTTCGGTGAAGTCTCAGTTCATGCTCGTTTCAGGGTGACAGCCTGTAACACAGTAACACGGGCGAGATACCCCGCGTCACATCTCAAACCCCAATACATGATTTTGCATAATTCAGCTGGGGTTCGGTTTCAGTAAACTGCTCATTCCGTCTGGGAGGAGAGGTGTGCCGAAACAGGTTGACTTGTGATCGGAAGCACTGCACTTAGGCTTGTATATTACTAACTTTTATTTGTTCCAGATCCGTATTTAGACCGCCGGTTTTTGTTATCATTGGCGATAAAGGCCGAATCTCCATGTTTTATGCTGAGCTCTTATGTCGAGAACTGTTTTTTCTTGAATTGGTGGTTCGAGCAAGTGGGAGGCGGAGCGAGAGGATCAAAGACATTTCTCTGCTTTGTCTGTCACTCAGTTTCCTCCAGACCCGCCTCTGGCTCTCTGTCCCTTTCACAGTCAGGTCGGGGCAGGCTGTATAAAAAGGCAGCAGAAACTGCTTGTTTCTCATTCAGAATCGGTTTGTCTGAAGAAGCGTCATGACAGGAAGAGGTAAAGGAGGCAAAGGACTGGGCAAAGGCGGAGCAAAGCGGCACCGCAAAGTGCTTCGTGATAACATCCAGGGCATCACCAAGCCAGCAATTCGCCGCCTGGCTCGCCGTGGCGGAGTGAAGCGCATTTCGGGGTTGATCTATGAGGAGACCCGCGGGGTGCTGAAGGTTTTCCTGGAGAATGTGATCAGAGATGCGGTCACCTACACTGAGCACGCCAAGCGCAAGACGGTCACCGCCATGGATGTGGTGTACGCTCTGAAACGTCAGGGCCGCACTCTCTATGGATTCGGCGGCTAAACAAATCCACCCTTTCTACCAAAAACAAAAGGCTCTTATAAGAGCCACCCAAAACCTCATATAGAGATAACTGACCTCGAAACTGCAGCGGGGATGTCTTGGGATGTGAAATTGTTGCAGCTCATCCAATGTTATGTGGACTTTATCAGATCAGTATTGCATTCTCTTATAGTCACTTTACGTGTCGCATATTTTTTCACTGTCTTCTTCTGTTCCATGCTTAATAACCGCGTCATGAATTAAAAGGTTGCATTTGATAATGTCCATTGCCGACCTGAACTGCCGGTAAAGATGTAGAAAAGGATTTGCTCCCGTTAGAGTAAGAAATGGCCGGAGCTTTATTCCCACCAGAGACCGAACAGGGAATGAATCCCTATTCAAACCGTGTTGGAAGACACAGAGGGGGATCTAGGGCGGAAAAAAATTATGCTAAAAGCACTGAGATTTTATAATCGTTCCCGCCAAATTAGATTTACTTTAATCTTTGCGTCGTTTACTAATTTGAAAATGGCGGGCTTTTTGAAATTGATTCAATTTCAGTTGCAGTTCAACCGGATGTTGCCGGGACTGGAAACAATGCAGCTATGAGGAAAGATTGAATGGTCCGTGGTTGTTTTCTGTGGCACAGAGAATGCTGAGGAGAGATCTGATTGAATTGGATAACATTTTGAGAGGCCTGGATAGAGTGTCGGTGAAGGGCCAATTTACCTTAATACAGAGGTCACTGACTAGGGGTCAAAGACTGAAAGCGTTTGGTAGAATGATTAGAGGGAAGATGAGGACAAGGTTTTTTTTCCCTCTCATCTAGAGGATGGTGGGGGTCTGGAACTCAATGTCTGAAAGGGTAGTTGAGGCAGAAATCTTCAAATGATTCAAAAGAAGTCTGGATATGCACCTCAAGTGCATATTCTACAGGATTACAGACCAAATGCTGGCAGGTGGGATTAGAATGGGTGGAGAGCTTTCCGGCTGGCACAGACACGATGGTCCAAGTGGCTTCTTTCTGTGCCATAAACTTTCAATGATTTTCAGAAAAGAGAAGGCTGAGGGGGGACATGATTGAGGGATCCAAAATTATGAAGGTCATTGATAGGTTAGACAGGAGGAAACATTTTGTTTTCCCTCAGCGGAGGCATCAATAAGTAGGTAAGGGGCAGGAGGTTTAATGGAGATGTGAGGGGGAAAGAAACACTCATCATGTGGTTGGAATCTGGAACACACTGCCTGAATAGGTGGCAGAGGCAGGAACCCTCACAACATTTAAGAGGTATTTAGATGAGCACTTGAAACGCCATAGCATACAAGAATACGGGCCAAGTGCTGGAAAATGGGATTAGAATAGTTAGATGCTTGAAGAAATACTTGCAGGTTTATAGGTAAATTGCCCCCAGTGTAGGTAGATGGTAGGAGAATGGTGGGGATGCCGTAGGGAATATGGGATGAATGTAGGATTAGTATAAATGGGTGGTTGTTGGTCGGCACAGACTCGGTGGGCCGAAGGGCCTGTTTCTGTGCTGTGTAACTCCATGATTCGATGTTTAGTTATCGCGTCATGGATTGAACGGTTGCATTTGATAAAGTCCATTGACGACCTAAACTGCCGGTGAAGATGATGGATTTATTCCCGTTCGAGTAAGCAATGACCGGAGCTTTATTCCCGCCTGAGACCGAACAAGGAATGAACCCCAATTCAAACCGTGTTGGAAGAAACGGAGGTGGAATCGAGGGCCGAAAGATGAAGCTCCAAGCAATGAGATTTTATAATTGTTCCCGCCGAATTCGGTTTTATTTAATCTTTGAGTAGTTTGCTAATTTGAAATTGGGGGGCTTTTTGAAATTGATGAAATATCAGTTGCAGTTCAACCAATCAGGGAGCAGCAATTCCCACCGCCCTTTTCCATCCCAGACATCGTTTCAAATTGGATGATGGACGGTGTTTCATCCAATCACAACATTAGGGCGGTCCTTCGACTGTCTTAAATAGGCAGTCCCTGAGCAGCTTCAGCATTAAACGTGGCATTGTGTAACGACCCCGTAGATAATGGCCAGAACCAAGCAGACAGCGCGCAAATCGACCGGAGGGAAAGCTCCCCGCAAGCAGCTGGCTACCAAAGCGGCCCGCAAGAGCGCTCCAGCCACGGGCGGAGTGAAGAAGCCTCACCGTTACAGACCCGGCACTGTGGCTCTGAGGGAGATCCGCCGCTACCAGAAATCCACCGAGCTGCTCATCCGCAAACTGCCCTTCCAGCGCCTGGTGCGGGAGATCGCACAGGACTTCAAGACAGACCTGCGCTTCCAGAGCTCTGCCGTCATGGCCCTGCAGGAGGCCAGCGAGGCTTACCTGGTGGGGCTCTTTGAGGACACCAACCTGTGCGCCATCCACGCCAAGCGAGTCACCATCATGCCCAAAGACATCCAGCTGGCACGCCGCATCCGCGGGGAGCGAGCCTAAACTGACCCTGCCCTGAACTGAGTTCGGCATCAAATACCACAACGGCTCTTTTAAGAGCCACCAAATCGACAAAAGAAAGAGTTGTGATCTCTTGTTCATTCCAGCACATAAACGTCTCAGAAGGTTTTGACCACTTATGTACTCAAAGCCGGGAGACACAAATACTTTTGTCTGCATCCGGTAGCTGGAGATTTAATGACGTGTCAGTTGTAAGATCGAGAGTAGCGATACCAATGTGCACAGCGCATTTTAATAGACCGGCGATCGTTTTAGGACTGAACAAATGTTTGTGGTACATAAAGGGTAGAATGGTAAAAGTGCCTTTCCAATAGGGTCTGAGGGAATTAGAATGTATTTCATCTGATGAGCAACTAAATGCCAAAATCCAGTACACGTCATTCCATCATAAAACAATGATAACAGTGTAATATTACAGTCTTTCAGACAGTAACCAGCCCTTTCACAGATAAAGTGGGTGGCTCTGAAAAGAGCCTTTGGGTTCACAGATTCAAGTCAGGCCGCTCAACTTGCCCTTCGTGCTCGGAGCGCTGGTTTTCTTGGGCAGCAGCACGGCCTGGATATTAGGCAGCACCCCGCCCTGAGCGATGGTCACCCCTCCCAGCAGCTTGTTCAGCTCCTCGTCGTTGCGGACGGCCAGCTGCAGGTGTCTGGGGATGATACGGCTCTTCTTGTTGTCCCGGGCCGCGTTGCCGGCCAGCTCGAGGATTTCAGCTGTCAGATATTCGAGCACAGCAGCCAGATAGACCGGGGCTCCGGCACCCACTCGCTCAGCATAGTTCCCCTTCCTGAGGTGGCGGTGAACACGGCCGACCGGGAACTGCAATCCAGCCCGGGAGGAGCGAGACTTGGGTTTGGCCCGAGATTTCCCACCGGTCTTCCCTCTTCCAGACATTAACACAATCTCACAAACACTTTCACGAAGAATGCTGAGATCCGCCCACATTCCTCCTCCTTGTACCTTCTGGAGGAATGGTGTTGGGGACACTGCTGATTGGTCAGTCAGCACTCGGTGTCATTGTGCTGTACATGTAATCAATCAGAGAGCTGCTCAATTCACCAATCACAAGAAGACAGTGAGTTGAGAGCGGAAAATAAGAGCGCGAAATGGTCAGGCTCCCAACGATATTTCACATTTGAAAAGCCCGCCAATATATTTGTAAAACAAGGGGCGGCTTCAATATAGAATATCACATTTATAGGTTATATTGTTTTACAGAAAACATTGCAAAAACGTGTTCATTTTTTTGTTCCACATTTTGTCCCAGATTCGCTTTTGTAATCCGCCATGTATTCTGCTTTATTCTTTTTCATGATACAGTCTAACCAGCGGCTGAAAGACTCATTCACAGCATTTTGTAACCGGACACATTTCAGGTCAATCTTCGTAATTATACTGTATCACTGATTCTAGATTGATCCCTTTTCGTGGGAGACAAAAGCGGAGTATAGATTTTCAGTGTCACGGGTTAGAGACTGAGGGTGCCTAAACCAACGGGGTTTCTTAACAATGTACTTATTCATAAAGATAGCCAAACTTCAACACGGCAACCAAGTAACTGAGAACATCTTTAAATCATGCGTTAAATCAGCTTTCATTTTCGAAATATAGCAAAGGGGCCGAATGAATCTGTATTAACCTGAACTGACCGGATTTAAACAGAGAATACAACCACCATCAAAAATTTGCAGAGTGTTCGTATTAACATAAAAAGAATTCGATAATCATGATGATGTTGTAGCTATTTCAGAGAAGTTGTGGGTGGCTCTTAAAAGAGCCTTTTTTGTATATTGTGTTTTTCAGTCCATGGCGGATATTTACTTGGAGCTGGTGTACTTGGTGACCGCCTTTGTACCTTCTGACACGGCGTGTTTGGCCAGCTCCCCGGGCAGCAGCAGGCGCACGGCGGTCTGGATCTCCCGGGAGCTGATGGTGCTGCGTTTGTTGTAATGGGCCAGGCGGGAAGCCTCACCCGCGATTCGCTCGAAAATATCATTCACAAACGAATTCATGATGCTCATGGCCTTGGAGGAGATGCCGGTGTCAGGGTGAACCTGCTTCATCACTTTGTACACGTAGATGGAGTAACTTTCTCTCCTGGATCTTCTACGTTTCTTGCTGCCCTTCGTTGGCGCCTTCTTCTGAGTTTTCTTGGCGCCTTTCTTGGAAGGTGCTGCAGTTTTCTTGTCGTCAACCATGATCACGATCAACTTCAGACACAGTATAACCTAAATTTTGCTCGTAGCTCGCATTTTATAGGCATCTCCAGAAACCTATGCTAATGAAGGATGGGAGAAGACCATGCTCATGATGGGCTGGTTTACAATGATGTCACTGGCTGAAGTTTGGTATCTGTCTGATTGGATATCTAAATTAATCAATCACACTTCATGCCTATCACAGCCACAAACTGACGCAGCAGTCAGATCGTCCAACCCCCTTTGCCCGCCCTTAACCATGACTTTCTGAGTCCCTCTGCCTCTTCAACCATTTCCATTTTGCTGGTACGAACACATCTATTTTTTCACTCTGTACATATAATTTCTCGACACTTCCATTCCTTATCAGGATGTACCGCCCTGCTGCACTTCCGTCCATCACCAGGACGGAACCGTCCAGTATAGTTGGGATCAGACATGGGCAAGTGCAAGCATTGAAGTGCAAGTCCTTAAATCTATGTTGCGTGCCAAATAAGTTTGGTCAGCTGCAGCCACAAGTAACCACATGAAAGATTTATATAGTGGCAATTACATAATTCTGGCTGAAACTCGGCGAGCATGGGAACTTATTATTACTGGCTACAAATATTCAGCAAGACAGGTCTGAAAAAATATGGAGGGTTGTGGAGTGGAAAGAGTTGATCAAATATAATATGACAACACTGGCAGCGATGATGTTTTTGAGCTGTTAACAAAAGAATCTATTTGGTCATATATACGGAATATGGCAGGAGGAAATGCATGGACATTCTGGGTCATGTCATGTTTGTCTTTCCCTGCAGGACATGTGATTGTGGGTTTCATTCTGTGCCTATCAGTATGTGATATTTAACTGTGGCTTTTACTCCGTATTGGGCAATCTATGGTCAATGATTTTGTGATTTAATTCAGTAACTTCAATCTTCAATCGGTGATTCTGTTTTTTCTTTCTCTGTAACATTCAGTTTCTAAGTGGATGATTATGGGTTTTGTTCTGTACCTATGAGCTTCTGCTGAGTGAGTGTGGGTTTTGCTATGTATCTGTTAATATCTGCTTTTGGAGTCTGGGCGTTTCTCTTTATCTGTCAATTTCTGAATTGTGAATTTGGATTTTAATCTGCATCTGTCAGTTTCTGGTATGAAATGTTGTTTGATTTTGTCTCTGTACCTGTTAGTAAGTGACATTTTTGTGTAGCTTTACACAGCACATGTTAATTGATGACACGTCAGCGTTGTTTTCACTCTACATGTCAGTCTCTGGTTTGGAGCCTCACCTGTGTTCTGTACCCATCAGACGTCTTCATATAAGGATGGGTTTTAACCTGTTCCTTTCAATCTGTTGTATGTAAGTACTGTTTATTATCTGTATCTGTAAGTTTCTGATGAATGAATGTGGTCTGTATCACGTCCCTGTCAGTGGTTCATTAAGAGATATTTTACACTGTACCTGCCTGTTCTGATATGTGAGTGTGGGTTGTGATCTACGGCTGGCCGTTTCTGGTATGAGACATGAGCATTGTTTTTACTCTGTGCATGTTAGCCTCAAGTGCAGAAGCTGGGTTTAATAGTACAGCTCACTCTCTGCTGTATGATTATGGATTTTCATCTGGACAAGTTAATTTCTGGTACGGGCATGTGAATTTTATTCTCTATGCCAATTTATGGTATGTGATAATGTGTTCTTTCTGTTCTGTCAGTTTCTGCTGAACTGTATGGTGGATTTGCTTTCAATCTGCCAAGTTCTGCGATGTGAATGTTGGTTTTACATTGTATTTGTCATTGAGAGATAGAGTCATAGAGTTATACAGCACAGAAACAGGCCCTGAGACACATTGATGGCCGGCACAGGCACAATCAGTGATCTATTCTAATCCCATTTTCCAGCACTTGGCCCATCGCCTTGTATGCTATGGCCTTTCAAATGTATATCTAAATACTTCTTAAATGTTGTGTGGGATCCTGCCTCTACCACCCCTTTCAGGTAATGTGTTCCAGATTCCAACCACCATTTGGGTGAAAATGAAATTTAAAAAAAAATTCTCAAATCCACTCTGAACCTCCTGCTTCTTACATTAAATCATGGCTGATCTGTTTCTGACTTGAATTCCACACTCCTATCTCCTCCCAATAATCTTTGATTCCCTTGCCTGACAAGAATCTATCAATACCTGACTGAAAAATAATATATTCATTAACACCGCCTCCACCACATTCCAAGGCACTGAATTTCAAAGTCTCACAAACCTCAGAGGGAAAAAAAGTCTCCTCATCTCGGTCCTACAAGTGTGACCCATACTTTTAAAGCAGCACCCCCGATTTCTGAACTCATCCACAAGAGGAAGCATCCTTTCCCCATCCACCTTGTCAAGACCATTCAGGATCTTATACACTACAATCAAGTCTCCCCTCACTCTTCTAAACTCCAGTGAAAACTAACCCAGTCTGTCCAACCTTTCCTCATAAGACATCCACTCATTCCAGGTATCAATCTAATAAACCTCCTCTGAAACACCTCCAACACATTTACTTCCTTCCTTAAATATGGAGACCAAAACTGCACACAGTATTCGAGCTGTGGTCTCACCAAAGCCCCGTATAACTGAAGCATAACATCCTTAGATTAATTTTCAATTCCTGTTGTAATAAAGGATAACTTTCCAATTGCCTTTGTGATTTGCCATACCTGCACAAGAACACCGAGATCCCTCTGCACCTCGGAATTCTGCAGTTATTCTCCATTTAAGTAATACTCTTTTTTTTGTCTTCCTGACAAAGTGAAAACTTCACAATATCTCACCTTGTCCTCCATCTGCCTGATTTCTGCCCACTCACTCAACCTATCTATGTCAGTCTACAACCTCCTTTTGTCCTCTTCACTACATACTTTCACCAATCTTTGTTTCATCTGCACATTTAGCTGCCATGCTATCGCTCCCCACCCACCACCCCCCCCCACCCCCATCCCCACCATCTAAGCCATTGATATAAAATGTAAAAAGTTGAGGCCCCAGTACAGACCCCTGCAAGTCTCCACTTGTCACATCCTGCCAATCAGAAAAGGAGCCCTTTATGCATTCTCTCTTTTTATCACCATCCAGCTAAAATTCTATCCATGCTGATATGTTACCCCCTACTTACTGCATGAGCCCTACTTTCCACAAAATTCCTTTATGTGGCATCTTGTCAAATGTATTCTGGATACCCAAGTACTGTATGTCAACGGGCTCCCCTTTATCCAGCGGGCATGATACTTCTTCAAAGAACTCCAATAAATTGGTTAAACATGATATCCCTTTCACAAAACCATGCTGACTATTCGTGATGACCTTGCATTTTTCTAAATGTCCAGCTTTCGCCTCCTTATTGATCAATTCTAACATATTCCTCATGACAGGGGTCAAGCCAATTGGCCTTTAGTTAGCCTTTCTCTGCCTCCCTGCCTTCTTGAATCGATGGGTTATATTTGCTACTTTCCAGTCCAATGGAACCTTTCCAGAATCTAGCGAATCTTGAAAAATTAACATGAACGAATCTACTGCATCAGTAGCTACCAATTTAAAAACCCGAGGATGAAGCCCATCAGGATCCAGGGACTGTCAGCCAGCAGCTCTATCAGTTTACTCAATACCACTTCCCTGGTGATTGTAATTTCACCAACTTCTTCTCTTGCTTCCAACTCCTGATTTATAGCTCTTACTGGAATGTTTTTGCATCATCTATAGTCAAGAAAGAAGGGAAATATGAGTAGAGGTTCACACTTTGATTGTCTAGTATGCCAATTTAAGGTTTAACTTGTATCCTCAAATTTCTAAGGTGCAGGTGTGGTTTTTAATCTGTCTCTGTCATTGTCTTGTACAGGAGTAAGGGTTTCAGTCAGTTTTTTGAGTGTGGATTTTACACATCTCTCCATTGCCTCGGATGTGAATTTGATTTATAATCTGTACATGCCTGTTTCTGACATGTGGCTCTGAGTTTCAGTTTGTACATTGCCATTCTCTGATATGTGACTGCCAATTTTATTCTGAACCTGTCAGTTTCTTGTCTGTGTGTCTGAGTTTTGGTCTGTATCTGTCAGTATCTGGTATATGAGTCTTCTTAATTATGTTTGTGTTGCTCTGTATCTGTCAGTGTCTGAAGTGCAATTGTCAGGTTTTCTTTGTACCTGTCACTAACTGTTATGGATGAGAGACTTTCAAATCGAACTGTAAATTTCTTGCAATACACGATGGATTTGACTCTGTGTCTGTCAGTCTCTGGTAGTTAAGTGTGTCAAATTGCCCTGGGCACTCATCCAATCCTCTATTTCCCTTGACATCCAGGGTTTCCTGGACAAGTTCATCCTACCCTGCACCTTTATAGGAACATGTTGGCACTAAACTCTCATTATTTCCTTTTTGAATGACTCCCACTGGTCTGATGCAGACTTTCCTACAAGTAGCTCTTCCCAGTCCACTTTGGCCAGATCCTCTTTTATCATATTGAAATTGGCCTTCTCCCCCATTCAGTACTTTTATTTCCAGTCCCTCTTTGTCATTTTCCATAACTACCTGAAATATGTAGAGATATGGTCACTATCCCCGAAATGCTTCTCCACTGACACTTCGACCACTTGTCTGGCTTCATTCCCTAGGATTAGATCCAGCATGGCTCCTTCTCTTGCTGGACTTTCTACTTGCTGGCTCAAAAAGCTCTCCTGTATGCACTTTAAGAGTTCTGCCCCCTTAAAGCCTTTTGCACGAGGTCTGTCCCACTTGATATTGGGCAAGTTGAAATCCCCTACTATTATTACCCTATTATGTTTACACCTCTTTGAGATTTGCCTTCATATCTGCTCCACTATCTCTCCCTGACCATTTGGAGGCCTGTCGTACACTCCCACCCCAGTGGTGCCCCCTTTTTGTTTTTAGGTTCTCCCCATATGGCCTCATTTGAGGAATCTTATAAGATATCATCCCTCCTGACTGCAGTAATTGACTCCTTGATCAACAGTGCACTGCCATCTTCTCTTTTACACCATCCCCTGTCACGCCTGAAGATTCTATAACATGGAATATTGAGCTGCCAGTCCTGCCCCTCCCTCAATTATGTCTCTGTGATAGCAGTAATATCATATTCCCATGTGTTAATCAATGCCCTCAATTCATTTGCCTCACTAGTAAGATTCCTTGCATTAAAATAGACGCAAGCCAGCCTTGCATTCTTTGTTGTGCCTGAACAGGTCAATACTTGCTTTGCCTTCCAGACTGACACAGTTTCTCTTCAATATTTGACTGTGCATCACCCCTTAGTGTGCCTCCACTTCTTATCCCACCCTCCTGAAAATTATTTTACAACCTCTGCCCCCTCCCCCGCACAGCAGAAGCAAGTCTCCCAGCAAGAATGTTGGTCCTGCTCCGTTTCAGGAAACCAGTCTAAATTGTACAGGTCCCACCTTCGTCAGAAACAGACCCAGTGATCCAGGAAACTAAAACACTTCATCCTGCACCATTTTTTCAGCCATACATTCATCTTCTCTATCCTTCTATTCTATTTTCACTAGCACGTGGCACTGGAGAAATCCAGAGTTTACAGCCTTTGAGGTCCTCCTTTTTAATCTGCTACCTAGCTGTCTAAAATCTTTTTACAGGACATCATTGCTCTTTGCACCTGTCAGTTTCTGGTCTGGAATAAATGTCTTTACTCTGTACCTGCTAGTTACTGGCAGGTGATTGTGACATCATTCCATATCTGTCAGAGTCTGATGTGACTTCAGATTTTATTCTTCAGCTGTCAGTTTCTGACACGTGAATATGGATTTTCCTGTGTTCCAGTCACTTACTGCAATCTACATCGCTCCTTTATTCTATGCCTGTCAGTTTCTGGTCTGGAAAAAAGATTTTTTCATTACCTTTTATATTCTGGCAAATGAATGCGAGATCACCCTGTATCAGTCTGTTTGTGACCAGTTACTGTGGTTTTTACTCATCAACTGTCAATTTCTGATACGTGAATGTGGATTTTATTCTTTAACCATCAGTCTCGACAATGCAAGTATGTATTTTATTCTTAACCTGTTGGTTTCTTTCAACTGATTGTAGCTTTTTACTCTTTATCTGTCAGTCTCTGGTATGTGAATGTGGCTATTACTCTCTGTGTCTGTCTGTATTGGATTTGCCAGCAAGTGTTTTGCTTTGCCTTTCTGTTCCTGACATGTGAATGTGAATGTTACGATGTACCTCTCAGTTATTGGTATGTGATTGTGGGTTTTATTCTGTATCCATGAGCCTATGATTTGTGATTGTGTCTTGTGTCCTTGGCATGTCAGTATCTTGTTTGTATTTACCCATTATTATGTGCATGTTGCTTTATGGGAAATGATGATAGGATTAACTCTTCTTTTTTGCCATATTACCACTATGGCCTCAAGAGCTGCTCAGAGGCTGGGAATTCTGTGATGGGTAACTCATGTCCTAACTCCCCAAAGTCTTTCCACCACCAACAAGCTAGAAGTCAGAATTCTGATGGATTACTCTCCACTTGCCTGGATGAGTGCTCAAACAACACTCAAGAAGCTCAATACCGTCCAAGGCAAAGCAACAGGCTTGATTGGTTTACCTTTCACCAGTTTAAGCATTTACTCCCTCCACCAGCAGTGCACAGTGTTTACAGGTGTGTATATGCATGATATTCGTTCTGTGTCTGTTCATCACTGGTACAGTATGAGTGTGGAAGTCATTCTGCATCTGTTACTCTGAAAGGTGGGATCTGTTTGTTTATAAATAAGGAACAATGAACCGGCTCTTATACACCTAGATCTGTCAAAATACATGTCCCTCTTTGTATGGAATGTGAGTGAGGGATTCATTCTTTATCTCTGAATGTGGAATGTGACTGTTGGTATTACTATGTACCTGCCAGCTTATGATATGTAACTAGGGCTCTTTATCTGTATCTGTCACATACTGATAAGTGCATGTGTTCTTTCCATTCGACCTGCCAGCTTCTGATGTGAGTGTGGGTTTTATTAAGTACTGATCAGCCTCTGGTATGCATGTGTTTCTTTTATAATGTACCTGCCAATTTCTGCTGAATTGAACGGGGCTTTTGATTTGAATCTGTTACCTTCTGTTATGTCAATGTGAGTGTTCCTTTGTACTTGTCAATTTCTTCTCCTGAAGAAAGGTGTTAAAACTGCAACTAATACAAAGCAACATACTGTGAATGCTGGAGATGTGAAATTAAAACAGAAAATGCTGCAAATACTCAGCAGGCCTGCCAGCATTTGTGGAGACAGAAACAGAGATAACCATTCAGGTCAATGGTCTTTCATCAGAAAGGTCCGTTCTGATCGAAGGTCATTGACCTGAAATGTTAACTCACTTTCTCTCTCTACAGGTGCTGCCAGACTTGCAGATTATTTCCAGCATTTTCTGTTTTCATTTCCACTGCACATCGTATATTCTGGCAAATGAATGTGTGATCAGTCTTTAACCTTTGGTTTCTGATATGTAAATGTGGATTTTACCTAGCATGTTGTCAGTTACTGCAATGCAAATATCTGTTTTATTCTGTAACATTTTGTTTGTGGTAATTGATTGTGGGTTTTACTCTGCATCTGCCAGTCTCTGTAATGTGAATGTGGCTTTTGTCTGTGCATGATTTGTGAGTATGTGTTTTACTTTCCCTGTATGTTTCTCAATGTGGATTTTGCTATGTACCTCAGTAACTTTATGTGTATATGTTGTATTCTGTTTCTGTGCATCTATGGTGAGTGTAACATTTCCCCTGTATCTATCAGAATCACTCTTGTGAGGATGGTCATTATTCTGTACATGTTGGTTTATGGTAGTGCTTGATTTACACTTTTACGGTCACTCTCTGATATGCCACTATCCAGTTTGCTCTGCACTTGTCAGATTCTGCGATGTGATATTGTCTTTTATCTATCTGTCTGTGTCTGGTATCCTATTGCAAGTTTTACTGTATACCCATCAGCTTCTGGTATTTAAGTATGAGGGTCACATTGTATCTTTCATCTTGTTCTGTGTGAATCTGCTTCTGCCTTGAACTGACAGTTTCTACTCTGTGAGTGTACATTTGAAGGGTGCTTGTTAACTTCTGCTAAATAGATGATAGTTTTACTCTGTGCATGTCAGTCACAGCAATGGGAAGTTGGGATTCATGCTGTCTCTGCCATTTGATTTATTGATCTATTCTGGTTTTTGGCTGGCCCATAGAAGACAGAGGGTGGTAGTAGATGGAAAGTATTCAGCATGGAGCTCGGTGACCAGTGGTGTTCCGCAGGGATCTGTTCTGGGATCTCTGCTCTTTGTGATTTTTATAAATGACTTGGATGAGGATGTGGAAGGCTGGGTTAACAAGTTTGCCGATGACACAAAGATTGCTGGAGTTGTGGATAGTGTGGAAGGCTGTTGCAGGTTGCAATGGGACATTGACAGGATGCAGAGCTGGGCTGAGAAGTGGCAGATGGTGTTCAACCTGGAAAAGTGTGAAGTGATTCATTTTGGAAGGTCGAATTTGAATGCAGAATACAGGCTTAAAGACAGGATTCTTGGTAGTGTGGAGGAACAGAGGGATCTTGGGGTCCATAATCCATAGATTGCTCAAAGTTGCCACCCAAGTTGATAAGGGTTGTTAAAAGGCGTATGGTGTGTTGGCTTTCACTAACAGGGGGATTGAGTTTAAGAGCCGCGAGGTTCTGCTGCAACTCTTTAAGGCCCTGGTTCGACCACACTTGGAATATTGTGTTCAGTTCTGGTCACCTCATTATAGGAAGGATGTGGAAGCTTTAGAGAGGGTGCAGAAGAGATTTACCAGGATGCTGCCTGGACTGGAGGGCATGTCTTACGAAGAAAGGTTGAGGGAGCTAGGGCTTTTCTCATTGGAGCAAAGAAGGATGAGAGGTGACTTGCTAGAGGAGTACAAGATGATGAGAGTCATAGATAGAGTGGATAGCCAGAGACTTTTTCCCAGGGTGGAAAGGGCTATCACCAGGGGGCATAATTTTAAGGTTGGAGGAAGGTTTCGTGGAGATGTCAGAGGTAGGGTCTTTACACAGAGAGTGGTGGGTGCGTGGAATGCACTGCCAGTGGTGGTAGTAGAAGCAGATACATTAGGAACATTTAAGCGACTCTTGGATAGGTACATGGATGAAAGTAGAAAGAAGGGTACGCAGGTAGTTTGATCTTAGAGCAGGTTAAAGGTTCGGCACAATATCGTGGGCCAAAGGGCCTGTACTGTTTAGTTTAGTTTAGAGATACAGCACTGAAACATGCCCTTCGGTCCACCGAGTCTGTGCCGACCATCAACCACCCATTTATACTAATCCTACACGAATCCCATATTCCTACCACATCCCCACCTGTCCCTATATTTCCCTACCACCTACCTATACTAGGGGCAATTTATAATGGCCAATTAACCTATCAACCTGCAAGTCTTTGGCATGTGGGAGGAAACCAGAGCACCCGGAGGAAACCCACGCAGACACAGAGAGAACTTGCATACTCCACACAGGCAGTACCGAGAATTGAACCCGGGTCGCTGGAGCTGGGAGGCTGCAGTGCTAACCACTGCACCACTGTGCTGTACTGTTCTATACCCCGTATCCTGAGACTGTGACCCCTGGTTCTGGACTCCCCAGCCATCGGGAACATCCTCCCTGCATTCAGCATGAATCCTGTTAGAATTTTATTGGTTTCTATGAGATCCCCTCTCATTCTTCTAAACCAAAGTAAATGTAGGCCTACTTGACCCAATCTTTCCTCGTACATCAATCCTGCCATCCCAGGAAACAAGGCGAGAACAAAATTCCGAAGATAAATAGACCAAAACTACACACAATACGGTGGCACAGTGGTTAGCACCACATCCTCATAGCTCCAGCGACATGGGTTTGGTTCTGGGTACTGCTTGTGCGGAGTTTGCAAGTTCTTCCTGTGACCATGTGGGTTTCCGCTGGGTGCTCTGATTTTCTCCCACAGCCAAAGACTTGCAGGTTGATAGGTAAATTGGCCATTGTAAATTGCCCCGAGTATAGATTGGTGGTAGGGAAGGTGGGTAGAGGTAGGGAATATGGGATTAATGTAGGATTAGTATAAATAGGTGATTGTTGGTCGGATGGGGTTAATGTAGGATTAGTATAAAAATGGGTGGTTGTTGGTCAGCACAGACTCGGTTGCCCAAAGGGCCTGGTTCAGTGCTGTATCACTCTATGACTCTAAATACTCCAGATGAGTCTCACCAAGGCCTTGTATAACTGCAGTAAGACATCTGTGCTCCGATACTCAAATCCTCTTGCAATGAAGGCCAACATACCATTTTCCTTCCTAATTGCTTGCTGCACCTGAATGCTTGCTTTCAGCGACTGATGTACAAGGACACCCAGGTCTCGTTGCACCTCCCCCTTTCCCTATCTATCACTATTCAGATAATAATCTGCTTTACTATTTTAAAACCAAAGTGGATAACTTCACTTTTATCCAATTTATATTTCATCTGCCACACAGTTGCCTACTCACCCAACTTGTCCAAATCACAATGGAGCCTTTTGCATCCTCCTCACAGCTCACAATCCCCCCCCACAAACCCCACCCCCAGCTCTGTGTCATCTGCAAACCTGGAAATGTTACCTTTACTTCCCTCACCCAAGTCTGTAAAATATATTGTGAATAGCTGGGGCTCAAGCACAGTTTCCAGCAGTACCCCACTGGACCCTGCCTGCCACCCAGAAATATACCCATTTATTCCTACTCTGTTTCCTGTCTGTCAACTAATTCCCAATCCCTGCCAGTATATTACCCCCAATCCCATGTGCTTTAATTTTGCACACTAACCTCTTATGTCGGACTTTGTCAAAAGCCTTCTGAAAATCCAAATACACCACATCCACTAGTTCTCCGTTATCGAGTCTGCTAGTTACATCCTCAAAAAACTCCAATGGATTTGTTAAGCATGACTTCTCTTTCGTAAAACTATCACATCCTGTATAATAGACTCCAGCATTTTCCCCACTACTGATGTAAGGTTTATTGGTCTGTAAATTCCTTTTTTTTCTCTCCCTCCTTGTTTTAAATAGTGGGGTTACATTTTCCACCCTCCAATCTGTACGAACTGCTCCAGAGTCTACAGAATTTTGGAATATCCGGTACTTCATATGTATCTCAGGCATTGTGGTGACAACTCTTTGTTTCACACGTTAATGTATCAATATGTGTTTACTTGTGTTTAATTTAAAATATGGATTAATGATGTTTTATTGCTGTAGGTTTTATTCAATTCTTGTTTGTGAGTTGTAGCTTTTTATCCAATTTGTATCTCTGCAAAAGCAATTGTGAATGACAATCTTTCAATTTTAGAGTATGACCTGACATGTAATGTCAAATTCCATCGGTTTGTAGTAAATGAACTAATCCTGTATGTTTTTGTCTGACCCTTAGTGACATGTTTACACTGGTGTGTAATTTGTAGCTCAGTTTATATTGTGGGGTATGTTATTGGGATTCATTCTGTAGCTTTCAATCAGGTACATTTTGTCTGTTCTGTTTAAGATTTGGTATTTGAATTGTAGCCAAGGTGACACAGTGTATTTAAATCAGATAATGTGTGTGTTTTGGACTGTGATTCATGTATCTACCAGTCAGTTGGAGAGAAATAGAAACAAATACTATCTCTATGCTCTGTTTGACTATTGGATTGATAATGTGTCTCTTTGGGATCAGTC
Source organism: Heterodontus francisci (assembly GCF_036365525.1). Classification (NCBI taxonomy): domain Eukaryota; kingdom Metazoa; phylum Chordata; class Chondrichthyes; order Heterodontiformes; family Heterodontidae; genus Heterodontus; species Heterodontus francisci. The sequence continues at coordinate 9,092,263 of NC_090415.1, forward strand.
TGGGTCTGACTACTTCTTTTGTTTGTTACAGTGGAAATGATGACCTGACCGTGTCACTGTAGTTTGTGACTGATACTGTACCTAATATGTGTTGGAACGAGCTGGAGGTACGTTTCCATCTATTGGTGAGTCATGACTTTCATTCTGGTTCCTTCGAGTGTTTGCCTGGCAGATAAAAAAGGTAACTCTTACACTTGAAGAACAGGTGAGTGAGAAGACACAAAAATGATCAATGTAATATTTTCAATATTAATCATTCTGAGCAATCACAAAAGGAAAGTTCACACATAAGCAGTGTCAGTGTCTGAGTCCACTGCAGTACTGCAGCACTCTGCTTCTGTTTCCCAGGTATTTGGAGCAGTTTTACAGCAATTTTGTGACATTCAGAAACAACCCATGCCCCACACTGCTCAATGACCCGGACGACTCAATGGAGAAGCGATATTTGCACAAGCCAGAGTTCTATTTCCATGTCCAATTGTTCAATGGACAAGAAGTAATAACTGTTTAAAAAAGTGTCCTTAATCTCCTCACCTGATCCTGCAATAGAGAGTCTTTGAAAATCTGCCATGTCTTCATTATTTAGCCATTTTTCCCCCACCATTCATCGAGAGATACTATACCTAAACAAGCTCTTCAGCCCATCGAGTCCATGCTGACCATCAACCACCCATTTATACCAATCTATATTAATCCCATTTTTGCCTCTAAAGTCCCCACTATTCTCCTACAACATACCTACACCAGGGGCATTTTTTTTTTACAATGGCTAATTTACCTATCAACTTGCAAGTCCTTGGCATGTGGAAGGAAACCAGAGCACCCAGCGGAACCCCATGCAGTCACAGGGAAAACTTGCAAAATCCACACAAGCTGTACGAAGAACCGGACCAATGTCACTGGAGCTGTGAGGCTGCGGTACAAGTCACTGTGCCACTCTGCCACCCAATTCACTATCCAACAACAACAAACAGTGAGATATTGAATCCAAACCAGGAACATTCATTACAGTTTGGAGAGAGAAATCAGAAATGATTTTGAAAAGGGAGTTCATCATATTCTGTCTCTCTCTCCCTGTCCTGACACTGCCCGAGAAAGACCTCTCCCTTTCACCTGGCTCACTCCATGTTCCGGGACCAGTTCCTGCTTCACAGTGCATATTACAAACAGTCCCCCAGTCCTGCTGAATTAGCAGAAGTAGACCATTCAGCCGCTCGAGCTTGCTCCGCTATTCAATTTGTTCATGGCTGATCAATTTCGGAGTTGAATTCCACACTCCCATCTATGCCTGATAATCTTTGATTCCCTTGCCTAACAAGAATCTATCTACCCCTGCCTTAAAAATATTCAATTACCCCACCTCCACCACCTTCTGAGGCAGAGAATTCCAAAGTTGCACAACCCTCGGAGAGAAAACAAATCTCATCTCAGTCCTAAAATGGCGACCCCTAATTCGAAAACAGCATCCCCGAGTTCTGAACTCATCCACAAGAGGAAACATCCTTTCCCCATCCACTTGTCAAGACCATTCAGGATGTTATACACTTCAATCAAGTCTCCCCTCACTCTTCTAAACTCCAGTGAAGAAAAGCCCAGTCTGTCCAACCTTTCCTCATAAGACAACCCACTCATTCCAGGTATCAATCTAATAAACCTCCTGTGAAACACCTCCAACACATTTACTTCCTTCCTGAAATATGGAGACTAAAACTGCACGCAGTATTCAAGATGTGGTCACACCAATGCCCTGTATAACTGAAGCATAACATTCTTCCATTTATTTTCAATTCCTCTCATGATAAAGGATAGTATTCCATTTTCCTTCTTGATGACTTGCTGTACCTGCATACTAACTTTTCATGACTCATGCACCAGAACACCTAGATCCCTCTGCACCTCGGAATTATGCAGTTGTTCTCCATTTAAGTAATACTTTGTTTTTTTAATCTTCCTGACAAAGTGAACAACTTCACATTTTTTCACATTACACTTCATCTGCCAGATTTCTGACCACTCACTCAACCATCTATCAAGGTCTGCAACCTCCTTATGTCCTCTCCACAACACACTTTCCTACCGATCTGTGTGTCATCTGCAAATTTAACTGCCATGCCATTGCTCCCCTCATCTAGGTTATGGATATAAACTGTAAAAAGTTGTGGGCCCAGCACAGACCCCTGTGTTACTCCACTTATCACATCCTCCCGATCAGAATGTTTTCTGTCAGCCAGCCAATCTTCTATCCATGCTAATTAAGTTACCCACTACACCATGAACTCCTGCTTTGCACAATAACCTTTCATGTGACACCTTGACAAAGGCCTTCTTGAAAACCAAATACTGTATGTCAATGGGCTCCCCTTTATCCCCAGTGCATTTTCCTCCTTGAAAGAACTCGAACACTTTGGTTAACCATGATTTCCCTTTCACATAGCCATGCTGAACATTTCCAATGACCTTGTGTTTTTCTAAATGCCCAGCTATAGCCTCCTTAATGATCAATTCGAACGCCTTCCCTGAATCAGGGGTCAAGCTAACTATCCTCTCGTTACCCGATTTCTGCCTCCCCACCTTCTTGAATAGAATGGTTATATTTGCTACTTTCCAGTCTGATGGAACCTTTCTAGAATCTAGCGAATCTTGAAAAAATAACGAGTCAACTATTTCAGCAGCCATAACTTTAAGGACCCGAGGATGAAGCCCATCAGGACCCAGAGACTTGTCAGCCAGCAGCTCCATCAGTTTACTCAGTACCACTTCCCTGGTGATTGTAACTTCACCAAGTTCCTCTCTTCCTTCCACCTCCTGATTTACTGCTATTACTGAAATATTTTGTGTATCCTCTAGTGAAGACAGAAGCCAAATAATTGTTCATTTCAACCACCATTTCCTTATTATCTACTATTAACTCCCCATTCTCATTCTCTAAAGGACCAACACTCACTTTACTTACACTTTTCCTTATTAAATACCTATAGAAAATCTTGCTATCCGTTTTTACATTTCTAGCTAGTTCTGTCATAATCTAATTTATTTTCCCCTGATTAACCTTTCAGTCATTCTCTGCCATTCATTATATTCTGACCAATCATCTGACCTGCCACTCGTCTTTGCACAATTCTATGCTTTTTCATTAAGGTTGAGGCTATCCTTAACTTCTTTAGTGAACAATGGATGGTGGGTCCTCCCCTTGGAATTTTACTTTACTGTAGGAATATACTTCCTTTGAGTGTTCAGAAATATCACCTTCAATGTCTGCTACTGCTTCTCTATTGATTTATCTCCTAGCCTAGTAACCCAGTTCAATTCAGCTAGCTCAACTTTCATGCCCACATAGTTGTCCTTATTTAAGTTTAAAATACTAGTCTTAGACCCACTCCTCTCAATTTCAAACTGGATGCAAAATTCAGTCATATTGTGGTTGCTGCTACCTAGAGGTGCCTTTACACTGAGGTCATTAATTAATCCTGTCAAATTACACAATACCAAATCTAATATAACCTGGTTCCAGAATGTACTGCTCGAAGAAACTATCTCAAAAGCATTCTATGAACTCCTCGTCCAGGCTGCTGTAACCAATCTCATTTTTCCAGTTTATATGTTGAATAAAATCCCCATTATTATTTCCATCCCTTTATCACAAGCACCCAAAATTTGTTCTTGTATACTTCACCCGACATTGTCATTATTGCTCGGTGGCCAGTACACGACTCCTACTAGTGACTTCTTTCCCCGACTATTCCTCATTGTCACCCAAACCGATTCTACATCCTGATCTCCTGAACCAAGGTCATCTCTAACTATTGCACCAATGCCATCCTTGATTAACAGTGCAACCCTTTCACCTTTATCTAACTTCCTCTTCTTCTTGAATGCTGTATACCCCTCAATATTCAGGACCCAACCATTGTTATCTTGTAACCATGTCTCTGTAATGGTTATTATATCATATTGATTTACTTCAATGTGCACTATCTGTTCCTCTACCTTGTTATGAATGCTATGTGCATTCACATACAGAGCCTTATATTGTTGTTATCTTTGTAACACCTCGTGTTGACTGTTGCTGTGTTCTTAGGTTTTTTTCTCTCTGTCCCTTCCGCCATTCACTGGTCTTCATTTCCCATATTACTATTCTGCTCTCTTACCTTGATTCTACCCCTTGATTTGTTGCACCTACCCAAGCTTGATCCATCTACCCCTTTGTTTAATTCAAAGCCCTCTCTGCTTCCCTAGTTATACAGTTTGCCAGAAAACTGGTCCCAGCATGTTTACCTCTCAATTCCCTAGTCTACAATTTATCTCTCTCAGTTTCTGATTTTGAGTGTGAGTATATCTGTACCTGTTTTGTGTGAGAACCGTCTTATTCTGTATCTTTCAGATTTTGATGTGTCTGTGTGTCTGGCTTGTACTTGGTCCCCATCAGTTTAGGGTATGTGAGTGTGGATTTGACTGTTAATATTCCATTCTTGGGAATATGAGTGGGGGTTCACACTTCATCATTGAGTGTCCAGTAGGCCAATTTAAGGTTTAATCTGTGCCCTTAAATTTCTAATTTGTAGCTATGGTTTTTATCCTGTCACTGTCACTATCTGTTATAAGAGTAAGGGGTACATTCTGGTTTTTGATTGTGGATTTTTCACCACATCTCTACATTGTCTCGGATGTGAATGTGATTTTTAATCTGTACATGCCAGTTTCTGACATATGTCTCTGAGGTTTAATTTGTACATGTCATTCGTAGGTATGTGAGTGCCAATTTTATTCTGAACCTCTCAGTTTCCTTTACCTGTGTGCGAGTTTTAGTCTGTATCTGTCAGTATCTGGTATATGAATCTTCTTCCTTATGCGTATGTTTTGCTCTGTATTTGTCAGTGTCTGAAGTGCCAATTGTCAGGTTTTCTTTGTACCTGTCACTCTCTGTTATGCATCACAGACTTTCCCTCTCTAACTGTAAATTTTTTACAATTCACTGTGGATTTCACTCTGTGTCTGTCAGTCTCTGGTAGTTAAGTGTGGTTTTTATACTTCATCTCCTAATTTCTGATCTGTGAATGTAGATTTTAATCTGTACCTTTTGGCTTCTAGTGTGCGAGTCTGTGTTTCAATCTGTATCTACCAGTTTCTCAATGTGAGGGTGGCATTTATTCTGTACCAGTTACTTTCTGAAATGTGTGAAGATTTCAATCTTTCCCTGTCAGTTTCTGGTATGTGAATGTGGGTTTATTCTGGATCTTTCAATCTTTGGAATTTGACTACATGCTTTATCCTATACCTTTTTGCTTCTGTTAAGTGAATGAAGGATTAGATCTGTACCTGTCCATTGATAGTAAATGAATATCTGTTTTAGTCTGTACCTGGCAGTTTATGGCAAAGTAAGGTGGTTTATTTCTCGACCTGCCAGATTCTGATCTGTGACTGTTGTTTTATTCTGTACCTGTTATTTTCTGTGATATGAATCTGGTTTTTAATCTGTATCTGTCAGTTACTGTTACTTGACTGAGTTTCACTTTGCACCAGTTGGTTTCTGGTATGTGAGTGTCAGTTTTAAGTTGTACCTGTAAAGTTAAGGTATGACAGTGTGGGTTTATTCTGTATCTTTCAAACTCTAGTGTGTGATATGGGTTTTTTTATCTCTGAATCTTTTGTTTTCTGGTCTGTAAGTTTGTGTTCTTATCTGCATCTTACAGTTCCTTATAGGTGTCTGTGTGCACATTTCCTTTTTCTGCAGCTATCAACGTCTGCAGCGTGAGTATGTGTAATGTGTGAAGACCAAGGCAAAATTTTGGTATAAATTATTTGCCATTTCCCTGTACCACATTATCAGTCCCCCAGTTGCATCCTCTGAGGTCCCCTCACTCACTTTAGCTGATCTCGTTCTTTTTATATACCCGGAGAAGCTCTCGCTGTTTGTTTATATATTTCTTGGCAATTTACTGTCAGAATCAATGTTCCCCCTCTTTATTCACTTTTTAGTCATCCGTTGCTGATTCCTAAAATATTCCCAATCCCCTGGCCCACTACTTGTTTTTCCCTCTTTGTTTGCCTAAGTTTTTAATTGGATATTCTCCTTGACAGACTTTGTTAATCGCAGATGCTTCATCCTTCTCTTTTTGACTGGGGTAAATTTTTGCTCAGCATTATGAAATATCTGTTTAAATGTCTGCCACTGCTCATCCACTGACCTTCCCCTTAGTCCATTTTCCCAGCCCGCTTTAGACAACTCTTTCTTCATACCACAGCAATTGCCCTTGTTTAATTTGAGGACACTGGTTTGAGACCCGAGTTGCTCGCCCTCAAACTGAATTTGAAATTCTACCATGTTGTGATCACTACCCCATAGAGGATCCTTAACTACAATATCTCTTGTTAATCCTATCACATTACACATTACTAGATCCAAAATAACCTGTTCCTGGGTATGTTCTGCAATGTATTGATCGAAGTAACAGTCCCTGATACACTCGACAAATTCACCTTCCATATTACCTCTGCCAATCTGATTTCTCCTGTCAATATGCAGATTAAAATCACTCGTGACGATTGTAGCACCCTTCTTACACAGCTCCATTATTTCCCGATTTATACTTTGTCCTGCAGTGAGACAGCTCTTCAGGGGCCTATGGATGACTCCCACCCGTGACTTCTTCCCTTTGCTATTCTTTATTTCCACCCAAATCGATTCCACATCATGATCTATTGCACCTATTTCACTACTCAACACCACACTGATACCTTCCTTTATTAACAAAGCTACCCCACCTCCTTTTCCTTTATGCCTATTTTTCCAGAGCATTGTGTACCCTAGAATATTGAGTTTCCAGTCTTGGTCACCCTGCAACTACGTCTCTGTAATAGCTATCAAGTCACATTCATTTAGTTCTATTTGTGCCGCCAACTGATCTATCTTGTTACAAATGCTGTGTGCATTCAGATAAAGAGGCTTTGACTTTTTATCATTATTATTCATTCTGGTTCTAATTTCTGCTGAACTCTGCTGCTTATATTAGCTGCACCTTCCTGTCATACTTTGATTACCGTTTGCCTCTTCACTACTCTGTACCTCTGTTCTCTCATTCCTTTTTGATTTTTTAAACTTCCCTTCAATTGAACGCCACCCCCCACCCCACACTAATAAATTTAAAGTCCTATCTACAACCCTAGTTATATGATTCGCCAGGACATTGGTCCCAGCATGGTCCAAATGAAGCCTGTCCCAGTGGAACAGCTCTCTCCTTTCCCAGTACTGGTGCCAGTGCCCCAGGAATTGGAACCCGTTTCTCCCACACCAATCTTTGAGCCATACGTTTACCTCTATAATCTGATTTACCCTACACCAATTTGCACGTTGCTCTGGTAGCATTCTGGAGAGTATTACCTTTCTGGTTCTGCTTTTTAATTTAGCCCCGAGCTGCTCATAGGCCCTGAGCAGAAGCGGATTCCTTGTCCGACCGATGTGGACCAAGACAGCTGGATCCTTCCCCTCCCACTCCAAGTTACATTGGCAACACAGCCTTTGGGACTCCCTGTTATTGATGCCAGAGAATGGAATCTATTCTCCTAAATCTGCAATCCCCTATTACTAATCTCCCCATTGAATAGCGCTCTGAACCACGGTGCTGTGGACAGTTTGCTCATCCTCCCTGCAGCCTGTGCCCTCGTCCACACAGGGAGCAAGAAGCTCATACCTATTGGATAAGGGCTAATGATATGTATATGAATGTGGGCCACATTCTGGACTTTCAGTCTCTGGTCCTGTGTGTGAATGTAGGGTTTATTCTGAAGTTACTAATACTGTGTTTTTATACTGTGATTCATTCTCAATCTCTGAGACTCTGGTTCTATTTAAGTGTAGGATTCATTCTGCATCTATGTGTCTACGTGCTGGATGTGAGTGTGGGATCTTGCTGTATTCAGAAACATAGAATCTTGGAGCAGGAGTAGGTCATTTGACCCTGTAGGCCTGCTCCGCCATTCAAATAGGGACCATGGCTGTTTGTCTAATTCAGTGCCCTGTTCCCACATTCTCCCTATATCAGTTGATCCCTTTGGCATTAAGAAATATATCTATTTCCTTCTTGAATATATCTGATAACTTGGCCTCCACTGCCTTTTGCGGTAGAGAATTCCACAGGTTCACCACCCTCTGAGTGAAGAAATTTCTCCTCAACTCAGTTCTAAATTGCATACCCCGTATCCTGAGACTGTGACCCCTGGTTCTGGACTCCCAAGCCATCAGGAACATCCTCCCTGCATCCAGCATGATTAGTCCTGTTAGAATTTATAGGTTTCTATGAGATCCCCTCTCATTCTTCTGAACTAAAGTGAATATAGGCCTACTTGACCCAATCTCTCCTCATACGTCAATCCTGCCATCCCAGGAAACAAGGCGAGAACAACCTTCCTAAGACAAAGAGACCAAAACTGCACACAATACTCCAGATGAGTCTCACCAAGGCCCTGTATAAATAACTGCAGTAAAACATCCTTGCTCCTGTACTCAAATCCTCTTGCAATGAAGGCCAACATACCATTCGCCTTCCAAACTGCTTGCTGCACCCGAATGCTTACTTTCACCCAGGTCTCGTTGCACCTCCCCCTTTCCCAATCAATCACTATTCAGATAATAATCTGATTTTCTGATTTTAAAACCAAAGTGTATAACCTCATTTTTATCCACTTTATATTTCATCTGCCACGCATTTGCCTACTCACCTACCTTGTCCAAATCACATTGTGGGTCTCTTTGCATCCACCTCACAATCCCACCCAAACCACACCCCCAGCTCTGTGTCATCTGCAAACCTAGAAATGTTACATTTACTTCCCTCACCCAAGTCATTCAGATATATTGTGAATAGTTGGGGCCCAAACACAGATCCCTGCAGTACCCCACTGGTCCCTGCCTGCCACCCAGAAAAAGACCCATTTATTCCTAATCTCTGCTTCCTGTCTGTCAACTAATTCCCAATCCCTGCCAGTAGTCTGCTGGTTACATCCTCAAAAAATCCAGTGGATTTGTTAAGCATGACTTCCCTTTCGTAAAACCCATGCTGACTTTGCCCAAACCTGTTTATGTTTTCTAGGTGTTCTGCTATCACATCCTTTATAATCGACTCTAGGTGTTCTGCTATCACATCCTTTATAATAGACTCTAGGTGTTCTGCTATCACATCCTTTATAATAGACTCTAGGTGTTCTGCTATCACATCCTTTATAATCGAATCTAGGTGTTCTGCTATCACATCCTTTTTAATAGACTCTAGGTGTTCTGCCATCACATCCTTTATAATAGACTCTAGGTGTTCTGCTATCACATCCTTTATAATAGACTCTAGGTGTTCTGCTATCACATCCTTTATAATAGACTCTCGGTGTTCTGCTATCACATCCTTTATAATAGACTCTAGGTGTTCTGCTATCACATCCTTTATAATAGACTCTAGGTGTTCTGCTATCACATCCTTTATAATAGACTCTAGGTGTTCTGCCATCACATCCTTTATAATAGAGTCTAGGTGTTCTGCTATCACATCCTTTATAATACACTCTCGGTGTTCTGCTATCACATCCTTTATAATAGACTCTAGGTGTTCTGCTATCACATCATTTATAATAGACTCTAGGTGTTCTGCTATCACATCCTTTATAATAGACTCTAGGTGTTCTGCCATCACATCCTTTATAATAGAGTCTAGGTGTTCTGCTATCACATCCTTCATAATAGACTCTCGGTGTTCTGCTATCACATATTTTATAATACACTCTCGGTGTTCTGCTATCACATCCTTTATAATAGACTCTAGGTGTTCTGCTATCACATCCTTTATAATAGACTCTAGGTGTTCTGCCATCACATCCTTTATAATAGACTCTAGGTGTTCTGCTATCACATCATTTATAATAGACTCTCGGTGTTCTGCTATCACATCCTTTATAATAGACTCTAGGTGTTCTGCTATCACATCCTTTATAATAGACTCTAGGTGTTCTGCCATCACATCCTTTATAATAGACTCTAGGTGTTCTGCTATCACATCATTTATAATAGACTCTCGGTGTTCTGCTATCACATCCTTTATAATAGACTCTAGGTGTTCTGCTATCACATCCTTTATAATAGACTCTAGGTGTTCTGCTATCACATCCTTTATAATAGACTCTAGGTGTTCTGCTACAACATCATTTATAATAGACTCCAGGTGTTCTGCTATCACATCCTTTATAATAGACTCTCGGTGTTCTGCTATCACATCCTTTATAATAGACTCTAGGTGTTCTGCTATCACATCCTTTATAATAGACTCTAGGTGTTCTGCTATCACATCCTTTATAATAGACTCTAGGTGTTCTGCTATCACATCCTTTATAATCGACTCTAGGTGTTCTGCTATCACATCCTTTATAATCGACTCTAGGTGTTCTGCTATCACATCCTTTATAATCGACTCTAGGTGTTCTGCTATCACATCCTTTATAATAGACTCTAGGTGTTCTGCTATCACATCCTTTATAATAGACTCTAGGTGTTCTGCTATCACATCCTTTATAATAGACTCTAGGTGTTCTGCTATCACATCATTTATAATAGACTCTCGGTGTTCTGCTATCACATCCTTTATAATAGACTCTAGGTGTTCTGCTATCACATCCTTTATAATCGACTCTAGGTTTTCTGCTATCACATCCTTTATAATAGACTCTCGGTGTTCTGCTATCACATCCTTTATAATAGACTCTAGGTGTTCTGCTATCACATCCTTTATAATAGACTCTAGGTGTTCTGCTATCACATCCTTTATAATCGACTCTAGGTGCTCTGCTATCACATCCTTTATAATAGACTCTAGGTGTTCTGCTATCACATCCTTTATAATAGACTCTAGGTGTTCTGCTATCACATCCTTTATAATAGACTCTAGGTGTTCTGCTATCACATCATTTATAATAGACTCTCGGTGTTCTGCTATCACATCCTTTATAATAGACTCTAGGTGTTCTGCTATCACATCCTTTATAATCGACTCTAGGTTTTCTGCTATCACATCCTTTATAATAGACTCTCGGTGTTCTGCTATCACATCCTTTATAATAGACTCTCGGTGTTCTGCTATCACATCATTTATAATAGACTCTAGGTGTTCTGCCATCACATCCTTTATAATAGACTCTAGGTGTTCTGCTATCACATCATTTATAATAGACTCTTGGTGTTCTGCTATCACATCATTTATAATAGACTCTGTGTGATCTGCTATCACATCCTTTATAATAGACTCTAGGTGTTCTGCTATCACATCATTTATAATAGACTCTAGGTGTTCTGCTATCACATCATTTATAATAGACTCTCGGTGTTCTGCTATCACATCCTTTATAATAGACTCTAGGTGTTCTGCTATCACATCATTTATAATAGACTCTAGGTGTTCTGCTATCACATCATTTATAATAGACTCTCGGTGTTCTGCTATCACATCCTTTATAATAGACTCTAGGTGTTCTGCTATCACATCCTTTATAATAGACTCTAGGTGTTCTGCTATCACATCATTTATAATAGACTCTAGGTGTTCTGCTATCACATCCTTTATAATAGACTCTAGGTGTTCTGCTATCACATCATTTATAATAGACTCTAGGTGTTCTGCTATCACATCCTTTATAATAGACTCTAGGTGTTCTGCTATCACATCCTTTATAATAGACTCTAGGTGTTCTGCCATCACATCCTTTATAATAGACTCTAGGTGTTCTGCCATCACATCCTTTATAATAGACTCTCGGTGTTCTGCTATCACATCCTTTATAATAGACTCTAGGTGTTCTGCTATCACATCCTTCATAATAGACTCTAGGTGTTCTGCCATCACATCCTTTATAATAGACTCTAGGTGTTCTGCTATCACATCCTTTATAATAGACTCTAGGTGTTCTGCTATCACATCATTTATAATAGACTCTAGGTGTTCTGCTATCACATCCTTTATAATAGACTCTCGGTGTTCTGCTATCACATCCTTTATAATAGACTCTAGGTGTTCTGCTATCACATCATTTATAATAGACTCTAGGTGTTCTGCTATCACATCCTTTATAATAGACTCTAGGTGTTCTGCTATCACATCCTTTCTAATAGACTCTAGGTGTTCTGCCATCACATCCTTTATAATAGACTCTAGGTGTTCTGCTATCACATCCTTTATAATAGACTCTAGGTGTTCTGCTATCACATCCTTTATAATAGACTCTAGGTGTTCTGCCATCACATCCTTTATAATAGACTCTAGGTGTTCTGCTATCACATCCTTTATAATAGACTCTAGGTGTTCTGCCATCACATCCTTTATAATAGACTCTAGGTGTTCTGCTATCACATCCTTTATAATAGACTCTAGGTGTTCTGCTATCACATCCTTTATAATAGACTCTAGGTGTTCTGCTATCACATCCTTTATAATAGACTCTCGGTGTTCTGCTATCACATCATTTATAATAGACTCTAGGTGTTCTGCTATCACATCCTTTATAATAGACTCTCGGTGTTCTGCTATCACATCATTTATAATAGACTCTAGGTGTTCTGCCATCACATCCTTTATAATAGACTCTAGGTGTTCTGCTATCACATCATTTATAATAGACTCTTGGTGTTCTGCTATCACATCATTTATAATAGACTCTGGGTGTTCTGCTATCACATCCTTTTTAATAGACTCTAGGTGTTCTGCTATCACATCATTTATAATAGACTCTAGGTGTTCTGCTATCACATCATTTATAATAGACTCTCGGTGTTCTGCTATCACATCCTTTATAATAGACTCTAGGTGTTCTGCTATCACATCCTTTATAATAGACTCTAGGTGTTCTGCTATCACATCCTTTATAATAGACTCTAGGTGTTCTGCTATCACATCCTTTATAATAGACTCTAGGTGTTCTGCTATCACATCCTTCATAATAGACTCTCGGTGTTCTGCTATCACATCCTTTATAATAGACTCTAGGTGTTCTGCTATCACATCCTTTATAATAGACTCTAGGTGTTCTGCTATCACATCATTTATAATAGACTCTAGGTGTTCTGCTATCACATCCTTTATAATAGACTCTAGGTGTTCTGCTATCACATCATTTATAATAGACTCTAGGTGTTCTGCTATCACATCCTTTATAATAGACTCTAGGTGTTCTGCTATCACATCCTTTATAATAGACTCTAGGTGTTCTGCTATCACATCCTTCATAATAGACTCTAGGTGTTCTGCCATCACATCCTTTATAATAGACTCTAGGTGTTCTGCTATCACATCCTTTATAATAGACTCTAGGTGTTCTGCTATCACATCCTTTATAATAGACTCTAGGTGTTCTGCTATCACATCCTTTATAATAGACTCTAGGTGTTCTGCTATCACATCCTTTATAATAGACTCTAGGTGTTCTGCTATCACATCATTTATAATAGACTCTAGGTGTTCTGCTATCACATCCTTTATAATAGACTCTAGGTGTTCTGCTATCACATCCTTTATAATAGACTCTAGGTGTTCTGCCATCACATCCTTTATAATAGACTCTAGGTGTTCTGCTATCACATCCTTTATAATAGACTCTAGGTGTTCTGCCATCACATCCTTTATAATAGACTCTAGGTGTTCTGCTATCACATCCTTTATAATAGACTCTAGGTGTTCTGCCATCACATCCTTTATAATAGACTCTAGGTGTTCTGCTATCACATCCTTTATAATAGACTCTAGGTGTTCTGCTATCACATCCTTTATAATAGACTCTAGGTGTTCTGCTATCACATCCTTTATAATAGACTCTAGGTGTTCTGCTATCACATCATTTATAATAGACTCTAGGTGTTCTGCTATCACATCCTTTATAATAGACTCTAGGTGTTCTGCTATCACATCATTTATAATAGACTCTAGGTGTTCTGCTATCACATCCTTTATAATAGACTCTAGGTGTTCTGCTATCACATCCTTTATAATAGACTCTAGGTGTTCTGCCATCACATCCTTTATAATAGACTCGAGGTGTTCTGCTATCACATCCTTTATAATAGACTCTAGGTGTTCTGCTATCACATCCTTTATAATAGACTCTAGGTGTTCTGCTATCACATCATTTATAATAGACTCTAGGTGTTCTGCTATCACATCCTTTATAATAGACTCTTGGTGTTCTGCTATCACATCCTTTATAATAGACTCTAGGTGTTCTGCTATCACATCCTTTATAATAGACTCTTGGTGTTCTGCTATCACATCCTTTATAATCGACTCTAGGTGTTCTGCTGTCACATCCTTTATAATACACTCTCGGTGTTCTGCTATCACATCCTTTATAATAGATTCCAGCATTTTCCCCACTACCAATGTCAGGCTCACTGGTCTGCAGTTCCCTGTGTTTTCTCTCCCTCCTTGTTTTAAATAGTGGGGTTACATTTACCACCCTGCAATCGGTACGAACTGCTCCAGAGTCTACAGAATTTTGGAATATCCAGTACTTCATATGTATCTCAGGCACTGTGTTGGCAACGCTTTGTTTCACACGTTAATGTATCAATATGTGTTTACTTGTGTTCAATTTAAAATATGGATTAATATTTTATTTGTATAGGTTTTATTCAATTATTTTTTGTGAGTTGCAGTTTGGTACCCAATTTGTAGCTCTGCAAAAGCAATTGTGAATGATGATCTTTCAATTTTAGAACATGACCTGATATGTAATGTCAAATTCCATCAGTTTGTAGAAAATGAATTCATCCTGTATGTTTTTGTCTGACCCTTGGTGACATGTTTGAACTGGTATTTGTAGCTCAGTTTCTATTGCGGGGTAAGTTATTCTGTAGCTATCGATCAGGTATATTTTGTCAGTTCTGTTGAAGATTTGATATTTGAATTGTAGCCAAGGCATCACAATGAATTTAAATCAGATAATGTGTGTGATTTTGGACTGTAATTGATGTATCTACCAGTCAGTTGGAGTGAAATAGAAACAACTCCTATCTCTACTGCTCTATTTGACTATTGGATTGATAATGTGTCTCTCGACCTTGGAATCAGTGTGGGTCTGACTACTTATTTTGTTTTATTACAGTGGAAATGACCACCTGACCATGTCAGTGTGCTTTTGTGAGTGATACTGTACCTACTGTATATTGGAACGAGCTGGATGCATGTTTCCTTCTGTCAAGGAGTCATGCCTATCGTTCTGGTTCCTTCAAGTGTTTGCCTGCAAGAAAAGAAAGGTAACTCTTATACTTGAATAACAGCTGAGTGAGAAGACAGAAAAGTGATCAATGTAATCTTTTCAATAATAATCATTCTGAACAATCACAAAAGGAAAGTCAACAGCACAAGTAGTGTCAGTGTCTGAGTCCACTGCAGTACTGCAGAACTCTGCTTCTACTTGCCAGGTATTTGGAGCGGTTTTATAACAATTTTGTGACATTCAGAAACAACCCATGCCCCGCAGTGCTCAATGACTCGGACGACCCAATGGAGAAGGAACATTTGCACAAGCCAGAGTTCTATTTCCATGTCAAATTGTTCAATGGACAAGATGTCATAACTGTTTAAAAAAGTGTCCTTAATCTACTCACCAGATCCCTGCAATAGACAGTCTTTGGAAATCTGCCGTTTCTTTGTTATTCAGCCATTTTTTTCCCCTGCCATTCACTATCCAATAACAACAAACAGTGAGATATTGGAATAAAAGCAAAATACTGCACATGCTGGAAATCTGAAATAAAAACAAGAAAAACTGGAAATACTCAGTAGGTCTGGCAGCACCTGTGGAGAGAAAAGCAGAGTTAACGTTTCGGATCAGTGACCCTTCTTCGGAACTTATATTATACCTGGGATATTGGATCTGACCGAGGAACATTCATTACAGTTTGGAGAGAGAAATCAGCAAACATTTTCAATAGGGAGTTCATCATGTTCTGTCTCTATCTTCCCCTGTCCAGACACTGTCCGAGAAAGACGTCTCCTTTTCCCCGGCTCACTCCATGTTCCGAGACCAGTTCCTGCTTCACAGTGCATATTACAAGCAGTCCCCCAGTCCCGCTGAATTAGCAGAAGTATTCCATTCAGCCCCTCGAGCTTGCTCCGCCATTCAATTTGTTAATAGCTGATCTGTTTTTGACTCAAATTCCACACTCCTATCTACTCCCAATAATGTGTGATTCCCTTGCCTAACAAGAATCGATCTACCCCCACCTTAAATATATTCAATGACCCTGTCACCACCACCTTCTGAGGCAGAGAATTGCAAAGTCACACAACCCTCAGAGAAAAAAAACTCCTCATCTCTGTCCTAAAATAGCGACCCCTAATTCTAAAACAGTGCCCCCGAGTTCTGAACTCATTCACTACAGGAAACATCCTTTCCACATGCATCTTGTCAAGACCATTCAGGATCTTATATACTTCAATCAAGTCTCCCCTCACTCTTCTAAACTCCAGTGGAAAAAAAAAACACTCTGTCCAACCTTTCCTCTTAAGACAACCCAGTCATTCCAGGTATCAATCTAGTAAACCTCCTCTGAACCACCTCCAACATATTTACTTCCTTCCTTCAAGATGCAGACCAGAACTGCACACAGTATTGGAGATGTGGTCACACCAATGCCCTGTATAACTGAAGCATATCATCTTACATTTATTTTCAATTCCTCTCGTAATAAAGGATAGCATTCCCTTTGTCTTCTTTATGACTTGCTGTATGTGTATACTAAACTTGTGACTCATGCACTAGAACACTTCGATTTCTCTGCACTTCGGAATTATGTAGTCATTCTCCGTTTAGGTAAAACTCTGCTTATTAACCTTCCTGACAAAGTGAACAACTTGACATTTTTTCACATTATACTTCATCTGCCAGATTTCTGACCACTCACTCAACCATCTATGTCAGTCTGCAACCTCCTTCTGTCCTCTTCACAACATACTTTCCTACCTATCTGTGTGTCATCTGCAAATTTAGCTGCCATGCTATTGCTCCCCTCATCTAAGTCATGGATATAAATTCTAAAAAGTTGGAGGCCCAGCACAGACCCCTGCGTTACTCCACTCGTCACTTCCGCCCAATCAGAAGAGGACCCATTTCTGCATACTCTCTGTTTTATGCCAGCCAGCCAATCTTCTATACATGCAAATGAATTACCCACTACACCATGAACTCCTACTTTTCACAATAACCTTTCATATGGCACCTTGACAAAGGCCTTCTTGAAAACCAAATACTGTATGTCAATGGGCTCCCCTTTATCCCCAGTGCATTTTCCTCCTTGAAAGAACTCTAATACTTTGGTTAACCATGATTTCCCTTTCACATAGCCATGCTGAACATTTCCAATGACCTTGTGTTTTTCTGTATGCCCAGCTAAAGCCTCCTTAATGATCAATTCTAATGCCTTCCCTGAATCAGGGGTCAAGCTAACTATCCTCTCGTTACCCGATTTCTGCCTCCCCACCTTCTTGAATAGAAGGGTTATATTTGCTACTTTCCAGTCTGATGGAACCTTTCTAGAATCTAGCGAATTTTGAAAAATTAACAACGAATTGACTACTTCAGCAGCCATAACTTTAAGGACCCGAGGATGAAGCCCATCAGGACCCAGAGACTTGTCAGCCAGCAGCTCCATCAGTTTACTCAGTACCACTTCCCTGGTGATTGTAACTTCACCAAGTTCCTCTCTTCCTTCCACCTCCTGATTTACTGCTATTACTGAAATATTTTGTGTATCCTCGAGTGAAGACAGAAGCCAAATAATTGTTCATTTCAACCACCATTTCCTTATTATCGACTATGAACCCCCCATTCTCATTCTCTCGATGACCATCACTCACTTTACTTACACTTTTCCTTTTTAAATACCTATAGAATCTCTTGCTCTCCGTTTTTACATTTCCAGCTAATTTGCTGTCAAAATCTAATTTATTTTCCCCTGATTAACCTTTTAGTTATTCACTGCCGTTCATTATATTCTGACCAATCATCTGACCTGCCACTCGTCTTTACACAATTATATGCTTTTTCCTTAAGATTGAGGTTATCCTTAACTTCTTTAGTTAACAATGGATGGTGGGTCCTCCCCTTGGAATTTTACTTTACTGGAGGAATATACTTAATTTGAGTATTCTGAAATATCCCCTTAAATGTCTGCTACTGCTTCTCTTTAGATCTATCTCCTAGCCTAGTCACCCAGTTCAATTCAGCTAGCTCAGTTCAATTCAGCTAGCTCAGCTTTCATGCTCACATAGTTGTCCTTATTTAAGTTTAAAATATTAGTCTTAGACCCACTCCTCTCACTTTCAAACTGGATGCAAAATTCAATCATATTGTGGTTGCTGCTACCTAGAGGTGCCTTAACTCTGAGGTCATTAATTAATTCAGTCGAATTACACAATACCAAATCTAATATAACCTGCTCGCTGGATGGTTCTAGAATGTACTGCTCTAAGAAACTATCTCAAAAGCATTCTATGCACTCCTCATCCAGGCTACTTTTACCAATCTGATTTTTTTTCCCAGTTTATATGTTGATTAAAATCCCCATTATTATTTCCATCCCTTTATCACAAGCACCCAATATTTCTTCTTGTCTACTTCATCCTACACTGTCATTATTGCTTGGGGGCCTGTACACAACTCCCACTAGTGACTTCTTTCCCTGACTATTCCTCATCGTCACCCAAACCGATTCTACATCCTGATCTCCTGAAGCAAGGTCATCTCTTAATATTATACCAATGCCATCCTTGATTAACAGTGAAACCCCTCCTCCTTTACCTAGCTTCCCATTCTTATTGAATGTTAAATACCCCTCAATATTGAGGAACCAATCCTTGTTATCTTTCAGCCATGTCTCTGTAATGGCTATTATATCATATTTCTTTACTTCACCGTGCACTATCTGTTCCTCGACCTTGTTATGAATGCTATGTGCATTCACATACAGAGCCTTATCTTTTTAACATCTAGTGTTGACTGTTGGTGTGTTCTTCGGTTTTTTCTCTCTGAGCCTTCCCACCATTCACTGGTCTTCATTTCCCATATTACTATTCTGCTCTCTTGCCTTGGCACCACCCCTTGATTTGTTACATCTACCCAAGCTTGATCCCTCTAACCCTTTGTTTTGTTCAAAGCCCTCTCTACTTCCCTAGTTATGCAGTTTGCTAGAACACTGGTCACAGCACGTTTCAGGTGCAGACCATCAGAATGGCACAGCCCCCATTTTCCCCAGTAATGATGCCAGTGCCCCACGAACTGA
The DNA here is from genome assembly GCF_036365525.1 of Heterodontus francisci. NCBI lineage: Eukaryota > Metazoa > Chordata > Chondrichthyes > Heterodontiformes > Heterodontidae > Heterodontus > Heterodontus francisci. The sequence continues at coordinate 9,111,563 of NC_090415.1, forward strand.
ATCCCACTTCTCCCACACCAGTCTGTGGGGGTCTAAGTTTCACTGTATATCTCTAAATTCCCTAGTCTACAATTTAACTCTCTCAGTTTCTGACTTTGAGTATATCCACACCTGTTTTATGTGAGATCCGTCTTATTCTGTACCTTTCAGCTTTTCGTGTGTCTCTGTGTCTGGCTTGTACTTTGTCCCCAACAGTTTAAGGCATATGAGTGTGGATTTGACTGTTAATATTACGTCCTCGGGAATATGAGTGGGGGTTTGCACTTCATCTTTGATTGTCTAGTAGGCCAATTTAAGGTTTAAGCTGTGCCCTTAAATTTCTAATGTGTAGCTGTGGTTTTTATCCTGTCGCAGTCACTATCTGTTATAAGAGTAAAGGGTACATTCTGTTTTTTGATTGTGGATTTTTCACCACATCTCTACATTGTCTCGGATGTGAATGTGATTTTTAATCTGTACATGCCAGTTTCTGACATATGGCTCTGAGGTTTAATTTGTACATGTCATTCTCTGGTATGTGACTGCCAATTTTATTCTGAAACTGTCAGTTTCCTTTACCTGTTTGCGAGTTTTAGTTGGTATCTGTCAGTATCCGGTATATAAATCTTCTTCCTTATGTGTATGTTTTGTTCTGTCTTTGTCAGTGTCTGAAGTGCCAATTGTTAGGTTTTCTTTGTACCTGTTAATCTCTGTTACAGATGAGAGACTTTCACTCTCAAACTGTAAATTTCTTGCAATTCACTATGGATTACACTCTGTGTCTGTCAGTCTCTGGTAGTTAAGTGTGGCTTTTATATTTCAACTCCTAATTTCTGAGATGTGATTGGAGATTTTAATCTGTACCTTTTGGTTTCCAGTGTGCGAGTCTGTGTTTCAATCTGAATCTGCCAGTTTCTCATATGTGAGGATGGCATTGATTCTGTACCTGTTACTTTCTGAAATGTGTGAAGGTTTTAATCTCAGAGATACAGCACCAAAACAAGCTCACAAGTCCACGCCACCCATCAACCACCCATATAAACTAATACTACATTACTCCCATTCTCCCACCACCTACCTTCACGTGGAGCATTTTTTTTTTACAATGGCCGATTTACATATTAACCGACAATTCTTTGGCATGTGGGAGACAAACAGAGCACCTGGAGCAGACCCACACAGTCACAGGGAGAACTTGCAAACTCCACACAGGCAGTACCCAGAACTGGCAGTACCCAGAACTGAACCTAGGTTGCTAGAATTATGAAGGGCTCTGCGGTACTAACCACTGTGCCACTGTCAGTTTCTGGGAGCTGAATATGGGTTTACTCTGGATCTTTCAATCTTTGGAATTTGAGTACGTGTTTTACCCTATACCTTTCAGCTTCTGTTAAGTGAATATGGGATTACATCTGTACCTGCCCATTGATAGTAAATTAATATCTGTTTTAGTCTGTCCCTGGCAGTTTATGGAAAATTTAAGGTGGTTTATTTCTCTACCTGCCAGATTCTGATATGTGACTGTTGTTTTATTCTGTACCTGTTATTTTCTACGATATGCTTCTGTTTTTTGATCTGTACCTGTCAGTTGCTGTTAGCTGAGTGAGTTTTACTTTACACCAGTTGATTTCTGGTATGTGAGTATCAGTTTTAAGTTGTACCTGTAAAGTTAAGGTATGACAGTGTGGGTTTATTCTGTATCTTTCAAACTCCAGTGTGTGATATGGGTTTTTCCTCTGAATCTGTCGATTTCTGGTCTGTAAGTTCCTGATAGGTGTATGTCTGCAGAATTCCTTTTTCTGCACCTATTAATGTCTGCTACGTGAGTATGTGTAATGTGTGAAGACCAAGGCAAAATAATAGTATAAATTATTTGCCATTTCCCTGTTCCCCATTATCAGCTCTCCACTCACATCCTCCAAGGTTCCCACACTCACTTTAGCTACTCTCGTTCTTTTTATATAACCGGAGAAGATCTCACTGTTCATTTATATATTTCTGGCCAATTTAGAGTCACAGAGTCGTATAGTGTAGAAACAGGCCCTTCAGCCCACCGCGTCCATGTTGACCATAATGCCTATCTATACTAATCCCACCTGCCTGCATTAATTCCATATCCCTCTATGCCTTGCTCATTCAAGTACCTGTCCAGATGCCTCTTAAATATTGCTACAGTTCCTGCCTCCACCACCTCCTCAGGCAGCTCATTCCAGATATCCAGTATCCTTTGTGTGAAAAATTTACCCCTTTGATCCCCTTCAAACTTCCTCCCTTTCACCTTAAATCTATGTCCTCTAGTTTTAGTCACCCCTACCATGGGAAACAGACTCTGGCTATCTACCCTATCTATGCCTCTCATAAATATATATACGTCTATCATGTCCCCTCTCAGCCTCCTTTGCTACAGGGAAAGCAGACACTGCCTATCCAATCTCTCTTCATAACTCAAGCCCTCCAAACCAGGCAACATTCTTGTGAATCTTTTCTGCACCCTCTGTAGCTTAATCACATCTTTCCTGTAGTGCGGTGACCAGAACTACACACAGTACTCCAAATGCGGCCTAATTTACTGGCAGAATCAATTTTCCCTCTCTTTATGAGCTTTTTAGTCGTCTGCTGCTGATTCTTAAAATATTCCCAATCCCCTGGCCAGCCACTAGTTTTTGCCTCTTTGTATGCCTTAGTTTTTGATTGGATATTCTCCTTGGCAGCATTTATTAACCACAGATGGTTCATCCTTCTCTTTTTGACTGGGATAAATTTTTGCTCAGCATTATGAAATATCTGTTTAAATGCCTGCCACTGCTCATCCACTGACCTTCCCCTTAGTCCATTTACCCAGCCCGCTTTAGAGGGGGAGCAGCCAGAGGTCGTGGTGCACATTGGCACCAACGACGTAGGAAGGAAGGGTGGCACAGATGTTAGAAGTGAGTTTAGGGAGTTAGGCTGGAAGCTGAAAGCTCGGACGGACAGAGTTGTTATCTCTGGTTTGTTGCCGGCGCCACGTGATAGTGAGGCTAGGAATAGGGAGAGAGCACAGCTGAACACGTGGCTGCAGGAATGGTGTGGGAGGGAGGGCTTCCAGTTCTTGGATAATTGGACTGCATTCTGGGGAAGATGGGACCTGTTCAAACAGGACGGGCTGCATCTGAACCAGAGGGGCACCAATATCCTGGGAGGGAGGTTTGCTAGTACTGTTCGGGAGGGTTTAAACTAGTTTGGGAGGGGGATGGGAACCGGACTTGTAGTCCAGGGACCAGTGGGTCCACTCAGAAAGACAAAGAGTGTAGTGAGGTATTGGGGAAGGTAGCACTGTCGCAGAGGACAGATGGGCACGGAGAAGGGTTAAAGTGCGTATACTTCAACGCAAGAAGCATCAGGAATAAGGTGAGTGAATTGAAGGCGTGGATGGGCACTTGGGACTACGATGTTGTGGCCATCACTGAAACGTGGATAGGTGAGGGGGAGGAATGGTTCTTGGAGGTACCTGGTTATAGATGTTTTCATAAGATTAGGAATGGTGGTAAAAGAGGTGGGGGGGTGGCATTGTTAGTTAGAAATAGTGTAACAACTGCTGAAAGAATTTTCGAGGAGGATCTGCCGACTGAGGCACTGTGGGTTGAGGTCAGGAACAGGAAAGGAGCAGTCACCTTGATGGGAGTTTTCTATCGGCCCCCCAATAGCAGCAGGGAGGTGGAAGAGCAGATTGGGAAACAGATTTTGGAAAGGAGCAGAAGTCACAGGGTAGTAATTATGGGGGATTTCAACTTCCCAAATATTGATTGGCAACTCTTTAGATCGAATAGTTTGGATGGGGTAGTGTTTGTGCAGTATGTCCAGGAAGCTTTTCTGACTCAGTATGTAGACTGCCCGACCAGAGGGGAGGCAATATTGGATTTGGTACTAGGTAATGAACCAGGGCAAGTGATAGAGCTGTTGGTGGGCGAGCACTTTGGAGATAGTGATCACAATTCTGTAGCATTCACTGTGGTAATGGAGAGGGATAGGTATGTGCAACAGGGCAAGGTTTACAATTGGGGGAAGGGTAGATATGATGCTGTCAGGCAGGAACTGAGGAGCATAAGTTGGGAGCATATGCTGGCAGGGAAGGGCACGGTCGAAATGTGGAACTTTTTCAAGGAGCAGATAGTAGGGGCCATTGATAAGCATGTCCCTGTCAGACAGGGAAGGGATGGTCATGTGAGGGAACCGTGGTTGACAAGAGAGGTTGAGAGTCTTGTTAGGAAGAAGAAGGATGCGTATATAAGGTTGAGGAAAAAGGGCACAGGCATAGCTCTGGAGGGATACAAGATGGCCAGGAAGGATCTGAAGAAAGGGATTAGGAGAGCTAAGAGAGGGCATGAAAAATGCTTGGCGGGTAGGATAAAAGAAAACCCCAAGGCCTTTTACGCGTATGTCAGAAATATGAGGATGACTAGGGGGACCGTAGGTCCGGTCAAGGACAATAGCGGGAGACTGTGTGTTGAGCCGGAAGAGATAAGTGAGGTTTTGAATGAGTACTTCTCTTCGGTATTTACGAATGAGAAGGGGTGTATTACTGAAGAGGACGGTGTGAAACAGACTGGTAAGCTCGAGGAAGTGCTCGTTAGGAGGGAAGATGTGTTGGGGTTTTTGAATAACTTGAAGATAGACAAGTCTCCCGGGCCTGACTGGGTATATCCAAGGATGTTATGGGAAGCAAGGGATGAAATTGCAGAGCCGCTGGCAATGATCTTTTCATCTTCTCTGTTGACGGGGGTGGTACCAGGTGATTGGAGGGTGGCAAATGTTGTGCCCCTGTTCAAGAAAGGGAATAGGAACAACCCTGGGAATTACAGGCCAGTTAGTCTTACTTCGGTGGTAGGCAAGTTGATGGAAAAGGTGCTGAGGGATAGGATTTCTGAGCATCTGGAAAGACACTGCTTGATTCGGGACAGTCAGCACGGTTTTGTGAGGGGTAGGTCTTGCCTCACAAGCCTGATTGAATTCTTTGAGCAGGTGACCAAGCAAGTGGATGAGGGTAAACCAGTGGATGTGGTGTACATGGATTTTAGTAAGGCATTTGATAAGGTCCCCCATGGTAGACTTATGGAGAAAGTCAGGAGGCATGGGATAGTGGGGAATGTGGCCAGTTGGATTAAGAATTGGCTAACTGATAGAAGGCAGAGAGTGGTCTTAGATGGTAAATACTCAGCCTGGAGCCCAGTTACCAGTGGCGTGCCACAGGGATCAGTTCTGGGTCCTCTCCTGTTTGTGATTTTTATTAACGACTTGGATGAGGAAGTCGAAGGGTGGGTCAGTAAATTTGCAGATGATACAAAGGTTGGTGGAGTTGTGGATACCGAGGAGGGCTATTGTCGTCTGCAAAGGGACTTGGATAGGTTGCAGTGCTGGGCTGAAAAGTGGCAGATGGAGTTTAACCCTGAAAAGTGTGAGGTCGTCCATTTTGGAAGGACAAACACGAATGCAAAATACTGGGTTAACGGTAGGGTTCTTGGGCATGTGGAGGAGCAGAGAGACCTTGGGGTCTATGTGCATAGATCGTTGAAAGTTGCAACTCAAGTGGATAGGGCTGTGAAGAAGGCATATGGGGTGTTAGCGTTCATTGGCAGAGGGATTGAATTTAAGAGCCGTGAGGTGATGATGCAGCTGTACAGGACCTTGGTAAGGCCTCATTTGGAGTACTGTGTGCAGTTCTGGTCGCCTCATTTTAGGAAGGATGTGGAAGCCTTGGAGAGGGTGCAGAGGAGATTTACCAGGATGTTGCCTGGAATGGAGAATAAGTCTTACGAGGAAAGGCTGAACATTCTAGGCCTCTTCTCGTTAGAACGGAGAAGGATGAGGGGTGACATGATAGAGGTTTATAAGATGATCAGGGGAATAGATAGGGTAGACAGTCAGAAACTTTTTCCCCGGGTGGAGCAAAGCGTTACAAGGGGTCATAAATTTAAGGTGAAGGGTGGGAGATATAGGGGGGATGTCAGGGGAAGGTTCTTTACCCAGAGAGTGGTCGGGGCATGGAATGCCTTGCCTGGGGAAGTTGTTGAGTCAGAAACTTTAGGGACTTTCAAACGGCTTTTAGATAGGTATATGGATAAAGGAGAATGATGGGGTATAGATTAAATTGTCCTTGACAGAGGACAAAGGATCGGCACAACATCGTGGGCCGAAGGGCCTGTTCTGTGCTGTATTTTTCTATATTCTATGTTCTATGTTCTAACTCTTTCTTCATACCCCTGCAATTGCCCTTGTTTGATTTGAGGACACTGGTTTGAGACCCGAGTTGCTCGCCCTCAAACTGAATTTGAAATTCTATCATGTTGTGATCACTACCCCATAGAGGATCCTTAACTACAATATCTCTTGTTAATGCTACCTCATTACACATTACTAGATCGAAAATAGCTGTTTCCTGGGTCGGTTCTCCAATGAATTGATCCAAGTAGCAGTCCTTGATACACTCTACAAATTAATCTTCAATATTACCTCTGCCAATCTGATTTGTCCAGTCAAGATGCAGATTAAAATCACTCATGACAATTCTACCGCCCTTCTTACATGGCTCCATTATTCCACAATTTATACTTTGCCCTACAGTAAAACAACTCTTCGGGAGCCTCTAGACAACTCCCCATCGTGACTTCTTCCCTTTGCTATTCCTTATTTCCACCCAAACTGATTCCACCTCATGATCTATTACATCTATTTCACTACTCACCACCGCACTGATACCATCCATTATTAACAAAGCTACCCCACCTCCTTTTCCTTTTAGCCTATTTTTCCAGAGCATTGTATACTCTTGAATATTGAGTTTCCAGTCTTAGTCACCCTGCAACTACGTCTCCGCAATAGCTATCAAGTCACATTCATTTATTTCTATTTGTGCCGCCAACTGATCTATCTTGTTACAAATGCTGTGTGCATTCAGACAAAGAGGCTTTGACTTTTTATCATTATTATTCATTCTGGTTCTAATTTCTGCTGAACTCTGCTGCTTATATTAGCTGCACCTTCCTGTCATTCTTTGATTACCGTTTGCCTCTTCACTATTTTGCACCTCAGTTCTGTCGTTTCTTTTTGATTTTTAAACTTCCCTTCAATTGAACACCCCCTCCCCCCACCCCACACTAATAAATTTAAAGTCCTATCTACAACCCGAGTTATATGATTCGCCAGGACATTGGTCCCAGCATGGTCCAAATGAAGCCTGTCCCAGTGGAACAGCTCTCTCCTTTCCCAGTACTGGTGCCAGTGCCCCAGGAATTGGAACCCGTTTCTCCCACACCAATCTTTGAGCCATACGTTTACCTCTATAATCTGATTTACCCTACGCCAATTTGCACATTGCTCTGGTAGCATTCTGGAGAGTATTACCTTTCTGGTTCTGCTTTTTAATTTAGCCCCGAGCTGCTCATTGGCCCTGTGCAGAACCGGATTCCTTGTCCTACCAAGGTGGACCAAGACAGCTGGATCCTTCCCCTCCCACTCCAAGTTACTCTCCAGTCAAGAAGAGATGTCATTAATCTTGGCACCAGGTCGGCAACACAGCCTTTGGGACTCCCTGTTATTGATGCAGAGAATGGAATCTATTCCCCTAAATCTGCAATCCCCTGTTACTAATCCCCCCACTTGAATAGCGCTCTGAACCACACTGCTGTGGTCAGTTTGCTCATCCTCCCCTACAGCCTGTGCTAATGATATGTATATGAATGTGGGCCACATTCTGGACTTTCAGTCTCTGATCCTGTGTGTGAATGTAGGGTTTATTCTGAATTTGACAGTCTCTGGTACTGAATGTGTGTTTGGAATGTATTCCTTATGTGTCTGTCTATGGGGGAGTATGTAAGTGTGGGAGACATTCTGTATCTGCCAGTATCTCTACTGTGCACACAGGATAGACACATTCAATATATGTAAGTTACTGATACTGTGTCTGTATATGTAATTCATTCCTGATCTATGAGGCTCTGGCACCCTGTTTGACTGTAGGATTCACTCTGCATCTATGTGGCTATCTGCTGTATGTGAGTTGAGATCCTGTTGTATTCAGGACTTAATATGTATCTCAGGCATTGTGTTGGCAACGCTTTGTTTAACACGTTAATGTATCAATATGTGTTCACTTGTGTTTAATTTAAAATATGGATTAACTATATTTTATTGCTGTAGGTTTTATTCAATTCTTGTTTGTGAGTTGCAGCTTGGTATCCAATTTGTAGCTCTGGAAAAGCAATTATGAATGACGATCTTTCAATTTTAGAGCATGACCTTATATGTAATGTCAAATTCCATCAGTTTGTAGAGAATGAATTAATCCTGTGAATTTTGTCTGACCCTTAGTGACATGTTTGGACTGGTGTGTAACTTGTATCTCAGTTTATATTGTGGGGTACGTTATTGGGATTCATTCTGTAGCTTTCATTCAGATACATTTGTTCAGTTCTACTTAAGATTTGGTAATTGAATTTTAACCAAGGCAACACAATGTATTTAAATCTGATAATGTGTGTTTTTGGACTGTGATTGATATATCTACCAGTCAGTTGGAGTGAAATAGAAACGACTACTATCTCTCATGCTCTGACGATTGAATTGATAATGTGTCTCTTGGGATCAGTGTGGGTCTGACTACTTCATTTGTTTGTTACAGTGGAAATGACGACCTGACCATGTCACTGTGCTTTGTGACTGATACTGTACCTACTGAGTATTGGAACGAGCTGGATGCACGTTTCCTTCTGTCGAGGAATCACGACTTTCATTCTGGTTCCTTCAAGTGTTTGCCTGCAGGAAAAGAAAGGCAACTCTTATACTTGAATAACAGCTGAGTGAGAAGACAGAAAAGTGATCAAAGTAATCTTTTCAATAATAATCATTCTGAACAATCACAAAAGGAAAGTCAACAACACAAGCAGTGTCAGTGTCTGAGTCCACTGCAGTACTGCAGAACTCTGCTTCTACTTGCCAGATATTTATTTATTTTTTTATTTAGAGCTACAGCACTGAAACAGGCCCTTCGCCCACCGAGTCTGTGCCGACCATCAACCACCCATTTATACTAATCCTGCACTAATCCAATATTCCTACCACATCCTCACCTGTCCCTATATTTCCCTACAACCTACCTATACGAGGGGCAATTTGGAGCGGTTTTATAACAATTTTGTGACATTCACAAACAACCCAAGCCCCGCACTGCTCCATGAATTGGAATACCCGATCGAGTAGTGACATTTGCGTAAGCCAGATTTCTATTTCCGTGTCCCATTGTTCAACGGACAACAAGTAAGCACTGTTTAAAAAAGTGTCTTTAATCTTCTCACCGGGTCCCTTCAAATCTGCCGCATCTTTATTGTTCAGACATTTTTTTCTGCTGTTCACTATCTATTAACAATAAATAGTGAGATACTGGATCTGAACCAGGAACATTCATTACTGAAGAAGGGTCACTGACCTGAAACGTTAACTCTGCTTCTCTCTCCAAAGATGTAAACAGACCTGCTGAGTATTTCCAAGATTTCTTGTTTTTATTTCAGATTTCCAGCATCCGCAGTATTTTGCTTTTTATTATCACATTCATTACTGTTTGGAGAGAGAAATCAGCAATGATTTTCAATAGTGAGTTCATCATATTCTGTCTCTCTCTCCCTGTCCAGACACTGCCTGAGAAAGACCTCTCCCTTCCCCCCCGGCTCACTCCATGTTCCAGGACCAGTTCCTGCTCCACAATGCACATTACAAACTGTCCCCCACTCCCGCTGAATGTACCCGGTAATCAATGCTAATCTATCAGCACATCGGCAGACGCGGGCCCAAATCTGTTGTACTGCTGTGAGCAGACACTGTTTGTTCACTTACCCCAGGCTTGTAATGTCTCCATTTGCAGTTGATTTGAACAATCACAGTGAATGGTGCTCAGAGACAGAGCTGGGGATGGGGTGAGCATGCGCTCTTCTCCGCGTTATGACGTCATATTCGACAGGCCTATATCGCGCGTGAGCAGATCTCTGCAGCGAGAGCGGGAACAGGCGAGAGGAGCCGGGAGATAAAAGGAGCCGAAGCCAGAGACCAGAAGCAGCAGCGAGAGCCGCTCGGTCCTGTTCTGTGGACCTGCTTGACCAGCAAAAGGTGAAGTGTGATGTCACAGGAGAGCTGCTCAGTGATTGGTGGGTATTTCTTTCTTCCATTTGAGCAGTGGGAGTGGTGAAAGTGCGAGCCAGGGGGCAGCCGGGAAGGTAAGTTTCACTAGAAAGTACTTACCTCGTGATTGGGCGGACGCGGACACTGCTGGGTAAGTGAACTTATATATTCAGGCAGTGGTTAAACCTGAAACACTACACGTGTAGTGTCTCCCACCCATCCTCCTCCTCTAACCAAAAAAAAAAGGTCTCTTGTGTGGAGGGTTCGGTCAGGTAAGTTTTTTCCTTTATTTTTTTAAATCTCTTTTGTCAATTTAGAGTGGAGGGGATGGAAGCTAGGGCAGTTGCATGCTCCTCTTACAGGATGTGGGAGGTAAGGGTCACCACTTGTTTAATATAGGCAGGCATCAAGATCGGCGCAGGCCTGGAGGGCCGAATGGCCTGTTCCTGTGCTGTACTGTTCTTTGTTCTTTGAGGCAGTTCAGAGGAGGTTCACTGGACTGATTCCAGATATGAAAGGTTTGTCTTATGAAGAGAGATTGAGCAGTTTAGGCCTTTGCTCTCTAGTGTTTAGAAGAATGAGGGTAGATCTAATTGAGGGATAGAAGATGATTAAGGGGATTGACAAAGTAGACAGAGAGGATGTTTCCTCATGTGAGGCAATCTAGAACGAGAGGTCTTAGTTTCAGAATAAGGGGGAGCAGATTTAAAACAGAGATGAGGAGACATTACTTCTCTCAAAGGGTCGTGAGACTGTGGAATTCACTACCCCACATTGTGCTGGATGACGGGACGTTGAATAAAGTTAAGGAGGAGATGGTCAGATTTTCAATTAATAATGGGTTGAAGGGTTATGGAGAACGGGCAGGAAAGTGGAGTTGAGGACGAAATGAGATCAGCCATGGTTGTATTGAATGGCGGGGCAGGTTTGAGGGGCTGAATTGCTCCTCCATTTCTCACCATCTCTTGCTCTCTCACTCTCTCCCTCTCACCTATTTTCTCTCAGTCTCTCCATCTCTCTATGATTCTTTCAAGCTCAGTTCTTCCTCTCTCTCTCCCCATCACTCTCTCTTTTCTATTTCCCTCTCTATTACTTGCTCTCCAACTGTCTTGCTCTGTCTGCTCATGATGGGTCACTTTAAGAGTTTGGGACAGTTCTGGTGGTGCAGGGTCCCTTTAAGAGTCTGGTGCTGACCCACCCCCTCCCCCACCCCAGGGGGGGGGTGGGGTTACAAGTCGCCCAAACCGCGGCTGCGCGGAGGCTGGGGGGCAGCTTTTGACCCCCTGACCTCCAGACACGTGTGGCGCGGCAGTCAATGAGACCTCAATGACGCCATGGTGGGAGGGAGGTGTCATCAGCCGCCATGTTTGCGTCACGTCACCCGCCGGCCGCTTTTTTCCGCAAACAGCAGCTGAAAGGAAAAGGAGAAGCGGCTTCAGCTGTCGATCTCAATGGAGGAAAGTTGAACATCTGAGCCGGGGGAGAATATAAAAAAGCGGCGGTTAACGCTCTTGTGGAGATGCGCATGTGCGGAGCATCCTCCCAGAGTGCAGCGCGGCCTGTACCGCAGAAAGGGGCCGTTCCCAGTCGCGCGGCATTGTGGGAGCCGCAGGACGCCATTGCCCCCTCATTAACTCAGTCAAAATTAACTTATTCCCTGTCAGCTCTCTATCCCTCCTTTTCATATTGCAGGCTGAAATGGGCTTTGTTGGCATCCATTACACCATCCCGGGTGTGATCAGATACTCTGTCCCTTCGTAAACGATTTCCCGTCCCTCCAACAGATTGTGCTCGTTATTGGCTCTTCTCCTACTGAAATGGTTGCTGAATTTGTTGGTCTTTTTCTCCTGGCTTCAAAGCTAACCCTCTCTCCCTCTGTCTCTCTCCTAGTGTCAGAGATTGCAGGAGGGAGAGAGAGAGGAAGACGGAGAAAGACACAGAGAACAACCCCAGCTTCTCCAATCTATCCACGTAACTGAAGTCCCTCATCCCTGGAACCTTGCTCGTGAATCTTTTATGTATCCTCTCTAAAGCCCCCACATCCTTCCGAAAGTATGGTGTCCAGAATTGGACACAATACTAGATGAGGATGAAGCAGTGTTTTATAAAGCTTCATCATAACCTCCTTGCTTTTATACTCTCAGTGTCTATTTACAAAGCCTGTATCCCATCTGCCTTTTAACCACTTTCTCAACTCGCCCTGCCACCTTCAATTTGTGCACAGACATCCCCAGGTCTCTCTGTTCCTGCACCCACTTCCTTCTCTTCTGAGGTTCCCATGACAGAGAGGGACAGAAGGACAGAGAGGTCTAGAAATAAGGAGGGAGAGAGAGAGCAAACAAACAGGAAACACATATGGGAACACCACCACCTGCAAGTTTCCCTTCCAGTCTCACACCATCCTGACTTGGAACTATATCACCATTCCTTCACTGTCACTAGGTCAAAATCCTGGATCTCACTTCCTAACAGCACTGTGGGTGTATCTACCCCACATGGACTGCAGCGGTTCAAGAAGGTTCAACAGCAATTCGTGATGGACAATAAAATGCTGGCATAGCCAATAATGCACACATCCAACAAATGAATAAAAAATAATAACAATTTGGCACCAAGTCACTAAAGGGGAGACCACTGGAGGGACAGAGATAGAAGGAGAAAGACGGAGAGACAGAGAGGGAAAGACAGATGGAGGGAGAGAGAGAGAGACAGAGATAGAAGGAGAGAGAGGGAGTGTCAGGAAGGGAAAGACAGATGGAGGGACAGAGTGAGAGACAGACAGAGAAGGAGAGAGATGGAGTGTCAGGGAGGGAAAGACAGATGGAGGGATAGAGAGAGAGAGAGAGAGGCAGAGATAGAAGAAGAGAGAGGGAAAGACAGAGAGACACAGATAGATGGACAGAGAGGGAAAGACAGATGGAGGGACAGAGATGGAAAGACAGATGGAGGAACAGAGAGAGATACAGAGATAGGAGAGAGAGGGAGTGTCAGGGAGGGAAAGACAGATGGAGGGACAGAGTGAGAGACAGAGAGAGAAGGAGAGAGAGGGACTGTCAGGGAGGAAAAGACAGATGAAGGGTCAGAGTGTTCGGTGCTGTATCACTCTGTGACTCTAAGTACTCCAGATGAGCCTCACCAAGGCCTTGTATAACTGCAGTAAGACATCTGTGCTCCTGTACTCAAATCCTCTTGCAACGAAGGCCAACATACCATTTTCCTTCCTAATTGCTTGCTGCACCTGAATGCTTGCTTTCAGCGACTGATGTCCAAGGACACCAGGTCTCGTTGCACCTCCCCCTTTCCCTATCTATCACTATTCAGATAATAATCTGCTTTACTGTTTTAAAACCAAAGTGGATAATTTCACTTTTATCCTATTTATATTTCATCTGCCACACAGTTGCCTACTCACCCAACTTGTCCAAATCACATTGGAGCCTTTTGCATCCTCCTCACAGTTCACAATCCCCCCCCAAACCCCACCCCCAGCTCTGTGTCATCTGCAAACCTGGAAATGTTACATTTACTTCCCTCACCCAAGTCTGTAAGATATATTGTGAATAGCTGGGGCTCAAGCACAGTTTCCTGCAGTACCCCACTGGACCCTGCCTGCCACCCAGAAATATACCCATTTATTCCTGCTCTGTTTCCTGTCTGTCAACTAATTCCCAATCCCTGCCAGTATATTACCCCTAATCCCATGTGCTTTAATTTTGCACACTAACCTCTTATGTGGGACCTTGTCAAAAGCCTTCTGAAAATCTAAATGCACCACATCCACTAGTTCTCCATTATCGAGTCTGCTAGTTACATCCTCAAAAAATTCCAGTGGATTTGTTAAGCATGACTTCTCTTTCGTAAAACTATCACATCCTTTATAATCGACTCCAGCAATTTCCCCACGACTGATGTAAGGTTCTGTCTGTAATTCCTTTTTTTTTCTCTCCCTCCTTGTTTTAAATAGTGGGGTTACATTTTCCACCCTCCAATCTTTACGAACTGCTCCAGAGTCTACAGAATTTTGGAATATCCGGTACTTCATATGTATCTCAGGCATTGTGGTGACAACTCTTTGTTTCACACGTTAATGTATCAATATGTGTTTACTTGTGTTTAATTTAAAATATGGATTAACGATGTTTTATTGCTGTAGGTTTTATTCAATTCTTGTTTGTGAGTTGTGGCTTTTTATCCAATTTGTATCTCTGCAAAAGCAATTGTGAATGACAATCTTTCAATTTTAGAGTATGACCCGACATGTAATGTCAAATTCCATCGGTTTGTAGTAAATAACTAATCCTGTTTGTTTATGTCTGACCCTTGGTGACATGTTTACACTGGTGTGTAATTTGTAGCTCAGTTTATATTGTGGGGTATGTTATTGGGATTCATTCTGTAGCTTTCAATCAGGTACATTTTGTCTGTTCTGTTTAAGATTTGGTATTTGAATTGTAGCCAAGGCGACACAGTGTATTTAAATCAGATAATGTGTGTGTTTTTGGACTGTGATTCATGTATCTACCAGTCAGTTGGAGAGAAATAGAAACAAATACTATCTCTATGCTCTATTTGACTATTGGATTGATAATGTGTCTCTTTGGGATCAGTGTGGGTCTGACTACTTCTTTTGTTTGTTACAGTGGAAATGACGACCTGACTGTGTCACTGTGCTTTGTGACTGATACTGTACCTAATATGTGTTGGAACGAGCTGGAGGTACTTTTCCATCTATTGATGAGTCATGACTTTCATTCTGGTTTCTTCGAGTGTTTGCCTGGCAGAAAAAAAAGGTAACTCTTACACTTGAAGAACAGGTGAGTGAGAAGACACAAAAGTGATCAATGTAATATTTTCAATAATAATCATTCTGAGCAATCACAAAAGGAAAGTTCACACATAAGCAGTGTCAGTGTCTGAGTCCACTGCAGTACTGCAGCACTCTGCTTCTGTTTCCCAGGTATTTGGAGCAGTTTTACAGAAATTTTGTGACATTCAGAAACAACCCATGCCAGCACTGCTCAATGACCCGGACGACTCAATGGAGAAGTGACATTTGCACAAGCCAGAGTTCTATTTCCATGTCCAATTGTTCAATGGACAAGAAGTAATAACTGTTTAAAAAAGTGTCCTTAATCTCCTCACCTGATGCTGCAATAGACAGTCTTTGAAAATCTGCCGTGTCTTCATTATTCAGCCATTTTTTTTCGCCATTCATAGAGAGATACAGTACCTAAACAGGCCCTTCAGCCCATCGAGTCCATGTTGACCACCAACCACCCATTTATACCAATCCTATATTAATTCCATTTTTCCCTCTAAAGTCCCCACTATTCTCCTCCAACATACCTACACCAGGGGCATTTTTTTTTTTTTGCAATGGCTAGTTTCCCTATCAACTTACAAGTCTTTGGCATGTGGAAGGAAACCAGAGCACCTTCAATGTCTGCCACTGCTTCTCTATTGATTTATCTCCTAGCCTAGTAACCCAGTTCAATTCAGCTAGCTAAACTTTCATGCCCACATAGTTGTCCTTATTTAAGTTTAAAATACTCGTCTTAGACCCACTCCTCTCAATTTCAAACTGGATGCAAAATTCAGTCATATTGTGGTTGCTGCTACCTAGAGGTGCCTTTACACTGAGGTCATTAATTAATCCTGTCAAATTACACAATACCAAATCTAATATAACCTGGTTCCAGAATGTTCTGCTCGAAGAAACTATCTCAAAAGCATTCTATGAACTCCTCGTCCAGGCTGCTGTAACGAATCTCATTTTTCCAGTTTATATGTTGAATAAAATCCCCATTTTTATTTCCATCCCTTTATCACAAGCACCCAAAATTTGTTCTTGTATACTTCACCCTACATTGTCATTATTGCTCGGTGGCCAGTACACAACTCCTACTAGTGACTTCTTTCCCCGACTATTCCTCATTGTCACCCAAACCGATTCTACATCCTGATCTCCTGAACCAAGGTCATCTCTAACTATTGCACCAATGCCATCCTTGATTAACAGTGCAACCCCTTCACCTTTATCTAACTTCCTATTCTTCTTGAATGCTGTACATCCCTCAATATTCAGGACCCAACCATTGTTATCTTGTAACCATGTCTCTGTAATGGCTATTATATCATATTGATTTACTTCAATGTGCACTATCTGTTCCTCTACCTTGTTATGAATGCTATGTGCATTCACATACAGAGCCTTATATTTTTGTTATCTTTGTAACACCTCGTGTTGACTGTTGCTGTGTTCTTAGGTTTTTTTCTCTCTGTCCCTTCCACCATTCACTGGTCTTCATTTCCCACATTACTATTCTGCTCTCTTACCTTGACTCGACACCTTGATTTGTTGCACCTACCCAAGCTTGATCCCTCTACCCCTTTGTTTCGTTCAAAGCCCTCTCTGCTTCCCTAGTTATGCAGTTTGTCAGAAAACTGGTCCCAGCACATTTACCTCTCAATTCCCTAGTCTACAATTTATCTCTGTCAGTTTCTGATTTTGAGTGTGAGTAAATCTGTACCTGTTTTATGTGAGAACCGTCTTCTTCTGTATCTTTCAGATTTTGATGTGTCTGTGTGTCTGGCTTGTACTTTGTCCCCATCAGTTCAGAATATGAGAGTGTGGATTTGACTGTTAATATTACATTCTCGGGAATATGAGTGGGGGTTCACACTTCATCTTTGATTGTCTAGTAGGCCAATTTAAGGTTTAACCTGTGCCCTTAAATTTCTAATGTGTAGCTGTGGTTTTTATCCTGTCACTGTCACTATCTGTTATAAGAGTAAGGGGTACATTCTGGTTTTTGATTGTAGATTTTTCACCACATCTCGACATGGTCTCGGATGTGAATGTGATTTTTAATCTCTACATGCCAGTTTCTGACATATGGCTCTGAGGTTTAATTTGTACATGTCATTCTCTGGTATGTGACTGCCAATTTTATTCTGAACCTCTCAGTTTCCTTCACCTGCGTGCTAGTTTTAGTCGGTATCTGTCAGTATCTGGTATATGAATCTTCTTCCTTATGTGTATGTTTTGCTCTGTATTTGTCAGTGGCTGAAGTGCCAATTGTCAGGTTTTCTTTGTACCTGTCACTCTCTGTTATGCATCACAGACTTTCCCTCTCTAACTGTAAATTTTTTACAATTCACTGTGGATTTCACTCTGTGTCTGTCAGTCTCTGGTAGTTAAGTGTGGTTTTTATATTTCATCTCCTAATTTCTGATCTGTGAATGGAGATTTTAATCTGTACCTTTTGGCTTCTAGTGTGCGAGTCTGTGTTTCAATCTGTATCTACCAGTTTCTCATATGTGAGGGTGGCATTTATTCTGTACCAGTTACTTTCTGAAATGTGTGAAGATTTCAATCTTTCCCTGTCAGTTTCTGGTATGTGAATGTGGGTTTATTCTGGATCTTTCAATCTTTGGAATTTGAGTACATTCTTTATCCTATACCTTTTTGCTTCTGTTAAGTGAATGAAGGATTAGATCTGTACCTGTCCATTGATAGTAAATGAATATCTGTTTTAGTCTGTACCTGGCAGTTTATGGCAAAGTAAGGTGGTTTATTTCTCTACCTGCCAGATTCTGATATGTGACTGTCGTTTTATTCTGTACCTGTTATTTTCTGTGATATGAATCTGGTTTTTGATCTGTATCTGTCAGTTACTGTTACTTGACTGAGTTTCACTTTGCACCAGTTGGTTTCTGGTATGTGAGTGTCAGTTTTAAGTTGTACCTGTAAAGTTAAGGTATGACAGTGTGGGTTTATTCTGTATCTTTCAAACTCTAGTGTGTGATATGGGTTTTTTTTCTCTGAATCTTTCGATTTCTGGTCTGTAAGTTTGTGTTCTTATCTGCATCTTACAGTTCCTTATAGGTGTCTGTGTGCACATTTCCATTTTCTGCAGCTATTAACGTCTGCTACGTGAGTATGTGTAATGTGTGAAGACCAAGGCAAAATATTGGTATAAATTATTTGCCATTTCCCTGTTCCCCATTATCAGTTCTCCAGTTGCATCCTCTGAGGTCCCCTCACTCACTTTAGCTGATCTTGTTCTTTTTATATACCCAGAGAAGCTCTCGCTGTTTGTTTATATATTTCTTGTCAATTTACTGTCAGAATCAATGTTCCCCCTCTTTATTAACTTTTTAGTCATCCGTTGCTGATTCCTAAAATATTCCCAATTCCCTGGCCCACCACTAGTTTTTGCCTCTTTGTGTGCCTTAGTTTTTAATTGGATATTCTCCTTGACAGCATTTATTAACCACAGATGGTTCATCCTTCTCTTTTTGACTGGGGTAAATTTTTGCTCAGCATTATGAAATATCTGTTTAAATATCTGCCACTGCTCATCCACTGACCTTCCCCTTAGTCCATTTTCCCAGCCTGCTTTAGACAACTCTTTCTTCATACCACAGCAATTGCCCTTGTTTAAGTTGAGGACACTGGTTTGAGGCCCGAGTTGCTCGCCCTCAAACTGAATTTGAAATTCTACCATGTTGTGCTCACTACCCCATAGAGGATCCTTCACTACAATATCTCTTGTTAATCCTATCACATTACACATTACTAGATCCAAAATAACCTGTTCCTGGGTACATTCTGCAATGTATTGATCGAAGTAACAGTCCCTGATGCACTCGACAAATTCACCTTCCATATTACCTCTGCCAATCTGATTTGTCCAGTCAATATGCAGATTAAAATCATTCGTGACTATTGTAGCACCCTTCTTACACGGCTCCATTATTTCCGGATTTATACTTTGTCCTACAGTGAGACAGCTCTTCGGGGGCCTATGGATGACTCCCACCCGTGACTTCTTCCCTTTGCTATTCCTTATTTGCACCCAAACTGATTCCACATCATGATCTATTGCACCTATTTCACTACTCAACACCGCACTGATACCTTCCTTTATTAACAAAGCTACCCCACCTCCTTTTCCTTTTTGCCTATTTTTCCAGAGCATTGTATAACCTTGAATATTGAGTTTCCAGTCTTGGTCACCCTGCAAGTACATCTCTGTAATAGCTATCAAGTCACATTCATTGAGTTGTATTTGTGCTGCCAACTGATCTATCTTGTTACAAATGCTGTGTTCATTCAGATAAAGAGGCTTTGACTTTTTATCATTATTATTCATTCTGGTTCTAATTTCTGCTGAACTCTGCTGCTTATATTAGCTGCACCTTCCTGTCATACTTTGATTACCGTTTGCCTTTTCACTACTCTGCACCTCCGTTCTCTCGTTCCTTTTTGATTTTTTAAACTTCCCTTCAATTGAACGCCACCCCCCACCCCACACTAATAAATTTAAAGTCCTATCTACAACCCTCGTTATATGATTCGCCAGGACATTGGTCCCAGCATGGTCCAAATGAAGCCTGTCCCAGTGGAACAGCTCTCTCCTTCCCCAGTACTGGTGCCAGTGCCCCAGGAATTGGAACCCGTTTCTCCCACACCAATCTTTGAGCCATACGTTTACCTCTATAATCTGATTTACCCGACACCAATTTGCACATTGCTCTGGTAGCATTCTGGAGAGTATTACCTTTCTGGTTCTGCTTTTTAATTTAGCCCCGAGCTGCTCATAGGCCCTCAGCAGAAGCGGATTCCTTGTCCTACTGATGTGGACCAAGACAGCTGGATCCTTCCCCTCCCACTCCAAGTTACTCTCCAGTCAAGAAGAGATGTCGTTAATCTTGGCACCAGGTCGGCAACACAGCCTTTGGGACTCCCTGTTATTGATGCCAGAGAATGGAATCTATTCCCCTAAATCTGCAATCCCCTATTACTAATCTCCCCATTGAATATCGCTCTGACCACGGTGCTGTGGTCAGTTTGCTCATCCTCCCTGCAGCCTGTGCCCTCGTCCACACAGGGAGCAAGAAGCTCATACCTATTGGATAAGGGCTAATGATATGTATATGAATGTGGGCCACATTCTGGACTTTCAGTCTCTGGTCCTGTGTGTGAATGCAGGGTTTATTCTGAAGTTACTAATACTGTGTTTTTATACTGTGATTCATTCTCAATCTCTGAGACTCTGGTTCTATTTAAGTGCAGGATTCATTCTGCATCTATGTGTCTACGTGCTGTATGTGAGTGTGGGATCTTGCTGTATTCAGAAACATAGAAAATAGGGACAGGAGTAGGTCATTTGACCCTGTGGGCCTGCTCCACCATTCAAATAGGGATCATGGCTGTTGGTCTAATTCAGTGCCCTGTTCCCACATTCTCCCCACATCAGTTGATCCCTTTGGCATTAAGAAATATATCTATTTCCTTCTTGAATATATCTAATAACTTGGCCTCCACTGCCTTTTGCGGTAGAGAATTCCATAGGTTCACCACCCTCTGAGTGAAGAAATTTCTCCTCAACTCAGTTCTAAATGGCATACCCCGTATCCTGAGACTGTGACCCCTGGCTCTGGACTCCCCAGCCATCGGGAACATCCTCCCTGCATCCAGCATGATTAGTCCTGTTAGAATTTATAGGTTTCTATGAGATCCCCTCTCATTCTTCTGAACTAAAGTGAATATAGGCCTACTCGACCCAATCTCTCCTCATATGTCAATCCTGCCATCCCAGAAAACAAGGCGAGAACAACCTTCCTAAGACAAAGAGACCAAAACAGCACACAATACTCCAGATGAGTCTCACCAAGGCCCTGGATAACTGCAGTAAAACATTCTTGCTCCTGTACTCAAATCCTCTTGCAATGAAGGCCAACATACCATTCGCCTTCCAAATTGCTTGCTGCACCCAAATGCTTACTTTCACCCAGATCTCGTTGCACCTCCCCCTTTCCCAATCAATCACTATTCAGATAATAATCTGATTTTCTGATTTTAAAACCAAAGTGTATAACCTCACTTTTATCCACTTTATATTTCATCTGCCACGCACTTGCCTACTCACCTACCTTGTCCAAATCACATTGGGGGCCTCTTTGCATCCTCCTGACAGCTCACAATCCCACCCAAACCCCACCCCCAGCTCTGTGTCATCTGCAAACCTGGAAATGTTACATTTATTTCCCTCACCCAAGTCATTCAGATATATTGTGAATAGTTGGGGCCCAAACACAGATCCCTGCAGTACCCCACTGATCCCTGCCTGCCACCTAGAAAAAGACCCATTTATTCCTACTCTCTGCTTCCTGTCTGTCAACTAATTCCCAATCCCTGCCAGTAGTCTGCTGGTTACATCCTCAAAAAACTCCAGTGGATTTGTTAAGCATGACTTCCCTTTCGTAAAACCCATGCTGACTTTGCCCAAACCTGTTTATATTTTCTAGGTGTTCTGCTATCACATCCTTTATAATCGACTCTAGGTGTTCTGCTATCACATCCTTTATAATAGACTCTAGGTGTTCTGCCATCACATCCTTTATAATAGACTCTAGGTGTTCTGCTATCACATCCTTTATAATCGGCTCTCGGTGTTCTGCCATCACATCCTTTATAATAGACTCTCGGTGTTCGGCCATCACATCCTTTATAATAGACTCTAGGTGTTCTGCTATCACATCCTTTATAATAGACTCTCGGTGTTCTGCTATCACATCCTTTATAATAGACTCTAGGTGTTCTGCCATCACATCCTTTATAATAGATTCCAGCAGTTTCCCCACTACCAATGTCAGGCTCACTGGTCTGCAGTTCCCTGTGTTTTCTCCCCTCCTTGTTTTAAATAGTGGGGTTCCATTTGCCACCCTCCAATCTGTACGAACTGCTCCAGAGTCTACAGAATTTTGGAATATTCGGTACTTCATATGTATCTCAGGCATTATGATGGCAACTCTTCGGTTAACACCTTAACGGATCAATATGTGTTTACTTGTGTTTAATTTAAAATATGGATTTACAATATTTTATTGCTGTAGGTTTTATTCAATTCTTGTTTGTGAGTTGCAGCTTGGTATCCAATTTGTATCTCTGCAAAAGAAATTGTGAATGATGATCTTTCAATTTTAGAACATGACCTGATATGTAATGTCAAATTCCATCTGTTTGTAGAAAATGAATTAATCCTGTATGTTGTTGTCTGACCCTTAGTGACATGTTTGAACTGCTGTGTAATTTGTAGCTCAGTTTATATTGTGGGGTATGTTATTGGGATTCATTCTGTAGCTTTCGATCAGGTACATTTTGTCTGTTCTGTTTAAGATTTGGTATTTGAATTGTAGCCAAGGTGACACAGTGTATTTAAATCTGATAATGTGTGTGTTTTTGAACTGTAATTGATATCCAACCAGTCAGTTGGAGTGAATTAGAAACGACTACTATCTCTAATGCTCTGTTTGACTATTGAATTGATAATGTGTCTCTTGGGATCAGTGTGGGTCTGACTACTTCTTTTGTTTGTTACAGTGGAAATGACGACCTGACCGTGTCACTGTGCTTTGTGAATGATACTATACCTACTGTGTATTGGAACGAGCTGGATGCACGTTTTCTTCTGTCGAGGAATCACGACTTTGATTCTGGTTCCTTCAAGTCTTTGCCTGCAGGAAAAGAAAGGCAACTCTTATACTTGAATAACAGCTGAGTGAGAAGACAGAAAAGTGATCAAAGTAATCTTTTCAACAATAATCATTCTGAACAATCACAAAAGGAAAGTTAACAACACAAGCAGTGTCAGTGTCTGAGTTCACTGCAGTACTGCAGAACTCTGCTTCTACTTGCCAGGTATTTGGAGCGGTTTTATAACAATTTTGTGACATTCAGAAACAACCCAAGCCCCGCACTGCTCCATGAATTGGAATACCCGATCGAGTAGTGACATTTGCGTAAGCCAGATTTCTATTTCCATGTCCCATTGTTCAACGGACAACAAGTAAGCACTGTTTAAAAAAGTGTCCTTAATCTTCTCACCTGGTCCCTTCAAATCTGCCGCATCTTTATTGTTCAGCCATTTTTTTCTGCTGTTCACTATCCAATAACAATAAATAGTGAGATACTGGATCTGAACCAGGAACATTCATTACTGAAGAAGGGTCACTGACCTGAAACGTTAACTCTATTTCTCTCTCCAACGATGCAAACAGACCTGCTGAGTATTTACAAGATTTCTTGTTTTTATTTCAGATTTCCAGCATCCGCAGTATTTTGCTTTTTATTATAACATTCATTACTGTTTGGAGAGAGAAATCAGCAATGATTTTCAATAGTGAGTTCATCATATTCTGTCTCTCTCTCCCTGTCCAGACACTGCCTGAGAAAGACCTCTCCCTTCCCCCCTGGCTCACTCCATGTTGCAGGACCAGTTCCTGCTCCACAATACACATTACAAACTGTCCCCCACTCCCGCTGAATGTACCCGGTAATCAATGCTAATCTATGAGCACATCGGCAGACGCAGGCCCAAATCTGTTGTACTGCTGTGAGCAGATACTGTTTGTTCACTTACCCCAGGCTTGTAATGTCTCCATTTGCAGCTGATTTAAACAATCACAGTGAATGGTGCTCAGAGGCAGAGCTGGGGGATGGGGTGCGCATGCGCTCTTCTCCGCATTATGACGTCATATTCGACAGGCCTATATCGCGCGTGAGCAGATCTCTGCAGCGAGAGCGGGAACAGGCGAGAGGAGCCGGGAGATAAAAGGAGCCGAAGCCAGAGACCAGAAGCAGCAGCGAGAGCCGCTCGGTTCTGTTCTGTGGACCTGCTTGACCAGCAAAAGGTGAAGTGTGATGTCACAGGAGAGCTGCTCAGTGATTGGTGGGTATTTCTTTCTTCCATTTGAGCAGTGGGAGTGGTGAGAGTGCGAGCCAGGGGGCAGCCGGGAAGGTAAGTTTCACTAGAAAGTACTTACCTCGTGATTGGGCGGACACGGACACGGGGACTGCTGGGTAAGTGAACTTATATATTCAGGCAGTGGCTAAACCTGAAACACTACACGTGTAGTGTCTCCCACCCATCCTCCTCCTCTAACCAAAAAAAAAGGACTCTTGTGTGGAGGGTTCGGTAAGGTAAGTTTTTTCCTTTATTTTTTTAAATCTCTTTTGTCAATTTAGAGCGGAGGGGATGGAAGCTAGGGCAGTTGCATGCTCCTCTTACAGGATGTGGGAGGTAAGGGTCACCACTTGTTTAATATAGGCAGGCATCAAGATCGGCGCAGGCTTGGAGGACCGAATGGCCTGTTCCTGTGCTGTACTGTTCTTTGAGGCAGTTCAGAGGAGGTTCACGAGACTGATTCCAGATATGAGGGGTTTGTCTTATGAAGAGAGATTGAGCAGTTTAGGCCTTTGCTCTCTAGTGTTTAGAAGAATGAGGGGAGATCTAATTGAGAGATATAAGATGATTAAGAGGATTCACAAAGTAGACAGAGAGGATGTTTCCTCATGTGAGGCAATCTAGAACGAGAGGCCATAGTTTCAGAATAAGGGATACCAGATTTAAAACAGAGATGAGGAGACATTACTTCTCTCAAAGGGTCATGAGACTGTGAAATTCACTACCCCACATTGTGCTGGATGACGGGACGTTGAGTAAAGTTAAGGAGGAGATGGTCAGATTTTCAATTAATAATGGGTTGAAGGGTTATGGAGAATGGGAAGTAAAGTGGAGTTGAGGACGAAATGAGATCAGCCATGGTTGAATTGAATGGCGGGGCAGGTTTGAGGGGCTGAATTCTTCCTCCATTTCTCACCATCTCTTGCTCTCTCACTCTCTCCCTCACCTATTTTCTCTCAGTCTCTCCATCTCTCTCTCTCCATCTCTGTCCAATTGAGGAGATTCTTCCTCCATTTCTCTCCATCTCTTGCTCTCTCACTCTCTCCCTCTCACCTATTTTCTCTCAGTCTCTCCATCTCTCTATGATTCTTTCAAGCTCAGTCCTTCCTCTCTCTCTCCCCATCACTCTCTCTTTTTTATTTCCGTCTCTATTACTTGCTCTCCAACTGTCTTGCTCTGTCTGTCCATGTTGGGTCCTTTTAAGAGTTTGGGACAGTTCTGGTGGTGCAGGGTCCCTTTAAGAGTCTGGTGCTGACTCCCCTCCCCCACCCCGGGGGTGGGGTTACAAGTCGCCCAAACTGCGGCTGCGCGGAGGCTGGAAGCACTTTTCGACCGCTTGACCTCCAGACACGTGGGGCTAGGCAGCCAATGAGACCTCATTCACGCCAGAGCGGGAAGGAGGTGTCTTCAGCCGCCATGTTTGCGTGACGTCACCCGCCTCCTACTTATTTCCGCAAACAGCAGCTGAAAGGAAAAGGAGAAGCGGCTTCAGCTGTCGATCTCAATGGGGAAAGTTGAACCTCTGAGCCGGGGGAGAATATAAAAAAGCGGCAGTTAACGCTCTTGTGGAGATGTGCATGTGTGGAGCATCCTCCCAGAGTGCAGCGCGGCCTGTTCCGCAGAAAGGGGCCGTTCCCAGTCGCGCGGCATTGTGGGAGCCGTAGCACGCCATTGCCCCCTCATTAACTCAGTCAAAATTAAATCATTCCCTCTCAGCTCTCTATCCCTCCTTTTCATATTGCAGGCTGACATGGGCTTTTTTGGCAATCATTACACCATCCCGGGTGTGATCAGATACTCTGTCCCTTCGTAATCGATTTCCCGTCCCTCCAACAGCTTGTGCTTGTTATTGGCTTTTCTCCTACTGAAATGGTTGCTGAATTTGTTGGTCTTTTTCTCCTGGCTTCATAGCTAACCCTCTCTCCCTCTGTCTCTCTCCTAGTGTCAAAGATAGCATGAGGGAGAGAGAGAGGAAGACGGAGAAAGACACAGAGAACAACCCCAGCTTCTCCAATCTATCCACGAAACTGAAGTCCCTCATCCCTGGAACCTTGCTCGTGAATCTTTTATGCATCCTCTCTAAAGCCCCCACATCCTTCCTAAAGTATGGTGTCCAGAATTGGACACAATACTAGATGAGGATGAAGCAGTGTTTTATAAAGCTTCATCATAACCTCCTTGCTTTTATACTCTCAGCCTCTATTTACAAAGCCTGCATCCCATATGCCTTTTAACCACTTTCTCAACTAGCCCTGCCACCTTCAATTTGTGCACAGACATCCCCAGGTCTCTCTGTTCCTGCACCCACTTCCTTCTCTTCTTAGGTTCCCATGACAGAGAGGGACAGAAGGACAGGGAGGTCTAGAAATAAGGAGGGAGACAGATAGCAAACAAACAGGAAACACATATGGGAACACCACCACCTGCAAGTTTCCCTTCCAGTCTCACACCATCCTGACTTGGAACTATATCACCATTCCTTCACTGTCACTAGGTCAAAATCCTGGATCTCACTTCCTAACAGCACTGTGGGTGTATCTACCCCACATGGACTGCAGCGGTTCAAGAAGGTTCAACGGCAATTCGTGATGGGCAATAAAATGCTGACATAGCCAATAATGCACACATCCAACAAATGAATAAAAAATAATAACAATTTGGCACCGAGTCACTAAAGGGGAGACCACTGGAGGGACGGAGACAGAGAGAGAAGGGGAGAGATGGAGTGACAGGGAGGGAAGGACAGATGGAGGGATAGAGAGAAAGAGTGACAGAGAGAGAGGCAGAGACAGAGATAGAAGGAGAAAGACGGAGAGACAGAGAGGGAAAGACAGATGGAGGGAGAGAGAGAGAGACAGAGATAGAAGGAGAGAGAGGGAGTGTCAGGAAGGGAAAGACAGATGGAGGGACAGAGTGAGAGACAGACAGAGAAGGAGAGAGATGGAGTGTCAGGGAGGGAAAGACAGATGGAGGGATAGAGAGAGAGAGAGAGGCAGAGATATAAGAAGAGAGAGGGAAAGACAGAGAGACAGAGATAGAAGGACAGAGAGGGAAAGACAGATGGAGGGACAGAGAGGGAAAGACAGATGGAGGGACAGATAGGGAAAGACAGATGGAGGAACATAGAGAGAGAGAGAGGCAGAGATGGAAGGAGAGAAAGGGAGAAATAGACAGGGAAAGACAGATGGAGGGACAGAGGGAGTGTCAGGGAGGGAAAGACAGATGGAGGGACAGAGTGAGAGACAGAGAGAGAAGGAGACAGATGGAGTGACAGGGAGGGAAGGACAGATGGAGGGATAGAGAGAGAGACAGAGATAGAAGGAGAGAGAGGGAGTGACAGAGAGACAGGCAGAGACAGAGATAGAAGGAGAGAGAGGGAGTGACAAGGAGGGAAAGACAGATGGAAAGACAGAGAGAGAGACAGAGAAAGAAGGAGAGAGAGGGAAAGACAGATGGAGGGACAGAGAGAGAAGGAGAGAGAAGGAGAGAGAGGGACTGTCAGGGAGGAAAAGACAGATGAAGGGACAGAGTGTTCGGTGCTGTATCACTCTATGACTCTAAGTACTCCAGATGAGCCTCACGAAGGCCTTGTATAACTGCAGTAAGACATCTGTGCTCCTGTACTCAAATCCTCTTGCAACGAAGGCCAACATACCATTTTCCTTCCTAATTGCTTGCTGCACCTGAATGCTTGCTTTCAGCGACTGATGTACAAGGACACCCAGGTCTAGTTGCACCTCCCCCTTTACCTATCTATCACTATTCAGATAATAATCTGCTTTACTATTTTAAAACCAAAGTGGATAACTTCACTTTTATCCAATTTATATTTAATCTGCCACGCAATTGCCTACTCACCAAACTTGTCCAAATCACATTGGAGCCTTTTGCATCCTCCTCACAGCTCACAATCCCCCACCAAACCCCACCCCCAGCTCTGTGTCATCTGCAAACCTGGAAATGTTACATTTACTTCCCTCACCCAAGTCTGTAAGATATATTGTGAATAGCTGGGGCACAAGCACAGTTTCCTGCAGTACCCCACTGGACCCTGCCTGCCACCCAGAAATATACCCATTTATTCCTGCTCTGTTTCCTGTCTGTCAACTAATTCCCAATCCCTGCCAGTATATTACCCCCAATCCCACGTGCTTTAATTTTGCACACTAACCTCTTATGTGGGACCTTGTCAAAAGCCTTCTGAAAATCCAAATGCACCACATCCACTAGTTCTCCATTATCGAGTCTGCTAGTTACATCCTCAAAAAACTCCAGTGGATTTGTTAAGCATGACTTCCCTTTCGTAAAACTATCACATCCTTTATAATGGACTCCAGCATTTTCCCCTGCACTGATGTAAGGTTCTGTCTCTAATTCCTTTTCTTTTCCTCTCCCTCCTTATTTTAAATAGTGGGGTTACATTTTCCACCCTCCAATCTGTACGAACTGCTCCAGAGTCTACAGAACTTTGGAATATCCGGTACTTCATATGTATCTCAGGCATTGTGGTGACAACTCTTTGTTTCACACGTTAATGTATCAATATGTGTTTACTTGTGTTTAATTTAAACTATGGATTAACAATGTTTTATTGCTGTAGGTTTTATTCAATTCTTGTTTGTGAGTTGTAGCTTTTTATCCAATTTGTATCTCTGCAAAAGCAATTGTGAATGACAATCTTTCAATTTTAGAGTATGACCTGACATGTAATGTTAAATTCCATCAGTTTGTAGTAAATGAACTAATCCTGTATGTTTTTGTCTGACCCTTAGTGACATGTTTACACTGGTGTGTAATTTGTAGCTCAGTTTATATTGTGGGGTATGTTATTGGGATTCATTCTGTAGCTTTCAATCAGGTACATTTTGTCTGTTCTGTTTAAGATTTGGTATTTGAATTGTAGCCAAGGCGACACAGTGTATTTAAATCAGATAATGTGTGTGTTTTTGGACTGTGATTCATGTATCTACCAGTCAGTTGGAGAGAAATAGAAACAAATACTATCTCTATGCTCTGTTTGACTATTGGATTGATAATGTGTCTCTTTGGGATCAGTCTGGGTCTGACTACTTCTTTTGTTTGTTACAGTGGAAATGACGACCTGACCGTGTCACTGTGCTTTGTGAATGATACTGTACCTAATATGTGTTGGAACGAGCTGGAGGTACTTTTCCATCTATTGATGAGTCATGACCTTCGTTCTGGTTCCTTCGAGTGTTTGCCTGGTGGAAAAAAGAGGTAACTCTTACACTTGAAGAACAGGTGAGTGAGAAGACAGAAAAGTGATCAATGTAATATTTTCAATAATAATCATTCTGAGCAATCACAAAAGGAAAGTTCACACATAAGCAGTGTCAGTGTCTGAGTCCACTGCAGTACTGCAGCACTCTGCTTCTGTTTCCCAGGTATTTGGAGCAGTTTTACAGCAATTTTGTGACATTCAGAAACAACCCATGCCCCGCAGTGCTCAATGACTCGGACGACTCAATGGAGAAGTGACATTTGCACAAGCCAGAGTTCTATTTCCATGTCCAATTGTTCAACGGACAAGAAGTAATAACTGTTTAAAAAAGTGTCCCTAATCTCCTCACCTGATCCTGCAATAGACAGTCTTTGAAAATCTGCCATGTCTTCATGATTCAACCATTTTTTTTTCGCCATTCATCGAGAGATACAGTACCTAAACAGGCCCTTCAGCCCATCGAGTCCATGTTGACCACCAACCACCCATTTATACCAATCCTATATTAATTCTATTTTTCACTCTAAAGTCCCCACTATTCTCCTACAACAAACCTACACCAGGGGCATTTTTTTTTTTTTGCAATGGCTAATTTACCTATCAACAAACAAGTCTTTGGCATGTGGAAGGAAACCAGAGCACCCAGCGGAAACCCATGCAGTCACAGGGAAAACTTGCAAAATCCACACAAGCAGTACGAAGTACCGGACCAAAGTCACTGGAGCTGTGAGGCTGCGGTACAAGTCACTGGGCCACTCTGCCACCCAATTCACTATCCAACAACAACAAACAGTGAGATATTGAATCCGAACCAGGAACATTCATTACAGTTTGGAGAGAGAAATCAGGAATGATTTTGGAAAAGCGAGTTCATCATATTCTGTCTCTCTCTCCCTGTCCAGACAGTGCCCGAGAAAGACCTCTCCCTTTCCCCTGGCTCACTCCATGTTCCGGGACCAGTTCCTGCTTCACAGTGCATATTACAAACAGTCCCCCAGTCCTGCTGAATTAGCAGAAGTAGACCATTCAGCCGCTCGAGCTTGCTCCGCTATTCAATTTGTTCATGGCTGATCAATTTCTGAGTTGAATTCCACACTCCCATCTATGCCTGATAATCTTTGATTCCCTTGCCTAACAAGAATCTATCTACCCCTGCCTTAAAAATATTCAATTACCCCATCTCCACCACCTTCTGAGGCAGAGAATTCCAAAGTTGCACAACCCTCAGAGAGAAAAAAATCTCATCTCTGTCCTAAAATGGCGACCCCTAATTCTAAAACAGCATCCCCGAATTCTGAACTCATCCACAAGAGGAAACATCCTTTCCCCATCCACTTGTCAAGACCATTCAGGATCTTATACACTTCAATCAAGTCTCCCCTCACTCTTCTAAACTCCAGTGAAGAAAAGCCCAGTCTTTCCAACCTTTCCTCATAAGACAACCCACTCATTCCAGGTATCAATCTAATAAACCTCCTGTGAAATGCCTCCAACACATTTACTTCCTTCCTGAAATATGGAGACTAAAACTGCACGCAGTATTCAAGATGTGGTCACACCAATGCCCTGTGAAACTGAAGCAGAACATTCTTACATTTATTTTCAATTCCTCTCATGATAAAGGATAGTATTCCATTTTCCTTCTTGATGACTTGCTGTACCTGCATACTAACTTTTCATGACTCATGCACCAGAACACCTAGATCCCTCTGCACCTCGGAATTATGCAGTTGTTCTCCATTTAAGTAATACTTTGTTTTTTGAATCTTCCAGACAAAGTGAACAACTTCACATTTTTTCACATTACACTTCGTCTGCCAGATTTCTGACCACTCACTCAACCATCTATAAAGGTCTGCAACCTCCTTCTGTCCTCTTCACAACACACTTTCCTACCGATCTGTGTGTCATCTGCAAATCTAACTGCCATGCCATTGCTCCCCTCATCTAGGTCATGGATATAAATTGTAAAAAGTTGTGGGCCCAGCACAGACCCCTGTGTTACTCCACTTATCACATCCTCCCAATCAGAATGTTTTCTGTCAGCCAGCCAATCTTCTATCCATGCTAATTAAGTTACCCACTACACCATGAACTCCTGCTTTGCACAATAACCTTTCATGTGACACCTTGACAAAGGCCTTCTTGAAAACCAAATACTGTATGTCAATGGGCTCCCCTTTATCCCCAGTGCATTTTCCTCCTTGAAAGAACTCTAATACTTTGGTTAACCATGATTTCCCTTTCACATAGCCATGCTGAACATTTCCAATGACCTTGTGTTTTTCTAAATGCCCAGCTATAGCCTCCTTAATGATCAATTCTAATGCCTTCCCTGAATCCGGGGTCAAGCTAACTGGCCTTTAGTTACCCAATTTCTGCCACCACACCTTCTTGAATAGAAGGGTTATATTTGCTACTTTCCAGTCTGATGGAACCTTTCTAGAATCTCGCATATCTTGAAAAAATAACGAGTCAACTATTTCAGCAGCCATAACTTTAAGGACCCGAGGATGAAGCCCATCAGGACCCAGAGACTTGTCAGCCAGCAGCTCCATCAGTTTATTCAGTACCACTTCCCTGGTGATTGTAACTTCACCAAGTTCCTCTCTTCCTTCCACCTCCTGATTTACTGCTATTACTGAAATATTTTGTGTATCCTCTAGTGAAGACAGAAGCCAAATAATTGTTCATTTCAACCACAATTTCCTTATTATCGACCTTTTACTCCCCATTCTCATTCTCTAAAGGACCAACACTCACTTTACTTACACTTTTCCTTTTTAAATACCTATGGAAACTCTTGCTATCCGTTTTTACATTTCTAGCTAGTTTGCTGTCATAATCTAATTTATTTTCCCCTGATTAACCTTTCAGTCATTCTCGGCCATTCATTATATTCTGACCAATCATCTGACCTGCCCCTCACCTTTGCACAATTATATGCTTTTTCCTTAAGGTTGAGGCTATCCTTAACTTCTTTAGTGAACAATGGATGGTGGCTCCTCCCCTTAGAATTTTACTTTACTGTCGGAATATACTTCCTTTGAGCATTCAGAAATATAGCCTTCAATGTCTGCTACTACTTCTCTATTGACTTATCTCCTAGACTAGTAACCCAGTTCAATTCAGCTAGCTCAGCTTTCA
This sequence comes from Heterodontus francisci, assembly GCF_036365525.1. NCBI lineage: Eukaryota > Metazoa > Chordata > Chondrichthyes > Heterodontiformes > Heterodontidae > Heterodontus > Heterodontus francisci. The sequence goes on from NC_090415.1 coordinate 9,143,828, forward strand.
TGCCCACATAATTGTCCTTATTTAAGTTTAAAATATTAGTCTTAGACCCACTCCTCTCAATTTCAAACTGGCTGCAAAATTCAGTCATATTGTGGTTGCTGCTACCTCGAGGTGCCTTTACTCTGAGGTCATTAATTAATCCTGTCAAATTACACAATACCAAATCTAATATAACCAGGTTCCAGAATGTTCTGCTCGAAGAATGCTTTTGAGATAGTTTCTATGAACTCCTTGTCCAGGCTGCTATAACCAATCTCATTTTTCCAGTTTATATGTTGAATAAAATCCCCATTATTATTTCCATCCCTTTATCACAAGCACCCAAAATTTGTTCTTGTATACTTTACCCTGCATTGTCATTATTGCTCGGTGGCCAGTACACAACTCCCACTAGTGACTTCTTTCCCCGACTATTCCTCATTGTCACCCAAACCGATTCTACATCCTGATCTCCTGAACCAAGGTCATCTCTAACTATTGCACCAATGCCATCCTTGATTAACAGTGCAACCCCTTCACCTTTATCTAACTTCCTATTCTTCTTGAATGCTGTATACCCCTCAATATTCAGGACCCAACCATTGATATCTTGCAACCATGTCTCTGTAATGGCTATTATATCATATTGATTTACTTCAATGTGCACTATCTGTTCCTCTACCTTGTTATGAATGCTATGTGCATTCACATACAGAGCCTTATATTTTTTTATCATTGTAAACACCTTGTGTTTACTGTTGCTGTGTTCTTAGGTTTTTTTCTCTCTGTCCCTTCCGCCATTCACTGGTCTTCATTTCCCATGTTACTATTCTGCTCTCTTACCTTGATTCTACCCCTTGATTTGTTGCACCTACCCAAGCTTGATCCCTCTACCCCTTTGTTTCATTCAAAGCCCTCACTGCTTCCCTCGTTATGCAGTTTGCCAGAAAACTGGTCCCTCTCAATTTACCTCTCAATTGCCTAGTCTACAATTTATCTCTGTCAGTTTCTGATTTTGAGTGTGAGTAAATCAGTGCCTGTTTTATGTGAGAACCGTCTTATTCTGTACCTTTCAGATTTTGATGTGTCTGTGTGTCTGGCTTGTACTTTATCCCCATCAGTTTAGGGTATGTGAGTGTGGATTTGACTGTTAATATTCCATTCTTGGGAATATGAGTGGGTGTTCACTCTTCATCTTTGAGTGTTTAGTCGGCCAATTTAAGGTTTAATCTGTGCCCTTAAATTTCTAATGTGTAGCTGTGGTTTTTATCCTGTCGCTGTCACTATCTGTTATAAGAGTAAAGGGTACATTCTGGTTTTTGATTGTGGATTTTTTACCACATCTCTACATTGTCTCGGATGTGAATGTGATTTTTAATCTGTACATGCCAGTTTCTGACATATGGCTCTGAGGTTTAATTTGTACATGTCATTCTCTGGTATGTGACTGCCAATTTTATTCTGTACCTCTCAGTTTCCTTTACCTATGTGCGAGTTTTAGTCGGTATCTGTCAGTATCTGGTATATGAATCTTCTTCCTTATGTGTATGTTTTGCTCTGTATTTGTCAGTGTCTGAAGTGCCAATTGTCAGGTTTTCTTTGTACCTGTCACTCTCTGTTATGCATCACAGACTTTCCCTCTCTAACTGTAAATTTTTTACAATTCACTGTGGATTTCACTCTGTGTCTGTCAGTCTCTGGTAGTTAAGTGTGGTTTTTATACTTCATCTCCTAATTTCTGATCTGTGAATGTAGATTTTAATCTGTACCTTTTGGCTTCTAGTGTGTGAGTCTGTGTTTCAATCTGTCTCTCCCAGTTTCTCATATGTGAGGGTGGCATTTATTCTGTACCAGTTACTTGCTGAAATGTGTGAAGGTTTCAATCTTTCCCTGTCAGTTTCTGGTATGTGAATGTGAGTTTATTCTGGATCTTTCAATCTTTGGAATTTGAGTACATTCTTTATCCTATACCTTTTTGCTTCTGTTAAGTGAATGAAGGATTAGATCTGTACCTGTCCATTGATAGTAAATGAATATCTGTTTTAGTCTGTACCTGGCAGTTTATGGCAAAGTAAGGTGGTTTATTTCTCTACCTGCCAGATTCTGATCTGTGACTGTTGTTTTATTCTGTACCTGTTATTTTCTGTGATATGATTCTGGTTTTTGATCTGTGCCTGTCAGTTGCTGTTACTTGACTGAGTTTCACTTTGCACCAGTTGGTTTCTGGTATGTGAGTGTCAGTTTTAAGTTGTACCTGTAAAGTTAAGGTATGACAGTGTGGGTTTATTCTGTATCTTTCAAACTCTAGTGTGTGATATGGGTTTTTTTTCTCTGAATCTTTCGATTTCTGGTCTGTAAGTTTGTGTTCTTATCTGCATCTTACAGTTCCCTATAGGTGTCTGTGTGCACATTTCCTTTTTCTGCAGCTATCAACGTCTGCTGCGTGAGTATGTGTAATGTGTGAAGACCAAGGCAAAATATTGGTATAAATTATTTGCCATTTCCCTGTTCCCCATTATCAGTTCTCCTTTTGCATCCTCTGAGGTCCCCTCACTCACTTTAGCTACTCTCGTTCTTTTTATATACCCGGAGAAGCTCTCGCTGTTTGTTTATATATTTCTTGCCAATTTACTGTCAGAATCAATGTTCCCCCTCTTTATTAATGTTTTAGTCATCCGTTGCTGATTCCTAAAATATTCCCAATCCCCTGGCCCACCACTAGTTTTTGTCTCTTTGTATGCCTTAGTTTTTGATTGGATATTCTCCTTGGCAGCATTTATTAACCACAGATGGTTCATCCTTCTCTTTTTGACTGGGATAAATTTTTGCTGAGCATTATGAAATATCTGTTTAAATGTCTGCCACTTCTCATCCACTGACCTTCCCCTTAGTCCATTTTCCCAGCCCACTTTAGACAACTCTTTCTTCATACCACAGCAATTGCCATTGTTTCAGTTGAGGACACTGGTTTGAGACCCGAGTTGCTCGCCCTCAAACTGAATTTGAAATTCTACCATGTTGTGATTGCTACCCCATAGAGGATCCTTAACTACAATATCTCTTGTTAATCCTATCACATTACACATTACTAGATCCAAAATAGCCTGTTCCTGGGTATGTTCTGCAATGTATTGATCGAAGTAACAGTCCCTGATGTACTCGACAAATTCACCTTCCATATTACCTCTGCCAATCTGATTTCTCCTGTCAATATGCAGATTAAAATCATTCGTGACTATTGTAGCACCCTTCTTACACAGCTCCATTATTTCCAGATTTATACTTTGTCCTACAGTGAGACAGCTCTTCGGGGGCCTATGGATGACTCCCACACGTGACTTCTTCCCTTTGCTATTCCTTATTTCCACCCAAACTGATTCCACATCATGATCTATTGCACCTATTTCACTACTCAACACCACACTGATACCTTCCTTTATTAACAAAGCTACCCCACCTCCTTTTCCTTTTTGCCTATTTTTCCAGAGCATTGTATACCCTTGAATATTGAGTTTCCAGTCTTGGTCACCCTGCAACTACGTCTCTGTAATAGCTATCAAGTCACATTCATTTATTTCTATTTGTGCCGCCAACTGATCTATCTTGTTACAAATGCTGTGTGCATTCAGATAAAGAGGCTTTGACTTTTTATCATTATTATTCATTCATGTTCTAATTTCTGCTGAACTCTGCTGCTTATATTAGCTGCACCTTCCTGTCATACTTTGATTACTGTTTGCCTCTTCACTACTCTGTACCTCTGTTCTCTCGTTCCTTTTTGATTTTTTAAACTTCCCTTCAATTGAACGCCACCCCCCACACCACACTAATAAATTGAAAGTCCTATCTACAACCTTAGTTATATGATTCGCCAGGACATTGGTCCCAGCATGGTCCAAATGAAGCCTGTCCCAGTGGAACAGCTCTCTCCTTCCCCAGTACTGGTGCCAGTGCCCCAGGAATTGGAACCCGTTTCTCCCACACCAATCTTTGAGCCATACGTTTACCTCGATAATCTGATTTACCCGACACCAATTTGCACATTGCTCTGGTAGCATTCTGGAGAGTATTACCTTTCTGGTTCTGCTTTTTAATTTAGCCCCGAGCTGCTCATTGGCCCTCAGCAGAACCGGATTCCTTGCCCGACCGATGTGGACCAAGACAGCTGGATCCTTCCCCTCCCACTCCAAGATACTCTCCAGTCAAGAAGAGATGTCATTAATCTTGGCACCAGGTCGGCAACACAGCCTTTGGGACTCCCTGTTATTGATGCAGAGAATGGAATCTATTCCCCTAAATCTGCAATCCCCTATTACTAATCCCCCCACTTGAATAGCGCTCTGAACCACGGTGCTGTGGACAGTTTGCTCATCCTCCCCTACAGCCTGTGCCCTCGTCCACACAGGGAGCAAGAAGCTCATACCTATTGGATAAGGGTTAATGATATGTATATGAATGTGGGCCACATTCTGGACTTTCAGTCTCTGATCCTGTGTGTGAATGTAGGGTTTATTCTGAATTTGACAGTCTCTGGTACTGAATGTGTGTTTGGAATGCATTCCTTATGTTTCTGTCTCTGGGGGAGTGTGTAAGTGTGGGAGACATTCTGTATCTGCCAGTATCTCTACTGTGCACACAGGATAGACACATTCAATATATGTAAGTTACTGCTCCTGTGTCTGTATATGTGATTCATTCCTGATCTGAGAGGCTCTGGCACCCTGGTTGAGTGCAGGATTCACTCTGCATCTATGTGTCTTTGTGCTGTATGTGAGTTGAGATCCTGCTGTATTCAGGACTTAATATATATTTCAGGCATTGTTTTGTCAACGCTTTGTTTCACACGTTAATGTATCAATATGTGTTTACTTGTGTTTAATTTAAAATATGGATTTGCGATATTTTATTGTTGTAGGTTTTATTCAATTCTTGTTTGTGAGTTGCAGCTTTGTATCCAATTTGTATCTCTGCAAAAGCAATTGTGAATGATGATCTTTCAATTTTAGAACATGACCTGATATGTAATGTCAAATTCCATCTGTTTGTAGAAAATGAATTAATCCTGTGTGTTTTTGTCTGATCCTTAGTGACATGTTTGGACTGGAGTGTAATTTGTAGCTCAGTTTATATTGTGGGGTACGTTATCGGGATTCATTCTGTAGCTATCAATTAGGTACATTTGTTCAGTTCTACTTAAGATTTGGTAACTGAATTGTAACCAAGGCGACACAATGTATTTAAATCTGATACTGTGTGTTTTTGGACTGTGATTGATATATCTACCAGTCAGTTGCAGTGAAATAGAAACAACTACTATCTCTAATGCTCTGTTTGACTATTGAATTGATAATGTGTCTCTTGGGATCAGTGTGGGTCTGACTACTTCTTTTGTTGGTTACAGTGGAAATGACGACCTGACCATGTCAGTGTGCTTTGTGACTGATACTATACCTACTGTGTATTGGAACGAGCTGGATGCACATTTCCTTCTGTCGAGGAGTCATGCCTTTCCTTCTGGTTCCTTCAACTGTTTGCCTGCAGGAAAAGAAAGGTAACTCTTATACTTGAATAACAGCTGAGTGAGAAGACAGAAAAGTGATCAATGTAATCTTTTCAATAATAATCATTCTGAACAATCACAAAAGGAAAGTCAACAGTACAAGCAGTGTCAGTGTCTGAGTCCACTGCAGTACTGCAGAACTCTGCTTCTACTTGTCAGATATTTGGAGCGGTTTTATAACAATTTTGTGACATTCAGAATCAACCCAAGCCCCGCACTGCTCCATGAATTGGAATACCCGATCGAGTAGTGACATTTGTGTAAGCCAGATTTCTATTTCCATGTCTCATTGTTCAACGGACAACAAGTAAGCACTGTTTAAAAAAGTGTCTTTAATCTTCTCACCTGGTCCCTTCAAATCTGCCGCATCTTTATTGTTCAGACATTTTTTTCTGCTGTTCACTATCTAGTAACAATAAATAGTGAGATACTGGATCTGAACTAGGAACATTCATTACTGAAGAAGGGTCACTGACCTCAAACGTTAACTCTATTTCTCTCTCCAAAGATGCAAACAGACCTGCTGAGTATTTACATGATTTCTTGTTTTTATTTCAGATTTCCAGCATCCGCAGTATTTTGCTTTTTATTATAACATTCATTACTGTTTGGAGAGAGAAATCAGCAATGATTTTCAATAGTGAGTTCATCATATTCTGTCTCTCTCTCCCTGTCCAGACACTGCCTGAGAAAGACCTCTCCCTTCCCCCCCCCGGCTCACTCCATGTTCCAGGACCAGTTCCTGCTCCACAATGTACATTACAAACTGTCCCCCACTCCCGCTGAATGTACCCGGTAATCAATGCTAATCTATCAGCACATCGGCAGACGCGGGCCCAAATCTGTTGTACTGCTGTGAGCAGATACTGTTTGTTCACTTACCCCAGGCTTGTAATGTCTCCATTTGCAGCTGATTTAAACAATCACAGTGAATGGTGCTCAGAGACAGAGCTGGGGGATGGGGTGAGCATGCGCTCTTCTCCGCGTGATGACGTCATATTCGACAGGCCTTTATCGCGCGTAAGCAGATCTCTGCAGCGAGAGCGGGAACAGGCGAGAGGAGCCGGGAGATAAAAGGAGCCGAAGCCAGAGACCAGAAGCAGCAGCGAGAGCCGCTCGGTTCTGTTCTGTGGACCTGCTTGACCAGCAAAAGGTGAAGATTGATGTCACAGGAGAGCTGCTCAGTGATTGGTGGGTATTTCTTTCTTCCATTTGAGCAGTGGGAGTGGTGAGAGTGCGAGCCAGGGGGCAGCCGGGAAGGTAAGTTTCACTAGAAAGTACTTACCTCGTGATTGGGCGGACACGGACACGGGGACTGCTGGGTAAGTGAACTTATATATTCAGGCAGTGGCTAAACCTGAAACACTACACGTGTAGTGTCTCCCACCCATCCTCCTCCTCTAACCAAAAAAAAAAGGTCTCTTGTGTGAAGGGTTCGGTAAGGTAAGTTTTTTCCTTTATTTTTTTAAATCTCTTTTGTCAATTTAGAGCAGACGGGATGGAAGCTCGGGCAGTTGCATGCTCCTCTTACAGGATGTGGGAGGTAAGGGTCACCACTTGTTTAATATAGGCAGGCATCAAGATCGGCGCAGGCTTGGAGGGCCGAATGGCCTGTTCCTGTGCTGTACTGTTCTTTGTTCTTTGAGGCAGTTCAGAGGAGGTTCACTCGATTGATTCCAGATATGAAAGGTTTGTCTTATGAAGAGAGATTGAGCAGTTTCGGCCTTTGCTCTCTAGTGTTTAGAAGAATGAGGGGAGATCTAATTGAGGGATATATAAGATGATTAAGGGGATTGACAAAGTAGACAGAGAGGATGTTTCCTCATGTGAGGCAATCTAGAACGAGAGGCCATAGTTTCAGAATAAGGCGGAGCAGATTTAAAACAGAGATGAGGAGAAATTACTTCTCTCAAAGGGTCGTCAGACTGTGGAATTCACTACCCCACATTGTGCTGGATGACGGGACGTTGAGTAAAGTTAAGGAGGAGATGGTCAGATTTTCAATTAATAATGGGTTGAAGGGTTATGGAGAACGGGAAGGAAAGTGGAGTTGAGGACGAAATGAGATCAACCATGGTTGTATTGAATGGTGGGGCAGGTTTGAGGGGCTGAATTCTTCCTCCATTTCTCACCATCTCTTGCTCTCTCACTCTCTCCCTCTCACCTATTTTCTCTCAGTCTCTCCATCTCTGTCCAATTGAGTAGATTCTCCCTCCATTTCTCACCATCTCTTGCTCTCTCACTCTCTCCCTCTCACCTATTTTCTCTCAGTCTCCTATGAAACCTAGTCAATACAGTCCTTATTAGAACATTACAGCGCAGTACAGGCCCTTCGGCCCTCCATCTCTCTATCACTCTCTCTCCATTTCTGTCCAATTGAGGAAATTCTTCCTCCATTTCTCACCATCTCTTGCTCTCTCACTCTCTCCCTCTCACCTATTTTCTCTCAGTCTCTCCATCTCTCTGTCACTCTCTCTACATTTCTGTCCAATTGAGGAAATTCTTCCTCCATTTCTCACCATCTCTTGCTCTGTCACTCTCTCCCTCTCACCTGTTTTCTCTCAGTCTCTCCATCACTCTCTCTCCATCTCTGTCCAATTGAGGAGATTCTCCCTCCATTTCTCACCATCTCTTGCTCTCTCACTCTCACCTATTTTCTCTCAGTCTCTTATGAAACCTAGTCAATACAGTCCTTATTAGAATATTACAGCGCAGTACAGGCACTTCGGCCCTCCATCTCTCTATCACTCTCTCTCCATTTCTGTCCAATTGAGGAAATTCCTCCACCATTTCTAACCATCTCTTGCTCTCTCACTCTCACCTATTTTCTCTCAGTCTCTCTATGATTCTTTCAAGCTCAGTTCTTCCTCTCTCTCTCCCCATCACACTCTCTTTTCTATTTCCCTCTCTATTACTTGCTCTCCAACTGTCTTGCTCTGTCTGCCTATGTTGGGTCCCTTTAAGAGTTTGGGACAGTTCTGGCGGTGCAGGGTCCCTTTAAGAGTCTGGTGCTGACCCCCCCCTCCCCCACCCCAGGGGGTTCCAAGTCGCCCAAACCGCGGCTGCGCGGAGGCTGGGGCAGCTTTTGACCCCCTGACCTCCAGACACGTGTGCCGAGGCAGTCAATGGGACCTCAATAACGCCATGGCAGGAGGGAGGGGTCATCAGCCGCCATGTTTGCGTGACGTCACCCGCTGGCCGCATATTTCCGCAAACAGCTGCTGAAAGGGAAAGGAGAAGAAGAAGCGGCTTCAGCTGTCGATCTCAATGGAGGAAAGTTGAACGTCTGAGCCGGGGGAGAATATTAAAAAGCGGCGGTTAACGCTCTTGTGCAGATGCGCATGTGCGGAGCCTCCTCCCAGAGTGCAGCGCGGCCTGTACCGCAGAAAGGGGCCATTCCCAGTCGCGCGGCATTGTGGGAGCCGCAGGACGCCATTGCCCCCTCATTAACTCAGTAAAAATTAACTCATTCCCTCTCAGCTCTCTATCCCTCCTTTTCATATTGCAGGCTGAAATGGGCTTTGTTGGCATCCATTACACCATCCCGGGTGTGATCAGATACTCTGTCCCTTCGTAAACGATTTCCCGTCCCTCCAACAGCTTGTGCTTGTTATTGGCTTTTCTCCTACTGAAATAGTTGCTGAATTTGTTGGTCTTTTTCTGCTGGCTTCAAAGCTAACCCTCTCTCCCTCTGTCTCTCTCCTCGTGTCAGAGATTGCAGGAGGGGGAGAGAGAGAGGAAGACGGAGAAAGACACAGAGAACAACCCCAGCTTCTCCAATCTATCCACGTAACTGAAGTCCCTCATCCCTGGAACCTTGCTCGTGAATCTTTTATGCATCCTCTCTAAAGCCCCCACATCCTTCCTAAAGTATGGTGTCCAGAATTGGACACAATACTAGATGAGGATGAAGCAGTGTTTTATAAATTTTCATCATAACCTCTTTGCTTTTATACTCTCAGCTTCTATTTCCAAAGCCTGGATCCTAAATGCCTTTTAACCACTTTCTCAACTAGCCCTGCCAACTTCAATTTGTGCACAGACATCCCCAGGTCTCTCTGTTCCTGCACCCACTTCCTTCTCTTCTTCAGTTCTCATAACACAGAGGGACAGGAGGACAGGGAGGTCTAGAAATAAGCAGGGGGAGAGAGAGCAAACACACAGGAAACACGTATGGGAACACCACCACCTGCAAGTTTCCCTTCCGGTCTCACACCATCCTGACTTGGAACTATATCACTTCACTGTCACTAGGTCAAAATCCTGGACCTCACTTCCTAACAGCACTGTGGGTCTATCTACCCCACATGGACTGCAGCGGTTCAAGAAGGTTCAACGGCAATTGGTGATGGGCAATAAAATACTGGCATAGCCAGTAATGCACACATCCAACAAATGGATAAAAAATAATAACAATTTGGCACCAAGTCACTAAAGGGGAGACCACTGGAGGGACAGAGAGAGAGGCAGAGACAGAGAGAGAAGGAGAAAGACGGAGAGACCGAGAGTGAAAGACAGATGGAGAGACAGAGAGATATACAGAGATAGAAGGAGAGAGGGAGTGTCAGGGAGGGAAAGACAGAGTGAGAGACAGAGATAGGAGAAAGACGGAGAGACAGAGAGGGAAAGACAGATGGAGAGACAGAGAGAGAAGGAGACAGATGGAGTGACGGAGGGAAGGCCAGACGGAGGGTTAGACAGAGAGACAGTGATAGAAGGACAGAGAGGGAGTGTCAGGGAGGGAAAGACAGATGGAAAGAGAGAGAGAGATAGCAGGAGAGAGAGGGAGAGACAGAGGGATAGACAGAGAGAGAGAGGCAGAGATGGAAGGAGAGAGAGGGAGTGTCAGGGAGGGAAAGACAGATGGAGGGACAAAGTGAGAGACAGAGAGAGAAGGAGAGAAATGGAGTGACAGGGAGGGAAAGACAGATGGAGGAACAGAGAGAGAGACAGAGATAGAAGGACAGAGAGGGAGTGACAGAGAGGGAAGGACAGATGGAGGGACAGAGAGAGAGACAGAGAGAGAGACAGAGAGAGAGACAGAGAGAGAGAGAGAGGCAGAGACAGAGATAGAAGGAGAGAGGGGGAGTGACAGAGAGGGAAAGGCAGATGGAGGGAGAGAGAGAGAGACATAGAGAGAGGCAGAGACAGAGATAGAAGGAGAAAGACGGAGAGACAGAGAGGAAAAGACAGATGGAGGGACAGAGTGAGAGACAGAGAGAGAAGGAGACAGATGGAGTGACAGGGAGGGAAAGACAGATGGAGAGACAGAGACAGAGAAGGAGAGAGAGGGAGTGTCAGGAAGGGAAAGACAGATGGAGGGACAAAGTGAGAGACAGAGAGAGAAGGAGAGAAATGGAGTGACAGGGAGGGAAAGACAGATGGAGGAACAGAGATAGAAAGAGACATGGAGTGACAGGGAGGGAAAGACAGATGGAGGGACAGAGAGAGAGAGACAGAGATAGAAGGAGAGAGAGGGAGTGTCGGGGAGGGAAAGACAGATGGAGGGACAGAGAGAGAGAGAGGGATTGACAGGGAGGGAAAGACAGATGGAGGGACAGAGTGAGAAGCAGAGAGTGGGAGACACAGAGAGGGAAAGACAGATGGAGAGACAGAGAGAGACACAGAGATAGGAGAGAGAGGGAGAGACAGAGAGGAAAAGACAGATGGAGGGACAGAGTGAGAGACAGAGAGAGAAGGAGACAGATGGAGTGACAGGGAGGGAAAGACAGATGGAGAGACAGAGACAGAGAAGGAGAGAGAGGGAGTGTCAGGAAGGGAAAGACAGATGGAGGGACAAAGTGAGAGACAGAGAGAGAAGGAGAGAAATGGAGTGACAGGGAGGGAAAGACAGATGGAGGAACAGAGAGAGAGACAGAGATAGAAGGACAGAGAGGGAGTGACAGAGAGGGAAGGACAGATGGAGGGACAGAGAGAGAGACAGAGAGAGAGAGACAGAGAGAGAGAGACAGAGAGAGAGAGACAGAGAGAGAGAGACAGAGAGAGAGAGGCAGAGAGAGAGAGGCAGAGAGAGAGAGGCAGAGAGAGAGGCAGAGAGAGAGGCAGAGACAGAGATAGAAGGAGAGAGGGGGAGTGACAGAGAGGGAAAGGCAGATGGAGGGAGAGAGAGAGAGACATAGAGAGAGGCAGAGACAGAGATAGAAGGAGAAAGACGGAGAGACAGAGAGGGAAAGACAGATGGAGGGACAGAGAGAGAGACAGAGTGAGTGGCAAAGACAGAGATAGAAGGAGAGAGAGGGAGTGTCAGGACGGGAAAGACAGATGGAGGGACAGAGAGAGAAGGAGAGAGATGGAGTGACTCGGAGGGAAGGACAGATGGAGGGACAGAGAGCGAGAGAGAGAGGCAGAGATGTAAGGAGAGAGAGGGTTTGACAGGGAGGGAAAGACAGATGGAGGAACAGAGAGAAAGAGAGAGACAGAGATGGAAGGAGAGAGAGGGAGTGTCAGGAAGGGAAAGACAGATGGAGGGACAGAGAGAAGTAGAGAGACGGAGAGAAGGAGAAAGGTAGTGACAGAGAGGGAAAGAGAAATGGAGGAACCGAAAGAGTGACAGAGAAAGAAGGAGAAAGGGGGAGAGACAGAGAGGGAAAGACAGATGGAGGGACAGAGAGAGAGGCAGAGATGGAACGAGAGAGAGAGTGACAGGGAGGGAAGGACAGATGGAGGGATAGAGAGAGAGACAGAGATAGAAGGAGAGAGAGGGAGTGACAGAGAGACAGAGGGAGAGGCAGAGACAGAGAGAGAAGGAGAGAGTGGGAGAGACAGAGAGGGAAAGACAGAAGAAGGGACAGAGAGAGAGAGACAGAGAGAGAAGGAGAGAGACAGTGTGACAGGGAGAGAAGGACAGACGGAGAGACAGAAAGGGAGAGACAGAGTGAGAAGGAGAGAGATGGAGAGACAGGGCGGGAATGACAGATGGAGGCACAGAGTGAGAGAGACAGGGAGTGACAGGGAGGGAAAGACAGTTGGAGGGAGAGAGAGAGAGAGTGGCAGAGATGGAAGGAGAGAGAGGTAGAGACAGAGGGGGAAAGACAGATGGAGGCACAGAGAGAGAGAGACAGGGAGTGACAGGGAGGGAAAGACAGTTGGAGGGAGAGAGAGAGACAGAGACAGAGATAGAAGGAGAGAGAGGGAGTGTCAGGGAGGGAAAGACAGATGGAGGGACAGAGAGAGAGAGACAGAGATAGAAGGAGAGAGAGGGAGAGACAGAGAGGGCAAGACAGATGGAGGGACAGAGAGAGAGAGAGAGAGAGACAGAGACAGAGACAGAGATAGAAGGAGAGAGAGGAGTGTCAGGGAGGGAAAGACAGATGGAGGGACAGAGAGAGAGAGAGACAGAGAGAAGGAGAGAGACGGTGAGACAGGGAGGGAAAGACAGCTGGAGGGGTAGAGAGAGTGCGACAGAGACAGAAAGAGAGAGAGCGTGTGACGGGGGTGAGGGGGGCATGTGGGGGAGAGACTGATGGAGAGACAGAGAGAGAAAGACAGAGAGAGAAGGATAGAGTGGGAGAGACAGAGAGAGAAGGAGACAGATGGAGTGACAGGGAGGGAAGGACAGATGGAGGGATAGAGGGATAGAGAGAGAGAGACAGAGATAGAAGGACAGAGAGCGTGTGTCAGGGAGGGAAAGACAGATGGAGGGACAGAGAGAAGTAGAGAGACGGAGAGAAGGAGAAAAGTAGTGACAGAGAGGGAAAGAGAAATGGAGGAACCGAAAGAGTGACAGAGAAAGAAGGAGAAAGGGGGAGAGACAGAGAGGGAAAGACAGATGGAGGGACAGAGAGAGAGAGGCAGAGATGGAACGAGAGAGAGAGTGACAGGGAGGGAAGGACAGATGGAGGGATAGAGAGAGAGAGAGACAGAGATAGAAGGAGAGAGAGGGAGTGACAGAGAGACAGAGGGAGAGGCAGAGACAGAGAGAGAAGGAGAGAGTGGGAGAGAAACAGAGGCAAAGGAAGTTGGAGAGACAGACAGTGAGAGAAGCAGAGATGGAAGGAGAGAGAGGGAGTGACAAGGAGGGAAAGACAGATGGAAAGACAGAGAGAGAGATTCAGAGAAAGAAGGAGAGAGAGGGAGAGACAGAGAGGGAAAGACAGAGGGAAAGACTGATGGAGAGACAGGGAGAGAGAGAGGCGGGGGAGGGAGTGACAGGGAGGGAAAGACAGATGGAATGACAGAGAGAGAGACAGAGACAGAAGGACAGAGAGGGAGAGACAGAGAGGGAAAGACAGATGAAGGGACAGAGAGAGAGACAGAGACAGAAGGACAGAGAGGGAGAGACAGAGACGGAAAGACAGATGGAGAGACAGAGAGAGAGAGGCAGAGATGGAACGAGAGAGAGAGTGACAGGGAGGGAAAAACAGATGGAGAGACAGAGAGGGAGAGACAGAGAGAGAGATAAAAGGAGAGAGATGGAGTGACAGGGAGGGAAGGACAGATGGATGGATGGATAGAGAGAGAGAGAGAGAGAGGGTGAGAGTGAGAGAAAAGGAGAGAGTGGGAAAGACAGAGAGGGAAAGGAAGTTGGAGAGACAGAGAGAGAGAGAGACAGAGAGAGAAGGAGAGAGAGGGAGTATCAGGGAGGACAAGACAGTTGGACAGACAGAGAGAAAGAGAGATAGGAGAGAGAGGGAGAGACAGAGAGGGAAAGACAAATGGAGGGACAGAGAGAGTGGCAGAGAGGGATAGAAGGAGAGAGAGGGAGTGTCAGGAAGGGAAAGACGGATAGACGGACAGAGTGAGAGACAGAGAGAGAAGGAGAGAGATGGAGTGACAGGGAGGGAAGGACAGATGGAGGGATGGAGGGATAGAGAGAGACAGAGACAGAGAGAGGCAGAGTCAGAGAGACAGACAGCGAAAGGCAGTTGGAGTGACAGAGAGCGAGTATCCAAGTGTGGGAGACATTCTGTATCTGCCAGTATCTCTACTGTGCACACAGGATAGACACATTCAATATATGTAAGTTACTGATACTGTGTCTGTATATTTGATTCATTCCTGATCTGTGAGGCTCTGGCACCCTGTTTAACTGTAGGATTCACTCTGCATCTATGTGTCTTTGTGCTGTATGTGTGTTGAGATCCTGCTGTATTCAGGACTTAATATATATTTCAGGCATTGTGTTGTCAATGCTTTGTTTAACTCATTAATGTATCAATATGTGTTTACTTGTGTTTAATTTAAAATAAGGATTAACAATATTTTATTGCTGCAGGTTTTATTCAATTCTTGTTTGTGAGTTGCAGCTTGGTATCCAACTTGTCGCTCTGCAAAAGCAATTATGAATGACGATCTTTCAAATTTAGAGCATGACCTGATTTGGGGCAGCACAGTGGCGCAGTGGTTAGCACCGCCGCCTCACAGCTCCAGCGACCCGGGTTCAATTCTGGGTACTGCCTGTGTGGAGCTTGCAAGTTCTCCCTGTGTCTGTGTGGGTTTCCTCCGGGTGCTCCGGTTTCCTCCCACATGCCAAAGACTTGCTGGTTGCCAGGTTAATTGGCCTTTATAAATTGCCCCTAGTTTCGGTAGGTGGTAGGGAAATATAGGGACAGGTGGGGATGTGGTAGTAATGTAGGATTAGTAAAAAATGGGTGGTTGATGGTCGGCACAGACTCGGTGGGCCGAAGGGCCTGTTTCAGTGCTATATCTCTAACTAACTAACTATGTAATGTCAAATTCCATCGGTTTGTAGAGAATGAATTAATCGTGTATGTTGTTGTCTGATCCTTAGTGACATGTTTGGACTGCTGTGTAATTTGTAGCTCAGTTTATATTGTGGGGTGTGTTATTGGGATTCATTCTGTAGCTTTCAATCAGATACATTTTGTCTGTTCTGTTTAAGATTTGGTATTTGAATTGCAGCCAAGGTGACACAGTGTATTTAAATCTGATAATGTGTATGTTTTTGGACTGTGATTGATGTATCTACCAACCAGCTGGAGTGAAATAGAAACAACTCCTATCTCTACTGCTCTATTTGACTATTGGATTGATAGTGTGTCTCTCGACCTTGGAATCAGTCTGGATCTGACTACTTCTTTTGTTTGTTACAGTGGAAATGACGACCTGACCATGTCACTGTGCTTTGTGAGTGATACTGTACCTACTGTGTATTGGAACGAGCTGGATGCACGTTTCCTTCTGTCGAGGAATCACGACTTTCATTCTGGTTCCTTCAAGTGTTTGCCTGCAGGAAAAGAAAGGTAACTCTTATACTTGAATAACAGCTGAGTGAGAAGACAGAAAAGTGATCAAAGTAATCTTTTCAATAATAATCATTCTGAACAATCACAAAAGGAAAGTCAATGACACAAGTAGTGTCAGTGTCTGAGTCCACTGCAGTACTGCAGAACTCTGCTTCTACTTGTCAGATATTTGGAGCGGTTTTATAACAATATTGTGACATTCAGAAACACCCCAAGCCCCGCACTGCTCCATGAATTGGAATACCCGATCGAGTAGTGACATTTGTGTAAGCCAGATTTCTATTTCCGTGTCCCATTGTTCAACGGACAACAAGTAAGCACTGTTTAAAAAAGTGTCTTTAATCTTCTCACCTGGTCCCTTCAAATCTGCCGCATCTTTATTGTTCAGCCATTTTTTTTCCTGCTGTTCAATATCCAATAACAATAAATAGTGAGATACTGGATCTGAACCAGGAACATTCATTACTGAAGAAGGGTCACTGACCTGAAACGTTAACTCTGCTTCTCTCTCCACAGATACAGCCAGACCTGCTGAGTATTTACAACATTTCTTGTTTTTATTTCAGATTTCCAGCATCCGCAGTATTTTGCTTTTTATTATAACATTCATTACTGTTTGGAGAGAGAAATCAGCAATGATTTTCAATAGTGAGTTCATCATATTCTGTCTCTCTCTCCCTGTCCAGACACTGCCTGAGAAAGACCTCTCCCTTCCCCCCCCAGCTCACTCCATGTTCCAGGACCAGTTCCTGCTCCACAATGTACATTACAAACTGTCCCCCACTCCCGCTGAATGTACCCGGTAATCAATGCTAATCTATGAGCACATCGGCAGACACGGGCCCAAATCTGTTGTACTGCTGTGAGCAGATACTGTTTGTTCACTTACCCCAGGCTTGTAATGTCTCCATTTGCAGCTGATTGAAACAATCGTCCGCTCACTCAGTGAATGGCGCTGAGGCAGTGCTGGGGGAAGGGGTGCGCATGCGCTCTTCTCATTTTGCCATCCAATTAGACTGGCCTATATCGCGCGTGCGCAGATCTCTGCAGCAATTCAACATTCAAAATTCAATGGGAACTTTCCCCATTTCACATTCATCAATGTCCGATTTGAAAAGCCGAACATGGGGTTAGGGTGGAGGGAGGGAGGGGAGGTGTGGGGCAACATGTAACATATAAAACTGGCAGCTAGTCCAATGTCGATGTTTTAATTGTGATCTGTCTCTGCAGGGTGTTTGTTGTTATTGAGCCTCTCCTCTCAAAACAATCGGACAGAAACATGGGAAGACTGAGGGATCCGGTGTGTTTGCTGGGACTTTGCAGAGTTAATTTCAGCCAGTAAAATGTTGTTTTACCCGGGTAAAACCCGAGGTCAATGAGAGTAATGTCGGAGGGCACTCTTCCTCATTTTATTCTAAACAAGAGACACAGGCACGGAAGTACCGCGATTACACCGGACACACAATTACAGTGACAATAGAGTTCCAGCTCCCGGTTGTTAAATGTCCTCATGTTGACAGTCTTTGCTATGATTCTCAGGGGTTAGTTCCCGATGCCTAGGTCTGTATCCCTTAAACACTCTGAACCAGGAGATTCCTGTTGAAATATTGATGGACAGGAATTTTTCCAATCTTTGGCCGAGTCGATCATAACCTGCTGTTCAATCATAGTCTTAGTCAAAGAATTAATGAGACATTCTGTTCACTACTCAGGCCTTGAACTCGGTTTGAGCAGACCAAAAACTGAAAGGTTCAGCACTTTTGCAGATAGAGCAGGTAAAGCTGGATAGAGGGACTCAGGGTGAATCCTACACACACAGGATAGAAGCAGTGACAGGTACTCAGGGAGGGGAACTGGTGTCGTTTCTGTTGCCTATGTGTGTTCAGACCATCAGTATTAGTCTATCACTTAGTCTGAACAGGTGTCTCCAAGAACCTGCAAATGCAGAATCCGGAAGCAGCTGTTTTGCTCAGAAATTGGTCGTAGCAGGAGAACCCCTGGCTGAGTGTGGAAACATTTTAGATATGTCCTCAAATCATCTCTCATTTGGGAAGATAGTTTCCAGTTCAGGGAAATTTGTCGGTAACATGTGAAGTCGAGGCTCGAAGGCAGCATCCATACCTCCAAACGGGTCATTTACCTGAACCCTTCTAACACCACCTAACCCTCATGTGGCAGAGTCTGCAGATCATGCATTGGATTTATCAGCTATTTCAGAACCCATCAAACTGGAGTGTAAAAAGTCATCCATAATCGCAGGGGACTGTCTGAGATGGAGGAGAATAAATAGGTCAATATGACCATCATCAATAATAATAAACTGCAGAGGGAGGAGAGCGAGAGGAGGGAGATAGAATAGAGAGGGGAAGTGGCGACAGAAAATGTCCTGTGATTATTGGCCAAAATAGACCTACAAGGTACAAACTCAAGTTCTGTGATCAAGTCTGAGAGTTTATTAGTCTTAACTAAGATAGATAAAGTGAATGTTGAACAACAGCAATAGGTTTGCAGCATCACTCAGCACCGGTTCTTGCTTCTGTGCTTGCTGGGGCGTGGACTTCTCTCTTTCTGCTTCCCTTGCTGTTTTCTTGACCATACTCTATCTTCTCCTTCTAAGTGTGATAACGATGTTCCGTGGACCCCTCTGTAAGTGCCGACAATGTCCTGTAACACCCTTTCTTTTACCCTTCTTTGGGTGCAAGAATGTTCCCATATTAGCTTTGAATTGGACCAGCTTGACATCATTGTTTGACCCGAGTTAGTTAATGGTTCAATCTACACACATTACAGATACTTCCTGTTCCTTTCTATTTTAACAAGGATACTAAAGGTCACATTCTTGCTGATGGAAGCCATTTTGAGTTTGCAATTCTACAGTGTCCTATTTATCTCTTCTCTCCCCCTGTAAGGATGCTGTGGTCTTCAACCTATCTCTCCCATTGTTCTTACATAGAGGTTTTGACGGACTATAGCCTTGTAATGTCATTTCATAATGAAACAAGCATTAGCTCAAACAGACTGTAATATATTGATGTACATAGCATACAATTAGTCCTATTATTGTAGCTGTCCTTATTATTCACAAAGGCAAAATATCTCATGATCCATCACCCCCACATTGTGGCCCCCTCCTGCTGCATGACTTTTCCTTTATGTCGTGACTCAGTGCATCATCCACACAGACACATCTCTCAACATGTCATTTTGACATATTCCTGTGATGATGACAGTCACTGCTTTGCCATCCAGCCTTGACATAGCAGTTCTTGCATAAATGTAAGCCATGGAAATGCTCTAACCTTTACACAGAGTATAGCAGTGTTCAGGTGATACAGAAAATCCAGTGAATTGGGCAGAGACAATCAGTTGATCTATCAAAGTCTCTTAGTTTTATGCTCCTATCTATACTACTTAATGCACAACTATTCTTTTGCACCTGAAAAGCTAGGATAGATGACTCTGGATTGTGTTATGTAAGTAAAGGGTTGTTCTCCTTAACGAAATGGAGATTGAGTGGAGGTTTGACAGAGGTGTATATAAGTTAGACAAGGATAACCTGTTCCCATTAGCTGATGGTACAAGGACTAGGAGACACAGACTGATGGTTTATGGCAAGAGATGGAAGGCAATGTGAGGAAGAACTTTTTCTGTTTTACCTGCTGGACCTCGCTGTCCACAAGTGTGGTGGAAGGAGAGAGAATCAATGATTTCAATAAGAAACTGGATAAGCACTTGAAGGAAACAAACTTGCTGCAGGGCGACGCTGATCAAGCAAGGAAGTGAGTCTGATTGGATGTTGACAATATTTTGTAAGCTTTCTTTCTGAATTTGCATTGACATTTTTAAGCTGCAAAATTCCACAGCACACTTGACCATCAACTTTAAGGGAGAAGAACATGGATGTTGAGAATATTTGTCGACTTCAATTCAGTCATGGCTTTTCATTTGTCACATTCTATGGCAAGGTTGCAGAAATATATTTGACCGCGAGTGGGCATTGCGATGACCGGGAATCTAATCTGGGTCAATTGTTTGGAAGGCAGATATACTCACCACTATACCAGCATCGCTGGCATACATGTAGCTCGTCATTTATACAGTATACACACCAGAGCTCATTGGAACTCAAATGTCATTTCAACCATTTCAATCTGCACCTTAACACCACGTTCATGTTCCCATTGGAGGATAGGATCATGGAATGGTTACCTCATCTCCGAGAAACCGAAAAAATTCTAACAGGACTGGACAGACTAGATGTAGGAAGGATGTTCCTGATGGCGGGGGAGTCCAGGACCAGGGGTGACAGTCTAAAGATAAGGGGTAAGACATTTAGGACTGAGATGAGGAGGGATTTCTTCACCCAGGGAGTGGTGAACCTGTGGAATTCTCTACCATAGAAAAGAGTTGAGGCCAAATTATTAAATAAATTCATAAGAGAGTTTGTTGCACTGGATTCGGGCATTTAGATGCTCATCAGATGAAATGCATTTTAATTTACTCTGGTCATTTGTGTAAGGCTTTTTTTTTACAATTCGACCCGGGTTCAGTTCTGGGTACTGCCTGTGTGGAGTTTGCAAGTTCTCCCTGTGACCGCGTGGGTTTCCGCCTTGTGCTCCGGTTTTCTCTCACAGCCAAAGACTTGCAGGTTGATCGGTAAATTGGCCATTGTAAATTGCCCCCAGTGCAGGTAGGTGGTCGGAGAATTGAGGGAAGGTGGAAATGTGATAGGGAATATGGGATTAACGTTGGAATAGTATGGTTGATGTGGTTGATGGTCGGCACAGACTGGGTGGGCCGAAGGGCCTGTTTCTGTGCTGTATCTCTCTGACTCTATGGACTACGAAAGCGTGTCTTTTAGTTCTAAAACGATCGCCGCTTATGTCTAAAGGGATCAAAGGATACGCGGACAAAGCGAGAACAGGGTACTGAGTTTGGATGATCAGCCATGATCATATTGACTGGCGGTGCAGGCTCGAAGGGCCGAATGATTTACTCGTGCTCCAATTTTTCTATGTTTCTATTAAATTAGTTATTCGTCGTGTCAAGGCCGGCTCTCTGCAAGACCTCCTCCACCGACCCGCCTTTTCTCCATTGCTCTGCAGTTTTGTTTTATTCTCGATATAATTATCCAATTCTGTTTTCAGGGTCTCGATTGAATCTGCCCCCAACACACTCGATGTTATTCCTCTCCAATTTCAGATATTTCTGAAGGAATGGGAATATTCTTGCATGACTCACTTTTAACCAGTAGATGGCATCAGTCCACAATCATTTGGATCTTGTGATTTGTGTACACACATATCGACCGCAATGGGTCTGCTGCTGCCCGGGGAGTTCTCCAAGCACGCCGCCTTGGCAGGGACAAAAACACTGACGAATTATCCCAGTTCCTTGTAAATCTCCACAATGTACAGAAATAAAACACGAAACGCAACATCTCTTTTAAAATTCGCCTTCAGCTTCTTTGAAACAACTGCTCTGAAAGATAAACTGACCCTGCCCGGAACTGAGTTTGGCATCAGATAACACAACGGCTCTTCAAAGAGACATCAAATTGGCAAAAGATAGAGCTGTTATCTCTTGTTGATTCCAGCACTTAAACGTCTCAGAAGGATTTGACCACCCTCTTTACTGTCCACTGATAACTCTCGAAGCAGAGTGACCCAGATTCCTTTGTCTCCATATTGCAGCTGGGAATTTCAGGACCTTACAGTTCTCAGTGTGAGAGCAGTGACACCATTGTATACAAGTCATTTTATAAGAGTAGCTCATTTTAGAACTCAAGACACGCCTTAGTGGTATATAAACGGTAGAATTGTTTAAAAAAAGTCTTGCAAATATGGCAAGAGAAAATTAAAATGCATTCCATCTGATGAGCAGATAAATGCTTGACTCCAGTACAATTCATACCAACACAAAATAACGCGAACAGTATAACATTACCGTCTCTCAGACAGTAACCAGCCCTTTCACAGATAAAGTGGGTGGCTCTGAAAAGAGCCTTTGGGTTGTCAAATTCAGGTCTGGCAGCTTCACTTGCCCTTCGTGCTCGGAGCGCTGGTTTTCTTGGGCAGCAGCACGGCCTGGATATTAGGCAGCACACCGCCTTGTGCGATGGTCACCCCTCCCAGCAGCCTGTTGAGCTCCTCGTCGTTGCGGACGGCCAGCTGCAAGTGTCTGGGGATGATACGGGTCTTCTTGTTGTCCCGGGCCGCGTTGCCAGCCAGCTCGAGGATTTCAGCTGTCAGATACTCGAGCACAGCAGCCAGATAGACCGGGGCTCCGGCACCCACCCGCTCAGCATAGTTGCCCTTTTTAAGGAACCTGTGAACACGGCCCACCGGGAACTGCAGTCCAGCTCGGGAGGAGCGGGACTTGGCCTTGGACCGAGCTTTACCACTGGTCTTCCCTCTTCCAGACATTTCCACAATCTCACAAAGAATGTTGAGATCCGCCCACATTCCTCCTCCTTATACCTTCTGGAGGAATGGAGTGGTGGGCACTGCTGATTGGTCACTCTGCTCTGTGCTCTTCATGTAACCAATCGGAGAGCTGCTGAATTCACCAATCAGGAGACGCCAAGGAGATGAGGGCGGAAAATAACGGCGCCAAATTGTCAGACTGCAACCGATTTTTCAAATTTGAAAAGCCCGCCAATATATTGGGGCGGCTTCAATATAGAATATCACATTTATAGTTCTTTTTTTACGGTTAAATAAATAAAACCTTTTTCATATTGTTTTATTCTACATTTGGTAACAAGTTCCAGATTGGCCTTTACATTCTGACATCTATTCGGGTTTACTCTCTGTCCTTTTTGAAACCAGCGAGCAGAAAGTCTCTTTCACAACATTCTCCAACCGGGCACATTTCATGTCAATTTTCATAATAATACCGCATCACTGATGAACGATTGTTTGTTATTCGTGGGAGACAACAGCGGAGTGTAGATTTTCAGTGTCAGGTGTCAGCGTGTGAGACGGAGGGTTCCGACACCACCCGGGGGTTCTAGATAATGTACTTATTAATTTTTGAGGTCAAACTTGAACTAGGGAAATAAGTGACTGCGAACTGATGTATGTGCGTTAAATCAGCTTTTATTGTCGAAATACAGAAAAGGGGCCGAATATGAACACGTCCGAGAACAAACCTCACAAATGGTCAGTGGCCAGTAATTTATATACGGGACATTATTAGTTGACAGAAAGATCGCACGGGCAGTGAAACTGCATTAACCAGAATCTATGGGAGTAAAACAGAGATCACAAAGGCAAGGACACTTGATATATAAATCAATACAAGTCGATACTATACAGACAATGTTGTAGCTTTTTCAGAGAAGTTGTGGGTGGCTCTTAAAAGAGCCTTTTTGTGTTTTGGGTGTGTTTCAGTACATTGTGGATATTTACTTGGAGCTGGTGTACTTGGTGACCGCCTTTGTACCTTCCGACACGGCGTGTTTGGCCAGCTCCCCGGGAAGCAGCAGGCGCACGGCGGTCTGGATCTCCCGGGAGCTGATAGTCCTGCGTTTGTTGTAATGGGCCAGGCGGGAAGCTTCCCGCGCGATTCGCTCGAAAATATCATTCACAAACGAATTCATGATGCTCATGGCCTTCGAGGAGATGCCGGTGTCAGGGTGAACCTGCTTCATCACTTTGTACACGTAGATGGAGTAACTTTCTTTCCTGGATTTTCTCCGTTTCTTGCTGCCCTTTGGTGGCGCCTTCTTCAGAACTTTCTTGGCGCCCTTCTTGGAAGGTGCTGCAGTTTTCTTCTCGTCAACCATGATCACGATCAACTTCAGACACAGAATAAACGAAATTTCGCTCCAAGCTCGCATTTTATAGACATCCCCAGAACCCTATGCTAATGAAGGATGGGAGAAGGCCATGTTCATGATTGGCTGGTTTACAATGATGTCATTGCCTGATGTTCTGTATCTATCTGATTGGGTGTCTAAAGTAACCAATCACATTTTGTGCTTCTCACAGACACAAACTGTCGCAGCAGTCAGATCGTCCAAACCCCTTTGCCGGCCCTTATCCATCTACATCAGTGACTTGCTGAGTCCCTCTTCCTCATCAACCATTTCTATTTTGCTAGTACGAACTCGTCTCTTTTTTCACTCTCTATAGTTCCCTTCCTTATCAGGATGTAGCGCCCCTCTGCACTTCCGTCCATCAACAGGACCGAATCGTCCAGTATAGTGGGGGTCAGAGTGGGGCAAATGCGAGCATTGAAGTGCAAGTCCTTATCTCCATGTTGCGTGCCAAATAAGTTTGGTCAGCTGCAGTCACAAGTAACCACATGAAAGATTTATATGACAGCGCTTCTGATATGTCTTCCTTTTTCCTCAACCGAGGATACCCTTGTCCTCACTTTCCACCCCATCAGCCTCCATATCCAAAGAATCATCCTCCGCCATTTCTGCCACCTCCAGCGTGATGCCACTGCCAAATACATCTTCCCCTCCCTTCCCGTCAGCATTCCGAAGGGATCATTCCCTCTGCGACACCCTGGTCCACTCCTGCATTACTCCCACCACCATGTCCCCTTCCCACGTCACCTTCCCCTGCAAACACAGGAGGTGTAATACCTGCCCCTTTACCTCCTCTCTTCTCACAATCCCAGGCCCCAAGCACTCCTTTCGAGTGAAGCAGCGATTTACTTGTACTTCTTTCAATTTAGTATACTGTATTCGCTGCTCACAAAGTGGTCTTCGCTACATTGGGGAGACCAAACGCATACTGGGTGACCGCTTTGCACAACACTTCTGCTCAGTCTGAACGCATGACCCCGAGCTTCCGGTTGCTTGTCATTTCAACACTCCCCCCTGCTCTCATGCTCATATCTCTGTCCTGGGATTGCTGCAGTGTTCCAGGGAACATCAACGCAAGCTCGAGGAACAGCATCTCATTTACTGATTCGGCACAATACAGCCTGCCAGACTGAACATTGAGTTCAATAATTTCAGAGCATGACGGGCCCCCCATTTTACTTTTATTTTTAGTTATTCTTTCTTATTTATATTTATTTTTCTTGTTATTTTATTTTATATCATCTTAGTTGGTACAGTTTGCTTACCCACTTTTTTTTCCATGTTGGTACTTGTGGCTATTGAATTTTCATCCATTAACACCCTATCTGTACTAATGCTTTGTCTTTCAACACACCATTAACATAATGTTTGCCTTTGCTCCATGACCTTCTGGTCAGATATTCTGTGATGTTGTCATTTCTACACCTTCTCCTGTGTTATCTCGTGCCCCACCCCCGCTTTACTAGCTTAAAACCTTTCACATTTCTAATATTTACCATTTCTGAAGAAGGGTCACTTATCTGAAACGTTAACTCTGCTTCTCTCTCCACAGATGCTGCCAAACCAGCTGAGTATATACAGCATTTCTTGTTTTTATGAAAGATTGAGATCGTGACCATTACATAATTCTGGCTGAAACTAGGCGAGGCAAGGGAACTTATTATTACTGGCAACAAATTTTCAGGAAAGATATGGAGGATTGTGGAGTGGAAAGAATTGATCAAATATAATATGATAACACTGGCAGGGATGCTGTTTTTGAGGTGTTAACAAAAGAATCTATTTGGTCATATATACGGAATATGGCAGGAGGAAATGCATGGACATTCTGGGTCGCGAAATATTTGTCCTTCCCTGCAGGACATGTGAGTGTGGGATTCATTCTGTGCCCATCAGGATGTGATATTTACCTGTGGCTTTTACTCCGTATCTGTCAATCTATGGTCAATGATTTGGTCATTTCATTCAATAATTTCAATCTTCAATAGGTGATTCTGTTTTTTTCCCTCCGTAACATTCAGTTTCTAAATGGGTGATTATGGGTTTTGTTCTGTAACTATGAGCTTCTACTGAGTGAGCGTGGGTTTTGCTATGTATCTGTTAATATCTGATTTTGGAGTCTGGGCATTTCTCTTTATCTGTTAATTTCTGAATTGTGAATTTGGATTTTAATCTGCACCTGTCAGTTTCTGGTATGAAAGGTTGTTTGATTTTGTCTCTGTACCTGTTAGTAAGTGACATTTTTGTGTAGCTTTACACAGCACATGTTAATTGATGACATGCCAGCGTTGTTTTCACTCTACATGTCAGTCTCTGGTTTGGAGGCCTCACCTGTGTTCTGTACCCATCAGACGTCTTCATATAAGGATGGGTTTTAACCTGTTTCTTTCAATCTGTTGTATGTAAGTACTGTTTATTATCTGTATCTGTAAGTTTCTGATGAACGAATGTGGACTGTATCACGTCCCTGTCAGTGGTTCATTAAGAGATATTTTACAAGGTACCTGCCCGTTCTGATATGTGAGTGTGGGTTGTGATCTACATCTGGCCATTTCCAGTACGAGACAGGAGCATTGTTTTCACTCTGTGTACGTTTGCCTCAAGTGTCAGAAGCTGGGTTTAGTCATACATCTCATTCTCTGCTGTATGATTGTGGATTTACATCTGTACAAGTTAGTTTCTGATACGGGCGTGTGAATTTTATTCTGTATGCCAATTTCTGGTATGTGAGTGTGTGTTCTTTCTGTCCTGTCACTTTCTGCTGAACTGTATGGTGGATTTGCTTTGGATCTGTGAATTTCTGCTATGTGAATGTTGGCTTTCCTTTACAGTTGTCATAGAGTTATACAGCACAGAAACAGGCCCTTTGGCCCACTGTGTCTCTGCCTCCCATCAAGCATGAATCTATTCGAATCACATTTTCCAGCACTTGGCCCATAGTCTTGTATGCTATGACGTTTCACGTGTTCATCTAAATCCTTCTCAAATGCAATGAGGGTTCCTGCCTCTACCAGCTCTTCAGGTAGTGTGTTCCAGATTCCAACCACACTCTGGGTGAAATATGTTCACCTCAAGTCCCCTCTAAACCTGCTGCCCATTACTTAAATCTATCTCCCCTGGTTATTGATCCCTCCACTGAGGGAACGTTTTCTTCCTATCTGTACTATCAATGTCCCGTGTAATTTTGTATACCTCAATCAGTTCCCCCCTCAGCCTTCTCTGCTCCAAGGAAAACAACCCTAGCCTATCCAGTCTCTCTTCATAGCTGAAATGCCAAAGTCCAGGAAACATCCTGGTGAATCTCCTCTGCACACTCTCCATTGCAATCACATCCTTCCTTTGGTGAGTTGACCAGAACTGTACACAGTACTCCAGCTGTGGCCTAACTAGCATTTCATTCAGCTCCCTCATAACCTCCCTGCTCTTATATTCTAGGCCTCGGCTAACAAAGACAAGTATCCCATATGCCTTCCTAACCACCTTAGCTACCCGTGCTGCTGCCTTCAGTGATCTATGGACAAGTACACCAAGGTCCCTCTCACCATCTGTACTTCCTAGGACATGACCATTCATTGTATATTCCCTTGCCTTGTTAGGTCTCCCAAAATGCATCACCTGACATTTCCACACTTCTCTGGATTAAATTCCATTTGCCACTGCTCCACCCATCTTACCAGCCCATCTATATCATCCTGTAATCTAAGGCTTTCCTCCTCACTTTTTATGACACCAATCTTAATGTCATCTGCGAACTTACTGATCATATCTACTACATTCACGTCTAAATCATTCATGTACATGACAAACAACAATGGTCCCAGCACCGATCGCTGTGGTACACTACTGGTCACAAACTTTAACTCACAAAAACAACGCTCGACCATCACCCTCTGCTTCCTGCCACTAAGCCAATTTTGAATCCAATTTACCAAATTGCCCTGGATCCCATGGGCTCTTACCTTCTTAACCAATCTCCCAAGCAGGACCTTATCTGAAGCCTTACTGAAGTCCTTGTAGATAACATCAACTGCCTTACCCTCATCTACACATCTAGTCATCTCCTCAAAAAATTCAATCAAGTTTGTTAAACACAATTTTTTTTTCCAAGTCACCTCTTCACTCTGCTAAATGTTCTTATTTTTTTGAAGTACCAGCCACCGCCCCCTCTCCCCCTTACATTTTCTATACTCCTCTAGGGCCTCCGCTGTTGTCTGCCCGAAGCCTCTTTTTTTTTTTTCCTTATCCAATCCTCTTGACATCCAGGGTTCCCTGGATTTGTTGGTCCTACACTTCACCTTTATGGGAACATGTTGGCCCTGAACTCTCATTATTTCCTTTTTGAATGACTCCCACTAGTCTGATGTAGAATTTCCTATAAGTAGCTTCTCGCAGTTCACTTTGGCCAGATCCTGTTTTATCATATTGAAATCGGTCTTCCCCAAATTGAGTACATTTATTTCTGGTCCCTCTTTGTCCTTTTCCATAACTACCTTAAATATTACAGAGTTATGGCCACTATCCCCGAAATGCTCCTCCACTGACACTCCTCCCACTTGTCCGGCTTCACTGCCAAGGATTAGGTCGAGCACGGCTCCTTCTTTTATAGGACTTTCTACCTGCTGGCTCAAAAAGATCACCTGTATGCACCTGAAGAATTCTACCTCCTTTAAGCCATTTGCACCAAGACAATCCCAGTTGATATTGGGTAAGTTGAAATACCCTACAATTATTACACTATTATTTTTACAACTCTGAGATTTGCCGACGTATCTGCTCCTCGATCTCTCACTGACTGTTTGGAGGCCAGTCGTACACTCCCAGCCAAGAAATTGCCCCCCTTTTTTAATTTATGTTCTACCCATATGGATCATTTGAGGAATGTTCGAAGATATCATCCCTCCTTATACAGTAATTGACTCCTTGATCAACAGTGCACTGCCACCTCCTATTTTATACCCTCCCTTGTCATGCCTTAAGATTCTATACCCTGGAATATTGAGATGCCAGTCCTGCCCTTCCCTCAACCATGTCTCCGTGAAAACAATAATATCATATTTCCATGTGTTAATAAATGGCCTCAATTCATCAACCTTACTAGTAAGATTCCATGCGTTAAAATAGATGTAATCCAGCCTTGCATTGTTAGCTTGTGTCATAACAGGTCTGCATTTTCTCTGCCTTCCAGACTGACTTAATTTCTCTTCTATATTTGACTGTACATCAACCCTTACTGTACCTCCCCTCTGTATCCCACCCCCTTGCCAAATTAGTTTACAACCACCACCCACCCCTCACCCCCCTCCCACTAAAGCACGAGCAAACCTCCCAGCAAGGCTGTTGGTCCTGATCCAGTTCAGGTGCAATCTGTCCAACTTGTACAATTCCCACCTTGGCCAGAAACAGACCCAGTGATCCAGGAAATTAAAGCCCTCCCTCCTGCACTATCTCTTCAGCCACACATTCATCTGCTCTATCCTCCTATTCCTATACTCACCTGCACGTGGCAGCGGGGGTAATCCAGCGATTACAACCTTTGTGGAAACCTTTTCTTTAATCTGCTACCTTGCTTTTGGTGTTCATGTTGCATGACCTCATCCCTCTTTGTCCCTGTCAGTTTCTGGTATGGAATCAAGATCTTTACTCTGTACCTGCTAGTTGCTGGCAAGTGATTGTGACATCAATCCATATCTGTCAGAGTGTGATGTTACTTCAGATTTTACTCTTCAGCTGTCAGTTTCTGACATGTGAATATGGATTTTCCTCATTCTGGTCACTTACTGCAATGGAAGTCAATCCTTTATTCTGTGCCTGTCAGTTTCAGGTCTGGAAGAAAGATTTTTTTCATTACCTTTTATAATCTGGCAAGTGAATGTGAGATCACCCTGTTTCTGTCAGTTTGTGACATATTACTGTGACTTTTACTCTTCACTTGTCAGTTTCTGATACGTGAATGTGTATTTTATTCTGGGTCCCTGTCAGATACTAAAATGCAAGTATGTATTCTATTCTGGTCTTGTTTGTTACTTGTAATTAATTGGAGTGTTTACTCTTGATCTGTCAGTCTCTGGAATGTGAATGTGGCTCTTACTCTGTGTCTGTCTGTATTGGATTTGCCAGCAAGTGTTTTTCTTTCCTTTCTGTTCCTGATATGTGAATGTGAATTTTACTATGTACCTCTCAGTTACTGGTATGTGATTGTGGTTTTATTCTGTCTCCATGAGCCTATGATTAATGATTGCAGCTTGTGTCCAAGGCATGTCAGTATCTTGTTTGCACATGCCCATTCTTATGTGCATGTTGCTTTATGGGAAATGACTATAGGATTTACTCTTTTTTCTGCCATATTACTTCTATGGCTTCAAGGGCTGGTCAGAGACTGGGAATTCTATGATGAGCAACTCATGTCCTAACTTAGTTTAGTTTAGAGATACAGCACTGAAACAGGCCCTTCGGCCCACCGAGTCTGTGCCGAACATCAACCATCCATTTATACTAATCCTACACTAATTCCATGTTCCTACCACATCCCCACCTGTCCCTATATTTCCCTACCACCTACCTATACTAGGAGCAATTTATAATGGCCAATTTACCTATCAACCTGCAAGTCATTGGCATGTGGGAGGAAACCGGAGCACCCGGAAAAAACCCACGCAGACACAGGGAGAACTTCCCAAAGTCTTTCCACCACCTACAAGCCACAAGTCAGAATTCTGATGGATTACTCTCCACTTGCTTGGTTGAGTGTAGCTCTAAAAACACTGAAGAAGCTTGATACCATCCAGGACAAATCAGCAGGCTTGATTATCTTACCATTCACCAGGTTATGCATTTACTCCCTCCACCCACCAGTGCACACTGTGTCCCATCTAAAAGATGTACTGCATCAACCTGAGGAAGTACCGTACAACAACACCTTCCAAACCCATGACATCTGCTACTGACTGGAACATGGGCAGGAAGCTTATGAGAACATTACCACCTGCAATTTCATCTCTAGTTTGCACAACATCCTGACTTCAAAATATAACACCATTCCTTCATCATCACTCAGCCCAAATTCTGGAACTCCCTGCCAATCACCACTTTTATGAATGACATTCATTCTGTAGCTGTTCATCAATGGTACAGTCTGAGTGCAGAACGTATTCTGCATCTGCCACTCTGATGGACAGGATCTGTTTGTTTATTTGTAAGGAACAATGCAGGAGCTCTTTCACACCTAGATCTGTCCAAATATCTGTCCCTCTTTGTATGGTATGTGTGTGAGGGATTCATTCTTTATCTCAGAATGTGGAATGTGACTATATTTATCTCTGTCACTTACTGATATGTGCATGTGCACTTTTCACTCTCCCTGCCAGCTTCTGATGTGAGTGGATTGTTTTATGTACCTTTCGTTTACTGATGAATTGAACGGTGGTTTTGGTTTGAATCGCTCACTTTCTCTTACGTGAATATGAGTATTCCTTCGTACTTGTCAATTACTGGTATTGAAGTAAGATCTTTAAACTGCACCTAATACAAAGCAAAATACTGTTAATGCTGGAAATTGGAAATAAAAGCAGAAAATTCTGTAAATACACAGCAGGACTGCCAGCATCTGGAGAGACACAAACAGAGTTAGCCTTTCAGGTCAATGACCTTTCATCAGAAAGGTCTGTCCTGATCAAAGGTCATTGACCTGAAATGTGAACGGAATTTCTCTCTCCACAGGTGCTGCCAGACTTGCTGAGTATTTCCAGAATTTTCCATTTTCATTTACACTGTACATGGACATGTACATTTTCTGGCAAGTGAATGTGGGATCAATATTTAACCTTTCAGTTCTGATATGCAAATGAGGATTTGACCCAGCATGTTGTCAGGTCCTGCAGTGCAATTATCTGATTTATTCTGTAACTTTATGATTGTGGTAACTGATTGTGGGTTTGACCCTACATCTACCAGTCTCTGGAATGTGAATGTGGCTATTACTCTGTATTTATCTGTGTACAATTTGTGAGTGTGTGTTTTGCTCTCCGTGTCTGTTTCTGACATGTAAATGTGGATTTTGCTATGTACCTCAGTTACTTTTTGTGTATGTGCTTTATTCTGTTTCTGTCCATCTGTGGTGAGCTTCACATTTTCCCTGTACCTATCAGCATCACACTTCTTTGTATGGCCATTATTCTGCACTTGTTGGTTTATGGTACTGCTTGAATTACTCTTTCCCTCTCATTCCCTGATATGCTACTGTAAATTTTCCTCTTCACTTGTCAGATTCCACTCTGTGATAATGTTGTTTCACTGTCTGTCTGCGTCTGGTATGCTATTGTAAGATTTACTGTGTGCCCATCAGCTTCTGGTATTTAAGTATGAAGTTCACATTGTAACATTCAATTTGATCTGTGTGAATCTGCTTCTGCCTTGAACTGACAGTTTCTATTCTGTGAGTGTACATTTACAAGTGTGCTTGTTAATTTCTGTGAAATAACTGTTAGTTTTACTCTGTGCATGTCAGTCGCTGCAATGGGAAGATGGGAAAGGTTTTTAATTCTGAAAATGGCTATTACTGATAAGTGAGTGTGGGTTTTACTCTGTAACCCTCATTCTCTGGTATTTGAGTTTGTGTCCTTTTCTTCCGGTTAGCTGTTACGCTCACTTCTCTGAAGTAAACCTCCTTTGAACCGCCTCCAACACATTTACTTCCTTCCTTAAAGAAGGAGACCAAAACTGCACACAGTATTCTAGATGTGGTCTCACCAATGACCTGTATAATTGAAGTATAACAGGCTTATTGTCATTTTCAATTCCTCTCATAATAATGGATAGCATTCCATTTGCCTTCTTTATGTCTTGCTGTAACTGCACACTAACATTTTTGACTCATGCACCAGAACACCTAGATCCCTCTGCACCCCAGAATTCTGCAGTCACGCGACACTGATGTATCTTTTGATCTTCCTGACAAAGTGAACAACTTCACATTTTCTCACATTGTACATCATCTGCCAGATTTCTGCCCTGTCACTCAACCTATCTATATTAATCTGCAACCTCCTTATGTCCTCTTCACAACATACTTTCCTACCTATCTTTGTTTCATCTGCAAATTTAGCTGCCATGTCATCGCTCCCCTCTTCTAAATCATTGATATAAATTGTAAAAAGTGGAGATCCCAGCACACGTCACATCCTGCCAATCAGAAAAGGACCCATTTATGCATTCTCTGTTTTCTGCCAGCCAGTCAATCTTCTATCCATGCCAATATGTTACCCACTACACCATGAGCTCATACATTGCACAATTAGCTTTTATGTGGCACCTTGTCAAATACCTTCTGGAAATCCAAGTACTTTATGTCAAAGGGTACCCCTTTATCCACAGTGCATGTTAGTCCTTCAAAGAACTTCAATAAATCAGTTAAACATGATTTCCTCTTCACAAAACCATGCTGAATATTCCTGATGACCTTGTGTTTTTCAAAATGCCCAGCTATAGCCTCCTCATTGAGCAATTCTACCACCTTCCTGATCACAGGGGTTAAGCTATAGGGGTCTATAGTTACCCTGATGAAGGGTCACTGACCTGAAATGTTAACTCTGCATCTCTCTCCACAGATACTGCCAGACCTGCTGAGTATTTCCCACATTTATTGTTTTTATTTCAAATTTCCAGCATCTGCAGTATTTTGCTTTAAGATTACTATAGTTACCCTTTCTCTGCCTCCCTACCTTCTCGAATAGAGGGGTTATATTTTCTACAGTCCAGTCTGAAGCAACCTTTCCAGAATCTTGCGAATTTTGAAAAATTAACACCCACAAATCTATTACTTCAGTAGCCACCATTTTAAGACACTAGGATGAACACCAACAGGACCCAGGGACTTGTCAGCCCACAGCTCCATCAGTTTACTCAGTGCTGCTTCCCTGGTGATTGTAATTTCAACAAGTTCCTCTCTTCCATCCACCTCTTGATTTACAGCTATTACGGGAATGATTTTTGTCTCCGCTATTGTTAAGACAGAAGGAATTTTTTTATTCATTTCTTCTGCCATTTTCTTATTACCAAACGTTAACTCCCAATTTTCATTCCATAGAGGACCAAAACTCAATTTACTTAAACTTTTCCTTTTCAAATACCTGCAGAAACCCTTTCTATCCGTTTTTACATTTCTAGCTAGCTTACTCCCATGCTCTAATTTCTTTTCTCCTGATTAACCTTTGGTCAGAATATATAGAATGACAGAGAATGACTCAATCATCTGACCTGCCACTCATCTTTGCACAATTATATGCCTTTTCATTCAGGTTGATGCCTTTCTTAACTTCTTTAATCAACCATGGAAGGGGGTTCCTCCCCTTGGAATTATTCTTTATAGTAGGGATATACATATTTTAAGTACTCTGAAATATCCACTTAAATGTCTGCCACTGCTTCTCAATTGATCTATCTCCTGGCCCAGTAACCCAGTTCACTTCAGCTAGCTCAGCTTTCCTGTCCACATAACATCCCTTATTTAAGTTTACAATACTAGTCTTTGACACACTCCTCTCACTTTTAAACTGGATGCAAACTTCAGTCACATTGTGATCATTGCTACCAAGAGGTGCCTTTATCTGAGGTCATTAATTAATCCTGTCAAATTGCACAATACCCAGTCGAAAATAACCTGCTCGCCGGATGGTTCTGGAACATGCTGTTCGAAGAAACGATCTCGAAAGCACTCTATGAACTCCTCATACAGGCTTCGATTACCAATCTGATTTTTTCCAGTTTATATGTTGATTAAAATCACCCATGATTATTTCCATCCCTTTATCACAAGCACCCATTAGTTATTCTTGAAGACTTCATCCTACATTGTGATTACTGTCTGGGGGGCCTGTCGACGACTCCCACGAGTGCCTTTTTCCCTGACTATTCCTCATCTCCAGCCAAATCGATTCTACATCAAGATCAGGTCTAACTATTGCAACAATATGATCCTTGATTAACAGTGCCACCCCTCCACCTTTACCTCGCTTCCTATTCTTCTTGAATGTTACATATCCATCAATATTGAGGTCCCAATCCTTGTCATCCTGCAACCATGTCTCCATAATGGCTATGAGATCATATTTATTTACATCAACATGTGCTATCAGTTCCTCTACTTTGTTATGAACGCTATGTGCATTCAGATAAAGAGCCTTTGGTTTTACCTTTTTGTTATCTTTGTCACATCTAGTGTTGACTGTCGGTCTGCTCTTAGGTTTTTTTTCTCTTTGCCCCTTCCTGCCATTCACTGGCCTTCATTTCCCCTGTTACTATTGTGTTCTCCTGCCCTGAGTCTAACCCTTGATTTGTTACAATAACTAAAGCTCGATCCCTCTACCCCTTTTGTTTAGATCAAGTACCTCTCTACATCCCTAGTTATATGGTTTTCTCGAACACTGGTCCCAGCTCAGTTCAGGTATAGACTGTCCGAACGCTACAGCCTCCACTTTCCCTAGTACTGGTGCCAGTGCCCCACAAACTGAAACTGACTTCTCCCACACCAGTCTTGGCGGGTGGAAGTTTCACTGTATATCTCTCAATCCCTAGTCTACAATTTACCTGTCAGTTTTGGATTTTGAGTGTGGCTTTATCTGTACCTGTCAGTTTGTTTTATGTGAGAAACGTCTTATTCTGTACCTTTCAGCTTCTTGTGTGTAAAAGTATCTGGGTTGTACTTTGTCCCCATCAGTATATGGTATGTGAGTGTGGATTTGACAGTTAATATTACATTCTTGTGTATATGAGTGGGAGTTCACACTTTATCTTTGATTGTCTAGTATGCCAATTTAAGGTTTGACTTGTGCCCTTAAATGTCTCATGTGTAGCTGAGGCTTTTAACCTCTCTCTGTCACTGTCTGGTATAAGAGTAAGAGTTTCAGTCTGGTTTTTGAGTGTGGATTTTACACCACATCTCTACTTGCTCTCGGATGTGATATTTATTCTGTGCATGCCAGTTTCTGACATGTGGCTGTGTGGTTTACTTTGTACATTGTCATTCTCTGATATGTGACTGCCAATTTTATTCTGAACCTGTCTGTTTTTTATTTCTGTTTGTGTGAGTTTTAACCTGTATCTGTCAGTATCTGGTATATGAATCTTCTTAATTATGTGCGTGTTGATCTGTATCTGTGAGGTTCTGAAGTGCAATTGTTAGCTTTTCTTTGTACCTGTCAGTGTCTCTTATGGATGAGAGACTTTCACTCTCTAACTGTTAATTTCTTGCAATTCATTATGGATTTCACACAGTCTCTGTCAGTTAAGTCTGGCATTTTTACTGTATCTCCTAATTTCTGATATGTGAATGTTGATTTTAATCTGTACCTCTTGGTTTCTCCGATGTGAGTCTTTTTACAATCTGTTTCTGCCAGTTTCTCATATGCGAGGGTGGCATTTATTCTGTACCTGTTACTTTCCGAAATGTGGGAAGAATTTACTCTTTCCCTGTCAGTTGCTGATATGTGAATGTGGGTTTATTCTGGATCTTTCAATCTTTGGAATTTGAGTCCATGCTTTACCCTATATCTGTTTGCTTCTGTTAAGTGAATGAGGGATTAAATCTGTTCCAGTGCATTGATTGTATATGAATGTAGTTTTCAGTCTGTTCCTGTCAGTTTATGAAAAATGAAGGTGGTTTTATTTATCTTTCTGCCAGATTTTGTTATGTGACTGTTGATTTATTCTGTACCTGTTATTTTCTAGGATATGATTGTGGTTTTTGATCTGGACCTGTCAGTTTCTATTACTTGAGTGAGTTTTACTTTGCACCAGTTGTCTTCTGTTATGTGTGTGTCAGTTCTAAGCTGCACCGGTAAAGTTAAGGTAATACAGCGTGGGTTTATTCTGTATCTTTCAAACTCTAGTGTGTGACATGGGGCCTTTCTCTGAATCTGTCGATTTCTGCTCTGTAACTGTACGTTTTAAACTGCAACATACAGTTCCTGATAGGTGTGTGAGCACATTTTCTTTTTTCTGCAGCTATCTATGTCTATTACAATGTCTATGTGTGTTATTCCTAGATTTCAATTTCTGTTATCGAAGAATTGATTTTCCTTTGTACTTCTCAGTCTCTGCAATGTGTCCATGTCTGTTACTGGTAACTGTCTGTCTCAGTTAGGTGTCTCTGGTGTTATTCTCTATCTGACAGTCTCTTGCCTGTGAGTGGTTCAATTTTCTTCTCTGTATCTGTCAGTTTCCTTTCTGTGGCTGAATGTTTTAATCTTTACTTAAACTTTTTAATAATTTGTAAATGTGAATTTCACTTTGTGCCTGTCTGTTTATATTATATGAATGTGTTTATTTTTATTTTGTCAACATCAGTTTCAGGCATGTGAGGGTGAGATTCACTGTCTCCAGGATGCACCCTCTTGTGAAATTGACAGAGTGCCTTTTAATCTGATAGTGGGTTCTGCTTTTGAACTTTTACCTAACTTTCAGCAGTATTGAGTTGGAATGGATTGGATACAATGTCTGTCTCTTCTGATTTGTTTGATTGCTGAATTGGAAATGTGTCTCTAAACTTAGGATCAGTGAAACTTTGACTACATCTGCTTCTTGTGACAATGCCATGAACTGAAGGCCTATGGGAGTGGTACTGTACCTTGTCTGTGATGGAAGGAGCCGACTGCACTTGCCCTTGTGCCTGGGAATCATCACATTCATTCTGCTCCCTTCAACTATTTGCCAACAGAAAGGAAGAAAACTATGTCTTGTAAGTCACGATCAGTTGAGTTGGAAGCAAGAAAAGAGATTAATGTAACATTTCAATTAATAATATTTATGACTAATCACAAAGGCGAAACAAAAGTACAAAAAATATC
This sequence comes from Heterodontus francisci, assembly GCF_036365525.1. Taxonomy (NCBI): domain Eukaryota; kingdom Metazoa; phylum Chordata; class Chondrichthyes; order Heterodontiformes; family Heterodontidae; genus Heterodontus; species Heterodontus francisci. The sequence goes on from NC_090415.1 coordinate 9,181,253, forward strand.
ACTGTCTGATTCCACTGCAGCTCTCAGCATCTGCTGACGAGGTGTCTTGGCAGTTTCACAGCAATTTTGGGACATCCAGAAACAAGCCAACATCTACACTGCTCCAAGGTTGGGATGACCTGATGGAGCAGGGATGGAGCTTTCTATTTCCATCTGGCATTATAATGTAATAACCTAAGAACTAGGAGCAGGAGTCAGCCATTCAGCCTCTCCAGCCTGATCCACCATTTAATAAAATCATGTCTGATTTGATCTTGGCTTCAGCTCCATTATCCCGCCTGGCTAAAAACCCATTACTCCCTTGTAGATAAAAAAAAACTCATCCTGGAATATATTTAATCATCAGCATCCACTGCTCTCTTAGGTATAGAATTCCATAGATTAATGACGCTTTGAGAGATGAAATTCTTCCTGACCTCCGTCTAAAATGGGAGACCCCTTATTCTGAAACTGTGCGGCGTGGTTCTTGATTCCTTCAAGAGGGGAGATATCTTTGCAGCATCTACTCTGTCAAGACCCCTCAGAATCTTACATTTTTTCGATAAGATTAGATCTGATTATTTCAAACTCCAATGAGTGTAACACAACCTGCTCAACCTTTTGCTCATAACGCAACCTATTCATCGCAGGAAGCAACCGAACGAAACTTGCCTGAACTGCATCCAATGCACGTATATATCCCTCATGAGCGAAGGAGACCACAACTGTATCCAGTAATCCAGGTGAGGTCTCACCAACACCCTGCAGAGTTGTAGAAAGACTTTCCTACATTTATATTCCATCCCCCTTGCAATAAATGCCAACAGTCAGGCTCTGTTTTCACTATTCACTTTTCAATAACAACAAACAGCGTGAAATAGGAGCTAAACCAGGGACAAGTATTACAGGATGAGGAGAGAAAACAGCCATGAATTTCAACAGCAGCTTCTTCACCTTTTGTCTCACTTACGCAGTGCACACGCAGCCCGAGAAATGCCTCTGCCTTCCGCCGCTCACTCCATGTTACAGGATCACTTCCTGCCTCACTCTGTCTCTTGCAAACAAATGACGTTCAGCAGCCGAGCTGGCGGAAGGGAGCGCATGCGTTCTCAAGGTTCGCAAGAATCAGCGGTGTGGGCGGGGCTATGCCGCGCATGCGCTTCTTTAGGCAACGTTGTGAAATTCAATAAAATCAATTGGAACTTTATCCAGTTCAGTTTTTTTCACATTTTGAGCAATGGAACCGGGGCTGTGGGTAAGATAGTGATGTTTCCCTTCTGGGAGATTACCCCTTTGTGAAGTTCAACTTGAGATTATTCTCTGCAGTCTGCTTGCTGTCCTTCAGCCCGGCTTCTCAAAGCAATCCTCTGAGGGAGTCGGTGTGTTTGCTGGGATCGCGCAGGAGTTAATATCTGACAATAACAGTCCTACATTCATGTCAGCAGATTTAAACTGTCGGTCACTGAGAGTCATAGCGAACGGTTTGAGCTGAAAGATTGCAGAGAGCTCAACAGGGCAGAAACAAGTTAAATTTGGGACATTGTGTGCCTCACTTTCGGACACGTCCTCGGAATGTGAGATTAATAATGTGGCTGCCTGTTGCACCATATCAGTGAGAGATGAGTTTGTATCGTCGCTCTCCCCTGGCGGAACTTTCGAGATGAAACAAATCTTACAGTTCAGCCTACAACTCAATAATTACAGGCTCAGTCGTGGGCAAAATATTGGAATCCATTCAGAGAGACAGGATAAACTGTCACTTAGAAAGGCAAAGATTAATCAAGCATAGTCAGCGTGGATTTGTGAAGGGAAGATCTCGTCTGATCAACTTGATCCAATTTCTTGAAGAAGTAACAAGGAAGTTGTATGATGGCACTGTAGTTGATGCGGTCTAGATGGATTTTAGCAAGGATTTTGACAAGGTCCCACATGGCAGACTGGTTAAAAAAATAAAATCCCGCGTGATCCAGGAAAATGCAGTAAGCTGGATGCAAATTAGGTTTAGTGTCAGGCAATAAATGGTAATTGTTAACGGGTGTTTTTGCGATTGGAGGGCTGTTTCCATTGGTGTTCCGCTTGGCTCAGGACTGGGTCACCTGCTCATTGTGGTATATATTAATGATTTGAACGTAAATGTACGGAACATGAATAAGAAGCTTACAGATGACATAAAAATTGGTCGTGTGATAGAAAACGAGGAGGATTGCTGTCGGCTGCAGGAAGATGTTGATGGTCTGGACATATGGGCAAAAAAATGGCAAATGGAATTCAACCCGGATAAGTGTGAGGCGATGCATTTTGGGAGGTCAAACAAGGCAAAGGAATACACGATTAATGGGAATATACTGAGTTGTGTAGAGAATGTGAGGGACCTTGGAGTAAATGACCACTGACCCAGAAGGTAGCAGGACAGGTCGATAAGGTGGTTAAGAAGGCATATGGAATCCTTCCCTTTATTAGCTGAGGTATAGAATATAATAGCAGGAAGGTTATCCTGGAAATATATCAACCATTGGTTAGGCTACAAATTGAGTACTGTGTGTAGTTCTCGTCACCTCATTATAGAAATGATGTAATTGCATTATAGAGGGTACAGAGGAGATTTACGAGGACATTTTCGGGACCTAAAAATGCAGCTATGAGGAAAGATTGGGTGGGCTGGGATGTTCTCCTTGGAACAGAGAAGGGTAGATCTGATTGAAATATATTACATTTTTAGGCCTGGATCGAGTGGAGGTCAATGGCCCATTTGCCTTCATAGAGAGTGACACGGCGGCAAAGACTTAAAGTGCTTGGTAGAAAGATTAGAGGGGAAATAAGGGAAAGTTTTCCTCACCTAGCAATGCAAAACTGGGCATCCATGAGGGTCTGTGGGCCATTCGGATTAATGTATACAGTACTGGTCTCCTTATTTAAGGAAGGGTGTAAATGCGTTGGAGGCAGTCCAGAGAAGGTTTACTAGGCTAATGCCTGGAGTGGACGGGCTGTCTTAAGAGGAAATATTGGACAAGCAAAGCTTGTATCCGCTGGAACTTAGAGTAAGATGTGACTTGATTGAAACATATAATATCCTGAGGGGTCTTGACAGGGTGGATGTGGAAAGGATGTTTCCCCTTGTGGGAGAATCTATAACAAGGGGTCACTGTTTAGAAATAAGGGGTCGCACATTTAAGACAGAGATGAGGAGATTTTTTTTCTCAGAGGGTCGTGAGACTTGGGAATTCTCTTCCTCAGAAGGCGAAGGAAGCAGAGACTTTGAATATTTTTCAGGTCCAGGTAAATAGATTCTTGACAAGAAAGGGAGTGCAGAAAACCGGGTCGAGCTGGAAATGTGGAGTAATCAGTTCAGAAATAAACTTATTGAATGGCAGAGCAGGCTCGAAGGGCCGAGTGGCCTACTCCTGCTCCTAATTCGTATGTTCGTATAAGATGAGCGAGGTACCAACAGCAGCAGAATTGTACTCCACCCCAATCTTTAAGGTCATGGCCCGGCATATCCCTCACTCTACAATTAACATCAAACCAGGAGACCAAACGTGATTCAATGAAGAGTGCAGCAGGGCATGCCAGGAGCAGCACCAGGCATACCTCAAAACGAGGTCTCAACCTGGTGAAGCTACAACACAGGATTATTTGCATGTCAAACTGCGTATGCAGCATCCGATAGACAGAGCCAAGCGATTTCATAACCAATGGATCAGATCTAAGTGCTGCAGTCCTGTCACATCCAGCCGTGAATGGTGGTAGACAACTAAACAACTAACTGGAGGAGGTGGCTCCACAAATATCCCCATCTTCAATGATGAGTGAGCCCAGCACATCAGTGCAAAAGATAAGGTTGAAGCTTTTACAACAATCTTCGCTAGAAGTGCCGAGTTGATGATTCATCTCAGACTATTCCTGAAGGCCCCAGCATCACAGATGCCAGACTTCAGCCAATTCGAATCACTCCGTGTGAGATCAAGTAATGACTAAAGGTGCTGTATACTGCCAAGGCTCTGGGTTCTGACAATGTTCTCCAATAGTACTGAAGACCTGTGCTCCAGAACTTGCTGCGCCCATAGCCAATCTGTTCCAGTACAGCTACAACACTGGCATGTACCTAGCAATGTGAAATATTCCCCAGGTATGTCTTGGACACCAAAAGCAGGACAAGTCCAAGCTGGCTAATTGGACCCCATCAGTCTACTCTCAATCATCAATAAAGTGATGGAAGGTGTCATCAACAGTGCCATCAAACGGCAGTTGCTCAGTAATAACCTGGTCAGTGACGCTCAGTTTGTATTCCGCCAGTGCCACTCAGCTCCTGACCACATTACAGCCTTGGTTCAAACATGGGCAAAAGAGCTGAACTCAAGAGTGAGAAGAAAGTGACTGCCCTTGACATAAAGGCAGCATTTGACCGAGTATGGCATCAAGGAACCCGAGCAAAACTGAGGTCAGTGGGAATCAGTGGGAAAACTCTCCGCTGGTTGGAGTCATACCTAGTGCAAAGGAAGATGGTTGTGGTTGTTCGAAGTCAATCATCTGAACTCCAGGACATCACTGCAGGAGTTCGTCAGTGTAGTGTCCGAGGCCTAATCATCTTCAGCTGCTTCATCAATGACTTTCCTTCAATCATAAGGTCAGAAGTGGGATGTTCACTGAAGATTGCACAAGGTTCAGCACGATTCGTGACTCCTCAGCTACTGACGCAGTCTGTGTAGAAATGCAGCAAGACTTGGACAATATCCAGGCTTGTGCTGATAAGTGGCAAGTAACATTCACGCCACACAAGTGCCAGGCAAATACCATCTCCAACAAGAGAGAATCTAACCATCTCCCCTTAACATTCACTGGCAATTAGCATCGCTGAATTCCCCACTATCAATATCCTAGGGTCTACCATTGACCAGAAACTGAACTGGAGTAGCCATATAAATACCGTGGCTACAAGAGCAGATCAGAGGATAGGAATCCTGCGACGAGCAAATAACCTGCTGACTCCCCAAAGCTTGTCCACCATTTACAAGGCGGGAGTCAGGAGTGTGATGGAATACTCTCCACTTGCCTGGATGCGTTCAGATCCAACAACACTCAAGAAGCTCGACACCATCCTGGACAAAGCAGCCCACTTGATTGCCACCCCATGCATAAACATTCACTCCCTCCACCACCGACACACAGTAGCAGCAATGCGTACCATCCACATGATGTACTGCAGCAACACACCAAGGCTTTTTAGACAGCACCTTGCAAACCCGCGAACACTACCAACTAGAAGCACAAGAGTAGCAGATGCATGGGACCACCATCACCTGCCAGTTCCCCTCCAAATCACACATCATCCTGACTTCGAACTATATTGCCATTCCTTCACTGTCGCTATGTCAAAATCCTGGAACTCCCTTCCTAACAACACTATGATTGTACCTACCTCACATGGAGTGTAGCGGTTCAAGAAGCCATCTCACTACAACCTCCTCAAGGGCAGTTATGGATGGGCAATAAATGCTGGCCAAGCCAGCAACACCCACATCATATGAATGAATAAATCAAACAGGGTGGTGGTGGTCTGGAACTCACTGCCTGAAAGGGTAGTTGAAGTATAAACCTTCAAATCATTCAAAAGAAGTCTGGATATTCATCTCAAGTGCCGTAATCTGCCGGGTTACGGACCAAATGCTGGCAGGTGGGATTAGAATGGGTGGAAATTTTTTCGGCTGGCACAGATACGATGGGTCAAGTGGTTCCTTTCTGTGCCATAAACGTTCAATGTTTCTATGATTCTGAGTGAATGCATATCTCTCCTTCTCACCACCACCCAAGCCTCTCGCCCACTCCAGATCTTTCCCTCTCTGCCTTTTTTTCGCTATTGATGCTGTCTCTCTCCCTCTGCCTTTGGTGCTGTATCTATGTTGGCGATACAGTTACTGAGTGTTATGTGTATGCATTCTATTGTAGTACTGATAGTCTCTCTCTCTCTCTCTCTGATGATACAGGTGAAGGTGAAATACTGTTGTTCAGTGTGATATGGACACACAGTTGGAAATTATAATAATAAAAGCAAAATACTGCGGATGCTGGAAATCTGAAATAAAAACAAGAAATGCTGAAAATACTCAGCATGTCTGGTAGCATCTGTGGAGGGAGAAGCAGAGTTAACGTTTCGTGTCAGTGACCTTTCTTCGAACCCCTTCACCCCTATGTCACCTTCACCTGTATCATCAGAGAGAGAGAGAGAGACAGACAGACATAGAGCGAGTGAGAGACTATCAGTACTACAATAGAATGCATACATAAAACACTCACTAACTCTATCGCGAACTTAGATACAGCACCAAAGGCAGAGGGAGAGACACAATTCCGAAGAAAGAGTCACTGACCCGAAACGTTAACTCTGTTTCTCTCTCCACAGATGCTGCCAGACCTTTTGGAAATGTAAGACTGATACACTCTCTCTCTCCCTCTCTCACCCCTCTCTCTCTTTCACTCTCCCTCTCTCTGTCCCTCTGTTGCTGTATATTAAAGGGTTAATGGTGTTATTGAGCGTGTTATGGACACGCTGAACAGACGGTGTCTTCAGTCCTGCATCGAAGGACGGAGAGAACCAGCCTGTCACTGCCTGGAACAAAAAAAAACACAGCGTCTGAATGTGGGATTATTCTGTAACTGGACATCTCTCCTTGTTGACAATGGGATGTCTGGGACACCTGGAAAAATATGGATAGACTTGAGGAAGAGACAGTCGATAATTTGTATTTTCACCGTCAGGAAACATGTTTCTGTGTGCGATCAATAACATCAAACCGGACAGTAGTTTGAACACATTCAAAGCTGTGATTTGCTCTTGCCGTCGAACCTGATAAACAGACAACATTCGCAGCGCCAGTCTCAGAGTGTTTAACACTTACTGAGTCTAGAAAATACAAATACCCACCGTGAATCCGCAGCACAGGCCGAGCGGAGGGGAAATCCTGTCCTGGGAACGCTAAATTGAGCGAACAGTTCGGCCTGAGATTGTGTGGATGTGAATATTGTGTAAGAGAGTGTATTAAAGGGACGGGCGCGTTCGTCTAATGCCACTGTGTTTGTGGGTCTGGTCTCATCGTCGGATTTCCGAGTACGTCTTGCGTAAAAAAACAAGATTTTCCAGTCAAAGAAGCACTTTGCTCCCCTTCTAATCCTCAAAGTGGGAATTCAGTGTTGCTTGTTTGTTGATTTCAAGATTTTAATCGAAAAGTATGGAACATGTCAGCGATCGGCTGAGAGAGAGTCATCAGTGCAGCAATGAAACGGGTTTCAGTCGAAAATGGAGTCTTTACTTCAAGTGAAACCTTTGTGACAGCAAACATTCTGATGTCAGAGACAGGAAGGATCTAGCCTGGGACTCTGGAATACCCGAATTTCAGTGGAATTGGAGAGTTTAGGACCAGAGAGAAACACAGAGAGGCAGCAGGAGCCGGGAGCTGACAGCAGGTTGTCTCCGCCCCGTCCGCTCACTGCCTTTAAGTTGCTCAGTGCCGCCACCACCAGCTTCATTTCTGACCCAGTTCTGACTGACAGAGAGACTTTGTGCAGAGTCCTGGACATGACCGACACTGCAGCCGCCGAAACGGCTCCTCCAGCCGCCGCCGCTCAAGTCAAGACTCCCAAGAAGAAGAAGGCGGCTCCCCGGAAGGGGTCAGGCGGTCCCAAGTTGGGCGAGCTGATCCTCAAGACTGTGGCGGAATGCAGTGTCCGCAGTGGGATGTCACTGCAGGCAATAAAGAAGGCTCTGCGTGTGAAAGGTGTCGATGTGGAGAAGAGCAAGTTCCCAATCAAGCAAAGTATCAAGCGGCTTGTGGCGAAAGACTTCCTGGTGCAGACGAAGGGCACGGGGGCCTCCGGCACCTTCAAAATCGCGAAACAGGAAAAGAAGGGAAATGTGGTGAAGAAGATTAAGACAGGAGCAGCCAAGAGATCTTTAGTGAAGAAAACAGCTGCCAAGAAACAGATCACAAAGAAAACAGCCAAGAAATCCCCAGGGAAGAAAATAGTCGCCAAGAAAGTGAGCAGCAAGAAGACAGCAGCCAAGAAAGTGAGCAGCAAGAAGACAGCAACGCCAAAGAAGGCGGTAAAGAAAGCAACGCTTCCAAAAAAATCTCCAGCGAAGAATGCTAATAAAGCCAAGAGGGCCACGGGCGGAAAGCCTCCCAAGAAAGTCCAATCATCAAGGGGCGGGAAGAAGCCGAAAGCAGCAAAGGCTCAGAAAGCAGCCCCTGGAAAGAAGTGAAACAGCACGGGAAACTTGTAGACATCTGAACCCAAAGGCTCTTTTCAGAGCCACCCACGTCTCTCAGGAAAGAGCTGATCCCCCGATCAAATGATCCCTGTCCCGCAGTCGTTTGCACATTTCACCTAGAAATGATTTGAAGTAAATCCAGGTTCCCTGGTGACTCTCAACCCAGCCCTTCCTCACTCTCTGTAACAAATCAGGGATGTCCGGGCCTCACTGTACCAGGGTAAATGTTCGGTGAAGTCTCAGTTCATGCCCGTTTCAGGGTGACAGCCTGTAACACAGTAACACGGGCGAGATACCCCGCGTCACATCTCAAACTCCAATACATGATTTTCCAAAATTCAGCTGGGGTTAGGTTTCAGTAAACTGCTCAATCCGGCTGGGAGGAGAGGTGTGCCGAAACAGGTTGACTTGTGATCGGAAGCACTGCACTTAGGCGGGTGTATTACGAACTTTTATTTGTTACAGATCCGTATTTAGACCGCCGGTTTTCTGTTATCAGTGACTATCAATGCCGAATCTCCAAGTTTTATGCTGAGCTCTCATGTCGAGAACTGTTTTTTCTTGAATTGGCGGTTCGAGCAAGTGGGAGGCGGAGCGAGAGGATCAAAGACATTTCTCTGCTCTGTCTGTCACTCAGTTTCCTTCAGACCCGCCTCTGGCTCTCTGACTCTTTCTCAGTCAGGTCGGGGCAGGCTGTATAAAAAGGCAGCAGAAGCTGCTCGTTTTTCATTCAGAATCGGTTTGTCTAAAGAAGCATTATGACAGGAAGAGGTAAAGGAGGCAAAGGACTGGGCAAAGGCGGAGCAAAGCGGCACCGCAAAGTGCTTCGTGATAACATCCAGGGCATCACCAAGCCAGCAATTCGCCGCCTGGCTCGCCGTGGCGGAGTGAAACGCATCTCGGGTTTGATCTATGAGGAGACCCGCGGGGTGCTGAAGGTTTTCCTGGAGAATGTGATCAGAGATGCGGTCACCTACACTGAGCACGCCAAGCGCAAGACGGTCACCGCCATGGATGTGGTGTACGCTCTGAAACGCCAGGGCCGCACTCTCTATGGATTCGGCGGCTAAACAAATCGACCTTGTCTACCAAAAACAAAAGGCTCTTATAAGAGCCACCCAAAACCTCACATTGAGATAAGTGACCTTGAAACTGCAGCGGGGATGTCTTGGGATGTGAAATTGTTGCAGCTCATCCAATGTTATGTGGACTTTATCAGATCAGTATTGCATTCTCTTATAGTCACTTTCCGTCTCGCATATTTTTTCACTGTCTTCTGTTCCATGTTTAATAACTGCGTCATGAATTAAAAGGTTGCATTTGATAATGTCCATTGCCGACCTGAACTGCCGGTAAAGATGTAGAAAAGGATTTACTCCCGTTAGAGTAAGAAATGGCCGGAGCTTTATTCCCGCCAGAGACCGAACAGGGAATGAACCCCTATTCAAACCGTGTTGGAAGACACAGAGGGGTATCCAGGGCGGAAAAAAATGACGCTAAAAGCAATGAGATTTTATAATCGTTCCCGCCAAATTAGGTTTTCTTTCATCTTTGCGTCGTTTACTAATTTGAAAATGGCGGGCTTTTTGAAATTGATTCAATTTCAGTTGCAGTTCAACCGGATGTTGCCGGGACTGGAAAAAAATGCAGCTATGAGGAAAGATTGAATGGTCCGTGTTTGTTCTCTGTGGCACAGAGAATGCTGAGGAGAGATCTGATTGAATTGGATAACATTTTGAGAGGCCTGGATAGAGTGTAGGTGAAGGGCCAATTTACCTTAATACAGAGGTCACTGACTAGGGGTCAAAGACTTAAAGCGTTTGGTAGAATGATTAGAGGGAAGATGAGGACAAGGTTTTTTTCCCCTCTCATCTGGAGGATGGTGGGGGTCTGGAACTCAATGCCTGAAAGGGTAGTTGAGGCAGAAATCTTCAAATCATTCAAAAGAAGTCTGGATATGCACCCCAAGTGCATATTCTACAGGGTTACAGACCAAATGCTGGCAGGTGGGATTAGAATGGGTGGAGTGCTTTCCGGCTGGCACAGACACGACCAACTGCCGGTGAAGATGATGGATTTATTCCCGTTAGAGTAAGCAATGACCGGAGCTTTATTCCCGCCTGAGACCGAACAAGGAATGAACCCCAATTCAAACCGTATTGGAAGAAACGGAGGGGGAATCGAGGGCCGAAAAATGAAGCTCCGAGCAATGAGATTTTATAATTGTTCCCGCCGAATTAGGTTTTATTTAATCTTTGAGTAGTTTGCTAATTTGAAATTGGCGGGCTTTTTGAAATTGATGAAATTTCAGTTGCAGTTCAACCAATCAGGGAGCAGCAATTCCCACCGCCCTTTTCCATCGTTTCAAATTGGATGATGGACGGGGCTTCATCCAATCACAGCATTAGGGCGGTCCTTCGACTGTCTTAAATAGGCAGTCCCTGAGCAGCTTCACCATTAAACGCGACATTGTGTAAGGTCTCCGTAGATAATGGCCAGAACCAAGCAGACAGCGCGCAAATCGACCGGAGGGAAAGCTCCGCGCAAGCAGCTGGCTACCAAAGCGGCCCGCAAGAGCGCTCCAGCCACGGGCGGAGTGAAGAAGCCTCACCGTTACAGACCCGGCACTGTGGCTCTGAGGGAGATCCGCCGCTACCAGAAATCCACCGAGCTGCTCATCCGCAAACTGCCCTTCCAGCGCCTGGTGCGGGAGATCGCACAGGACTTCAAGACAGACCTGCGCTTCCAGAGCTCTGCCGTCATGGCCCTGCAGGAGGCCAGCGAGGCTTACCTGGTGGGGCTCTTTGAGGACACCAACCTGTGCGCCATCCACGCCAAGCGAGTCACCATCATGCCCAAAGACATCCAGCTGGCACGCCGCATCCGCGGGGAGCGAGCCTAAACTGACCCTGCCCGGAACTGAGTTCGGCATCAAATACCACAACGGCTCTTTTAAGAGCCACCAAATGGACAAAAGAAAGAGTTGTGATCTCTTGTTCATTCCAGCACATAAACGTCTCAGAAGGTTTTGACCATTTATTTACTCAAAGCCGGGAGACACAATTAGTAAAATCTGCATCCGGTAGCTGGAGATTTAATGACGTGTCTGTTGTAAGATCTAGAGTAGCGATACCAATGTGCACAGCGCATTTTAATAGACCGGCGATCGTTTGAGGACTGAACAAATGTTTGTGGTACATAAAGGGTAAAATGGTAAAAGTGCCTTTCCAATAGGGTCTGAGGGAATTAAAATGTATTTCATCTGATGAGCAACTAAATGCCAAAATCCAGTACACTTCATTCCAACACAAAACAACGATAACAGTGTAATATTACAGTCTTTCAGACAGTAACCAGCCCTTTCACAGATAAAGTGGGTGGCTCTGAAAAGAGCCTTTGGGTTCACAGATTCAAGTCAGGCCGCTTCACTTGCCCTTCGTGCTCGGAGCGCTGGTTTTCTTGGGCAGCAGCACGGCCTGGATATTAGGCAGCACACCGCCCTGAGCGATGGTCACCCCTCCCAACAGCTTGTTCAGCTCCTCGTCGTTGCGGACGGCCAGCTGCAGGTGTCTGGGGATGATGCGGCTCTTCTTGTTGTCCCGGGCCGCGTTGCCGGCCAGCTCGAGGATTTCAGCTGTCAGATACTCGAGCACAGCAGCCAGATAGACCGGGGCTCCGGCACCCACCCGCTCAGCATAGTTCCCCTTTCTGAGGTGGCGGTGAACACGGCCGACCGGGAACTGCAATCCAGCCCGGGAGGAGCGAGACTTGGGTTTGGCCCGAGATTTCCCACCGGTCTTCCCTCTTCCAGACATTGCCACAATCTCACAAACACTTTCACGAAGAATGCTGAGATCCGCCCACATTCCTCCTCCTTGTACCTTCTGGAGGAATGGTGTTGGGGACACTGCTGATTGGTCAGTCAGCACTCGGTGTCATTGTGCTGTACATGTTACCAATCAGAGAGCTGCTCAATTCACCAATCACAAGAAGACAGTGAGTTGAGAGCGGAAAATAAGAGCGCGAAATGGTCAGGCTCCCAACGATATTTCACATTTGAAAAGCCCGCCAATATATTTGTAAAACAAGGGGCGGCTTCAATATAGAATATCACATTTATAGGTCATATTGTTTTACAGAAAACATTGTAAAAACTTTTTATTTTTTTTATTCCACATTTTGTCCCTGATTGTTCCAGATTCGCTTTTGTAACCGCCATGTATTCTGCTTTATTCTTTTCTTTTTATGATACTGTCTGTAACCAGCGGCTGAAAGCCTCATTCACAGTATCCTGCAACCGGACACTTTTCAGGTCAATTTTCATAATAATTCTACATCACTGATTATAGATTGATCCCTTTTCGTGGAGGACAAAAGAGGAGTAGAGATATTCTGTGTTATGTGCCAAAAAACCTATCTGCCGACATCCCTGACCTTCTGACTCCCTCTGTTACTGTCTCTTCAATTATTTCCATTTTGTTGGAACTGGCCCGTTACTTTTTCATTCTCTACTTATCATTCCACCGCACATCTATTTAGGCTCAGGCAGACTAGGTGGTCGGGTGGTTAACGCGATTGACAACTAAGTCATTGAGCTCTGCCTGCGTCGCTTCAAATCGTTTGTCTGTGAAATGTTTCTCTTAGCTGGTTGTCACTGAAGAGCACCGACTTCAGATGTCTTTTTAAGAATGTGCTGGGTCTTTCATTCTGAGCAAGAACAAAGAACAGTACAGCACAGGAACAGGCCCTCCAAGCCTGCGCCGATCTTGATGCCTGCCTAAACTAAAACCTTCTGCACTTCCGGGGTCCATATCCCTCTATTCCCATCCTATTCATGTATTTAATTAAAAGCAAAATACTGCGGATGCTGGAAATCTGAAACAAAAACAAGAAATGCTGGATTCACTCAGCAGGTCTGGCAGCATCTGTGGAAAGAGAAGCAGAGTTAACGTTTCGGGTCAGTGACCCTTCATCGGAACTCCGTCAAGTTGCCTCTTAAACGTCTCTATGGTACCTGCTTCCACCACCTCCCCCGGCAACAAGTTCCAGGCACTCACCACCCTCTGTGTAAGGATCTTGCCTCGCACATCCCCTCTAAACTTTGCCCCTCTCACCTTAAACCTATGTCCCCAGGAAATTGACTCTTCCACCCTGGGGTAAAATCTTCTGATTATCCACTCTGTCCATGCCACTCATAACTTTGTAAACCTCTATCATGTCGCCCCTCCACCTCCGTCGTTCCAGTGAAAACAATCCGAGTTTATCCAACCTCTACTCATAGCTAATGTCCTCCAGACCAGGCAACATCCTTGTAAACCTCTTCTGTACCCACTCCAAAGCCTCCACGTCCTACTGGGAGTGTGGCGACCGGAATTGCACGTGTGGCCTAACTAAAGTTCTGTACAGCTGCAGCGTGACTTGCCAATATTTATACTCTATGCCCCGAATGATGAAGGCAAGCATGCGATATGTCTTCTTGACTACCTTATCCACCTGCGTTGCCACTTTCAGTGACCTGTGGACCTGTACGCCCAGCTCTCTCTGCCTGTCAATTCTCCTAAGGATTCTGCCACTTACTGGTTAATTCCCACCTGTATTAGATCTTCCAAAATGCATTACCTCACATTTGTCTGGATTAAACTCCAAATGCCACGATGGAATACGAGAAAGAACTTTATCTGCACTGAATGGTAATGACCTGGAACTCACTGACCACAAGGGTGGAAGAAGCTGAGGCAGTTAATGACGTCAAGAGGATATTGAGATGGCATCTGAAGGAAATAAACTTGCAGAGCTGCAAGGATCGTGTGGGGAAATGAGTGTGACTGGATTCATCTATGGAGAGCTGGCATGGAGTCGATGGGCCCAATGGCTTCCTTCTGTGCTGGAAATATCTGTACGTTTACTATTTGTTTGAGACTGTAACATGATTATTTTAAAGGCTTTTTCAATATATAGTAGCCATAAAAAGAACCCACAGGTCCATTTTATGTGAGAACTGCATGGATGATGAGAATTTTATCAATTGCTCTGACATTTTTAGATAGTTTAATTCAAGTTCCAGAATTAAAGCCTAACATTCAACAGGGCAATAAAGATGGTCATTGTGATGGCCAGGAATCAAAACTAACTCAACTGCTTGGAAAGCAGCTTTGCTCACCAATATAACAAGATTGTTTCTGGAAACAGGCCCCTCAGGCTTCATTTGTGGAGCAACTACACACAATAGCCTTCTGATTAATCAAATGTTTTGCAAGCATTTTAATCTGAAACTTTTAGTTGATGTCAATCAAAGCAAAATACTGTGGATGCTGGAAATCTGAAATAAAAACAGAATGTAATGTAAATACTCTGATGTAAGATCACAGACCTGAAACGTTAAAACAGTTCCTCTCTCCGCAGATATTGCTAGTCCTGATGGGTATATCCAGCACTTTGTTTTCATTACCACGTTTATGTTACCATTGAAGGATAGAATCATTGAATGGTTGCATCACAGAAAGAGGACATTCGGCCCATTCTGTCTGGGCCAGGTTTCTGCAGAGCAGCTCACCTAGTCCCACTCCCCGGCCTTTTCTCCATAGCTTGGTAATTTTGATTTACTCTTCATATCATTATCCAATTCTCTTTGGAAGGGCTCTATTGAATGTGTCTCCACCACACTCTGTTATTTCTCTCCAATTAAAATAGTTACAAATGAATGGTTCTCTCGTTGCACGACTCACTTTCGGCCAGAAGATGGCACCAGCCACAATCATTTGCTACTTCCGGATTTTGTATGCACGTCTCTATTGCGATGGGCCTGTTGCTGCCTGGGGAGCTTGCCAAGTCCACCATGTCGAAAGGGACAAAGGCAGTGAACAAGCACAACAGCTCCTTGTAGATCTCCACAATGTACAGAAATAAAGCACCAAGCACAACGGCTCTTTTAAGATCCACTGACAGCCTCTCTGAAATAATCGATTTGCTGAAGTGATTTCAATACCAACTGTTCAAATTTCAGCCCAGTTAACTTTGAGTTCTCAAACAAGCACGTTCACCAACCGGTTCAAACATTGTGTCACTTATTAATTCCCTGCCCTACAAACTAAATATGGTCCAATGATCGCCATTGTACCTGACTGTTTCTGGTACGGGAGTATTGATTTAGTCTGTATCTGTCAGTTTTTGGAGTATGATGTGGGGTTTGCACTGTACCTGTCATTCTGTGGTGTGTGAATGTTGGTTTTATTTTCTGGTATTTAAATATGTATTCTGTTCTGTACCTGTCAGTTTCTGGTATGTGTGTAGTTTTCACTTCGTGTTTGTCAGTTTCTGCTATGGGAGTATGGGATTTACTCGATATTTGTCTGCCGCTGAAATGTGAGTGTGCGTTTGAACCTTTAATTCCTTTGTGCCTTACAGTATTGATCTTTACCTATCAGTTTCTGCAGTGTGTGTGGGGTTTGCTTCATGCTTCTCTGTTTCTGGTATGTTTGTATAATTTTACTCTGCTCTCACAGGTGAGTGTTGTTTTCTTGTCTATTTTGCTGTATCATTCAGTTTCTGGTATGCAAATGTAAGTTTCACTCTATATCTCTCAATCCCTAACCTGTAATTTGTCTGTATCTGATTGTGAGTGCAGGTTTTTTTCTGCTCCTGTCTGTTACAGGTAATGCAGAGTTTATAGAAAGGGAGGAACTTAAAACAATCATCATCACTAGGAAAAAAATACTCTGCAAACCATTAGGATTGAAGGTAGACAAGTCCCCAGGGCATGACAGGCTTCATCCTAGGGTCTTAAAGGAAGTTGCAGCAAGATAGTAGATCCATTGGTTATAATATTTCAAAATTCCCTGGATGCAGGAAAGGTTCCAGTGGATTGGAAAAAGCAAATATAACGTCCTTCTTCAAAAAGGGAGGAAGGCAGAAAGTAGGAAACTATAGACCAGTTAGTTTCACATCAATCTATATTGGGAAATTGTTAGAATCCATTATTAAAATGTAATAACAGGTCATTTGGAAAGTCAAAACGCAATACATCTGAGTCAGCATGGTTTTATGAAGGGTAAATCGTGTTTTTACTAATTTGCTAGAGTTCTTCGAACATGTAACAAGCAAAGTGGATAATGGGGATCCTGTAGATGTAGTATATCTGGACTTTTCGAAGGCATTGGATAAGGTGCCGCACAAAAGGAAAGATCACATGTGGTTAGGGGTAATTTATGGGCTTGGATAGAGGATTGGCTAACCAACAGAAAACAGAGGTTCAGCATAAATGGGTCTTTTTCTGGTTGGCAAGATATAACTAGTGGAGTGTCACAGGGTTCGGTCCTTGGGACCCAACTATTTACAATCTATATTAATGACTTGGATGCAGGGACAGAAGGCACTATAGCCAAATTTGCTGATGACATGAAAACAGGTTGGATAGTAAGTTGCAATAAAGAAATAAGAAATTTACAAATGGATATGGATAGCTTAAGTGAATGGGCCAAAATGTGGCAGATGGAGTTTAACGTGGATAAGTGTGAGGTTATCCATTTTGGTCAGAAGAATAGAAAGTCAAATTATAATCAAAATGGATAGAAACGTCAGAGTGCTTTGGAACAGAGGCATGTTGGTGCTCTCGTGCGTGAATTGCAGAAAATTGGTATGCAGATGCAGCAGGTATTAAGGAACCCAAATGGAATTTTGGCATTCATTGCGAAAGGAAAAGAGTATAGAAGTAGGGAAGTGTTGCTGCAACTGTACAAGGTATTAGTGAGACAGCACTTGGAGTATTAAGTACAGTTTTGGTCCTCTTACTTGAGGAGGGATGTAGTTGCATTGGAGGCAGTTCAGAAGAGGTTCACTGGACTGATTCCAGAGATGAGGGGTTTGTCTTCTGAAGAGAGATTGAGCAGTTTAGGCCTTTGCTCTTTAGTGTTTAGAAGAATGAGGGGAAATCTAATTGAGGTATATAAGATGATTCAGGGGATTGACAAAGTAGACAGAGAGGATGTTTCCTCTTGTGAGACAATCTAGAACGAGAGGTCATAGTTTCAGAATAAGGGGTAGCAGATTTAAAACAGAGGTGAGGAGAAATTACTTCTCTCAGAGGGTCATGTGACTGTGGAATTCACTACCCCAGAGTGTGGTGGATGACGGGATGTTGAGTAAATTTAAGGAGAAGATGGTCAGATTTTCCATTAATATTGGGTTGAACGGTTATGGAGAACGGGCAGGAAAGTGGAGTTGAGGCCGAAATGAGATCAGCCATGATTGTATTGAATGGCGGAGCAGGTTTGAGGGGCTGAATTGTCTACTCCTGCTCTTAGTTCTTATGGTCTTTTATGTGAGAAACATCTTAGTCTGTATTTTGAAGCCTCAGATATATCTGCGTGTAGCTTGAACTTTGTCCTTGTCAGTTTCTGGTCTGTGAGTCTATCATTGTGGGTTCAATCATTACCCAGAGCTCAGTTTAACTGGTGAAATTTACAGGCTTCTTTTTTTTTCTCTATTTAACAAAGATCTTTGCCATTGTTTCTGATTTGGAACTCATTTATCAGTTTAAAGGCTGTGCTTTGGTTAACAAAGTTCTCATTGAAAGAAAACTGAAGCTCAGCTATATGGGAGCTGCACATGGATGATGAGAGTATTTTGTCAATTTTATTTTTGAAATTACATTGACAATTAAGGTATCAATGCAGCTGGATGGTATTAGAATTGATACCTGAACTGCAGGAAGGAACCGAGGTCAACTGCTTGGAAGGCAGCTTTGGTCAGCATTAAACCACCATCACTCAATGAGTTTGACACATGTAAATGTGTCCCTTATTCAGTAACATTTATTTTCTATTTTGTGATTATATCTGGTTCCAATTCATCATTTCAGGCTCCAGTACTCTGTGTGAGGTGGGATTAATGTGGTGGATGTCAGTTTCTGCTACTCCCTGTGAGTATGAATATACTTATGTACCAATCAGTCTCTCAAACTGAATATGTGTAAGGATAAATTCATTTTTCATCAGGAACTGCCACTGACAGTGAGCCTGAGATTCATTCAATATCTCTGTCTCTGGTATTGTATGTGAATGTGTTGTTTATTCTGTGACTCTCATTGTGCTTTTTATTCTCTACTGCTCTATGTCAATGAAATTTGCCCTGTGTCCATCAGTTTCATGTACTGTAATTGAGTATGGGATGCATTATATAGCTGTCATTCTCTGATCTGCCAGACAGACTTTTGATCTACAATGGAATAAAGCATTATGGGGGAAGCCAAGAAATTGAAGTGAAGACCACAATCAGATCAGCCATAATTTTAATGAATGAAAAGCAGGCAGGGGGGTCAAATGGCCTAGTCTTGCTCCTGTTTCTTATGTTATTTATTTCAGAACCTAAGAACATAAGAAATAGGAGTAAGAGCAGGCCATTTGGCCCCTCAAGCCTGCCCCGAATTTCAATAAGATCATGGCTGATCTGCCTCAGACCTCAACTCCTCTTTCATGCCAGCTCCTCATGGCCCTCAACTCCCCAACATTTCAAAGGTCCATCTACCTCCTCTTTAAATACTTTCAGTAATCTCACCTCCACAACTCTCTGGGGTAGGGAATTCCAGACACTCAATACACTCTGAGAGAAGAAATTCCTTTGCATCTCAGTTTTAAATGAGTGTCCCCTTATTCTGCAACTATGTCCCCCAGTTCGAGATTCCCCCATTAGTAGAAATATCTTCTCAGCATCTACCCTGTCAAGCCCCCTCAGAATCTTATACATTTCAATAAGGTCACCCCTCATTCCTCTATACTGTAATGAATAAAGGGCTAACGTGTGTAGCCGTTCTTGATAAGTCAACCCCTTCATCTCAGGTATGAGCCGAGTGAATATCTTTTGAACTGCTTCCAATGCTCGGATATCCTTTCTTAAATACGGGGATGAAAACTGTACACAGTACTCCATGTGCAGCCTCACCAACACCCTGTACAGTTGGAACAAGACTACCCTATTTTTAAACTCCAACCCCCTCGCAATAAAGGCCATAATTCCATTTGTCTTTTTAATTGCTTGCTGCACCTGAATACTAACTTTTGTGTTTCAAGGACAAGAACCCAGATCCCTCTGTGCTCCACTTTTTTGGAGTCTCTCTCCATTTAAATAATCATCTGCCTTTTGATTCTTCCTGTCAAAGTACATGACCTCACACTTTCCTACATTAAACTTCATCTGCCAAGCTTTTGCCCACTGACTCAACCCATCTATATCCTTTGCAGATTCCTTACGTCGTCATGACAACATGTCCTCCCACCTATTTTTGGATAGTCATCGAATGTGGATATATTACATCTGTCCCCTCCTCCAAGTCATCAATATCGATAGTAAATAATTGAGGGCCTAGGACTGATCCTTGTGGCACTCCACTAGTTAAATCTTTCCAACCTGAAAAAGACCCATTAATCCAAAATCTCTGCCTTCTGTGTGTCAACCAATCCTCAATCCATGCTAATACATTACCCCCAATACCACATGAGCTCCTGTCTTGTGGTGCTATAATCATTAATGTAGCTCTTTATCGAATGCTTTCCGGAAATTCAAATACACCACAGCACCCGGTACCAGTTTAGTTTAGTTCAGAGATACAGCACTGAAACAGGCCCTTCAGCCAATCGAGTCTGTGCCGACCATCAACCACCCATTTATACTAATCCCATATTCCTACCACATCTCTACCTGTCTCTATATTTCCCTACCACCTACCTATACTCGGGGCAATTTATAATGGCCAATTTACCTACCAACCTGCAAGTCTTTTGGCTTGTGGGAGGAAACCAGAGCACCCGGAGAAAACCCACGCAGACACACTGAGAACTTGCAAACTCCACACAGGCAGTACCCGGAATTGATCCCGGGTCGCTGGAGCTGTGAGGCTGCGGTGCTAACCACTGTGCCGCCAGAGTTTATCAACTCTGCTTGTTATACCATCAAAGAACTCTGGCAAATTTATCAAACATGATTTCCCTTTCACAAAACCATGTTGACTTGGTTTGATTGCATTAAGCTTTTCTAAATGTCCTGCTATTTCTTCCTTCACAATGGACTCCAGCATTTTCCCAATGACAGATGTTAGACTGACTGGCCTATCGTTTTCTGCTTTTTTGTCTCCCTCCCTTCGTGAAGAAGGGCATCACATTAACGGTTTTCCAATCTGCGAGGACCCTCCTGGAATCCACTGAGATCTGGAATATTTTGACCAATGTTTCCATTACATCTGCAGCCACTTGATTTAATCCCTTGGATGTCGGCCATCAGGTCCTGGTGACTTGTCTGTCTTTAGTCCCATTAGTTTGTCAGGTACTTTGTCCCTCGTGATCGAGACTGTTACAAGATCTTTCTTCCTATTAGGCCCTTGATTATCTGATATCTGTGGGAAGTTTATAGTGTCCTCCACTGTGAAGACAGATGCAAAATATTGGTTTAAATTATCTGCCATTTCCCTGTTCCCTGTCATCAATTCTACAGTCACATCCTCCAAAGTCCCACACTCTCTTTAGCTACTCTCTTTTTCTATACCCATAGAAGCTCTCGCTGTTTGTTTTTATATTTCTTGCCAATTTACTTTCATAATCAATTTTCTCCCTTTTTATTAGCTTTTTAGTCATCCGCTGCTGGTTCCTAAAAAAATTCTCAATCGTCCGGCCTACCACTAATCTTTGCCGCTTTGTATGCCTTAGTTTTTGATTGGATACTCTCCTTGACTGAATTTGTTAATCATGGGTGGTTCATCCTTCTCTTTTTGACTGGGATTAATTTTTGCTCACCATTATGAACTATCTGTTTAAATGCCTGCCACTGCTCATCCACTGACTTTCCCCTTACGCTATTTTCCCAGCCCGCTTTAAACAACTCTTTCTTCATACCACTGCAATTGCCTTTTTCAAGTTAAGGACACTGGTTTGAGACCCGAGTTGCTCGCCCTCAAACTGAATTTGAAATTCTACCATGTTGTGATCACTACACACCAGAGGATTCTTAACTACAATATCTCTTATTAATGCTACATCATTACACATTGCTAGATCTAAAATACCCTGTTCCCGGGTAGGTTCTGCAATGCATTACTCTAAGTATCAGTCCCTGATGCATGCTACAAATTTGTCTTCAATGTTACCTCTGCCAATCTGATTTGTCCAGTCAATATGCAGATTAAAATTACCCATAACAATTCTGCCACCCTTCTTACATGGCACCTTTATTTCCCGATTTATACTTTGTCCTACAGTGAGGCAACACGTAAGGGACCTATAGTCGAATCCCACCCGTGACTTCTTCCCCTTGCTATTCCTAATTTCCACCCAAACTGATTCTACATCATGATCTATTGCACCTATATCACCACTCACCACTGGACTGATACCTTCCTTTGACAACAAAGCTATCCAAACTGCTTCTTCTTTTTGTCTATTTTTCCAGAATGTTGAATATTGAGTTTCCAGTCTTGGTCACCCTGCAACTACGTCTCTGTAACAGCTATCAAGTCACATTCATTTATTTCTATTTGTGCCATCAACTCATCTACCTTTTTCCAAATGTTGGGTCCATTCAGTTCAAGAGCCTTAAGCTTTGACATTTTACTCATTTTTAGTCATTCTGGTTTTAATTTCTGCTGCACTCTTCTGCTAATATTTTCGGCACCTTCCTGTCACACTTTGATTACCATATGTCTCTTCACCAGCCTGCACCAGTGCTTTCTCATTCCTTTTTGATTTTATAAACTTCCCTTCAATTGAAACCTTCCCCCCACTGATTACTTTAAAGTCATTTCTACAACCCTAGTTATACGATTCAACAGGACACTGGTCCCAGCATGGTTCAAATGAAGCCCATCCCAATGGAACAGCTCTCTCCTTCCCCAGTACTGGTGCCACTGCTGCATGAATTGGAACCATTACTCACACACCAAACTTTGAGCCACACGTTTACCTCTCCAATCTTATTTACCCTATGCCAATTTGCACATGGCTCAGGTAGTAATCTGGAGAGTACTACCTTTGATGTTCTGTTGTTTAATTTAGCCCCGAGCTGTTCCTTGTACCTCAGCAGAACCTCTTTCAAGTCCTACTTATGGCATTGATATCTATGTGGACCACAACAACTGGATCCTTCCCATCCCACTCCAAGTTCCTCTCCAGTCCAGAAGAGATGTCCTTAATCTTGGCACCAGGTAGACAGCACAGCCTTCAGGACTCCCTGTCTTTGCTGCAGAGAACAGTATCTATTCCCCGAACTATACTATCCCCTATTACTAAACCTCCCACTTGAATGGCACTCTGAACCACGGTGCTGTTATTTCCATCCCTTTATCACAAGCACCCAAAATTTGTTCTTGTATACTTCACCCGACATTGTCATTATTGCTCGGTGGCCAGTACACAACTCCTACTAGTGACTTCTTTCCCCGACTATTCCTCATTGTCACCCAAACCGATTCTACATCCTGATCTCCTGAACCAAGGTCATCTCTAACTATTGTACCAATCCCATCCTTGATTAACAGTGCAACCCCTTCACCTTTATCTAGCTTCCTATTCTTCTTGAATGCTGTATACCCCTCAATATTCAGGACCCAACCATTGTTATCTTGTAACCATGTCTCTGTAATGGCTATTATATCATATTGATTTACTTCAATGTGCACTATCTGTTCCTCTACCTTGTTATGAATGCGATGTGCATTCACATACAGAGCCTTATATTTTTGTTATCTTTGTAACACCTCGTGTTGACTGTTGCTGTGTTCTTCGGTTTTTTTCTCTCTGTCCCTTCCACCATTCACTGGTCTTCATTTCCCATATTACTATTCTGCTCTCTTACCTTGACTCTACCCCTTGATTTGTTGCACCCACCCAAGCTTGATCCCTCTACCCCTTTGTTTCGTTCAAAGCCCTCTCTGCTTCCCTAGTTATGCAGTTTGCCAGAACACTGGTCCCAGCACGTTTACCTCTCAATTCCCTAGTCTACAATTTATCTCTGTCAGTTTCTGATTTTCAGTGTGAGTATATCTGTACCTGTTTTATGTGAGAACCGTCTTCTTCTGTATCTTTCAGATTTTGATGTGTCTGTGTGTCTGGCTTGTACTTTGTCCCCATCAGTTCAGAATATGAGAGTGTGGATTTGACTGTTAATATTACATTCTCGGGAATATGAGTGGGGGTTCACACTTCATCTTTGATTGTCTAGTAGGCCAATTTAAGGTTTAACCTGTGCCCTTAAATTTCTAATGTGTAGCTGTGGTTTTTATCCTGTCACTGTCACTATCTGTTATTCGAGTAAGGGGTACATTCTGGTTTTTGATTGTAGATTTTTCACCACATCTCGACATGGTCTCGGATGTGAATGTGATTTTTAATCTCTACATGCCAGTTTCTGACATATGGCTCTGAGGTTTAATTTGTACATGTCATTCTCTGGTATGTGACTGCCAATTTTATTCTGAACCTCTCAGTTTCCTTCACCTGCGTGCGAGTTTTAGTCGGTATCTGTCAGTATCTGGTATATGAATCTTCTTCCTTATGTGTATGTTTTGCTCTGTATTTGTCAGTGGCTGAAGTGCCAATTGTCAGGTTTTCTTTGTACCTGTCACTCTCTGTTATGCATCACAGACTTTCCCTCTCTAACTGTAAATTTCTTACAATTCACTGTGGATTTCTCTCTGTGTCTGTCAGTCTCTGGTAGTTAAGTGTGGTTTTTATATTTCATCTCCTAATTTCTGATCTGTGAATGGAGATTTTAATCTGTACCTTTTGGCTTCTAGTGTGCGAGTCTGTGTTTCAATCTGTATCTACCAGTTTCTCATATGTGAGGGTGGCATTTATTCTGTACCAGTTACTTTCTGAAATGTGTGAAGATTTCAATCTTTCCCTGTCAGTTTCTGGTATGTGAATGTGGGTTTATTCTGGATCTTTCAATCTTTGGAATTTGAGTACATTCTTTATCCTATACCTTTTTGCTTCTGTTAAGTGAATGAAGGATTAGATCTGTACCTGTCCATTGATAGTAAATGAATATCTGTTTTAGTCTGTACCTGGCAGTTTATGGCAAAGTAAGGTGGTTTATTTCTCTACCTGCCAGATTCTGATATGTGACTGTCGTTTTATTCTGTACCTGTTATTTTCTGTGATATGAATCTGGTTTTTGATCTGTATCTGTCAGTTACTGTTACTTGACTGAGTTTCACTTTGCACCAGTTGGTTTCTGGTATGTGAGTGTCAGTTTTAAGTTGTACCTGTAAAGTTAAGGTATGACAGTGTGGGCTTATTCTGTATCTTTCAAATACTAGTGTGTGATATGGGTTTTTTTTTTCCTCTGAATGTTTCGATTTCTGGTCTGTTATTTTGTGTTCTTATCTGCATCTTACAGTTCCTTATAGGTGTCTGTGTGCACATTTCCTTTCTCTGCAGCTATTAACGTCTGCTACGTGAGTATGTGTAATGTGTGAAGACCAAGGCAAAATATTGGTATAAATTATTTGCCATTTCCCTGTTCCCCATTATCAGTTCTCCAGTTGCATCCTCTGAGGTCCCCTCACTCACTTTAGCTGATCTTGTTCTTTTTATATACCCAGAGAAGCTCTCGCTGTTTGTTTATATATTTCTTGTCAATTTACTGTCAGAATCAATGTTCCCCCTCTTTATTAACTTTTTAGTCATCCGTTGCTGATTCCTAAAATATTCCCAATTCCCTGGCCCACCACTAGTTTTTGCCTCTTTGTATGCCTTAGTTTTTGATTGGATATTCTCCTTGGCAGCATTTATTAACCACAGATGGTTCATCCTTCTCTTTTTGACTGGGGTAAATTTTTGCTCAGCATTATGAAATATCTGTTTAAATATCTGCCACTGCTCATCCACTGACCTTCCCCTTAGTCCATTTTCCCAGCCTGCTTTAGACAACTCTTTCTTCATACCACAGCAATTGCCCTTGTTTAAGTTGAGGACACTGGTTTGAGGCCCGAGTTGCTCGCCCTCAAACTGAATTTGAAATTCTACCATGTTGTGCTCACTACCCCATAGAGGATCCTTCACTACAATATCTCTTGTTAATCCTATCACATTACACATTACTAGATCCAAAATAGCCTGTTCCCAGGTACATTCTGCAATGTATTGATCGAAGTAACAGTCCCTGATGCACTCGACAAATTCACCTTCCATATTACCTCTGCCAATCTGATTTGTCCAGTCAATATGCAGATTAAAATCATTCGTGACTATTGTAGCACCCTTCTTACACGGCTCCATTATTTCCGGATTTATACTTTGTCCGACAGTGAGACAGCTCTTCGGGGGCCTATGGATGACTCCCACCCGTGACTTCTTCCCTTTGCTATTCCTTATTTGCACCCAAACTGATTCCACATCATGATCTATTGCACCTATTTCACTACTCAACACCGCACTGATACCTTCCTTTATTAACAAAGCTACCCCACCTCCTTTTCCTTTTTGCCTATTTTTCCAGAGCATTGTATAACCTTGAATATTGAGTTTCCAGTCTTGGTCACCCTGCAAGTACATCTCTGTAATAGCTATCAAGTCACATTCATTGAGTTGTATTTGTGCTGCCAACTGATCTATCTTGTTACAAATGCTGTGTGCATTCAGATAAAGAGGCTTTGACTTTTTATCATTATTATTCATGCTGGTTCTAATTTCTGCTGAACTCTGCTGCTTATATTAGCTGCACCTTCCTGTCATACTTTGATTACCGTTTGCCTTTTCACTACTCTGCACCTCCGTTCTCTCGTTCCTTTTTGATTTTTTAAACTTCCCTTCAATTGAACGCCACCCCCCACCCCACACTAATAAATTTAAAGTCCTATCTACAACCCTAGTTATATGATTCGCCAGGACATTGGTCCCAGCATGGTCCAAATGAAGCCTGTCCCAGTGGAACAGCTCTCTCCTTTCCCAGTACTGGTGCCAGTGCCCCAGGAATTGGAACCCGTTTCTCCCACACCAATCTTTGAGCCATACGTTTACCTCTATAATCTGATTTACCCTACACCAATTTGCACATTGCTCTGGTAGCATTCTGGAGAGTATTACCTTTCTGGTTCTGCTTTTTAATTTAGCCCCGAGCTGCTCATAGGCCCTCAGCAGAAGCGGATTCCTTGTCCTACCGATGTGGGCCAAGACAGCTGGATCCTTCCCCTCCCACTCCAAGTTACTCTCCAGTCAAGAAGAGATGTCGTTAATCTTGGCACCAGGTCGGCAACACAGCCTTTGGGACTCCCTGTTATTGATGCCAGAGAATGGAATCTATTCCCCTAAATCTGCAATCCCCTATTACTAATCTCCCCATTGAATATCGCTCTGACCACGGTGCTGTGGTCAGTTTGCTCATCCTCCCTGCAGCCTGTGCCCTCGTCCACACAGGGAGCAAGAAGCTCATACCTATTGGATAAGGGCTAATGATATGTATATGAATGTGGGCCACATTCTGGACTTTCAGTCTCTGGTCCTGTGTGTGAATGTAGGGTTTATTCTGAAGTTACTAATACTGTGTTTTTATACTGTGATTCATTCTCAATCTCTGAGACTCTGGTTCTATTTAAGTGCAGGATTCATTCTGCATCTATGTGTCTACGTGCTGTATGTGAGTGTGGGATCTTGCTGTATTCAGAAACATAGAAAATAGGGACAGGAGTAGGTCATTTGACCCTGTGGGCCTGCTCCACCATTCAAATAGGGATCATGGCTGTTGGTCTAATTCAGTGCCCTGTTCCCACATTCTCCCCACATCAGTTGATCCCTTTGGCATTAAGAAATATATCTATTTCCTTCTTGAATATATCTAATAACTTGGCCTCCACTGCCTTTTGCGGTAGAGAATTCCATAGGTTCACCACCCTCTGAGTGAAGAAATTTCTCCTCAACTCAGTTCTAAATGGCATACCCCGTATCCTGAGACTGTGACCCCTGGCTCTGGACTCCCCAGCCATCGAGAACATCCTCCCTGCATCCAGCATGATTAGTCCTGTTAGAATTTTATAGGTTTCTATGAGATCCCCTCTCATTCTTCTGAACTCAAGTGAATATCGGCCTACTCGACCCAATCTCTCCTCATATGTCAATCCTACCATCCCAGGAAACAAGGTGAGAACAACCTTCCTCAGACAAAGAGACCAAAACTGCACACAATACTCCAGATGAGTCTCACCAAGGCCCTGTATAACTGCAGTAAAACATCCTTGCACCTGTACTCAAATCCTCTTGCAATGAAGGCCAACATACCATTCACCTTCCAAACTGCTTGCTGCACCCGAATGCTTACTTTCACCCAGGTCTCGTTGCACCTCCCCCTTTCCCAATGTATCACCATTCAGATAATAATCTGCTTTTCTGATTTTAAAACCGAAGTGTATAACCTCACTTTTATCCAATTTATATTTCATCTGCCACGCATTTGCCTACTCACCTACCTTGTCCAAATCACATTGGGGGCCTCTTTGCATCCTCCTCACAGCTCACAATCCCACCCAAACCCCACCCCCAGCTCTGTCATCTGCAAACCTGGAAATGTTACATTTATTTCCCTCACCCAAGTCATTCAGATATATTGTGAATAGTTGGGGCCCAAACACAGATCCCTGCAGTACCCCACTGGTCCCTGCCTGCCACCCAGAAATAGACCCATTTATTCCTACTCTCTGTTTCCTTTCTGTCAACTAATTCCCAATCCCTGCCAGTAGTCTGCTGGTTACATCCTCAAAAAAATCCAGTGGATTTGTTAAGCATGACTTCCCTTTCGTAAAACCCATGCTGACTTTGCCCAAACCCGTTTATGTTTTCTAGGTGTTCTGCTATCACATCGTTTATAATCGACTCTAGGTGTTCTGCTATCACATCCTTTAAAATCGACTCTAGGTGTTCTGCTATCACATCCTTTAAAATCGACTCTAGGTGTTCTGCTATCACATCCTTTAAAATCGACTCTAGGTGTTGTGCTATCACATCCTTTAAAATCGACTCTAGGTGTTCTGCTATCACATCGTTTATAATCGACTCCAGGTGTTCTGCTCTCACATCCTTTATAATAGACTCCAGCAGTTTCCCCACTACCAATGTCAGGCTCACTGGTCTGCAGTTCCCTGTGTTTTCTCCCCTCCTTGTTTTAAATAGTGGGGTTACTTTTCCACCCTCCAATCTGTATGAACTGCTCCAGAGTCTACAGAATTTTGGAATATTCGGTACTTCATATGTATCTCAGGCATTATGATGGCAACTCTTCGTTTAACACCTTAATGTATCAATTTGTGTTTATTTGTGTTTAATTTAAAATATGGATTAACAATATTTCAGTGCTGTAGGTTTTATTCAATTCTTGTTTGTGAGTTGCAGCTTGGTATGCAATTTGTAGCTCTGCAAAAGCAATTGTGAATGACGATCTTTCAATTTTAGAACATGACCTGATATTTAATGTCAAATTGCATCTGTTTGTAGAAAATGAACTAATCCTGTATGTTGTTGTCTGACCCGTAGTGACATGTTTGAACTGGTGTGTAATTTGTAGATCAGTTTCTATTGTGGGGTACGTTATTCTGTTATTCTGTAGCTTTCGATCAGGTACATTTTGTCTGTTCTGTTTAAGATTTGGTATTTGAATTGTAGCCAAGGTGACACAGTGTATTGAAATCAGATAATGTGTGTGTTTTTGGACTGTAATTGATATCCAACCAGTCAGTTGGAGTGAAAAAGAAACGACTACTATCTCTAATGCTCTGTTTGACTATTGAATTGATAATATGTCTCTTGGAATCAGTGTGGGTCTGACTACTTATTTTGTTTGTTACACTGAAAATGATGACCTGACCGTGTCACTGTGCTTTGTGAATGATACTGTACCTACTGTGTATTGGAACGAGCTGGATGCAAGTTTCCTTCTGTCGAGGAGTCATGCCTTTCATTCTGGTTCCTTCAAGTGTTTGCCTGCAGGAAAAGAAAGGTAACTCTTATACTTGAATAACAGCTGAGTGAGAAGACAGAAAAGTGATCAATGTAATCTTTTCAATAATAATCATTCTGAACAATCACAAAAGGAAAGTTAACAACACAAGTAGTGTCAGTGTCTGAGTCCACTGCAGTACTGCAGAACTCTGCTTCTACTTGCCAGGTATTTGGAGCGGTTTTATAACAATTTTGTGACATTCACAAACAACCCAAGCCCCGCACTGCTCCATGAATTGGAATACCCGATCGAGTAGCAACATTTGCGTAAGCCAGATTTCTATTTCCATGTCCCATTGTTCAACGGACAACAAGTAAGCACTGTTTAAAAAAGTGTCTTTAATCTTCTCACCTGGTCCCTTCAAATCTGCCGCATCTTTATTGTTCAGACATTTTCTTCTGCTGTTCAATATCCAATAACAATAAATAGTGAGATACTGGATCTGAACCAGGACCATTCATTACTGAAGAAGGGTCACTGACCTGAAACGTTAACTCTGCTTCTCTCTCCAAAGATGCAAATAGACCTGCTGAGTATTTACAACATTTCTTGTTTTTATTTCAGATTTCCAGCATCCGCAGTATTTTGCTTTTTATTATAACATTCATTACTGTTTGGAGAGAGAAATCAGCAATGATTTTCAATAGTGAGTTCATCATATTCTGTCTCTCTCTCCCTGTCCAGACACTGCCTGAGAAAGACCTCTCCCTTCCCCCCCAGCTCACTCCATGTTCCAGGACCAGTTCCTGCTCCACAATGAACATTACAAACTGTCCCCCACTCCCGCTGAATGTACCCGGTAATCAATGCTAATCTATCAGCACATCGGCAGACACGGGCCCAAGTCTGTTGTACTGCTGTGAGCAGATACTGTTTGTTCACTTACCCCAGGCTTGTAATGTCTCCATTTGCAGCTGATTTAAACAATCACAGTGAATGGTGCTCAGAGACAGAGCTGGGGGATGGGGTGTGCATGCGCTCTTCTCCGCGTTATGACGTCATATTCGACAGGCCTATATCGCGTGTGAGCAGATCTCTGCAGCGAGAGCAGGAACAGGCGAGAGGAGCCGGGAGATAAAAGGAGCCGAAGCCAGAGACCAGAAGCAGCAGCGAGAGCCGCTCGGTTCTGTTCTGTGGACCTGCTTGACCAGCAAAAGGTGAAGTGTGATGTCACAGGAGAGCTGCTCAGTGATTGGTGGGTATTTCTTTCTTCCATTTGAGCAGTGGGAGTGGTGAGAGTGCGAGCCAGGGGGCACCCGGGAAGGTAAGTTTCACTAGAAAGTACTTACCTCGTGATTGGGCGGACACAGACACTGCTGGGTAAGTGAACTTATATATTCAGGCAGTGGCTAAACCTGAAACACTACATGTGTAGTGTCTCCCACCCATCCTCCTCCTCTAACCAAAAAAAAAGGACTCTTGTGTGGAGGGTTCGGTCAGGTAAGTTTTTTCCTTTATTTTTTTAAATCTCTTTTGTCAATTTCGAGCAGAGGGGATGGAAGCTCGGGCAGTTGCATGCTCCTCTTACAGGATGTGGGAGGGTAGGGTCACCACTTGTTTAAGATAGGCAGGCATCAAGATCGGCGCAGGCTTGGAGGGCCGAATGGCCTGTTCCTGTGCTGTACTGTTCTTTGTTCTTTGAGGCAGTTCAGAGGAGGTTCACTAGACTGATTCCAGATATGAAAGGTTTGTCTTATGAAGAGAGATTGAGCAGTTTAGGCCTTTGCTCTCTAGTGTTTAGAAGAATGAGGGGAGATCTAATTGAGGGATATATAAGATGATTATGGGGATTGACAAAGTAGACAGAGAGGATGTTTCCTCATGTGAGGCAATCTAGAACGAGAGGCCATTGTTTCAGAATAAGGGGGAGCAGATTTAAAACAGAGATGAGGAGACATTACTTCTCTCAAAGGGTTGTGAGACTCTGGAATTCACTACCCCACATTGTGCTGGATGACGGGACGTTGAGTAAAGTGAAGGAGGAGATGGTCAGATTTTCAATTAATAATGGGTTGAAGGGTTATGGAGAACGGGAAGGAAAGTGGAGTTGAGGACGAAATGAGATCAGCCATGGTTGTATTGAATGGCGGGGCAGGTTTGAGGGGCTGAATTCTTCCTCCATTTCTCACCATCTCTTGCTCTCTCACTCTCTCCCTCTCACCTATTTTCTCTCAGTCTCTCCATCTCTGTCCAATTGAGGAGATTCTCCCTCCATTTCTCACCATCTGTTGCTCTCTCACTCTCACCTATTTTCTCTCAGTCTCTTATGAAACCTAGTCAATACAGTTCTTATTAGAACATTACAGCGCAGTACAGGCCCTTCGGCCCTCCATCTCTCTATCACTCTCTCTCCATTTCTGTCCAATTGAGGAAATTCTTCCACCATTTCTCTCCATCTCTTGCTCTCTCACTCTCACCTATTTTCTCTCAGTCTCTCCATCTCTCTATGATTCTTTCAAGCTCAGTTCTTCCTCTCTCTCTCCCCATCACTCTCTCTTGTCTATTTCCCTCTCTATTACTTGCTCTCCAACTGTCTTGCTCTGTCTGACCATGTTGGGTCCCTTTAAGAGTTTGGGACAGTTCTGGTGGTGCAGGGTCCCTTTAAGAGTCTGGTGCTGACCCCCCTCCCCTTCCCCAGGGGGGTGGGGTTCCAAGATGCCCAAACCGCGGCTGCGCGGAGGCTGGGGGCAGCTTTTGAGCCCCTGACCTCCAGACACGTGTGGCGCGGCAGTCAATGAGACCTCAATAACGCCATGGTGGGAGGGAGGTGTCATCAGCCGCCATGTTTGCGTGACGTCAAAAGCCGGCCGCTTTTTCCCGCAAACAGCAGCTGAAAGGAAAAGAAGAAGCGGCTTCAGCTGTCGATCTCAATGGAGGAAAGTTGAACGTCTGAGCCGGGGGAGAATATAAAAAAGCGGCGGTTAACGCTCTTGTGGAGATGCGCATGTGCGGAGCATCTTCCCAGAGTGCAGCGCAGCCTGTACCGCAGAAAGAGGCCGTTCCCAGTCGCGCGGCATTGTGGGAGCCGCAGGACGCCATTGCCCCCTCATTAACTCAGTCAAAATTAACTCATTCCCTCTCAGCTCTCTATCCCTCCTTTTCATATTGCAGGCTGAAATGGGCTTTGTTGGCATTCATTACACCATCCCGGGTGTGATCAGATACTCTGTCCCTTCGTAAACGATTTCCCGTCCATCCAACAGATTGTGCTTGTTATTGGCTTTTCTCCTACTGAAATGGTTGCTGAATTTGTTGGTCTTTTTTCCCTGGCTTCAAAGCTAACCATCTCTCCCTCTATCTCTCTCCAAGTGTCAGAGATTGCGGGAGGGAGAGAGAGAGGAAGACGGAGAAAGACACAGAGAACAACCCCAGCTTCTCCAATCAATCCACGTAACTGAAGTCCCTCATCCCTTGAACCTTGCTCGTGAATCTTTTCTGTATTCTCTCAAGCCCCCACATCCTTCCTAAAGTATGGTGTCCAGAATTGGACACAATACTAGATGAGGATGAAGCAGTGTTTTATAAAGCTTCATCATAACCTCCTTGCTTTTACACTCTCAGCCTCTATTTGCAAAGCCTGGATCCTAAATGCCTTTTAACCACTTTCTCAACTAGCCCTGCCACCTTCAATTTGTGCACAGACATCCCCAGGTCTCTCTGTTCCTGCACCCACTTCCTTCTCTTCTTCGGTTCTCATAACACAGAGGGACAGGAGGACAGGGAGCTCGAGAAATAAGGAGGGGGAGAGAGAGCAAACAAACAGGAAACACGTATGGGAACACCACCACCTGCAAGTTTCCCTTCCAGTCTCTCACCATCCTGACTTGGAACTACATCACTTCACTGTCACTAGGTCAAAATCCTGGACCTCACTTCCTAACAGCACTGTGGGTCTACCTACCCCACATGGACTGCAGCGGTTCAAGAAGGTTCAACGGCAATTCGTGATGGGCAATAAAATGCTGGCACAGCCAGTAATGCACACATCAAACAAATTAATAAAAATAATAACAATTTGGCACCAAGTCACTAAAGGAGGGACAGAGAGAGAGACAGAGAGAGAAGGAGACAGATGGAATGACGGAGGGAAGGACAGACGGAGGGATAGACTGAGAGACAGTGATAGAAAGACAGAGAGACAGTGATAGAAGGACAGAGAGACAGTGATAGAAGGACAGAGAGGGAGTGTCAGGGAGGGAAAGACAGATGGAGAAAGAGAGACAGAGAGAGAGAGGCAGAGACGGAAGGAGAGAGAGGGAGTGACAGAAAGGGAAAGACAGATGGAGGGAAAGAGACAGAGGCAGAGATAGAACGAGAGAGGGAAAGACAGATGGATAGACAGAGAGAGAGAGGCAGAGATGGAAGGAGAGAGAGGGAGTGTCAGGGAGGGAAAGACAGATGGAGAGACAGAGCTAGAAGGAGAGAGAGGGAGAGACAGAGAGGGAAAGACAGATGGAGAGACAGAGAGAGAGAGGCAGAGATGGAAGGAGAGAGATGGAGTGACAGGGAGGGAAGGACAGATGGAGGGATAGAGGGATAGAGAGAGAGACAGAGACAGAAGGAGAGGGAGGGAGTGACAGAGAGGGAAAGACAAATGGAGGGACAGGGAGAGAGACAGAGAGAGAGGCAGAGACAATGATCGAAGGAGAAAGACCAATGGAGGGACAGAGAGAGACAGACAGAGAGAGAGAGGCAGAGACAGAGAGAGAAGGAGAGAGATGGAGTGACAGAGAGGGAAGGACAGATGGAGGGATAGAGAGAGAGAGAGACAGAGAGAGTGGCAGAGACAGAGATCGAAGGAGAGAGAGGAAGTGTCAGGAAGGGAAAGACAGATGGAGGGACAGAGTGAGAGACAGAGAGAGAAAGAGAGAGACAGAGAGAGAAGGAGAGAGACGGTGTGACCGGGAGAGAAGGACAGACGGAGAGGGGGAGAGACAGAGTGAGAAGGAGAGAGATGGAGAGACAGGGCGGGAATGACAGATGGAGGGGTAGAGAGAGTGCGACAGAGACAGAAAGAAAGAGAGCGTGTGATGGGGGGAGGGTGGGGGGAGACTGATGGAGAGACAGACAGAGAAAGACAGAGAGAGGAGAGAGTGGGAGAGACAGAGAGGGAATGACAGATGGCGGGACAGAGAGAGAGACAGAGATAGAAGGAGAGTGAGGGAGTGTCAGGGAGGGAATGACAGATGGAGGGACAGAGAGAGAGAGAGACAGAGAGAGAGACAGAGATAGAAGGAGAGTGAGGGAATGTCAGGGAGGGAAAGGCAGAAGAAGGGACAGAGAGAGAGACAGAGAGAGAAGGAGAGAGACGGTGTGACAGGGAGAGAAGGACAGATGGAGAGACAGGGAGGGAAAGACAGATGGAGGGACAGAGAGAGAGAGAGACACAGAGATAGAAGGAGAGTGAGGGAGTGTCAGGGAGGGAAAGGCAGAAGATGGGACAGAGAGAGAAGGAGAGAGACGGTGTGACAGAGAGAGAAGGACAGATGGAGAGACAGGGAGGGAAAGACAGATGGAGGGATAGAGGGATAGAGAGAGAGACAGAGATAGAAGGACTGAGAGCGTGTGTCAGGGAGGGAAAGACAGATGGAGAGACAGAGACAGAAGGAGAGAGGCAGAGACAGAGAGGGAAAGACAGATGGAGGGACAGAGAGTGCGACAGAGACAGAAAGAGAGAGAGAGTGTGACGGGGTGGGGGGGGGGGCGCATGTGGGGGAGAGACTGATGGAGAGACAGAGAGAGAAGGAGAGAGTGGGAGAGACAGAGACAGAAGGAGATAGGCAGAGACAGAGAGGGAAAGACAGATGGAGGGACAGAGAGAGCGACAGAGATAGAAAGAGACAGGGAGTGACAGGGAGGGAAAGACAGATGGAGGGACAGAGAGAGAGATAGAGAGAGACAGAGATAGAAGGAGAGAGAGGGAGTGTCAGGGAGGGAAAGATAGATGGAGGGACAGAGAGAGCGACAGAGATAGAAAGAGACAGGGAGTGACAGGGAGGGAAAGACAGATGGAGGGACAGAGAGAGAGATAGAGAGAGACAGAGATAGAAGGAGAGAGAGGGAGTGTCAGGGAGGGAAAGATAGATGGAGGGACAGAGAGAGATGGAGAGAGTGGGAGAGACAGAGAGGGAAAGACAGATGGAGAGACAGAGAGAGACACAGAGATAGGAGACAGAGGGAGAGACAGAGAGGGAAAGACAGATGGAGAGACAGAGAGAGAGGGAAAGACAGATGGAAGGACAGAGTGAGAGAGAGTGACAGAGAGAGGGAGTGACAGAGAGAGGGAGTGACAGAGAGAGGGAGTGACAGGGAGGGAGGGAGTGACAGGGAGGGAGGGAGTGACAGGGAGGGAGGGAGTGACAGGGAGGGAGGGAGTGACAGGGAGGGAGGGAGTGACAGGGAGGGAGGGAGTGACAGGGAGGGAGGGAGTGACAGGGAGGGAGGGAGTGACAGGGAGGGAGGGAGTGACAGGGAGGGAGGGAGTGACAGGGAGGGAGGGAGTGACAGGGAGGGAGGGAGTGACAGGGAGTGACAGGGAGGGAGGGAGTGACAGGGAGGGAGGAACAGGGAGGGAGTGAGGGACAGGGAGGGAGTGAGGGACAGGGAGGGAGTGAGGGACAGAGATAGAAGGAGAGAGAGGGAATGACAGAGGGAAGGACAGGGAGAGAGGCAGGGAGAGAGGCAGGGAGAGAGATAGAAGGAGAAAGACGGAGAGACAGAGAGGGAAAGGCAGATGGAGGGACAGAGAGAGAGGCAGAGAGAGAGATAGAAGGAGAGAGAGGGAGTGTCAGGAAGGGAAAGACAGATGGAGGGACAGAGAGAGAAGGAGAGAGATGGAGTGACTCGGAGGGAAGGACAGATGGAGGGACAGAGAGCGAGAGAGAGGCTGAGATGTAAGGAGAGAGAGGGTTTGACAGGGAGGGAAAAACAGATGGAGGGACAGAGAGAAAGAGAGAGACAGAGATAGAAGGAGAGAGAGGGAGAGACAGAGAGGGAAAGACAGATGGAGAGATAGCGAGAGAGAGAAGCAGAGATGGAAGGAGAGAGAGGGAGTGTCAGGAAGGGAAAGACAGATGGAGGGCCAGAGAGAAGTAGAGAGACGGAGAGAAGGAGAAAGGTAGTGATAGAGAGGGAAAGAGAAATGGAGGAACTGAAAGAGAGACAGAGACAGAAGGACAGAGAGGGAGAGACAGATGGAGGGACAGAGACAGAAGGACAGAGAGGGAGAGACAGCGAGGGAAAGACAGATGGAGAGAGAGAGAGAGGCAGAGATGGAACGAGAGAGTGACAGGGAGGGAAAGACAGATGGAGGGACAGAGACAGAGATAAAAGGAGAGAGATGGAGTGACAGGGAGGGAAGGACAGATGGAGGGATAGAGAGAGACAGAGATAGAAGGAGAGAGAGGGAGTGACAGAGAGACAGAGGGAGAGGCAGAGACAGAGAGAGAAGGAGAGAGTGGGAGAGAAACAAAGGCCAAGGAAGTTGGAGAGACAGACAGAGAGAGAAGCAGAGATGGAAGGAGAGAGAGGGAGTGACAAGGTGGGAAAGACAGATGGAAAGACAGAGAGAGAGATTCAGAGAAAGGAGAGAGAGGGAAAGACAGATGGAGGGACAGAGACAGAAGGACAGAGAGGGAGAGACAGAGAGGGAAAGACAGATGGAGAGACAGGGAGAGAGAGGCGGGGGAGGGAGTGACAGGGAGGGAAAGACAGATGGAGGGACAGAGAGAGAGACAGAGACAGAAGGACAGAGAGGGAGTGACAGGGAGGCAAAGACAGATGGAGAGACAGAGATAAAAGGAGAGAGATGGAGTGACAGGGAGGAAAGGACAGATGGAGGGATAGAAGAAGAGAGAGAGAGACAGAAATAGAAGGAGAGAGAGGGAGAGGCAGAGAGGGAAAGACAGAGAGAGGAGAGAGTGGAAGAGACAGAGAGAGAAGGAGAGAGTGGAAGAGACAGAGAGAGAGAGAGACAGAGATAGAAGGAGAGAGAGGGAGTGACAGGGAGGGAGTGAGGAACAGAGAGACAGACAGAGATAGAAGGACAGAGAGGGAGTGACAGAGAGGGAGTGACAGAGAGGGAGTGACAGAGAGGGAGTGACAGAGAGGGAGTGACAGAGAGGGAGTGACAGAGAGGGAGTGACAGAGAGGGAGGGACAGAGAGGGAGGGACAGAGAGGGAGGGACAGAGAGGGAGGGACAGAGAGGGAGGGACAGAGAGGGAAGGACAGAGAGGGAAGGACAGAGAGGGAAGGACAGAGAGGGAAGGACAGAGAGAGAGGCAGGGAGAGAGGCAGGGAGAGAGGCAGGGAGAGAGGCAGGGAGAGAGGCAGAGAGAGAGGCAGAGAGAGAGATAGAAGGAGAGATAGAAGGAGAGAGGGGGAGAGACAGAGAGGGAAAGGCAGATGGAGGGACAGAGAGAGAGGCAGAGACAGAGATAGATGGAGAAAGACGGAGAGACAGACAGGGAAAGGCAGATGGAGGGACAGAGAGAGAGGCAGAGAGAGAGGCAGAGACAGAGATTGAAGGAGAGAGAGGGAGTGTCAGGAAGGGAAAGACAGATGGAGGGACAGAGAGAGAAGGAGAGAGATGGAGTGACTCGGAGGGAAGGACAGATGGAGGGACAGAGAGCGAGAGAGAGGCTGAGATGTAAGGAGAGAGAGGGTTTGACAGGGAGGGAAAAACAGATGGAGGGACAGAGAGAAAGAGAGAGACAGAGATAGAAGGAGAGAGAGGGAGAGACAGAGAGGGAAAGACAGATGGAGAGATAGCGAGAGAGAGAAGCAGAGATGGAAGGAGAGAGAGGGAGTGTCAGGAAGGGAAAGACAGATGGAGGGCCAGAGAGAAGTAGAGAGACGGAGAGAAGGAGAAAGGTAGTGATAGAGAGGGAAAGAGAAATGGAGGAACTGAAAGAGAGACAGAGACAGAAGGACAGAGAGGGAGAGACAGATGGAGGGACAGAGACAGAAGGACAGAGAGGGAGAGACAGCGAGGGAAAGACAGATGGAGAGAGAGAGAGAGGCAGAGATGGAACGAGAGAGTGACAGGGAGGGAAAGACAGATGGAGGGACAGAGACAGAGACAGAGATAAAAGGAGAGAGATGGAGTGACAGGGAGGGAAGGACAGATGGAGGGATAGAGAGAGACAGAGATAGAAGGAGAGAGAGGGAGTGACAGAGAGACAGAGGGAGAGGCAGAGACAGAGAGAGAAGGAGAGAGTGGGAGAGAAACAAAGGCCAAGGAAGTTGGAGAGACAGACAGAGAGAGAAGCAGAGATGGAAGGAGAGAGAGGGAGTGACAAGGTGGGAAAGACAGATGGAAAGACAGAGAGAGAGATTCAGAGAAAGGAGAGAGAGGGAAAGACAGATGGAGGGACAGAGACAGAAGGACAGAGAGGGAGAGACAGAGAGGGAAAGACAGATGGAGAGACAGGGAGAGAGAGGCGGGGGAGGGAGTGACAGGGAGGGAAAGACAGATGGAGGGACAGAGAGAGAGACAGAGACAGAAGGACAGAGAGGGAGTGACAGGGAGGCAAAGACAGATGGAGAGACAGAGATAAAAGGAGAGAGATGGAGTGACAGGGAGGAAAGGACAGATGGAGGGATAGAAGAAGAGAGAGAGAGACAGAAATAGAAGGAGAGAGAGGGAGAGGCAGAGAGGGAAAGACAGAGAGAGGAGAGAGTGGAAGAGACAGAGAGAGAAGGAGAGAGTGGAAGAGACAGAGAGAGAGAGAGACAGAGATAGAAGGAGAGAGAGGGAGTGACAGGGAGGGAGTGACAGGGAGGGAGTGACAGGGAGGGAGTGACAGGGAGGGAGTGAGGGACAGGGAGGGAGTGAGGGACAGAGATAGAAGGAGAGAGAGGGAGGGAAAGACAGATGGAGGAACAGAGAGACAGACAGAGATAGAAGGACAGAGATAGAAGGACAGAGAGGGAGTGACAGAGAGGGAGTGACAGAGAGGGAGTGACAGAGAGGGAAGGACAGAGAGGGAAGGACAGAGAGGGAAGGACAGAGAGGGAAGGACAGAGAGGGAAGGACAGAGAGGGAAGGACAGAGAGGGAGTGACAGAGAGGGAGTGACAGAGAGGGAAGGACAGAGAGGGAAGGACAGAGAGGGAAGGACAGAGAGGGAAGGACAGAGAGGGAAGGACAGAGAGGGAAGGACAGAGAGGGAAGGACAGAGAGGGAAGGACAGAGAGGGAAGGACAGAGAGGGAAGGACAGAGAGGGAAGGACAGAGAGGGAAGGACAGAGAGGGAAGGACAGAGAGGGAAGGACAGAGAGGGAAGGACAGAGAGGGAAGGACAGAGAGGGAAGGACAGAGAGGGAAGGACAGAGAGGGAAGGACAGAGAGGGAAGGACAGAGAGGGAAGGACAGAGAGGGAAGGACAGAGAGGGAAGGACAGAGAGGGAAGGACAGAGAGGGAAGGACAGAGAGGGAAGGACAGAGAGGGAAGGACAGAGAGGGAAGGACAGAGAGGGAAGGACAGAGAGGGAAGGACAGAGAGGGAAGGACAGAGAGGGAAGGACAGAGAGGGAAGGACAGAGAGGGAAGGACAGAGAGGGAAGGACAGA
This sequence comes from Heterodontus francisci, assembly GCF_036365525.1. Lineage (NCBI taxonomy): Eukaryota > Metazoa > Chordata > Chondrichthyes > Heterodontiformes > Heterodontidae > Heterodontus > Heterodontus francisci. The sequence goes on from NC_090415.1 coordinate 9,221,034, forward strand.
GAGGGAAGGACAGAGAGGGAAGGACAGAGAGGGAAGGACAGAGAGGGAAGGACAGAGAGGGAAGGACAGAGAGGGAAGGACAGAGAGGGAAGGACAGAGAGGGAAGGACAGAGAGGGAAGGACAGAGAGAGAGGCAGGGAGAGAGGCAGGGAGAGAGGCAGGGAGAGAGGCAGGGAGAGAGGCAGGGAGAGAGGCAGGGAGAGAGGCAGGGAGAGAGGCAGGGAGAGAGGCAGGGAGAGAGGCAGAGAGAGAGATAGAAGGAGAGATAGAAGGAGAGAGGGGGAGAGACAGAGAGGGAAAGGCAGATGGAGGGACAGAGAGAGAGGCAGAGACAGAGATAGATGGAGAAAGATGGAGAGACAGACAGGGAAAGGCAGATGGAGGGACAGAGAGAGAGACAGAGAGAGAGGCAGAGACAGAGATTGAAGGAGAGAGAGGGAGTGTCAGGAAGGGAAAGACAGATGGAGGGACAGAGAGAGAAGGAGAGAGATGGAGTGACTCGGAGGGAAGGACAGATGGAGGGACAGAGAGCGAGAGAGAGGCTGAGATGTAAGGAGAGAGAGGGTTTGACAGGGAGGGAAAAACAGATGGAGGGACAGAGAGAAAGAGAGAGACAGAGATAGAAGGAGAGAGAGGGAGAGACAGAGAGGGAAAGACAGATGGAGAGACAGAGAGAGAGAGGCAGAGATGGAAGGAGAGAGATTGAGTGACAGGGAGGGAAAGACAGATGGAGGGCCAGAGAGAAGTAGAGAGACGGAGAGAAGGAGAAAGGTAGTGATAGAAAGGGAAAGAGAAATGGAGGAACTGAAAGAGAGACAGAGACAGAGGACAGAGAGGGAGAGACAGATGGAGGGACAGAGCTAGAAGGAGAGAGAGGGAGAGACAGAGAGGGAAAGACAGATGGAGAGACAGAGAGAGAGAGGCAGAGATGGAAGGAGAGAGATGGAGTGACAGGGAGGGAAGGACAGATGGAGGGATGGAGGGATAGAGGGATAGAGAGAGAGACAGAGACAGAAGGAGAGGGAGGGAGTGACAGAGAGGGAAAGACAAATGGAGGGACAGGGAGAGAGACAGAGAGAGAGGCAGAGACAATGATCGAAGGAGAAAGACCAATGGAGAGACAGAGAGAGAGAGGCAGAGACAGAGAGAGAAGGAGAGAGATGGAGTGACAGAGAGGGAAGGACAGATGGAGGGATAGAGAGAGAGAGAGAGAGAGAGAGTGGCAGAGACAGAGATCGAAGGAGAGAGAGGGAGTGTCAGGAAGGGAAAGACAGATGGAGGGACAGAGTGAGAGACAGAGAGAGAAAGAGAGAGAGAGAGAGAGAAGGAGAGAGACGGTGTGACCGGGAGAGAAGGACAGACGGAGAGGGGGAGAGACAGAGTGAGAAGGAGAGAGATGGAGAGACAGGGCGGGAATGACAGATGGAGGGGTAGAGAGAGTGTGACAGAGACAGAAAGAAAGAGAGCGTGTGATGGGGGGAGGGTGGGGGGAGACTGATGGAGAGACAGACAGAGAAAGACAGAGAGAGGAGAGAGTGGGAAAGACAGATGGCGGGACAGAAAGAGAGACAGAGATAGAAGGAGAGTGAGGGAGTGTCAGGGAGGGAATGACAGATGGAGGGACAGAGAGAGAGAGACAGAGAGAGAGACAGAGATAGAAGGAGAGTGAGGGAATGTCAGGGAGGGAAAGGCAGAAGAAGGGACAGAGAGAGAGACAGAGAGAGAGACAGAGAGAGAAGGAGAGAGACGGTGTGACAGGGAGAGAAGGACAGATGGAGAGACAGGGAGGGAAAGACAGATGGAGGGACAGAGAGTGCGACAGAGACAGAAAGAGAGAGAGAGTGTGACGGAGTGGGGGGGGGGGCGCGTGTGGGGGAGAGACTGATGGAGAGACAGAGAGAGAAAGACAGAGAGAGAAGGAGAGAGTGGGAGAGACAGAGAGAGAAGGAGACAGATGGAGTGACAGGGAGGGAAGGACAGATGGAGGGATAGAGGGAGAGAGAGAGAGACAGAGATAGAAGGACAGAGAGCGTGTGTCAGGGAGGGAAAGACAGATGGAGAGACAGAGACAGAAGGAGAGAGGCAGAGACAGAGAGGGAAAGACAGATGGAGGGACAGAGAGTGCGACAGAGACAGAAAGAGAGAGAGAGTGTGACGGAGTGGGGGGGGGGGGCGCGTGTGGGGGAGAGACTGATGGAGAGACAGAGAGAGAAAGACAGAGAGAGAAGGAGAGAGTGGGAGAGACAGAGAGAGAAGGAGACAGATGGAGTGACAGGGAGGGAAGGACAGATGGAGGGATAGAGGGAGAGACAGAGATAGAAGGACAGAGAGCGTGTGTCAGGGAGGGAAAGACAGATGGAGAGACAGAGACAGAAGGAGAGAGACAGAGACAGAGAGGGAAAGACAGATGGAGGGACAGATAGAGAGAGAGAGAGAGACAGAGATAGAAGGAGAGAGAGGGAGTGTCAGGGAGGGAAAGATAGATGGAGGAACAGAGAGAGATGGAGAGACAGGGAGAGACAGAGAGGGAAAGACAGATGGAGAGACAGAGAGAGACACAGAGATAGGAGAGAGAGGGAGAGACAGAGAGGGAAAGACAGATGGAAGGACAGAGTGAGAGACAGAGAGAGAGGGAAAGACAGATGGAAGGACAGAGTGAGAGACAGAGAGAGAGAGAGACAGAGAGAGAGAGAGAGAGAGAGAGAGAGACAGAGAGAGAGAGAGAGAGACAGAGAGAGAGGGAGAGACAGGGAGAGAGGGAGAGACAGGGAGAGAGGGAGAGACAGGGAGGGAGGGAGAGACAGGGAGGGAGGGAGAGACAGGGAGGGAGGGAGAGACAGGGAGGGAGGGAGAGACAGGGAGGGAGGGAGAGACAGGGAGGGAGGGAGTGACAGGGAGGGAGGGAGTGACAGGGAGGGAGGGAGTGACAGGGAGGGAGGGAGTGACAGGGAGGGAGGGAGTGACAGGGAGGGAGGGAGTGACAGGGAGGGAGGGAGTGACAGGGAGGGAGGGAGTGACAGGGAGGGAGGGAGTGACAGGGAGGGAGGGAGGGACAGAGAGGGAGGGAGGGACAGAGAGGGAGGGACAGAGATAGAAGGAGAGAGAGGGAGTGTCAGGAAGGGAAAGACAGATGGAGGGCCAAAGTGAGAGACAGAGAGAGAAGGAGAGAAATGGAGTGACAGGGAGGGAAAGACAGATGGAGGAACAGAGAGACAGACAGAGATAGAATGACAGAGAGGGAAGGACAGAGAGAGAGAGGCAGGGAGAGAGGCAGGGAGAGAGGCAGGGAGAGAGGCAGGGAGAGAGGCAGAGAGAGAGATAGAAGGAGAGAGGGGGAGAGACAGAGAGGGAAAGGCAGATGGAGGGACAGAGAGAGAGGCAGAGACAGAGATAGAAGGAGAAAGACGGAGAGACAGAGAGGGAAAGGCAGATGGAGGGACAGAGAGAGAGGCAGAGAGAGAGGCAGAGAGAGAGATAGAAGGAGAGAGAGGGAGTGTCAGGAAGGGAAAGACAGATGGAGGGACAGAGAGAGAAGGAGAGAGATGGAGTGACTCAGAGGGAAGGACAGATGGAGGGACAGAGAGCGAGAGAGAGGCTGAGATGTAAGGAGAGAGAGGGTTTGACAGGGAGGGAAAAACAGATGGAGGGACAGAGAGAAAGAGAGAGACAGAGATAGAAGGAGAGAGAGGGAGAGACAGAGAGGGAAAGACAGATGGAGAGATAGAGAGAGAGAGAAGCAGAGATGGAAGGAGAGAGAGGGAGTGTCAGGAAGGGAAAGACAGATGGAGGGCCAGAGAGAAGTAGAGAGACGGAGAGAAGGAGAAAGGTAGTGATAGAGAGGGAAAGAGAAATGGAGGAACTGAAAGAGAGACAGAGACAGAAGGACAGAGAGGGAGAGACAGATGGAGGGACAGAGACAGAAGGACAGAGAGGGAGAGACAGCGAGGGAAAGACAGATGGAGAGAGAGAGAGAGAGGCAGAGATGGAACGAGAGAGTGACAGGGAGGGAAAGACAGATGGAGGGACAGAGACAGAGACAGAGATAAACGGAGAGAGATGGAGTGACAGGGAGGGAAGGACAGATGGAGGGATAGAGAGAGACAGAGATAGAAGGAGAGAGAGGGAGTGACAGAGAGACAGAGGGAGAGGCAGAGACAGAGAGAGAAGGAGAGAGTGGGAGAGAAACAAAGGCCAAGGAAGTTGGAGAGACAGACAGAGAGAGAAGCAGAGATGGAAGGAGAGAGAGGGAGTGACAAGGTGGGAAAGACAGATGGAAAGACAGAGAGAGAGATTCAGAGAAAGGAGAGAGAGGGAAAGACAGATGGAGGGACAGAGACAGAAGGACAGAGAGGGAGAGACAGAGAGGGAAAGACAGATGGAGAGACAGGGAGAGAGAGGCGGGGGAGGGAGTGACAGGGAGGGAAAGACAGATGGTGAGACAGAGAGGGAGACAGAGATAAAAGGAGAGAGATGGAGTGACAGGGAGGGAAGGACAGATGGAAGGACAGAAGAATAGAGAGAGATACAGAAATAGAAGGAGAGAGAGGGAGAGGCAGAGAGGGAAAGACAGATGGAAAGACAGAGAGAGAAGGAGAGAGTGGAAGAGACAGAGAGGGAAAGACAGATGGAGGGATAGAGAGAGAGAGACAGAGATAGAAGGAGAGAGAGGGAGTGACAGAGAGGGAAAGACAGATGGAGGGACAGAGAGAGAGAGACACACAGAGAGAGAGGCAGAGAGAGAAGGACAGAGAGGTAGTGACAGAGAGGGAGAGACAGATGGAGAAAGAGTGAGGCAGAGGTGGAAGGAGAGAGAGCGAGAGACAGAGAGGGAAAAACAGAAGGAGGGACAAAGTGAGAGACAGAGAGAAAAGGAGAGAGATGGAGTGACAGGGAGGGAAGGACAGATGGATGGATGGATAGAGAGAGAGAGAGAGAGGCAGAGAGTGAGAGAAAAGGAGAGAGTGGGAGAGACAGAGAGGAAAAGGAAGTTGGAGAGACAGAGAGAGAGAGACAGAGAGAGAATGAGAGAGAGGGAGTGTCAGGGAGGACAAGACAGTTGGAGAGACAGAGAGAAAGAGAGATAGAAGGAGAGAGAGGGAGAGACAGAGAGGGAAAGACAAATGGAGGGACAGAAAGAGAGACAGAGAGAGTGGCAGAGATGGATGGAAGGAGAGAGAGGGAGTGTCAGGATGGGAAACACAGATGGAGGGATAGAGAGAGAGAGAGAGAGACAGAGAGAGGCAGAGTCAGAGAGAGAAGGAGAGACAGAGAGCGAAAGGCAGTTGGAGTGACAGACAGCGAGTTTGTAAGTGTGGGAGACATTCTGTATCTCCCAGTATCTCTACTGTGCACACAGGATAGACACATTCAATATATGTAAGTTACTGATACTGTGTCTGTATATGTAATTCATTCCTGATCTGTGAAGCTCTGGCACCCTGGTTGACTGCAGGATTCACTCTGCATCTATGTGTCTTTGTGCTGTATGTGAGTTGAGATCCTGCTGTATTCAGGACTTAATGTGTATCTCAGGCACTGTGTTGTCAATGCTTTGTTTAACTCATTAATGTATCAATATGTGTTTACTTGTGATTAATTTAAAATAAGGATTAACAATATTTTATTGCTGCAGGTTTTATGCAATTCTTGTTTGTGAGTTGCAGCTTGGTATCCAATTTGTAGCTCTGCAAAAGCAATTGTGAATGACGATCTTTCACATTTAGAGCATGACCTGATATGTTTAGAGCATGACCCGATTTGGGGCGGCACAGTGGCGCAGTGGTTAGCACCGCAGCCTCACAGCTCCAGCGACCCGGGTTCAATTCTGGGTACTGCCTGTGTGGAGTTTGCAAGTTCTCCCTGTGTCTGTGTGGGTTTCCTCCGGGTGCTCCGGTTTCCTCCCACATGCCAAAGACTTGCTGGTTGATAGGTTAATTGGCCTTTATAAATTGCCCCTAGTATAGGTAGGTGGTAGGGAAATATAGGGACAGGTGGGGATGTGGTAGTAATGTAGGATTAGTATAAAATGGGTGGGTGATGGTTAGCACAGACTCAGTGGGCCGAAGGGCCTGTTTCAGTGCTGTATCTCTAACTAACTAACTATGTAATGTCAAATTCCATCGGTTTGTAGAGAATGAATTAATCGTGTATGTTGTTGTCTGATCCTTAGTGACATGTTTGGACTGCTGTGTAATTCCTAGCTCAGTTTATATTGTAGGGTGTGTTATTGGGATTCATTCTGTAGCTTTCAATCAGATACATTTTGTCTGTTCTGTTTAAGATTTGATATTTGAATTGTAGCCAAGGTGACACAGTGTATTCAAATCTGATAATGTGTGTGTTTTTGGACTGTGATTGATGTATCTACCAGTCAGCTGGAGTGAAATAGAAACAACTCCTATCTCTACTGCTCTATTTGACTATTGGATTGATAGTGTGTCTCTCGACCTTGGGATCAGTGTGGGTCTGACTACTTATTTTGTTTGTTACAGTGGAAACGATGACCTGACCGTGTCACTGTAATTTGTGAGTGATACTGTACCTACTGTGTATTGGAACGAGCTGGATGCACGTTTCCTTCTGTCGAGGAATCACGACTTTCATTCTGGTTCCTTCAAGTGTTTGCCTGCAGGAAAAGAAAGGCAACTCTTATACTTGAATAACAGCTGAGTGAGAAGACAGCAAAGTGATCAAAGTAATCTTTTCAATAATAAACATTCTGAACAATCACAAAAGAAAAGTCAACGACACAAGCAGTGTCAGTGTCTGAGTCCACTGCAGTACTGCAGAACTCTGCTTCTACTTGCCAGATATTTGGAGCGGTTTTATAACAATTTTGTGACATTCAGGAACAACCCAAGCCCCGCACTGCTCCATGAATTGGAATACCCGATCGAGTAGTGACATTTGTGTAAGCCAGATTTCTATTTCCATGTCTCATCGTTCAACGGACAACAAGTAAGCACTGTTTAAAAAAGTGTCTTTAATCTTCTCACCTGGTCCCTTCAAATCTGCCGCATCTTTATTGTTCAGACATTTTTTTCCTGCTATTCACTATCCAATAACAATAAATAGTGAGATACTGGATCTGAACCAGGATCATTCATTTCTGAAGAAGGGTCACTGACCTGAAACGTTAACTCTGCTTCTCTCTCCACAGATACAGCCAGACCTGCTGAGTATTTACAACATTTCTTGTTTTTATTTCAGATTTCCAGCATCCGCAGTATTTTGCTTTTTATTATAACATTCATTACTGTTTGGAGAGAGAAATCAGCAATGATTTTCAATAGTGAGTTCATCATATTCTGTCTCTCTCTCCCTGTCCAGACACTGCCTGAGAAAGACCTCTCCCTTCCCCCCCAGCTCACTCCATGTTCCAGGACCAGTTCCTGCTCCACAATGTACATTACAAACTGTCCCCCACTCCCGCTGAATGTACCCGGTAATCAATGCTAATCTATCAGCACATCGGCAGACACGGGCCCAAATCTGTTGTACTGCTGTGAGCAGATACTGTTTGTTCACTTACCCCAGGCTTGTAATGTCTCCATTTGCAGCTGATTTAAACAATCGTCCGCTCACTCAGTGAATGGCGCTCAGAGGCAGTGCTGGGGGAAGGGGTGCGCATGCGCTCTTCTCATTTTGACGTCCAATTAGACTGGCCTATATCGCGCGTGCGCAGATCTCTGCAGCAATTCAACATTCAAAATTCAATGGGAACTTTCCCCATTTCACATTCATCAATGTCCGATTTGAAAAGCCGAACATGGGGTTAGGGTGGAGGGAGGGAGGGAGGGGAGGTGTGGGGCAACATGCAACATATAAAACTGGCAGCTAGTCCAATGTAGATGTTCAAATTGTGATCTGTCTCTGCAGGGTGTTTGTTATTATTGAGCCTCTCCTCTCAAAACAATCGGACAGAAACATGGGAAGACTGAGGGATCCGGTGTGTTTGCTGGGACTTTGCAGAGTTAATTTCAGCCAGTAAAATGTTGTTTTACCCGGGTAAAACCCGAGGTCAATGAGAGTAATGTCGGAGGGCGCTCTTCCTTATTTTATTCGAAACAAGAGACACAGGCACGGAAGTACCGCGATTACACCGGACACACAATTACAGTGACAATAGAGTTCCAGCTCCCGGTTGTTAAATGTCCTCATGTTGACAGTCTTTGCTGTGATTCTCAGGGGTTAGTTCCCGATGCCTAGGTCTTTATCCCTTAAACACTCTGAGCCAGGAGATCCTCGCAGTCCCTGTTGAAATATTGATGGACAGGAATTTTTCGAATCTTTGACCGAGTCGATCATAACCTGTTGTTCAATCATAGTCTTTATCAAAGAATTAATGAGACATTCGGTTCACGACTCAGGCCTTGAACTCGGTTTGAGCAGAGCAAAAACTGAAAGGTTCAGCACTTCTGCAAATAGAGCAGGTAAAGCTGGATCGAGGGACTCAGGGTGAATCCTACACACACAGGATAGAAGCAGTGACAGGTACTCAGGGAGGGGAACTGGTGTCGTTTCTGTTACCTATGTGTGTTCAGACCATCAGTATTAGTCTCTCACTTAGTCTGAACAGGTGCCTCCAAGAACCTGCAAATGCAGAATCCGGAAGCAGCTGTTTTGCTCAGAAATTGGTCGGAGCAGGAGAACCCCTGGCTGAGTGTGGAAACATTTTAGATATGTCCTCAAATCATCTCTCATTTGGGAAGATAATTTACAGTTCAGGGAAATTTGTCGGTAACATGTGAAGTCGAGGCTCGATGGCAGCATCCATACCTCCAAACGGGTCATTTACCTGAACCCTTCTAACACCACCTAACCCTCATGTGGCAGAGTCTGCAGATCATGCATTGGATTTATCAGCTATTTCAGAACCCATCAAACTGGAGTGTAAAAAGTGATCCATAATCGCAGGGGACTGCCTGAGATGGAGGAGAATAAATAGGTCAATATGACCATCATCAATAATAATAAAGTGCAGAGGGAGGAGAGCGAGAGGAGGGAGATAGAATTGAGAGGGGAAGTGGCGACAGAAAATGTCCTGTGATTATTGGCCAAAATAAACCTACAAGGTACAAACTCAAGTTCTGTGATCAAGTCTGAGAGTTTATTAGTCTTAACTAAGATAGATAAAGTGAATGTTTAACAACAGCAATAGGTTTGCAGCATCACTCAGCACCGGTTCTTGCTTCTGTGCTTGCTGGGGCGTGGACTTCTCTCTTTCTGCTTCCCTTGCTGTTTTCTTGACCGTACTCTATCTTCTCCTTCTAAGTGTGATAACGATGTTCCGTGGACCCCTCTGTAAGTGCCGACAATGTCCTGTAACACCCTTTCTTTTACCCGTCTTTGGGTGCAAGAATGTTCCCATCTTTTGGGCCTCCTTATCTCGAGAGACAATGGATACGCGCCTGGAGGTGGTCAGTGGTTTGTGAAGCAGTGCCTGGAGTGGCTATAAAGGCCAATTCTGGAGTGACAGGCTCTTCCACAGGTGCTGCAGAGAAATTTGTTTGTTGGGGCTGTTGCACAGTTGGCTCTCCCCTTGCGCCTCTGTCTTTTTTCCTGCCAACTACTAAGTCTCTTCGACTCGCCACAATTTAGCCCTGTCTTTATGGCTGCCCGCCAGCTCTGGCGAATGCTGGCAACTGACTCCCACGACTTGTGATCAATGTCACACGATTTCAAGTCGCGTTTGCAGACGTCTTTATAACGGAGACATGGACGGCCGGTGGGTCTGATACCAGTGGCGAGCTCGCTGTACAATGTGTCTTTGGGGATCCTGCCATCTTCCATGCGGCTCACATGGCCAAGCCATCTCAAGCGCCGCTGACTCAGTAGTGTGTATAAGCTGGGGGTGTTGGCCGCTTCAAGGACTTCTGTGTTGGAGATATAGTCCTGCCACCTGATGCCAAGTATTCTCCGAAGGCAGCGAAGATGGAATGAATTGAGACGTCGCTCTTGGCTGGCATACGTTGTCCAGGCCTCGCTGCCGTAGAGCAAGGTACTGAGGACACAGGCCTGATACACTCGGACTTTTGTGTTCCGTGTCAGTGCGCCATTTTCCCACACTCTCTTGGCCAGTCTGAACATAGCAGTGGAAGCCTTACCCATGCGCTTGTTGATTTCTGCATCTAGAGACAGGTTACTGGTGATAGTTGAGCCTAGGTAGGTGAACTCTTGAACCACTTCCAGAGCGTGATCGCCAATATTGATGGATGGAGCATTTCTGACATCCTGCCCCATGATGTTCGTTTTCTTGAGGCTGATGGTTAGGCCAAATTCATTGCAGGCAGACGCAAACCTGTCGATGAGACTCTGCAGGCATTCTTCAGTGTGAGATGTTAAAGCAGCATCGTCAGCAAAGAGGAGTTCTCTGATGAGGACTTTCCGTACTTTGGACTTCGCTCTTAGACGGGCAAGGTTGAACAACCTGCCCCCTGATCTTGTGTGGAGGAAAATTCCTTCTTCAGAGGATTTGAACGCATGTGAAAGCAGCAGGGAGAAGAAAATCCCAAAAAGTGTGGGTGCGAGAACACAGCCCTGTTTCACACCACTCAGGATAGGAAAGGGCTCTGATGAGGAGCCACCATGTTGAATTGTGCCTTTCATATTGTCATGGAATGAGGTGATGATACTTAGTAGCTTTGGTGGACATCCGATCTTTTCTAGTAGTCTGAAGAGACCACGTCTGCTGACGAGGTCAAAGGCTTTGGTGAGATCAATGAAAGCAATGTAGAGGGGCATCTGTTGTTCACGGCATTTCTCCTGTATCTGACGAAGGGAGAACAGCATGTCAATAGTCGATCTCTCTGCACGAAAGCCACACTGTGCCTCAGGGTAGACGCGCTCGGCCAGCTTCTGGAGCCTGTTCAGAGCGACTCGAGCAAAGACTTTCCCCACTATGCTGAGCAGGGAGATTCCACGGTAGTTGTTGCAGTCACCGCGGTCACCTTTGTTTTTATAGAGGGTGATGATGTTGGCATCGCGCATGTCCTGGGGTACTGCTCCCTCGTCCCAGCACAGGCATAGCAGTTCATGTAGTGCTGAGAGTATAGCAGGCTTGGCACTCTTGATTATTTCAGGGGTAATGCTGTCCTTCCCAGGGGCTTTTCCGCTGGCTAGGGAATCAATGGCATCACTGAGTTCCGATTTGGTTGGCTGTATGTCCAGCTCATCCATGACTGGTAGAGGCTGGGCTGCATTGAGGGCAGTCTCAGTGACAGCATTCTCCCTGGAGTACAGTTCTAGGTAGTGCTCAACCCAGCGGTCCATCTGTTTGCGTTGGTCAGTGATTATGTCCCCCGATTTAGATTTGAGGGGGGTGATCTTCTTGATGGTTGGCCCAAGAGCTCTCTTCATGCCATCATACATTCCTCTGATGTTTCCGGTGTCTGAGGCCAGCTGAATATGACTGCATAGGTGTTGCCAGTAGTCGTTTGCGCAACGCCTAGCTGTTCTTTGTGCAGTACTTCTGGCTGCTTTAAGTGCTGCGGATGTTAAATCGCTGGGGGCTTTCTTGTAGTTCAAAAGTGCAATGCGCTTAGCGGCTATGACAGGTTCCAGCTCTTCATTATGAGATTGAAACCAGTCTGCATTTCTCTTCGCACTTTTGCCGTAGGTGGTCAAAGCTGACTCATAGATGGCGTCTCTGATGTGGGCCCACTTGGTCTCAGCATCCCCTGTGGGAGTGTTTTGAAGGGCTGTTACAAGTGAATTTAGAAATTTTTGTAACAGCTGTGGGTGAGAAATTCTGCTCGTGTTGATGCGCGGGTGGCCCTTCTGCTTGGAATGATGCAACTTCTTTGGTCTGAGTCTAACCTTGCTGCACACCAGGGAGTGGTCGGTGTCGCAGTCCGCACTGTGGAAGCTGCGTGTGATTTGAACACTGTTTAAGGCGGCTCGCCTTGTGACAATGAGGTCTAGCTGGTGCCAACGACGTGATCTTGGGTGCCTCCATGAAACCTGGTGACAGGGTTTAGCTTTAAATTGTTTGAAGTATCCTAATTGGCCCAAGTTGACATCATTGTTTGACCCTAGTTAGTTAATGGTTCAATCTGCACACATTACAGATACTTCCTGTTCCTTTCTATTTTAGCAAAGATACTAAAGGTCACATTCTTGCTGATGGAAGCCATTTTGAGTTTGCAATTCTACAGTGTCCTATTTATCTCATCTCACCCCCTGTAAGGATGCTGTCAACCTATCTCTCCCATTGTTCTTACATAGAGGTTTTAACGGACTATAGCCTTGTAATGTCATTTCATAATGAAACAAGCATTAGCTCAAACAGACTGTAATATATTGATGTACATAGCATACAATTAGTCCTATTATTGTAGCTGTCCTTATTATTCACAAAGGCAAAATATGTCATGATCCATCACCCCCACATTGTGGGCCCCCTCCTGCTGCATGACTTTTCCTTTATGTCGTGTTTGTTATTCGTGGGAGACAACAGCGGAGTGTAGATTTTCAGTGTCAGGTGTCAGCGTGTGAGACGGAGGGTTCCGACACCACCCGGGGGTTCGAGATAATGTAATTATTAATTTTTGAGGTCAAACTTGAACTCGGGAAATTAGTGACTGCGAACTGATGTATGTGCGTTAAATCAGCTTTTATTGTCGAAATACAAAAAAGGGGCCGAATATGAAAGTATGGGAGAAAAACAGAGATCACAAAGGCAAGGACACTTGATATATAAATCAATATAAGTCGATACTATACAGACAATGTTGTAGCTTTTTCAGAGAAGTTGTGGGTGGCTCTTAAAAGAGCCTTTTTGTGTTTTGGGTGTGTTTCAGTACATTGTGGATATTTACTTGGAGCTGGTCTACTTGGTGACCGCCTTTGTACCTTCCGACACGGCGTGTTTGGCCAGCTCCCCGGGCAGCAGCAGGCGCACGGCGGTCTGGATCTCCCGGGAGCTGATGGTGCTGCGTTTGTTGTAATGGGCCAGGCGGGAAGCCTCACCCGCGATTCGCTCGAAAATATCATTCACAAACGAATTCATGATGCTCATGGCCTTGGAGGAGATGCCGGTGTCAGGGTGAACCTGCTTCATCACTTTGTACACGTAGATGGAGTAACTTTCTTTCCTGGATCTTCTCCGTTTCTTGCTGCCCTTTGTTGGCGCCTTCTTCAGAACTTTCTTGGCGCCCTTCTTGGAAGGTGCTGCAGTTTTCTTCTCGTCAACCATGATCACGATCAATTTCAGACACAGAATAACCAAAATTTCGCTCCAAGCTCGCATTTTACAGACATCCCCAGTGCCCTATGCTAATGAAGGATGGGAGAAGGCCATGTTCATGATTGGCTGGTTTACAATGATGTCACTGCCTGATGTTCTGTATCTATCTGATTGGGTATCTAAAGTAACCAATCACGTTTTGTGCTTCTCACAGACACAAACTGTCGCAGCAGTCAGATCGTCCAAACCCCTTTGCCCGCCCTTATCCATCTACATCAGTGACTTTCTGAGTCCCTCTTCCTCATCAACCATTTCTATTTTGCTAGTACGAACTCGTCTCTTTTTTAACTCTACGTATAATTTCTCTATCGTTCCCTTCCTTATCAGGATGTAGCGCCCCTCTGCACTTCCGTCCATCACCAGGACGAAACCGTCCAGTATATTGGGGGTCAGAGTGGCGCAAATGTGAGCATTGAAGTGCAAGTCCTTAAATCCATGTCGCGTGCCAAATAAGGTTGGTCAGCTGCAGTCACAAGTAACCTCATGAAAGATTTATATGACAGCGCTACTGATATGTCTTCCTTTTTCCTCAACCGAGGATCCCGCCTCCCCGCACCCCGCTCCTGTTGTTGGCAGTGCCCTCAAACGGGTCCAGCCCATTTCCCACACCTCCACCTTCACCCCTTCCCCTCTCTCCCAGAACAACGCCAGGGTTCCCCTTGTCCTCACTTTCCACCCCATCAGCCTCCACATCCAAAGGATCATCCTCCGCTATTTCTGCCACCTCAAGCTTGATGCCACAACCAAATGCATCTTCCCCTCCCTTCCCCGGTCATCATTCCAAAGGGATTGTTCCCTCCGCGACACCATAGTCCACTCCTCCATTACCTCCACCACCTTGTCCCCTTCCCACGGCACCTTCCGCTGCAATCGCACGAGGTGTAATACCGACCCAGTTATCTCCTCTCTCCTCACAATCCCAGGCCCCAAACACTCCTTTCAAGTGAATCAGCGATTTGCTTGTACTTCTTTCAATTTAGTACACTGTATTCGCTGCTCACAATGTGGTCTCCGCTACATTGGGGAGACCAAACATATACTGGGTGACCGCTTTGCGTAACACCTCCGCTCAGTCTGAAAGCATGACCCCAAGCTTCTGGTTGCTTGTCATTTCAACACTCCCCCCTGCTCTCATGTTCATATCTCTGTCCTGGGATTGCTGCAGTGTTCCAGGAAACATCAATGCAAGCTCGAGGAACAGCATCTCACTTACTGATTAGGCACAATACAGACTGCCAGACTGAGCATTGAGTTCAATAATTTCAGAGCATGACGGGGCCCCCATTTTACTTTTATTTTTAGTTATTCATTCTTATTTATATTTATTTTTCTGTTTATTTTATATCATATTAGTTGGTACAGTTTGCTGACCCACCTTTTTTTCCATGTTGGTACTTGTGGCTATTCAATTTTCATCCATTAACACCCTATCTGTATGAATGCTTTGTCTTTCAACACGCCACTAACATAATGTTTGCCTTTGCTCCATGACCTTCTGGTCAGCTATTCTGTGACGTTGTCCTTTCTACACCTTCTCCTTTGTTATCTCTTGCCCCAGCGCCGGTTTACTTGCTTAAAACCTTTCACATTTCTAATATTTACCAGTTCTGAAGAAGGGTCACTGACCTGAAACGTTAACTCTGCTTCTGTCTCCACAGATGCTGCCAAACCAGCTCAGTATATCCAGAATTTCTTGTTTTTATTATGAAAGATTTATATAGTGGCAATTACATAATTCTGGCTGAAACTAGGCGAGGCAAGGGAACTTATTATTACTGGCTACAACCATTCAGGAAAGATAGGTCTGAAAACATATGGAGGATTGTGGAACGGAAAGAATTGATCAAATATAATATGATAACACTGGCAGGGATGACGTTTTGAGTTGTTAACAAAAGAATCGATTTGGTCATAGATGCGGCATATGGCAGGAGGAAGTGCATGGACATTCTGGGTCGTGAAATGTTTGTCCTTCCCTGCAGGACATGTGAGTGTGGGATTCATTCTGTGCCCATCAGTATGTGATATTTCCCCGTGGCTTTTACTCCATATCTGCCAATCTATGGTCAATGATTTGGTCATTTCATTCAATAATTTGA
Source organism: Heterodontus francisci (assembly GCF_036365525.1). NCBI lineage: Eukaryota > Metazoa > Chordata > Chondrichthyes > Heterodontiformes > Heterodontidae > Heterodontus > Heterodontus francisci. The sequence continues at coordinate 9,236,379 of NC_090415.1, forward strand.
ATCTTCAATAGGTGATTCTGTTTTATTTTTCTCCGTAACATTCAGTTTCTAAGTGGGTGATTATGGGTTTTGTTCTGTACCTATGAGATTCTACTGAGTGAGTGTGGGTTTTGTTATGTATCTGTTAATCTCCTCTTTTGGAGTCTGGGACTTTCTCTTTATGTCAATTTCTGAATTGTGAATTTGGATTTTAATCTGCACCTGTCAGTTTCTGGTATGAAAGGTTGTTTGGTTTTGTCTCTGTACCTGTTAGTAAGAGGCATTTTTGTGTAGCTTTACACAGCACATGTTAATTGATGACATGCCAGCGTTGTTTTCACTCGACATGTCAGTCTCTGGTTTGGAGGCCTCACCTGTGTTCTGTACCAATCAGATGTCTACATATAAGGATGGGTTTTAACCTGTTTCTTTCAATCTGTTGTATGTAAGTACTGTTTATTATCTGTATCTGTAAGTTTCTGATGAACGAATGTGGACTGTATCGTCTCCCTGTCAGTGGTTCATTAAGAGATATTTTACAAGGTACCTGCCCGTTCTGATATGTGAGTGTGGGTTGTGATCTACATCTGGCCATTTCAGGTGTGAGACATGAGCATTGTTTTCACTCTGTGTACGTTAGCCTCAAGTGTCAGAAGCTGGGTTTAGTCATACATCTCATTCTCTGCTGTATGATTGTGGATTTACATCTGGACAAGTTAGTTTCTGATACGGGCGTGTGAATTTTATTCTGTATGCCAATTTCTGGTATGTGAGTGTGTGTTCTTTCTGTCCTGTCACTTTCTGCTGAACTGTATGGTGGATTTGCTTTGGATCTGTGAATTTCTGTTATGTGAATGTTGGCTTTCCTTGACATTTGTCATAGAGTTATACAGCACAGAAACCGGCCCTTTGGCCCACTGTGTCTTTGCCTCCCATCAAGCATGAATCTATTCGAATCACATTTTCCAGCACTTGACCCATAGTCTTGTATGCTATGACGTTTCACGTGTTCATCGAAATCCTTCTCAAATGCTATGAGGGGTCCTGCCTCTACCAGCCCTTCAGGTAGTGTGTTCCAGATTCCAACCACACTGCGTGAAATATTTTCTCCTCAAGTCCCCTCTAAACCTGCTGCCCACTACTTAAATCTATCTCCCCTGGTTGTTGATCCCTCCGCTGAGGGAACGTTTTCTTCCTATCTGTACTATCAATGTCCCGTGTAATTTTGTATACCTCAATCAGTTCCCCCCTCAGCCTTCTCTGCTCCAAGGAAAACAACCCTAGCCTATCCAGTCTCTCTTCATAACTGAAATGCCACAGCCCAGTAAACATCCTGATGAATCTCCTCTGCACACTCTCCATTGCAATCACATCCTTCCTTTGGTGAGTTGACCAGAACTGTACACAGTACTCCAGCTGTGGCCTAACTAGCATTTCATTCAGCTCCCTCATAACCTCCCTGCTCTTATATTCTAGGCCTCGGCTAATAAAGACAAGTATCCCATATGCCTTCCTAACCACCTTATCTACCCGTGCTGCTGCCTTCAGTGATCTATGGACAAGTACACCAATGTCCCTCAGACCCTCTGTATATCTTAGGATCTGACCATTCATTGTATATTCCCTTGCCTTGTTAGGCCTCCCAAAATGCATCACCTCACATTTTCGCACTTCTCTGGATTAAATTCCATTTGCCACTGCTCCACCCATCTTACCAGCCCATCTATATCATCCTGTAATCTAAGGTTTTCCTCCTCACTATTTATGACACCAATTTTCGTGTCATCTGTGAACTTACTGATCATATCTACTACATTCACATCTAAATCATTCATGTACACTACAAACAGCAATGGTCCCAGCACCGATCGCTGTGGTACACCACTGGTCACAAACTTTAACTCACAAAAACAACGCTCGACCATCACCCTCTGCCTCCTGCCATTAAGCCAATTCTGAATCCAATTTACCAAATTGCCCTGGATCCCATGGGCTCTTACCTTCTTAACCAATCTCCCATGTGGGACCTTATCTGAAGCCTTACTGAAGTCCATGTAGACAACATCAACTGCCTTACCCTCATCTACACATCGAGTCACCTCCTCAAAAAATTCAATCAACTTAGTTAGACACTACATTTTTTCAAGTCACCTCCTCTCTCTGCTAATTATTCTTATTTTTTGTCAAGTGCCACACCGAACCCCCCCCCCCCACCCCCCCCTTACATTTTCTGTACTCCTCTCGGGCCTCCGCTGTTTTCTGTCCTAAGCCTCTTTTTTTACTTCTCCAATCCTCTATATCCCTTGACATCCAGGGTTCCCTGGATTTGTTGGTCCTACACTTCACCTTTATGGGAACATGTTGGCCCTGATCTCTCATTATTTCCTTTTTGAATGACTCCCACTAGTCTGATGTAGACTTTCCTATAAGTAGCTTCTCGCAGTTCACTTTGGCCAGATCCTGTTTTATCATATTGAAATCGGTCTTCCCCAAATTGAGTACATTTATTTCAGGTACCTCTTTGTCCTTTTCCATAACTACCTTAAATATTACAGAGTTATGGCCACTATCCCCGAAATGCTCCCCCACTGACACTCCTACCACTTGTCCGGCTTCACTCCCTAGGATTAGGTGGAGCACGGCTCCTTCTTTTGTAGGACTTTCTACCTGCTGGCTCAAAAAGATCTCCTGTATGAACTGAAGAATTCTGCATCCTTTAAGCCATTTGCACTAAGACAATCCCAGTTGATATTGGGTAAGTTGAAATCCCCTACAATTATTACCCTATTATTTTTACACCTCTCTGAGATTTGCCTACATATCTGCTCTTCTATCTCTCCCTGACTGTTTGGAGGCCTGTCGATCACTCCCAGCCAAGTGATTACCCCCCTTTTTGTATTTATGTTCTACCCATATGGATCATTTGAGGAATGTTCGTAGTTATCATCCCTCCTTATACAGTAATTGACTCCTTGATCAACAGTGCACTGCCACCTCCTATGTTATACCCTCCCCTGTCATGCCTGAAGTTTCTAGACCCTGGAATATTGAGCTACCAGTCCTGCCCTTCCTTCAACCATGTCTCCGTGAAAACAATAATATCATATTTCCATGTGTTAATAAATGGCCTCAATTCATCTGCCTTACTAGTAAGATTCCTTGCGTTAAAATAGATGCAATCCAGCCTTGCATTGTTAGCTTGTGTCTTAACATGTCTGCCTTTTCTCTGCCTTGCAGACTGACTCAGTTTCTCTTCTATATTTGACTGTACATCAACCCTTACTGCACGTCCCCTCTGTATCCCACCCCCTTGCCAAATTAGTTTACAACCACCACCCACCCCTCACCCCCCTCCCCCAAAAGCACGTGCAAACCTCCCAGCAAGGCTGTTGGTCCCGATCCAGTTCAGGTGCAATCTGTCCAACTTGTACAATTCCCACCTTGGCCAGAAACAGACCCAGTGATCCAGGAAATTAAAGCCCTCCCTCCTGCACTATCTCTTCAGCCACACATTCATCTGCTCTATCCTCCTATTCCTATACTCACCTGCACGTGGCAGCGGGGGTAATCCAGCGATTACAACCTTTGTGGAAACCTTTTCTTTAATCTGCTACCTTGCTTTTGATGTTCATGTTGCATGACCTCATCCCTCTTTGTACCTGTCAGTTTCTGGTATGGAATAAAGATCTTTACTCTGTACCTGCTAGTTGCTGGCAAGTGATTGTGACATCAATCCATATCTGTCAGAGTGTGATGTTACTTCAGATTTTACTCTTCAGCTGTCAGTTTCTGACATGTGAATATGGATTTTCCTCATTCTGGTCACTTACTGCAATGTAAGTCACTCCTTTATTCTGTGCCTGTCAGTTTCAGGTCTGGAAGAAAGATTTTTTTCATTACCTTTTATAATCTGGCAAGTGAATGTGAGATCACCCTGTTTCTGTCAGTTTGTGACATATTACTGTGACTTTTACTCTTCACTTGTCAGTTTCTGATACGTGAATGTGTATTTTATTCTGGGTGCCTGTCAGATACTAAAATGCAAGTATGTATTCTATTCTGTTCCTGTTTGTTACTTGTAATTAATTGGAGTGTTTACTCTTGATCAGTCAGAATCTGGAATGTGAATGTGGCTCTTACTCTGTGTCTGTCTGTATTGGATTTGCCAGCAAGTGTTTTTCTTTGCCTTTCTGTTCCTGATATGTGAATGTGAATTTTACTATGTACCTCTCAGTTACTGGTATGTGATTGTGGTTTTATTCTGTCTCCACGAGCCGATGATTAGTGATTGCAGCTTGTGTCCAAGGCATGTCAGTATCTTGTTTGCACATGACCATTCTTATGTGCATGTTGCTTTATGGGAAATGACTAAAGGATTTACTCTTTCTTCTGCCATATTACTTCTATGGCTTCAAGGGCTGGTCAGAGACTGGGAATTCTGTGATGAGCAACTCATGTCCTAACTTAGTTTAGTTTAGAGATACAGCACTGAAACAGGCCCTTCGGCCCACCGAGTCTGTGCCGACCATCAACCACCCATTTATACTAATCCTCCACTAATTCCATGTTCCAACCACATCCCCACCTGTCCCTATATTTCCCAACCACCTATCTATATTAGGGGCAATTTATAATGGCCAATTTACCTATCAACCTGCAAGTCATTGGCATGTGGGAGGAAACCGGAGCACCCGGAGAAAACCCACGCAGACACAGGGAGAACTTCCCAAAGTCTTTCCACCACCTACAAGCCACATGTCAGAATTCTGATGGATTACTCTCCACTTGCTTGGTTGAGTGCAGCTCTAAAAACACTGAAGAAGCTTGATACCATCCAGGACAAATCAGCAGGCTTGATTATCTTACCATTCACCAGGTTATGCATTTACTCCCTCCACCACCAGTCCACAGTGTGTCCTATCTAAAAGATGTACTGCATCAACCTGAGGAAGTACCGTACAACAGCACCTTCCAAACCCATGACATCTGCTACTGACTGGATCATGGGCAGCAAGCTTATGAGAACATTACCACCTGCAATTTCATCTCTAGTTTGCACAACATCCTGACTTCAAAAATATAACACCATTCCTTCATCATCACTCAGCCCAAATTCTGGAACTCCCACTTTTTTGAATGACATTCATTCTGTAGCTGTTCATCAATGGTACAGTCTGAGTGTAGAACTTATTCTGCATCTGCCACTCTGAAAGACAGGATCTGTTTGTTTATATTTTAGGAACAATGAAGGAGCTCTTACACACCTAGATCTGTCCAAATATCTGTCCCTCTTTGTACGGTATGTGTGTGAGGGATTCATTCTTTATCTCAGAATGTGGAATGTGACTATATTTATCTCTGTCACTTACTGATATGTGCATGTGCACTTTTCACTCTACCTGCCAGCTTCTGATGTGAGTGGATTTTTTTATGTACCTGTCATTTACTGATGAATTGAATGGAGGTTTTGGTTTGAATCGCTCACTTTCTGTTACGTGAATATGAGTATTCCTTCGTACTTGTCAATTACTGGTATTGAAGTAAGATCTTTAAACTGCACCTAATACAAAGCAAAATACTGTTAATGCTGGAATTTGGAAATAAAAGCAGAAAATTCAGTAAATACACAGCAGGACTGCCAGCATCTGTGGAGACAGAAACAGAGTTAACCTTTCAGGTCAATGACCTTTCATCAGAAAGGTCTGTCCTGATCAAAGGTCATTGACCTGAAATGTGAACTGAATTTCTCTCTCCACAGGTGCTGCCAGACTTGCAGAGTATTTCCAGAATTTTCCATTTTCATTTACACTGTACATGGAGATGTACATTTTCTGGCAAGTGAATGTGGGATCAATATTTAACCTTTCAGTTCTGATATGCAAATGAGGGTTTTACCCAGCATGTTGTCAGTTCCTGCAGTGCAATATCTGATTTATTCTGTAACTTTATGATTGTGGTAATTGATTGTGGGTTTGACCCTACATCTACCAGTCTCTGTAATGTGAATGTGGCTATTACTCTGTATTTATCTGTGTACAATTTGTGAGTGTTTGTTTTCCTCTCCGTGTCTGTTTCTGACATGTAAATGTGGATTTTGCTATGTACCTCAGTTACTTTATGTGTATGTGCTTTATTCTGTTTCTGTCCATCTGTCGTGAGTGTAATATTTTCCCTGTACCTATCAGCATCACACTTCTTTGTATGGCCATTATTCTGCACTTGTTGGTTTATGGTACTGCTTGAATTACTCTTTCCCTCTCATTCCCTGATATGCTACTGTAAATTTTCCTCTTCACTTGTCAGATTCCACTCTGTGATAATGTTGTTTCACTGTCTGTCTGCATCTGGTATGCTATTGTAAGATTTACTGTGTGCCCATCAGCTTCTGGTATTTAATTATGGAGTTCACATTGTAACATTCAATTTGATCTGTGTGAATCTGCTTCTGCCTTGAACTGAGAGTTTCTATTCTGTGAGTGTACATTTACAAGTGTGCTTGTTAATTTCTGCTAAATAACTGTTTGTTTTACTCTGTGCATGTCAGTTGCTGCAATGGGAAGATGGGAAAGGTTTTTAATTCTGAAAATGGCTATTACTGATAAGTGAGTGTGGCTATTACTCTGTAACCCTCATTCTCAGGTATTTGAGTTTGTGTATTTTTCTTCCGGTTAGCTGTTACGCTCACTTCTCTGAAGTAAACCTCCTTTGAACCGCCTCCAACACATTTACTTCCTTCGTTAAAGGAGACCAAAACTGCACACAGTATTCTAGATGTGGTCTCACCAATGACCTGTATAACTGAAGTATAACAGGCTTGTCATTTTCAATTCCTCTCATAATAATGGATAACATTCCATTTGCCTTCTTTATGTCTTGCTGTAACTGCACACTAACTTTTCTGACTCATGCACTAGAACACCTCGATCCCTCTGCACCCCAGAATTCTGCAGTCACGCTACACTGATGTATCTTTTGATCTCCCTGACAAAGTGAACAACTTCACATTTTCTCACATTGTACATCATCTGCCAGATTTCTGCCCTGTCACTCAACCGATCTAGATCAATCTGCAACCTCCTTCTGTCCTCTTCACAACATACTTTCCTCCCTATCTTTGTTTCATCTGCAAATTTAGCTGCCATGCCATCGCTCCCCTCATCTAAATCATTGATATAAATTGTAAAAAGTGGAGATCCCAGCACACGTCACATCCTGCCAATCAGAAAAGGACCCATTTATGCATTCTCTGTTTTCTGAAAGCCAGTCAATCTTCTATCCATGCCAATATGTTACCCACTACGCCATGAGCTCATACATTGCATAATAACCTTTTATATGGCACCTTGTCAAATACCTTCTGGAAATCCAAGTACTTTATGTCAAAGGATTCCCCTTTATCCACAGTACATGTTAGTCCTTCAAAGAACTTCAATAAATCAGTTAAACATGATTTCCTCTTCACAAAACCATACTGAATATTCCTGATGACCTTGTGTTTTTCAAAATGCCCAGCTATAGCCACCTCATTGAGCAATTCTACCACCTTCTTGATCACAGGGGTTAAGCTCTCGGGGTCTATAGTTACCCTGATGAAGGGTCACTGACCTGAAATGTTAACTCTGCATCTCTCTCCACAGATGCTGCCAGACCTGCTGAGTATTTCCCACATTTATTGTTTTTATTTCAAATTTCCAGCATCTGCAGTATTTTGCTTTAAGATTACTATAGTTACCCTTTCTCTGCCTCCCTACCTTCTCGAATAGAGGGGTTATATTTTCTACAGTCCAGTCTGAAGCAACCTTTCCAGAATCTTGCGAATTTTGAAAAATTAACACCCACAAATCTATGACTTCAGTAGCCACCATTTTAAGACACTAGGATGAACACCAACAGGACCCAGGGACTTGTCAGCCCACAGCTCCATCAGTTTACTCAGTGCTGCTTCCCTGGTGATTGTAATTTCAACAAGTTCCTCTCTTCCATCCACCTCTTGATTTACAGCTATTACGGGAATGATTTTTGTCTCCGCTATTGCTAAGACAGAAGGAATTTTTTTATTCATTTCTTCTGCCATTTTCTTATTACCAAACGTTAACTCCCAATTTTCATTCCATAGAGGACCAACACTCAATTTACTTAAACTTTTCCTTTTCAAATACCGACAGAAACCCTTGCTTTCCGTTTTTAGATTTCTAGCTAGCTTACTCCCATGCTCTAATTTCTTTTCTCCTGATTAACCTTTGGTCAGAATATATAGAATGACAGAGAATGACTCAATCATCTGACCTGCCATTCATCTTTGCACAATTCTCTGCCTTTTCATTCAGGTTGATGCCTTCCTTAACTTCTTTAATCAACCATGGATTGGGGAACCTTCCCTTGGAATTATTCTTTATAGTAGGGATATACCTATTTTAAGTATTCTGAAATATCCACTTAAATGTCTGCCACTGCTTCTCTATTGAACAATCTCCTGGCCCAGTAACCCAGTTCACTTCAGCTAGCTCAGCTTTTATGCCCACATAGTTGCCCTTATTTAAGTTTACAATACTAGTCTTAGACACACTCCTCTCACTTTTAAACTGGATGCAAACTTCAATCACATTGTGATCATTGTTGCCAAGAGGTGCCTTTATCTGAGGTCATTAATTAATCCTGTCAAATTGCACAATACCCAGTCGAAAATAACCTGCTCGCCGGATGGTTCTGGAACATGCTGCTCGAAGAAACGATCTCGAAAGCACTCGATGAACTCCTCATACAGGCTTCTATTACCAATCTGATTTTTTCCAGTTTATATGTTGACTAAAATCACCCATGATTATTTCCATCCCTTTATCACAAGCACCCATTAGTTATTCTCGAATACTTCATCCTACATTGTGATTACTGTCTGAGGGCCTGTCGACGACTCCCACGAGTGCCTTTTTCCCTGACTATTCCTCATCTCCACTCAAACCGATTCTACATCCTGATCTCCTGAACCAAGGTCAGGTCTAACTATTGCAACAATACGATCCTTGATTAACAGTGCCACCCCTCCACCTTTACCTCGCTTCCTATTCTTCTTGAATGTTATATATCCATCAATATTGAGGACCCAATCCTTGTCATCCTGCAACCATGTCTCCATAATGGCGATGAGATCATATTTATTTACTTCAACATGTGCTATCAGTTCCTCTACTTTGTTATGAACGCTATGTGCATTCACATAAAGAGCCTTTGGTTTTCCCTTTTTGTTATCTTTGTCACATCTAGTGTTGACTGTCGGTCTGCTCTGAGGTTTTTTTTTTCTCTTTGCCCCTTCCTGCCATTCACTGGCCTTCATTTCCCCTGTTACTATTGTGTTCTCCTGCCCTGACTCTAACCCTTGATTTGTTACATCTACTAAAGCTTGATCCCTCTACCCCTTTGTTTCGATCAAGTACCTCTCTACATCCCTAGTTATATGGTTTTCTCGAACACTGGTCCCAGCTTGGTTCAGGTATAGACTGTCCGAGCGGTACAGCCTCCACTTTCCCTAGTACTGGTGCCAGTGCCCCACAAACTGAACCTGACTTCTCCCACACCAGTCTTGGCGGGTGTAAGTTTCACTGTATATCTCTCAATCCCTAGTCTACAATTTACCTCTGTCAGTTTTGGATTTTGAGTGAGGCTTTATCTGTACCTGTCAGTTTGTTTTATGTGAGAAAAGTCTTATTCAGTACCTTTCAGCTTCTTGTGTGTAAAAGTATCTGGGTTGTACTTTGTCCCCATCAGTACATGGTATGTGAGTGTGGATTTGACACTTAATATTACATTCTTGGGTGTATGAGTGGGTGTTCACACTTTATCTTTGATTGTCTAGTATGCCAATTTAAGGTTTGACTTGTGCCCTTAAACGTCTCATGTGTAGCTGAGGCTTTTACCCTCTCTCTGTCACTGTCTGGTATAAGAGTAAGAGTTTCAGTCTGGTTTTTGAGTGTGGATTTTACACCATATCTCTCCATGCTCTCGGATGTGAATGTGATATTTAATCTGTACATGCCAGTTTCTGACATGTAGCTGTGTGGTTTACTTTGTACATTGTCATTCTCTGATATGTGACTGCCAATTTTATTCTGAACCTGTCTGTTTTATATTTCTGTTTGTGTGAGTTTTAACCTGTATCTGTCAGTATCTGGTATATGAAACTTCTTAATTATGTGCGTGTTGATCTGTATCTGAGAGGATCTGAAGTGCAACTGTTAGGTTTTCTTTGTACCTGTCAGTGTCTCTTATGGATGAGAGACTTTCACTCCCTTAACTGTTAACTTCTTGCAATTCATTATGGATTTCACTCTGTGTCAGTCTCTGGGAGGTAAATGTGGCATTTTTACTGTATCTCCTAATTTCTGATATGTGAGCGTTGATTTTAATGTGTACCTCTTGGTTTCTCCTGTGAGTCTTTTTACAATCTGTTTCTGCCAGTTTCTCATATGTGAGGGTGGCATTTATTCTGTACCTGTTACTTTCCGAAATGTGGGAAGAATTTACTCTTTCCCTGTCAGTTGCTGATATGTGAATGTGGGTTTATTCTGGATCTTTCAATCTTTGGAATTTGAGTCCATGCTTTACCCTATATCTGTTTGCTTCTGTTAAGTGAATGAGGGATTAAATCTGTTCCAGTGCATTGATTGTATATGAATGTAGTTTTCAGTCTGCACCTGTCAGTGGATGAAAAATGAAGGTGGTTTTATTTATCTTTCTGCCAGATTTTGTTATGTGACTGTTGTTTTATTCTGTACCTGTTATTTTCTGGGATATGATTGTGGTTTTTGATCTGTACCTGTCAGTTTCTATTACTTGAGTGAGTTTTACTTTGCACCAGTTGTCTTCTGTTATGTGAGTGTCAGTTCTAAGCTGCACCGGTAAAGTTAAGGTAATATAGTGTGGTTTTATTCTGTATCTTTCAAACTCTAGTGTGTGACATGTGGCCTTTCTCTGAATCTGTCGATTTCTGCTCTGTAATTGTATGTTTTAAACTGCAACATACAGTTCCTGATAGGTGTTTGAGCACATTTTCTTTTTTCTGCAGCTATCTATGTCTACTACAATGTCTATGTGTGTTATTCCTAGATTTCAATTTCTGTTATTGAAGAATTGATTTTCCTTTGTGCTTCTCAGTCTCTGCAATGTGTCCATGTCTGTTACTGGTAACTGTCTGTCTCTGTTAGGTGACTCTGGTGTTATTCTCTATCTGACAGTCTCTTGCCTGTGAGTGGTTTCATTTTCTTCTCTGTATCTGTCAGTTTCCTTTCTGTGGCTGAATGTTTTAATCTTTACTTAAACTATTTAATAATTTGTAAATGTGAATTTCACTTTGTGCCTGTCTGTTTATATTATATGAATGTGTTTATTTTTACTTTGTCAACATCAGTTTCAGGCATGTGAGGGTGAGATTCACTGTCTCCAGGATGCACCCTCTTGTGAGATTGACAGAGTGCCTTTTACTCTGATAGTGGGTTCTGCTTTTGAACTTGACCTAACTTTCAGCAGTATTGATTTGGAATGGATTGGATACAATGTCTGTCTCTTCTGATTTGTTTGATTGCTGGATTGGAAATGTGTCTCTAAACTTAGGATCAGTGAGAGTTTGACTACATCTGCTTCTTGTGACAATGACATGAACTGAAGGCCTATGGGAGTGGTACTGTACCTTGTCTGTGATGGAAGGAGCCGACTGCACTTGCCCTTGTGCCTGGGAATCATCACATTCATTCTGCTCCCTTGAACTATTTGCCAACAGAAAGGAAGAAAACTATGTCTTGTAAGTCACGATCAGTTGAGTTGGAAGCTAGAAAAGAGATTAATGTAACATTTCAATTAATAATATTTATGACTAATCACAAAGGCGAAAGAAAAATACAAAGAATATCACTGTCTGATTCCACTGCAGCTCTCAGCATCTGCTGACGAGGTGTGTTGGCAGTTTCACAGCAATTCTGGGACATCCAGAAACAAGCCAACATCTACACTGCTCCAAGGTTGGGACAACCTGATGGAGCAGGGATATTTGTGCAGGTCAGGTTTCTATTTCCATCTGGCATTATAATGTAATAACCTAAGAACTAGGAGCATGAGTCAGCCATTCAGCCTCTCCAGCCTGATCCACCATTTAATAAAATCATGTCTGATTTGATCTTGGCTTCAGCTCCATTATTCTGCCTGGCTAAAAACCCATTACTCCCTTGTAGATAAAAAAAACTCATCCTGGAATATATTTAATCATCAGCATCCACTGCTCTCTTAGGTATAGAATTCCTTAGATTAATGACGCTTTGAGAGATGAAATTCTTCCTTACCTCCGTCTAAAATGGGAGACTCCTTATTCTGAAACTGTGCGCCGTGGTTCTTGATTCCCTCAAGAGGGGAGATATCTTTGCAGCATCTACTCTGTCAAGACCCCTCAGAATCTTACATTTTTTCGATAAGATTAGATCTGATTATTACAAACTCCAATGAGTGTAACACAACCTGCTCAACCTTTTGCTCATAACGCAACCTATTCATCGCAGGAAGCAACCGAACGAACCTTGCCTGAACTGCATCCAATGCACGTATATATCCCTCATGAGCGAAGGAGACCACAACTGTATCCAGTAATCCAGGTGAGGTCTCAACAACACCCTGCAGAGTTGGAGAAAGACTTTCCTACATTTATATTCCATCCCCCTTGCAATAAATGCCAACAGTCAGGCTCTGTTTTCACTATTCACTTTTCAATAACAACAAACAGCGTGAAATAGGAGCTAAACCAGGGACAAGTATTACAGGATGAGGAGAGAAAACAGCCATGAATTTCAACAGCAGCTTCTTCATCTTTTGTCTCAATTACGCAGTGCACACGCAGCCCGAGAAATGCCTCTGCCTTCCGCCGCTCACTCCATGTTACGGGATCACTTCCTGCCTCACTCTGCCTCTTGCAAACAAATGGACGTTCAGCAGCCGAGCTGGCGGAAGGGAGCGCATGCGCTCTGAAGGTTCGCAATAATCAGCGGTGTGGGCGGGGCTATGCCGCGCATGCGCTTCTTTCGGCAAGGTTGTGAAATTCAATAAAATCAATTGGAACTTTATCCAGTTGAGTTTTTTCACATTTTGAGCAATGAAACCGGGGCTGTGGGTAAGATAGTGATGTTTCCCTTCTGGGAGATTACCCCTTTGTGAAGTTCAACTTGAGGTTATTCTCTGCAGTGTGCTTGCTGTCCTTCAGCCCGGCTTCTCAAAGCAATCCTCTGAGGGAGTCGGTGTGTTTGCTGGGATCGCGCAGGAGTTAATATCTGACAATAACAGTCCTACATTCATGTCAGCAGATTTAAACTGTCGGTCACTGAGAGTCATAGCGAACGGTTTGAGCTGAAAGATTGCAGAGAGCTCAACAGGGCAGAAACAAGTTAAATTTGGGACATTGTGTGCCTCACTTTCGGACACGTCCTCGGAATGTGAGATTAATAATGTGGCTGCCTGTTGCACCATATCAGTGAGAGATGAGTTTGTATCGTCGCTCTTCCCTGGCGGAACTTTCGAGATGAAACAAATCTTACAGTTCAGCCTACAACTCAATAATTACAGGCTCAGTCGTGGGCAAAATATTGGAATCCATTCAGAGAGACAGGATAAACTGTCACTTAGAAAGACAAAGATTAATCAAGCATAGTCAGCGTGGATTTGTGAAGGGAAGATCTCGTCTGACCAACTTGATCCAATTTCTTGAAGAAGTAACAAGGAAGTTGTATGATGGCACTGCAGTTGATGCGGTCTAGATGGATTTTAGCAAGGATTTTGACAAGGTCCCACATGGCAGACTGGTTAAAAAAATAAAATCCCGCGTGATCCAGGAAAATGCAGTAAGCTGGATGCAAATTAGGTTTAGTGGCAGGCAATAAATGGTAATTGTTAACGGGTGTTTTTGCGATTGGAGGGCTGTTTCCATTGGCGTTCCGCTTGGCTCAGGACTGGGTCACCTGCTCATTGTGGGATATATTCATGATTTGGACGTAAATGTACGGAACATGAATAAGAAGCTTACAGATGACATAAAAAATGGTCGTGTGATTGAAAACGAGGAGGATTGCTGTCGGCTGCAGGAAGGTCTGGACATATGAGCAAAAAATGGCAAATGGAATTCAACCCGGATAAGTGTGAGGCGATGCATTTTGGGAGGTCAAACAAGGCAAAGGAATACACGATTAATGGGAATATAGTGAGTTGTGTAGAGAATGTGAGGGACCTTGGAGTAAATGACCACTGACCCAGAAGGTAGCAGGACAGGTCGATAAGGTGGTTCAGAAGGCATATGGAATCCTTCCCTTTATTAGCTGAGGTATAGAATATAATAGCAGGAAGGTTATCCTGGAAATATATCAACCATTGGTTAGGCTACAAATTGAGTACTGTGTGCAGTTCTCATCACCTCATTATTCTTTTGGGCCTCCTTATCTCGAGAGACAATGGATACGTGCCTGGAGGTGGTCAGTGGTTTGTGAAGCAGCGCCTGGAGTGGCTATAAAGGCCAATTCTGAAGTAACAGGCTCTTCCACAGGTGCTGCAGAGAAATTTGTTTGTTGGGGCTGTTGCACAGTTGGCTCTCCCCTTGCGCCTCTGTCTTTTTTCCTGCCAACTACTAAGTCTCTTCGACTCGCCACAATTTAGCCCTGTCTTTATGGCTGCCCGCCAGCTCTGGCGAATGCTGGCAACTGACTCCCACGACTTGTGATCAATGTCACACGATTTCATGTCGCGTTTGCAGACGTCTTTATAACAGAGACATGGACGGACGGTGGGTCTGATACCAGTGGCGAGCTCGCTGTACAATGTGTCTTTGGGGATCCTGCCATCTTCCATGCGGCTCACATGGCCAAGCCATCTCAAGCGCCGCTGACTCAGTAGTGTGTATAAGCTGGGGATGTTGGCCGCTTCAAGGACTTCTGTGTTGGAGATATAGTCCTGCCACCTGATGCCAAGTATTCTCCGAAGGCAGCGAAGATGGAATGAATTGAGACGTCGCTCTTGGCTGGCATACGTTGTCCAGGCCTCGCTGCCGTAGAGCAAGGTGCTGAGGACACAGGCCTGATACACTCGGACTTTTGTGTTCCGTGTCAGTGCGCCATTTTCCCACACTCTCTTGGCCAGTCTGAACATAGCAGTGGAAGCCTTACCCATGCGCTTGTTGATTTCTGCATCTAGAGACAGGTTACTGGTGATAGTTGAGCCTAGGTAGGTGAACTCTTGAACCACTTCCAGAGCGTGGTCGCCAATATTGATGGATGGAGCATTTCTGACATCCTGCCCCATGATGTTCGTTTTCTTGAGGCTGATGGTTAGGCCAAATTCATTCCAGGCAGACGCAAACCTGTCGATGAGACTCTGCAGGCATTCTTCAGTGTGAGATGTTAATGCAGCATCGTCAGCAAAGAGGAGTTCTCTGATGAGGACTGTCCGTACTTTGGACTTCGCTCTTAGACGGGCAAGGTTGAACAACCTGCCCCCTGATCTTGTGTGGAGGAAAATTCCTTCTTCAGAGGATTTGAACGCATGTGAAAGCAGCAGGGAGAAGAAAATCCCAAAAAGCGTGGGTGCGAGAACACAGCCCTGTTTCACACCACTCAGGATAGGAAAGGGCATTATAGAAATGATGTAATTGCATTATAGAGGGTACAGAGGAGATTTACAAGGACATTTTCGGGACCTAAAAATGCAGCTATGAGGAAAGATTGGGTGGGCTGGGATGTTCTCCTTGGAACAGAGAAGGGTAGATCTGATTGAAATATATTACATTTTTAGGCCTGGATCGAGTGGAGGTCAATGGCCCATTTGCCTTCATAGAGAGTGACACGGCGGCAAAGACTTAAAGTGCTTGGTAGAAAGATTAGAGGGGAAATAAGGGAAAGTTTTCCTCACCTAGCAATGCAAAACTGGGCATCCATGTGGGTCTGTGGGGCATTCGGATTAATGTATACAGTACTGGTCTCCTTATTTAAGGAAGGGTGTAAATGTGTTGGAGGCAGTACAGAGAAGGTTTACTAGGCTAATGCCTGGAATGGACGGGCTGTCTTAAGAGGAAATATTGGACAAGCAAAGCTTGTATCCACTGGAACTTAGAGTAAGATGTGACTTGATTGAAACATATAATATCCTGAGGGGTCTTGACAGGGTGGATGTGGAAAGGATGTTTCCCCTTGTGGGAGAATCTCTAACAAGGGGTCACTGTTTAGAAATAAGGGGTCGCACATTTAAGACAGAGATGAGGAGATTTTTTTTCTCAGAGGGTCGTGAGACTTGGGAATTCTCTTCCTCAGAAGGCGAAGGAAGCAGAGACTTTGAATATTTTTCAGGTCCAGGTAAATAGATTCTTGACAAGAAAGGGTGTGCAGAAAACCGGGTCGAGCTGGAAATGTGGAGTAATCAGTTCAGAAATAAACTTATTGAATGGCAGAGCAGGCTCGAAGGGCTGAGTGGCCTACTCCTGCTCCTAATTCGTATGTTCGTATAAGATGAGCGAGGTACCAACAGCAGCAGAATTGTACTCAACCCCAATCTTTAAGCGCATGGCCTGGCATATCCCTCACTCTACAATTAACATCAAACCAGGAGACCAAACGTGATTCAATGAAGAGTGCAGCAGGGCATGCCAGAAGCAGCACCAGGCATACCTCAAAACGAGGTCTCAACCTGGTGAAGCTACAACACAGGATTCCTTACATGTCAAACTGCGTATGCAGCATCCGATAGACAGAGCCAAGCGATTTCATAACCAATGGATCAGATCTAAGTGCAGCAGTCCTGTCACATCCAGCCGTGAATGGTGGTCGACAACTAAACAACTAACTGGAGGAGGTGGCTCCACAAATATCCCCATCTTCAATGATGAGGGAGGCCAGCACATCAGTGCAAAAGATAAGGTTGAAGCTTTTACAACAATCTTCGCTAGAAGTGCCCAGCTAATGATTCATCTCAGACTATTCCTGAAGGCCCCAGCATCACAGATGCCAGACTTCAGCCAATTCGAATCACTCCGTGTGACATCAAGTAACGACTAAAGGTCCTGGATACTGCCAAGGCTCTGGGTTCTGACAATGTTCTCCAATAGTACTGAAGACCTGTGCTCCAGAACTTGCTGCGCCCATAGCCAATCTGTTCCAGTACAGCTACAACACTGGCATGTACCTAGCAATGTGGAATATTCCCCAGGTATGTCTTGGACACCAAAAGCTGGACAAGTCCAAGCTGGCTAATTAGACCCCATCAGTCTACTCTCAATCATCAATAAAGTGATGGAAGGTGTCATCAACAGTGCCATCAAACGGCAGTTGCTCAGTAATAACCTGGTCAGTGACGTTCAGTTTGTGTTCCACCAGTGCCACTCAGCTCCTGACTATATTACAGCCTTGGTTCAAACACGGACAAAAGAGCTGAACTCAAGAGTGAGAAGAAAGTGACTGCCCTTGACATCAAGGCAGCATTTGACCGAGTATGGCATCAAGGAACCCGAGCAAAACTGAGGTCAATGGGAATCACGGGGAAAATTCTCTGCTGGTTGGAGTCTTACCTAGTGCAAAGGAAGATGGTTGTGGTTGTTCGAAGTCATTCATCTGAACTCCAGGACATCACTGCAAGAGTTCCTTAGGGTATTGTCCTATGTCCAACCATCTTCAGCTGCTTCATCAATTACTTTCCTTCAATCATAAGGTCAGAAGTGGGATGTTCACTGATGATTGCACAAGGTTCAGCATGATTTATGACTCCTCAGCAACTGACAGTCTGTGTAGAAATGCAGCAAGACTTGGACAATATCCAGGCTTGTGCTGATAAAAGGCAAGTAACATTCACGCCACACAAGTGCCAGGCAACTACCATCTCCAACAAGAGGGAATCTAACCATCTCCCCTTAACATTCAATGGCAATTAGCATCGCTGAATCCCCCATTATCAATATCCTAGGGTCTACCATTGACCAGAAACTGAACTGGAGTAGCCATATAAATACCGTGGCTACAAGAGCAGATCAGAGGATAGGAATCCTGCGACGAGCAAATAACCTGCTGACTCCCCAAAGCTTGTCCACCATTTACAAGGCGGGAGTCAGGAGTGTGATGGAATACTCTCCACTTGCCTGGATGCGTTCAGATCCAACAACACTCAAGAAGCTCGACACCATCCTGGACAAAGCAGCCCACTTGATTGCCACCCCATGCACAAACATTCACTCCCTCCACCACCGACACACAGTAGCAGCAATGCGTACCATCCACATGATGTACTGCAGCAACACACCAAGGCTTTTTAGACAGCACCTTGCAAACCCGTGAACACTACCAACTGGAAGCACAAGGGTAGTAGATGCATGGGACCACCATCACCTGCCAGTTCCCCTCCAAATCACACATCATCCTGACTTCGAACTGTATTGCCATTCCTTCACTGTCGCTATGTCAAAATTCTGGAACTCCCTTCCTAACAACACTATGATTGTACCTACCTCACATGGAGTGTAGTGGTTCAAGAAGCCATCTCACCACAACCTCCTCAAGGGCAGTTATGGATGGGCAATAAATGCTGGCCAAGTCAACAACACCCACATCATATGAATGAATAAATCAAACAGGGTGGTGGTGGTCTGGAACTCACTGCCTGAAAGGGTAGTTGAAGTATAAACCTTCAAATCATTCAAAAGAAGTCTGGATATGCGTCTCAAGTGCCGTAATCTGCCGGGTTACGGACCAAATGCTGGCAGGTGGGATTAGAATGGGTGGAGATTTTTTCGGCTGGCACAGATACGATGGGTCAAGTGGTTCCTTTCTGTGCCATAAACGTTCAATGTTTCTATGATTCTGAGTGAAAGCATATCTCTCCTTCTCACCATCACCCAAGCCTCTCGCCCACTCCAGATCTTTCTCTCTCTCTCTGCCTTTTTTTCGCTATTGATGCTGTCTCTCTCTCTCACTGCCTTTGGTGCTGTATCTATGTTGGCGATACAGTTACTGAGTGTTATGTGTATGCATTCTATTGTAGTACTGATAGTCTCTCTCTCTCTCTCTCTCTGATGATACAGGTGAAGGTGAAATACTGTTGTTCAGTGTGATATGGACACACAGTTGGAAATTATAATAATAAAAGCAAAATACTGCGGATGCTGGAAATCTGAAATAAAAACAAGAAATGCTGAAAATACTCAGCATGTCTGGTATCATCTGTGGAGGGAGAAGCAGAGTTAACGTTTCGTGTCAGTGACCTTTCTTCGAACCCCTTCACCCCTATGTCACCTTCACCTGTATCATCAGAGAGAGAGAGAGACAGACAGACATAGAGCGAGTGAGAGACTATCAGTACTACAATAGAATGCATACATAAAACACTCACTAACTGTATCGCGAACATAGATACAGCACCAAAGGCAGAGGGAGAGACACAATTCCGAAGAAAGAGTCACTGACCCGAAACGTTAACTCTGTTTCTCTCTCCACAGATGCTGCCAGACCTTTTGGAAATGTAAGACTGATACACTCTCTCTCTCCCTCTCTCACCCCTCTCTCTCTTTCACTCTCCCTCTCTCTGTCCCTCTGTTGCTGTATATTAAAGGGTAATGGTGTTATTGAGCGTGTTATGGACACGCTGAACAGACGGTGTCTTCAGTCCTGCATCGAAGGACGGAGAGAACCAGCCTGTCACTGCCTGGAACAAAAAAAAACACAGCGTCTGAATGTGGGATTATTCTGGAACTGGACATCTCTCCTTGTTGACAATGGGATGTCTGGGACACCTGGAAAAATATGGATAGACTATAGGAAGAGACAGTCGATAATTTGTATTTTCACCGTCAGGAAACATGTTTCTGTGTGCGATCAATAACATCAAACCGGACAGTAGTTTGAACACATTCAAAGCTGTGATTTGCTCTTGCCGTCGAACCTGATAAACAGACAACATTCGCAGCGCCAGTCTCAGAGTGTTTAACACTTACTGAGTCTAGAAAATACAAATACCCACCGTGAATCCGCAGCACAGGCCGAGCGGAGGGGAAATCCTGTCCTGGGAACGCTAAATTGAGCGAACAGTTCGTCCTGAGATTGTGTGGATGTGAATATTGTGGAAGAGAGTGTATTGAAGGGACGGGCGCGTTCGTCTAATGCCACTGTGTTTGTGGGTCTGGTCTCATCGTCGGATTTCCGAGTCCCTCTTGCGTAAAAAAACAAGATTTTCCAGTCAAAGAAGCACTTTGCTCCCCTTCTAATCCTCAAAGTGGGAATTCAGTGTTGTTTGTTTGTTGATTTCAAGATTTTAATCGAAAAGTATGGAACATGTCAGCGATCGGCTGAGAGAGAGTCATCAGTGCAGCAATGAAACGGGTTTCAGTCGAAAATGGAGTCTTTACTTCAAGTGAAACCTTTGTGACAGCAAACATTCTGATGTCAGAGACAGGAAGGATCTAGCCTGGGACTCTGGAATACCCGAATTTCAGTGGAATTGGAGAGTTTAGGACCAGAGAGAAACACGTGAGAGGCAGCAGGAGCCGGGAGCTGACAGCAGGTTGTCTCCGCCCCGTCCGCTCGCTGCCTTTAAGTTGCTCAGTGCCGACACCACCAGGTTCATTTCTGACCCAGTTCTGACTGACAGAGAGACTTTGTGCAGAGTCCTGGACATGACCGATACTGCAGCCGCCGAAACGGCTCCTCCAGCCGCCGCCGCTCAAGTCAAGACTCCCAAGAAGAAGAAGGCGGCTCTTCGGAAGGGGTCAGGCGGTCCCAAGTTGGGCGAGCTGATCCTCAAGACTGTGGCGGAATGCAGTGTCCGCAGTGGGATGTCACTGCAGGCAATAAAGAAGGCTCTGCGTGTTAAAGGTGTCGATGTGGAGAAGGGCAAGTTCCAAATCAAGCAAAGTATCAAGCGGCTTGTGACGAAAGACTTCCTGGTGCAGACGAAGGGCACGGGGGCCTCCGGCACCTTCAAAATCGCGAAACAGGAAAAGAAGGGAAATGTGGTGAAGAAGATTACTCCTGCTCCTATCTGTTTCTGTTAAGTTGGTCATTCGGCCCGTCGTGTCGCGGCCGGCTCTCTGCAAGACCAGCTCACCTCCTCCCACCGACCCGCCTTTTCTCCATTGCTCTGCAGTTTTGTTTTATTCTCGATATAATTATCCAATTCTGTTTTCAGGGTCTCGATTGAATCTGCCCCCAACACACTCGATGTTATTCCTCTCCAATTTCAGATATTTCTGAAGGAATGGGAATATTCTTGCATGACTCACTTTTAGCCAGTAGATGGCATCAGTCTACAATGATTTGGATCTTGTGATTTGTGTACACACATATCGACCGCAATGGGTCTGCTGCTGCCCGGGGAGTTCTCCAAGCACGCCGCCTTGGCAGGGACAAAAACACTGACGAATTATCCCAGTTCCTTGTAAATCTCCACAATATACAGAAATAAAACACGAAACGCAACATCTCTCTTAAAATCCGCCTTCAGCTTCTTTGAAACAACTGCCCTGAAAACAAAAACTGACCCTGCCCGGAAGTGAGTTTGGCATCAGATAACACAACGGCTCTTCAAAGAAACATCAAATTGGCGAAAGATAGAGCTGCTACCTCTTGTTGATTCCAACACATAAGCGTCTCAGAAGGATTTGACCACCCTCTTTACTGTCCACTGACAACTCTCGAAGCAGAGTGACTCAGATTCCTTTGTCTCCATATTGTAGCTGGGAATTTCAGGACCTTGCAGTTCTCAGTGTGAGAGCAGTGACACCATTGTATACAAGTCATTTTATCAGAGTAGCTCATTTTAGAACTCAAGACACGCCTTAGTGGTATATAAACGGTAGAATTGTAAAAAAAAAAGTCTTGCAAATATGGCAAGAGAAAATTAAAAGGCATTCCATTTGATGAGCAGATAAAAGCTTGACTCCAGTACAATTCATAGCAACACAAAATAACGCGAAAAGTATAACATTACCGTCTCTCAGACAGTAACCAGCCCTTTCACAGATAAAGTGGGCGGCTCTTAAAAGAGCCTTTGGGTTGACAAATTCAGGTCAGGCCGCTTCACTTGCCCTTCGTGCTGGGAGCGCTGGTTTTCTTGGGCAGCAGCACGGCCTGGATATTAGGCAGCACACCGCCTTGTGCGATGGTCACCCCTCCAAGCAGCCTGTTGAGCTCCTCGTCGTTGCGGACGGCCAGCTGCAGGTGTCTGGGGATGATACGGGTCTTCTTGTTGTCCCGGGCCGCGTTCCCGGCCAGCTCGAGGATTTCAGCTGTCAGATACTCGAGCACAGCAGCCAGATAGACCGGGGCTCCGGCACCCACCCGCTCAGCATAGTTGCCCTTTTTCAGGAACCTGTGAACACGGCCCACCGGGAACTGCAGTCCAGCTCGGGAGGAGCGGGACTTGGCCTTGGACCGAGCTTTCCCACTGGTCTTCCCTCTTCCAGACATTTCCACAATCTCACAAGCACTTTCACGAAGAATGTTGAGATCCGCCCACATTCCTCCTCCTTGTACCTTCTGGAGGAATGGAGTGGTGGGCACTGCTGATTGGTCACTCTGCTCTGTGCTCTTCATGTAACCAATCGGAGAGCTGCTGAATTCACCAATCAGGAGACGCCAAGGAGATGTGGGCGGAAAATAACGGCGCCAAATTGTCAGACTGCAACCGATTTTTCAAATTTGAAAAGCCCGCCAATATATTGGGGCGACTTCAATATAGAATATTATATTCATAGTTCTTTTTTTACGGTTAAATAAATAAAACCTTTTTCATATTGTGTTATTCTACATTTGGTAACAAGTTCCAGATTGGCTTTTACATTCTGACATCTATTCGGGTTTACTCTCTGTCCTTTTTGAAACCAGCGAGCAGAAAGTCTCTTTCACAACATTCTCCAACCGGGCACATTTCATGTCAATTTTCATAATAATACCGCATCACTGATGAACGATTGTTTGTTATTCGTGGGAGACAACAGCGGAGTGTAGATTTTCAGTGTCAGGTGTCAGCGTGTGAGACGGAGGGTTCCGACACCACCGGGGGTTCTAGATAATGTAATTATTAATTTCTGAGGTCAAACTTGAACTAGGGAAATAAGTGACTGCGAACTGATGTATGTGCGTTAAATCAGCTTTTATTGTCGAAATACAGAAAAGGGGCCGAATATGAACACGTCCGAGAACAAACCTCACAAATGGTCAGTGGTCAGTAATTTATGTTCGGGACATTATTAGTTAGAGACAGAAAGATCGCACGAGCAGTGAAACTGCATTAACCAGAATCTATGGGAGTAAAACAGAGATCACAAAGGCAAGGACACTTGATATATCGTGGGAGTCAGTTGCCAGCATTCGCCAGAGCTGGCGGGCAGCCATAAAGACAGGGCTAAATTGTGGCGAGTCGAAGAGACTTAGTAGTTGGCAGGAAAAAAGACAGAGGCGCAAGGGGAGAGCCAACTGTGCAACAGCCCCAACAAACAAATTTCTCTGCAGCACCTGTGGAAGAGCCTGTCACTCCAGAATTGGCCTTTATAGCCACTCCAGGCGCTGCTTCACAAACCACTGACCACCTCCAGGCGCATATCCATTGTCTCTCGAGATAAGGAGGCCCAAAAGAAAAAAGATAAGTCGATACTATACAGACAATGTTGTAGCTTTTTCAGAGAAGTTGTGGGTGGCTCTTAAAAGAGCCTTTTTGTGTTTTGGGTGTGTTTCAGTACATTGCGGATATTTACTTGGAGCTGGTGTACTTGGTGACCGCCTTTGTACCTTCCGACACGGCGTGTTTGGCCAGCTCCCCGGGCAGCAGCAGGCGCACGGCGGTCTGGATCTCCCGGGAGCTGATGGTGCTGCGTTTGTTGTAATGGGCCAGGCGGGAAGCCTCACCCGCGATTCGCTCGAAAATATCATTCACAAACGAATTCATGATGCTCATGGCCTTGGAGGAGATGCCGGTGTCAGGGTGAACCTGCTTCATCACTTTGTACACGTAGATGGAGTAACTTTCTTTCCTGGATCTTCTCCGTTTCTTGCTGCCCTTCACTGGCGCCTTCTTCAGAACTTTCTTGGCGCCCTTCTTGGAAGGTGCTGTAGTTTTCTTCTCGTCAACCATGATCACGATCAACTTCAGACACAGAATAACCGAAATTTCGCTCCAGGCTCGCATTTTATAGACATCCCCAGAACCCTATGCTAATGAAGGATGGGAGAAGGCCATGTTCATGATTGGCTGGTTTACAATGATGTCACTGCCTGATGTTCTGTATCTATCTGATTGGGTGTCTAAAGTAACCAATTACATTTTGTGCTTCTCACAGCCACAAACTGTCGCAGCAGTCAGATCGTCCAAACCCCTTTGCCGGCCCTTATCCATCTGCATCAGTGACTTTCTGAGTCCCTCTTCCTCATCAATCATTTCTATTTTGCTAGTACGAACTCGTCTCTTTTTTCACTCTACGTATAATTTCTCTATAGTTCCCTTCCTTATCAGGATGTAGCGCCCCTCTGCACTTCCGTCCATCAACAGGACCGAATCGTCCAGTTTAGTGGGGGTCAGAGTGGGGCAAATGCGAGCATTGAAGTGCAAGTCCTCAAATCCATGTAGCGTGCAAAATAAGGTTGGTCAGCTGCAGTCACAAGTAACCACATGAAAGATTTATATGTCAGCGCTTCTGATATGTCTTCCTTTTTCCTCAACCGAGGATACCCTTGTCCTCACTTTCCACCCCATCAGCCTCCACATCCAAAGAATCATCCTCCGCCATTTCTGCCACCTCCAGCGTGATGCCACTACCAAATACATCTTCCCCTCCCTTCCCCTGTCAGCATTCCGAAGGGATCGTTCCCTCCGCGACACCCTCGTCCACTCCTCCATTACCCCCACCACCTTGTCCCCTTCCCACGTCACCTTCCCCTGCAATCACAGGAGGTGTAATACCTGCCCCTTTACCTCCTCTCGCCTCACAATCCCAGGCCCCAAACACTCCTTTCGAGTGAAGCAGCGATTTACTTGTACTTCTTTCAATTTAGTATACTGTATTCGCTGCTCACAATGTGGTCTCCGCTACATTGGGGAGACCAAACGCATACTGGGTGACCGCTTTGCACAACACTTCTGCTCAGTCTGAACGCATGACCCCGAGCTTCCGGTTGCTTGTCATTTCAACACTCCCCCCTGCTCTCATGCTCATATCTCTGTCCTGGGATTGCTGCAGTGTTCCAGGGAACATCAACGCAAGCTCGAGGAACAGCATCTCATTTACTGATCAGGCACAATACAGCCTGCCAGACTGAGCATTGAGTTCAATAATTTCAGAGCATGACGGGCCTCCCATTTTACTTTTATTTTTAGTTATTCTTTCTTATTTATATTTATTTTTCTGTTTATTTTATTTTATATCATCTTAGTTGGTACAGTTTGTTTACCCACTTTTTTTTCCATGTTGGTACTTGTGGCTATTCAATTTTCATCCATTAACACCCTATCTGTGCTAATGCTTTGTCTTTCAACACACCATTAACATAATGTTTGCCTTTGCTCCATGACCTTCTGGTCAGATATTCTGTGATGTTGTCCTTTCTACACCTTCTCCTTTGTTATCTCTTGCCCCACCTCCGCTTTACTAGCTTAAAACCTTTCACATTTCTAATATTTACCAGTTCTGAAGAAGGGTCACTGACCTGAAACGTTAACTCTGCTACTCTCTCCACAGATGCTGCCAAACCAGCTGAGTATATACAGAATTTCTTGTTTTTATTATGAAAGATTTATATAGTGGCAATTACATAATTCTGGCTGAAACTAGGCGAGGCAAGGGAACTTATTATTACTGGCTACAAATATTCAGGAAAGATAGGTCTGAAAACATATGGAGGGTTGTGGAACGGAAAGAATTGATCAAATATAATATGATAACACTGGCAGGGATGACGTTTTGAGGTGTTAACAAAAGAATCTATTTGGTCACAGAGATGGAATATGGCAGGAGGAAATGCATGGACATTCTGAGTCGTGAAATGTTTGTCCTTCCCTGCAGGACACGTGAGTGTGGGATTCATTCTATGCCTCTCAGTATGTGATATTTACCTGTGGCTTTTACTCTACGTCTGTCAAACTGATTTCATTCAATAATTTCAATCTTCAATCGGTGATTCTGTTTTTTTTTTCTCTGTAACATTCAGTTTCTAAATGGGTGATTATGAGTTTTGTTCTGTACCTATGAGCTTCTACTGAGTGAGTGTGGGTTTTGTTATGTATCTGTTAATATCTGATTTTGGAGTCTGGGCGTTTCTCTTTATCTGTCAATTTCTGAATTGTGAATTTGGATTTTAATCTGCACCTGTCAGTTTCTGGTATGAAAGGTTGTTTGATTTTGTCTCTGTATCTGTTAGTAAGTGACATTTTTGTGTAGCTTTACACTGCACATGTTAATTGATGACATGCCAGCGTTGTTTTCACTCGACATGTCAGTCTCTGGTTTGGAGGCCTCACCTGTGTTCTGTATCCATCAGATGTCTACATATAAGGATAGGATTTAACCTGTTCCTTTCAATCTGTTGTATGTAAGTACTGTTTATTATCTGTATCTGTAAGTTTTTGATGAATGAATGTGGTCTGTATCACATCCCTGTCAGTGGTTCATTAAGAGATATTTTACAAGGTACCTGCCCGTTCTGATATGTGAGTGTGGGTTGTGATCTACATCTGGCCATTTCTGGTACGAGACATGAGCATTGTTTTCACTCTGTGCACGTTAGCCTCAAGTGTCAGAAGCTGGGTTTAGTCGTACATCTCATTCTCTGCTGTATGATTGTGGATTTACATCTGTGCAAGTTCGTTTCTGATACGGGCGTGTGAATTTTATTCTGTATGCCAATTTCTGGTATGTGAGTGTGTGTTTTTTCTGTCCTGTCACTTTCTGCTGAACTGTATGGTGGATTTGCTTTGGATCTGTGAATTTCTGCTATCTGAATGTTGGCTTTCCTTTACATTTGTCATAGAGTTATACAGCACAGAAACAGGCCCTTTGGCCCATTGTGTCTCTGCCTCCCATCAAGCATGAATCTATTCGAATCACATTTTCCAGCACTTGGCCCATAGTCTTGTATGCTATGGCGTTTCAAGTGTTCATCTAAATCCTTCTCAAATGCTATGAGGGTTCCTGCCTCTACCAGCCCTTCAGGTAGTGTGTTCCAGATTCCAACCACACTCTGCGTGAAATATTTTCTCTTCAAGTCCCCTCTAAACCATTACTTAAATCTATCTCCCCTGGTTATTGATCCTTCCGCTGAGGAAACGTTTTCTTCCTACCTATACTATCAATGTCCCATGTAATTTTGTATACCTCAATCAGTTCCCCCCCTCAGCCTTCTCTGCTCCAAGGAAAACAACCCTAGCCTATCCATTCTCTCTTCATAACTGAAATGCCACAGCCCAGGAAACATCCTGGTGAATCTCCTCGGCACCCTTTCCATTGCAATCACATCCTTCCTTTGGTGTGTTGACCAGAACTGTACACAGTACTCCAGCTGTGGCCTAACTGTCATTTCATTCAGCTCCCTCATAACCTCCCTGCTCTTATATTCTATGCCTCGGCTAATAAAGACAAGTATCCCATATGCCTTCCTAACCACGTTATCTACCCGTGCTGCTGCCTTCAGTGATCTTTGGACAAGTACGCCAAGGTCCCTCAGACCCTGTGTACTTCCTAGGATCTGACCATTCATAGTATATTCCCTTGCCTTGTTAGGCCTCCCAAAATGCATCACCTCACATTTTCGCACTTCTCTGGATTAAATTCCATTTGCCACTGCCCCACCCATCTTACCAGCCCATCTATATCATCCTGTAATCTAAGGCTTTCCTCCTCACTATTTCTGACACCAATTTTCATGTCATCTGTGAACTTACTGATCATATCTACTACATTCACGTCTAAATCATTCATGTCCACTACAAACAGCAATGGTCCCAGCACCGATTGCTGTGGTACACCACTGGTCACAAACTTTAACTCACAAAAACAACACTCGACCATCACCCTCTGCTTCCTGCCACGAAGCCAATTCTGAATCCAATTTGCCAAATTGCCCTGGATCCCATGGGCTCTTACCTTCTTAACCAATCTCCCAGGTGGGACCTTATCTAAAGTCTTACTGAAGTCCATGTAGACAACATCAACTGCCTTACCCTCATCTACACATCTAGTCACCTCCTCAAAAAATTCAATCAAGTTTGTTAGACACCATTTTTTTTTCAACTCACCTCCTCACTCTGCTTATTATTCTTATATTTTTTTTAAGTACCACCTACCAACCCCCCGCCCCCACTCCCCGACATTTTCTATACTCCTCTGGGCCTCTGCTGTTTTCTGCCCTAAGCCTCTCTTTTTTCCCCTTATCCAATCCTCTATATCCCTTGACATCCAGGGTTCCCTGGATTTGTTCGTCCTACGCTTCACCTTTATGGGAACATGTTGGCCCTGAACTCTCATTATTTCCTTTTTGAATGATTCCCACGAGCCTGATGCAGACTTTCCTATAAGTAGCTTCTCGCAGTCCACTTTGGCCAGATCCTGTTTTATCATATTGAAATCAGTCTTCCCCAAATTGAGTACATTTATTTTTGGTCCTTCTTTGTCCTTTTCCATAACTACCTTGAATATTACAGAGTTATGGCCACTATCCCCGAAATGCTCCCCCACTGACACTCCTCCCACTTGTCCGGCTTCACTGCCTAGGATTAGGTCGAGCACGGCTCCATCATTTGTTGGACTTTCTACCTGCTGGCTCAAAAAGATCTCCTGTATGAACTGAAGAATTCTGCCTCCTTTAAGCCGTTAGCACGAAGACAATCCCAGTTGATATTGGGTCAGTTGAAATCCACTAAAATTATTACCCTATTATTTTTACACCTCTCCGAGATTTGCCTGCATATCTGCTCTTCTATCTCTCCCTGACTGTTTGGAGGCCTGTAGTACACTCCCAACCAAGTGATTGCCCCCTTTTTGTATTTATGTTCTACCCATAAGAAAACAAACATCATGGGACAGGACGTCAGAAATGCTCCATCCATCAATATTGGCGACCACGCTCTGGAAGTGGTTCAAGAGTTCACCTACCTAGGCTCAACTATCACCAGTAACCTGTCTCTAGATGCAGAAATCAACAAGCGCATGGGTAAGGCTTCCACTGCTATGTCCAGACTGGCCAAGTGAGTGTGGGAAAATAGCGCACTGACACGGAACACAAAAGTCCGAGTGTATCAGGCCTGTGTCCTCAGTACCTTGCTCTATGGCAGCGAGGCCTGGACAACGTATGTCAGCCAAGAGCGACATCTCAATTCATTCCATCTTCGCTGCCTCCGGAGAATACTTGGCATCAGGTGGCAGGACCGTATCTCCAACACAGAAGTCCTCGGCGGCCAACATCCCCAGCTTGTACACACTACTGAGTCAGCGGCGCTTGAGATGGCTTGGCCATGTGAGCCGCATGGAAGATGGCAGGATCCCCAAAGACACATTGTACAGCGAGCTCGCCACTGGTATCAGACCCACCGGCCGTCCATGTCTCCGCTATAAAGACGTCTGCAAACGCGACATGAAATCCTGTGACATTGATCACAAGTCGTGGGAGTCAGTTGCCAGCATTCGCCAGAGCTGGCGGGCAGCCATAAAGGCGGGGCTAAAATGTGGCGAGTCGAAGAGACTTAGTAGTTGGCAGGAAAAAAGACAGAGGCGCAAGGGGAGAGCCAACCGTGCAATAGCCCCGACAAACAAATTTCTCTGCAGCAACTGTGGAAAAGCCTGTCACTCGAGAATTGGCCTTTATAGCCACTCCAGGCGCTGCTTCACAAACCACTGACCACCTCCAGGTGCATATCCATTGTCTCTCGAGATAAGGAGGCCCAAAAGAAAAAAAAGAATCTACCCATATGGCCTCATTTGAGGAATCTTCTAAGATATCATCCCTCCTTAGACAGTAATTGACTCCTTGATCAACTGTGCACTGCCACCTCCTATTTTGTCCCCTCCCCCGTCATGCCTGAAGTTTCTATACCCTGGAATATTGAGCTACCGGTCCTGCCCTTCCCTCAACTATGTCTCTGTGACAGGAATAATATCATATTTCCATGTGTTAATAAATGGCCTCAATTCATCTGCCTTACTAGTAAGATTCCTTGTGTTAAAATAGATGCAATCCAGCCTTGCAGTGTTAGCTTGTGTCTTAACATGTCTGCATTTTCTCTGCCTTTCAGACTGACTCAGTTTCTCTTCTATATTTGACTGTACATCAACCCTGACTGTACCTCCCCTCTGTATCCCACCCCCTTGCCAAGTTAGTTTACAACAACCACCCCTCACCTCCCACCCCCAAAAGCACGTGCAAACCTCCCAGCAAGGATGTTGGTCCCGATCCAGTTCAGGTGCAATCTGTCCAACTTGTGCAATCCCCACCTTGGCCAGAAACAGACCCAGTGATCCAGGAAATTAAAGCCCTCCCTCCTGCACTATCTCTTCAGCCACACATTCATCTGCTCTATCCTCCTATTGCTATACTCACCTGCACGTGGCAGCGGGAGTAATCCAGTGATTACAACCTTTGTGGACCACTTTTCTTAAATCTGCTACCTTGCTTTTGATGTTCATGTTGCATGACCTCATCCCTCTTTGTACCTGTCAGTTTCTGGTATGGAATAAAGATCTTTACTCTGTACCTGCTAGTTGCTGGCAAGTGATTGTGACATCAATCCATATCTGTCAGAGTGTGATGTTATTTCAGATTTTACTCTTCAGCTGTCAGTTTCTGACATGTGAATATGGATTTTCCTCATTCTGGTCACTTACTGCAATGTAAGTCACTCCTTTATTCTGTGCCTGTCAGTTTCAGGTCTGGAAGAAAGATTTTTTTCATTACCTTTTATAATCTGGCAAGTGAATGTGAGATCACCCTGTATCTGTCAGTTTGTGACATATTACTGTAACTTTTACTCTGCACTTGTCAGTTTCTGATACGTGAATGTGTATTTTATTCTGGGTACCTGTCAGATACTAAAATGCAAGTATGTATTCTATTCTGTTCTTGTTTGTTACTTGTAATTAATTGGAGTGTTTACTCTTGATGTGTCAGTCTCTGGAATGTGAATGTGGCTCTTACTCTGTGTCTGTCTGTATTGGATTTGCCAGCAAGTGTTTTTCTTTGCCTTTCTGTTCCTGATATGTGAATGTGAATTTTACTATGTACCTCTCAGTTACTGGTATGTGATTGTGGTTTTATTCTGTCTCCACGAGCCTATGATTAGTGATTGCAGCTTGTGTCCAAGGCATGTCAGTATCTTGTTTGCACATGCCCATTCTTATGTGCATGTTGCTTTATGGGAAATGACTAAAGGATTTACTCTTTTTTCTGCCATATTACTTCTATGGCTTCAAGGGCTGGTCAGAGACTGGGAATTCTGTGATGAGTAACTCATGTCCTAACTTCCCAAAGTCTTTCCACCACCTACAAGCCACAAGTCAGAATTCTGATGGATTACTCTCCACTTGCTTGGTTGAGTGCAGCTCTAAAAACACTGAAGAAGCTTGATACCATCCAGGACAAATCAGCAGGCTTGATTATCTTACCATTCACCAGGTTATGCATTTACTCCCTCCACCCACCAGTGCACACTGTGTCCTATCCAAAAGATGTACTGCATCAACCTGAGGAAGTACCGTACAACAGCACCTTCCAAACCCATGACATCTGCTACTGACTGGAACATGGGCAGCAAGCTTATGAGAACATTACCACCTGCAATTTCATCTCTAGTTTGCACAACATCCTGACTTCAAAATAGAACACCATTCCTTCGACAACACTCAGCCCAAATTCTGGAACTCCCTGCCTAACACCACTTTTATGAATGACATTCATTCTGTAGCTGTTCATCAATGGTACAGTCTGAGTGTGGAACGTATTCTGCATCTGCCACTCTGAAAGACAGGATCTGTTTGTTTATATTTAAGGAACAATGAAGGAGCTCTTACACACCTCGATCTGTCTAAATATCTGTCCCTCTTTGTATGGTATGTGTGTGAGGGATTCATTCTTTATCTCAGAATGTGGAATGTGACTATTTTGTTTTTATCTCTGTCACTTACTGATATGTGCATGTGCACTTTTCACTCTATCTGCCAGCTTCTGATGTGAGTGGATTGTTTTACGTACCTGTCATTTACTGATGGATTGAACGGTGGTTTTGGTTTGAATCGCTCACTTTCTCTTACGTGAATATGAGTATTCCTTCGGACTTGTCAATTACTGGTACTGAAGTAAGATCTTTAAACTGCACCCAATACAAAGCAAAATAGTGTTAATGCTGGAAATTGGAAATAAAAGCAGAAAATTCTGTAAATACACAGCAGGACTGCCAGCATCTGTGGAGACAGAAACAGAGTTAACCTTTCAGGTCAATGACCTTTCATCAGAAAGGTCTGTCCTGATCAAAGGTCATTGACCTGAAATGTGAACTGAATTTCTCTCTCCACAGGTGCTGCCAGACTTTCAGAGTATTTCCAGCATTTTCCATTTTCATTTCCACTGTACATGGAGATGTACATTTTCTGGCAAGTGAATGTGGGATCAATATTTAACCTTTCAGTTCTGATATGCAAATGAGGGTTTTACCCAGCATGTTGTCAGTTCCTGCAGTGCAATTATCTGATTTATTCTGTAACTTTATGATTGTGGTAATTGATTGTGGGTTTGACCCTACATCTACCAGTCTCTGTAATGTGAATGTGGCTATTACTCTATATTTATCTGTGCACAATTTGTGAGTGTTTGTTTTCCTCTCTGTGTTTGTTTCTGACATGTAAATGTGGATTTTGCTATGTACCTCAGTTACTTTATGTGTATGTGCTTTATTCTGTTTCTGTCCATCTGTGGTGAGCTTCACATTTTCCCTGTACCTATCAGCATCACACTTCTTTGTATGGCCATTATTCTGCACTTGTTGGTTTATGGTACTGCTTGAATTACTCTTTCCCTCTCAGTCTCTGATATGCTACTATAGATTTTCCTCTTCACTTGTCAGATTCCACTCTGTGATAATGTTATTTCTCTGTCTGTCTGCGTCTGGTATGCTATTGTAAGATTTACTGTGTGCCCATCAGCTTCTGGTATTTAATTATGAAGTTCACATTGTAACATTCAATTTGATCTGTGTGAATCTGCTTCTGCCTTGAACTGACAGTTTCTATTCTGTGAGTGTACATTTACAAGTGCACTTGTTAATTTCTGCTAAATAACTGTTTGTTTTACTCTGTGCATGTCAGTTGCTGCAATGGGAAGTTGGGAAAGGTTTTTAATTCTGAAAATGGCAATTAGCGATAAGTAAATGTGGGTTTTACTCGGTAACTCTCATTCTCTGGTATATGAGTTTGTGTCTTTTTATTCTGGTTAGCTGTCACACTCACTTCTCTGAAGTAAACATCTTATGAACCGTCTCCAACACATTTACTTCCTTTATTAAATAAGGAGTCCAAAACTGCACACAGTAATCTAGATGTGGTCTCACCAATGACCTGTATAACTGAAGTATAACGTGACTATTTTCATTTTCAATTCCTCACGTAATACTGGATAGCATTCCATTTGCCTTCCTTCTGTCTTGCTGTAACTGCACACTAACTTTTTTGACTCATGCACTAGAACACCTAGATCCCTCTCCAGAATTCTGCAGTCGCTCAGCACTGAAATATTTTTAAATCTTCCTGGCAAAGTGAACAACTTCCCATTTTCTCACATTGTACATCATCTGCCAGATTTCTGCCCACTTCCTCAACCTATCTATATCAGTCTTCAACTTCCTTATGTCCTCCTCACTACATACATTCCTACCTATCTTTGTTTCATCTGCAAATTTAGCTGCCATGTCATCGCTCCCATTATCTAAGTTATTGATATAAATTGCAAAAAGTTGAGGCCCCAGCACTCGTCACATCCTGCCAACCAGAAAGATCCATTTCTGTATTCTGTGTGTTCTGCCAGCCAGTCAATCTTCTATCCATGCCAATATGTTACCCATGAGCTCCTACTTTGCACAATCACCTTTTATGTGGCACCTTGTCAAATGCCTTCTGGAAATCCAAGTACTGTATGTCAACCGGGTTCCCCTTTATCCACAGTGCATGTTAGTCCTTCAAGGAACTTCAATAAATAGGTTAAACATGATTTCCCCTTCACAAAACCATGCAGACTATTCCTGATGACCTTATGTTTCTCAAAATGCCCAGCTATAGCCTCCTCATTGATCAATTCTACCACCTTCCTCATGACAGGTGTCAAGCTAACTGGCCTATAGCTAATGTTAACTCTGCATCTCTCTCCACAGATGCTGCCAGACCTGAGTATTTCCAGCATTTCTTGTTTTTGTTTCAAATTTCCAGCATCTGCAGTATTTTGCTTTTATATTACTATCGTTACCCTTTCTCTGCCTCCACATCTTCTCAAATAGAGGGATTATATTTTCTACTTTCCAGTCTGATGTCACCTTTCCAGAATCTTACGAATTTTGAAAAATTAACACCACCAAATCTATTACTTCCGTAGCCACCATTTTGAAACTCCTAGGATGAAGCCCATCGGGATCTGTGGACTTGTCAGCCCGTTGCTCCATCACTTTACTCAGTACCACTTCCCTGGTGATTGTAATTTCAACAAGTTCCTCTCTTCCATCCACCTCCTGATTTACAGCTATGATGGGAATGTTTTTTGTATTTGCTACAGTGAAGATAGAAGCATTTTTAATGTACATTTCTTCTGTCATTTCCTTATTCTCAACCTTTAACTCTTAATTTTCATTCTCTAGAGGACCAACACTCAATTCACTTGCACTTTTCCTTTTCTAATACCTGTGGAAACTCTTGCTATCCGTTTTTAGATTTCTAGCTAGCTTACACCCATGCTCTAATTTATTTTTTTCCTGATTAACCTTTTAGTCATTCTCTGCCATTCTATATATTGTGACCAATCATCTGACCTGCCACTCATCTTTGCTCAATTATATGCTTTTTCATTCAGTTTGATGCCTTCCTTAACTTCTTTAATCAACCATGGATGGGGGATCCTCCCCTTGGAATTTTTCTTTATAGTAGGGATATCCTTATTTTGAGTATTCTGAAATATCCACTTAAATGTCTGCCACTGCTTCTCTATTGAACTATCTCAAAGAACAAAGAACAAAGAAAATTACAGCACAGGAACAGGCCCTTCGGCCCTCCAAGCCTACGCCGATCCAAATCCTCTATCTAAACCTGTCGCCTATTCTCTAAGGGTCTGTATCTCTTTACTTCCTGCCCGTTCATGTATCTGTCTAGATACATCTTAAAAGACGCTATCGTGCCCGCGTCTACCACCTCTGCTGGCAATGCGTTCCATGCACCCACCACCCTCTGCGTAAAGAACTTTCCAAGCATATCCCCCCTAAACTTTTCCCCTTTCACTTTGAAATCATGTCCGCTTGTAATTGAAACCCCCACTCTGGGGAAAAAGCTTCTTGCTATCCACCCTGTCTATACCTCTCATGATTTTGTACACCTCAATCAGGTCCCCCCTCAACCTCCGTCTTTCTAATGAAAATAATCCTAATCTACTCAACCTCTCTTCATAGCTAGCGCCCTCTATACCAGGCAACATCCTGGTGAACCTCCTCTGCACCCTCTCCAAAGCATCTACATCCTTTTGGTAATGTGGCGACCAGAACTGCACGCAGTATTCCAAATGTGGCCGAACCAAAGTCCTATACAACTGTTACATGACCTGCCAACTTTTGTACTTAATACCCCGTCCGATGAAGGAAAGCATGCCGTGTGCCTTCTTGACCAGTCTATTGACCTGCGTTGCCACCTTCAGGGAACAATGGACCTGAACACCCAAATCTCTCTGCACATCAATTATCCCCAGGACTTTTCCATTTACTGTACAGTTTATTCTTGAATTGGATCTTCCAAAATGCATCACCTCGCATTTGCCCTGATTGAACTCCATCTGCCATTTCTCTGCCCAACTCTCCAGTCTATCTATATTGTGCTGTATTCTCTGACAGTCCCCTTCACTATCTGCTACTCCACCAATCTTAGTGTCGTCTGCAAACTTGCTAATCAGACCTCCTATACTTTCCTCCAAATCATTTATGTATATCACAAACAACAATGGTCCCAGCACGGATCCCTGTGGAACACCACTGGTCACACATCTCCATTTTGAGAAACTGCCTTCCACTGCTACTCTCTGTCTCCTGTTGCCCAGCCAGTTCTTTATCCATCTAGCTAGTACACCTTGGACCCCATGCACCTTCACTTTCTCCATCAGCCTACCATGGGGAACCTTATCAAACGCCTTACTGAAGTCCATGTATACGACATCTACAGCCCTTCCCTCATCAATCAACTTTGTCACTTCCTCAAAGAATTCTATTAAGTTGGTAAGACATGACCTTCCCTGCACAAAACCATGTTGCCTATCACTGATAAGCCCATTTTCTTCCAGATGGGAATAGATCCTATCCCTCAGTATCTTCTCCAGCAGCTTTCCTACCACTGACGTCAGGCTCACTGGTCTATAATTACCTGGATTATCCCTGCTACCCTTCTTAAACAAGGGGACAACATTAGCAAGTCTCCAGTCCTCTGGGACCTCACCCGTGTTTAAGGATGTTGCAAAGATATCTGTTAAGGCCCCAACTATTTCCTCTCTCGCTTCCCACAGCAACCTGGGATAGATCCCATCCGGACCTGGGGACTTGTCCACCTTAATGCCTTTTAGAATACCCAACATTTCCTCCCTCCTTGTGCCGACTTGACCGAGAGTAATCAAACATCTGTCCCTAACCTCAACATCCGTCATGTCCCTCTCCTCGGTGAATACCGATGCAAAGTACTCGTTTAGAATCTCACCCATTTTCTCTGACTCCACGCATAACTTTCCTCCTTTGTCCTTGAGTGGGCCAATCCTTTCTCTAGTTACCCTCTTGCTCCTTCTATATGAATAAAAGGCTTTGGGATTTTCCTTAACCCTGTTTGCTAAAGATATTTCATGACCCCTTTTAGCCCTCTTAATTCCTCGTTTCAGATTGCGCCTACAATCCCGATATTCTTTCAAAGCTTCGTCTTTCTTCAGCCGCCTAGACCTTATGTATGCTTCCTTTTTCCTCTTCGCTAGTCTCACAATTTCACCTGTCATCCATGGTTCCCTAATCTTGCCATTTCTATCCCTCATTTTCACAGGAACATGTCTCTCCTGCATGCTAATCAACCTCTCTTTAAAAGCCTCCCACATCTCAAATGTGGATTTACCTTCAAACAGCTGCTCCCAATCTACATTCCCCAGCTCCTGCCGAATTTTGGTGTAGTTGGCCTTCCCCCAATTTAGCACTCTTCCTTTAGGACCACTCTCGTCTCCTGGCCCAGTAACCCAGTTCACTTCATCCAGCTCAGCTTTCATGCCCACATATCTGCCCTTATTTAAGTTTAAAATACTAGTCTTACATCCACTTCTCTCATTTTCAAACTGGATGCAAACCTCAATCATATTGTGATCATTGCTACCAAGAGGTGCATATACTCTGAGGTCATTAATTAATCCTGTCAAATTACACAGTACCAAGTCTAATATAACCTGCTCACTGGATGGTTCTAGAAGATACTGCTCAAAGAAACTACTTCGAAAGCATTCTATGAACTCCTTATACCGGCTTCTATTACCAATCTGATTTTTTCCAGTTTTTATGAAGATTAAAATCACCCATGATTATTTCCATCCCTTTATCACAAGCACCCATTAGTTATTCTTGTCTACTTCATCCTACATTGTGATTACTGTCTGCGGGCCTGTAGACTACTCCCACTAGTGCCTTTTTTCCCTGACTGTTCCTCATCTCCAGCCAAACCAATTCTACATCCTGATCTCCTGAACCAAGGACATGTCCAACTATTGCACTGATGCCAATCTTGATTAACAGTGCCACCCCTCCAACTTTACCTAGCTTCCTGTTCTTCTTGAATGTTTCACACCCCTCAATATTGAGGACACAATCCTTGTCATCCTGCAGCCATGTCCCCATAATGGCTATTAGATCGTATTTATTTCCTTCAACATGTGCTATCAGTTTCTTTACTTTGTTATGAATGCTCTGTGCATTCACATACAGAGCCTTTAGTTTTATCTTTTTGTTATCTTTGTAACATCTAGTGTTGACTGTTGGTCAGCTCTTAGTTTTTTTTCCTCTGTGTCCCTTCCTGCCATTCTCTGGCCTTCATTTCCCGGTTACTATTCTGTTTTCCTGCCTTGACTCTATCCCTTGATTTGTTACATCTGCTAAAGCTTGTTCCTCTACCCCTTTGTTTAGATCAAGTAACTCTCTACATCCCTAGTTATACAGTTTGCTCGAACACTGGTCCCAGTTTGGCTCAGGTATAAACTGTCCGAACGGTACAGCCTCCACTTTCCCTAGTACTGGTGCCAGTGCCCCACAAACTGAACCTGACTTCTCCCACACCAGTCTTGGTGGGTGTAAGTTTCACTGTATATCTCTCAATCCCTAGTCTACAATTTACCTCTGTCATTTTGGGATTTTGAGTGTGGCTTTATCTGTACCTGTCAGTTTGTTTTGTGTGAGTAACGTCTAATTCTGTACCTTTCAGCTTTTGGTGTGTGTGTGTTCTGGTTTGTACTTTGTCCCCATCAGTATATGATATGTGAGTGTGGATTTGACAGTTAATATTACATTCTTGTGTATATGAGTGGGAGTTCACACTTTATCTTTGATTGTCTAGTAGCCAATTTAAGGTTTAACCTGCGCCCTTAAATGTCTCATGTGTAGCTGTGGTTTTTAACCTGTCTCTGTCACTGTCTGATATAAGAGTAAGGGTTTCAGTCTGGTTTTTGAGTGTGGAATTTACACCACATCTCTACATTCTCTCGGATGTGAATGTGATATTTAATCTGTACATGCCAGTTTCTGACATTTGGCTGTGAGGTTTACTTTGTACATTGTCATTCTCTGATATGTGACTGCCAATTTTATTCTGAACTTGTCAGTTTATTTTCTGTCTGTGTGAGTTTTAACCTGTATCTGTCAGTGTCTGATATATGAATCTTCTTAATTATGTGTGTGTTGTTCTGTATCTGTCAGTGTCTGAAGTGCAATTGTCAGGTTTACTTTATACCTGTCAGTGTCTGTTGTGGATGAGAGAGTTTCACTCTCTAACTGTTAACTTCTTGCAATTCATTATTGATTTCACTCTGTGTTTGTCAGTCTCTGGTAGTTAAGTACGGCATTTATACTGTATCTCCTCATTTCTGATATGTGAATGTAGATATTAATGTGTACCTGTTGGTTTCTCCTATGAGAGTCTGGGCTAAAATCAGTTTCTGCCAGTTTCTCATATGTGAGGGTGGCATTTATTCAGTACCTGTTACTGTCTGAATTGTGAGAAGGTTTTAATCTTTCTCTGTCAGTTGCTGGTGTGTGAAGGTGGGTTTATTTTGGATCTTTCAATTTTTGGAATTTGAGTCTGTGCTTTACCCTATATCTGTTTGTTTCTGTGAAGTGAATGAGGGATTAAATCTGTACCTGCACATTGATAGTAAATGAATGTAGTTTTTAGTCTGTACCTGTCAGTTTATGAAAAATGAAGGTGGTTTTATTTCTCTATCTGCCAGATTCTGATATGTGACTGTTGTTTTATTCTGTACCTGTTATTTTCTGGGATATGATTGCAGTTTTTGATCTGTATCTGTCAGTTTCTATTACTTGAGTGAGTTTTACTTTGCACCAGTTGTCTTCTGGTATGTGTGTATCGGTTTTAAGCTGGACCCGTAAAGTTAAGGTAATATAGTGTGGTTTTATTCTGTATCTTTCAAACACTAGTCTGTGACATGGGGCCTTTTTCTGAATCTGTCGATTTCTGCTCTGTAACTGTAAGTTTTAATCTGCAACTTACAGTTCCTGATAGGTGTGTGAACACATTTTCTTTTCTTCTGCAGCTATCAACGTCTACTACATGAGGATGTGTGTTATTCCTATCTTTCAATTTCTGTCATTGAAGAATTGCTTTTCCTTTGAACATCTCAGTCTCTGCAACGTGTCCATGGGTTTTACATGGTAACTGTCTGTCTCTGTTAAGTGATTCTCAATCTGGCAGTCTCTTGCATGTGAGTGGTTTTATTTTCTTCTCTGTAACTGTCAGTTTCCCTTCAGTGGCTGGAGGTTTTAATCTTTACTTAAACTCTTTAATAATTTGTAAATGTGAATTTCACTCTGTGTCTGTCTGTTTACATTCTATGAATTTTGTAAACATCAGTTTCAGGTTTGTGAGGGTGAGATTCTCTGTCTCCAGGATGCGTCCCTCTTGTGAGATTGACAGAGTGCATTTTAATCTGATAGTGGGTTCTGCTTTTGAACTTTACCTAATTTTCAGCAGTATTGAGTTGGAATTGATTGGATACAATGTCTGTCTCTTCTGATTTGTTTGATTGCTGAATTGGAAATGTGTCTCTGAACTTGGGATCAGTGAGAGTTTGACTACATCTGCTCCTTGTGACTCTGGCATGAACTGAAGGCCTATGGGAGTGGTACTGTACCTTGTCTGTGATGGAAGGAGCCGACTGCATTTGCCCTTGTTCCTGGGAATCATCACATTCATTCTGCTCCCTTGAACTATTCACCGACAGAAAGGAAGAAAACTATGTCTTGTAAATCACGAGCAGTTGAGGTGGAAGCTAGAAAAGAGATTAATGTAACATTTCAATTAATAACCATTATGACTAATCACAAATGCTAACCAGAAATACAAAGAATATCACTGTCTGATTCCACTGCAGCTCTCAGCATCTGCTGACGAGATGTCTTGGCAGTTTCACAGCAATTTTGAGACATCCAGAAACAAGCCAACATCTGCACTGCTCCAAGGTTGGAACGACCTGATCGAGCAGGGATATTTGTGCAGGTCAGGTTTCTATTTCCATCTGGCATTACAATATAAGAACCTAAGAACTAGGAGCAGGAGTCAGCCATTCAGCCTCTCGCGCCTGATCCACCATTCAATAAAATCATGTCGGATTTGATCTTGGCTTCATTTCCATCATCCTGCCTGGCCAAAAACCCATTCCTCCCTTGTAGATCAAAAGTTTAACTCATCCTTGAATATATTTCATTTTCCAGCCTCCACTACTCTCTGGTGCAGAGAATTCCATAGATTAATGACGCTTAGAGAGAAGAAATACTCCCTTACCTCTGTCTAAAATGGTAGACCCCTTATTCTAAAACTGTGCAATGTGGTTCTTGATTCCCTCAAGAGGGGAGATATCTTCTCAGCATCTACTCTGTCAAGACCCCTCAGAATCTTACACTTTTCAATAAGATTAGCTCTGATTATTACTAATTACAATGTTTGTAACACAAACTGCTCAACCTTTTGCTCATAAGTCAGCCTCTTCATCTCAGGAACCAACTGAACGAATCTTGCCTGAACTGCATCCAATGCACGTATGCACGAAGGAGACCACAACTGTATCCACTATTCCAGGTAAGGTCTCACCAACTCCCCGCAAATTTGTAGCAAAACATTCCTCCATTTATATTCCAGCCCCCTTGCAGGTAATGCCAAAAGTCCGGCTCTGTTTTCACTATTCACTTTTCAATAACAACAAACAGCGTGAAACCGGAGCTAAACCAGGAACAAGCATTACAGGTTTGAGAAGCAATTTTTTTGTTCATTACTTCTGCCATTTCCTTATGACCAAACTTGAACTTCCAATTTACATTCTCAACACTCACTTTCCTTACACTTTTCCTTTTCAAATGCCTGCAGAAACCCTTGCTATCCGTTATTACATTTCTAGTTAGCTTACTCCCATGCTCTAATTTCTTTGCCCCTGATTAACCTTTGGTCAGAATATATAGAATGGCACAGAATGACTCAATCATCTGACCTGCCATTCATCTTTGCACAATTCTCTGCCTTTTCATTCAGGTTGATGCCTTCCTTAACTTCTTTAATCAACCATGGATGGAGGGTCCTCCCCTTGGAATTATTCTTTACAGTAGGGATATACTTATTTAAAGTATTCTGAAATATCCACTTAAATGTCTGCCACTGCTTCTCAATTGATCCCAGTTCACTTCAGCTAGCTCAGCTTTCATGCCCACATAGTTGTCCTTATTTAAGCTTAAAATATTAGTCTTAGACCCACTCCTCTCACTTTCAAACTGGATGCAAACTTCAATCATATTGTGATCATCGCTACCAAGAGGTGCATTTACTCTGAGGTCATTAATTAATCCTGTCAAATTGCACAATGCCAAGTCGAGCAAGTTCTAGAACATGCTGCTGGAAGAAACTATCTCGAAAGCACTCTATGAACTCCTCATACAGGCTTCTATTACCAATCTCATTCTTTCCAGTTTATAATTATTTACTTTAGACATACAGCATTGAAACAGGCCCTTCAGTCCACCAAGTCTGTACCAACCATCAACCACCCATTTATACTAATCCGACATTCATCCCATATTCCTACCCCATCCCCACCTTTCCTCAATTCTCCTACCACCTACCGAAACTCGGGGCAATTTATAATAGCCAATTTACCTATCAACCTGCAAGCCTTTGGCTGTGGGAGGAAACTGGAGCACCCGGCTAAAACCCACAGAGTCACAGGGAGAACTTTTAAACTCCGCACAGGCAGTACCCAGAATTGGACCTGGGTCGCTGGAGCTGTGAGGCTGCGGTGCTAACCACTGCACCACTGTGTTGATTAAAAACATCTGTGATTCTTTCCATCTCATTATCACAAGCACCCAATAGATATTCTTGTATCCTTCATCCTAAATTGTGATTACTGTCTGGGGGCCTGTAGACTGTTCTGACTAGTGCCTCTTTCCCCCGACTATTCCTCATCTCCACTCAAACCGATTCTACATCCTGATCTCCTGAACCAAGGTCATGTCTAACTATTACACCAATGCGATCCTTGATTAACACTGCCAAACATCCACCTTTACCTAGCTTCCTATTCTTCTTGAATGTTACATATCCCTCAATATTGAGGACCTAATCCTTGTTATCCTGCAGCCATGTCTCCATAATGGCTATTAGATCATATTTATTTACTTCAGCGTGTGCTATCAGTTCCTCTACTTTGTTATGAATTCTATGTGCATTCACATAAAGGGCCTTTGGTGTTATCTTTTTGTTATCTTTGTCACATCTAGTGTTGACTGTTGGTCTGCTCTAAGGTTATTTTTCTCTGCCCCTTCCAGCCATTCTCTGGCCTTCATTTCCCCTGTTACTATTGTGTTCTCCTGCCTTGACTCTACCCCTTGATTTGTTACATCTACTAAAGCTTGATGCCTCTACCCCTTTGTTTAGATCAAGTACCTCTCTACATCCCTAGTTATATGGTTTTCTCGAACACTGGTCCCAGCTTGGTTCAGGTGTAGACTGTCCAAACGGTACAGCCTCCACTTTCCCTAGTACTGGTACCAGTGCCCGACGAAGCGATCCTCACTTCTCCCACACCAGTCTTGGCGGGTGGAGTTTCACTGTATATCTCAATCCCTGGTCTACAATTTACCTCTGTCGGTTTCAGTTTTGGAATGTGGCTTTATCTGTACCTGTCAGTTTGTTTTATGTGAGAAATGTCTTATTCTGTACCTTACAGCTTCTGGTGTATGCGTATCTGGCTTGTACTTTGTCCCCATCAGTATATGGTATGTGATTGTGGATTTGACACAATATTACATTCTTTTGTATATGAGTGGGGGTTCACACTTTATCTTTGATTGTCTAGTATGCCAATTTAAGGTTTAACCTGTGCCCTTAAAGTCTCATGTGTAGCTGAGGCCTTGAACCTGTCCCTGTCTGGTATAAGAGTAAGAGTTTCAGTGTGGATTTTACATCACATCTCTCCACGCTCTCGGATGTGAATGTGATTTTTAATCTGTACATGCCAGTTTCTGACACTGGCTGTGAGGTTTACTTTGTATATTGTCATTCTCTGAAATGTGACTGCCAATTTTATTCTGAACCTGTCAGTTTTTTTTCTCTGTGTGTGAGTTTTAGCCTGTATCTGTCAGTATCTGATATATGAATGTTCTTAATTATGTGTGTGTTGTTCTGTATCTATCAGTGTCTGAAGTGCAATTGTTAGGTTTACTTTGTATCTGTCAGTGTCTGTTATGGATGAGAGACTTTCACTCTCTGTCAATTTCTTGCAATTCACTATGGATTTCACACTGTGTCTGTCAGTCT
Source organism: Heterodontus francisci (assembly GCF_036365525.1). Lineage (NCBI taxonomy): Eukaryota > Metazoa > Chordata > Chondrichthyes > Heterodontiformes > Heterodontidae > Heterodontus > Heterodontus francisci. Next base: position 9,280,657 of record NC_090415.1, read on the forward strand.
CTGGTAGGTAAGTGTGGCAGTTATACTGTATCTCCTAATTCCTGATATGTGAATGCAGATTTTAATGTGTACCTGTTGGTTTCTCCTTTGCAAGTCTTTTTACAATCTGTTTCTGCCAGTTTCTCATACGTGAGGGTGGCATTTATTGTGTACCTGTTACTTTGCGAAATGTGGGAGGATTTTAATCTTTCTCTGTCAGTTGCTGGTATGTGAATGTGAGTTAATTCTCGATCTTTCAATCTTTGGAATTTGAGAACATGCTTTACCCTATATCTGTTTGCTTCTGTTAAGTGAATGAGGGATTAAATCTGTACCTGTCCATTGATAGTAAATGAATGTAGTTTTTAGTCTGTACCTGTCAGTTTATGGAAAATGAAAGTGGATTTATTTCACTATCTGACAGATTCTGATATCTGACTGTTGTTTTATTCTTTACCTGTTATTTTCTGGGATATGATTGTGGTTTTTGATCTGTACCTATCAGTTTCTGTTACTTGAGTGAGTTTTACTTTGCACCAGTTGTCTTCTGGTATGTGAGTGTCAGTTTTAAGCTGCACCTGGATGATAGGTTAAACCTTAAGGTATGATATTGTGGGTTTATTCTGTCTCTTTCAAACTCTATTCTGTGACATGGGGCCTATCTCTGAATCAGTCGATTTCTGCTCTGTAACTGTACGTTTTAATATGCAGCTTACAGTTCCTGATAGGTTTATGAGCATATTTTCTTTGTCTGCAGTTATCAATGTCTATTACATGTGTATGTCTGTTATTCCTAGATTTCAATTTCTGTTATTGAAGAATTGATTTTCCTTTGTACTTCTCTGTCTCTGCAATGTGTCATGTCTGTTACTGGTAACTGTCTGTCTCTGTTAGGTGACTCTGGTTTTATTCTCTATCGGACAGTCTCTTGCCTGTGAGGGGTTTTATTTTCTTCTCTGTATCTGTCAGTTTCTCTTCTGTGGCTGAAGGTTTTAATCTTTACTTAAACTTTTTAATAATTTGTAAATGTGAATTTCACTTTGTGCCTGTCTGTTTACATTATATGAATGTGTTTATTTTTATTTTGTCAACATCAGTTTCAGGCATGTGAGGGTGAGATTCACTGTCTCCAGGATGCACCCTCTTGTGAGATTGACAGAGTGTCTTTTAATCTGATAGTGGGTTCTGCTTTTGAACTTTACCTAACTTTCAGCAGTATTGATTTGGAATGGATTGGATACAATGTCTGTCTCTTCTGATTTGTTTAATTACTGGATTGGAAATGTGTCTCTAAACTTGGGATCGGTGAGAGTTTGACTACATCTGCTTCTTGTGACAATGCCATGAACTGAAGGCCTATGGGAGTGATACTGTACCTTGTCAGTGATGGAAGGAGCCGACTGCACTTTCCCTTGTGCCTGGGAATCATCACATTCATTCTGCTCCCTTGAACTATTCAACGACAGAAAGGAAGAAAACTATGTCTTGTAAGTCACGAGCATTTGAGTTGGAAGCTAGAAAAGAGATTAATGTAACATTTCAATTAATAATCATTATGACTAATTACAAATGCTAACCAAAAATACAAAGAATATCACTGTCTGATTCTACTGCAGTTCTTAGCATCTGTTGACGAGGTTTGTTGGCAGTTTCACAACAATTTTTGGACATCCAGAAACAAGCCAACATCTACACTGCTCCAAGGTTGGGATGACCTGATGGAGCAGGGATATTTGTGCACGTCAGGTTTCTATTTCCATCTGGCATTATAATGTAATAACCTAAGAATTCGGAGCAGGAGTCAGCCATTCAGCCTCTCCAGCCTGATCCACCATTCAATAAAATCATGTCTGATTTGATCTTGGCTTCAGCTCCATTATCCTGCCTGGCCAAAAACCCATTCCTCCCTTGTAGATCAAAAAATTAACTCATCCTTGAATATATTTAATCATCCAGCCTCCACTGCACTCTGGAGTAGAAAATTCCATAGATTAATGACGCTTTGAGAGAAGAAAGTCTTCCTTACCTCCGTCTAAAGTGGGAGACCCCTTATTCTGAAACTGTGCGGCGTGGTTCTTGATTCCCTCAAGAGGGGAGATATCTTCTCAGCATCTACTCTGTCAAGACCCCTCAGAATTTTACATTTTTCAATAAGATTAGCTCTGATTATTACAAACTCCAATGAGTGTAACACAACCTGCTCAACCTTTTCCTCAAAGCGCAACCTATTCATCGCAGGAAGCAACGGAACGAACCTTGCCTGAACTGCATCCAATGCGAAGGAGACCACAACTGTATCCAATACTCCAGGTGAGGTCTCACCAACAACTGACGTTTATATTCCATCCCCCTTGCAATAAATGCCAACAGTCCGGCTCTGTTTTCACTATTCACTTGTCAATAACAACAAACAGCGTGAAATAGGAGCTAAACCAGGAACAAGCATTACAGGTTTGAGGATAAAAACAGCCATGAATTTCAACAGCAGCTTCTTCACGTTTTGTCTCACCAACGCAGTGCACACGCAGCCCAAGAAATGCCTCTGCCTTCCGCCGCTCACTCCATGTTACCGGATCACTTCCTGCCTCACTCTGTCTCTTGCAAACAACTCGCAACCCTCCTGAACTTGCCCCAAAGTCAATGACGATCTCTGAGCCAGATTGCGGACAAGTTTCCCCAAACAAAGTGCTGCTGGAAGGAGACTGCTGTTTGCTGACTTACCCCGATACTGTAATATCTCCATTCCCTCTGTTAAAAACAAACGCTTTCCCCTCTTTGAATAAATGACGTTCAATAGCCTTGCAGGCACAGGGGAGCGCATGCGCTCTGTCAGTCATCAACCCTCAGAGGTGTGGGCGGGGCTTTACCGCGCATGCGCTTCTTTCGGCAACGCTTTGAAAAACAAAAATACAAACAATTGGAACTTTATTCAGTTCAGTTTTATCACATTGTGAGCAATGGAACAGGGGCTGCGGGTAAGATAGAGAAGGTTCCCATCTGGGAGATTACCCCTTTATAAAGTTCAATTTGAGATTATTCTCTGCAGTATGTTTGCCCAGTTTCTCAAAGCAATCCTTGGAGGGAGTCGGTGTGTTTGCTGGGATCGCGCAGGATTTAATATCTGACAGTAACAGTCCTAGATTCATGTAATCACATTGAAAATGTCTGTCACTGAGTGTCAGAGCGAACGGTTCGAGCTGAAACATTGCAGAGACCTCAACAGGGCAGAAAAAAAGTTACATTTGGGACATTGTGTGACTCACTTTCGGACACGTCCTCAGATTGTGAGATTAATAATGTGGCTGCTTGTGGCACCATATAAGTGAGAGATAAGTTTGTATCGTCGGTCTCCCCGGGTGGATCTTTCGAGATAAAACGAATCTGACATTTCAGCCCACAACTCAATAATTACAGGTCAGTCAGTCTAACCTCAGTAGTGAGCAAAATAATGGAATCATTCTGAGAGACAGGATAAACTGTCACTTAGAAAGGCATCGATTAGTCAAGAATAGTCAGCGTGGATTTGTGAAGGGAAGATCTCGTCTGACCAACTTGATCGAATTTATTGAATTAATAACACGGAAGTTGTATGATGGCACTGTAGTTGATGTGGTCTACATGGACTTTAACAAGGATTTTGACAAGGTCCCACATGGCAGACTGTTTCAAAAAGTAAAATCCCGGGGGATCCAGGAAAATACAGTAAGCTGGATGCAAATTAGGTTTAGTGGCAGGCAACAAAGGGTAATTGTTAACGGGTGTTTTTGCGATTGGAGGGCTGTTTTCATTGGCGTTCCACTTGGCTCAGTACTAGGTCACCAGCTCATTGTGGTATATATTAATGATTTGGACGGAAATGTAAGGGAAATGATCAAGAAGCTTACAGACGACACAACAATTGGTCGTGTGATTGAAAACGAGGAGGATTGCTGTAGGCTGCAGGAAGATATTGATGGTCTGGACAGATGGGCAAAAAAATGGCAAATGGAATTCAACCCGGATAAGTGTGAGGTGATGCATTTTGGGAGGTCAAACAAGGCAAAGGAATACACGATTAATGGGAATATACTGAGTTGTGTAGAGAATGTGAGGGACCTTGGAGTAAATGTCCACTGACCCAGAAGGTAGCAGGACAGGTCGACAAGGTGGTTAAGAAGGCATATGGAATCCTTCCCTTTATTAGCTGAGGTCTAGAATATAATAGCAGGAAGGTTATCCTGGAAATATATCAACCATTGGTTAGGCCACAACTTGAGGACTGTGTGCAGTTCTCATCACCTCATTATAGAAGTGATGTAATTGCATTATAGAGGGTACAGAGGAGATTTACGAGGATGTTGCCGGGAATGGAAAAAATGCAGCTATGAGGAAAGATTGGGTGGGCTGGGACTTTTCTCCTTGGAACAGAGAATGGTAGATCTGATTGAAATGTATAACATTTTGAGAGGCCTGGATAGAGTGGAGGTCAAGGGCCTATTTACCTTCGTAGAGAGGTCAGTGACTAGGGTACAAAGACTTAAAGTGTTTGGTAGAAAGATTAGAGGGGAGATAAGGGAAAGTTTTCCTCACCTAGCAATGCAAAACTGGGCATTCATGAGGGTCTGTGGGCCATTCGGATTAATGTGGACAGTACTGGTCTCCTTATTTAAGGAATGGAGTAAATGCGTTGGAGGCAGTACAGAGAAGGTTTACTAGGCTAATTCCTGGAATGGACGGGTTGTCTTAAGAGGAAATATTGGACAAGCTAGGCTTGTATCCGCTGGAATTTAGAAGAGTAAGATGTGAATTGATTGAAACATATAATATCCTGAGGGGTCTTGACAGGGTGTATGTGGAAAGGATGTTTCCCCTTGTGGGAGAATCTATAACTCGGGGTCACTGTTTAAAAGTCAGGGGTCGCAAATTTATGACAGAGATGAGGAGATTTTTATTTTCTTTCAGAGGGTCGTGAGCCTTTGGAATTCTCATCCTCAAAGGGCGATATAAGCAGAGTCTTTGAATATTTTTAAGGCAGAGTAAATAGTTTCTTGACGAGCAAGGGAGTGGAGGATTACCGGGGGGTGCTGAAAATGTGAAGTAATCAGTTCAGACTTAAACTTATTGAATGGCATGGCAGAGCAGGCTCGAAGGACCGAGTGGCCTACTCCTGATCATAATTCGTATGTTCGTACATAAGGATCGAGTTACCAACAGCAGCAGAATTGTACTCAACTGCAATCTGTAATCTCATGGCCCGGCATATCCCCCACTCTACCATTACCATCAAGGTAGGTGACCAAACGTGGTTCAATGAAGAGTACAGCAGAGCATGCCAGGAGCAGCACCCGGCATACCTCAAAATGAGGTGTCAACATGGGGAAGCTACAACACAGGATTATTTGGGGGCCAAATTGTGTAAGCAGCATGCGATAGACAGAGCCAAGTGATCTCATAACCAACAGATCAGATCTAAGCTCTGCAGTCCTGTCACATCCAGCCATGAATGGTGGTGGACAAGTAAAAGACTAACTGAAGGAGCAGGCTCCACAATTATCCCCATCTTCAATGATGAGGGAGCCCAACACGTCAGTGCGAAAGAAAAGGTTGAAGCATTTGCAACAATCTTCGCTCGAGGTGCCGAGTTGATGATTCATCTCGGACTCCTCCTGAATGCATCAGCTATTTCGATTCACTCCGTGTGACATCAAGTAACGACTAAAGGCACTGGAGACTGCAAAGGCTCTGGGCTCCAACAATGTTCTGGCAATAGTTCTGAAGACCTATTCCCCAGAACTTGATCTGCCCCTAGCCAAGTTGTTCCAGTACAGCTACAACATTGGCATGTACCTGACAATGTGGAATATTCCCCAAGTATGTCTTTGACACCAAAAGCAGGTCATGTCCAAGCTGGACAATCAGCCTACTCTCAATCATCATAAAAGTGATGGAAGATGTCATCAACAGTGCCATCAAATGGCACTTGCTTTGTAATAACCTGCTCAGTGATGCTCAGTTTGGGCGCGCCAGTGCCACTCAGCTCCTGACCACATTACAGCCGTAGTTCAAACATGGACAAAAGAGCTGAATTCAAGAAGTGAAGAGAAAGTGACTGCCCTTGACATCAAGGCAGCATTTGACCGACTATGGCATCAAGGAACCCTTGCAAAACTGGGGTCAATGGGAATCAGTGGGAAAACTCTCCGCTGGTTGGAGTCATACCGAGTGCAAAGGAAGATGGTTGTGGTTGTTCGAGGTCAATCATCTCAGCTCCAGGACTTCACTGCAGGAGTTCCTCAGGGTAGTGTCCTCGGCCCAACCATCTTCAGCTGATTCATCAATGACCTTCCTTCAATCATAACGTCAGAAGTGGGGATGTTCACTGATGATTCTCCAATGTTCAGCATGATTCGTGACACCTCAGCTACTGAAGCAATCCGTGTCGAAATGCAGCAAGACCGGGACATTATCCAGTCTTGTGCTGATAAGTGGCAAGTAACATTCGTGCCACACAAGTGCCAGGCAACTACCATCTCCAACAAGAGAGAATCTAACCATCTCCCCTTAACATTCAATGGCAATTAGCATCGCTAAATCCCCCACTATCAATATCCCAGGAGCTACCATTGACCAGAAACTGAACTGGAGTAGCCATATAAATACCGTGGCTACAAGAGAGGATAGGAATCCTGCGACGAGCAAATAACCTGCTGACTCCCCAAAGCCTCTCCACCATTTACAAGGCAGAAGTCTGGAGTGTGATGGAATACTCTCCACTTGCCTGGATGTGTGCAGCTCCAGCAACAGTCAAGAAGCTCGACACCAGCCAGGACGAAGCAGCCCACTTGATTGCCACCCCATGCACAAACATTCACTCCCGCCACCACCGGTACACATCAGAGCAGTGTGTAACATTTACAAGATGCACTGCAGCAACGAACCAAGGCTCTTTCGACAGCACTTTCCAAACCCGCGACCTCAACCAACTAGAATCTCAAGGGCAGCTGATGCATGGGAACACCACCACCTGCAAGTTCCGCTCCAAGTCACACATCATTCTGACTTAGAATTATATTGTTGTTCATTCACTGTCACTGTGTCAAAATCCTGGAACTCCCTTCCTAACAGCACTGTGGCTGTACCTACCTCACATGGAGTGCAGCAGTTCAAGAAGCCATTTCACCACAACCTCCTCAAGGGCAGTGAGGGATGGGCAATAAATGCTGGCCGAGCCAGCAACACCCACATCATATGAATGAATTTGAAAAAAAGTGTGGCGGTGGTGTTCTGGAACTCACTGCCTGAAAGGGGAGATGAGGCATAAACCTTCAACGCAGACAAAAGAGGTCTGGATATGCATCTCAAGTGCCGTAATCTGCGGGTTACGGACCAAATGCTGGCAGCTGGGATTAGAATAGGTGGAATTCTTTTCGGCTGGCACAGACACGATGGGCCAAGTGGCTTCTTTCTGTGCCATAAAATTTCGATGCTTCTGTGATTCTAAGTGAATACATATCTCTCTATCTCACCATCCTCCAAGCCTCTCCCCCAATCCAGATCTTTCTCTCTCTCTGCCTTTTTCTCGCTATTGATGCTGTCTCTCACCCTCTGCCTTTGGTGCTGTATCTATGTTGGAGATACAGTTACTAAGTGTTATATGTATGCATTCTATTGTAGTACTGATAGTCTCTCTCTCTGAATATTCAGGTGAAGGTGAAATGCTGTTATTCAGTGTGAAAGGGACACACAGTTGGAAATTGTAAGACTGAAACAGTCTGTCTCCCTCCCTCTCTCCCCCCCCCTCTCTCTCTTTCACTCTCCCTCTCTCTGTCGCTCTGTTGTTGTATATGAAAGAGGAATGAAGTTATTGAGCGTGTTATGGACACGCTGAAGAGACGTACGGTACTGGAACAGTGAACACGCCACCAATGCCGCAGGTGAGACGGTCACTGTCACTTCTCCGCTCGGATGTTCGAATCTGACGGTGTATTTATCCATCTTCAGTCCTGAAACTAAGCACGGAGAGAACCAGCCTGTCACTGCCTGGAACAAAATAAAAACACTGTGTATGAATGTGGGATTATTGTGCAACTGGACGTCTCTCCTTGTTGACAATGGGATGTCTGGGACACCTAGAAAAAAATATGGATGGAATGTAGGGACAGACAGGGCATAATTTGTATTTTCACCGTCAGGAAACATGCTTGTGTGTGATCAATATAATAACATCAAAGCCGATATTGGTTTGAACACATTCAAAGCTGTCATTGGCTCTTGACGCCAAATCTGATAAACAGACAACATTCGCAGCGCCGGTCTCAGAGTGTTTAACACTTACTGAGCCTAGAAAATGCAAATACCCACCGTGAATCCGCAGCACAGGCCGAAAGGAGAGGAAATCCTGTCCTGGAAACGCTAAATTTAAAGAACATTTCGGCCTGAGATTGTGTGGCTGTGAATATTGTGGAAGAGAGTGTATTAAAGGGACGGGCGCGTTAGTCTAATGCCACTGTGTTTGTGGGTCTGGTCTCATCGCCGGATTTCCGAGTCCCTCTTGTGTAAAATGACAAGATTTTCCAGTCAAAGAAGCACTTTGCTCCCCTTCTAATCCTCAAAGTGGGAATTGAGCGTTGTTTGTTTGTTGATTTCAAGATTTTAGTCGAAACGTATGGAACATGTCAGCGATCGGCTGAGAGAGAGTCATCAGTGCAGCAATGAAACGGGTTTCAGTCTAAAATGGAGTCTTTACTTCAAGTGAAACCTTTGTGACAGCAAACATTCTGATGTCAGAGACAGGAAGGATCTAGCCTGGGACTCTGGAATACCCGAATTTCAGTGGAATTGGAGAGTTTAGGACCAGAGAGAAACACAGAGAGGCAGCAGGAGCCGGGAGCTGACATCAGGTTGTCTCCGCCCTGTCCGCTCGCTGCCTTTAAGTTGCTCAGTGCCGCCACCACCAGCTTCATTTCTGACCCAGTTCTGACTGACAGAGAGACTTTGTGCAGAGTCCTGGACATGACCGATACTGCAGCCGCCGAAACGGCTCCTCCAGCCGCCGCCGCTCAAGTCAAGACTCCCAAGAAGAAGAAGGCGGCTCCCCGGAAGGGGTCAGGCGGTCCCAAGTTGGGCGAGCTGATCCTCAAGACTGTGGCGGAATGCAGTGTCCGCAGTGGGATGTCACTGCAGGCAATAAAGAAGGCTCTGCGTGTTAAAGGTGTCGATGTGGAGAAGGGCAAGTTCCAAATCAAGCAAAGTATCAAGCGGCTTGTGGCGAAAGACTTCCTGGTGCAGACGAAGGGCACGGGGGCCTCCGGCACCTTCAAAATCGCGAAACAGGAAAAGAAGGGAAATGTGGTGAAGAAGATTAAGACAGGAGCAGCCAGGAGATCTTTAGTGAAGAAAACAGCTGCCAAGAAACAGATCACAAAGAAAACAGCCAAGAAATCCCCAGGGAAGAAAATAGTCGCCAAGAAAGTGAGCAGCAAGAAGACGGCAGCCAAGAAAGTGAGCAGCAAGAAGACGGCAACGCCAAAGAAGGCGGTAAAGAAAGCAACGCTTCCAAAAAAATCTCCAGCGAAGAATGCCAAAAAAGCCAAGAGGGCCACGGGCGGAAAGCCGCCCAAGAAAGTTCAATCATCAGGGGGCGGGAAGAAGCCGAAAGCAGCAAAGGCTCAGAAAGCAGTCCCTGGAAAGAAGTGAAACAGCACGGGAAACTTGTAGACATCTGAACACAAAGGCTCTTTTCAGAGCCACCCACGTCTCTCAGGAAAGAGCTGATCCCCCGATCAAATGATCCCTGTCCCGCAGTCGTGTGCACATTTCACCTAGAAATGATTTGAAGTAACTCCAGGTTCCCTGGTGACTCTCAACCCATCCCTTCCTCACTCTCTGTAACAAATCAGGGATGTCCGGGCCTCACTGTACCCGGGTATATGTTCGGTGAAGTCTCAGTTCATGCTCGTTTCAGGGCGACAGCCTGTAACACAGTAACACAGGCGAGATACCCCGCGTCACATCTCAAACCCCAATACATGATTTTGTATAATTCAGCTGGGGTTCGGTTTCAGTAAACTGCTCAATCCGTCTGGGAGGAGAGGTGTGCCGAAACAGGTTGACTTGTGATCGGAAGCACTGCACTTAGGCGGGTGTATTACGAACTTTTAATTGTAACAGATCCTTATTTAAAGCGCTAATTTCTGTTATCAGTGACTATCAATGCCGGATCTCCATGTTTTATGCTGAGCTCTAATGTCGAGAACTGTTTTTTTTTAATTGGCGGTTCGAGCAAGTGGGAGGCGGAGCGAGAGGATCAAAGACATTTCTCTGTTCTGTCTGTCACTCAGTTTCCTCCAGACCCGCCTCTGGCTCTCTGTCTGTTTCTCAGTCAGGTCGGGGCAGGCTGTATAAAAAGGCAGCAGAAACTACTCGTTTCTCATTCAGAATCGGTTTGTCTGAAGAAGCGTCATGACAGGAAGAGGTAAAGGAGGCAAAGGACTGGGCAAAGGCGGAGCAAAGCGGCACCGCAAAGTGCTTCGTGATAACATCCAGGGCATCACCAAGCCAGCAATTCGCCGCCTGGCTCGCCGTGGCGGAGTGAAGCGCATCTCGGGTTTGATCTATGAGGAGACCCGCGGGGTGCTGAAGGTTTTCCTGGAGAATGTGATCAGAGATGCGGTCACCTACACTGAGCACGCCAAGCGCAAGACGGTCACAGCCATGGATGTGGTGTACGCTCTGAAACGCCAGGGCCGCACTCTCTATGGATTCGGCGGCTAAACAAATCGACCTTGTCTACCAAAAACAAAAGGCTCTTCTAAGAGCCACCCAAAACCTCACATTGAGATAAGTGACCTTGAAACTGCAACGGGGATGTCTTGGGATGTGAAATTGTTGTAACTCATCCAATGTTATGTGGACTTTATCAGATCAGTATTGCATTCTCTTATAGTCACTTTCCGTCTCGCACATTTTTTCACTGTCTTCTTCTGTTCCATGTTTAATAACCGCGTCATGAATTAAAAGGTTGCATTTGATAATGTCCATTGCCGACCTGAACTGCCGGTAAAGATGTAGAAAAAGATTTACTCCCGTTAGAGTAAGAAATGGCTGGAGCTTTATTCCCGCCAGAGACCGAACAGGGAATGAATCCCAATTCAAACCGTGTTGGAAGAAACAGAGGGGGATCTAGGGCGGAAAAAAATCACGCTAAAAGCCATGAGACTTTATAATTGTTCCCGCCGAATTAGGTTTTATTTAATCTTTGAGTAGTTTGCTAATTTGAAATTGGCGGGCTTTTTGAAATTGATGAAATTTCAGTTGCAGTTCAACCAATCAGGGAGCAGCAATTCCCACCGCCCTTTTCCATCTCAGACATCGTTTCAAATTGGATGATGGACGGTGCTTCATCCAATCACAACATTCGGGCGGTCCTTCGACTGTCTTAAATAGGCAGTCCCTGAGCAGCTTCAGCATTAAACCCGACATTGTGTAAGGTCTCCGTAGATAATGGCCAGAACCAAGCAGACAGCGCGCAAATCGACCGGAGGGAAAGCTCCGCGCAAGCAGCTGGCTACCAAAGCGGCCCGCAAGAGTGCTCCAGCCACGGGCGGAGTGAAGAAGCCTCACCGTTACAGACCCGGCACTGTGGCTCTGAGGGAGATCCGCCGCTACCAGAAATCCACCGAGCTGCTCATCCGCAAACTGCCCTTCCAGCGCCTGGTGCGGGAGATCGCACAGGACTTCAAGACAGACCTGCGCTTCCAGAGCTCTGCCGTCATGGCCCTGCAGGAGGCCAGCGAGGCTTACCTGGTGGGGCTCTTTGAGGACACCAACCTGTGCGCCATCCACGCCAAGCGAGTCACCATCATGCCCAAAGACATCCAGCTGGCACGCCGCATCCGCGGGGAGCGAGCCTAAACTGACCCTGCCCTGAACTGAGTTCGGCATCAAATACCACAACGGCTCTTTTAAGAGCCACCAAATCGACAAAAGAAAGAGTTGTGATCTCTTGTTCATTCCAGCACATAAACGTCTCAGAAGGTTTTGACCACTTATTTACTCAAAGCCGGGAGACACAAATACTTTTGTCTGCATCCGACAGCTGGAGATTTAATGACGTGGCAGTTGTCAGATCTGGGGTAGCGATACCAATGTGCACAGCGCATTTTAATAGACCGGCGATCGTTTTGGGACTGAACAAACGTTTGTGGTACATAAAGGGTAGAATGGTAAAAGTGCCTTTACAATAGGGTCTGAGGGAATTAGAATGCATTTCATCTGATGAGCAGCGAAATGCCAAAATCCAGTACACTTCATTCCAACACAAAACAATGATAACAGTATAATATTACAGTCTTTCAGACAGTAACCAGCCCTTTCACAGATAAAGTGGGTGGCTCTGAAAAGAGCCTTTGGGTTCACAGATTCAAGTCAGGCCGCTTCACTTGCCCTTGGTGCTCGGAGCGCTGGTTTTCTTGGGCAGCAGCACGGCCTGGATATTAGGCAGCACCCCGCCCTGAGCGATGGTCACCCCTCCCAACAGCTTGTTCAGCTCCTCGTCGTTGCGGACGGCCAGCTGCAGGTGTCTGGGGATGATGCGGCTCTTCTTGTTGTCCCGGGCCGCGTTGCCGGCCAGCTCGAGGATTTCAGCTGTCAGATACTCGAGCACAGCAGCCAGATAGACCGGGGCTCCGGCACCCACCCGCTCAGCATAGTTCCCCTTTCTGAGGTGGCGGTGAACACGGCCGACCGGGAACTGTAATCCAGCTCGGGAGGAGCGAGACTTGGGTTTGGCCCGAGATTTACCACCGGTCTTCCCTCTTCCAGACATTGCCACAATCTGACAAACACTTTCACGAAGAATGCTGAGATCCGCCCACATTCCTCCTCCTTGTACCTTCTGGAGGAATGGTGTTGGGGACACTGCTGATTGGTCAGTCAGCACTCGGTGTCATTGTACTGTACATGTTACCAATCAGAGAGCTGCTCAATTCACCAATCACAAGAATTGAGAGCGAAAAATAAGAGCGTGAATTTGTCAGCCTCCCAACGATATTTCACATTTGAAAAGCCCGCCAATATAATTGTAAAACTAGGGGCGGCTTCAATGTTGAATATTACATTTATAGGTCATATTGTTTTACAGAAAACATTGTAAAAACTTTTTATTTTTTTTATTCCACATTTTGTCCCTGATTGTTCCAGATTCGCTTTTGTAATCCGCCATGTATTCTGCTTTATTCTTTTCTTTTTATGATACTGTCTGTACCCAGCGGCTGAAAGCCTCATTCACAGTATCCTGCAACCGGACACATTTCAGATCAATTTTCATAATAATTCTCCATCACTGATTATAGATTGATCCCTTTTCGTGGAGGATAAAAGAGGAGTAGAGATATTCTGTGTTATGTGCCAAAAAACCTATCTGCCGACATCCCTGACCTTCTGACTCCCTCTGTTACTGTCTCTTCAATTATTTCCATTTTGTTGGAACTGGCCCGTTACTTTTTCATTCTCTACCTATCATTCCACCGCACATCTATTTAGGCCCAGGCAGACTAGGTGGTCGGGTGGTTAACGCGATTGACAACTAATTCACTGAGCTCTGCCTGCGTGGCTTCAAATTGTCTGTCTGTGAAATGTTTCTCTTAGCCGGTTGTCACTGAAGATCACCGACTTCAGATGTCTTTTTAAGAATGTGCTGGGTCTTTCATTCTGAACAAGAACAAAGAACAGTACAGCACAGGAACAGGCCCTCCAAGCCTGCGCCGATCTTGATGCCTGCCTAAACTAAAACCTTCTGCACTTCCGGGGTCCATATCCCTCTATTCCCATCCTATTCATGTATTTGTCAAGTTGCCTCTTAAACGTCTCTATGGTACCTGCTGGCAACATCCTGGTAAACCTCTTCTGTACCCACTCCAAAGCCTCCACGTCCTACTGGTAGTGTGGCGACCAGAATTGCACGTGTGGCCTAACTAAAGTTCTGTACAGCTGCAGCGTGACTTGCCAATATTTATACTCTATGCCCCGAATGATGAAGGCAAGCATGCTATATGTCTTCTTGACTACCTTATCCACCTGCGTTGCCACTTTCAGTGACCTGTGGACCTGTACGCCCAGATCTCTCTGCCTGTCAATACCCCTAAGGGTTCTGCCACTTACTGGATAATTCCCACCTGTATTAGATCTTCCAAAATGCATTACCTCACATTTGTCTGGATTAAACACCATCTGCCACGATGGAATACGAGAAAGAACTTTTTATGTACTGAATGGTAATGACCTGGAACTCACTGACCACAAGGGTAGAAGAAGCTGAGGCAGTTAATGACGTCAAGAGGATATTGGGATGGCATCTGAAGGAAATAAACTTGCAGAGCTACAAGGATCGTGTGGGGAAATGAGTGTGACTGGATTCATCTATGGAGAGCTGGCATGGAGTCGATGGGCCCAATGGCTTCCTTCTGTGCTGGAAATATCTGTATGTTTACTATTTGTTTGTGACTGAAATCTGATTATTTTAAAGGCTTTTCAAAATATAGTAGCCATAAAAAGAAACTACAGGTCCATTTTATGTGAGAACTGCATGGATGATGAGAATTTTATCAATTGCTCTGACATTTTTAGATAGTTTAATTCAAGTTCCAGAATTAAAGCCTGACATTCAACAGGGCAATAAAGATGGTCATTGTGATGGCCAGGAATCAAAACTAACTCAACTGCTTGGAAAGCAGCTTTGCTCACCACTATAACAAGATTGCTTCTGGAAACAGGCCCCTCAGGCTTCATTTATGGAGCAACTACACACAATAGCCTTCTGATTAATCAAATGTTTTGCAAGCATTTTAATCTGAAACTTTTAGTTTATGTTCATCAAAAACAAAATACTGTGGATGCTGGAAATCTGAAATAAAAACAGAATGTAATGTAAATACTCTGATGTAAGATCACAGACCTGAAACGTTAAATCTGTTGCTCTCTCTGCAGGTGCTGCCAGCCCTGATGGGTATATCCAGCACTTTGTTTTCATTAACACGTTTATGTTACCATTGAAGGATAGAATCATTGAATGGTTGCATCACAGAAAGAGGACATTCGGCCCATTCTGTCTGGGCCAGGTTTCTGCAAGAGTATCTCACCTAGTCCCACTCCCCGGCCTTTTCTCCGTAGCTTGGTAATTTTGATTTACTCTTCATATCATTATCCAATTCTCTTTGGAAGGGCTCTATTGAATGTGTCTCCACCACACTCTGTTATTTCTCTCCAATTAAAATAGTGACAAATGAATGGTTCTCTCGTTGCACGACTCACTTTCGGCCAGGAGATGGCACCAGCCACAATCATTTGCTCCTTACGGTTTTTGTATGCACGTCTCCATTGCGATGGGCCTGTTGCTGCCTGGGGAGCTTGCCAAGTCCACCATGTCGAAAGGGACAAAGGCAGTGACCAAGCACAACAGCTCCTTGTAGATCTCCACAATGTACAGAAATAAAGCACCAAGCACAACGGCTCTTTTAAGATCCACTGACAGCCTCTCTGAAATAATCGATTTACTGCAGAGATTTCAATACCAACTGTTCAAATTTCAGCCAAGTTAACTTTGAGTTCTCAAACAAGCACGTTCACCAACCGGTTCAAACATTGTGTCACTTATTAATTCCCTGCCCTACAAACTAAATATCGTCCAATGATCGCCATTGTACCTGACTGTTTCTGGTACGGGAGTATTGATTTAGTCTGTATCTGTCAGTTTTTGGAGTATGATGTGGGGTTTGTACTGTACCTGTCATTCTGTGGTATGTGAATGTTGGTTTTAGTTTCTGGTATTTAAATATGTATTCTGTTCTGTACCTGTCAGTTTCTGGTATGTGTGTAGTTTTCACTTCGTGTTTGTCAGTTTCTGCTATGGGAGTATGGGATTTACTCGATATTTGTCTGCCACTGAAATGTGAGTGTGCGTTTGAACCTTTAATTCCTTTGTGCCTTACAGTATTGATCTTTACCTATCAGTTTCTGCAGTGTGTGTGGGGATTGCTTCATGCTTCTCTGTTTCTGGTATGTTTGTATAATTTTACTCTGCTCTCACAGGTGAGTGTTGTTTTCTTGTCTATTTTGCTGTATCATTCATTTTCTGGGATGCAAATGTAAGTTTCACTCTATATCTCTCAATCCCTAACCTGTAATTTGTCTGTATCTGATTGTGAGTGCAGGTTTTTTTTCCTGCTCCTGTCTGTTACAGGTAATGCAGAGTTTATAGAAAGGGAGAAACTTAAAACAATCATCATCACGAGGAAAAAAGTACTCAGCAAACTATTGGGATCTAGGGTCTTAAAGGAAGTTGCAGCAAGATAGTGGATGCATTGGTTATAATATTTCAAAATTCCCTGGATGCAGGAAAGATTCCAGTGGATTGGAAAAATGCCAATATAACGCCCTTCTTCAAAAAGGGAGGAAGGCAGAAAGTAGGAAACTATAGACCAGTTAGTTTCACATCCATCTATATTGGGAAATTGTTAGAATCCATTATTAAGGAAGTAATAACAGGTCATTTAGAAAGTCAAAACGCAATACATCTGAGTCAGCATGGTTTTATGAAGGGTAAATCGTGTTTTTACTAATTTGCTAGAGTTCTTCGAACATGTAACAAGCAAAGTGGATAATGGGGATCCTGTAGATGTAGTATATCTGGACTTCCAGAAGGCATTGGATAAGGTGCCGCACAAAAGGAAAGATCACATGTGGTTAGGGCCAATTTATGGGCTTGGATAGAGGATTGGCTAACCAACAGAAAACAGAGGTTCAGTATAAATGGGTCTTTTTTCTGGTTGGCAAGATATAACTAGTGGGGTGTCACAGGGTTCGGTCCTTGTGACCCAGCTATTTACAATCTATATTAATGACTTGGATGCAGGGACAGAAGGCACTCGCCAAATTTGCTGATGACATGAAAACAGGTTGGATAGTAAGTTGCAATAAAGAAATAAGAAATTTACAAATGGATATGGATAGGTGAAGTGAATGGGCCAAAATGTGGCAGATGGAGTTTAACGTGGATAAGTGTGAGGTTATCCATTTTGGTCAGAAGAATAGAAAGTCAAATTATAATCAAAATGGAGAGAAACGTCAGAATGCTTTGGAACAGAGGCATGTTGGCGTTCTCGTGTGTGAATTGCAGAAAACTGGTATGCAGATGCAGCAGGTATTAAGGAACCCAAATGGAATTTTGGCATTCATTGCGAAAGGAAAAGAGTATAGAAGTAGGGAAGTGTTGCTGCAACTGTACAAGGTCTTCGTGAGACAGCACCTGGAGTATTAAGTACCGTTTTGGTCCTCTTACTTGAGGAGGGATGTAGTTGCATTGGAGGCAATTCAGAGGAGGTTCACATGACTGATTCCAGAGATGAGGGGTTTGTCTTATGAAGAGAGATTGAGCAGTTTAGGCCTTTGCTCTTTAGTGTTTAGAAGAATGAGGGGAAATCTAATTGAGGTATATAAGATGATTAAGGGGATTGATAAAGTAGACAGAGAGGATGTTTCCTCTTGTGAGACAATCTAGAACGAGAGGTCATAGTTTCAGAATAAGGGGTCGCAGATTTAAAAGAGAGGTGAGGAGAAATTACTTCTCTCAAAGGGTCGTGAGACTGTTGAATTCACTACCCCAGAGTGTGGTGGATGACCGGATGTTGAGTAAATTTAAGGAGAAGATGGTCAGATTTTCCATTAATATTGGGTTGAACAGTTATGGAGAACGGGCAGGAAAGTGGAGTTGAGGCCGAAATGAGATCAGCCATGATTGTATTGAATGGCGGAGCAGGTTTGAGGGGCTGAATTGCCTACTCTGGCTCCGAGTTCTTATATTCTTTTATGTGAGAAACATCTTAGTCTGTATTTTGAAGCCTCAGATATATTTGCGTGTCGCTTGAACTCTGTCCTTGTCAGTTTCTGGTCTCTGAGTCTAGCATTGTGGGATCAATCATTACCCAGAGCTCAGTTTAACTGGTGAAATTTACAGGCTCCTTTTTTTTTTGCTCTTTTTAACAAAGATCTTTGCCATTGTTTCTGACTGAGAACTCATTTATTACCTGAAAGACTGTGCTTTGGTTAACATAGTTCTCATTGAAAGAAAACTGAAGCTCAGCTATATGGGAGCTGCACATGGATGATGAGAGTATTTTGTCAATTTTATTTTTGAAATTGCATTGACAATTAAGGTATCAATGCAGCTGGATGGTATTAGAATTGATACCTGACCTGCAGGAAGGAACCGAGGTCAACTGCTTGGAAGGCAGCTTTGGTCAGCATTAAACCACCATCACTCAATGAGTTTGACATCTGTAAATGTGTACTTTATTCAGTAACATTTATTATCTATTTTGTGATTATATCTGGTTCCAATTCATCATTTCAGGCTCCAGTACTCTGTGTGAGGTGGGATTAATGTGGTGTATGTCAGTTTCTGCTACTCCCTGTGAGTATGAATATACTTATGTACCAATCAGTCTGTCAAACTGAATATGTGTACGGATTAATTCATTTCTCATCAGTAACTGGCACTGACAGTGAGCCTGAGATTCATTCAATATCTCTGTCTCTGGTATTGTATGTGAATGTGTTGTTTATTCTGTGGCTCTCATTGTGCTTTTTATTCTCTACTACTCTATGTCAATGAAATTTGCCCTGTGTCCATCAGTTTCATGTACTGTAATTGAGTATGGGATGCATTATATAGCTGTCATTCTCTGATCTGCCTGACAGATTTTTGATCTACAATGGAATAAAGGGTTATGGGGGAAGCCAAGAAATTGAAGTTAAGACCACAATCAGATCAGCCATAATTTTAATGAATGGAAAGCAGGCAGGGGGGTCAAATGGCCTAGTCTTGCTCCTGTTTCTTATGTTATTTATTTCAGAACCTAAGAACATATGAAATAGGAGTAGGAGAAGGCTATTCGGCCCCTCAAGCCTGCCCCGAATTTCAATAAGATCATGGCTGATCTGCCTCAGACCTCAACTCCTCTTTCATGCCAGCTCCTCATAGCCCTCAACTCCCCAACATTTCAAAGGTCCATCTACCTCCTCTTTAAATACTTTTAGTAATCTCGCCTCCACAACTCTCTGGGGTAGGGAATTCCAGACACTCACTACGCTCTGAGAGAAGAAATTCCTTTGCATCTCAGTTTTAAATGAGTGTCCCCTTATTCTGCAACTATGTCCCCCAGTTCGAGATTCCCCCATTAGTGGAAATATCTTCTCAGTATCTACCCTGTCAAGCCCCCTCAGAATCTTATACGTTTCAATAAGGTCACCCCTCATTCTTCTATCCTGTAATGAATAAAGGGCTAACCTGTGTAGCTGTTCTTGATAAGTCAACCCCTTCATCGCAGGTATAAGCCGAGTGAATCTCTTTTGAACTGCTTCCAATGCTCGGATATCCTTTCTTAAATATGGGGTGAAAACTGTACACAGTACTCCATGTGCAGCCTCACCGACACCCTGTGCAGTTGTAACAAGACTACCCTATTTTTAAACTCCAACCCCCTCGCAATAATGGCCAAAATTCCATTTGTCTTTTTAATTGCTTGCTGCACCTGCATACTAACTTTTGTGTTTCAAGGACAAGAACCCAGATCCCTCTGTGCTCCACTTTTTTGGAGTCTCTCTCCATTTAAATAATCATCTGCCTTTTGATTCTTCCTACCAAAGTACATGACCTCACACTTTCCTACATTAAACTCCATCTGCCAAGCTTTTGCCCACTGACTAAACCTATCTTTCTCCTTTGCAGATTCCTTACGTCCTCATGACAGCATGTCTTCCCACCTATTTTTGGATAGTCATCAAATGTGGATATATTACATCTGTCCCCTCCTGCAAGTCATTCATATAGATAGTAAATAATTGAGGGCCTCGGACTGATCCTTGTGGGACTCCACTAGTAAAATCTTTCCAACCTGAAAAAGACCCATTAATCCCGACTCTGTCTTCTGTCTGTCAATCAATCCTCAATCCATGCTAATACATTACCCCCAATACCCCATGAGCTCCTGTCTTGTGCTATAATCATTAATGTAGCTCTTTATCGAATGCTTTTGGGAAAT
Source organism: Heterodontus francisci (assembly GCF_036365525.1). NCBI lineage: Eukaryota > Metazoa > Chordata > Chondrichthyes > Heterodontiformes > Heterodontidae > Heterodontus > Heterodontus francisci. The sequence continues at coordinate 9,300,711 of NC_090415.1, forward strand.
CCAAATACGCCACAGCATCCGGTACCAGTTTAGTTTAGTTTAGAGATACAGCACTGAAACAGGCCCTTCGGCCAACCGAGTCTGTGCCGACCATCAACCACCCATTTATACTAACCCTGCACTAATCCCATATTCCTACCACATCTCCACCTGTCTCTATATTTCCCTACCACCTACCTATACTAGGGGCAATTTATAATGGCCAATTTACCTACCAACCTGCAAGTCTTTTGGATTGTGGGAGGAAACCAGAGCACCCGGAGAAAACCCATGCAGAGACAGGGAGAACTTGCAAACTCCACACAGGCAGTGCCCAGAATTGATCCCGGGTCGCTGGAGCTGTGAGGCTGCGGTGCTAACCACTGTGCCACTGTGCCGCCAGAGTTTATCAACTCTGCTTGTTATACCATCAAAGAACTCTGGCAAATTTATCAAACATGATTTCCCTTTCACAAAACCATGTTGACTTGGTTTGATTGCATTAAGCTTTTCTAAATATCCTGCTATTTCTTCCTTCATAATGGACTCCAGCATTTTCCCAATGACAGATGATAGACTGACTGGCCTATCGTTTTCTGCTTTTTTGTCTCCCTCCCTTCGTGAACAGGGGCATCACATTAACGGTTTTCCAATCTGCTAGGACCCTCCTGGAATCCACTGAGATCTGGAATATTTTGACCAATGTTTCCATTACCTCTGCAGCCACTTGGTTTAAAACCCTTGGATGTCGGCCATCAGGTCCTGGTGACTTGTCTGCCTTTAGTCCCATTAGGTTGTCAAGTACTTTGTCCCTCGTGATAGAGACTCTAACAAGATCTTTCTTCCTATTAGGCCCTTGATTATCTGATATCTGTGGGAAGTTTATACTGTCCTCCACTGTGAAGACCGATGCAAAATATTGGTTTAAATTATCTGCCATTTCCCTGTTCCCTGTCATCAATTCTACAGTCACATCCTCCAAAGTCCCACACTCTCTTTAGCTACTCTCTTTTTCTATACCCATAGAAGCTCTCGCTGTTTGTTTTTATATTTCTTGCCAATTTACTTTCATAATCAATTTTCTCCCTTTTTATTAGCTTTTTGTCATCCGCTGTTGGTTCCTAAAAAAATTCCCAATCGTCCGGCCTACCACTAATCTTTGCCGCTTTGTATGCCTTAGTTTTTGATTGGATACTCTCCTTGACTGAATTTGTTAATCATGGGTGGTTCATCCTTCTCTTTTTGACTGGGATTAATTTTTGCTCAGCATTATGAACTATCTGTTTAAATGCCTGCCACTGCTCATCCACTGACTTTCCCCTTACGCTATTTTCCCAGCCCACTTTAGACAACTCTTTCTTCATACCACTGCAATTGCCTTTTTCAAGTTAAGGACACTGGTTTGAGACCCGAGTTGCTCGCCCTCAAACTGAATTTGAAATTCTACCATGTTTTGATCACGACACACCAGAGGATTCTTAACTACAATATCTCTTATTAATGCTACCTCATTACACATTGCTAGATCTAAAATACCCTGTTCCTGGGTAGGTTCTGCAACGTATTACTCTAAGTATCAGTCCCTGATGCATGCTACAAATTTGTCTTCAATGTTACCTCTGCCAATCTGATTTGTCCAGTCAATATGCAGATTAAAATTACCCATAACAATTCTGCCACCCTTCTTACATGGCACCTTTATTTCCCGATTTATACTTTGTCCTACAGTGAGGCAACACGTAAGGGACCTATAGTCGAATCCCACCCGTGACTTCTTCCCCTTGCTATTCCTAATTTCCACCCAAACTGATTCTGAATCATGATCTATTGCACCTATATCACCACTCACCACTGGACTGATACCTTCCTTTGATAACAAAGCTATCCTACCTGCTTCTTCTTTTTGTCTATTTTTCCAGAACGTCGAATATTGAGTTTCCAGTCTTGGTCACACTGCAACTACGTCTCTGTAACAGCTATCAAGTCACATTCATTTATTTCTATCTGTGCCATCAACTCATCTACCTTTTTCCAAATGTTGGGTGCATTCAGTTCAAGAGCCTTAAGCTTTGACTTTTTACCATTATTAGTCATTCTGGTTTCAATTTCTGCTGCACTCTTCTGCTAATATTTTCAGCACCTTCCTGTCACACTTTGATTACCATCTGTCTCTTCACTAGCCTGCACCAGTGCTTTCTCATTTCTTTTTGATTTTTTAAACTTCCCTTCAATTGAAACCTTCCCCACACTAATTACTTTAAAGTCATATTTACAACCCTAGTTATACGATTCAACAGGACACTGGTCCCAGCATGGTTCAAATGAAGCCCATCCCAATGGAACAGCTCTCTCCTTCCCCAGTACTGGTGCCACTGCTGCATGAATTGGAACCCATTACTCACACACCAAACTTTGAGCCACACGTTTACCTCTCCAAACTTATTTACCGTATGCCAATTTGCACATGGCTCAGGTAGTAATCAGGAGAGTACTACCTTTGATGTTCTGTTGTTTAATTTAGCCCCGAGCTGTTCCGTGTACCTCAGCAGAACCTCTTTCAAGTCCTACCTATGGCATTGATATCTGTGTGGACCACGGCAACTGGATCCTTCCCATCCCACTCCAAGTTCCTCTACAGTCCAGAAGAGATGTCCTTAATCTTGGCACCAGATAGACAGCACAGCCTTCAGGACTCCCTGTCTTTGCTGCAGAGAACAGTATCTATTCCCCGATCTATGCTATCCCCTATTACTAAACCCCCACTTGAATGGCACTCTGAACCACGGTGCTGTGGTCAGTTTGCTCATTCTGCCTGCAGCCTGTGCCCTTGTCCACATGGGGAGCTACAACATCTTTCCTCATGGATAAGGGCTAAGGATACGGATAATGATATGACTGTGGATCACATTCTGTACCTCTCAGTCTCTGATCCTGTGTGTGAATTTAGGCTTCATTATGAATATGACAGTCTCCGGTACTGGATATGTGTTTGGAATTCATTCCCTTTGTGTTTGTCTCTCGGGGAGTATGTACATGCGCGAGAAATTCTGTATCTGCCAGTATCTGTACTGTGCAGACATGTTGGACTCATTCGATATATGTAAGTTACTGATCCTGTGTCTGTATTTGTGATTCATTCTCGATCTCTGAAGCTCTTGTTCCCTGTTTGAGTGCAGGATTCATTCTGCACCTAGGTGTCTATGTGCTGTATGTGAGTGTGGGATCCTGCTGTGTTCATTGAAACATAGAAAATAGAAGCAGGAGAAGGCCCCCAAAGGGCTTGCTTCACCATTTAAATAGGGATCATGGCTACTTGTTGAATTCAGTGCCCTGTTCCCACATTCTCCACATATCAGTTGATCCCTTTGGCATTAAGAAATATATCTATTTCCTTCTTGAATATATCTAATGACTTGGCCTCCACTGCCTTCTGCGGTAGACAACTCCATAGGTTCATCATCCTCGAAGTCAAGAAATTTCTCCTCATCTCATTGGCGGATAGGATCAGGGAAAACCCTACGGCTTTCTATAGGTATATCAGGAAAAAAAGAATGACTAGAGTTAGATTAGGGCCAATCAAGGATAGTAGTGGGAAGTTGTGTGTGGAATCAGAGGAGGTAGGGGAAGTGTTAAATGAATATTTTGCGTCAGTATTTACAGTAGAGAAAGAAAATGTTGTCGAGGAGAATACTGAGATTCAGGCTACTAGGCTAGATGGGATTGAGGTTCACAAGGAGGAAGTGTTAGCAATTTTGGAAAGTGTGAAAATAGGTAAGTCCCCTGGGCCAGATGGGATTTATCCTAGGATTCTCTGGGAAGCTAGGGAGGAGATTGTAGAGCCTTTGTCCTTGATCTTTATGTCGTCACTGTCGACAGGAATAGTGCCAGAAGACTGGAGGATAGCAAATGTTGTCCCCTTGTTCAAGAAGGGGAGTAGAGACAGCCCTGGCAATTATAGACCTGTGAGCCTTACTTCGGTTGTGGGTAAAATATTGGAAAAGGTTATAAGAGACAGGATTTATAATCATCTTGAAAAGAATAAGTTCATTAGCGATAGTCAGCACGGTTTTGTGACGGGTAGGTCGTGCCTCACAAACCTTATTGAGTTTTTCGAGAAGGTGACCAAACAGGTGGATGAGGGTAAAGCAGTGGATGTGGTGTATATGGCTTTCAGTAAGGCGTTTTATAAGGTTCCCCACGGTAGGCTATTGCAGAAAATACGGAAGTATGGGGTTGAAGGTGATTTAGAGCTTTGGATCAGAAATTGGCTAGCTGAAAGAAGACAGAGGGTGGTGGTTGATGGCAAATGTTCATCCTGGAGTTTAGTTACTAGTGGTGTACCGCAAGGATCTGTTTTGGGGCCACTGCTGTTTGTCATTTTTATAAATGACCTGGAAGAGGGTGTAGAAGGGTGGGTTAGTAAATTTGCGGATGACACTAAGGTCGGTGGAGTTGTGGATAGTACCGAAGGATGTTGTAGGGTACAGAGGGACATAGATAGGCTGCAGAGCTGGGCTGAGAGATGGCAAATGGAGCTTAATGCGGAAAAGTGCGAGGTGATTCACTTTGGAAGGAGTAACAGGAATGCAGAGTACTGGGCTAATGGGAAGATTCTTGGTAGTGTAGATGAACAGAGAGATCTTGGTGTCCAGGTGCATTAATCCCTGAAGTTTGCTACCCAGGTTAATAGGGCTGTTAAGAAGGCATATGGTGTGTTAGCTTTTATTAGTAGGGGGATTGAGTTTCGGAGCCACGAGGTCATGATGCAGCTGTACAAAACTCTGGTGAGGCCGCACCTGGAGTATTGCGTGCAGTTCTGGTCACCGCATTATAGGAAGGATGTGGAAGCTATGGAAAGGGTGCAGAGGAGATTTACTAGGATGTTGCCTGGTATGGAGGGAAGGTCTTACGAGGAAAGGCTGAGGGACTTGAGGTTGTTTTCGTTGGACAGGAGGAGGAGGAGGAGAGGTGACTTAATAGAGACATATAAGATAATCAGAGGGTTAGATAGGGTGGCTAGTGAGAGTCTTTTTCCTCGGATGGTGATGGCAAACACGAGGGGACATAGCTTTAAGTTGAGGGGTGATAGATTTTGGACAGATGTCAGAGGGAGTTTCTTTAGTCAGAGAGTAGTAGGGGAGTGGAACGCCCTGCCTGCAACAGTAGTAGACTCGCCAACTTTAAGGGCATTTAAGTGGTCATTGGATAGACATATGGATGAAAATGGAATAGTGTAGGTCAGATGGTTTCACAGGTCGGGGCAACATCGAGGGCCGAAGGGCCTGTACTGCGCTGTAATGTTCTAATTCTAATTCTAAATTGCATACCCGATATGCTAAGACTGTGACCGCTGGTTTTGGACTCCTCAGCCATCGGGAACATCCTCCCTGCATTCAGCATGAATCCTGTTAGAATTTTATTGTTTTCTATGAGATCCCCTCTCATTCTTCTAAACCAAAGTAAATGTAGGCCTACTTGACCCAATCTCTCCTCGTACATCAATCCTGCCATCCCAGGAAACAAGGTGAGAACAAAATTCCGAAGATAAATAGACCAAAACTACACACAATACGGTGGCACAGTGGTTAGCACCACAGTCTCACAGCTTCAGCGACATGGGTTTGGTTCTGGGTACTGCTTGTGCAGAGTTTGCAAGTTCTTCCTGTGACCATGTGGGTTTCCACTGGGTGCTCTGATTTTCTCCAACAGCCAAAGACTTGCAGGTTGATAGGTAAATTGGCCATTGTAAATTGCCCCTAGTATAGGTTGGTGGTAGGGAAGGTGGGTAGAGGTAGGGAATATGGGATTAATGTAGGATTAGTATAAAAATGGGTGGTTGTTGGTCAGCACAGACTCGGTTGCCCAAAGGGCCTTGTTCAGTGCTGTATCACTCTATGACTCTAAATACTCCAGATGAGTCTCACCAAGGCCTTGTGTAACTGCAGTAAGACATCTGTGCTCCTGTACTCAAATCCTCTTGCAACGAAGGCCAACATACCATTTTCCTTCCTAATTGCTTGCTGCACCTGAATGCTTGCTTTCAGCGACTGGTGTACAAGGACACCCAGGTCTCGTTGCACCTCCCCCTTTCCCTATCTATCACTATTCAGATAATAATCTGCTTTACTGTTTTAAAACCAAAGTGGATAAATTCACTTTTATCCAATTTATATTTCATCTGCCACGCAATTGCCTACTCACCCAACTTGTCCAAATCACATTGGAGCCTTTTGCATCCTCCTCACAGCTCACAATCCCCACCCCTCCCAAACCCCACCCCCAGCTCTGTGTCATCTGCAAACCTGGAAATGTTACATTTACTTCCCTCACCCAAGTCTGTAAGATATATTGTGAATAGCTGGGGCTCAAGCACAGTTTCCTGCAGTACCCCACTGGACCCTGCCTGCCACCCAGAAATATACCCATTTATTCCTACTCTGTTTCCTGTCTGTCAACTAATTCCCAATCCCTGCCAGTATATTACCCCCAATCCCATGTGCTTCAATTTTGCACACTAACCTCTTATGTGGGACCTTGTCAAAAGCCTTCTGAAAATCCAAATGCACCACATCCACTAGTTCTCCATTATCGAGTCTGCTAGTTACATCCTCAAAAAACTCCAGTGGATTTGTTAAGCATGACTTCCCTTTCGTAAAACTATCACATCCTTTATAATAGACTCCAGCATTTTCCCCACGACTGATGCAAGGTTCACTTGTCTGTAATTCCTTTTTTTTCTCTCCCTCCTTGTCTTAAATAGTGAGGTTACATTTTCCACCCTCCAATCTGTACGAACTGCTCCAGAGTCTGCAGAATTTTGGAATATCCGGTACTTCATATGTATCTCAGGCATTGTGGTGACAACTCTTTGTTTCACACGTTAATGTATCAATATGTGTTTACTTGTGTTTAATTTAAAATATGGATTAACGATGTTTTATTGCTGTAGGTTTTATTCAATTCTTGTTTGTGAGTTGTAGCTTTTTATCCAATTTGTATCTCTGCAAAAGCAATTGTGAATGACAATCTTTCAATTTTAGAGTATGACCTGACATGTAATGTCAAATTCCATCAGTTTGTAGTAAATGAATTAATCCTGTATGTTTTTGTCTGACCCTTAGTGACATGTTTACACTGGTGTGTAATTTGTAGCTCAGTTTATATTGTGGGGTACGTTATTGGGATTCATTCTGTAGCTTTCAATCAGGTACATTTTGTCTGTTCTGTTTAAGATTTGGTATTTGAATTGTAGCCAAGGTGACACAGTGTATTTAAATCAGATAATGTGTGTGTTTTTGGACTGTGAATCATGTATCTACCAGTCAGTTGGAGAGAAATAGAAACAAACACTATCTCTATGCTCTGTTTGACTATTGGATTGATAATGTGTCTCTTTGGGATCAGTGTGGGTCTGACTACTTCTTTTGTTTGTTACAGTGGAAATGATGACCTGACCGTGTCACTGTGCTTTGTGACTGATACTGTACCTAATATGTGTTGGAACGAGCTGGAGGTACTTTTCCATCTATTGATGAGTCATGACTTTCGTTCTGGTTCCTTCGAGTGTTTGCCTGGCAGAAAAAAAAGGTAACTCTTACACTTGAAGAACAGGTGAGTGAGAAGACACAAAAGTAATCAATGTAATATTTTCAATAATAATCATTCTGAGCAATCACAAAAGGAAAGTTCACACATAAGCAGTGTCAGTGTCTGAGTCCACTGCAGTACTCTGCTTCTGTTTCCCAGGTATTTGGAGCAGTTTTACAGCAATTTTGTGCCATTCAGAAACAACCCATGCCCCGCAGTGCTCAATGACTCAGACGACTCAATGGGGAAGTGACATTTGCACAAGCCAGAGTTCTATTTCCATGTCCAATTGTTCAATGGACAAGAAGTAATAACTGTTTAAAAAAGTGTCCTTTATCTCCTCACCTGATCCTGCAATAGAGAGTCTTTGAAAATCTGCCGTGTCTTCATTATTCAGCCATTTTTCCCCCACCATTCATCGAGAGATTCAATACCAAAACAAGCTCTTCAGCCCATCGAGTCCATGCTGACCACCAACCACCAATTTATCCCAATCCTATATTAATCCCATTTTTCCCACTCAAGTCCCCACTATTCTACTACAACATACCTACACCAGGGGCATTTTATTTTCCAATGGCTAATTTGCCTATCAACTTGCAAGTCTTTGGCATGTGGAAGGAAACCAGAGCACCCAGCAGAAACCCATGCAGTCACAGGGAAAACTTGCAAAATCCACACAAGCAGTATGAAGAACCGGACCAATGTCACTGGAGCTGTGAGGCTGCAGTACTAGTCACTGTGCCACTCTGCCACCCAATTCACTATCCAACAACAACAAACAGTGAGATATTGAATCCAAACCAGGAACATTCATTACAGTTTGGAGAGAGAAATCAGAAATGATCTTGAAAAGCGAGTTCATCATATTCTGTCTCTCTCTCCCTGTCTAGACACTGCCCGAGAAAGACGTCTCCCTTTCCCCTGGCTCACTCCATGTTCCAGGACCAGTTCCTGCTTCACAGTGCATATTACAAACAGTCCCCCAGTCCTGCTGAATTAGCAGAAGTAGACCATTCAGCCGCTCGAGCTTGCTCCGCTATTCAATTTGTTCATGGCTGATCAATTTCTGAGTTGAATTCCACACTCCCATCTATGCCTGATAATCTTTGATTCCCTTGCCTAACAAGAATCTATCTACCCCTGCCTTAAAAATATTCAATTACCCCACCTCCACCACCTTCTGAGGCAGAGAATTCCAAAGTTGCACAACCCTCAGAGAGAAAAAAATCTCATCTCTGTCCTAAAATGGCGACCCCTAATTCTGAAACAGCACCCCCGAGTTCTGAACTCATCAACAAGAGGAAACATCCTTTCCCCATCCACTTGTCAAGACCATTCAGGATGTTATACACTTCAATCAAGTCTCCCCTCACTCTTCTAAACTCCAGTGAAGAAAAGCCCAGTCTGTCCAACCTTTCCTCATAAGACAACCCACTCATTCCAGGTATCAATCTAATAAACCTCCTGTGAAACGCCTCTAACACATTTACTTCCTTCTGAAATATGGAGACTAAAACTGCACGCAGTATTCAAGATGTGGTCACACCAATGCCCTGTATAACTGAAGCATAACATTCTTCCATTTATTTTCAATTCCTCTCATGATAAAGGATAGTATTCCATTTTCCTTCTTGATGACTTGCTGTACCTGCATACTAACTTTTCATGACTCATGCACCAGAACACCTAGATCCCTCTGCACCTCGGAATTATGCAGTTGTTCTCCATTTAAGTAATGCTTTGTTTTTTTAATCTTCCTGACAAAGTGAACAACTTCACATTTTTTCACATTACACTTCATCTGCCAGATTTCTGACCATTCACTCAACCATCTATCAAGGTCTGCAACCTCCTTATGTCCTCATCACAACACACTTTCCTACCGATCTGTGTGTCATCTGCAAATTTAACTGCCATGCCATTGCTCCCCTCATCTAGGTCATGGATATAAATTGTAAAAAGTTGTGGGCCCAGCACAGACCCCTCTGTTACTCCACTTATCACATCCTCCCGATCAGAATGTTTTCTGTCAGCCAGCCAATCTTCTATCCATGCTAATTAAGTTACCCACTACACCATGAACTCCTGCTTTTCACAATAACCTTTCATGTGACACCTTGACAAAGGACTTCTTGAAAACCAAATACTGTATGTCAATGGGCTCCCCTTTATCCCCAGTGCATTTTCCTCCTTGAAAGAACTCGAACACTTTGGTTAACCATGATTTGCCTTTCACATAGCCATGCTGAACATTTCCAATGACCTTGTGTTTTTCTAAAGGCCCAGCTATAGCCTCCTTAATGATCAATTCTAACGCCTTCCCGACTCCGGGGTCAAGCCTATAGTTACCCAATTTCTGCCTCCCCACCTTCTTGAATAGAAGGGATATATTTGCTACTTTCCAGTCTGATGGAATCTTTCTAGAATCTAGCGAATCTTGAAAAAATAACGAGTCAACTATTTCAGCAGCCATAACTTTAAGGACCCGAGGATGAAGCCCATCAGGACCCAGAGACTTGTCAGCCAGCAGCTCCATCAGTTTACTCAGTACCACTTCCCTGGTGATTGTAACTTCACCAAGTTCCTCTCTTCCTTCCACCTCCTGATTTACTGCTATTACTGAAATATTTTGTGTATCCTCTAGTGAAGACAGAAGCCAAATAATTGTTCATTTCAACCACCATTTCCTTATTATCTACTATTAACTCCCCATTCTCATTCTCTAAAGGACCAACACTCACTTTACTTACACTTTTCCTTTTTAAATACCTATAGAAAATCTTGCTATCCGTTTTTACATTTCTAGCTAGTTCTGTCATAATGTAATTTATTTTCCCCTGATTAACCTTTCAGTCATTCTCTGCCATTCATTATATTCTGACCAATCATCTGACCTGCCACTCGTCTTTGCACAATTCTATGCTTTTTCATTAAGGTTGAGGCTATCCTTAACTTCTTTTGTGAACAATGGATGGTGGGTCCTCCCCTTGGAATTTTACTTTACTGAAGGAATATAATTCCTTTGAGTATTCAGAAATATTGCCTTCAATGTCTGCTACTGCTTCTCTATTGATTTATCTCCCAGCCTAGTAACCCAGTTCAATTCAGCTAGCTCAGCTTTCATGCCCACATAGTTGTCCTTATTTAAGTTTAAAATACTAGTCTTAGACCCACTCCTCTCAATTTCAAACTGGATGCAAAATTCAGTCATATTGTGGTTGCTGCTACCTCGAGGTGTCTTTACACTGAGGTCATTAATTAATCCTGTCAAATTACACAATACCAAATCTAATATAACCTGGTTCCAGAATGTACTGCTCGAAGAAACTATCTCAAAAGCATTCTTTGAACTCCTCATCCAGGCTGCTATAACCAATCTCATTTTTCCAGTTTATATGTTGAATAAAATCCCCATTATTATTTCCATCCCTTTATCACAGGCACCCAAAATTTGTTCTTGTATACTTTACCCTACATTGTCATTATTGCTCAGTGGCCAGGACACAACTCCTACCAGTGACTTCTTTCCCCCACTATTCCCTGGTCTACAATTTATCTCTGTCAGTTTCTGATTTTGAGTGTGAGTAAATCAGTACCTGTTTTATGTGAGAACCGTCTTCTTCTGTACCTTTCAGATTTTGATGTGTCTGTGTGTCTGGCTTGTACTTGGTCCCAATCAGTTTAGAATATGTGAGTGTGGATTTGACTGTTAATATTCCATTCTTGGGAATATGAGTGGGGGTTCACACTTCATCTTTGAGTGTCCAGTTAGGCCAATTTAAAGTTTAATCTGTGCCCTTAAATTTCTAATGTGTCGCTGTGGTTTTTATCCTGTCACTGCCACTATCTGTTATAAGAGTAAGGGGTAGATTCTGGTTTTTGATTGTGGATTTTTCACCACATCTCGACATTGTCTCGGATGTGAATGTGATTTTTAATCTGTACATGCCAGTTTCTGACATATGGCTCTGAGGTTGAATTTGTACATGTCATTCTCTGGTATGTGACTGCCAATTTTATTCTGAACCTCTCAGTTTCCTTTACCTGTGTGCGAGTTTTAGTCTGTATCTGTCAGTATCTGGTATTTGAATTTTCTTCCTTATGCGTATGTTTTGCTCTGTATTTGTCAGTGTCTGAAGTGCCAATTGTCAGGTTTTCTTTGTACCTGTCACTCTCTGTTATGCATCACAGACTTTCCCTCTCTAACTGTAAATTTCTTGCAATTCACTGTGGATTTCACTCTGTGTCTGTCAGTCTCTGGTAGTTAAGTATGGTTTTTATACATCATCTCCTAATTTCTGATATGTGAATGGAGATTTTAATCTGTACCTTTTGGCTTCTAGTGTGTGAGTCTGTGTTTCAATCTGTATCTACCAGTTTCTCATATGTGAGGGTGGCATTTATTCTGCACCAGTTACTTTCTGAAATGTGTGAAGATTTCAATCTTTCCCTGTCAGTTTCTGGTATGTGAATGTGAATTTATTCTGGATCTTTCAATCTTTGGAATTTGAGTACATTCTTTATCCTATACCTTTTTGCTTCTGTTAAGTGAATGAAGGATTAGATCTGTACCTGTCCATTGATAGTAAATCAATATCTGTTTTAGTCTGTACCTGGCAGTTTATGGCAAAGTAAGGTGGTTTATTTCTCTACCTGCCAGATTCTGATATGTGACTGTTGTTTTATTCTGTACCTGTTATTTTCTGTGATATGATTCTGGCTTTTGATCAATGCTAATCTATGAGCACATCGGCAGACACGGGCCCAAATCTGTTGTACTGCTGTGAGCAGATACTGTTTGTTCACTTCCCCCAGGCTTGTAATGTCTCCATTTGCAGCTGATTTAAACAATCGTCCGCTCACTCAGTGAATGACGCTCAGAGGCAGTGCTGGGGGAAGGGGTGCGCATGCGCTCTTCTCATTTTGACGTCCAATTCGACTGGCCTATATCGCGCGTGCGCAGATCTCTGCAGCAATTCAGCATTCAAAATTCAATGGGAACTTTCCCCATTTCACATTCATCAATGTCCGATTTGAAAAGCCGAACATGGGGTTAGGGTGGAGGGAGGGAGGGGAGGTGTGGGACAACATGTAACATATAAAACTGGCAGCTAGTCCAATGTAGATGTTCAAATTGTGATCTTTCTCTGCAGGGTGTTTGTTATTCTTGAGCCTCTCCTCTCAAAACAATCCGACAGAAACATGGGAAGACTGAGGGATCCGGTGTGTTTGCTGGGACTTTGCAGAGTTAATTTCAGCCAGTAAAATGTTGTTTTACCCGGGTAAAACCCGAGGTCAATGAGAGTAATGTCGGAGGGCGCTCTTCATCATTTTATTCTAAACAAGAGACACAGGCACGGAAGTACCGCGATTACACCGGACACACAATTACAGTGACAATAGAGTTCCAGCTCCCGGTTGTTAAATGTCCTCATGTTGACAGTCTTTGCTGTGATTCTCAGGGGTTAGTTCCCGATGCCTAGGTCTGGATCCCTTAAACACTCTGAACCAGGAGATTCCTGTTGAAATATTGATGGACAGGAATTTTTCCAATCTTTGGCCGAGTCGATCATAACCTGCTGTTCAATCATAGTCTTAGTCAAAGAATTAATGAGACATTCTGTTCACTACTCAGACCTTGAACTCGGTTTGAGCAGACCAAAAACTGAAAGGTTCAGCACTTTTGCAGATAGAGCAGGTAAAGCTGGATAGAGGGACTCAGGGTGAATCCTACACACACAGGATAGAAGCAGTGACAGGTACTCAGGGAGGGGAACTGGTGTCGTTTCTGTTACCTATGTGTGTTCAGACCATCAGTATTAGTCTATCACTTAGTCTGAACAGGGGTCTCCAAGAACCTGCAACTGCAGAATCCGGAAGCAGCTGTTTTGCTCAGAAATTGGTCATAGCAGGAGAACCCCTGGCTGAGTGTGGAAACATTTTAGATATATCCTCAAATCATCTCTCATTTGGGAAGATAGTTTACAGTTCAGGGAAATTTGTCGGTAACATGTGAAGTCGAGGCTCGAAGGCAGCATCCATACCTCCAAACGGGTCATTTACCTGAACCCTTCTAAACCCACCTAACCCTCATGTGGCAGAGTCTGCAGATCATGCATTGGATTTATCAGCTATTTCAGAACCCATCAAACTGGAGTGTAAAAAGTCATCCATAATCGCAGGGGACTGTCTGAGATGGAGGAGAATAAATAGGTCAATATGACCATCATCAATAATAATAAACTGCAGAGGGAGGAGAGCGAGAGGAGGGAGATAGAATAGAGAGGGGAAGTGGTGACAGAAAATGTCCTGTGATTATTGGCCAAGACAGACCTACAAGGTACAAACTCAAGTTCTGTGATCAAGTCTGAGAGTTTATTAGTTTTAACTAAGATAGATAAAGTGAATGTTTAACAACAGCAATAGGTTTGCAGCATCACTCAGCACCGGTTCTTGCTTCTGTGCTTGATGGGGCGTGGACTTCTCTCTTTCTGCTTGCCTTGCTGTTTTCTTGACCGGACTCTATCTTCTCCTTCTAAGTGTGATAACGATGTTCCGTGGACGCCTCTCTAAATGCCGACAATGTCCTGTAACACCCTTTCTTTTACCCTTCTTTGGGTGCAAAGATGTCACCATATTAGCTTTAAATTGTTTGAAGTATCCTAATTGGACCAAGTTGACATCATTGTTTGACCCTAGTTAGTTAATGGTTCAATCTACACACATTACAGATACTTCCTGTTCCTTTCTATTTTAACAAGGATACTAAAGGTCACATTCTTGCTGATGGAAACCATTTTGATTTTGCAATTCTACAGTGTCCTATTTATCTCATCTCACCCCCTGTAAGGATGCTGTGGTCTTCAACCTATCTCTCCCATTGTCCTTACATAGAGGTTTTAACGGACTATAGCCTTGTAATGTCATTTCATAATGAAACAAGCATTAGCTCAAACAGACTGTAATATATTGATGTACATAGCATACAATTAGTCCTATTATTGTAGCTGTCCTTATTATTCACAAAGACAAAATATGTCATGATCCATCACCCCCACATTGTGGGCCCCCTCCTGCTGCACGACTTTTCTTTCCTTTTTGTCGTGACTCAGTGCATCATCCACACAGACACATCTCTCAACATGGCATTTTGACATATTTCTGTGAAGATGACCGTCATGCTTTGCCATCCAGCCTTGATATAGCAGTTCTTGCATAAATGTAAGCCATGGAAATGCTCTAACCTTTACACAGAGTATAGCAGTGTTCAGGTGATACAGAAAATCCAGTGAATTGGGCAGAGACAATCAGTTGATCTCTCAAAGTCTCTTAGTTTTATGCTCCTATCTATACTACTTAATACACAACTATTCTTTTGCACCTGAAAAGCTTGGATAGATGACTCTGGATTGTGTTATGTAAGTAAGGGGTTGTTCCCCTTAGAGAAATGGAGATTGAGTGGAGGTTTGACAGAGGTGTATATAAGTTAGACAAGGATAACCTGTTCCCATTAGCTGATGGTACAAGGACTAGGAGACACAGACTGATGGTTTATGGCAAGAGATGGAAGGGAATGTGAGGAAGAACTTTTTCTGTTTTACCTGCTGGAACTCGCTGTCCACAAGTGTGGTGGAAGGAGAGACAATCAATGATTTCAATAAGAAACTGGAGAAGCACTTGAAGGAAACAAACTTGCTGCAGGGCGACGCTGATCAAGCAAGGAAGTGAATCTGATTGGATGTTGAGAATATTTTGTAAACTTTCTTTCTGAATTTGCATTGACGTTTTTAAGCTGCAAAATTCCACAGCACACTTGACCATCAACTTTAAGGGAGAAGAACATAATGTTGAGAATATTTGTCGACTTCAATTCAGTCATGGCTTTTCATTTGTCACATTCTGTGGCAAGGTTGCAGAAATATATTTGACCGCGAGTGGGCATTGCAATGACCGGGAATCTAATCTGGGTCAATTGTTTGGAAGGCAGATATACTCACCACTATACCAGCATCGCTGGTATACATGTAGCTCGTCATTTATACAGTATACACACCAGAGCTCATTGGAACTCAAATGTCATTTCAACCATTTCAATCTGCACCTTAACACCACGTTCATGTTCCCATTGGAGGATAGAATCATGGAATGGTTACATCATCTACTAGAAACCGAAAAAATTCTAACAGGACTGGACAGACTAGATGTAGGAAGGATGTTCCTGATGGCGGGGGAGTCCAGGACCAGGGGTGACAGTCTAAAGATAAGGGGTAAGACATTTAGGACTGAGATGAGGAGGGATTTCTTCACCCAGTGAGTGGTGAACCTGTGGAATTCTCGACCACAGAAAAGAGTTGAGGCCAAATCATTAAATAAATTCATAAGAGAGTTTGTTGCACTGGATTCGGGCATTTAGATGCCCATCAGATGAAATGCATTTTAATTTACTCTGGTCATTTGTGGAAGGCTTTTTTTTTACAATTCGACCCGGGTTCAGTTCTGGGTACTGCCTGTGTGGAGTTTGCAAGTTCTCCCTGTGACCGCATGGGTTTCCGCCGGGTGCTCCGGTTTTCTCTCACAGCCAAAGACTTGCATTTTGATAGGTAAATTGGCCATTGTAAATTGCCCCTAGTGCAGGTAGGTGGTCGGAGAATTGAGGGAAGGTGGAAATGTGATAGGGAATATGGGATTAACGTTGGAATAGTATGGTTGATGTGGTTGATGGTCGGCACAGACTGGGTGGGCCGAAGGGCCTGTTTCTGTGCTGTATCTCTCTCTGACTCTATGTACTACTAAAGCGTGTCTTTTAGTTCTAAAATGAGCGCCGCTTATGTCTAAAGGGATCAAAGGATACGCGGACAAAGCGAGAACAGGGTACTGAGTTTGGATGATCAGCCATGATCGTATTGACTGGAGGTGCAGGCTCGAAGGGCCGAATGATTTACTCGTGCTCCAATTTTTCTATGTTTCTATTATATTAGTTATTCGTCGTGTCAAGGCCGGCTCTCAGCAAGACCTCCTCCACCGACCCACCTTTTCTCCATTGCTCTGCAGTTTTGTTTTATTCTTGATATAATTATCCAATTCTGTTTTCAGGGTCTCGATTGAATCTGCCCCCAACACACTCGATGTTATTCCTCTCCAATTTCAGATATTTCTGAAGGAATGGGAATATTCTTGCATGACTCACTTTTAGCCAGTAGATGGCATCAGTCTACAATCATTTGGATCTTGTGATTTGTGTGCACACATATCGACCGCAATGGGTCTGCTGCTGCCCGGGGAGTTCTCCAAGCACGCCGCCTTGGCAGGGACAAAAACACTGACGAATTATCCCAGTTCCTTGTAAATCTCCACAATGTACAGAAATAAAACACGAAACACAACATCTCTTTTAAAATCCGCCTTCAGCTTCTTTGAAACAACTGCTCTGAAAAATAAACTGACCCTGCCCGGAAGTGAGTTTGGCATCAGATAACACAACGGCTCTTCAAAGAGACATCAAATTGGCAAAAGATAGAGCTGTTATCTCTTGTTGATTCCAGCACATAAACGTCTCAGAAGGATTTGACCACCCTCTTTACTGTCCACTGACAACTCTCGAAGCAGAGTGACCCAGATTCCTTTGTCTCCATATTGTAGCTGGGAATTTCAGGACCTTGCAGTTCTCAGTGTGAGAGCAGTGACACCATTGTATACAAGTCATTTTATCAGAGTAGCTCATTTTAGAACTCAAGACACGCCTTAGTGGTATATAAACGGTAGAATTGTAAAAAAGCCTTACAAATATGGCGAGAAAATTAAAATGCATTCCATCTGATGAGCAGATAAAAGCTTGACTCCAGTACAATTCATACCAACACAAAATAACGCGAACAGTATAACATTACCGTCTCTCAGACAGAAACCAGCCCTTTCACAGATGAAGTGGGTGGCTCTGAAAAGAGCCTTTGGGTTCGCAGATTCAAATCAGGCAGCTTCACTTGCCCTTCGTGCTCTGAGCGCTGGTTTTCTTGGGCAGCAGCACAGCCTGGATATTAGGCAGCACTCCGCCTTGTGCGATGGTCACCCCTCCCAACAGCCTGTTGAGCTCCTCGTCGTTGCGGACGGCCAGCTGCAGGTGTCTGGGGATGATGCGGGTTTTCTTGTTGTCCCGGGCCGCGTTGCCGGCCAGCTCGAGGATTTCAGCTGTCAGATACTCGAGCACAGCAGCCAGATAGACCGGGGCTCCGGCACCCACCCGCTCAGCATAGTTGCCCTTTTTAAGGAACCTGTGAACACGGCCCACCGGGAACTGTAGTCCAGCTCGGGAGGAGCGGGACTTGGCCTTGGACCGAGCTTTACCACTGGTCTTCCCTCTTCCAGACATTTCCACAATCTCACAAGCACTTTCACGAAGAATGTTGAGATCCGCCCACATTCCTCCTCCTTGTACCTTCTGGAGGAATGGAGTGGTGGGCACTGCTGATTGGTCACTCTGCTCTGTGCTCTTCATGTAACCAATCGGAGAGCTGCTGAATTCACCAATCAGGAGACGCCAAGGAGATGAGGGCGGAAAGTAACGGCGCCAAATTGTCAGACTGCAACCGATTTTTCAAATTTGAAAAGCCCGCCAATATATTGGGGCGGCTTCAATATAGAATATCACATTTATAGTTCTTTTTTTACGGTTAAATAAATAAAACCTTTTTCATATTGTGTTATTCTACATTTGGTAACAAGTTCCAGATTGTCTTTTACATTCTGACATCTATTCGGGTTTACTCTCTGTCCTTTTTGAAACCAGCGAGCAGAAAGTCTCTTTCACAACATTCTCCAACCGGGCACATTTCATGTCAATTTTCATAATAATACCGCATCACTGATGAACGATTGTTTGTTATTCGTGGGAGACAACAGCGGAGTGTAGATTTTCAGTGTCAGGTGTCAGCGTGTGAGACGGAGGGTTCCGACACCACCCGGGGTTCTAGATAATGTACTTATTAATTTCTGAGGTCAAACTTGAACTAGGGAAATAAGTGACTGCGAACTTATGTATGTGCGTTAAATCAGCTTTTATTGTCGAAATACAAAAAAGGGGCCGAATATGAACACGTCCGAGAACAAACCTCACAAATGGTCAGTGGTCAGTAATTTATATACGGGACATTATTAGTTAGAGACAGAAAGATCGCACGGGCAGTGAAACTGCATTAACCAGAATCTATGGGAGTAAAACAGAGATCACAAAGGCAAGGACACTTGATATATAAATCAATATAAGTCGATACTATACAGACAATGTTGTAGCTTTTTCAGAGAAGTTGTGGGTGGCTCTTAAAAGAGCCTTTTTGTGTTTTGGGTGTGTTTCAGTACATTGCGGATATTTACTTGGAGCTGGTGTACTTGGTGACCGCCTTTGTACCTTCCGACACGGCGTGTTTGGCCAGCTCCCCGGGCAGCAGCAGGCGCACGGCGGTCTGGATCTCCCGGGAGCTGATGGTGCTGCGTTTGTTGTAATGGGCCAGGCGGGAAGCTTCACCCGCGATTCGCTCGAAAATATCATTCACAAACGAATTCATGATGCTCATGGCCTTGGAGGAGATGCCGGTGTCAGGGTGAACCTGCTTCATCACTTTGTACACGTAGATGGAGTAACTTTCTCTCCTGGATCTTCTCCGTTTCTTGCTGCCCTTCACTGGCGCCTTCTTCAGAACTTTCTTGGCGCCCTTCTTGGAAGGTGCTGCAGTTTTCTTCTCGTCAACCATGATCACGATCAATTTCAGACACAGAATTACCGAAATTTCGCTCCAGGCTCGCATTTTATAGACATCCCCAGTGCCCTATGCTAATAAAGGATGGGAGAAGGCCATGTTCATGATTGGCTGCTTTCCAATGATGTCACTGCCTGATGTTCTGTATCTATCTGATTGGGTATCTAAAGTAACCAATCACATTTTGTGCTTCTCACAGCCACAAACTGTCGCAGCAGTCAGATCGTCCAAACCCCTTTGCCCGCCCTTATCCATCTCCATCAGTGACTTTCTGAGTCGCTCTTCCTCATCAACCATTTCTATTTTGCTAGTACGAACTCGTCTCTTTTTTCACTCTCCGTATAATTTCTCTACAGTTCCCTTCCTTATCAGGATGTAGCGCCCCTCTGCACTTCCGTCCATCAACAGGACCGAATCGTCCAGTACAGTGAGGGTCAGACTGGGGCAAATGCGAGCATTGAAGTGCAAGTTCTTATCTCCATGTAGCGTGCCAAATAAGGTTGGTCAGCTGCAGTCACAAGTAACCACATGAAAGATTTATATGACAGCGCTTGTGATATGTCTTCCTTTTTCCTCAACCGAGGATACCCTTGTCCTCACTTTCCACCCCATCAGCCTCCACATCCAAAGAATCATCCTCCGCCATTTCTGCCACCTCCAGCGTGATGCCACTACCAAATACATCTTCCCCTCCCTTCCCCTGTCAGCATTCCGAAGGGATCGTTCCCTCCGCGACACCCTCGTCCACTCCTCCATTACCCCCACCACCTTGTCCCCTTCCCACGGCACCTTCCCCTGCAATCGCAGGAGGTGTAATACCTGCCCCTTTACCTCCTCTCGCCTCACAATCCCAGGCCCCAAACACTCCTTTCGAGTGAAGCAGCGATTTACTTGTACTTCTTTCAATTTAGTATACTGTATTCGCTGCTCACAAAGTGGTCTTCGCTACATTGGGGAGACCAAACGCATACTGGGTGACCGCTTTACACAACACTTCTGCTCAGTCTGAAAGCATGACCCCAAGCTTCCGGTTGCTTGTCATTTCAACACTCCCCCCTGCTCTCATGCTCATATCTCTGTCCTGGGATTGCTGCAGTGTTCCAGGGAACATCAACGCAAGCTCGAGGAACAGCATCTCATTTACTGATTAGGCACAATACAGCCTGCAAGACTGAACATTGAGTTCAATAATTTCAGAGCATGACGGGCCCCCCATTTTACTTTTATTTTTAGTTATTCTTTCTTATTTATATTTATTTTTCTTGTTATTTTATTTTATATCATCTTAGTTGGTACAGTTTGCTTACCCACTTTTTTTTTCATGTTGGTACTTGTGGCTATTCAATTTTCATCCATTAACACCCTATCTGTACGAATGCTTTGTCTTTCAACACACCATTAACATAATGTTTGCCTTTGATCCATGACCTTCTGGTCAGCTATTCTGTGACGTTGTCCTTTCTACACCTTCTCCTTTGTTATCTCGCGACCCACCCCCGCTTTACTTGCTTAAAACCTTTCACATTTCTAATATTTACCAGTTCTGAAGAAGGGTCACTGACGTGAAATGTTAACTCTGCTTCTCTCTCCACAGATGCTGCCAAACCAGCTGAGTATATCCAGCATTTCTTGTTTTCATTATGAAAGATTTATATAGTCGCAATTACATAATTCTGGCTGAAACTAGGCGAGACAAGGGAACTTATTATTACTGGCAACAAATATTCAGGAAAGATAGGTCTGAAAAAATATGGAGGGTTGTGGAGTGGAAAAAATTGATCAAATAGAATATGATAACACTGGCAGGGATGATGTTTCTGAGATGTTAACAAAAGAATCTATTTGGTCATATATGTGGAATATGGCAGGAGGAAATGCATGGACATTCTGGGTCGTGAAATATTTGTCCTTCCCTGCCGGACATGTGAGTGTGGGATTCATTCTGTGCCCATCAGTATGTGATATTTACCCATGGCTTTTACTCCGTATCTGTCAATCTATGGTCAATGATTTGGTCATTTCATTCAATAATTTTAATCTTCAATGGGTGATTCTGTTTTTTGTTTCTCTGTAACATTCAGTTTCTAAATGGGTGATTATAGGTTTTGTTCTGTACCAATGAGCTTCTACTGAGTGAACGTGGGTTTTGCTATGTATCTGTTAATGTCTGATTTTGGAGTCTGGCCGTTTCTCTTTATCTGTTAATTTCTGAATTGTGAATTTGGATTTTAATCTGCACCTGTCAGTTTCTGGTATGAAAGGTTGTTTGATTTTGTCTCTGTACCTGTTAGTAAGTGGCATTTTTGTGTAGCTTTACACTGCACATGTTAATTGATGACACACCAGCGTTGTTTTCACTCGACATGTCAGTCTCTGGTTTGGAGACCTCAACTGTGTTCTGTATCCATCAGATGTCTACATATAAGGATAGGTTTTAAACTGTTCCTTTCAATCTGTTGTATGTAAGTACTGTTTATTATCTGTATCTGTAAGTTTCTGATGAATGAATGTGGACTGTATCGCGTCCCTGTCAGTGGTTCATTAAGAGATATTTTACAAGGTACCTGCCAGTTCTGATATGTGAGTGTGGGTTGTGATCTACATCTGGCCGTTTCTGGTACGGGAAATGAACAGTGTTTTCACTCTGTGTACATTAGCCTCAAGTGTCAGAAGCTGGGTTTAGTCGTACATCTCATTCTTTGCTGTATGATTGTGGATTTACATCTGTACAAGTTAGTTTCGGGTACGGGCGTGTGAATTTTATTCTGTATGCCAATTTCTGGTATGTGAGTGTGTGTTCTTTCTGTCCTGTCACTTTCTGTTGAACTGTATGATGGATTTGCTTTGGATCTGTGAATTTCTGCTATGTGAATGTTGGCTTTCCTTTACATTTGTCATAGAGTTATACAGCACAGAAACAGGCCCTTTGGCCCATTGTGTCTCTGCCTCCCATCAAGCATGAATCTATTCGAATCACATTTTCCAGCACTTGGCCCATAGTCTTGTATGCTATGGCGTTTCAAGTGTTCATCTAAATCCTTCTCAAATGCTATGAGGGGTCCTGACTCTACCAGCCCTTCAGGTAGTGTGTTCCAGATTCCAACCACAGTCTGGGTGAAATATTTTCTCCTCAAGTCCCCTCTAAACCTGCTGCCCATTACTTAAATCTATCTCCCCTGGTTGTTGATCCCTCCGCTGAGGGAAACGTTTTCTTCCTACCTATACTATCAATGTCCCGTGTAATTTTGTATACCTCAATCAGTTCCCCCCTCAGCCTTCTCTGCTCCAAGGAAAACAACCCTAGCCTATCCAGTCTCTCTTAATAGCTGAAATGCCACAGCCCAGGAAACATCCTGATGAATCTCCTCTGCACGCTCTCCATTGCAATCACGTCCTTCCTTTGGTGAGTTGACCAGAACTGTACACAGTACTCCAGCTGTGGCCTAACTAGCATTTTATTCAGCTCCCTCATAACCTCCCTGCTCTTATATTCTCATTCTCTGGTATTTGAGTTTGTGTCTTTTTATTCTGGTTAGCTGTCACACTCACTTCTCTGAAGTAAACATCTTATGAACCGTCTCCAACACATTTACTTCCTTTATTAAATAAGGAGACCAAAACTGCACACAGTATTCTAGATGTGGTCTCACCAATGCCCTGTATAACGGAAGTATAACGTGATTATTTTCATTTTCAATTCCTCACGTAATACTGGATAGCATTCCATTTGCCTTCCTTCTGTCTTGCTGTAACTGCAAACTAACTTTTTTGACTCATGCACTAGAACACCTAGATCCCTCTCCAGAATTCTGCAGTCGCTCAGCACTGAAATATTTTTAAATCTTCCTGACAAAGTGAACAACTTCCCATTTTCTCACATTGTACATCATCTGCCAGATTTCTGCCCACTCACTCAACCTATCTATATCAGTCTTCAACTTCCTTATGTCCTCTTCACAACATACATTCCGACCTATCTTTGTTTCATCTGCAAATTTAGCTGCCATGTCATCACTCCCCTCATCTACGTCATTGATATAAATTGTAAAAAGTTGAGGCCCAGCACTCGTCACATCCTGCCAATCAGAAAAGGACCCATTTATGCATTCTGTGTGTTCTGCCAGCCAGTCAATCTTCTATCCATGCCAATATGTTACCCATGAGCTCCTACTTTGCACAATTACCTTTTATGTGGCACCTTGTCAAATGCCTTCTGGAAATCCAAGTACTGTATGTCAACCGGGTTCCCCTTTATCCACAGTGCATGTTAGTCCTTCAAGGAACTTCAATAAATAGGTTAAACATGATTTCCCCTTCACAAAACCATGCTGACTATTCCTGATGACCTTATGTTTCTCAAAATGCCCAGTTATAGCCTCCTCATTGATCAATTCTACCACCTTCCTCATGACAGGGGTCAAGCTAACTGGCCTATAGTTAATGTTAACTCTGCATCTCTCTCCACAGATGCTGCCAGACCTGCTGAGTATTTCCAGCATTTCTTCTTTTTGTTTCAAATTTCCAGCATCTGCAGTATTTTGCTTTTATATTACTATAGTTACCCTTTCTCTGCCTCCACACCTTCTCGAATAGAGGGGTTATATTTTCTACTTTCCAGTCTGATGTCACCTTTCCAGAATCTTACGAATTTTGAAAAATTAACACCACCAAATCTATTACTAACGTAGCCACCATTTTGAAACTCCTAGGATGAAGCCCATCGGGATCTGTGGACTTGTCAGCCTGTTGCTCCATCACTTTACTCAGTACCACTTCCCTGGTGATTGTAATTTCAACAAGTTCCTCTCTTCCATCCACCTCCTGATTTACAGCTATGATGGGAATGTTTTTTGTATATGCTACAGTGAAGATAGAAGCATTTTTTAATGTACATTTCTTCTGTCATTTCCTTATTCTCAACCTTTAACTCCTAATTTTCATTCTCTAGAGGACCCACACTCAATTTACTTGCACTTT
This sequence comes from Heterodontus francisci, assembly GCF_036365525.1. NCBI lineage: Eukaryota > Metazoa > Chordata > Chondrichthyes > Heterodontiformes > Heterodontidae > Heterodontus > Heterodontus francisci. Next base: position 9,325,007 of record NC_090415.1, read on the forward strand.
TCCTTTTCTAATACCTGTGGAAACTCTTGCTATCAGTTTTTAGATTTCTAGCTAGCTTACACCCATGCTCTAATTTATTTTTTTCCTGATTAACCTTTTAGTCATTCTCTGCCATTCTATATAGTATGACCAATCATCTGACCTGCCAATCATCTTTGCTCAATTATATGCTTTTTCATTCAGTTTGATGCCTTCCTTAACTTCTTTAATCAACCATGGATGGGGGTTCCTCCCTTTGGAATTTTTCTTTATAGTAGGGATATCCTTATTTTGAGTATTCTGAAATATCCACTTAAATGTCTGCCACTGCTTCTCTATTGAACTATCTCAAAGAACAAAGAACAAAGAAAATTACAGCACAGGAACAGGCCCTTCGGCCCTCCAAGCCTACGCCGATCCAAATCCTCTATCTAAACCTGTCGCCTATTATCTAAGGGTCTGTATCTCTTTACTTCCTGCCCATTCATGTATCTGTCTAGATACATCTTAAAAGAAGCTATCGTGCCCGCGTCTACCACCTCCGCTGGCAATGCGTTCCCTGCACCCATCACCGTCTGCGTAAAGAACTTTCCACGCATATCCCCCCTGAACTTTTCCCCTTTCACTTTGAACTCATGTCCCCTTGTAATTGAAACCCCCACTCTGGGAAAAAGCTTCTTGCTATCCACCCTGTCTATACCTCTCATGATTTTGTACACCTCAATCAGGTCCCCCCTCAACCTCCGTCTTTCTAATGAAAATAATCCTAATCTACTCAACCTCTCTTCATAGCTAGCGCCCTCTATACCAGGCAACATCCTGGTGAACCTCCTCTGCACCCTCTCCAAAGCATCCACATCCTTTTGGTAATGTGGCGACCAGAACTGCACGCAGTATTCCAATGTGGCCGAACCAAAGTCCTATACAACTGTTACATGACCTGCCAACTTTTGTACTTAATACCCCGTCCGATGAAGGAAAGCATGCCGTGTGCCTTCTTGACCAGTCTATTGACCTGCGTTGCCACCTTCAGGGAACAATGGACCTGAACACCCAAATCTCTCTGCACATCAATTATCCCCAGGACTTTTCCATTTACTGTACAGTTTATTCTTGAATTGGATCTTCCAAAATGCATCACCTCGCATTTGCCCTGATTGAACTCCATCTGCCATTTCTCTGCCCAACTCTCCAGTCTATCCATATTGTGCTGTATTCTCTGACAGTCCCCTTCACTATCTGCTACTCCACCAATCTTAGTGTCGTCTGCAAACTTGCTAATCAGACCTCCTATACTTTCCTCCAAATCATTTATGTATATCACAAACAACAATGGTCCCAGCACGGATCCCTGTGGAACACCACTGGTCACACATCTCCATTTTGAGAAACTGCCTTCCACTGCTACTCTCTGTCTCCTGTTGCCCAGCCAGTTCTTTATCCATCTAGCCAGTACACCTTGGACCCCATGCGCCTTCACTTTCTCCATCAGCCTACCATGGGGAACCTTATCAAACGCCTTACTGAAGTCCATGTATACGACATCTACAGCCCTTCCCTCATCAATCAACTTTGTCACTTCCTCAAAGAATTCTATTAAGTTGGTAAGACATGACCTTCCCTGCACAAAACCATGTTGCCTATCACTGATAAGCCCATTTTCTTCCAGATGGGAATAGATCCTATCCCTCAGTATCTTCTCCAGCAGCTTTCCTACCACTGACGTCAGGCTCACTGGTCTATAATTACCTGGATTATCCCTGCTACCCTTCTTAAACAAGGGGACAACATTAGCAATTCTCCAGTCCTCTGGGACCTCACCCGTGTTTAAGGATGTTGCAAAGATATCTGTTAAGGCCCCAACTATTTCCTCTCTCGCTTCCCACAGCAACCTGGGATAGATCCCATCCGGACCTGGGGACTTGTCCACCTTAATGCCTTTTAGAATACCCAACATTTCCTCCCTCCTTGTGCCGACTTGACCGAGAGTAATCAAACATCTGTCCCTAACCTCAACATCCGTCATGTCCCTCTCCTCGGTGAATACCGATGCAAAGTACTCGTTTAGAATCTCACCCATTTTCTCTGACTCCACGCATAACTTTCCTCCTTTGTCCTTGAGTGGGCCAATCCTTTCTCTAGTTACCCTCTTGCTCCTTCTATATGAATAAAAGGCTTTGGGATTTTCCTTAACCCTGTTTGCTAAAGATATTTCATGACCCCTTTTAGCCCTCTTAATTCCTCGTTTCAGATTGCGCCTACAATCCCGATATTCTTTCAAAGCTTCGTCTTTCTTCAGCCGCCTAGACCTTATGTATGCTTCCTTTTTCCTCTTCGCTAGTCTCACAATTTCACCTGTCATCCATGGTTCCCTAATCTTGCCATTTCTATCCCTCATTTTCACAGGAACATGTCTCTCCTGCATGCTAATCAACCTCTCTTTAAAAGCCTCCCACATCTCAAATGTGGATTTACCTTCAAACAGCTGCTCCCAATCTACATTCCCCAGCTCCTGCTGAATTTTGGTGTAGTTGGCCTTCCCCCAATTTAGCACTCTTCCTTTAGGACCACTCTCGTCTCCTGGCCCAGTAACCCAGTTCACTTCAGCCAGCTCAGCTTTCGTGCCCACATATCTGCCCTTATTTAAGTTTAAAATACTAGTCTTACATCCACTTCTCTCATTTTCAAACTGGATGCAAACCTCAATCATATTGTGATCATTGCTACCAAGAGGTGCATATACTCTGAGGTCATTAATTAATCCTGTCAAATTACACAGTACCAAGTCTAATATAACCTGCTCACTGGATGGTTCTAGAAGATACTGCTCAAAGAAACTACTTCGAAAGCATTCTATGAACTCCTCATACCGGCTTCTATTACCAATCTGATTTTTTCCAGTTTTTAATGAAGATTAAAATCACCCACGATTATTTCCATCTCTTTATCACAAGCACCCAATTAGTTATTCTTGTATACTTCATCCTACATTGTGATTACTGTCTGCGGGCCTGTAGACTACTCCCACTAGTGCCTTTTTTCCCTGACTGTTCCTCATCTCCAGCCAAACCAATTCTACATCCTGATCTCCTGAACCAAGGACATGTCCAAATATTGCACTGATGCCAATCTTGATTAACAGTGCCACCCCTCCAACTTTACCTAGCTTCCTATTCTTCTTGAATGTTACACACCCCTCAATATTGAGGACACAATCCTTGTCATCCTGCAGCCATGTCTCCATAATGGCTATTAGATCATATTTATTTCCTTCAACATGTGCTATCAGTTTCTTTACTTTGTTATGAATGCTCTGTGCATTCACATACAGAGCCTTTAGTTTTATCTTTTTGTTATCTTTGTAACATCTAGTGTTGACTGTTGGTCTGCTCTTAGTTTTTTTTTCCTCTGTGTCCCTTCCTGCCATTCTCTGGCCTTCATTTCCCCGGTTACTATTCTGTTTTCCTGCCTTGACTTTATCCCTTGATTTGTTACATCTGCTAAAGCTTGTTCTCCTCCCACTTTGTTTAGATCAAGTAACTCTCTACATCCCTAGTTATACGGTTTGCTCGAACACTGGTCCCAGCTTGGCTCAGGTCTGAACTGTCCGAACGGTACAGCCTCCACTTTCCCTAGTACTGGTGCCAGTGCCCCACAAACTGAACCTGTCTTCTCCCACACCAGTCTTGGCGGGTGTAAGTTTCACTGTATATCTCTCAATCCCTAGTCTACAATTTACCTCTGTCAGTTTCGGATTTTGAGTGTGGCTTTAACTGTACCTGTCAGTTTGTTTTATGTGAGAAACGTCTTATTCTGTACCTTTCAGCTTCTGTTGTGTGTGTGTTCTGGCTTGTACTTTGTCCCCATCAGTATAGGGTATGTGAGTGTGGATTTGACAGTTAATATTACATTCTTGTGTATATGAGTGGGAGTTCACACTTTATCTTTGATTGTCTGGTAGCCAATTTAAGGTTTAACCTGTGCCCTTAAATGTCTCATGTGTAGCTGTGGTTTTTAACCAGTCTCTGTCACTGTCTGATATAAGAGTAAGGGTTTCAGTCTGGTTTTTGAGTGGGGATTTTCCACCACATCTCTACATTCTCTCGGATGTGAATGTGAGTTTTAATCTGTACATGCCAGTTTCTGACATTTGGCTGAGGTTTACTTTGTACATTGTCATTCTCTGATATGTGACTGACAATTTTATTCTGAACTTGTCATTTTATTTTCTGTCTGTGTGAGTTTTAACCTGTATCTGTCAGTATCTGATATATGAATCTTCTTAATTATGTGTGTGTTGCTCTGTATCTGTCAGTGTCTGTTGTGGATGAGAGGCTTTCACTCTCTTAACTGTTAACTTCTTGCAATTCATTATGGATTTCACTCTGTGTCTGTCAGTCTCTGGTTGTTAAGTACGGCATTTATACTGTATCTCCTCATTTCTGATGTGTGGATGTAGATATTAATGTGTACCTGTTGGTTTCTCCTATGCGAGTCTGGGCTAAAATCTGTTTCTGCCAGTTTCTCTTATGTGAGGGTGGCATTTATTCAGTACCTGTTACTGTCTGAATTGTGAGAAGGTTTTAATCTTCTTCTGTCAGTTGCTGGTGTGTGAAGGTGGGTTTATTTTGGATCTTTCAATTTTTGGAATTTGAGTCTGTGCTTTACCCTATACCTGTTTGTTTCTGTTAAGTGAATGAGGGATTAAATCTGTACCTGCGCATTGATAGTAAATGAATGTAGTTTTTAGTCTGTATCTGTCAGTTTATGAAAAATGAAGGTGGTTTTATTTCTCTGTCTGCCAGATTCTGATATGTGACTGTTGTTTTATTCTGTACCTGTTATTTTCTGGGATATGATTGCAGTTTTTGATCTGTATCTGTCAGTTTCTATTACTTGAGTGAGTTTTACTTTGCACCAGTTGTCTTCTGGTATGTGAGTGTCGGTTTTAAGCTGGACCCGTAAAGTTAAGGTAATATAGTGTGGTTTTATTCTGTATCTTTCAAACACTAGTCTGTGACATGGGGCCTTTTTCTGAATCTGTCGATTTCTGCTCTGTAACTGTAAGTTTTAAACTGCAACTTACAGTTCCTGATAGGTGTGTGAGCACATTTTCTTTTCTTCTGCAGCTATCAACGTCTACTACATGAGTATGTGTGTTATTCTTATCTTTCAATTTCTGTCATTCAAGAATTGCTTTTCCTTTGAACATCTCAGTCTCTGCAACGTGTCCATGGGTTTTACATGGTAACTGTCTGTCTCTGTTAAGTGATTCTCAATCTGACAGTCTCTTGCATGTGAGTGGTTTTATTTTCTTCTCTGTAGCTGTCAGTTTCCCTTCAGTGGCTGGAGGTTTTAATCTTTACTTAAACTCTTTAATAATTTGTAAATGTGAATTTCACTCTGTGTCTGTCTGTTTACGTTCTATGAATTTTGTAAACATCAGTTTCAGGTTTGTGAGGGTGAGATTCTCTGTCTCCAGGATGCGTCCCTCTTGTGAGATTGACAGAGTGCCTTTTAATCTGATAGTGGGTTCTGCTTTTGAACTTTACCTAATTTTCAGCAGTATTGAGTTGGAATTGATTGGATACAATGTCTGTCTCTTCTGATTTGTTTGATTGCTGAATTGGAAATGTGTCTCTGAACTTGGGATCGGAGAGAGTTTGACTACATCTGCTCCTTGTGACTATGGCATGAACTGAAGGCCTATGGGAGTGATACTGTACCTTGTCTGTGATGGAAGGAGCCGACTGCACTTTCCCTTGTTCCTGGGAATCATCACATTCATTCTGCTCCATTGAACTATTCACCGACAGAAAGGAAGAAAACTATGTCTTGTAAGTCACGAGCAGTTGAGGTGGAAGCTAGAAAAGAGATTAATGTAACATTTCAATTAATAACCATTATGACTAATCACAAATGCTAACCAGAAATACAAAGAATATCACTGTCTGATTCCACTGCAGCACTCAGCATCTGCTGACGAGGTGTCTTGGCAGTTTCACAGCAATTTTGAGACATCCAGAAACAAGCCAACATCTGCACTGCTCCAAGGTTGGAACGAACTGATCGAGCAGGGATATTTGTGCAGGTCAGGTTTCTATTTCCATCTGGCATTACAATATAAGAACCTAAGAACTAGGAGCAGGAGTCAGCCATTCAGCCTCTCGCGCCTGATCCACCATTCAATAAAATCATGTCGGATTTGACCTTGGCTTCATTTCCATTATCCTGCCTGGCCAAAAACCCATTACTCCCTTGTAGATCAAAAGTTTAACTCATCCTTGAATATATTTCATAATCCAGCCTCCACTACTCTCTGGTGCAGAGAATTCCATAGATTAATGATGCTTTGAGAGAAGAAATTCTTCCTTACCTCTGTCTAACATGGTAGACCCCTTATTCTGAAACTGTGCGACGTGGTTCTTGATTCCCTCAGGAGGGGAGATATCTTCTCAGCATCTACTCTGTCAAGACCCCTCAGAATCTTACACTTTTCAATAAGATTAGCTCTGATTATTACTAATTCCAATGTTTGTAACACAAACTGCTCAACCTTTTGCTCATAAGTCAGCCTCTTCATCTCAGGAACCAACTGAACGAATCTTGCCTGAACTGCATCCAATGCACGTATGCACGAAGGAGACCACAACTGTATCCACTATTCCAGGTAAGGTCTCACCAACACCCTGCAAATTTGTAGCAAAACTTTCCTCCATTTATATTCCAGCCCCCTTGCAGGTAATGCCAAAAGTCCGGCTCTGTTTTCACTATTCACTTTTCAATAACAACAAACAGCGTGAAACCGGAGCTAAACCAGGAACAAGCATTACAGGTTTGAGAAACTATTTTTTTGTTCATTACTTCTGCCATTTCCTTATTACCAAACTTGAACTTCCAATTTACATTCTCAACACTCACTTTACTTAAACCTTTCCTTTTCAAATGCCTGCAGAAACCCTTGCTATCCGTTATTACATTTCTAGCTAGCTTACTCCCATGCTCTAATTTATTTTCTCCTGATTAACCTTTGGTCAGAATATATAGAATGACAGAGAATGACTCAATCATCTGACCTGCCATTCATCTTTGCACAATTATATGCCTTTTCATTCAGGTTGATGCCTTCCTTAACTTCTTTAATCAACCATGGATGGAGGGTCCTCCCCTTGGAATTATTCTTTACAGTAGGGATATACTTATTTAAAGTATTCTGAAATATCCACTTAAATGTCTGCCACTGCTTCTCAATTGATCCCAGTTCACTTCAGTTAGCTCAGCTTTCATGCCCACATAGTTGTCCTTATTTAAGCTTAAAATATTAGTCTTAGACCCACTCCTCGCACTTTCAAACTGGATGCAAACTTCAATCATATTGTGATCATTGCTACCAAGAGGTGCATTTACTCTGAGGTCATTAATTAATCCTGTCAAATTGCACAATGCCAAGTCGAGCAAGTTCTAGAACATGCTGCTGGAAGAAACTATCTCGAAAGCACTCTATGAACTCCTCATACAGGCTTCTATTACCAATCTCATTCTTTCCAGTTTATAATTATTTACTTTAGACATACAGCACTGAAACAGGCCCTTCAGTCCACCAAGTCTGTGCCAACCATCAACCACCCATTTAGACGAATCCGATATTAATCCCATATTCCTCCCCCATCCCCACCTTTCCTCAATTCTCCTATCACCTACCGAAACTCGGGGCAATTTATAATAGCCAATTTACCTATCAACCTGCAAGCCTTTGGCTGTGGGAGGAAACTGGAGCACCCGGCGAAAACCCACAGAGTCACAGGGAGAACTTGCAAACTCCACACAGGCAGTACCCAGAATTGGACCTGGGTCACTGGAGCTGTGAGGCTGCGGTGCTAACCACTGTGCCACTGTGTTGATTAAAACACCTGTGATTCTTTCCATCTCATTATCACAAGCACCCAATAAATATTCTTGTATCCTTCATCCTAAATTGTGATTACTGTCTGGGGGCCTGTAGACTGTTCCGACTAGTGCCTCTTTCCCTGACTATTCCTCATCTCCACTCAAACCAATTCAACATCCTGATCTCCTGAACCAAGGTCATGTCTAACTATTGCACCAATGCAATCCTTGATTAACAGTGCCAGCTCTCCACCTTTACCTAGCTTCCTATTCTTCTTGAATGTTACATATCCCTCAATATTGAGGACCTAATCCTTGTCATCCTGCAGCCATGTCTCCATAATGGTTATTAGATCATACTTATTTACTTCAACGTGTGCTATCAGTTCCTCTACTTTGTTATGAATTCTATGTGCATTCACATAAAGGGCCTTTGGTGATATCTTTCTGTTATCTTTGTCACATCTAGTGTTGACTGTTGATCTGCTCTGAGGTTATTTCTCTCTGCCCCTTCCTGCCATTCTTTGGCCTTCATTTCCCATGTTACTATTGTGTTGAGTTGGAATGGATTGGATACAATGTCTGTCTCTTCTGCTTTGTTTGATTGCTGAATTGGAAATGTGTCTCTGAACTTGGGATCAGTGAGAGTTTGACTACATCTGCTCCTTGTGACAATGACATGAACTGAAGGCCTATGGGAGTGGTACTGTACCTTGTCTGTGATGGAAGAAGCCGACTGCACTTTCCCTTGTGCCTGGGAATCATCACATTCATTCTGCTCCCTTGAACTATTCACCGCCAGAAAGGAAGAAAACTATGTCTTGTAAGTCACGAGCAGTTGAGTTGGAAGCTAGAAATAAGATTAATGTAACATTTCAATGAATAATCATTATGACGAATCACAAATGCTAAACAGAAATACAAAGAATATCACTGTCTGATTCCACTGCAGCTCTCAGCATCTGCTGACGAGATGTCTTGGCAGTTTCACAACAATTTTTGGACATCCAGAAACAAGCCAACATCTACACTGCTCCAAGGTTGGGACGACCTGATGGAGCAGGGATATTTGTGCAGGTCAGGTTTCTATTTCCATCTGGCATTATAATTTAATAACCTAAGAACTAGGAGCAGGAGTCAGCCATTCAGCCTCTCCAGCCTGATCCACCATTCAATAAAATCATGTCTGATTTGATCTTGGCTTCAGCTCCATTATTCTGCCTGGCTAAAAACCCATTACTCCCTTGTAGATAAAAAAATTAACTCATCCTTGAATATATTTCATCATCCAGCCTCCACTGCTCTCAAGGGTAGAAAATTCCATAGATTAATGACACTTTGAGAGAAGAAATTCTTCCTTACCTCCGTCTAAAATGGGAGACCCCTTATTCTGAAACTGTACGGCGTGGTTCTTGATTCCCTCGAGGGGAGATATCTTCTCAGCATCTACTCTGTCAAGACCCCTCAGAATTTTACACTTTGCAATAAGATTAGCTCTGATTATTACAAACTCCAATGAGTGTAACACAACCTGCTCAACCTTTTCCTCAAAGCGCAACCTATTCATCGCAGGAAGCAACCGAACGAACCTTGCCTGAACTGCATCCAATGCGAAGGAGACCACAACTGTATCCAATACTCCAGGTGAGGTCTCACCAACAACTGACGTTTATATTCCATCCCCCTTGCAATAAATGCCAACAGTCCGGCTCTGTTTTCACTATTCACTTGTCAATAACAACAAACAGCGTGAAATAGGAGCTAAACCACGAACAAGCATTACAGGTTTGAGGAGAGAAAACAGCCATGAATTTCAACAGCAGCTTCTTCACCTTTTGTCTCACTTTCGCAGTGCACACGCAGCCCAAGAAATGCCTCTGCCTTCCGCCGCTCACTCCATGTTACCGGATCACTTCCTGCCTCACTCTGTCTCTTGCAAACAACTCGCAACCCTCCTGAACTTGCCCCAAAGTCAATGACGATCTCTGAGCCAGATTGCGGACAAGTTTCCCCAAACAAAGTGCTGCTGGAAGGAGACTGCTGTTTGCTGACTTACCCCGATACTGTAATATCTCCATTCCCTCTGTTAAAAACAAACGCTTTCCCCTCTTTGAATAAATGCCGTTCAATCGCCTTGCAGGCACAGGGGAGCGCATGCGCTCAGTCGGTCAACAACTCTCAGAGGTGTGGGCGGGGCTTTACCGCGCATGCGCTTCTTTCGGCAACGCTTTGAAAAACAAATACACAAACAATTGGAACTTTATTCAGTTCAGTTTTATCACATTGTGAGCAATGGAACAGGGGCTGCGGGTAAGATAGAGAAGGTTCACATCTGGGAGATTACCCCTTTATAAAGTTCAATTTGAGATTATTCTCTGCAGTATGTTTGCCCAGTTTCTCAAAGCAATCCTTGGAGGGAGTCGGTGTGTTTGCTGGGATCGCGCAGGATTTAATATCTGACAGTAACAGTCCTAGATTCATGTAATCACATTGAAAATGTCTGTCACTGAGTGTCAGAGCGAACGGTTCGAGCTGAAACATTGCAGAGACCTCAACAGGGCAGAAAAAAAGTTACATTTGGGACATTGTGTGACTCACTTTCGGACACGTCCTCAGATTGTGAGATTAATAATGTGGCTGCTTGTGGCACCATATAAGTGAGAGATAAGTTTGTATCGTCGGTCTCCCCGGGTGGATCTTTCGAGATAAAACGAATCTGACATTTCAGCCTACAACTCAATAATTACAGGCCAGTCAGTCTAACCTCAGTAGTGAGCAAAATATTGGAATCATTCTGAGAGACAGGATAAACTGTCACTTAGAAAGGCATCCATGAGGGTCTGTGGGCCATTCGGATTAATGTGTACAGAACTGGTCTCCTTATTTAAGGAATGGTGTAAATGCATTGGAGGCAGTACAGAGAAGGTTCACGAGGCTAATGCCTGGAATGGACGGGCTGTCTTACGAGGAAGGATTGGACAAGCTAGGCTTGTATCCACTGGAATTTAGAGTAAGATGTGACTTGATTGAAACATATAAGATCCTGAGGGGTCTTGACAGGGTGGATGTGGAAAGGATGTTTCCCCTTGTGGGAGAATCTATAACTAGGGGTCACTGTTTAAAAATAAGGGGTCGCAAATTTATGACAGAGATAAGGAGATTTTTATTTTCTTTCGGAGGGTCGTGAGCCTTTGGAATTCTCATCCTCAAAAGGCGATATAAGCAGAGTCTTTGAATATTTTTAAGGCAGTGTAAATAGTTTCTTGACGAACAAGGGAGTGGAGGATTACCGGGGGGTGCTGGAAATGTGAAGTAATCAGTAGAGACAAAAACTTATTGAATGGCATGGCAGAGCAGGCTCGAAGGACCGAGTGGCCTACTCCTGATCATAATTCGTATGTTCGTACATGAGGATCGAGTTACCAACAGCAGCAGAATTGTACTCAACTGCAATCTGTAATCTCATGGCCCGGCATATCCCCCAGTCTACCATTACCATCAAGGCAGGTGACCAAACGTGGTTCAATGAAGAGTACAGCAGGGCATGCCAGGAGCAGCACCCGGCATACCTCAAAATGAGGTGTCAACCCGGGGAAGCTACAACACAGGATTATTTGGGGGCCAAATTGTGTAAGCAGCATGCGATAGACAGAGTCAAGTGATCTCATAACCAACAGATCAGATCTAAGCTCTGCAGTCTTGTCACATCCAGCCATGAATGGTGGTGCACAATTAAAAGACTAACTGAAGGAGGTGGCTCCACAAATATCCCCATCTTCAATGATGAGGGAGCCCAACACATCAGTGTGAAAGATAAGGTTGAAGCATTTGCAACAATCTTCGCTCGAGGTGCCGAGTTGATGATTCATCTCAGACTCCTCCTGAATGCATCAGCTATTTCCATTCACTCCGTGTGACATCAAGTAACGACTAAAGGCACTGGAGACTGCAAAGGCTCTGGGCTCCAACAATGTTCTGGCAATAGTTCTGAAGACCTGTTCTCCAGAACTTGATCTGCCCCTAGCCAAGTTGTTCCAGTACAGCTACAACATTGGCATGTACCTGACAATGTGGAATATTCCCCAAGTATGTCTTTGACACCAAAAGCAGGTCATGTCCAAGCTGGACAATCAGCCTACTCTCAATCATCATAAAAGTGATGGAAGATGTCATCAACAGTGCCATCAAACGGCATTTGCTTTGTAATAACCTGCTCAGTGACGCTCAGTTGGGATTGCGCCAGTGCCACTCAGCTCCTGACCACATTACAGCCGTAGTTCAAACATGGACAAAAGAGCTGAATTCAAGAAGTGAAGAGAAAGTGACTGCCCTTGACATCAAGGCAGCATTTGACCGACTATGGCATCAAGGAACCCTTGCAAAACTGGGGTCAATGGGAATCAGTGGGAAAACTCTCCGCTGGTTGGAGTCATACCGAGTGCAAAGGAAGATGGTTGTGGTTGTTCGAGGTCAATCATCTCAGCTCCAGGACTTCACTGCAGGAGTTCCTCAGGGTAATGTCCTCGGCCCAACCATCTTCAGCTGCTTCATTAATGACCTTCCTTCAATCATAACGTCAGAAGTGGGGATGTTCACTGATGATTCTCCAATGTTCAGCATGATTCGTGACACCTCAGCTACTGAAGCAATCCGTGTCGAAATGCAGCAAGACCAGGACATTATCCAGGCTTGTGCTGATAAGTGGCAAGTAACATTCGTGCCACACAAGTGCCAGGCAACTACCATCTCCAACAAGAGAGAATCTAACCATCTCCCCTTAACATTCAATGGCAATTAGCATCGCTGAATCCCCCACTATCAATATCCCAGGAGCTACCATTGACCAGAAACTGAACTGGAGTAGCCATATAAATACCGTGGCTACAAGAGAGGATAGGAATCCTGCGACGAGCAAATAACCTGCTGACTCCCCAAAGCCTCTCCACCATTTACAAGGCAGAAGTCTGGAGTGTGATGGAATACTCTCCACTTGCCTGGATGTGTGCAGCTCCAGCAACACTCAAGAAGCTCGACAGCATCCAGGACGAAGCAGCCCACTTGATTGCCACCCCATGCACAAACATTCACTCCCTCCACCACCGACACACATCAGAGCAGTGTGTAACATTTACAAGATGCACTGCAGCAACGAACCAAGGCTCTTTAGACAGCACTTTCCAAACCCGCGACCTCAACCAACTAGAATCTCAAGGGCAGCAGATGCATGGGAACACCACCACCTGCAAGTTCCGCTCCAAGTCACACATCATTCTGACTTAGAATTATATTGCTGTTCATTCACTGTCACTGTGTCAAAATCCTGGAACTCCCTTCCTAACAGCACTGTGGCTGTACCTACCTCACATGGAGTGCAGCAGTTCAAGAAGCCATTTCACCACAACCTCCTCAAGGGCAGTGATGGATGGGCAATAAATGCGGGCCGAGCCAGCAACACCCACATCATATGGATGAATTTGAAAAAAAGTGTGGCGGTGTTCTGGAACTCACTGCCTGAAAGGGTAGTTGAGGCATAAACCTTCAACTCATACAAAAGAGGTCTGGATATGCATCTCAAGTGCCGTAATCTGCGGGTTACGGACCAAATGCTGGCAGCTGGGATTAGAATAGATGGAATTCTTTTCGGCTGGCACAGACACGATGGGCCAAGTGGCTTCTTTCTGTGCCATAAAATTTCGATAGTTCTGTGATTCTAAGTGAATACATATCTCTCTATCTCACCATCCTCCAAGCCTCTCCCCCAATCCAGATTTCTCTCTCTCTCTGCCTTTTTCTCGCTATTGATGCTGTCTCTCTCCCTCTGCCTTTGGTGCTGTATCTATGTTGGAGATACAGTTACTGAGTGTTATATGTGTGCATTCTATTGTAGAACTGATAGTCTCTCTCTCTGAATATTCAGGTGAAGGTGAAATACTGTTATTCAGTGTGAAAGGGACACACAGTTGGAAATTGTAAGACTGAAACGGTCTGTCTCCCTCCCTCTCTCACCCCTCTCTCTCTTTCACTCTCCCTCTCTCTGTCGCTCTGTTGTTGTATATGAAAGAGGAATGAAGTTACTGAGCGTGTTATGGACACGCTGAAGAGACGTACGGTATTGGAACAGTGAACACGCCACCGGTGCCGCAGGTGAGACGGTCACTGTCACTACTCCGCTCGTATGTTCGAATCTGACGGTGTATTTATCCATCTTCAGTCCTGAATCTAAGCACGGAGAGAACCAGCCTGTCACTGCCTGGAACAAAATAAAAACACTGTGTATGAATGTGGGATTATTGTGCAACTGGACGTCTCTCCTTCTTGAGAATGGGATGTCTAGGACACCTAGAAAAAAATATGGATGGAATGTAGGGACAGACAGGGCATAATTTGTATTTTCACCGTCAGGAAACATGTTTGTGTGTGATCAATACAATAACATCAAAGCCGATATTGGTTTGAACAGATTCAAAGCTGTGATTGGCTCTTGACGCCAAATCTGGGAAACAGACAACATTCGCAGCGCCAGTCTCAGAGTGTTTAACACTGACTGAGTCTAGAAAATGCAAATACCCACCGTGAATCCGCAGCACAGGCCGAGCGGAGGGGAAATCCTGTCCTGTGAACGCTAAATTTAACGAACAGTTCGGCCTGAGATTGTGTGGATGTGAATATTGTGGAAGAGAGTGTATTAAAGGGACGGGCGCGTTAGTCTAATGCCACTGTGTTTGTGGGTCTGGTCTCATCGCCGGATTTCCGAGTCCCTCTTGCGTAAAATAACAAGATTTTCCAGTCAAAGAAGCACTTTGCTCCCCTTCTAATCCTCAAAGTGGGAATGGAGTGTTGTTTGTTTGTTGATTTCAAGATTTTAATCGAAAAGTATGGAACATGTCAGCGATCGGCTGAGAGAGAGTCATCAGTGCAGCAATGAAACGGGTTTCAGTCGAAAATGGAGTCTTTACTTCAAGTGAAACCTTTGTGACAGCAAACATTCTGATGTCAGAGACAGGAAGGATCTAGCCTGGGACTCTGGAATACCCGAATTTCAGTGGAATTGGAGAGTTTAGGACCAGAGAGAAATACAGAGAGGCAGCAGGAGCCGGGAGCTGACATCAGGTTGTCTCCGCCCTGTCCGCTCGCTGCCTTTAAGTTGCTCAGTGCCGCCACCACCAGCTTCATTTCTGACCCAGTTCTGACTGACAGAGAGACTTTGTGCAGAGTCCTGGACATGACCGATACTGCAGCCGCCGAAACGGCTCCTCCAGCCGCCGCCGCTACAGTCAAGACTCCCAAGAAGAAGAAAGCGGCTCCCCGGAAGGGGTCAGGCGGTCCCAAGTTGGGAGAGCTGATCCTCAAGACTGTGGCGGAATGCAGTGTCCGCAGTGGGATGTCACTGCAGGCAATAAAGAAGGTTCTGCGTGTTAAAGGTGTCGATGTGGAGAAGAGCAAGTTCCCAATCAAGCAAAGTATCAAGCGGCTTGTGGCGAAAGACTTCCTGGTGCAGACGAAGGGCACGGGGGCCTCCGGCACCTTCAAAATCGCGAAACAGGAAAAGAAGGGAAATGTGGTGAAGAAGATTAAGACAGGAGCAGCCAAGAGATCTTTAGTGAAGAAAACAGCTGCCAAGAAACTGATCACAAAGAAAACAGCCAAGAAATCCCCAGGGAAGAAAATAGTCGCCAAGAAAGTGAGCAGCAAGAAGACAGCAGCCAAGAAAGTGAGCACCAAGAAGACGGCAACACCAAAGAAGGCGGTAAAGAAAGCAACGCTTCCAAAAACATCTCCAGCGAAGAATGCTAATAAAACCAAGAGGGCCACGGGCGGAAAGCCGCCCAAGAAAGTCCAATCAAGGGGCGGGCAGAAACCGAAAGCAGCAAAGGCTCAGAAAGCAGCCCCTGGAAAGAAGTGAAACAGCACGGGAAACTTGTAGACATCTGAACCCAAAGGCTCTTTTCAGAGCCACCCACGTCTCTCAGGAAAGAGCTGATCCCCCGATCAAATGATCCCTGTCCCGCAGTCGTGTGCACATTTCACCTAGAAATGATTTGAAGTAAATCCAGGTTCCCTGGTGACTCTCAACCCAGCCCTTCCTCACTCTCTGTAACAAATCAGGGATGTCCGGTCCTCACTGTACCAGGGTATATGTTCGGTGAAGTCTCAGTTCATGCCCGTTTCAGGGTGACAGCCTGTAACACAGTAACACGGGCGAGATACCCCGCGTCACATCTCAAACTCCAATACATGATTTTGTATAATTCAGCTGGGGTTAGGTTTCAGTAAACTGCTCAATCCGTCTGGGAGGAGAGGTGTGCCGAAACAGGTTGACTTGTGATCGGAAGCACTGCACTTAGGCGGGTGTATTACGAACTTTTATTTGTTACAGATCCGTATTTAGACCGCCGGTTTCTGTTATCAGTGAATATCAATGCCGAATCTCCAAGTTTTATGCTGAGCTCGAATGTCGAGAACTGTTTTTTCTTGAATTGGCGGTTCGAGCAAGTGGGAGGCGGAGCGAGAGGATCAAAGACATTTCTCTGCTCTGTCTGTCACTCAGTTTCCTCCAGACCCGCCTCTGGCTCTCTGTCTCTTTCTCAGTCAGGTCGGGGCAGGCTGTATAAAAAGGCAGCAGAAACTACTCGTTTCTCATTCAGATTCGGTTTGTCTGAAGAAGCGTCATGACAGGAAGAGGTAAAGGAGGCAAAGGACTGGGCAAAGGCGGAGCAAAGCGGCACCGCAAAGTGCTTCGTGATAACATCCAGGGCATCACCAAGCCAGCAATTCGCCGCCTGGCTCGCCGTGGCGGAGTGAAGCGCATCTCGGGTTTGATCTATGAGGAGACCCGCGGGGTGCTGAAGGTTTTCCTGGAGAATGTGATCAGAGATGCGGTCACCTACACTGAGCACGCCAAGCGCAAGACAGTCACCGCCATGGATGTGGTGTACGCTCTGAAACGCCAGGGCCGCACTCTCTATGGATTCGGCGGCTAAACAAATCCACCTTGTCTACCAAAAACAAAAGGCTCTTATAAGAGCCACCCAAAACCTCATATAGGGATAAGTGACCTTGAAAGTGCAGCGGGGATGTCTTGGGATGTGAAATTGTTGCAGCTCATCCAATGTTATGTGGACTTTATCAGATCAGTATTGCATTCTCTTATAGTCACTTTACGTCTCGCACATTTTTTCACTGTCTTCTGTTCCGCGTTATGAATTAAAAGGTTGCATTTGATAATGTCCATTGCTGACCTGAACTGCCGGTAAAGATGCAGAAAAGGATTTACTCCCGTTAGAGTAAGAAATGGCCGGAGCTTTATTCCCACCAGAGACCGAACAGGGAATGAATCCCTATTCAAACCGTGTTGGAAGACACAGAGGGGGATCTAGGGCGGAAAAAAATGACGCTAAAAGCACTGAGATTTTATAATCTGTCCCGCCAAATTAGGTTTCCTTTCATCTTTGCGTCGTTTACTAATTTGAAAATGGCGGGCTTTTTGAAATTGATTCAATTTCAGTTGCAGTTCAACCGGATGTTGCCGGGACTGGAAACAATGCAGCTATGAGGAAAGATTGAATGGTCCGTGGTTGTTCTCAGTGGCACAGAGAATGCTGAGGAGAGATCTGATTGAATTGGATAACATTTTGAGAGGCCTGGATAGAGTGTAGGTGAAGGGCCAATTTACCTTAATACAGAGGTCACTGACTAGGGGTCAAAGACTTAAAGCGTTTGGTAGAATGATTAGAGGGAAGATGAGGACAAGGTTTTTTTTCCCTCTCATCTACAGGATGGTGGGGGTCTGGAACTCAATGCCTGAAAGGGTAGTTGAGGCAGAAATCTTCAAATCATTCAAAAGAAGTCTGGATATGCACCTCAAGTGCATATTCTACAGGATTACAGACCAAATGCTGGCAGGTGGGATTAGAATGGGTGGAGAGCTTTCCGGCTGGCACAGACACGATGGTCCAAGTGGCTTCTTTCTGTGCCATAAACTTTCAATGATTTTCAGAAAAGAGAAGGCTGAGGGGGGACATGATTGAGGTATCCAAAATTATGAAGGTCATTGATAGGTTAGACAGGAGGAAACTTTTTGTTTTCCCTCAGCGAACGGATCGATCAGTCGGTAAGGGGCAGGAGGTTTAATGGAGATGTGAGGGGGAAAAAACACTCATCATGTGGTTCGAATCTGGAACACACTGCCTGAATAGGTGGTAGAGGCAGGAACCCTCACAACATTTAAGAGGTATTTAGATGAGCACTTGAAACGCCATCGCATACAAGAATACGGGCCAAGTGCTGGAAAATGGGATTAGAATAGTTGGATGCTTGAAGAAATACTTGCAGGTTTATAGGTCAATTGCCCCGAGTGTAGGTAGATGTTAGGAGAATGGTGGGGATGCCGTAGGGAATATGGGATGAATGGAGGATCAGTATAAATGGGTGTTTGTTGGACGGCACAGACTCGGTGGGCCGAAGGGCCTGTTTCTGTGCTGTTTAAATCCATGACTCTATGTTTAGTTATCGCGTCATGAATTAAACGGTTGCATTTGATAATGTCCATTGACGACCTGAACTGCCGGTGAAGATGATGGATTTATTCCCGTTCGAGTAAGCAATGACCGGAGCTTTATTCCCGCCTGAGACCCAACAAGGAATGAACCCTAATTCAAACCGTGTTGGAAGAAACGGAGGTGGAATCGAGGGCCGAAAGATGAAGCTCCAAGCAGTGAGATTTTATAATTGTTCCCGCCGAATTAGGTTTTATTTAATCTTTGAGTAGTTTGCTAATTTGAAATTGGCGGGCTTTTTGAAATTGATGAAATTTCAGTTGCAGTTCAACCAATCAGGGAGCAGCAATTCCCACCGCCCTTTTCCATCGTTTCAAATTGGATGATGGACGGGGCTTCATCCAATCACAACATTAGGGCGGTCCTTCGACTGTCTTAAATAGGCAGTCCCTGAGCAGCTTCACCATTAAACACGACATTGTGTAAGGACACCGTAGATAATGGCCAGAACCAAGCAGACAGCGCGCAAATCGACCGGAGGGAAAGCTCCCCGCAAGCAGCTGGCTACCAAAGCGGCCCGCAAGAGCGCTCCAGCCACGGGCGGAGTGAAAAAGCCTCACCGTTACAGACCCGGCACTGTGGCTCTGAGGGAGATCCGCCGTTACCAGAAATCCACCGAGCTGCTCATCCGCAAACTGCCCTTCCAGCGCCTGGTGCGGGAGATCGCACAGGACTTCAAGACAGACCTGCGCTTCCAGAGCTCTGCCGTCATGGCCCTGCAGGAGGCCAGCGAGGCTTACCTGGTGGGGCTCTTTGAGGACACCAACCTGTGCGCCATCCACGCCAAGCGAGTCACCATCATGCCCAAAGACATCCAGCTGGCACGCCGCATCCGCGGGGAGCGAGCCTAAACTGACCCTGCCCGGAACTGAGTTCGGCATCAAATACCACAACGGCTCTTTTAAGAGCCACCAAATCGACAAAAGAAAGAGTTGTGATCTCTTGTTCATTCCAGCACATAAACGTCTCAGAAGGATTTGACCACTTATTTACTCAAAGCCGGGAGACACAAATACTTTTGTCTGCATCCGGTAGCTGGAGATTTCATGACGTGTCAGTTGTAAGATCTAGAGTAGCGATAACAATGTGCACAGCGCATTTTAATAGACCGGCGATCATTTTAGGACTGAACAAATGTTTGTGGTACATAAAGGGTAGAATGGTAAAAGTGCCTTTCCAATAGGGTCTGAGGGAATTAGAATGTATTTCATCTGATGAGCAACTAAATGCCAAAATCCAGTACACTTCATTCCAACACAAAACAATGATAACAGTGTAATATTACAGTCTTTCAGACAGTAACCAGCCCTTTCACAGATAAAGTGGGTGGCTCTGAAAAGAGCCTTTGGGTTCACAGATTCAAGTCAGGCCGCTTCACTTGCCCTTCGTGCTCGGAGCGCTGGTTTTCTTGGGCAGCAGCACGGCCTGGATATTAGGCAGCACCCCGCCCTGAGCGATGGTCACCCCTCCCAACAGCTTGTTCAGCTCCTCGTCGTTGCGGACGGCCAGCTGCAGGTGTCTGGGGATGATGCGGCTCTTCTTGTTGTCCCGGGCCGCGTTGCCGGCCAGCTCGAGGATTTCAGCTGTCAGATACTCGAGCACAGCAGCCAGATAGACCGGGGCTCCGGCACCCACCCGCTCAGCATAGTTCCCCTTTCTGAGGTGGCGGTGAACACGGCCGACCGGGAACTGCAGTCCAGCCCGGGAGGACCGAGACTTGGGTTTGGCCCGAGATTTCCCACCGGTCTTCCCTCTTCCAGACATTAACACAATCTCACAAACACTTTCACGAAGAATGCTGAGATCCGCCCACATTCCTCCTCCTTGTACCTTCTGGAGGAATGGTGTTGGGGACACTGCTGATTGGTCAGTCAGCACTCGGTGTCATTGTGCTGTACATGTAACCAATCAGAGAGCTGCTCAATTCACCAATCACAAGAAGACAGTGAGTTGAGAGCGGAAAATAAGAGCGCGAAATGGTCAGGCTCCCAACGATATTTCACATTTGAAAAGCCCGCCAATATATTTGTAAAACAAGGTGCGGCTTCAATATAGAATATCACATTTATAGGTTATATTGTTTTACAGAAAACATTGCAAAAACGTGTTCATTTTTTTGTTCCACATTTTGTCCCAGATTCGCTTTTGTAATCCGCCATGTATTCTGCTTTATTCTTTTTCATGATACAGTCTAACCAGCGGCTGAAAGACTCATTCACAGCATTTTGTAACCGGACACATTTCAGGTCAATCTTCGTAATTATACTGTATCACTGATTCTAGATTGATCCCTTTTCGTGGGAGACAAAAGCGGATTATAGATTTTCAGTGTCACGGGTTAGAGACTGAGGGTGCCTAAACCAACGAGGTTTCTTAACAATGTACTTATTCATAAAGATAGACAAACTTCAACACGACAACCAAGTAACTGAGAACATCTTTAAATCATGCGTTAAATCAGCTTTCATTTTCGAAATATAGCAAAGGGGCCAAAATGAATCTGTATTAACCTGAACTGAACGGATTTAAACAGAGATTTACAACCGCCATCAAAAATTTGCAGAGTATTCGTATTAACATAAAAAGAATTCGATAATCATGATGATGTTGTAGCTATTTCAGAGAAGTTGTGGGTGGCTCTTAAAAGAGCCTTTTTTGTATATTGTGTTTTTCAGTCCATGGCGGATATTTACTTGGAGCTGGTGTACTTGGTGACCGCCTTTGTACCTTCTGACACGGCGTGTTTGGCCAGCTCCCCGGGCAGCAGCAGGCGCACGGCGGTCTGGATCTCCCGGGAGCTGATGGTGCTGCGTTTGTTGTAATGGGCCAGGCGGGAAGCCTCACCCGCGATTCGCTCGAAAATATCATTCACAAACGAATTCATGATGCTCATGGCCTTGGAGGAGATGCCGGTGTCAGGGTGAACCTGCTTCATCACTTTGTACACGTAGATGGAGTAACTTTCTCTCCTGGATCTTCTCCG
The DNA here is from genome assembly GCF_036365525.1 of Heterodontus francisci. NCBI lineage: Eukaryota > Metazoa > Chordata > Chondrichthyes > Heterodontiformes > Heterodontidae > Heterodontus > Heterodontus francisci. Next base: position 9,346,412 of record NC_090415.1, read on the forward strand.
TTTCTTGCTGCCCTTCGTTGGCGCCTTCTTCTGAGTTTTCTTGGCGCCTTTCTTGGAAGGTGCTGCTGTTTTCTTCTCGTCAACCATGATCGCGATCAACTTCAGACACAGAATAACCGAAATTTCGCTCCAAGCTCGCATTTTATAGACATCCCCAGAAACCTATGCTAATAAAGGATGGGAGAAGACCATGCTCATGATTGGCTGGTTTACAATGATGTCACTGCCTGATGTTGGGCGGCACAGTGGCGCAGTGGTTCGCACCGCAGCCTCACAGCTCCAGTGACCCGAGTTCAATTCCAGGCGCTGCCTGTGTGGAGTTTGCAAGTTCTCCCTGTGTCTGCGTGGTTTTCCTCCAGGTGCTCCGGTTTCCTCCCACATGCTGGTTGATAGGTTAATTGGCCATTATAAAAATAGGTGGGAATGTGGTAGGAATATGGAATTAGTGAAGGATTAGTATAAATGGGTGGTTGATGGTCGGCACAGACTCGGTGGGCCGAAGGGCCTGTTTCAGTGCTGTATCTCTAAAACTAAAAGCTAAATCTGTCTGATTGGATATCTAAAGTAACCAATCACACTTCATGCCTATCACAGCCACAAACTGACGCAGCAGTCAGATCGTCCAACCCCCTTTGCCCGAACTTAACCATGACTTTCTGAGTCCCTCTGTCTCTTCAAACATTTCCATTTTGCTGGTATGAACACATCTATTTTTTCACTCTGTACATATAATTTCTCGACACTTCCATTCCTTATCAGGATGTACCGCCCTGCTGCACTTCCCTCCATCACCAGGACGGAACCGTCCAGTATAGTTGGGGTCAGACATGGGCAAATGCAAGCATTGAAGTGCAAGTCTTTAAATCTATGTTGCGTGCCAAATAAGTTTGGTCAGCTGCAGCCACAAGTCACCACATGAAAGATTTATATAGTGGCAATTACATAATTCTGGCTGAAACTAGGCGAGGCATGGGAACTTATTATTACTGGCTACAAATATTCAGCAAGACAGGTCTGAAAAAATATGGAGGGTTGTGGAGTGGAAAGAGTTGATCAAATATAATATGATAACACTGGCAGCGATGATGTTTTTGAGGTGTTAACAAAAGAATCTATTTGGTCATATATACGGAATATGGCAGGAGGAAATGCATGGACATTCTGGGTCGTGTCATGTTTGTCTTTCCCTGCAGGGCATGTGAGTGTGGGTTTCATTCTGTGCCTATCAGTATGTGATATTTAACTGTGGCTTTTACTCCGTATTGGTCAATGATTTTGTGATTTAATTCAGTAATTTCAATCTTCAATTGGTGATTCTGTTTTTTTTTTCTTTCTCTGTAACATTCAGTTTCTAAGTGGATGATTTTGGGTTTTGTTCTGTACCTATGAGCTTCTACTGAGTGAGTGTGGGTTTTGTTATGTATCTGTTAATCTCTGCTTTTGGAGTCTGGGCGTTTCTCTTTATCTGTCAATTTCTGAATTGTGAATTTGGATTTTAATCTGCACCTGTCAGTTTCTGGTATGAAAGGTTGTTTGGTTTTGTCTCTGTACCTGTTAGTAAGTGACATTTTTGTGTAGCTTTACACAGCACATGTTAATTGATGACACATCAGCGTTGTTTTCACTCTACATGTCAGTCTCTGGTTTGGAGGCCTCACCTGTGTTCTGTACCCATCAGACGTCTTCATATAAGGATGGGTTTTAACCTGTTCCTTTCAATCTGTTGTATGTAAGTACTGTTTATTATCTGTATCTGTAAGTTTCTGATGAATGAATGTGGTCTGTATCACGTCCCTGTCAGTGGTTCATTAAGAGATATTTTACACTGTACCTGCCCGTTCTGATATGTGAGTGTGGGTTGTGATCTACAGCTGGCCGTTTCTGGTATGAGACATGAGCATTGTTTTTACTCTGTGCATGTTAGCCTCAAGTGCAGAAGCTGGGTTTAATAGTACAGCTCACTCTCTGCTGTATGATTATGGATTTTCATCTGGACAAGTTAATTTCTGGTACGGGCATGTGAATTTTATTCTCTATGCCAATTTATGGTATGTGATAATGTGTTCTTTCTGTTCTGTTAGTTTCTGCTGAACTGTATGGTGGATTTGCTTTCAATCTGCCAAGTTCTGCGATGTGAATGTTGGTTTTACTTTGTATTTGTCATCGAGAGATAGAGTCATAGAGTTATACATCACAGAAACAGGCCCTTAGACACATTGACGGCCGGCACAGGCACAATCAGTGATCTATTCTAATCCCATTTTCCAGCACTTGGCCCATAGCCTTGTACGCTATGGCGTTTCAAATGTATATCTAAATACTTCTTAAATGTTGTGTGGGGTCCTGCCTCTACCACCCCTTTCAGGTAATGTGTTCCAGATTCCAACCACCATCTGGGTGAAAATGAAAAAAAAAACAATCCTCAAATCCCCTCTAAACTTCCTGCTTCTTACATTAAATCATGGCTGATCTGTTTCTGACTTGAATTCCACACTCCTATCTACTCCCAATAATCTTTGATTCCCTTGCCTAACAAGAATCTATCAAGACCTGACTGAAAAAATAATATATTCAGTGACACCGCCTCCACCACCTTCTAAAGCACTGAATTTCAAAGTCTCACAAACCTCAGAGGGATAAAAAAAATCTCCTCATCTCGGTCCTAAAAGTGTGACCCATACTTTTAAAGCAGCGCCCCCGATTTCTGAACTCATCCACAAGAGGAAACATCCTTTCCCCATCCACCTTGTCAAGACCATTCAGGATCTTATACACTACAATCAAGTCTGCCCTCACTCTTCTAAACTCAAGTGACAACTAACCCAGTCTGTCCAACCTTTCCTCATAAGACATCCACTCATTCCAGGTATCAATCTAATAAACCTCCTCTGAAACACCTCCAACACATTTACTTCCTTCCTTAAATATGGAGACCAAAACTGCACACAGTATTCGATATGTGGTCTCACCAAAGCCCCGTATAACTGAAGCATAACATCCTTAGATTAATTTTCAATTCCTGTTGTAATAAAGGATAACTTTCCAATTGCCTTTGTGATTTGCCATACCTGCATACTAACGTTTTGTGACTCAAGCACAAGAACACCTGGATCCCTCTGCACCTCAGAATTCTGCAGTCCTTCTCCGCAGATACTCAGCAGGCCTGCCAGCATCTGTGGAGACAGAAACAGAGATAACCATTCAGGTCAATGGTCTTTCATCAGAAAGGTCCGTTCTGATCGAAGGTTATTGACCTGAAATGTTAACTCACTTTCTCTCTCTACAGGTGCTGCCAGACTTGCAGATTATTTCCAGCATTTTCTGTTTTCATTTCCACTGTACATCGTATATTCTGGCAAATGAATGTGGGATCAATCTTTAACCTTTGGTTTCTGATATGTAAATGTGGATTTTGCCTAGCATGTTGTCAGTTACTGCAATGCAAATATCTGTTTTATTCTGTAACATTTTGTTTGTGGTAATTGATTGTGGGTTTTACTCTGCATCTGCCAGTCTCTGTAATGTGAATGTGGCTTTTGTCTGTGCATGATTTGTGAGTATGTGTTTTACTTTCCCTGTATGTTTCTCAATGTGGATTTTGCTATGTACCTCAGTTACTTTATGCGTATGCGTTGTATTCTGTTTCTGTGCATCTATGGTGAGTGTAACATTTCCCCTGTATCTATCAGAATCACTCTTGTGAGGATGGTCATTATTCTGTACATGTTGGTTTATGGTAGTCCTTGATTTACACTTTTACGGTCACTCTCTGATACGCTACTATACAGTTTACTCTGCACTTGTCAGATTCTGCTATGTGATATTATCTTTTATCTATCTGTCTGTGTCTGGTATCCTATTGCAAGTTTTACGGTATACCCATCAGCTTCTGGTATTTAAGTATGAGGTTCACATTGTATCTTTCATCTTGTTCTGTGTGAATCTGCTTCTGCCTTGAACTGACAGTTACTACTCTGTGAGTGTACATTTGAAGCGTGCTTGTTAGCTTCTGCTAAATAGATGATAGTTTTACTCTGTGCATGTCAGTCACTGCAATGGGAAGTTGGGATTCATGCTGTATCTGCCATTTGATTTATTGATCTATTCTGGTTTTTGGCTGGCCCATAGAAGACAGAGGGTGGTAGTAGATGGAAAGTATTCAGCATGGAGCTCGGTGACCAGTGGTGTTCTGCAGGGATCTGTTCTGGGACCTCTGCTCTTTGTGATTTTTATAAATGATATGGATGAGGAAGTGGAAGGCTGGGTTTGCAAGTTGCTGATGACACGAAGATTACTGGAGTTGTGGATAGTGTGGAAGGCTGTTGTAGGTTGCAATGGGGCATTGACAGGATGCAGAGCTGGGCTGAGAATTGGCAGATGGAGTTCAACCTGGAAAAGTGTGAAGTGGTTCATTTTGGAAGGTCGAATTTGAATGCAGAATACAGGCTTAAAGACAGGATTCTTGGTAGTGTGGAGGAACAGAGGGATCTTGGGGTCCATGTCCATAGATCGCTCCAAGTTGCCACCCAAGTTGACAAGGGTTGTTAAAAGGCGTATGGTGTGTTGGCTTTCATTAACAGGGGGATTGAGTTTAAGAGCCGCGAGGGTATGCTGCAGCTCTATAAAGCCCTGGTTAGACCACACTTGGAATATTGTGTTCAGTTCTGGTCGCCTCATTAGAGGAAGGATGTGGAAGCTTTAGAGAGGGTGCAGAAGAGATTTACCAGGATGCTGCCTGGACTGGAGGGCATGTCTTACGAAGAAAGGTTGAGGGAGCTAGGGCTTTTCTCATTGGAGCAAAGAAGGATGAGAGGTGACTTGATAGAGGGGTACAAGATGATGAGAGGTATAGATAGAGTGGAGAGCCAGAGACTTTTTCCCAGGGTGGAAAAGGCTATCACAAGGGGGCATAATTTTAAGGTGATTGGAGGAAGGTTTCGGGGAGATGTCAGAGGTAGGGTCTTTACACAGAGAGTGGTGGGTGCGTGGAATGCACTGCCAGTGCTGGGAGTAGAAGCAGATACATTAGGAACATTTAAGCGACTCTTGGATAGGTACATGGATGATAGTAGAAAGAAGGGTATGCAGGTAGTTTGATCTTAGAGTAGGTTAAAGGTTCGGCACAACATCGTGGGCCGAAGGGCCTGTACTGTTTAGTTTAGTTCAGAGATACAGCACTGAAACAGACCCTTCGGCCCACCGAGACTGTGCCGACCATCAACCACCCATTTACACTAATCCTACACGAATCCCATATTCCTACCACATCCCCACCTGTCCCTATATTTCCCTACCACCTCCCTATACTAGGGGCAATTTATAATGGCCAATTAACCGAGCAACCTGCAAGTCTTTGGCATGTGGGAGGAAACCAGAGCACCCGGAGGAAACCCACGCAGACACAGGGAGAACTTGCAAACTCCACACGGGCAGTACCCAGAATTGAACCCGGGTCGCTGGAGCTGTGAGGCTGCGGTGCTAACCACTGCGCCACTGTGCTGTACTGTTCTACACCCCGTATCCTGAGACTGTGAGCCCTGGTTCTGGACTCCCCAGCCATCGGGAACATCCTCCCTACATTTAGCATGAATCCTGTTAGAATTTTATAGGTTTCTATGAGATCCCCTCTCATTCTTCTAAACCAAAGTAAATGGAGGCCTACTTGACCCAATCTCTCCTCGTACATCAATCCTGCCATCCCAGGAACCAAGGCGAGAACAAAATTCCTAAGATAAATAGACCAAAACTACACACAATACGGTGGCACAGTGGTTAGCACCACAGCCTCACAGCTCCAGCGACATGGGTTTGGTTCTGGGGACTGCCTGTGCGGAGTTTGCAAGTTCTTCCTGTGACCATGTGGGTTTCCGCCGGGCGATCTGATTTTCTCCCACAGCCAAAGACTTGCAGGTTGATAGGTAAATTGGCCATTGTAAATTGCCCCTAGTATAGGTTGGTGGTAGGGAAGGTGGTTAGAGGTAGGGAATATGGGATTAATGTAGGATTAGTATAAATAGGTGGTTGTTGGTCGGATGGGGTTAATGTAGGATTAGTATAAAAATGGGTGGTTGTTGGTCATGACAGACTCGGTTGCCCAAAGGGCCTTGTTCAGTGCTGTATCACTCTTTGACTCTAAATACTCCAGATGAGTCTCACCAAGGCCTTGTATAACTGCAGTAAGACATCTGTGCTCCTGTACTCAAATCCTCTTGCAACGAAGGCCAACATACCATTTTCCTTCCTAATTGCTTGCTGCACCTGAATGCTTGCTTTCAGCGACTGATGTACAAGGACACCCAGGTCTCGTTGCACCTCCCCCTTTCCCTATCTATCACTATTCAGATAATAATCTGCTTTACTATTTTAAAACCAAAATGGATAAATTCACTTTTATCCAATTTATATTTCATCTGCCACACAGTTGCCTACTCACCCAACTTGTCCAAATCACATTGGAGCCTTTTGCATCCTCCTCACAGCTCACAATCCCCCCCCCCCAAACCCCACCCCCAGCTCTGTGTCATCTGCAAACCTGGAAATGTTACATTTACTTCCCTCACCCAAGTCTCTAAGATATATTGTGAATAGCTGGGGCTCAAGCACAGTTTCCTGCAGTACCCCACTGGACCCTGCCTGCCACCCAGAAATATACCCATTTATTCCTACTCTGTTTCCTGTCTGTCAACTAATTCCCAATCCCTGCCAGTATATTACCCCCAATCCCATGTGCTTTAATTTTGCACACTAACCTCTTATGTGGGACCTTGTCAAAAGCCTTCTGAAAATCCTAATGCACCACATCCACTAGTTCTCCATTATCGAGTCTGCTAGTTACATCCTCAAAAAACTCCAGTGGATTTGTTAAGCATGACTTCTCTTTCGTAAAACTATCACATCCTTTATAATAGACTCCAGCATTTTCCCCACGACTGATGCAAGGTTCTGTCTGTAATTCCTTTTTTTCTCTCCCTCCTTGTTTTAAATAGTGGGGTTACATTTTCCACCCTCCAATCTGTACGAACTGCTCCAGAGTTTACAGAATTTTGGAATATCCGGTACTTCATATGTATCTCAGGCATTGTGGTGACAGCTCTTTGTTTCACACGTTAATGTATCAATATGTGTTTACTTGTGTTTAATTTAAAATATGGATTAACAATGTTTTATTGCTGTAGGTTTTATTCAATTCTTGTTTGTGAGTTGTAGCTTTTTATCCAATTTGTATCTCTGCAAAAGCAATTGTGAATGACAATCTTTCAATTTTAGAGTATGACCTGGCATGTAATGTCAAATTATGGCGGGCAGCCATAAAGACAGGGCTAAATTGTGGCGAGTCGAAGAGACTTAGTAGTTGGCAGGAAAAAAGACAGAGGCGCAAGGGAAGAGCCAACTGTGCAACAGCCCCAACAAACAAATTTCTCTGCAGCACCTGTGGAAGAGCCTGTCACTCCAGAATTGGCCTTTATAGCCACTCCAGGCGCAGCTTCACAAACCACTGACCACCTCCAGGCGCGTATCCATTGTCTCTCGAGATAAGGAGGCCCAAAAGAAAAAAAAAAAGAATTTAAAATATGGATTAACAATGTTTTATTGCTGTAGGTTTTATTCAATTCTTGTTTGTGAGTTGTAGCTTTTTATCCAATTTGTATCTCTGCAAAAGCAATTGTGAATGACAATCTTTCAATTTTAGAGTATGACCTGACATGTAATGTTAAATTCCATCAGTTTGTAGTAAATGAACTAATCCTGTATGTTTTTGTCTGACCCTTAGTGACATGTTTACACTGGTGTGTAATTTGTAGCTCAGTTTATATTGTGGGGTATGTTATTGGGATTCATTCTGTAGCTTTCAATCAGGTACATTTTGTCTGTTCTGTTTAAGATTTGGTATTTGAATTGTAGCCAAGGTGACACAGTGTATTTAAATCAGATAATGTGTGTGTTTTTGGACTGTGAATCATGTATCTACCAGTCAGTTGCAGAGAAATAGAAACAAATACTATCTCTATGCTCTGTTTGACTATTGGATTGATAATGTGTCTCTTTGGGATCAGTGTGGGTCTGACTACTTCTTTTGTTTGTTACAGTGGAAATGATGACCTGACCGTGTCACTGTGCTTTGTCACTGACACTGTACCTAATATGTGTTGGAACGAGCTGGAGGTACTTTTCCATCTATTGATGAGTCATGATTTTCGTTCTGGTTCCTTTGAGTGTTTGCCTGGCAGATAAAAATGGTAACTCTTACACTTGAAGTACAGGTGAGTGAGAAGACACAAAAGTAATCAATGTAATATTTTCAATAATAATCATTCTGAGCAATCACAAAAGGAAAGTTCACACATAAGCAGTGTCAGTGTCTGAGTCCACTGCAGTACTCTGCTTCTGTTTCCCAGGTATTTGGAGCAGTTTTACCGCAATTTTGTGACATTCAGAAACAACCCATGCCCAGCAGTGCTCAATGACTCGGACGACTCAATGGAGAAGTGACATTTGCACAAGCCAGAGTTCTATTTCCATGTCCAATTGTTCAATGGACAAGAAGTAATGACTATTTAAAAAAGTGTCCTTAATTTCCTCACCTGATCCTGCAATTGACAGTCTTGGAAAGTCTGCCATGTCTTGATTATTCAGCCATTTTTTTTCCGCCATTCATAGTCAGGTACAGTTCCAAACAGGCCCTTCAGCCCATCGAGTCCATGTTGACCATCAACCACCCATTGATACCAATCTATATTTATCCCATTTTTCCCTCTAATGTCCCCACTATTCTCCTACAACATACCTACACCAGGGGCATTTTTTTTTTTACAATGGCTAATTTACCCATCAACTTGCAAGTCATTGGCATGTGGAAGGAAACCAGAGCACCCAGCGGAAACCCATGCAGTCACAGGGAAAACTTGCAAAATCCACACAAGCAGGACGAAGAACCGGACCAATGTCACTGGAGCTGTGAGGCTGCGGTGCTGGCCACTCTGCCACCCAATTCACCATCCAACAACACACAGTAAGATATTCAATCCAAACCAGGAACATTCATTACAGTTTGGAGAGAGAAATCAGCAATGATCTTGAAAAGCGAGTTCATCATATTCTGTCTCTCTCTCCCTGTCTAGACACTGCCTGAGAAAGACCTCTCCCTTTCACCTGGGTCACTCCATGTTCCGGGTCCAGTTCCTGCTTCGCAGTGCATATTACAAACAGTCCCCCAGTCCTGCTGAATTAGCAATAGTAGACCATTCAGCCGCTCGAGCTTGCTCCGCTATTCAATTTGTTCATGGCTGATCAATTTCTGAGTTGAATTCCACACTCCCATCTATGCCTGATAATCTTAGATTCCCTTGCCTAACAAGAATCTATCTACCCCTGCCTTAAAAATATTCAATTACCCCACCTCCACCACCTTCTGAGGCAGAGAATTCCAAAGTTGCACAACCCTCGGAGAGAAAAAAATCTCATCTCTGTCCTAAAATGGCGATCCCTAATTCTAAAACAGCATCCCCGAGTTTTGACCTCATCCACAAGAGGAAACATCCTTTCCCCATCCACTTGTCAAGACCATTCAGGATCTTATGCACTTCAATCAAGTCTCCCCTCACTCTTCTAAACTCCAGTGAAGAAAAGCCCAGTCTGTCCAACCTTTGCTCATAAGACAACCCACTCATTCCAGGTATCAATCTAATAAACCTCCTGTGAAACACATCCAACACATTTACTTCCTTCCTGAAATATGGAGACTAAAACTGCACGCAGTATTCAAGATGTGTTCACACCAATGCCCTGTATAACTGAAGCATAACATTCTTCCATTTATTTTCAATTCCTCTCATGATAAAGGATAGTATTCCATTTTCCTTCTTGATGACTTGCTGTACCTGCATACTAACTTTTCATGACTCATGCACCAGAACACCTAGATCCCTCTGCACCTCGGAATTATGCAGTTGTTCTCCATTTAAGTAATACTTTGTTTTTTTAATCTTCCAGACAAAGTGAACAACTTCACATTTTTTCACATTACACTTCATCTGCCAGATTTCTGACCATTCACTCAACCATCTATCAAGGTCTGCAACCTCCTTATGTCCTCTTCACAACACACTTTCCTACCGATCTGTGTGTCATCTGCAAATTTAACTGCCATGCCATTGCTCCCCTCATCTAGGTTATGGATATAAATTGTAAAAAGTTGTGGGCCCAGCACAGACCCCTGTGTTACTCCACTTATCACATCCTCCCGATCAGAATGTTTTCTGTCAGCCAGCCAATCTTCTATCCATGCTAATTAAGTTACCCACTACACCATGAACTCCTGCTTTGCACAATAACCTTTCATGTGGCACCTTGACAAAGGCCTTCTTGAAAACCAAATACTGTATGTCAATGGGCTCCCCTTTATCCCCAGTGCATTTTCCTCCTTGAAAGAACTCGAACACTTTGGTTAACCATGATTTCCCTTTCACATAGCCATGCTGAACATTTCCAATGACCTTGTGTTTTTCTAAAGGCCCAGCTATAGCCTTCTTAATGATCAATTCTAATGCCTTCCCGACTCCGGGGTCAAGCTAACTGGCCTATAGTTACCCAATTTCTGCCACCACACCTTCTTGAATAGAAGGGTTATATTTGCTACTTTCCAGTCTGATGGAACCTTTCTGGAGTCTCCCAAATTAGAACATTAGAACATTACAGCGCAGTCCAGGCCCTTCGGCCCTCGATGTTGCGCCGACCTGTGAAACCATATGACCTACACTATTCCATTTTCATCCATATGTCGATCCAATGACCACTTAAATGCCCTTAAAGTTGGCGAGTCTACTACTGTTGCAGGCAGGGCGTTCCACGCCCCTACTACTCTCTGAGTAAAGAAACTACCTCTAACATCTGTCCTATATCTATCACCCCTCAACTTAAAGCTGTGTCCCCTCGTGTTTGCCATCACCATCCGAGGAAAAAGACTCTCACTATCCACCCTATCTAACCCTCTGATTATCTTATATGTCTCTATTAAGTCACCTCTCCTCCTCCTTCTCTCTAATGAAAACAACCTCAAGTCGCTCAGCCTTTCCTCGTAAGACCTTCCCTCCAAACCAGGCAACATCCTAGTAAATCTCCTCTGCACCCTTTCCAAAGCTTCCACATCCTTCCTATAATGCGGTGACCAGAACTGCACGCAATACTCCAGGTGCGGCCGCACCAGAGTTTTGTACAGCTGCAGCATGACCTCGTGGCTCCGAAACTCGATCCCCCTACTAATAAAAGCTAACACACCATATGCCTTCTTAACAGCCCTATTAACCTGGGTGGCAACTTTCAGATCAATAAGGCTGTTAAGAAGGCATCTTGAAAAAATAACGAGTCAACTATTTCAGCAGCCATAACTTTAAGGACCCGAGGATGAAGCCCATCAGGACCCAGAGACTTGTCAGCCAGCAGCTCCATCAGTTTACTCAGTACCACTTCCCTGGTGATTGTAACTTCACCAAGTTCCTCTCTTCCTTCCACCTCCTGATTTACTGCTATTACTGAAATATTTTGTGTATCCTCTAGTGAAGACAGAAGCCAAATAATTGTTCATTTCAACCACCATTTCTTTATTATCTCCTATTAACTCCCCATTCTCATTCTCTAAAGGACCAACACTCACTTTACTTACACTTTTCCTTTTTAAATACCTATGGAAACTCTTGCTATCCGTTTTTACATTTCTAGCTAGTTTGCTGTCATAATCAAATTTATTTTCCCCTGATTAACCTTTCAGTCATTCTCTGCATTTATTACATTCGAACCAATCATCTGACCTGCCACTCGTCTTTGCACAATTATATGCTTTTTCCTTACGGTTGAGGCTATCCTTAACTTCTTTAGTTAACAATGGATGGTGGGTCCTCCCCTTGGAATTTTACTTTACTGTAGGAATATACTTCCTTTGAGTATTCAGAAAGACCGCCTTAAATGTCTGCTACTGCTTCTCTATTGATTTATCCCCTAGCCTAGTAACCCAGTTCAATTCAGCCAGCTCAGCTTTCATGCCCACATAGTTGTCCTTATTTAAGTTTAAAATACTAGTCTTAGACCCACTCCTCTCAATTTCAAACTGGGTGCAAAATTCAGTCATATTGTGGTTGCTGCTACCAAGAGGTGCCTTTACACTGAGGTCATTAATTAATCCTGTCAAATTACACAATACCAAATCTAATATAACCTGGTTCCAGAATGTACTGCTCAAAGAATCTATCTGAAAAGCATTCTATGAACTCCTCGTCCAGGCTGCTATTACCAATCTCATTTTTCCAGTTTATATGTTGAATAAAATCCCCATTATTATTTCCATCCCTTTATCACAAGCACCCAAAATTTGTTCTTGTATACTTCACCCTACATTGTCATTATTGCTCGGTGGCCAGTACACAACTCCTACTCATGACTTCTTTCCCCGACTATTCCTCATCATCAACCAAACCGATTCTACATCCTGATCTCCGGAACCAATGTCATCTCTCCCTCTTGCACCAATGCCATCCTTGATTAGCAGTGCAACCCCTTCACCTTTATCTAACTTCCTATTCTTCTTGAATGCTGTATACCCCTCAATATTCAGGACCCAACCATTGTTATCTTGCAACCATGTCTCTGTAATGGCTATTATATCATATTGATTTACTTCAATGTGCACTATCTGTTCCTCTACCTTGTTATGAATGCTATGTGCATTCACATACAGAGTCTTATATTTTTGTTATCTTTGTAACACCTCGTGTTTACTATTGCTGTGTTCTTCGGTTTTTGTCTCTCTGTCCTTTCCGCCATTCACTGGTCTTCATTTCCCATGTTACTATTCTGCTCTCTTACCTTGATTCTACCCCTTGATTTGTTGCACCTACCCAAGCTTGATCCCTCTACCCCTTTGTTTCGTTCAAAGCCCTCTCTGCTTCCCTAGTTATGCAGTTTGAGAGAACACTGGTCCCAGCACGTTTACCTCTCAATTCCCTAGTCTACAATTTATCTCTCTCAGTTTCTGATTTTGAGTGTGAGTAAATCTGTACCTGTTTTATGTGAGAACCGTCTTATTCTGTATCTTTCAGATTTTGATGTGTCTGTGTGTCGGGCTTGTACTTTGTCCCCATCAGTTTAGAATATGTGAGTGTGGATTTGACTGTTAATACTACATTTTGGGAATATGAGTGGGGGTTCACACTTCATCTTTGAGTGTCTAGTCGGCCAACTTAAGGTTTAATCTGTGCCCTTAAATTTCTAATGTGTAGCTGTGGTTTTTATCCTGTCGCTGTCACTATCTGTTATAAGAGTAAGGGGTACATTCTGGTTTTTGATTGTGGATTTTTCACCACATCACTACATTGTCTCGGATGTGAATGTGATTTTTAATCTGTACATGCCAGTTTCTGACATATGGCTCTGAGGTTTAATTTGTACATGTCATTCTCTGGTATGTGACTGCCAATTTTATTCTGAACCTCTCAGTTTCCTTTACCTGTGTGCGAGTTTTAGTCAGTATCTGTCAGTATCTGGTATATGAATCTTCTTCCTTATGTGTATGTTTTGTTTTGTATTTGTCAGTGTCTGAAGTGCCAATTGTCAGGTTTTCTTTGTACCTGTCACTCTCTGTTATGCATCACAGACTTTCCCTCTCTGACTGTAAATTTCTTGCAATTCACTATGGATTTCACTCTGTGTCTGTCAGTCTCTGGTAGTTAAGTGTGGTTTTTATACTTCATCTCCTAATTTCTGATATGTGAATGTAGATTTTAATCTGTACCTTCTGGCTTCTAGTGTGTGAGTCTGTGTTTCAATCTGTATCTACCAGTTTCTCATATGTGAGGGTGGCATTTATTCTGTACCAGTTACTTTCTGAAATGTGTGAAGATTTCAATCTTTCCCTGTCAGTTTCTGGTATGTGAATGTGGGTTTATTCTGGATCTTTCAATCTTTGGAATTTGAGTACATTCTTTGTCCGATACCTTTTTGCTTCTGTTAAGTGAATGAAGGATTAGATCTGTACCTGTCCATTGATAGTAAATGAATATCTGTTTTAGTCTGTACCTGGCAGTTTATGGCAAAGTAAGGTGGTTTATTTCTCTACCTGCCAGATTCTGATCTGTGACTGTTGTTTTATTCTGTACCAGTTATTTTCTGTGATATGAATCTGGTTTTTGATCTGTATCTGTCAGTTACTGTTACTTGACTGAGTTTCACTTTGCACCAGTTGGTTTCTGGTATGTGAGTGTCAGTTTTAAGTTGTACCTGTAAAGTTAAGGTATGACAGTGTGGGTTTGTTCTGTATCTTTCAAACACTAGTGTGTGATATGGGTTTTTTTTTCTCTGAATCTTTCGATTTCTGGTCTGTAAGTTTGTGTTCTTATCTGCATCTTACAGTTCCTTATAGGTGTCTGTGTGCACATTTCCTTTTTCTGCAGCAATCAACGTCTGCTGCGTGAGTATGTGTAATGTGTGAAGACCAAGGCAAAATATTGGTATAAATTATTTGCCATTTCCCTGTTCCCCATTATCAGTTCTCCAGTTGCATCCTCTGAGGTCCCCTCACTCACTTTAGCTACTCTCGTAATTTTATATACCCGGAGAAGCTCTCGCTGTTTGTTTATATATTTCTTGTCAATTTACTGTCAGAATCAATGTTCCCCCTCTTTATTCACTTTTTAGTCATCCGTTGCTGATTCCTAAAATATTCCCAATCCCCTGGCCCACCACTAGTTTTTGCCTCTTTGTATGCCTTAGTTTTTAATTGGATATTCTCCTTGGCAGCATTTATTAACCACAGATGGTTCATCCTTCTCTTTTTGACTGGGATAAATTTTTGCTCAGCATTATGAAATATCTGTTGAAATATCTGCCACTGCTCATCCACTGACCTTCCCCTTAGTCCATTTTCCCAGCCTGCTTTAGACAACTCTTTCTTCATACCACAGCAATTGCCCTTGTTTAAGTTGAGGACACTGGTTTGAGACCCGAGTTGCTCGCCCTCAAACTGAATTTGAAATTCTACCATGTTGTGATCACTACCCCATAGAGGATCCTTAACTACAATATCTCTTGTTAATCCTATCACATTACACATTACTAGATCCAAAATAGCCTGTTCCCGGGTATGTTCTGCAATGTATTGATCGAACTAACAGTCCCTGATGCACTCGACAAATTCACCTTCCATATTACCTCTGCCAATCTGATTTGTTCAGTCAATGTGCAGATTAAAATCACTCGTGACTATTGTAGCACCCTTCTTACACAGCTCCATTATTTCCCGATTTATACTTTGCCCTACAGTGAGACAGCTCTTCGGGGCCTTTGGATGACTCCTGTGTGTGAATGTAGGGTTTATTCTGAATTTGACAGTCTCTGATACTGAATGTGTGTTTGGAATGCATTCCTTATGTTTCTGTCTCTGGGGGAGTATCCAAGTGTGGGAGACATTCTGTATCTGCCAGTATCTCTACTGTGCACACAGGATAGACACATTCAATATATGTAAGTTACTGATACTGTGTCTGTATATGTAATTCATTCCTGATCTGTGAGGCTCTGGCACCCTGTTTGACTGCAGGATTCACTCTGCATCTATGTGTCTTTGTGCTGTATGTGAGATGAGATCCTGCTGTATTCAGGACTTAATATATATTTCAGGCATTGTGTTGTCAACGCTTTGTTTCACACATTAAATGTATATGTGCTTACTTGTGTTTAATTTAAAATATGGATTAACTATATTTTATTGCTGTAGGTTTTATTCAATTCTTGTTTGTGAGTTGCAGCTTTGCATCCAATTTGCAGCTCTGCAAAAGCAATTGTGAATGACGATCTTTCAATTTTAGACCATGACCTTACATATAATGTCAAATTCCATTGGTTTGTCGAGAATGAATTAATCCTGTATGTTTTTGTCAGACCCTTAGTGACATGTTTGGACTGGTGTGTAACTTGTATCTCAGTTTATATTGTGGGGTACGTTATTGGGATTCATTCTGTAGCTTTCGATCAGGTACATTTGTTCAGTTCTACTTAAGATTTGGTAATTGAATTGTAGCCAAGGTGACACAGTGTATTTAAATCTGATACTGTGTGTTTTTGGACTGTGATTGATATATCTACCAGTCAGTTGGAGTGAAATAGAAACAACTACTATCTCTACTGCTCTGTTTGACTATTGGATTGATAATGTGTCTCTTGGGATCAGTGTGGGTCTGACTACTTTTGTTTGTTACAGTGTAAATGACGACCTGACCATGTCAGTGTGCTTTGTGAGTTACACTGTACCTACTGTGTATTGGAACGAGCTGGATGCACGTTTCCTTCTGTCGAGGAGTCATGCCTTTCCTTCTGGTTCCTTCAAGTGTTTGCCTGCAGGAAAAGAAAGGCAACTCTTATACTTGAATAACAGCTGAGTGAGAAGACAGAAAAGTGATCAATGTAATCTTTTCAATAATAAACATTCTGAACAATCACAAAAGGAAAGTTAACAACACAAGCTGTGTCAGTGTCTGAGTCCACTGCAGTACTGCAGAACTCTGCTTCTACTTTGCAGGTATTTGGAACGGTTTTATAACAATATTGTGACATTCAGAAACACCCCAAGCCCCGCACTGCTCCATGAATTGGAATACCCGATCGAGTAGTGACATTTGTGTAAGCCAGATTTCTATTTCCATGTCCCATTGTTCAACGGACAACAAGTAAGCACTGTTTAAAAAAGTGTCCTTAATCTTCTCACCTGGTCCCTTCAAATCTGCCGCATCTTTATTGTTCAGCAATTTTCTTCTGCTGTACTCTATTTAGTAACAATAAATAGTGAGATACTGGATCTGAACCAGGAACATTCATTACTGAAGAAGGGTCACTGACCTGAAACGTTAACTCTGCTTCTCTCTCCACAGATACAGCCAGACCTGCTGAGTATTTCCAACATTTCTTGTTTTTATTTCAGATTTCCAGCATCCGCAGTATTTTGCTTTTTATTATAACATTTGGAGAGAGAAATCAGCAATGATTTTCAATCGTGAGTTCATCATATTCTGTCTCTCTCTCCCTGTCCATACACTGCCTGAGAAAGACCTCTCCCTTCCCCCCCGGCTCACTCCATGTTCCAGGACCAGTTCCTGCTCCACAATGTACATTACAAACTGTCCCCCACTCCCGCTGAATGTACCCGGTAATCAATGCTAATCTATCAGCACATCGGCAGATGCGGGGCCAAATCTGTTGTACTGCTGTGAGCAGATACTGTTTGTTCACTTACCCCAGGCTTGTAATGTCTCCATTTGCAGCTGATTTAAACAATCACAGTGAATGGTGCTCAGAGGCAGTGCTGGGGGATGGGGTGCGCATGCGCTCTTCTCCGCGTTATGACGTCATATTTGACAGGCCGAAATCGCACGTGAGCAGATCTCTGCAGCGAGAGCGGGAACAAGCGAGAGGAGCCGGGAGATAAAAGGAGCCGAAGCCAGAGACCAGAAGCAGCAGCGAGAGCCGCTCGGTTCTGTTCTGTGGACCTGCTTGACCAGCAAAAGGTGAAGTGTGATGTCACAGGAGAGCTGCTCAGTGATTGGTGGGTATTTCTTTCTTCCATTTGAGCAGTGGGAGTGGTGAGAGTGCGAGCCAGGGGGCAGCCGGGAAGGTAAGTTTCACTAGAAAGTACTTACCCCGTGATTGGGCGGACGCAGACACGGGGACTGCTGGGTAAGTGAACTTATATATTCAGGCAGTGGCTAAACCTGAAACACTACACGTGTAGTGTCTCCCACCCATTCTCCTCCTCTAACCAAAAAAAAAGGTCTCTTGTGTGGATGGTTCGGTGAGGTAAGTTTTTTCCTTTATTTTTTTAAATCTCTTTTGTCAATTTAGAGTGGAGGGGATGGAAGCTCGGGCAGTTACATGCTCCTCTTCCAGGATGTGGGAGGTAAGGGTCACCACTTGTTTAATATAGGCAGGCATCAAGATCGGCGCAGGCTTGGAGGGTCGAATGGCCTGTTCCTGTGCTGTACTGTTCTTTGTTCTTTGAGGCAGTTCAGAGGAGGTTCACTCGACTGATTCCAGATATGAAAGGTTTGTTTTATGAAGAGAGATTGAGCAGTTTAGGCCTTTGCTCTCTAGTGTTTAGAAGAATGAGGGGAGATCTAATTGAGGGATATATAAGATGATTAAGGGGATTGACAAAGTAGACAGAGAGGATGTTTCCTCATGTGAGGCAATCTAGAACGAGAGGCCATAGTTTCAGAATAAGGGGGAGCTGATTAAAAACAGAGATGAGGAGAAATTACTTCTCTCAAAGGGTCGTGAGACTGTGGAATTCACTACCCCACATTGTGCTGGATGACGGGACGTTGAGTAAAGTTAAGGAGGAGATGGTCAGATTTTCAATTAATAATGGGTTGAAGGGTTATGGAGAACGGGAAGGAAAGTGGAGTTGAGGACGAAATGAGATCAGCCATGGTTGTATTGAATGGCGGGGCAGGTTTGAGGGGCTGAATTCTTCCTCCATTTCTCACCATCTCTTGCTCTCTCACTCTCTCCCTCTCACCTATTTTCTCTCAGTCTCTCCATCTCTCTATCACTCTCTCTCCATCTCTGTCCAATTGAGGAAATTCTTCCTCCATTTCTCACCATCTCTTGCTCTCTCCCTCTCACCTGTTTTCTCTCAGTCTCTCCATCTCTCTATGATTCTTTCAAGCTCAGTTCTTCCTCTCTCTCTTTTCTATTTCCGTCTCTATTACTTGCTCTCCAACTGTCTTGCTCTGTCTGTCCATGTTGGGTCCCTTTAAGAGTTTGGGACAGTTCTGGTGGTGCAGGGTCCCTTTAAGAGTCTGGTGCTGACCCCCTCCCCCACCCCAGGGCGGTGGAGTGACAAGTCGCCCAAACCGCGGCTGCGCGGAGGATGGAGGCAGCTTTTGACCCCTTGACCTCCAGACACGTGGGGCGAGGCAGCCAATGAGACCTCATTGACGCCCCGGCAGGAGGTGTCATCAGCCGCCATGTTTGCATGACGTCACCCGCCGGCCACTTATTTCCGCAAACAGCAGCTGAAAGGAAAAGGAGAAGCGGCTTCAGCTCTCGATCTCACGGGAGGAAAGTTGAACGTCTGATCCGGGGGAGAATATAAAAAAGCAGCGGTTAACGCTCTTGTGGAGATGCGCATGTGCGGAGCATCCTCCCAGAGTGCAGCGCGGCTTGTACTGCAGAAAGGGGCCGTTCCCAGTCGCGCGGCATTGTGGGAGCCACAGGACGCCATTGCCCCCTCATTAACTCAGTAAAAATTAACTCATTCCCTCTCAGCTCTCTATCCCTCCTTTTCATATTGCAGGCTGAAATGGGCTTTGTTGGCATCCATTACACCATCCCGGGTGTGATCAGATACTCTGTCCCTTCGTAAACGATTTCCCGTCCCTCCAACAGCTTGTGCTTGTTATTGGCTTTTCTCCTACTGAAATGGTTGCTGAATTTGTTGGTCTTTTTCTCCTGCCTTCATAGCTAACCCTCTCTCCCTCTGTCTCTCTCCTAGTGTCAGAGATAGCAGGAGGGAGAGAGAGAGAGGAAGACGGAGAAAGACACAGAGAACAACCCCAGCTTCTCCAATCTATCCACGTAACGGAAGTCCCTCATCCCTGGAACCTTGCTCGTGAATCTTTTATGCATCCTCTCTACAGCCCCCACATCCTTCCTAAAGTATGGTGTCCAGAATTGATCACAATACTAGATGAGGATGAAGCCTGTGTTTTATAAAGCTTCATCATAACCTCCTTGCTTTTATACTCTCAGCCTCTATTTACAAAGCCTGGATCCCATATGCCTTTTAACCACTTTCTCAACTAGCCCTACCACCTTCAATTTGTGCACAGACATCCCCAGGTCTCTCTGTTCCTGCACCCACTTCCTTCTCTTCGTAGCTTCCCATGACAGAGAGGAACAGAAGGACAGGGTGGTCTAGAAATAAGAAGGGGAAGAGAGAGCAAACAAACAGGAAGCACATATAGGAACACCACCACCTTCAAGTTTCCGTTCCAGTCTCACACCATCCTGACTTGGAATTATATCACCATTCCTTCACTGTCACTAGGACAAAATCCTGGATCTCACTTCCGAACAGCACTGTGGGTGTATCTACCCCACGACTGCAGCGGTTCAAGAAGGTTCAACGGCAATTCGTGATGGGCAATAAAATGCTGGCATAGCCAGTAATGAACACATCCAACAAATGAATAAAAAATAATAACAATTTGGCACCAAGTGACTAAAGGGGAGACCAATGGAGGGACAGAGAGAGAGACAGAGAGATGGAGTGACAGGGAGGGAAGGACAGATGGAGGGATAGAGAGAGAGAGGGATAGAGAGAGTGACAGAGAGAGAGGCAGAGACAGAGATAGAAGGAGAAAGATGGAGAGACAGAGAGGGAAAGACAGAGAGAGTGGCAGAGACAGAGATAGAAGGAGAGCGAGGGAGTGTCAGGAAGGGAAAGACAGATGGAGGGACAGAGAGAGGAGAGAGATGGAGTGACAGGGAGGGAAGGACAGATGGAGGGATAGAGAGAGAGAGAGACAGAGAAAGAAGGAGAGAAAGGGAGAAACATACAGGGAAAGACAGATGGAGGGACAGAGAGAGAGAGAGGCAGAGATGGAAGGAGAGAAAGGGAGAAACATACAGGGAAAGACAGATGGAGGGACAGAGAGAGATACAGAGATAGAAGGAGAGAGAGGGAGTATCAGGGAGGGAAAGACAGATGGAGGGACAGAGAGAGAATGAGAGAAAGGGAGTGACACGGAGGGAAAGACAGATGGAAAGAGGGAGAGAGATAGAAGGAGAGAGAGGGAGAGACAGAGAGGGAAAGACTGATAGAGAGGCAGAGAGAGAGAGGCAGAGATGGAAGGAGAGAGAGGGAAAGACAGATGGATAGACAGAGAGAGAGGCAGAGATGGAAGGAGAGAGAGTGAATGTCAGGGAGGGAAAGACAGATGGAGAGACAGAGAGAGAGAGGCAGAGATGGAAGGAGAGAGAGAGTGACAGGGAGAGAAAGACAGATTGAGAGACAGAGAGAGAGAGGCAGAGATGGAAGGAGAGAGAGAGAGAGGCAGAGATGGAAGGAGAGAGAGGGAGAGGCAAAGAGGGAAAGACAGATCGAGGGACAGAGAGAGAGACAGAGATAAAAGGAGAGAGATGGAGTGACAGGGAGGGAAGGACAGATGGAGGGATAGAGAGAGAGACAGAGATAGAAGGAGAGGGAGGGAGTGACAGAGAGGGAAAAACAGATGGAGATACAGAGAGAGAAGGAGAGAGAGGGAGAGGCAAAGAGGGAAAGACAGATTGAGGGACAGAGATAAAAGGAGAGAGATGGAGTGACAGGGAGGGAAGGACAGATGGAGGGACAGAGAGAGAGACAGAGAGAGTGGCAGAGACAGAGAGAGGAGGAGAGAGATGGAGTGACAGGGAGGGAAGAACAGATGGAGGGACAGAGACAAAGACAATGACAGAAGGAGAAAGACCAATGGAGGGACAGAGAGAGAGGCAGAGACAGAGAGAGAAGGAGAAAAACGGAGAGACAGAGAGGGAAAGACAGATGGAGGGACAGAGAGAGAGACAGAGAGAGTGGCAGAGACAGAGAGAGGAGGAGAGAGATGGAGTGACAGGGAGGGAAGGACAGATGGAGGGATAGAGAGAGAGAGAGAGAGAGAGAGAGAGAGATAGAAGGAGAGAGAGGGAGAGACAGAGAGGGAAAGACAGATGGAGGGACAGAGAGAGAGAGGCAGAGATGGAAGGAGAGAAAGGGAGAAACAGACAGGGAAAGACAGATGGAGGGACAGAGAGAGAGAGAGGGGCAGAGGTGGAAGGAGAGAGAGGGAGAGACAGAGAGGGAAAGACAAAAGGAGGGACAAAGTGAGAGACAGAGAGAGAAGGAGAGAGATGGAGTGACAGGGAGGGAAGGACTGATGGATGGACAGAGAGAGAGAGAGAGAGGCAGAGAGTGAGAGAAAAGGAGAGAGTGGGAGAGACAGCGAGGGAAAGGAAGTTGGAGAGACAGAGATCGAGACAGAGAGAGAAGGAGAGAGAGGGGGTGTCAAGGAGGACAAGACAGTTGGAGAGACAGAGAGAAAGAGAGATAGAAGGAGAGTGAGGGAGAGACAGGGAGGAAAGGACAGACGGAGGGATAGAGAGAGAGAGACAGAGATAGAAGGAGAGAGAGGGAGTGTCAGGAAGGGAAAGACGGATGGAGGGACAGGGTGAGAGACAGAGAGAGAAGGAGAAAGATGGAGTGACGGGGAGGGAAGGATAGATGGAGGGACAGAGAGAGAGTGACAGAGAGAAGAAGAGAGAGGGAGTGTCAGAGGGAAAGACAGAGAGAGAAGGAGAGATTGGGAGAAACAGAGAGGGAAAGACAGATGGAGGGACAGAGAGAGAGACAGAGAGAGTGGCAGAGACAGAGAGAGGAGGAGAGAGATGGAGTGACAGGGAGGGAAGAACAGATGGAGGGACAGAGACAAAGACAATGACAGAAGGAGAAAGACCAATGGAGGGACAGAGAGAGAGGCAGAGACAGAGAGAGAAGGAGAAAAACGGAGAGACAGAGAGGGAAAGACAGATGGAGGGACAGAGAGAGAGACAGAGAGAGTGGCAGAGACAGAGAGAGGAGGAGAGAGATGGAGTGACAGGGAGGGAAGGACAGATGGAGGGATAGAGAGAGAGAGAGAGAGAGAGAGAGAGAGATAGAAGGAGAGAGAGGGAGAGACAGAGAGGGAAAGACAGATGGAGGGACAGAGAGAGAGAGGCAGAGATGGAAGGAGAGAAAGGGAGAAACAGACAGGGAAAGACAGATGGAGGGACAGAGAGAGAGAGAGGGGCAGAGGTGGAAGGAGAGAGAGGGAGAGACAGAGAGGGAAAGACAAAAGGAGGGACAAAGTGAGAGACAGAGAGAGAAGGAGAGAGATGGAGTGACAGGGAGGGAAGGACTGATGGATGGACAGAGAGAGAGAGAGAGAGGCAGAGAGTGAGAGAAAAGGAGAGAGTGGGAGAGACAGCGAGGGAAAGGAAGTTGGAGAGACAGAGATCGAGACAGAGAGAGAAGGAGAGAGAGGGGGTGTCAAGGAGGACAAGACAGTTGGAGAGACAGAGAGAAAGAGAGATAGAAGGAGAGTGAGGGAGAGACAGGGAGGAAAGGACAGACGGAGGGATAGAGAGAGAGAGACAGAGATAGAAGGAGAGAGAGGGAGTGTCAGGAAGGGAAAGACGGATGGAGGGACAGGGTGAGAGACAGAGAGAGAAGGAGAAAGATGGAGTGACGGGGAGGGAAGGATAGATGGAGGGACAGAGAGAGAGTGACAGAGAGAAGAAGAGAGAGGGAGTGTCAGAGGGAAAGACAGAGAGAGAAGGAGAGATTGGGAGAAACAGAGAGGGAAAGACAGATGGAGGGACAGAGAGAGAGACAGAGATCTCTCCCGATGTTTCTGTCTCCATACCTATCTCTTAAATGTTTGTGCACACAGCAGGAAAGGATTACATCAAATTAATTTCTCTTACATTCTCCGTTTCAATCGACCCCGCAATCTCTCTCTCTCCAACCTTGTCCCTCGCCACAACACTCTCTCTGTCTGCATATCTAACCCTCTCTCCCTCTGTCTCTCTCCTCGTGTCAGAGATAGCAGGAGGGAGAGACAGAGAGAGGAAGACAGAGAGAGAATGTTGAAGGAACTATACTCTATTCCTAAGCTGTGCTGAACCTGCTCTGGGAGTGTTTGATGGGCTACATTAATCAGCCGTGTACAGTCCTGTATCAGGCTGTGAAGAAGCACAGCTTGTTCAGTGTACAACGGGTCAAAGGGATCGATTCACTCCTGTCTGCTACTGGGAAGAGAGACTGACCTGAACATCAAGGCAGCGTTTGACCGAGTGTGACATCGAGGAGCCAGAGTAAAACTGAAGTCAGTGGGAATCCGCTGGTTGGACTCATACCAAGCACAAAGGAAGATGGTTGTGGTTGTTGGAGGTCAATCATCTCAGTCCCAGGACATCACTGCAGGAGTTCCTCAGGGTAGTGTCCGAGGCTCAACCATCTTCAGCTGAGATCCCAGGAGGAAATACTGAGCAGGTCAAGCAGCATCTGCGGACAACAAAACAGAGTTAGTGATTCAGCTCGATGCTCGGTCAATCGATGCATTCAAAGCATTATCCCATCGCTGAATCCCCCAGCATCAACATCCTGGGGAAACATTGACATCAAACTTAACTGAACAAAACACATCAATAGTTTCTTCACCCAGTGGCTGGTGGGTGTCTGGAACTCACTGCCTGAAAGGATTAGTATAAAATGGGTGGTTGATGGCCGGCACAGACTGGGCAGGCCGAAGGGCCTGTATAAGTGCTGTATCTCTCTATGACTCTAAAGGATGGTAGATGCAGAAACCCTCATCACATTTAAAACAATGTCTTGGATATTCACTTCTCTATATTTAAAATGGGGAAGGAATAACTCTCCTCGTCTGCACTGCCCCATCGAACACTCTCAGAGAAGGTACAGCACGGATTAGATACAGAGTAAAGCTCCGTTTAAACTGTCCCTGGAGTGTCGGATTAACCCGGGTCACTCACTGTCCCCGGCTCAGCTTCAAGACTCACCTGCCATAGTCACTGAGACGCTCCTATATCACTTGCCTTAATGTAAGCGGATGCCGGGTTTGGGAGCAGGACAGGCACACGGGATTAGGATGACTGCTCATGTGGAGGATAAGCATCAGTAATCCCTCAGAGAATCAGAACAGACCAGCGAGACTCAGAAAAGTAAACTTGTGTTGAATTTGTGAGTCTTGCAATGTGGAATGCTTTAGTATTTGGTGAGAATGTTGAGCCAGTGAAATTCTGCCCCAGTGGGATGAATAGATACTATTTGACTTTATTACAACAGTAAGGAACCGTGTGTACTGTAAATATGGACTGAAATAACAATGTAACTGATCAATTTTCAGCTGAATTCTATGACGACAGTTAGAGTCATAGAGTTATACAGCACAGAAACAGGCCGTTCGGCCCATCGTGTCTATTGCCACCATCAAGCACCTACCTATTCTAGTCCCATTTTCCAGCACTTGGCCCATAGCCTTGTATGCTATGGCATTTCAAGTGCTCATCTAAATACTTCTTAAATGTTGTGAGGGTCCCTGCCTCTACCACCCCTTCAGGCAGAGAGTTCCAGATTCCAAACACCCTCTGGGTGAAAAATCTTTTCCTCAAATCCCCTCTAAACCTCCTGCCCCTTGCCTTCAATCTATGCCCCCTGGTTATTGACCCCTCCACTAAGGGAAAAAGTTTCTTCCTATCTAACCTATCAATGCCCCTCATAATTTTGTATACCTCAATCAGGTCCCCCCTCAGTCTTCTCTGCTCTAAGGAAAACATCTCCAGCCTTTTCAGTCTCTCCTCATAGCTGAAATGCTCCAGCCCAGGCAACATCCTGGTGAATCTTCTCTGCATCCTCTCCAGTGCAATCACATCCTTCCTATAGTGTGGTGCCCAGAACTGTACACAGTACTCCAGCTGTGGCCTAACCAGTATTTTATACAGCTCCATCATAACCTCCCTGCTCTTATATTCTATGCCTCAACTAATAAAGGCAAGTATCCCATATACCTTCCTAACCACCTTGTCTACCTGCACTGCAGCCTTCAGTGATCTATGGACAAGTACACCAAGATCCCTCTGATGCTCGGTACTTCCTATGGTCCTACCATTCATTGGATATTCCCTAGCCTTGTTAGTCCTTCCAAAATTCTATGTAACCTAACCTATGTATAATCTTTAATCTTGCAGTGCATGTGTAATGTTTAATTTCTGAAAGCCAGACAGAGTAAAGCTTAACGTATTCCAAAAAACTCCAGACTTTTGACATTTATTACCTTATCGGGTCAAATCTGTCGTTACGTTGGACTAGACTTGTGAATAATTCTTTTTAAGTTGTTTTTCCGACAGTACGAGTGTAAATCGATTTGCAACATCCCATCATATAATATACTTTGCTGTCTACATCACTGTGATCATGTCTGAATACAGATATAAAATAGCCACAAATTTTGCTTTTTATTTCGGGGCAGACAGGTGAAGTGTTTATTTTGTCTGTGATTTAACTCGACCCCCAATGATAACCAACATGATGGGAGAGAGTGATAGACAGAGAGAGTGGAACAGAGGTAGAGTAACAGAGAGATAGGGAGAGATAGAAATGGAGAGAGAACAGAGAGATAGTGAGGGATAGAGACAGAAGCAGAGAGATAGAAAGTGCCAGGAGACCCTGAGACACTTTAGAAGCAGGGGGACGGGGAGACAGGCTGTGTGGGGACCCTGGGGTAACATTACAGATAGACAGGGTAGATGCAGGTAAGATATTTCTCCAGGTTGACGAGTCTGGAACCAGGGGACACAATTTCAAAATAAGGGGGAAGCCACTTGGGACAGAGATGAGGAGAAATGTCATTACTCAGAGGGTTGTGAATCTTCAGAATTCTCTATCCCAGAGGGCTGTGGAAGCTCAGTCATTGAGTATGTTTAAAGCAGAGATTGACAGATTTCTAAATACCAATGACATAAATGGTATGAGGATAGTCTGGGAAAAACACATTGAAGTGGATGATCAGCCATGATAGTATTGAATGGCGGAGCAGGCTCTATGGGTTGAATGGCCTAATCCTGTTCCTATATTCCAAAGCTGCCAAAATAGTTTCTCGCAAACTACCCCATCAGTTCCCCTTAATATCTCAACAACTTTGATCAAATCACCTTGATCCTCCTAAATGCCAGGGAATAAATCCCCAGTTTGTGTAATATCACCTCGTAATTTAACCCTTGGAGTCCAGTTATCATTCTGGTAAATCTACACTGCACTCAAATGGACACAAACCCCTCAAGTCTCTTTGGACCTCCAGTGTTTCTATCTTTTCACCATTTATAAAGTACTCTGTTCTAGACTTTTTTTTACTGCCATTGAAATCTATCTACCACAGTTTTGCCCATTCACTTCAGATATCTCTTTGCAATGTTCTGCTTCCAGCTACACTGCTTACAATGCTGCCTATTTTTGTGTCATTGGTAAACTTGGGTATGTTGCATTCTACCACATCATCTTAAATCGTTAATAAATACAGCAAAACTGAGACACACACGGGCTTTGCACTAGTAGACAGGAGTGAATCATTCCAACCAAGAGGTTTTTTAATTCCAGATTTATGTTTATTTTTAGAAAAAACAAAATTCAAATTCACAACAGCCCAGTGTAGGATTTGAACTCCTACTTTTTCAATCATCAGCTCAGGCCTTCAAATTAAAACCCATAAAAAGAGATTAATTTTCCTACTGCTGTTGTCTGACTGACTCAGGTTTTGTATATTGTTCCCTTCTCCTCTTCTTCCATGTGTTTGAAGTCTTGGAAGTTTGTCAGACATTGGTAAACTACTTCATGTGGTGTTCCGTAAATACCTTCAATTCTGTGTATCTGGAAGGGACACAATTCAAATTCTCACCTTATTGCATCAACCAAAACCTGCAGGTCCATTCAAACAACTCTATTTCCTGTCTCTGCAAAGACAGCTCACACTTCCACAATGCAGGAATGTCTGAATGGAAACAGCTTTTGACACATTTCCCAACACGTTTGCGAACACTTTTCAGGATAAAGCTAAATTCAACTCACAGATTCCAAGCCCCAAATTGAGCTTTTGGGTAGAACAGCTAACATTGATGATATCCCAGATCTCTCTGTCCTGTCACCCATTCTAACATTGTACCATTTAGTTTATATCACTCAGTCTTCCTTCCAAAATGCATCACTTCACATTTCTCAGCATTGAAGTTAACCTGCCCTGTGTCTGTCCAATGATAGGTTGGATAGTAAGCTGGCAAGAGGACATAAAGTGTCTACAAAGAGATTTCCATAGGTTAAGTGAGTGAGCAAAAATTGGCAGATGGAGTATAATGTGGGAAAATGTGAGCTTGTCCACTTTAGCAGGAAGAATAAAAATCAGTATATTATTGAAATGGAGAGAGACTGCAGAACTGTACGGTACAGAGGGATCTGGGTGTCCTGGTACATGAATCACAAAATGTTACCATGTATCTACAGCGAGTGATTAGGAAAGCAAATGGAATGTTGTTGTTTATTGCAGGGTGAACAGAATATAAAAGTAGGGAAGTGTTGTTACGGCTGTACAGGGCATAAGTGAGACGACGTCTGCAGGATTTTGGACACTTTTGGTCTCCTTACTGAAGAAATTATATAATTGCATTCGAAGTAGTTCAGAGAAGGTTCACTGGGCTGATTCCTGGGATGAAGGGGTTATCTTATGAGGAAAGGTTGAACAGGTTGGGTCGATACCCACTGGAGTTTAGAAGAATGAGAGGTGATCTGAGTGAAACATCTCAGGTCCCGAGGGGCCTGGATTGGGTGGATGACTCTATCCTCCTGAAGACTGCTACTAGTCCCTTCCCTGTTTATTACATTGCAGATGACACAAACATTGACAAACATTGAAGTTATGCCCTGTAAACACAAGTCCAAGTCATTAGTATATATCAAAAAGATCAGTGGTCCTAATATAAACCTCCACTGTATACCTCCCTCCAGTCTGAAACAACCATTGTCCACTCTCTCAGCCAATGTCGTATCCACTCAGCAACAGCCCCTTTCATCTCTGGAGCACCAATATTGCTAACTGGTCAATTAGGAGACACCATTAAGTCCTCCCCATGAGGACACTGGTCCCAGACCTCTCTGTTTGCACTCTCCCATCAACATTCCCCAGACAGGTACAGCATGGATTAGATACAGAGTAATGCTCCTTCTACACTGTCCAATCCAACACTCCCAGGACAGGAACATCATGGGGTGGATCCAGAGTGAATCTCACTCTACACTGTCCAAAACAGACAGAGAGAGAGAGAGACAGGAAGAGAGAAACAGAGATAAACAGACTGACAGGGTGACGGAGAGTGAAAAAAGGAGATTTAACATCAGACATAGGAAGATGAGGAGGCAATTTAACCCCTCGACCCTGTTCCAGCATTCAGTGAGATCAGGGCGGATCTGTGATCTAACTAACACTATATATCCCACCTTTGCCCTTCATCTCTTCATACCTTTGGTTAACAACAATTATTCAATCTCAGATTTAAAAATTTACAAGTTTCTCAGCATCAATTGCTGTTTGTGGAAGAGAGTTCCAAACTGATACCACACCTGGTGTGTTGAAGTGTTTCTTCATTTCACTCCTGAAAGCTTTTGCGACTACGTTTAGATTTTTAGATTAGGTCCACAAGTTCCTGACTCCGCAGCCAGTGGGAATAGTTACTCTCTGTCTACCCTATCAGAGTCTCCTTGACTGCACTGCCCCATTGAACAATCTCAGAGAAGGTACAGCACGGGTTAGATACAGAGTACAGTTCAGTTTGAACATTCCCTGGAATGTCGGATTAACCCGGGTCACTCACTGTCCCCGGCTCAGCCTCAAGACTCACCTGCCTCAGTCACTGAGACGCTCCTGTATCACTTGCCTTAATGTAAGTGGATGCCGGGTTTGGGAGCGGGACAGGCACACGGGATTAGGATGACTGCTAAAATGGAGGATAAGCATCTGTGATCCCTCAGAGAATCAGAACAGACCAGCAAGACTCAGGAAAGGAAACTTGTGTTGAAATTGAGAGTCTTGCATTGTGGAATGCTTTAGTATTTGGTGAGAATGTTGAGCCAGTGAAATTTTGCCCCAGTGGGATGAATAGATACTATATGACTTTATTACAACAGTAAGGTACCGTGGTACTGTAAATATGGACTGAAATAACAATGTAACTGATCAATTTTCAGCTGAATACTATGACTACAGTTATACCTGCTATCCTGTTATATATGTGCTGCTATACCTGCTATATGTGAGAATGTACATACGACACGATGGGATGAAGTCAAAGTGGCCACTGTTTATATTTTCAGACTATGCCCCAAGTTTCTGACTCCGCAGCCAGTGGGAATAGTTACTCTCAGTCCACCCTATCAGTTTCCCTTATTATCTTGAAAACATTTATCTAATCACCCCATAACCTTCTAAATTCCAGGGATACAGAGTAAATCTCCAGCTACACTGTCCCATTAAACATTTCCAAGCTAAGCACAATGTTGGGTTTGACACAGAGTAAATTTCCCTCTAAACTGTCCCATCACACACTCCCAGGGCAGGAACATCATGGGGTGGATACAGAGTGAATCTCACTCTACACTGTCCGATAGAGACAGAGAGAGAGACAGAAAGAGAGAAACAGAGAGACATAGACTGACAGGGTGACTGAAAGAGAAAGAAGGATACTTCACAGGGGATACTGGAAGAGGAGGATGCAATTCAACCCCACAATCCTGTTCCGGCATTCAATGAGATCAGGGCTGATCTGTGATCTAACTTATACCATATATCCTGCCTTTGCCCCTTATCTCTTAATACCTTTGGTTAACAAGAATCTATCAATGACAGATTTATACAGCATTTCTTGTTATCATTACAAAAGATTGAGATCGTGACCATTACATATTTCTGGCTGAAACTAGGCGAGGCAAGGGAACTTATTATTACAGGTGTCAAATATTCAGAAAAGATAGGTCTGAAAAAATATGGAGGATTGTGGAGTGGAAAGAATTGATCAAATATAATATGATAACACTGGCAGGGATGACGTTTTGAGTTGTTAACAAAAGAATCTATTTGGTCATATATACGGAATATGGCAGGAGGAAATGCATGGACATTCTGGGTCGTGAAATGTTTGTCCTTCCCTGCAGGGCATGTGAGTGTGGGATTCATTCTGTGCCCATCAGTATGTGATATTTACCTGTGGCTTTTACTCTGTATCTGTCAATCTATGGTCAATGATTTGGTCATTTCATTCAATAATTTCAATCTTCAATAGGTGATTCTGTTTTATTTTTCTCCGTAACATTCAGTTTCTAAATGGGTGATGATGGGTTTTGTTCTGTGAGTGTGGGTTTTGTTATGCATCTGTTAATCTCCTCTTTTGGAGTCTGGGCATTTCTCTTTATCTGTTAATTTCTGAATTGTGAATTTGGATTTTAATCTGCACCTGTCAGTTTCTGGTATGAAAGGTTGTTTGATTTTGTCTCTGTACCTGTTAGTAAGTGGCATTTTTGTGTAGCTTTACACTGCACATGTTAATTGATGACATGCCAGCGTTGTTTTCACTCGACATGTCAGTCTCTGGTTTGGAGGCCTCACCTGTGTTCTGTACCCATCAGATGTCTACATATAAGGATGGGTTTTAACCTGTTTCTTTCAATCTGTTGTATGTAAGTACTGTTTATTATCTGTATCTGTAAGTTTCTGATGAACGAATGTGGACTGTATCGTCTCCCTGTCAGTGGTTCATTAAGAGAAATTTTACAAGGTACCTGCCCGTTCTGATATGTGAGTGTGGGTTGTGATCTACATCTGGCCATTTCAGGTGTGAGACATGAGCATTGTTTTCACTCTGTGTACGTTAGCCTCAAGTGTCAGAAGCTGGGTTTAGTCATACATCTCATTCTCTGCTGTATGATTGTGGATTTACATCTGGACAAGTTAGTTTCTGGTACGGGCGTGTGAATTTTATTCTGTATGCCAATTTCTGGTATGTGAGTGTGTGGTCTTTCTGTCCTGTCACTTTCTGCTGAACTGTATGGTGGATTTGCTTTGGATCTGTGAATTTCTGCTATCTGAATGTTGGCTTTCCTTTACATTTGTCATAGAGTTATACAGCACAGAAACAGGCCCTTTGGCCCATTGTGTCTCTGCCTCCCATCAAGCATGAATCTATTCGAATCACATTTTCCAGCACTTGGCCCATAGTCTTGTATGCTATGACGTTTCACGTGTTCATCGACATCCTTCTCAAATGCTATGAGGGGTCCTGCCTCTACCAGCCCTTCAGGTAGTGTGTTCCAGATTCCAACCACACTCTGCGTGAAATATTTTCTCCTCAAGTCCCCTCTAAACCTGCTGCCCATTACTTAAATCTATCTCCCCTGGTTGTTGATCCCTCCACTGAGGGAAACGTTTTCTTCCTATCTGTACTATCAATGTCCCATGTAATTTTGTATACCTCAATCAGTTCCCCCCTCAACCTTCTCTGCTCCAAGGAAAACAACCCTAGCCTATCCAGTCTCTCTTCATAACTGAAATGCCACAGCCCAGGAAACATCCTGGTAAATCTCCTCTGCACGCTCTCCATTGCAATCACGTCCTTCCTTTGGTGAGTTGACCAGAACTGTACACAATACTCCAGCTGTGGCCTAACTAGCATTTTATTCAGCTCCCTCATAACCTCCCAGCTCTTATATTCTATGCCTCGGCTATTAAAGACAAGTATCCCATATGCCTTCCTAACCACCTTATCTACCCGTGCTGCTGCCTTCAGTGATAGATGGACAAGTACACCAAGGTCCCTCAGATCATCTGTACATCTTAGGATCTGACTATTCATTGTATATTCCCTTGCCTTGTTAGGCCTCCCAAAATGCATCACCTCACATTTTCGCACTTCTCTGGATTAAATTCCATTTGCCACTGCTCCACCCATCTTACCAGTCCATCTATATCATCCTGTAATCTAAGGCTTTCCTCCTCACTATTTATGACACCAATTTTCGTGTCATCTGTGAACTTACTGATCATATCTACTACATTCACGTCTAAATCATTCATGTACACTGCAAACAGCAATGGTCCCAGCACCGATCGCTGTGGTACACCACTGGTCACAAACTTCAACTCACAAAAACAACGCTCGACCATCACCCTCTGCCTCCTGCCACTAAGCCAATTCTGAATCCAATTTACCAAATTGCCCTGGATCCCATGGGCTCTTACCTTCTTAACCAATCTCCCATGTGGGACCTTATCTGAGGCCTTACTGAAGTCCATGTAGACAACATCAACTGCCTTACCCTCATCTACACATCGAGTCACCTCCTCAAAAAATTCAATCAACTTAGTTAGACACTACATTTTTTCAAGTCACCTCCTCTCTCTGCTAATTATTCTTATTTTTTTTCAAGTGCCACACCGAACCCCCCCCCCCCCCCCCCCCCTTACATTTTCTATACTCCTCTCGGGCCTCCGCTGTTTTCTGTCCTAAGCCTCTTTTTTTACTTCTCCAATCCTCTATATCCCTTGACATCCAGGGTTCCCTGGATTTGTTGGTCCTACACTTCACCTTTATGGGAACATGTTGGCCCTGAACTCTCATTATTTCCTTTTTGAATGACTCCCACTAGTCTGATGTAGACTTTCCTATAAGTAGCTTCTCGCAGTCCACTTTGGCCAGATCCTGTTTTATCATATTGAAATCGGTCTTCCCCAAATTGAGTACATTTATTTCAGGTACCTCTTTGTCCTTTTCCATAACTACCTTAAATATTACAGAGTTATGGCCACTATCCCCGAAATGCTCCCCCACTGACACTCCTCCCACTTGTCCGGCTTCACTCCCTAGGATTAGGTCGAGCACGGCTCCTTCTTTTGTAGGACTTTCTACCTGCTGGCTCAAAAAGATCTCCTGTATGAACTGAAGAATTCTGCATCCTTTAAGCCATTTGCACTAAGACGATCCCAGTTGATATTGGGTAAGTTGAAATCCACTACAATTATTACCCTATTATTTTTACACCTCTCTGAGATTTGCCTACATATCTGCTCCTCTAACTCTCACTGACTGTTTGGAGGCCTGTAGTACACTCCCAGCCAAGTGATTGCCCCCCTTTTTGTATTTATGTTCTACCCATATGGATCATTTGAGGAATGTTCGTAGATATCATCCCTCCTTATACAGTAATTGACTCCTTGATCAACAGTGCACTGCCACCTCCTATTTTATACCCTCCCCTGTCATGCCTGAAGTTTCTAGACCCTGGAACATTGAGCTGCCAGTCCTGCCCTTCCTTCAACCATGTCTCCGTGAAAACAATAATATCATATTCCCATGTGTTAATAAATGGCCTCAATTCATCTGCCTTACTAGTAAGATTCCTTGCGTTAAAATAGATGCAATCCAGCCTTGCAGTGTTAGTTTGTGTCTTAACATGTCTGCATTATCTCTGCCTTCCAGCCTGACTCAGTTTCTCTTCTATATTTGACTGTGCATCAACCCTTACTGCACCTCCCCTCTGTATCCCACCCCCTTGCCAAATTAGTTTGCAACCACCACCCACCCCCCTCCCCCAAAAGCACGTGCAAACCTCCCAGCAAGGATGTTGGTCCTGATCCAGTTCAGGTGCAATCTGTCCAACTTGTACAATTCCCACCTTGGCCAGAAACAGACCCAGTGATCCAGGAAATTAAAGCCCTCCCTCCTGCACTATCTCTTCAGCCACACATTCATCTGCTCTATCCTCCTATTCCTATACTCACCTGCACGTGGCAGCGGGGGTAATCCAGTGATTACAACCTTTGCGGACCCCTTTTCTTTAATCTGCTACCGACCTTCCGAAGTTCATGTTGCATGACCTCATCCCTCTTTGTACCTGTCAGATTCTGGTATGGAATAAAGATCTTTACTCTGTACCTGCTAGTTGCTGGCAAGTGATTGTGACATCAATCCATATCTGTCAGAGTGTGATGTTACTTCAGATTTTACTCTTCAGCTGTCAGTTTCTGACATGTGAATATGGATTTTCCTCATTCTGGTCACTTACTGCAATGTCAGTCACTCCTTTATTCTGTGCCTGTCAGTTTCAGGTCTGAAAGAAAGATTTTTTTCATTACCTTTTATAATCTGGCAAGTGAATGTGAGATCACCCTGTTTCTGTCAGTTTGTGACATATTACTGTGACTTTTACTCTTCACTTGTCAGTTTCTGATACGTGAATGTGTATTTTATTCTGGGTACCTGTCAGATACTAAAATGCAAGTATGTATTCTATTCTGTTCTTGTTTGTTACTTGTAATTAATTGGAGTGTTTACTCTTGATCTGTCAGTCTCTGGAATGTGAATGTGGCTCTTACTCTGTGTCTGTCTGTGTTGGATTTGCCAGCAAGTGTTTTTCTTTGCCTTTCTGTTCCTGACATGTGAATGTAAATTTTACTCTGTACCTCTCAGTTACTGGTATGTGATCGTGGTTTTATTCTGTCTCCACGAGCCTATGATTAGTCATAGCAGCTTGTGTCCAAGGCATGTCAGTATCTTGTTTGCATATGCCCATTCTTATGTGCATGTTGCTTTATGGGAAATGACTAAAGGATTTACTCTTTCTTCAGCCATATTACTTCTATGGCTTCAAGGGCTGGACAGAGACTGGGAATTCTGTGATGAGCAACTCATGTCCTAACTTAGTTTAGTTTAGAGATACAGCACTGAAACAGTCCCTTCGGCCCACCGAGTCTGTGCCGACCATCAACCACCCATTTATACTAATCCTCCACTAATTCCATGTTCCAACCACATCCCCACCTGTCCCTATATTTCCCAACCACCTAACTATATTAGGGGCAATTTATAATGGCCAATTTACCAATCAACCTGCAAGTCATTGGCATGTGGGAGGAAACCGGAGCACCCGGAGAAAACCCACGCAGACACAGGGAGAACTTCCCAAAGTCTTTCCACCACCTACAAGCCACATGTCAGAATTCTGATGGATTACTCTCCACTTGCTTGGTTGAGTGCAGCTCCAAAAACACTGAAGAAGCTTGATACCATCCAGGACAAATCAGCAGGCTTGATTATCTTACCATTCACCAGGTTATGCATTTACTCCCTACACCACCAGTACACAGTGTGTCCTATCTAAAAGATGTACTGCATCAACCTGAGGAAGTACCGTACAACAGCACCTTCCAAACCCATGACATCTGCGACTGACTGGAAGATGGGCAGCAAGCTTATGAGAACATTACCACCTGCAATTTCATCTCTAGTTTGCACAACATCCTGACTTCAAAACTATAACACCATTCCTTCATCATCACTCAGCCCAAATTCTGGAACTCCCACTTTTTTGAATGACATTCATTCTGTAGCTGTTCATCAATGGTACAGTCTGAGTGTAGAACTTATTCTGCATCTGCCACTCTGAAAGACAGGATCTGTTTGTTTATATTTTAGGAACAATGAAGGAGCTCTTACACACCTAGATCTGTCCAAATATCTGTCCCTCTTTGTACGGTATGTGTGTGAGGGATTCATTCTTTATCTCAGAATGTGGAATGTGACTATTTTGTTTTTTATCTCTGTCACTTACTGATATGTGCATGTGCACTTTTCACTCTACCTGCCAGCTTCTGATGTGAGTGGATTTTTTTATGTACCTGTCATTTACTGATGAATTGAACGGTGGTTTTGGTTTGAATCGCTCACTTTCTGTTACGTGAATATGAGTATTCCTTCGTACTTGTCAATTACTGGTATTGAAGTAAGATCTTTAAACTGCACCTAATACAAAGCAAAATACTGTTAATGCTGGAATTTGGAAATAAAAGCAGAAAATTCTGTAAATACACAGCAGGACTGCCAGCATCTGTGGAGACAGAAACAGAGTTAGCCTTTCAGGTCAATGACCTTTCATCAGAAAGGTCTGTCCTGATCAAAGGTCATTGACCTGAAATGTGAACTGAATTTCTCTCTCCACAGGTGCTGCGAGACTTGCAGAGTATTTCCAGCATTTTCCATTTTCATTTACACTGTACAAGGACATGTACATTTTCTGGCAAGTGAATGTGAGATCAATATTTAACCTTTCAGTTCTGATATGCAAATGAGGATTTGACCCAGCATGTTGTCAGGTCCTGCAGTGCAATTATCTGATTTATTCTGTAACTTTATGATTGTGGTAACAGATTGTGGGTTTGACCCTACATCTACCAGTCTCTGTAATGTGAATGTGACTATTACTCTGTATTTATCTGTGTACAATTTGTGAGTGTGTGTTTTGCTCTCCGTGTCTGTTTCTGACATGTAAATGTGGATTTTGCTATGTACCTCAGTTACTTTTTGTGTATGTGCTTTATTCTGTTTCTGTCCATCTGTGGTGAGCTTCACATTTTCCCTGTACCTATCAGCATCACACTTCTTTGTATGGCCATTATTCTGCACTTGTTGGTTTATGGTAGTGCTTGAATTACTCTTTCCCTCTCATTCCCTGATATGCTACTGTAAATTTTCCTCTTCACTTGTCAGATTCCACTCTGTGATAATGTTGTTTCACTGTCTGTCTGCGTCTGGTATGCTATTGTAAGATTTACTGTGTGCCCATCAGCTTCTGGTATTTAAGTATGAAGTTCACATTGTAACATTCAATTTGATCTGTGTGAATCTGCTTCTGCCTTGAACTGACAGTTTCTATTCTGTGAGTGTACATTTACAAGTGTGCTTGTTAATTTCTGCGAAATAACTGTTAGTTTTACTCTGTGCATGTCAGTCGCTGCAATGGGAAGATGGGAAAGGTTTTTAATTCTGAAAATGGCTATTACTGATAAGTGAGTGTGGGTTTTACTCTGTAACCCTCATTCTCTGGTATTTGAGTTTGTGTTTTTTTCTTCCGGTTAGCTGTTACGCTCACTTCTCTGAAGTAAACCTCCTTTGAACCGCCTCCAACACATTTACTTCCTTCCTTAAAGAAGGAGACCAAAACTGCACACAGTATTCTAGATGTGGTCTCACCAATGACCTGTATAATTGAAGTATAACAGGCTTATTGTCATTTTCAATTCCTCTCATAATAATGGATAGCATTCCATTTGCCTTCTTCATGTCTTGCTGTAACTGCACACTAACTTTTTTGACTCATGCACCAGAACACCTAGATCCCTCTGCACCCCAGAATTCTGCAGTCACGCGACACTGATGTATCTTTTGATCTTCCTGACAAAGTGAACAACTTCACATTTTCTCACATTGTACATCATCTGCCAGATTTCTGCCCTGTCACTCAACCTATCTATATCAATCTGCAACATCCTTATGTCCTCTTCACAACATACTTTCCTACCTATCTTTGTTTCATCTGCAAATTTAGCTGCCATGTCATCGCTCCCCTCATCTAAATCATTGATATAAATTGTAAAAAGTGGAGATCCCAGCACACGTCACATCCTGCCAATCAGAAAAGGACCCATTTTTGCATTCTCTGTTTTCTGCCAGCCAGTCAATCTTCTATCCATGCCAATATGTTACCCACTACACCATGAGCTCATACATTGCACAATAACCTTTTATGTGGCACCTTGTCAAATACCTTCTGGAAATCCAAGTACTTTATGTCAAAGGATTCCCCTTTATCCACAGTGCACGTTAGTCCTTCAAAGAACTTCAATAAATCAGTTAAACATGATTTCCTCTTCACAAAACCATGCTGAATATTCCTGATGACCTTGTGTTTTTCAAAATGCCCAGCTATAGCCTCCTCATTGAGCAATTCTACCACCTTCTTGATCACAGGGGTTAAGCTCTCGGGGTCTATAGTTACCCTGATGAAGGGTCACTTACCTGAAATGTTAACTCTGCATCTCTCTCCACAGATACTGCCAGACCTGCTGAGTATTTCCCACATATATTTTTTTATTTCAAATTTCCAGCATCTGCAGTATTTTGCTTTAAGATTACTATAGTTACCCTTTCTCTGCCTCCCTACCTTCTCGAATAGAGGGGTTATATTTTCTACAGTCCAGTCTGAAGCAACCTTTCCCGAATCTTACGAATTTTGAAAAATTAACACCC
Organism: Heterodontus francisci; assembly: GCF_036365525.1. Lineage (NCBI taxonomy): Eukaryota > Metazoa > Chordata > Chondrichthyes > Heterodontiformes > Heterodontidae > Heterodontus > Heterodontus francisci. The sequence continues at coordinate 9,385,154 of NC_090415.1, forward strand.
ACAAATCTATTACTTCAGTAGCCACCATTTTCAGACACGAGGATGAACACCAACAGGACCCAGGGACTTGTCAGCCCACAGCTCCATCAGTTTACTCAGTGCTGCTTCCCTGGTGATTGTAATTTCAACAAGTTCCTCTCTTCCATCCACCTCTTGATTTACAGCTATTACGGGAATGATTTTTGTCTCCGCTATTGTTAAGACAGAAGGAATTTTTTTATTCATTTCTTCTGCCATTTTCTTATTACCAAACGTTAACTCCCAATTTTCATTCCATAGTGGACCAACACTCAATTTACTTAAACTTTTCCTTTTCAAATACCTGCAGAAACCCTTGCTATCCGTTTTTACATTTCTAGCTCGCTTACTCCCATGCTCTAATTTCTTTTCTCCTGATTAACCTTTGGTCAGAATATATAGAATGACAGAGAATGACTCAATCATCTGACCTGCCATTCATCTTTGCACAATTATATGCCTTTTCATTCAGGTTGATGCCTTCCTTAACTTCTTTAATCAACCATGGATTGGGGATCCTTCCCTTGGAATTATTCTTTATAGTAGGGATATACTTATTTTAAGTATTCTGAAATATCCACTTAAATGTCTGCCACTGCTTCTCTATTGATCTATCTCCTGGCCCAGTAACCCAGTTCACTTCAGCTACCTCAGCTTTCATGCCCACATAGTTGCCCTTATTTAAGTTTCCAATACTAGTCTTTGACACACTCCTCTCACTTTTAAACTGGATGCAAACTTCAGTCACATTGTGATCATTGCTACCAAGAGGTGCCTTTATCTGAGGTCATTAATTAATCCTTTCAAATTGCACAATACCCAGTCGAAAATAACCTGCTCGCCGGATGGTTCTGGAACATGCTGCTCGAAGAAACGATCTCGAAAGCATTCTATGAACTCCTCATACAGGCTTCGATTACCAATCTGATTTTTACCAGTTTATATGTTGACTAAAATCACCCATGATTATTTCCATCCCTTTATCTCAAGCACCCATTAGTTATTCTTGAAGACTTCATCCTACATTGTGATTACTGTCTGGGGGCCTGTCGACGACTCCCACGAGTGCCTTTTTCCCTGACTATTCCTCATCTCCAGCCAAACCGATTCTACATCCTCATCTCCTGAACCAAGGTCATGTCTAACTATTGCAACAATACGATCCTTGATTAACAGTGCCACCCCTCCACCTTTACCTCGCTTCCTGTTCTTCTTGAATGTTATATATCCATCAATATTGAGGACCCAATCCTTGTCATCCTGCAACCATGTCTCCATAATGGCTATGAGATCACATTTATTTACATCAACATGTGCTATCAGTTCCTCTACTTTGTTATGAACGCTATGTGCATTCAGATAAAGAGCCTTTGGTTTTACCTTTTTGTTATCTTTGTCACATCTAGTGTTGACTGTCGGTCTGCTCTTAGGTTTTTTTTCTCTTTGCCCCTTCCTGCCATTCACTGGCCTTCATTTCCCCTGTTACTATTGTGTTCTCCTGCACTGACTCTAACCCTTGATTTGTTACATCTACTAAAGCTTGATCCCTCTACCCCTTTGATTAGATCAAGTGCCTCTCTACATCCCTAGTTATATGGTTTTCTCGAACACTGGTCCCAGCTCAGTTCAGGTATAGACTGTTCGAACGGTACAGCCTCCACTTTCCCTAGTACTGGTGCCAGTGCCCCACAAACTGAACCTGACTTCTCCCACACCAGTCTTGGCGGGTGTACGTTTCACTGTATATCTCTCAATCCCTCGTCTACAATTTACCTCCGTCAGTTTTGGATTTTGAGTGTGGTTTTATCTGCACCTGTCAGTTTGTTTTATGTGAGAAACGTCTTATTCTGTACCTTTCAGCTTCTTGTGTGTAAAAGTATCTGGGTTGTACTTTGTCCCCATCAGTATATGGTATGTGAGTGTGGATTTGACAGTTAATATTACATTCTTGTTTATATGAGTGGGAGTTCACACTTTATCTTTGATTGTCTAGTATGCCAATTTAAGGTTTGACTTGTGCCCTTAAATGTCTGATGTGTAGCTGAGGCTTTTAACCTCTCTCTGTCACTGTCTGGTATAAGAGTAAGAGTTTCAGTCTGGTTTTTGAGTGTGGATTTTACACCACATCTCTACTTGCTCTCCGATGTGATATTTAATCTGTACATGCCAGTTTCTGACATGTGGCTGTGTGGTTTACTTTGTACATTGTCATTCTCTGATATGTGACTGCCAATTTTATTCTGAACCTGTCTGTTTTTTATTTCTGTTTGTGTGAGTTTTAACCTGTATCTGTCAGTATCTGGTATATGAATCTTCTTAATTATGTGCGTGTTGATCTGTATCTGTGAGGGTCTGAAGTGCAATTGTTAGGTTTTCTTTGTACCTGTCAGTGTCTCTTATGGATGAGAGACTTTCACTCTCTTAACTGTTAACTTCTTGCAATTCATTATGGATTTCACACTGTCTCTGTCAGTCTCTGGTAGTTAAGTCTGGCATTTTTACTGTATCTCCTAATTTCTGATATGTGAATGTTGATTTTAATGTGTACCTCTTGGTTTCTCCTATGTGAGTCTTTTTACAATCTGTTTCTGCCAGTTTCTCATATGTGAGGGTGGCATTTATTCTGTACCTGTTACTTTCCGAAATGTGGGAAGAATTTACTCTTTCCCTGTCAGTTGCTGATATGTGAATATGAGTTTATTCTGGATCTTTCAATCTTTGGAATTTGAGTCCATGCTTTACCCTATATCTGTTTGCTTCTGTTAAGTGAATGAGGGATTAAATCTGTTCCAGTGCATTGATTGTATATGAATGTAGTTTTCAGTCTGTACCTGTCAGTTTATGAAAAATGAAGGTGGTTTTATTTATCTTTCTGCCAGATTTTGTCATGTGACTGTTGATTTATTCTGTACCTGTTATTTTCTGGGATATGATTGTGGTTTTTGATCTGTACCTGTCAGTTTCTATTACTTGAGTGAGTTTTACTTTGCACCAGTTGTCTTCTGTTATGTGAGTGTCAGTTCGAAGCTGCACCGGTAAAGTTAAGGTAATATAGTGTGGTTTTATTCTACATCTTTCAAATTCTAGTGTGTGACATGGGGCCTTTCTCTGAATCTGTCGATTTCTGCTCTGTAACTGTACGTTTTAAACTGCAACATACAGTTCCTGATAGGTGTGTGAGCACATTTTCTTTTTTCTGCAGCTATCTATGTCTACTACAATGTCTATGTGTGTTATTCCTAGATTTCAATTTCTGTTATTGAAGAATTGATTTTCCTTTGTGCTTCTCAGTCTCTGCAATGTGTCCATGTCTGTTACTGGTAACTGTCTGTCTCTGTTAGGTGACTCTGGTGTTATTCTCTATCTGACAGTCTCTTGCCTGTGAGTGGTTTTATTTTCTTCTCTGTATCTGTCAGTTTCCTTTCTGTGGCTGAATGTTTTAATCTTTACTTAAACTTTTTCATAATTTGTAAATGTGAATTTCACTTTGTGCCTGTCTGTTTACATTATATGAATGTGTTTATTTTTACTTTGTCAACATCAGTTTCAGGCATGTGAGGGTGAGATTCACTGTCTCCAGGATGCACCCTCTTGTGAGATTGACAGAGTGCCTTTTCATCTGATAGTGGGTTCTGCTTTTGAACTTGACCTAACTTTCAGCAGTATTGATTTGGAATGGATTGGATACAATGTCTGTCTCTTCTGATTTGTTTGATTGCTGAATTGGAAATGTGTCTCTAAACTTAGGATCAGTGAGAGTTTGACTACATCTACTTCTTGTGACAATGCCATGAACTGAAGGCCTATGGGAGTGGTACTGTACCTTGTCTGTGATGGAAGGAGCCGACTGCACTTGCCCTTGTGCCTGGGAATCATCACATTCATTCTGCTCCCTTGAACTATTTGCCTACAGAAAGGAAGAAAACTATGTCTTGTAAGTCACGATCAGTTGAGTTGGAAGCTAGAAAAGAGATTAATGTAACATTTCAATTCATAATATTTATGACTAATCACAAAGGCAAACCAAAAATACAAAGAATATCACTGTCTGATTCCACTGCAGCTCTCAGCATCTGCTGACGAGGTGTCTTGGCAGTTTCACAGCAATTTTGGGACATCCAGAAACAAGCCAACATCTGCACTGCTCCAAGGTTGGAACAACCTGATGGAGCAGGGATATTTGTGCAGGTCAGGTTTCTATTTCCATCTGGCATTATAATGTAATCACCTAAGAACTAGGAGCAGGAGTCAGCCATTCAGCCTCTCCAGCCTGATCCACCATTCAATAAAATCATGTCTGATTTGATCTTGGCTTCAGCTCCATTATCCTGCCTGGCTAAAAACCCATTACTCCCTTGTAGATAAAAAAAAAACTCATCCTGGAATATATTTAATCATCAGCATCCACTGCTCTCTTAGGTATAGAATTCCTTAGATTAATGACGCTTTGAGAGATGAAATTCTTCCTTACCACTGTCGAAAATGGGAGACTCCTTATTCTGAAACTGTGCGGCGTGGTTCTTGATTCCCTCAAGAGGGGAGATATCTTTGCAGCATCTACTCTGTCAAGACACCTCAGAATCTTACATTTTTTCGATAAGATTAGATCTGATTATTACAAACACCAATGAGTGTAACACAACCTGCTCAACCTTTTCCTCACAACGCAACCTATTCATTGCAGGAAGCAACCGAACGAAACTTGCCTGAACTGCATCCAATGCACGTATCCATCCCTCATGAGCGAAGGAGACCACAACTGTATCCAGTAATCCAGGTGAGGTCTCAACAACACCCTGCAGAGTTGGAGAAAGACTTTCCTACATTTATATTCCATCCCCCTTGCAATAAATGCCAACAGTCCGGCTCTGTTTTCACTATTCACTTTTCAATAACAACAAACAGCGTGAAATAGGAGCTAAACCAGGGACAAGTATTACAGGATGAGGAGAGAAAACAGCCATGAATTTCAACAGCAGCTTCTTCACCTTTTGTCTCACTTACGCAGTGCACACGCAGCCCGAGAAATGCCTCTGCCTTCCGCCGCTCACTCCATGTTACAGGATCACTTCCTGCCTCACTCTGTCTCTTGCAAACAAATGTCGTTCAGCAGCCGAGCTGGCGGAAGGGAGCGCATGCGCTCTAAAGGTTAGCAATAATCAGCGGTGTGGGCGGGGCTATGCCGCGCATGCGCTTCTTTAGGCAACGTTGTGAAATTCAATAAAATCAATTGGAACTTTATTCAGTTGAGTTTTTTCACATTTTGAGCAATGAAACCGGGGCTGTGGGTAAGATAGTGATGTTTCCCTTCTGGGAGATTACCCCTTTGTGAAGTTCAATTTGAGATTATTCTCTGCAGTATGCCTGCTGTCCTTCAGCCCGGCTTCTCAAAGCAATCCTCTGAGGGAGTCGGTGTGTTTGCTGGGATCGCGCAGGAGTTAATATCTGACAATAACAGTCCTACATTCATGTCAGCAGATTTAAACTGTCGGTCACTGAGAGTCATAGCGAACGGTTTGAGCTGAAAGATTGCAGAGAGCTCAACAGGGCAGAAACAAGTTAAATTTGGGACATTGTGTGCCTCACTTTCGGACACGTCCTCGGAATGTGAGATTAATAATGTGGCTGCCTGTTGCACCATATCAGTGAGAGATGAGTTTGTATCGTCGCTCTCCCCTGGCGGAACTTTCGAGGTGAAACAAATCTTACAGTTCAGCCTACAACTCAATAATTACAGGCTCAGTCATGGGCAAAATATTGGAATCCATTCAGAGAGACAGGATAAACTGTCACTTAGAAAGACAAAGATTAATCAAGCATAGTCAGCGTGGATTTGTGAAGGGAAGATCTCGTCTGACCAACTTGATCCAATTTCTTGAAGAAGTAACAAGGAAGTTGTATGATGGCACTGTAGTTGATGCGGTCTAGATGGATTTTAGCAAGGATTTTGACAAGGTCCCACATGGCAGACTGGTTAAAAAAAATAAAATCCCGCGTGATCCAGGAAAATGCAGTAAGCTGGATGCAAATTAGGTTTAGTGGCAGGCAATAAATGGTAATTGTTAACGGGTGTTTTTGCGATTGGAGGGCTGTTTCCATTGGCGTTCCGCTTGGCTCAGGACTGGGTCACCTGCTCATTGTGGTATATATTAATGATTTGAACGTAAATGTACGGAACATGAATAAGAAGCTTACAGATGACATAAAAATTGGTCGTGTGATAGAAAACGAGGAGGATTGCTGTATGCTGCAGGAAGATGTTGATGGTCTGGACATATGAGCAAAAAATGGCAAATGGAATTCAACCCGGATAAGTGTGAGGCGATGCATTTTGGGAGGTCAAACAAGGCAAAGGAATACACGATTAATGGGAATATACTGAGTTGTGTAGAGAATGTGAGGGATCTTGGAGTAAATGTCCACTGACCCAGAAGGTAGCAGGACAGGTCGATAAGGTGGTTAAGAAGGCATATGGAATCCTTCCCTTTATTAGCTGAGGTATAGAATATAATAGCAGGAAGGTTATCCTGGAAATATATCAACCATTGGTTAGGCTACAAATTGAGTACTGTGTGCAGTTCTCATCACCTCATTATAGAAGTGATGTAATTGCATTATAGAGGGGACAGAGGAGATTTACGAGGACATTTTCGGGACCTAAAAATGCAGCTATGAGGAAAGATTGGGTGGGCTGGGATGTTCTCCTTGGAACAGAGAAGGGTAGATCTGATTGAAATATATTACATTTTGAGGCCTGGATCGAGTGGAGGTCAATGGCCCATTTACCTTCATAGAGAATGACTCGGGGGCAAAGACTTAAAGTGCTTGGGAGAAAAATTAGAGGGGAAATAAGGGAAAGTTTTCCTCACCTAGTAATGCAAAACTGGGCATCCATGAGGGTCTGTGGGCCATTCGGATTAATGTATACAGTACTGGTCTCCTTATTTAAGGAAGGGTGTAAATGCGTTGGAGGCAGTACAGAGAAGGTTTACTAGGCTAATGCCTGGAGTGGACGGGCTGTCTTAAGAGGAAATATTGGACAAGCAAAGCTTGTATCCGCTGGAACTTAGAGTAAGATGTGACTTATTTGAAACATATAATATCCTGAGGGGTCTTGACAGGGTGGATGTGGAAAGGATGTTTCCCCTTGTGGGAGAATCTATAACAAGGGGTCACTGTTTAGAAATAAGGGGTCGCACATTTAAGACAGAGATGAGGAGATTTTTTTTCTCAGAGGGTCGTGAGACTTGGGAATTCTCTTCCTCAGAAGGCGAAGGAAGCAGAGACTTTGAATATTTTTCAGGTCCAGGTAAATAGATTCTTGACAAGAAAGGGAGTGTAGAAAACCGGCTCGTGCTGGAAATGTGGAGTAATCAGTTCAGAAATAAACTTATTGAATGGCAGAGCAGGCTCGAAGGGCTGAGTGGCCTACTCCTGCTCCTAATTCGTATGTTCGTATAAGATGAGCGAGGTACCAACAGCAGCAGAATTGTACTCAACCCCTATCTTTAAGCTCATGGCCTGGCATATCCCTCACTCTACAATTAACATCAAACCAGGAGACCAAACGTGATTCAATGAAGAGTGCAGCAGGGCATGCCAGAAGCATCACCAGGCATACCTCAAAACGAGGTCTCAACCTGGTGAAGCTACAACACAGGATTACTTGCATGTCAAACTGCGTATGCAGCATCCGATAGACAGAGCCAAGCGATTTCATAACCAATGGATCAGATCTAAGTGCTGCAGTCCTGTCACATCCAGCCGTGAATGGTGGTAGACAACTAAACAACTAACTGGAGGACGTGGCTCCACAAATATCCCCATCTTCAATGATGAGGGAGCCCAGCACATCAGTGCAAAAGATAAGTTGAAGTTTTTACAACAATCTTCGCTAGAAGTGCCGAGTTGATGATTTATCTCAGACTATTCCTGGAGGCCCCAGCATCACAGATGCCAGACTTCAGCCAATTCGAATCACTCCGTGTGACATCAAGTAACGACTAAAGGTGCTGGATACTGCCAAGGCTCTGGGTTCTGACAATGTTCTCCAATAGTACTGAAGACCTGTGCTCCAGAACTTGCTGCGCCCATAGCCAATCTGTTCCAGTACAGCTACAACACTGGCATGTACCTAGCAATGTGGAATATTCCCCAGGTATGTCTTGGACACCAAAAGCAGGACAAGTCCAAGCTGGCTAATTAGACCCCATCAGTCTACTCTCAATCATCAATAAAGTGATGGAAGGTGTCATCAACAGTGCCATCAAACGGCAGTTGCTCAGTAATAACCTGGTCAGTGACGCTCAGTTTGTGTTCCACCAGTGCCACTCAGCTCCTGACCACATTACAGCCTTGGTTCAAACATGGGCAAAAGAGCTGAACTCAAGAATGAGAAGAAAGTGACTGCCCTTGACATCAAGGCAGCATTTGACCGAGTATGGCATCAAGGAACCCTAGCAAAACTGAGGTCAATGGGAATCACGGGGAAAATTCTCTGCTGGTTGGAGTCTTACCTAGTGCAAAGGAAGATGGTTGTGGTTGTTCGAAGTCATTCATCTGAACTCCAGGACATCACTGCAAGAGTTCCTTAGGGTATTGTCCTATGTCCAACCATCTTCAGCTGCTTCATCAATTACTTTCCTTCAATCATAAGGTCAGAAGTGGGATGTTCACTGATGATTGCACAAGGTTCAGCATGATTTATGACTCCTCAGCAACTGACAGTCTGTGTAGAAATGCAGCAAGACTTGGACAATATCCAGGCTTGTGCTGATAAAAGGCAAGTAACATTCACGCCACACAAGTGCCAGGCAACTACCATCTCCAACAAGAGGGAATCTAACCATCTCCCCTGAACATTCAATGGCAATTAGCATCGCTGAATCCCCCACTATCAATATCCTAGGGTCTACCATTGACCAGAAACTGAACTGGAGTAGCCATATAAATACCGTAGCTACAAGAGCAGATCAGAGGATAGGAATCCTGCGACGAGCAAATAACCTGCTGCCTCCCTAAAGCTTGTCCACCATTTACAAGGCGGGAGTCAGTCCACTTGCCTGGATGCGTTCAGATCCAACAACACTCAAGAAGCTCGACACCATCCTGGACAAAGCAGCCCACTTGATTGCCACCCCATGCACAAACATTCACTCCCTCCACCACCGACACACAGTAGCAGCAATGCGTACCATCCACATGATGCACTGCAGCAACACACCAAGGCTTTTTAGACAGCACCTTGCAAACCCGTGAACACTACCAACTAGAAGCACAAGGGTAGTAGATGCATGGGACCACCATCACCTGCCAGTTCCCCTCCAAATCACACATCATCCTGACTTCGAACTATATTGCCATTCCTTCACTGTCGCTATGTCAAAATTCTGGAACTCCCTTCCTAACAACACTATGATTGTACCTACCTCACATGGAGTGTAGTGGTTCAAGAAGCCATCTCACCACAACCTCCTCAAGGGCAGTTATGGATGGGCAATAAATGCTGGCCAAGCCAGCAACACCCACATCATATGAATGAATAAATCAAACAGGGTGGTGGTGGTCTGGAACTCACTGCCTGAAAGGGTAGTTGAAGTATAAACCTTCAAATCATTCAAAAGAAGTCTGGACATGCATCTCAAGTGCCGGAATCTGCCGGGTTACGGACCAAATGCTGGCAGGTGGGATTAGAATGGGTGGAAATCTTTTCGGCTGGCACAGATACGATGGGTCAAATGGTTCCTTTCTGTGCCATAAACGTTCAATGTTTCTATGATTCTGAGTGAATGCATATCTCTCCTTCTCACCATCACCCAAGCCTCTCGCCCACTCCAGATCTTTCTCTCTCTGCCTTTTTTTCGCTATTGATGCTGTCTCTCTCCCTCTGCCTTTGGTGCTGTATCTATGTTGGCGATACAGTTACTGAGTGTTATGTGTATGCATTCTATTGTAGTACTGATGGTCTCTCTCTCTCTCTGATAATACAGGTGAAGGTGAAATACTGTTGTTCAGTGTGATATGGACACACAGTTGGAAATTATAATAATAAAAGCAAAATACTGCGGATGCTGGAAATCTGAAATAAAAACAAGAAATGCTGAAAATACTCAGCATGTCTGGTAGCATCTGTGGAGAGAGAAGCAGAGTTAACGTTTCGTGTTAGTGACCTTTCTTCGAACCCCTTCACCCCTATGTCACCTTCACCTGTATCATCAGAGAGACACACACACACAGACAGACATAGAGCGAGTGAGAGACTATCAGTACTACAATAGAATGCATACATAAAACACTCACTAACTGTATCGCGAACATAGATACAGCACCAAAGGCAGAGGGAGAGACACAATTCCGAAGAAAGAATCACTGACCCGAAACGTTAACTCTGTTTCTCTCTCCACAGATGCTGCCAGACCTTTTGGAAATGTAAGACTGATACACTCTCTCTCTCCCTCTCTCACCCCTCTCTCTCTCTTTCACTCTCCCTCTCTCTGTCCCTCTGTTGCTGTATATTAACGGGTAATGGTGTTATTGAGCGTGTTATGGACACGCTGAACAGACGGTGTCTTCAGTCCTGCATCGAAGGACGGAGAGAACCAGCCTGTCACTGCCTGGAACAAAAAAAAAACACAGCGTCTGAATGTGGGATTATTCTGGAACTGGACATCTCTCCTTGTTGACAATGGGATGTCTGGGACACCTGGAAAAATATGGATAGACTATAGGAAGAGACAGTCGATCATTTGTATTTTCACCGTCAGGAAACATGTTTCTGTGTGCGATCAATAACATCAAACCGGACAGTAGTTTGAACACATTCAAAGCTGTGATTTGCTCTTGCCGTCGAACCTAATAAACAGACAACATTCGCAGCGCCAGTCTCAGAGTGTTTAACACTTACTGAGTCTAGAAAATACAAATACCCACCGTGAATCCGCAGCACAGGCCGAGCGGAGGGGAAATCCTGTCCTGGGAACGCTAAATTGAGCGAACATTTCGGCCTGAGATTGTGTGGATGTGAATATTGTGGAAGAGAGTGTATTAAAGGGGCGGGCGCGTTAGTCTAATGCCACTGTGTTTGTGGGTCTGGTCTCATCGCCGGATTTCCGAGTACGTCTTGCGTAAAAAAACAAGATTTTCCAGTCAAAGAAGCACTTTGCTCCCCTTCTAATCCTCAAAGTGGGAATTCAGTGTTGCTTGTTTGTTGATTTCAAGATTTTAATCGAAAAGTATGGAACATGTCAGCGATCGGCTGAGAGAGAGTCATCAGTGCAGCAATGAAACGGGTTTCAGTCGAAAATGGAGTCTTTACTTCAAGTGAAACCTTTGTGACAGCAAACATTCTGATGTCAGAGACAGGAAGGATCTAGCCTGGGACTCTGGAATACCCGAATTTCAGTGGAATTGGAGAGTTTAGGACCAGAGAGAAACACAGAGAGGCAGCAGGAGCCGGGAGCTGACAGCAGGTTGTCTCCGCCCCGTCCGCTCGCTGCCTTTAAGTTGCTCAGTGCCGCCACCACCAGCTTCATTTCTGACCCAGTTCTGACTGACAGAGAGACTTTGTGCAGAGTCCTGGACATGACCGATACTGCAGCCGCCGAAACGGCTCCTCCAGCCGCCGCCGCTCAAGTCAAGACTCCCAAGAAGAAGAAGGCGGCTCCCCGGAAGGGGTCAGGCGGTCCCAAGTTGGGCGAGCTGATCCTCAAGACTGTGGCGGAATGCAGTGTCCGCAGTGGGATGTCACTGCAGGCAATAAAGAAGGCTCTGCGTGTTAAAGGTGTCGATGTGGAGAAGGGCAAGTTCCAAATCAAGCAAAGTATCAAGCGGCTTGTGGCGAAAGACTTCCTGGTGCAGACGAAGGGCACGGGGGCCTCCGGCACCTTCAAAATCGCAAAACAGGAAAAGAAGGGAAATGTGGTGAAGAAGATTAAGACAGGAGCAGCCAAGAGATCTTTAGTGAAGAAAACAGCTGCCAAGAAACTGATAACAAAGAAAACAGCCAAGAAATCCCCAGGGAAGAAAATAGTCGCCAAGAAAGTGAGCAGCAAGAAGACAGCAGCCAAGAAAGTGAGCAGCAAGAAGACGGCAACGCCAAAGAAGGCGGTAAAGAAAGCAACGCTTCCAAAAAAATCTCCAGCGAAGAATGCCAAAAAAGCCAAGAGGGCCACGGGCGGAAAGCCGCCCAAGAAAGTCCAATCAGCAAGGGGCGGGAAGAAGCCGAAAGCAGCAAAGGCTCAGAAAGCAGTCCCTGGAAAGAAGTGAAACAGCACGGGAAACTTGTAGACATCTGAACCCAAAGGCTCTTTTCAGAGCCACCCACGTCTCTCAGGAAAGAGCTGATCCCCCGATCAAATGATCCCTGTCCCGCAGTCGTGTGCACATTTCACCTAGAAATGATTTGAAGTATATCCAGGTTCCCTGGTGACTCTCAACCCAGCCCTTCCTCACTCTCTGCAACAAATCAGGGATGTCCGGGCCTCACTGTACCCGGGTATATGTTCGGTGAAGTCTCAGTTCATGCTCGTTTCAGGGTGACAGCCTGTAACACAGTAACACGGGCGAGATACCCCGCGTCACATCTCAAACCCCAATACATGATTTTCCAAAATTCAGCTGGGGTTAGGTTTCAGTAAACTGCTCAATCCGTCTGGGAGGAGAGGTGTGCCGAAACAGGTTGACTTGTGATCGGAAGCACTGCACTTAGGCGGGTGTATTACTAACTTTTAATTGTAACAGATCCTTATTTAAAGCGCTAATTTCTGTTATCAGTGACTATCAATGCCGAATCTCCAGGTTTCATGCTGAGCTCGAATGTCGAGAACTGTTTTTTCTTGAATTGGCGGTTCGAGCAAGTGGGAGGCGGAGCGAGAGGATCAAAGACATTTCTCTGCTCTGTCTGTCACTCAATTTCCTCCAGACCCGCCTCTGGCTCTCTGTCTCTTTCTCAGTCAGGTTGGGGAAGGCTGTATAAAAAGGCAGCAGAAACTACTCGTTTCTCATTCACAAACGATTTGTCTGAAGAAGCATCATGACAGGAAGAGGTAAAGGAGGCAAAGGACTGGGCAAAGGCGGAGCAAAGCGGCACCGCAAAGTGCTTCGTGATAACATCCAGGGCATCACCAAGCCAGCAATTCGCCGCCTGGCTCGCCGTGGCGGAGTGAAGCGCATCTCGGGTTTGATCTATGAGGAGACCCGCGGGGTGCTGAAGGTTTTCCTGGAGAATGTGATCAGAGATGCGGTCACCTACACTGAGCATGCCAAGCGCAAGACGGTCACCGCCATGGATGTGGTGTACGCTCTGAAACGCCAGGGCCGCACTCTCTATGGATTCGGCGGCTAAACAAATCGACCTTGTCTACCAAAAACAAAAGGCTCTTATAAGAGCCACCCAAAACCTCATATAGAGATAAGTGACCTTGAAACTGCAGCGGGGATGTCTTGGGATGTGAAATTGTTGTAGCTCATCCAATGTTATGTGGACTTTATCAGATCAGTATTGCATTCTCTTATAGTCACTTTACCTCTCGCATATTTTTTCACTGTCTTCTGTTCCATGTTTAATAACCGCGTTATGAATTAAAAGGTTGCATTTGATAATGTCCATTGCCGACCTGAACTGCCGGTAAAGATGTAGAAAAGGATTTACTCCCGTTGGAGTAAGAAATGGCCGGAGGTTTATTCCCGCCAGAGACCGAACAGGCAATGAATCCCAATTCAAACCGTGTTGGAAGACACAGGGGTATCCAGGGCGGAAAAAAATCACGCAAAAGCAGAGATTTTATAATCGTTCCCGCCAAATTAGGTTTTTTTTGCGTCGTTTATAATTTGAAAATGGCGGGCTTTTTGAAATTGATTCAATTTCAGTTGCAGTTCAACCGGATGTTGCCGGAACTGGAAAAAATGCAGCTCTGAGGAAAGATTGAATGGTCCGTGGTTGTTCTCTGTGGCACAGAGAATGCTGAGGAGAGATCTGATTGAATTGGATAACATTTTGAGAGGCCTGGATAGAGTGTAGGTGAAGGGCCAATTTACCTTCATACAGAGGTCACTGACTAGGGGTCAAAGACTTAAAGCGTTTGGTTGAATGATTAGAGGGAAGATGAGGACAAGGTTTTTTCCCCCTCTCATCTAGAGGATGGTGGGGGTCTGAAAGGGTAGTTGAGGCAGAAACCGTCAAATCATTCAAAAGAAGTCTGGATATGCACCTCAAGTGCATATTCTACAGGATTACAGACCAAATGCTGGCAGGTGGGATTAGAATGGGTGGAGAGCTTTCCGGCTGGCACAGACACGATGGTCCAAGTGGCTTCTTTCTGTGCCATAAACTTTCAATGATTTTCAGAAAAGAGAAGGCTGAGGGGGGACATGATTGAGGGATCCAAAATTATGAAGGTCATTGATAGGTTAGACAGGAGGAAACTTTTTGTTTTCCCTTAGCGAAGGCATCAATAAGTAGGGGGAATAGATGTAAGGTAAGGGGCAGGAGGTTTAATGGAGATCTGAGGGAGAAAAAAACACTCATCATGTGGTTGGAATCTGGAACACACTGCCTGAATAGGTGGTAGAGGCAGGAACCCTCACAATATTTAAGAGGTATTTAGATGAGCACTTGAAACGCCAAAGCATGCAAGAATACGGGCCAAGTGCTGGAAAATGTTGGATGCTTGAAGAAATACTTGCAGGTTTCTTGGTAAATTGCCTCTAGTGTCGGGAGATGGTAGGAGAATGGTGGGGATGCCGTTGGGAATATGGGATTAATGTCGGATTAGTATAAATGGGTGGTTGTTGGTCGGCACAGACTCTGTGGGCCGAAGGGCCTGTTTCTGTGCTGTGTAACTCCATGATTCGATGTTTAGTTATCGCGTCATGAATTAAACGGTTGCATTTGATAAAGTCCATTGACGACCTGAACTGCCGGTGGAGATGATGGATTTATTCCCGTTAGAGTAAGCAATGACCGGAGCTTTATTCCCGCCTGAGACCGAACTAGGAATGAACCCCAATTCAAACCGTGTGGGAAGATAGAAGGGGATCTGGAGCGGGAAAAAATGACGCTCCAAGCAGTGAGATTTTATAATTGTTCCCGCCGAATTAGGTTTTATTTAATCTTTGAGTAGTTTGCTAATTTGAAATTGGCGGGCTTTTTCAAATTGATGAAATTTCAGTTGCAGTTCAACCAATCAGGGAGCAGCAATTCCCGAGGCCCATTCACTTCCCAAAGCGAGTTTCAAACTGAAATGAAGGACGGGGCTGCATCCAGTCACAACACTAGGGCGGTCCCTCAACTGTCTTAAATAGGCAGTCCCTGAGCAGTCTCCGCATTAACAGCGAATTTGTTCCAAGATAATGGCCAGAACCAAGCAGACAGCGCGCAAATCGACCGGAGGGAAAGCTCCCCGCAAGCAGCTGGCTACCAAAGCGGCCCGCAAGAGCGCTCCAGCCACGGGCGGAGTGAAGAAGCCTCACCGTTACAGACCCGGCACTGTGGCTCTGAGGGAGATCCGCCGCTACCAGAAATCCACCGAGCTGCTCATTCGCAAACTGCCCTTCCAGCGCCTGGTGCGGGAGATCGCACAGGACTTCAAGACAGACCTGCGCTTCCAGAGCTCTGCCGTCATGGCCCTGCAGGAGGCCAGCGAGGCTTACCTGGTGGGGCTCTTTGAGGACACCAACCTGTGCGCCATCCACGCCAAGCGAGTCACCATCATGCCCAAAGACATCCAGCTGGCACGCCGCATCCGCGGGGAGCGAGCCTAAACTGACCCTGCCCGGAACTGAGTTCGGCATCAAATACCACAACGGCTCTTTTAAGAGCCACCAAATCGACAAAAGAAAGAGTTGTGATCTCTTGTTCATTCCAGCACGTGAACGTCTCAGAAGGTTTTGATCACTTATTTACTCAAAGCCGGGAGACACAATTACTTATATCTGCATCCGGTAGCTGGAGATTTCATGACGTGGCAGTTGTCAGATCTAGAGTAGCGATACCAATGTGCACAGCGCATTTTAATAGTCCGGCGATCGTTTTAGGACTGAACAAATGTTTGTGGTACATAAAGGGTAGAATGGTAAAAGTGCCTTTCCAATAGGGTCTGAGGGAATTAGAATGTATTTCATCTGATGAGCAACTAAATGCCAAAATCCAGTACACTTCATTCCAACACAAAACAATGATAACAGTATAATATTACAGTCTTTCAGACAGTAACCAGCCCTTTCACAGATAAAGTGGGTGGCTCTGAAAAGAGCCTTTGGGTTCACAGATTCAAGTCAGGCCGCTTCACTTGCCCTTCGTGCTCGGAGCGCTGGTTTTCTTGGGCAGCAGCACGGCCTGGATATTAGGCAGCACCCCGCCCTGAGCGATGGTCACCCCTCCCAACAGCTTGTTCAGCTCCTCGTCGTTGCGGACGGCCAGCTGCAGGTGTCTGGGGATGATGCGGCTCTTCTTGTTGTCCCGGGCCGCGTTACCGGCCAGCTCGAGGATTTCAGCTGTCAGATACTCGAGCACAGCAGCCAGATAGACCGGGGCTCCGGCACCCACCCGCTCAGCATAGTTCCCCTTCTTGAGGTGGCGGTGAACACGGCCGACCGGGAACTGCAATCCAGCCCGGGAGGAGCGAGACTTGGGTTTGGCCCGAGATTTACCACCGGTCTTCCCTCTTCCAGACATTGCCACAATCTCACAAACACTTTCACGAAGAATGCTGAGATCCGCCCACATTCCTCCTCCTTGTACCTTCTGGAGGAATGGTGTTGGGGACACTGCTGATTGGTCAGTCAGCACTCGGTGTCATTGTACTGTACATGTTACCAATCAGAGAGCTGCTCAATTCACCAATCACAAGAAGACAGTGAGTTGAGAGCGGAAAATAAGAGTGCGAAATGGTCAGGCTCCCAACGATATTTCACATTTGAAAAGCCCGCCAATATATTTGTAAAAAAGGGGGCGGCTTCAATGTTGAATATTACATTTATAGGTCATATTGTTTTGCAGAAAACATTGTAAAAACTTTTTATTTTTTTTATTCCACATTTTGTCCCTGATTGTTCCAGATTCGCTTTTGTAATCCGCCATGTATTCTGCTTTATTCTTTTCTTTTTATGATACTGTCTGTAACCAGCGGCTGAAAGCCTCATTCACAGTATCCTGCAACCGGACACATTTCAGGTCAATTTTCATAATAATTCTACATCACTGATTATAGATTGATCCCTTTTCGTGGAGGACAAAAGAGGAGTAGAGATATTCTGTGTTATGTGCCAAAAAACCTATCTGCCGACATCCCTGACCTTCTGACTCCCTCTGTTACTGTCTCTTCAATTACTTCCATTTTGTTGGAACTGGACCGTTACTTTTTCATTCTCTACCTATCATTCCACCGCACATCTATTTAGGCCCAGGCAGACTAGGTGGTCGGGTGGTTAACGCGATTGACAACTAATTCATTGAGCTCTGCCTGCGTGGCTTCAAATCGTTTGTCTGTGAAATGTTTCTCTTAGCTGGTTGTCACTGAAGAGCACCGACTTCAGATGTCTTTTTAAGAATGTGCTGGGTCTTTCATGCTGAACAAGAACAAAGAACAGTACAGCACAAGAACAGGCCATTCGGCCCTCCAAGCCTGCGCCGATCTTGATGCCTGCCTAAACTAAAACCTTCTGCACTGCCGGGGTCCGTATCCCTCTATTCCCATCCTATTCATGTATTTGTCAAGTTGCCTCTAAAACGTCTCTATGGTACCTGCTTCCACCACCTCCCCCGGCAACAAGTTCCAGGCACTCACAACCGTCTGTGTAAGGATCTTGCCTCGCACATCCCCTCGAAACTTTGCCCCTCTCACCTTAAACCTATGTCCCCAGGAAATTGACTCTTCCACCCTGGGGAAAAATCTTCTGATTATCCACTCTGTCCATGCCACTCATAACTTTGTCAACCTCTATCATGTCGCCCCTCTACCTCCGTCGTTCCAGTGAAAACAATCCGAGTTTATCCAACCTCTACTCATAGCTAATGTCCTCCAGACCAGGCTACATCCTGGTAAACCTCTTCTGTACCCACTCCAAAGCCTCCACGGCCTACTGGTAGTGTGGCGACCAGAATTGCACGTGTGGCCTAACTAAAGTTCTGTACAGCTGCAGCGTGACTTGCCAATATTTATACTGCAAAATGCATTACCTCACATTTGACTGGACTAAATTCCATCTGCCACGATGGAATACGAGAAAGAACTTTTTATGTACTGAATGGTAATGACCTGGAACTCACTGACCACAAGGGTGGAAGAAGCTGAGGCAGTTAATGACGTCAAGAGGATATTGGGATGGCATCTGAAGGAAATAAACTTGCAGAGCTACAAGGATCGTGTGGGGAAATGAGTGTGACTGGATTCATCTATGGAGAGCTGGCATGGAGTCGATGGGCCCAATGGCTTCCTTCTGTGCTGGAAATATCTGTATGTTTACTATTTGTTTGAGACTGTAACCTGATTATTTTAAAGGCTTTTTCAATATATAGTAGCCATAAAAAGAAACCACAGGTCTATTTTATGTGAGAACTGCATGGATGATGAGAATTTTATCAATTGCTCTGACATTTTTAGATAGTTTAATTCAAGTTCCAGAATTAAAACCTGACATTCAACAGGGCAATAAAGATGGTCATTGTGATGGCCAGGAATCAAAACTAACTCAACTGCTTGGAAAGCAGCTTTGCTCACCAATATAACAAGATTGTTTCTGGAAACAGGCCCCTCAGGCTTCATTTATAGAGCAACTACACACAATAGCCTTCTGATTAATCAAATGCTTTGCAAGCATTTTAATCTGAAACTTTTAGTTTATGTTCATCAAAAACAAAATACTGCGGATGCTGGAAATCTGAAATAAAAACAGAATGTACTGTAAATACTCTGATGTAAGATCACAGACCTGAAACGTTAAATCTGTTGCTCTCTCCGCAGATATTGCTAGTCCTGATGGGTATATCCAGCACTTTGTTTTCATTACCACGTTTATGTTACCATTGAAGGGTAGAATCATTGAATGGTTGCATCACAGAAAGAGGACATTCGGCCCATTCTGTCTGGGCCAGGTTTCTGCAGAGCAGCTGACCTAGTCCCACTCCCCGGCCTTTTCTCCAGTGCTTGGTAATTTTGATTTACTCTTCATATCATTATCCAATTCTCTTTGGAAGGGCTCTATTGAATGTGTCTCCACCACACTGTTATTTCTCTCCAATTAAAATAGTTACAAATGAATGGTTCTCTCGTTGCACGACTCACTTTCGGCCAGAAGATGGCACCAGCCACAATCATTTGCTCCTTCCGGTTTTTGTTTGCACGTCTCTTTTGCGATGGGCCTGTTGCTGCCTGGGGAGCTTGCCAAGCCCACCATGTCGAAAGGGACAAAGGCAGTGACCAAGCACAACAGCTCCTTGTAGATCTCCACAATGTACAGAAATAAAGCACCAAGCACAACGGCTCTTTTAAGATCCACTGACAGCCTCTCTGAAATAATCGATTTACTGCAGAGATTTCAATACCAACTGTTCAAATTTCAGCCAAGTTAACTTTGAGTTCTCAAACAAGCACGTTCACCAACCGGTTCAAACATTGTGTCACTTATTAATTCCCTGCCCTACAAACTAAATATCGTCCAATGATCGCCATTGTACCTGACTGTTTCTGGTACGGGAGTATTGATTTAGTCTGTATCTGTCAGTTTTTGGAGTATGATGTGGGGTTTGCACTGTACCTGTCATTCTGTGGTGTGTGAATGTTGGTTTTATTTTCTGGTATTTAAATATGTATTCTGTTCTGTACCTGTCAGTTTCTGGTATGTGTGTAGTTTTCACTTCGTGTTTTGTCAGTTTCTGCTATGGGAGTATGGGATTTACTCGATATTTGTCTGCCACTGAAATGTGAGTGTGCGTTTGAACCTTTAATTCCTTTGTGCCTTACAGTATTGATCTTTACCTATCAGTTTCTGCAGTGTGTGTGGGGTTTGCTTCATGCTTCTCTGTTTCTGGTATGTTTGTATAATTTTACTCTGCTCTCACAGGTGAGTGTTGTTTTCTTGTCTATTTTGCTGTATCATTCAGTTTCTGGGATGCAAATGTAAGTTTCACTCTATATCTCTCAATCCCTAACCTGTAATTTGTCTGTATCTGATTGTGAGTGCAGGTTTTTTTTCTGCTCCTGACTGTCACAGGTAATGCAGAGTTTATAGAAAGGGAGAAACTTAAAACAATCATCATCACTAGGAAAAAAATACTCAGCAAACCATTAGGATTGAAGGTAGACAAGTCCCCAGGGCATGATAGCCTTCATCCTAGGGTCTTAAAGGAAGTTGCAGCAAGATAGTGGATCCATTGGTTATAATATTTCAAAATTCCCTGGATGCAGGAAAGGTTCCAGTGGATTGGAAAAATGCCAATATAACGCCCTTCTTCAAAAAGGGAGGAAGGCAGAAAGTAGGAAACTATAGACCAGTTAGTTTCACATCCATCTATATTGGGAAATTGTTAGAATCCATTATTAAGAATGTAATAACAGGTCATTTGGAAAGTCAAAACGCAATACATCAGAGTCAGCATGGTTTTATGAAGGGTAAATCGTGTTTTTACTAATTTGCTAGAGTTCTTCGAACACGTAACAAGCAAAGTGCATAATGGAGATCCTGTAGATGTAGTATATCTGGACTTTATGAAGGCATTGGATAAGGTGCCGCACAAAAGGAAAGATCACATGTGGTTAGGGCCAATTTATGGGCTTGGATAGAGCATTGGCTAACCAACAGAAAACAGAGGTTCAGTATAAATGGGTCTTTTTCTGGTTGGCAAGATATAACTAGTGGGGTGTCACAGGGTTCGGTCCTTGTGACCCAACTATTTACAATCTATATTAATGACTTGGATGCAGGGACAGAAGGCACTATAGCCAAATTTGCTGATGACATGAAAATAGGTTGGATAGTAAGTTGCAATAAAGAAATAAGAAATTTACAAATGGATATGGATAGGTGAAGTGAATGGGCCAAAATGTGGCAGATGGAGTTTAACATGGATAAGTGTGAGGTTATCCATTTTGGTCAGAAGAATAGAAAGTCAAATTATAATCAAAATGGAGAGAAACGTCAGAGTGCTTTGGAACAGAGGCATGTTGGCGTTCTCGTGTGTGAATTGCAGAAAACTAGTATGCAGATGCAGCAGGTATTAAGGAACCCAAATGGAATTTTGGCATTCATTGCGAAAGGAAAAGAGTATAGAAGTAGGGAAGTGTTGCTGCAACTGCACAAGGTATTAGTGAGACAGCACCTGGAGTATTAAGTACAGTTTTGGTCCTCTTACTTAAGGAGGGATGTCGTTGCATTTGAGGCAGTTCAGAGGAGGCTCACGAGACTGATTCCAGAGATGAGGGGTTTGTCTTATGAAGAGAGATTGAGCAGTTTAGGCCTTTGCTCTTTAGTGTTTAGAAGAATGAGGGGAAATCTAATTGAGGTATATAAGATGATTAAGGGGATTAACAAAGTAGACAGAGAGGATGTTTCCTCTTGTGATGCAAACTAGAACGAGAGGTCATAGTTTCAGAATAAGGGGTAGCAGATTTAAAAGAGAGGTGAGGAGAAATTACTTCTCTCAAAGGGTCGTGAGACTGTGGAATTCACTACCCCAGACTGTGGTGGATGACGGGACGTTGAGTAAATTTAAGGAGAAGATGGTCAGATTTTCCATTAACATTGGGTTGAACGGTTATGGAGAACGGGCAGGAAAGTGGAGTTGAGGCAGAAATGAGATCAGCCATGATTTTATTGAATGCCGGAGCAGGTTTGAGGGGCTGAATTGTCTACTCCTGCTCCTAGTTTTTATGTTCTTTTATGTGAGAAACATCTTAGTCTGTGTTTTGAAGCCTCAGATATATCTGCGTGTAGCTTGAATTCTGTCCTTGTCAGTTTCTGGTCTGTGAGTCTATCATTGTGGGTTCAATCATTACCCAGAGCTCAGTTTAACTGGTGAAATTTACAGGCTCCTTTTTTTTTTGCTCTATTTAACAAAGATCTTTGCCATTGTTTCTGACTGAGAATTCATTTATTATTTTAAAGACTGTGCTTTGGTTCTCATTGAAAGAAAACTGAAGCTCAGCTATATGGGAGCTGCACATGGATGATGAGAGTATTTTGTCAATTTTATTTTGGAAATTACATTGACAATTAAGGTATCAATGCAGCTGGATGGTATTAGAATTGATACCTGACCTGCAGGAAGGAACCGAGGTCAACAGCTTGGAAGGCAGCTTTGGTCAGCATTAAACCACCATCACTCAATGAGTTTGACATATGTAAATGTGTATTTTATTCAGTAACCTGTATTTTCTATTTTGTGATTACATCTGGTTCCAATTCATCATTTCAGGCTCCAGTACTCTGTGTGAGGTGGGATTAATGTGGTGTATGTCAGTTTCTGCTACTCCCTGTGAGTATGAATATACTTTTGTACCAATCAGTCTCTCAAACTGAATATGTGTACGGATAAATTCATTTCTCATCAGTAACTGGCACTGACAGTGAGCCTGAGATTCATTCAATATCTCTGTCTCTGGTATTGTATGTGAATGTGTTGTTTATTCTGTGGCTCTCATTGTGCTTTTTATTCTCTACTACTCCATGTCAATGAAATTTGCCCTGTGTTCACCAGTTTCATGTACTATAATTGAGTATGGGATGCATTATATAGCTGTCATTCTCTGATCTGCCTGACAGATTTTTGATCTACAATGGAATAAAGGGTTATGGAGGAAGCCAAGAAATTGAAGTTAAGACCACAATCAGATCAGCCATAATTTTAATGAATGAAAAGCAGGCAGGGGGGTCAAATGGCCTAGTCTTGCTCCTGTTTCTTATGTTATTTATTTCAGAACCTAAGAACATAAGAAACAGGAGTAAGAGCATGCCATTCGGCCCCTCAAACCTGCCCCGCCATTCAATAAGATCATGGCTGATCTGCCTCAGACCTCAACTCCTCTTTCATGCCAGCTCCTCATAGCCCTCAACTCCCCAACATTTCAAAGGTCCATCTACCTCCTCTTGAAATACTTTTAGTAATCTCGCCTCCACAACTCTCTGGGGTAGGGAATTCCAGACACTCACTACATTCTGAGAGAAGAAATTCCTTTGCATCTCAGTTTAAAATGAGTGTCCCCTTATTCTGCAACTATGTCCCCCAGTTCGAGATTCCCCCATTAGTGGAAATATCTTCTCAGCATCTACCCTGTCAAGCCCCCTCAGAATCTTATACGTTTCAATAAGGTCACCCCTCATTCTTCTATACTGTAATGAACAAAGGGCTAACCTGTGTAGCCGTTCTTGATAAGTCAACCCCTTCATCTCAGGTATAAGCCGAGTGAATATCTTTTGAACTGCTTCCAATGCTCGGATATCCTTTCTTAAATACGGGGATGAAAACTGTACACAGTACTCCATGTGCGGCCTCACCAACACCCTGTACAGTTGTAACAAGACGACCCTATTTTTAAACTCCAACCCCCTCGCAATAAAGGCCAAAATTCCATTTGTCTTTTTAATTGCTTGCTGCACCTGAATACTAACTTTTGTGTTTCAAGCACAAGAACCCAGATCCCTCTGTGCTCCACTTTTTTGGAGTCTCTCATCATTTAAATAATCGTCTGCCTTTTCATTCTTCCTACCAAAGTGCACAACCTCACACTTTCCTACATTAAACTCCAACTGCCAAGGTTTTGCTCACTAACTCATCCTGTCTATATCCTGTGCAGATTCCTTACGTCCTCATGACAGCATGTCCTCCCGCCTATTATTGGATAGTCATCAAATGTGGATATATTACACTCTGCCCAGTCATTAATATAGATAGTAAATAATTGAGGGCCTAGGACTGATCCTTGTGGCACTCCACTAGTTACATCTTTCCAACCTGAAAAAGACCCATTAATCCTGACTCTGTCTTCTGTGTGTCAACCAATCCTCAATCCATGTTAATACATTACCCCCAATACCCCATGAGCTCCTGTCTTGTGCTGTAATCGTTAATGTAGCTCTTTATCGAATGCCTTCCGGAAATCCAAATACACCACAGCACCCGGTACCAGTTTATCAACTCATGTTTGATAAATTTGCCAGAGTTCTTTGATGATATTACAAGCATTTCCATTTCACAAAACCATGTTGACTTGGTTTGATTGCATTAAGCTTTTCTAAATGTCCTGCTATTTCTTCCTTCATAATGGACTCCAGCATTTTCCCAATGACAGATGTTAGACTGACTGATCTATTGTTTTCTGCTTTTTTGTCTCCCTCCCTTCGTGAACAGGGGCATCACATTAACGGTTTTCCAATCTGCTAGGACCCTCCTGGAATCCACTGAGATCTGGAATATTTTGACCAATGTTTCCATTACCTCTGCAGTCACTTCCTTTAAAACTCTTGGATGTCGGCCATCAGGTCCTGGCGACTTGTCTGCCTTTAGTCCCATTAGTTTGTCAAGTACTTTGTCCCTCGTTATAGAGACAGTTACAAGATCTTTCTTCCTATTAGGCCCTTGATTATCTGATATCTGTGGGAAGTTTATAGTGTCCTCCACTGTGAAGATTGATGCAAAATATTGGTTTAAATTATCTGCCATTTCCCTGTTCCCTGTCATCAATTCTACAGTCACATCCTCCAAAGTCCCACACTCTCTTTAGCTACTCTCTTTTTCTATACCCATAGAAGCTCTTGCTGTTTGTTTTTATATTTCTTGCCAATTTACTTTCATAATCATTTTTCTCCCTTTTTATTAGCTTTTTAGTCATCCGCTGCTGGTTCCTAAAAAAATTCCCAATGGTCCGGCCTACCACTAATCTTTGCCGCTTTGTATGCTTTAGTTTGTGATTGGATACTCTCCTTGACTGAATTTGTTAATCATGGGTGGTTCATCCTTCTCTTTTTGACTGGGATTAATTTTTGCTCACCATTATGAACTATCTGTTTAAATGCCTGCCACTGCTCATCCACTGACTTTCCCCTTACGCTATTTTCCCAGCCCGCTTTAGACAACTCTTTCTTCATTCCACTGCAATTGCCTTTTTCAAGTTAAGGACACTGGTTTGAGACCCGACTTGCTCGCCCTCAAACTGAATTTGAAATTCTACCATGTTGTGATCACTACACACCAGAGGATTCTTAACTACGATATCTCTTATTAATACTACCTTATTACACATTGCTAGATCTAAAATACCCTGTTCCTGGGTAGGTTCTGCAATGTATTACTTTAAGTATCAGTCCCTGATGCATGCTACAAATTTGTCTTCAATGTTACCTCTGCCAATCTGATTTGTCCACTCAATATGCAGATTAAAATTAACCATAACAATTCTGCCACCCTTCTTACATGGCACCTTTATTTCCCGATTTATACTTTGTCCTACAGTGAGCCAACACTGAAGGGACCTATAGTCGAATCCCACCCGTGACTTCTTCCCCTTGCTATTCCTAATTTCCACCCAAACTGATTCTGCATCATGATCTATTGCACCTATATCACCACTCACCACTGGACTGATACCTTCCTTTGATAACAAAGCTATCCTACCTGCTTCTTCTTTTTGTCTATTTTTCCAGAACGTTGAATATTGAGTTTCCAATCTTGGTCACACTGCAACTACGTCTCTGTAACAGCTATCAAGTCACATTCATTTATTTCTATCTGTGCCATCAACTCATCTACCTTTTTCCAAATGTTGGGTCCATTCAGTTCAAGAGCCTTAAGCTTTGACTTTTTACCATTATTAGTCATTCTGGTTTCAATTTCTGCTGCACTCTTCTGCTAATATTTTCGACACCTTCCTGTCACACTTTGATTACCATATGTCTCTTCACTAGCCTGCACCAGTGCTTTCTCATTCCTTTTTGATTTTTTAAACTTCCCTTCAATTGAAACATTCTCCCCACTAATTACTATAAAGTCATATCTACAACCCTAGTTATACGATTCAACAGGACACTGGTCCCAGCATGGTTCAAATGAAGCCCATCCCAATAGAACAGCTCTCTCCTTCCCCAGTACTGGTGCCACTGCTGCATGAATTGGAACCCATTACTCACACACCAAACTTTGAGCCACACGTTTACCTCTCCAATCTTATTCATCCTATGCCAATTTGCACATGGCTCAGGTAGTAATCCGGAGAGTACTACCTTTGTGGTTCTGTTGTTTAATTTAGCCCCGAGCTGTTCCTTGTACCTCAGCAGAACCTCTTTCAAGTCCTACTTATGGCATTGATATCTGTGTGGACCACGACAACTGGATCCTTCCCATCCCACTCCAAGTTGCTCTCCAGTCCAGAAGAGATGTCCTTAATCTTGGCACCAGATAGACAGCACAGCCTTCAGGAATCCCTGTCTTTGCTGCAGAGAACAGTATCTATTCCCCGAACTTTACTATCCCCTATTACTAAACCCCCACTTGAATGGCACTCTGAACCACTGTGCTGTGGTCAGTTTGCTCATTCTCCCTGCAGCCTGTGCCCTCAACCACATGTGGAGCAACAACCTCATACCTCATGGATAAGGGCTAAGGATAAGGATAATGATATGACTGTGGATCACATTCTGTACCTTTCAGTCTCTGATCCTGTGTGTGAATTTAGGCTTCATTATGAATTTGACAGTCTCTGGTACTGGATGTATGTTTGGAATTCATTCCCTTTGTGTTTGTCTCTCGGGGAGTATGTACATGCTTGAGAAATTCTGTATCTGCCAGTATCTGTACTGTGCACACATGTTGGACTCATTCAATATATGTAAGTTACTGATACTGTGTCTGTATTTGTGATTCATTCTCGATCTCTGAAGCTCTTGTTCTCTGTTTGAGTGCAGGATTCATTCTGTACCTAGGTGTCTATGTGCTGTATGTGAGTGTGGGATCCTGCTATATTCATAGAAACATAGAAAATAGGAGCAGGAGAAGGCCCCCAAAGGGCTTGCTTCACCATTTAAATAGGGATCATGGCTATTTGTCCAATTCAGTGCCCTGTTCCCACATTCTCCCCATATCAGTTGATCCCTTTGGCATTAAGAAATATATCTATTTCCTTCTTGAATATATCTAATGACTTGGTCTCCACTGCCTTCTGCGGTAGAGAATTCCACAGGTTCACCATCCTCTAAGTGAAGAAATATCTCCTCATCTCAGTTCTAAATTGCAGGATTGTTGTCATGGGTGACTTCAACTTCCCTAATATTGATTGGAACCTCCGTAGTGCAAATAGTTTGGATGGAGCAGTTTTTGTCAGGTGTGTCCAGGAAGGTTTCCTGACTCAATATGTAGATAGGCCGACTAGAGGGGAGGCCATGTTGGACTTGGTGCTTGGCAACGAACCAGGCCAGGTGGCAGATCTCTCGGTGGGAGAGCATTTCGGTGATAGTGATCCCAACTCCCTGACCTTTACTATAGTCATGGAGAGGGACAGGAGCAGACGGGATGGGAAAATATTTAATTGGGGGATGGGGAATTACAATGCTATTAGGCAGGAACTGGGGAGCATAAATTGGGAACAGATGTTCTCATGGAAATGCACGACAGAAATATGGAGGTTGTTTCGGGGGCACTTGCTGCGACTGCTGGATAGGTTTGTCCCGATGAGGCAAGGAAGGGAGGGTAGGGTGAAGGAACCTTGGATGACAAGAGATGTGGAACAGCTAGTCAAGAGGAAGAAGGAAGCTTACTTAAGGTTGAGGAAGTAAGGATCTGACAGGGCTCCAGAGGGTTACAAGGTAGTCAGGAAGGAACTGAAAAATGGACTGTGGAGAGCGAGAAGGGGACATGAAAAAGTCTTGGCGGGTAGGATTAAGGAAAATCCCAAGGCGTTCTACACTTATGTGAGGAACAAGAGGATGGCCAGAGTGAGGGTAGGGCCGATCAGGGATAGTGGAGGGAACTTGTGCCTGGAGTTGGAGGAGGTAGGGGAGATCCTTAATGAATACTTTGCTTCAGTATTCACTAGTGAGAGGGACCTGGTCGTTTGTGAGGACAGCGTGAAACAGGCTGATATGTTCGAACATGTTGATGTTAAGAGGGAGGATGTGCTGGAAATTATGAAAGACATGAGGATAGATAAGTCCCCGGGGCCAGACGGGATATACCCAAGGATATTACGGGAAGCGAGGGAAGAGATTGCTGCACCTTTGGTGATGATCTTTGCATCCTCACTGGCCACTGGAGTAGTACCAGATGATTGGAGGGAGGCAAATGTTATTCCCTTGTTCAAGAAAGGGAATAGGGATAACCCTGGGAATTATAGACCAGTCAGTCTTACGTCGGTAGTGGGCAAATTATTGGAGAGGATTCTGAGAGACAGGATTTATGATTATTTGGAAAAGCATGGTTTGATTAGAGACAGTCAGCATGGCTTTCTGAGGGGCAGGTTATGCCTCACAAGCCTTATTGAATTCTTAGAAGATGTGACAAAACAGATTGATGAAGGAAGAGCAGTGGATGTGGTGTATATGGATTTTAGCAAGGCATTTGATAAGGTTCCCCATGGTAGGCTCATTCAGAAAGTAAGGAGGCATGGGAGACAGGGAAAGTTGGCTGTCTGGTTACAAAATTGGCTGGCCCATAGAAGACAGAGGGTGGTAGTAGATGGAAAGTATTCAGCCTGGAGCTCGGTGACCAGTGGTGTTCCGCAGGGATCTGTTCTGGGACCTCTGCTCTTTGTGATTTTTATAAATGACTTGGATGAGGATGTGGAAGGCTGGGTTAGCAAGTTTGCCGATGACACTAAGATTGCTGGAGTTGTGGATAGTGTGGAAGGCTGTTGTAGGTTGCAACGGGACATTGACAGGATGCAGAGCTGGGCTGAGAAGTGGCAGATGGAGTTCAACCTGCAAAAGTGTGAAGTGATTCATTTTGGAAAGTCGAATTTGAATGCAGAATACAGGCTTAAAGACAGGATTCTTGGTAGTGTGGAGGAACAGAGGGATCTTGGGGTCCATGTCCATAGATCGCTCAAAGTTGCCACCCAAGTTGATGGGGTTGTTAAGAAGGCGTATGGTGTGGTGGCTTTCATTAACAGGGGGATTGAGTTTAAGAGCCGCGAGGTTATGCTGCAGCTCAATAAAGCCCTGGTTAGACCACACTTGGAATATTGTGTTCAGTTCTGGTCGCCTCATTATAGGAAGTATGTGGAAGCTTTAGAGAGGGTGCAGAGATTTACCAGGATGCTGCCTGGACTGGAAGGCATGTCTTACGAAGAAAGGTTGAGGGAGCTAGGGCTTTTCTCATTGGAGTGAAGAAGGATGAGAGGTGACTTGATAGAGGGATACAAGATGATGAGAGACACAGATAGAGTGGATAGTCAGAGACATTTTCCCAGGGTGGAAAGGGCTATCACCAGGGAGCATAATTTTAAGGTGATTGGAGGAAGGTTTCGGGGAGATGTCAGGGGTAGGGTCTTTACACAGAGAGTGGTGGGTGCGTGGAATGCACTGCCAGTGGTGGTAGTAGAAGCAGATACATTAGGAACATTTAAGCGACTCTTGGATAGGTACATGGATGATAGTAGAAAGAAGGGTATGCAGGTAGTTTGATCTTAGAGCAGGTTAAAGGTTCGGCACAACATCGTGGGCTGAAGGGCCTGTACTGTTTAGTTTAGTTTAGAGATGCAGCAATGAAGCAGGCCCTTCGGCCCACCGAGTCTGTGCCGACCATCAACCACCCATTTATACTAATCCTACACTAATCCCATATTCCTACCACATCCCCACCTGTCCCTATATTTCCCTACCACCTCCCTATACTAGGGGCAATTTATAATGGCCAATTAACCGAGCAACCTGCAAGTCTTTGGCATGTGGGAGGAAACCAGAGCACCCGGAGGAAACCCACGCAGACACAGGGAGAACTTGCAAACTCCACACAGGCAGTACCCAGAATTGAACCCAGGTCGCTGGAGCTGTGAGGCTGCAGTGCTAACCACTGGGCCACTGTGCTGTACTGTTCTATACCCCGTATCCTGAGACTGTGACCCCTGGTTCTGGACTCCCCAGCCATCGGGAACATCCTCCCTGCATTCAGCATGTATCCTGTTAGAATTCTATTGATTTCTATGAGATCCCCTCTCATTCTTCTAAACCAAAGTAAATGTAGGCCTACTTGACCCAATCTCTCCTCGTACATTAATCCTGCCATCCCAGGAACCAAGGCGAGAACAAAATTCCGAAGATAAATAGACCAAAACTACACACAATACGGTGGCACAGTGGTTAGCACCACAGCCTCACAGCTCCAGCGACATGGGTTTGGTTCTGGGGACTGCTTGTGCGGAGTTTGCAAGTTCTTCCTGTGATCATGTGGGTTTCCGCTGGGTGCTCTGATTTTCTCCCACAGCCAAAGACTTGCAGGTTGATAGGTAAATTGGCCATTGTAAATTGCCCCGAGTATAGGTTGGTGGTAGGGAAGGTGGGTAGAGGTAGGGAATATGGGATTAATGTAGGATTAGTATAAATAGGTGGTTGTTGGTCGGATGGGGTTAATGTCGGATTAGTATAAAAATGGGTGGTTGTTGGTCAGCACAGACTCGGTTGCCCAAAGGGCCTGGTTCAGTGCTGTGTCACTCTTTGTCTCTAAATACTCCAGATGAGTCTCACCAAGGCCTTGTATAACTGCAGTAAGACATCTGTGCTCCTGTACTCAAATCCTCTTGCAACGAAGGCCAACAGACCATTTTCCTTCCTAATTGCTTGCTGCACCTGAATGCTTGCTTTCAGCGACTGATGTACAAGGACACCCAGGTCTCGTTGCACCTCCCCCTTTCCCTATCTATCACTATTCAGATAATAATCTGCTTTACTGTTTTAAAACCAAAGTGGATAACTTCACTTTTATCCTATTTATATTTCATCTGCCACGCAATTGCCTACTCACCCAACTTGTCCAAATCACATTGGAGCCTTTTGCATCCTCCTCACAGCTCACAATACCCGCCCCCCCCAAACCCCACCCCCAGCTCTGTGTCATCTGCAAACCTGGAAATGTTACATTTACTTCCCTCACCCAAGTCTCTAAGATATATTGTGAATAGCTGGGGCTCAAGCACAGTTTCCTGCAGTACCCCACTGGACCCTGCCTGCCACCCAGAAATATACCCATTTATTCCTACTCTGTTTCCTGTCTGTCAACTAATTCCCAATCCCTGCCAGTATATTACCCCCAATCCCATGTGCTTTAATTTTGCACACTAACCTCTTATGTGGGACCTTGTCAAAAGCCTTCTGAAAATCCAAATGCACCACATCCACTAGTTCTCCATTATCTAGTCTGCGAGTTACATCCTCAAAAAACTCCAGTGGATTTGTTAAGCATGACTTCTCTTTCATAAAACTATCACATCCTTTATAATAGACTCCAGCATTTTCCCCACTACTGATGTAAGGTTCACTCATCTGTAATTCCTTTTTTTTTCTCCCTCCTTGTTTTAAATAGTGAGGTTACATTTTCCACCCTCCAATCTGTACGAACTGCTCCAGAGTCTACAGAATTTTGGAATATCCGGTACTTCATATGTATCTCAGGCATTGTGGTGACAACTCTTGGTTTCACACGTTAATGTATCAATATGTGTTTACTTGTGTTTAATTTAAAATATGGATTAACAATGTTTTATTGCTGTAGGTTTTATTCAATTCTTGTTTGTGAGTTGTAGCTTTTTATCCAATTTGTAAGCTCTGCAAAAGCAATTGTGAATGACAATCTTTCAATTTTAGAGTATGACCTGACATGTAATGTCAAATTCCATCGGTTTGTAGTAAATGAATTAATCCTGTATGTTTTTGTCTGACCCTTAGTGACATGTTTACACTGGTGTGTAATTTGTAGCTCAGTTTATATTGTGGGGTATGTTATTGGGATTCATTCTGTAGCTTTCAATCAGGTACATTTTGTCTGTTCTGTTTAAGATTTGGTATTTGAATTGTAGCCAAGGTGACACAGTGTATTTAAATCAGATAATGTGTGTGTTTTTGGACTGTGAATCATGTATCTATCAGTCAGTTGGAGAGAAATAGAAACAAATACTATCTCTATGCTCTGTTTGACTATTGGATTGATAATGTGTCTCTTTGGGATCAGTCTGGGTCTGACTACTTCTTTTGTTTGTTACAGTGGAAATGATGACCTGACCGTGTCACTGTGCTTTGTGACTGATACTGTACCTAATATGTGTTGGAATGAGCTGGAGGTACTTTTCCATCTATTGATGAGTCATGACTTTCGTTCTGGTTCCTTCGAGTGTTTGCCTGGCAGATAAAAAAGGTAACTCTTACACTTGAAGAACAGGTGAGTGAGAAGACACAAAAGTGATCAATGTAATATTTTCAATAATAATCATTCTGAGCAATCACAAAAGGAAAGTTCACACATAAGCAGTGTCAGTGTCTGAGTCCACTGCAGTACTGCAGCACTCTGCTTCTGTTTCCCAGGTATTTGGAGCAGTTTTACAGCAATTTTGTGACATTCAGAAACAACCCATGCCCCGCACTGCTCAAAGACTCAGACGACTCAATGGAGAAGTGTCTTTTGCACAAGCCAGAGTTCTATTTCCATGTCCAATTGTTCAATGGACAAGAAGTAATAACTGTTTAAAAAAGTGTCCTTAATCTCCTCTCCTGATCCTGCAATAGACAGTCTTTGAAAGTCTGCCATGTCTTGATTATTCAGCCATTTTGTTTCCGCCATTCATAGTCAGGTACAGTTCCAAACAGGCCCTTCAGCCCATCAAGTCCATGTTGACCATCAACCACCCATTTATACCAATCTATATTTATCCCATTTTTCCCTCTAAAGTCCCCACTATTCTCCGACAACGTACCTACACCAGGGGCATTTTTTTTTTTTTGCAATGGCTAATTTACCTATCAACTTGCAAGTCTTTGGCATGTGGAAGGAAACCAGAGCACTCAGCGGAAACCCATGCAGTCACAGGGAAAACTTGCAAAATCCACACAAGCAGGACGAAGAACCGGACCAATGTCACCGTGAAAGACCTCTCCCTTTCCCTGGCTCACTCCATGTTCCGGGACCAGTTCCTGCTTCACAGTGCATATTACAAACAGTCCCCCAGACCTGCTGAATTAGCAGAAGTAGACCATTCAGCTGCTCGAGCTTGCTCCGCTATTCAATTTGTTCATGGCTGATCAATTTCTGAGTTGAATTCCACACTCCCATCTATGCCTGATAATCTTTGATGCCCTTGCTTAACAAGAATCTATCTACCCCTGCCTTAAAAATATTCAATTTCCCCACCTCCACCACCTTCTGAGGCAGAGAATTCCAAAGTTGCACAACCCTCGGAGAGAAAAAAATCTCATCTCTGTCCTAAAATGGTGACCCCAAATTCGAAAACAGCACCCCCGAGTTCTGAACTCATCCACAAGAGGAAACATCCTTTCCCCATCCACTTGTCAAGACCATTCAGGATGTTATACACTTCAATCAAGTCTCCCCTCACTCTACTAAACTCCAGTGAAGAAAAGCCCAGTCTGTCCAACCTTTCCTCATAAGACAACCCACTCATTCCAGGTATCAATCTAATAAACCTCCTGTGAAACGCCTCCAACACATTTACTTCCTTCCTGAAATATGGAGACTAAAACTGCACGCAGTATTCAAGATGTGGTCACACCAATGCCCTGTATAACTGAAGCATAACATTCTTCCATTTATTTTCAATTCCTCTCATGATAAAGGATAGTATTCCATTTTCCTTCTTGATGACTTGCTGTACCTGCATACTAACTTTTCATGACTCATGCACCAGAACACCTAGATCCCTCTGCACCTCGGAATTATGCAGTTGTTCTCCATTTAAGTAATACTTTGTTTTTTTAATCTTCCAGACAAAGTGAATAACTTCACATTTTTTCACATTACACTTCATCTGCCAGATTTCTGACCACTCACTCAACCATCTATAAAGGTCTGCAACCTCCTTATGTCCTCTCCACAACACACTTTCCTACCGATCTGTGTGTCATCTGCAAATTTAACTGCCATGCCATTGCTCCCCTCATCTAGGTCATGGATATAAATTGTAAAAAGTTGTGGGCCCAGCACAGACCCCTGTGTTACTCCACTTATCACATCCTCCCGATCAGAATGTTTTCTGTCAGCCAGCCAATCTTCTATCCATGCTAATTAAGTTACCCACTACACCATGAACTCCTGCTTTTCACAATAACCTTTCATGTGGCACCTTGACAAAGGCCTTCTTGAAAACCAAATACTGTATGTCAATGGGCTCCCCTTTATCCCCAGTGCATTTTCCTCCTTGAAAGAACTCTAATACTTTGATTAACCATGATTTCCCTTTCACATCGCCATGCTGAACATTTCCAATGACCTTGTGTTTTTCTAAAGGCCCAGCTATAGCCTCCTTAATGATCAATTCTAACGCCTTCCCGACTCCGGGGTCAAGCTAATTGGCCTATAGTTACCCAATTTCTGCCTCCCCACCTTCTTGAATAGAGGGGTTATATTTGCTACTTTCCAGTCTGATGGAATCTTTCTAGAATCTAGCGAATCTTGAAAAAATAACGAGTCAACTATTTCAGCAGCCATTACTTTAAGGACCCGAGGATGAAGCCCATCAGGACCCAGAGACTTGTCAGCCAGCAGCTCCATCAGTTTACTCAGTACCACTTCCCTGGTTATTGTAACTTCACCAAGTTCCTCTCTTCCTTCC
Organism: Heterodontus francisci; assembly: GCF_036365525.1. Classification (NCBI taxonomy): domain Eukaryota; kingdom Metazoa; phylum Chordata; class Chondrichthyes; order Heterodontiformes; family Heterodontidae; genus Heterodontus; species Heterodontus francisci. The sequence continues at coordinate 9,419,923 of NC_090415.1, forward strand.
ACCTCCTGAATTACTGCTATTACTGAAATATTTTGTGTATCCTCTAGTGAAGACAGAAGCCAAATAATTGTTCATTTCAACCACCATTTCCTTATTATCTGCTATTAACTCCCCATTCTCATTCTCTAAATGACCAACACTCACTTTACTTACACTTTTCCTTTTTAAATACCTATGGAAACTCTTGCTATCCGTTTTTACATTTCTAGCTAGTTTGCTGTCATAATCTAATTTATTTTTCCCTGATTAACCTTTCAGTCATTCTCTGCCATTCATTATATTCTGACCTGCCCCTCACCTTTGCACAATTATATGCTTTTTCCTTTAGGTTGAGGCTATCCTTAACATCTTTAGTGAACAATGGATGGTGGGTCCTCCCCTTGGAATTTTACTTGACTGTAGGAATATAATTCCTTTGAGTATTCAGAAATATCACCTTCAATGTCTGCTACTGCTTCTCTATTGATTTATCTCCAAGCCTAGTAACCCAGTTCAATTCAGCTAGCTCAGCTTTCATGCCCACATAGTTGTCCTTATTTAACTTTAAAATACTAGTCTTAGACCCACTCCTCTCAATTTCAAACTGGATGCAAAATTCAGTCATATTGTGGTTGCTGCTACCTAGAGGTGCCTTTACACTGAGGTCATTAATTAATCCTGTCAAATTACACAATACCAAATCTAATATAACCTGTTTCCAGAATGTACTGCTCGAAGAAACTATTTCAAAAGCATTCTATGAACTCCTCGTCCAGGCTGCTATAACCAATCCCATTTTTCCAGTTTATATGTTGAATAAAATCCCCATTATTATTTCCATCCCTTTATCACAAGCACCCAAAATTTGTTCTTGTATACTTCACCCTACACTGTCATTATTGCTCGGTGGCCAGTACACAACTCCTACTAGTGACTTCTTTCCCCGACTATTCCTCATCATCACCCAAACCGATTCTACATCCTGATCTCCTGAACCAAGGTCATCTCTAACTATTGCACCAATGCCATCCTTGATTAACATTGCAACCCCTTCACCTTTATCTAACTTCCTATTCTTCTTGAATGCTGTATACCCCTCAATATTCAGGACCCAACCATTGTTATCTTGCAACCATGTCTCTGTAATGGCTATTATATCATATTGATTTACTTCAATGTGCACTATCTGTTCCTCTACCTTGTTATGAATGCTATGTGCATTCACATACAGAGCCTTATATTTTTATTATCTTTGTAACACCTCGTGTTGACTGTTGCTGTGTTCTTCGGTTTTTTTCTCTCTGTCCCTTCCGCCACTCACTGGTCTTTATTTCCCATGTTACTATTCTGCTCTCTTACCTTGACTCTATCCCTTGATTTGTTGCACCTACCCAAGCTTGATCCCTTTACCCCTTTGTTTCATTCAAAGCCCTCTCTGCTTCCCTAGTTATGCAGTTTGTCAGAAAACTGGTCCCTCTCAATTTACCTCTCAATTGCCTAGTCTACAATTTATCTCTGTCAGTTTCTGATTTTGAGTGTGAGTAAATCTGTACCTGTTTTATGTGAGAACCGTCTTATTCTGTATCTTTCAGATTTTGATGTGTCTGTATGTCTGGCTTGTACTTGGTCCCCATCAGTTTCGAATATGTGAGTGTGGATTTGACTGTTAATATTCCATTCTTGGGAATATGAGTGGGGGTTCACTCTTCATCTTTGAGTGTCCAGTAGGCCAATTTAAGGTTTAATCTGTGCCCTTAAATTTCTAATTTGTAGCTATGGTTTTTATCCTGTCACTGTCACTATCTGTTATAAGAGTAAGGGGTACATTCTGGTTTTTGATTGTGGATTTTTCACCACATCTCTACATTGTCTCGGATGTGAATGTGATTTTTAATCTGTACATGCCAGTTTCTGACATATGTCTCTGAGGTTTAATTTGTACATGTCATTCGCAGGTATGTGAGTGCCAATTTTATTCTGAACCTCTCAGTTTCCTTTACCTGTGTGCGAGTTTTAGTCTGTATCTGTCAGTATCTGGTATATGAATCTTCTTCCTTATGCGTATGTTTTGTTCTGTATTTGTCAGTGTCTGAAGTGCCAATTGTTAGGTTTTCTTTGTCCCTGTCACTCTCTGTTATGCATCACAGACTTTCCCTCTCTAACTGTAAATTTTTTACAATTCACTGTGGATTTCACTCTGTGTCTGTCAGTCTCTGGTAGTTAAGTGTGGTTTTTATACTTCATCTCATAATTTCTGATATGTGAATGGAGATTTTAATCTGTACCTTTTGGCTTCTAGTGTGCGAGTCTGTGTTTCAATCTGTATCTACCAGTTTCTCATATGTGAGGGTGGCATTTATTCTGTACCAGTTACTTTCTGAAATGTGTGAAGGTTTCAATCTTTCCCTGTCAGTTTCTGGTATGTGAATGTGGGTTTATTCTGGATCTTTCAATCTTTGGAATTGGAGTACATGCTTTATCCTATACCTTTTTGCTTCTGTTAAGTGAATGAAGGATTAGATCTGTACCTGTCCATTGATAGTAAATGAATATCTGTTTTAGTCTGTACCTGGCAGTTTATGGCAAAGTAAGGTGGTTTATTTCTCTACCTGCCAGATTCTGATCTGTGACTGTTGTTTTATTCTGTACCTGTTATTTTCTGTGATATGATTCTGGTTTTTGATCTGTGCCTGTCAGTTACTGTTACTTGACAGAGTTTCACTTTGCACCAGTTGGTTTCTGGTATGTGAGTGTCAGTTTTAAGTTGTACCTGTAAAGTTAAGGTATGACAGTGTGGGTTTATTCTGTATCTTTCAAACTCTAGTGTGTGATATGGGTTTTTTTATCTCTGAATCTTTCGATTTCTGGTCTGTAAGTTTGTGTTCTTATCTGCATCTTACAGTTCCTTATAGGTGTCTGTGTGCACATTTCCTTTTTCTGCAGCTATCAACGTCTGCTGCGTGAGTATGTGTAATGTGTGAAGACCAAGGCAAAATATTGGTATAAATTATTTGCCATTTCCCTGTTCCCCATTATCAGTTCTCCTTTTGCATCCTCTGAGGTCCCCTCACTCACTTTAGCTACTCTCGTTCTTTTTATATACCCGGAGAAGCTCTCGCTGTTTGTTTATATATTTCTTGCCAATTTACTGTCAGAATCAATGTTCCCCCTCTTTATTAATGTTTTAGTCATCCGTTGCTGATTCCTAAAATATTCCCAATCCCCTGGCCAGCCACTAGTTTTTGCCTCTTTGTATGCCTTAGTTTTTGATTGGATATTCTCCTTGGCAGCATTTATTAACCACAGATGGTTCATCCTTCTCTTTTTGACTGGGATAAATTTTTGCTCAGCATTATGAAATATCTGTTTAAATGTCTGCCACTGCTCATCCACTGACCTTCCCCTTAGTCCATTTTCCCAGCCCGCTTTAGACAACTCTTTCTTCATACCACAGCAATTGCCCTTGTTTAATTTGAGGACACTGGTTTGAGACCCGAGTTGCTCGCCCTCAAACTGAATTTGAAATTCTACCATGTTGTGATCACTACCCCATAGAGGATCCTTCACTACAATATCTCTTGTTAATCCTATCACATTACACATTACTAGATCCAAAATAACCTGTTCCTGGGTATGTTCTGCAATGTATTGATCGAAGTAACAGTCCCTGATACACTCGACAAATTCACCTTCCATATTACCTCTGCCAATCTGATTTCTCCTGTCAATATGCAGATTAAAATCACTCGTGACGATTGTAGCACCCTTCTTACACAGCTCCATTATTTCCCGATTTATACTTTGTCCTGCAGTGAGACAGCTCTTCAGGGGCCTATGGATGACTCCCACCCGTGACTTCTTCCCTTTGCTATTCTTTATTTCCACCCAAATCGATTCCACATCATGATCTATTGCACCTATTTCACTACTCAACACCACACTGATACCTTCCTTTATTAACAAAGCTACCCCACCTCCTTTTCCTTTATGCCTATTTTTCCAGAGCATTGTGTACCCTAGAATATTGAGTTTCCAGTCTTGGTCACCCTGCAACTACGTCTCTGTAATAGCTATCAAGTCACATTCATTTAGTTCTATTTGTGCCGCCAACTGATCTATCTTGTTACAAATGCTGTGTGCATTCAGATAAAGAGGCTTTGACTTTTTATCATTATTATTCATTCATGTTCTAATTTCTGCTGAACTCTGCTGCTTATATTAGCTGCACCTTCCTGTCATACTTTGATTACTGTTTGCCTCTTAACTACTCTGCACCTCTGTTCTCTCGTTCCTTTTTGATTTTTTAAACTTCCCTTCAATTGAACGCCACCCCCCACACCACACTAATAAATTGAAAGTCCTATCTACAACCTTAGTTATATGATTCGCCAGGACATTGGTCCCAGCATGGTCCAAATGAAGCCTGTCCCAGTGGAACAGCTCTCTCCTTCCCCAGTACTGGTGCCAGTGCCCCAGGAATTGGAACCCGTTTCTCCCACACCAATCTTTGAGCCATACGTTTACCTCGATAATCTGATTTACCCGACACCAATTTGCACATTGCTCTGGTAGCATTCTGGAGAGTATTACCTTTCTGGTTCTGCTTTTTAATTTAGCCCCGAGCTGCTCATTGGCCCTCAGCAGAACCGGATTCCTTGCCCGACCGATGTGGACCAAGACAGCTGGATCCTTCCCCTCCCACTCCAAGATACTCTCCAGTCAAGAAGAGATGTCATTAATCTTGGCACCAGGTCGGCAACACAGCCTTTGGGACTCCCTGTTATTGATGCAGAGAATGGAATCTATTCCCCTAAATCTGCAATCCCCTATTACTAATCCCCCCACTTGAATAGCGCTCTGAACCACGGTGCTGTGGACAGTTTGCTCATCCTCCCCTACAGCCTGTGCCCTCGTCCACACAGGGAGCAAGAAGCTCATACCTATTGGATAAGGGTTAATGATATGTATTTGAATGTGGGCCACATTCTGGACTTTCAGTCTCTGGTCCTGTGTGTGAATGTAGGGTTTATTCTGAATTTGACAGTCTCTGGTACTGAATGTGTGGTTGGAATGCATTCCTTATGTGTCTGTCTATGGGGGAGTTTGTAAGTGTGGGAGACATTCTGTATCTGCCAGTATCTCTACTGTGCACACAGGATAGACACATTCAATATATGTAAGTTACTGATACTGTGTCTGTATATGTGATTCATTCCTGATCTGTGAGGCTCTGGCACCCTGTTTGACTGTAGGATTCACTCTGCATCTATGAGTCTTTGTGCTGTATGTGAGTTGAGATCCTGCTGTATTCAGGACTTAATATATATTTCAGGCATTGTGTTGTCAATGCTTTGTTCAACACGTTAATTTATCAATATGTGTTTACTTGTGTTTAATTGAAAATATGGATTAATGATATTTTATTGCTGTAGGTTTTATTCAATTCTTGTTTGTGAGTTGCAGCTTGGTATCCAATTTGTATCTCTGCAAAAGCAATTGTGAATGACAATCTTTCAATTTTCGAGCATGACCTGATATGTAATGTCAAATTCCATCGATTTGTGGAGAATGAATTAATCCTGTGTGTTTTTGTCTGACCCTTAGTGACATGTCTGGACTGGTGTGTCACTTGTATCTCAGTTTATATTGTTGGGTACGTTATTGGGATTCATTCTGTAGCTATCAATTCGGTACATTTGTTCAGTTCTACTTGAGATTTGGTACTTGAATTGTAACCAAGGCAACACAATGTATTTAAATCTGATAATGTGTGTGTTTTTGGACTGTGATTGATATATCTACCAGTCAGTTGGAGTGAAATAGAAACAAATACTATCTCTAATGCTCTGTTTGACTATTGAATTGATAATGTGTCTCTTTGGGATCTGTGTTGGTCTGACTACTTCTTTTGTTTGTTGCAGTGGAAATGATGACCTGACCATGTCACTGTGCTTTGTGAGTTACACTGTACCTACTGTGTATTGGAACGAGCTGGATGCACGTTTCCTTCTGTCGAGGAGTCATGCCTTTCCTTCTGGTTCCTTCAAGTGTTTGCCTGCAGGAAAAGAAAGGCAACTCTTATACTTGAATAACAGCTGAGTGAGAAGACAGAAAAGTGATCAAAGTAATCTTTTCAACAATAATCATTCTGAACAATCACAAAAGGAAAGTCAACAGCACAAGCAGTGTCAGTGTCTGAGTCCACTGCAGTACTGCAGAACTCTGCTTCTGCTTGCCAGATATTTTATTTATTTTTTTATTTAGAGATACAGCACTGAAACAGGCCCTTCGGCCCACCGAGTCTGTGCCGACCATCAACCACCCATTTATACTAATCCTGCACGAATCCCATATTCCTACCACATCCTCACCTGTCCCTATATTTCCCTACATACGAGGGGCAATTTGGAGCGGTTTTATAACAATTTTGTGAATTTCAAAAACACCCCAAGCCCCGCACTGCTCCATGAATTGGAATACCCGATCGAGTAGTGATATTTGTGTAAGCCAGATTTCTATTTCCATGTTCCATTGTTCAACGGACAACAAGTAAGCACTGTTTAAAAAAGTGTCTTTAATCTTCTCACCTGGTCCCTTCAAATCTGCCGCATCTTTATTGTTCAGCCATTTTTTTCTGCTGTTCAATATCCAATAACAATAAATAGTGAGATACTGGATCTGAACCAGGAACATTCATTACTGAAGAAGGGTCACTGACCTGAAACATTAACTCTGCTTCTCTCTCCAAAGATGCAAACAGACCTGCTGAGTATTTCCAAGATTTCTTGTTTTTATTTCAGATTTCCAGCATCCGCAGTATTTTGCTTTTTATTATAACATTCATTACTGTTTGGAGAGAGAAATCAGCAATGATTTTCAATCGTGATTTCATCATCTTCTGTCTCTCTCTCCCTGTCCAGACACTGCCTGAGAAAGACCTCTCCCTTCCCCCCCGGCTCACTCCATGTTCCAGGACCAGTTCCTGCTCCACAATGCACATTACAAACTGTCCCCCACTCCCGCTGAATGTACCCGGTAATCAATGCTAATCTCTGAGCACATCGGCAGACGCGGGCCCAAATCTGTTGTACTGCTGTGAGCAGACACTGTTTGTTCACTTACCCCAGGCTTGTAATGTCTCCATTTGCAGCTGATTTAAACAATCACAGTGAATGGTGCTCAGAGGCAGTGCTGGGGGATGGGGTGCACATGCGCTCTTCTCCGCGTTATGACGTCATATTCGACAGGCCTATATCGTGCATGAGCAGATCTCTGCAGCGAGAGCAGGAACAGGCGAGAGGAGCTGGGAGATAAAAGGAGCCGAAGCCAGAGACCAGAAGCAGCAGCGAGAGCCGCTCGGTTCTGTTCTGTGGACCTGCTTGACCAGCAAAAGGTGAAGTGTGATGTCACATGAGTGCTGCTCAGTGATTGGTAGGTATTTCTTTCTTCCATTTGAGCAGTGGGAGTGGTGAGAGTGCGAGCCAGGGGGCAGCCGGGAAGGTAAGTTTCACTAGAAAGTACTTACCTCGTGATTGGGCGGACACGGACACGGGGACTGCTGGGTAAGTGAACTTATATATTCAGGCAGTGGCTAAACCTGAAACACTACACGTGTAGTGTCTCCCACCCATCCTCCTCCTCTAACCAAAAAAAAAAGGTCTCTTGTGTGGAGGGGTCGGTGAGGTAAGTTTTTTCCTTTATTTTTTAAATCTCTTTTGTCAATTTAGAGCGGAGGGGATGGAAGCTAGGGTAGTTGCATGCTCCTCTTACAGGATGTGGGAGGTAAGGGTCACCACTTGTTTAATATAGGCAGGCATCAAGATCGGCGCAGGCCTGGAGGGCCGAATGGCCTCTTCCTGTGCTGTACTGTTCTTTGTTCTTTGAGGCAGTTCAGAGGAGGTTCACTGGACTGATTCCAGAGATGAAAGGTTTGTCTTATGAAGAGAGATTGAGCAGTTTAGGCCTTTGCTCTCTAGTGTTTAGAAGAATGAGGGGAGATCTAATTGAGGGATATATAAGATGATTAAGGGGATTAACAAAGTAGACAGAGAGGATGTTTCCTCATGTGAGGCAATCTAGAACGAGAGGCCATAGTTTCAGAATAAGGGGGAGCAGATTAAAAACAGAGATGAGGAGAAATTACTTCTCTCAAAGGGTCGTGAGACTGTGGAATTCACTACCCCACATTGTGCTGGATGACGGGACGTTGAGTAAAGTTAAGGAGGAGATGGTCAGATTTTCAATTAATAATGGGTTGAATGGTTATGGAGAACGGGAAGGAAAGTGGAGTTGAGGACGAAATGAGATCAGCCATGGTTGTATTGAATGGCGGGGCAGGTTTGAGGGGCTGAATTCTTCCTCCATTTCTCACCATCTCTTGCTCTCTCACTCTCACCTATTTTCTCTCAGTCTCTCCATCTCTCTATCACTCTCTCTTCATCTCTGTCCAATTGAGGAAATTCTTCCTCCATTTCTCTCCATCTTTTGCTCTCTCACTCTCACCTATTATCTCTCAGTCGCTCCATCTCTCTCTGATTCTTTCAAGCTCAGTTCTTCCTCTCTCTCTTTTCTATTTCCGTCTCTATTACTTGCTCTCCAACTGTCTTGCTCTGTCTGTCCATGTTGGGTCCCTTTAACAGTTTGGGACAGTTCTGGTGGTGCAGGGTCCCTTTAAGAGTCTGCTGCTGAACCCCTCCCCCACCCCATGGGGGATGGGGTCACAAGACGCCCAAACCGCGGCTGCGCGGAGGCTGCAGGCAGCTTTTGACCCCTTGACCTCCAGACACGTGGGGCGAGGCAGCCAATGAGACCTCACTGACGCCAAGGCAGGAGGTGTCATCAGCCGCCATGTTTGCGTGACGTCACCCACCGGCCACTTATTTCCGCAAACAGCAGCTGAAAGGAAAAGGAGAAGCGGCTTCAGCTGTCGATCTCAATGGAGGAAAGTTGAACGTCTGAGCCGGGGGAGAATATAAAAAAGCGGCGGTTAACGCTCTTGTGGAGATGCGCATGTGCGGAGCATCTTCCCAGAGTGCAGCGCGGCCTGTTCCGCAGAAAGGGGCTGTTCCCCGTCGCGTGGCATTGTGGGAACCGCAGGACGCCATTGCCCCCTCATTAACTCAGTCAAAATTAACTCATTCCCTTTCAGCTCTCTATCCCTTCTTTTCATATTGCAAGCTGACATGGGCTTTTTTGGCATTCATTACACCATCCCGGGTGTGATCAGATAGTCTGTCCCTTCGTAATCGATTTCCCGTCCCTCCAACAGCTTGTGCTTGTTGTTGGCTTTTCTCTTACTGAAATGGTTGCTGAATTTGTTGGTCTTTTTCTCCTGGCTTCATAGCTAACCCTCTCTCCCTCTGTCTCTCTCCTAGTGTCAGAGATAGCAGGAGGGAGAGAGAGAGGAAGACGGAGAAAGACACAAAGAACAACCCCAGCTTCTCCAATCTATCCACGTAACTGAAGTCCCTCATCCCTGGAACCTTGCTCGTGAATCTTTTATGTATCCTCTCTAAAGCCCCCACATCCTTCCTAAAGTATGGTGTCCAGAATTGGACACAATACTAGATGAGGATGAAGCAGTGTTTTATAAAGCTTCATCATAACCTCCTTGCTTTTATACTCTCAGTGTCTATTTACAAAGCCTGTATCCCATATGCCTTTTAACCACTTTCTCAACTCGCCCTGCCACCTTCAATTTGTGCACAGACATCCCCAGGTCTCTCTGTTCCTGCACCCACTTCCTTCTCTTCTGAGGTTCCCATGACAGAGAGGGACAGAAGGACAGGGAGGTCTAGAAATAAGGAGGGGGAGAGAGAGCAAACAAACAGGAAACACATATGGGAACACCACCACCTGCAAGTTTCCCTTCCAGTCTCACACCATCCTGACTTGGAACGATATCACCATTCCTTCACTGTCACTAGGTCAAAATCCTGGATCTCACTTCCTAACAGCACTGTGGGTGTATCTACCCCACATGGACTGCAGCGGTTCAAGAAGGTTCAACAGCAATTCGTGATGGACAATAAAATGCTGACAGAGCCAGTAATGCACACATCCAACAAATGAATAAAAAATAATAACAATTTGGCACCAAGTCACTAAAGGGGAGACCACTGGAGGGACAGAGACAGAGAGAGAAGGAGAGAGATGGAGTGACAGGGAGGGAAGGACAGATGGAGGGATAGAGAGAGAGAGAGTGACAGAGAGAGAGGCAGAGACAGAGATAGAAGGAGAAAGACGGAGAGACAGAGAGGGAAAGACAGATGGAGGGAGAGAGAGAGAGACAGAGATAGAAGGAAAGAGAGGGAGTGTCAGGAAGGGAAAGACAGATGGAGGGACAGAGTGAGAGACAGACAGAGAAGGAGAGAGATGGAGTGTCAGGGAGGGAAAGACAGATGGCGGGATAGAGAGAGAGAGAGAGAGGCAGAGATAGAAGAAGAGAGAGGGAAAGACAGAGAGACAGAGATAGAAGGACAAAGACGGAAAGACAGATGGAGGGACAGAGATGGAAAGACAGATGGAGGAACAGAGAGAGATACAGAGATAGGAGAGAGAGGGAGTGTCAGGGAGGGAAAGACAGATGGAGGGACAGAGTGAGAGACAGAGAGAGAAGGAAACAGATGGAGTGACAGGGAGGGAAGGACAGATGGAGGGATAGAGGGATAGAGAGAGAGACAGAGATAGAAGGAGAGAGAGGGATTGACAGAGAGACAGGCAGAGAGAGATAGAAGGAGAGAGAGGGAGTGACAAGGAGGGAAAGACAGATGGAAAGACAGAGAGAGAGACAGAGAAAGAAGGAGAGAGAGGGAAAGACAGATGGAGGGACAGAGAGAGAAGGAGAGAGAGGGACTGTCAGGGAGGAAAAGACAGATGAAGGGTCAGAGTGTTCGATGCTGTATCACTCTGTGACTCTAAGTACTCCAGATGAGCCTCACCAAGGCCTTGTATAACTGCAGTAAGACATCTGTGCTCCTGTACTCAAATCCTCTTGCAACGAAGGCCAACAGACCATTTTCCTTCCTAATTGCTTGCTGCATCTGAATGCTTGCTTTCAGCGACTGATGTACAAGGACACCCAGGTCTCGTTGCACCTCCCCCTTTCCCTATCTATCACTATTCAGATAATAATCTGCTTTACTGTTTTAAAACCAAAGTGGATAACTTCACTTTTATCCGATTTATATTTCATCTGCCACACAGTTGCCTACTCACCCAACTTGTCCAAATCACATTGGAGCCTTTTGCATCCTCCTCACAGCTCACAATCCCCCCCCACAAACCCCACCCCCAGCTCTGTGTCATCTGCAAACCTGGAAATGTTACATTTACTTCCCTCACCCAAGTCTGTAAGATATATTGTGAATAGCTGGGGCTCAAGCACAGTTTCCTGCAGTACCCCACTGGACCCTGCCTGCCACCCAGAAATATACCCATTTATTCCTGCTCTGTTTCCTGTCTGTCAACTAATTCCCAATCCCTGCCAGTATATTACCCCCAATCCCATGTGCTTTAATTTTCCACACAAACCTCTTACGTGGGACCTTGTCAAAAGCCTTCTGAAAATCCAAATGCACCACATCCACTAGTTCTCCATTATCGAGTCTGCTAGTTACATCCTCAAAAAACTCCAGTGGATTTGTTAAGCATGACTTCTCTTTCGTAAAACTATCACATCCTTTATAATAGACTCCAGCATTTTCCCCACCACTGATGTAAGGTTCTGTCTGTAATTCTTTTTTTTTTCTCTCCCTCCTTGTTTTAAATAGTGGGGTTACATTTTCCACCCTCCAATCTGTACGAACTGCTCCAGAGTCTACAGAATTTTGGAATATCCGGTACTTCATATGTATCTCAGGCATTGTGGTGACAACTCTTTGTTTCACACGTTAATGTATCAATATGTGTTTACTTGTGTTTAATTTTAAATCTGGATTAACAATGTTTTATTGCTGTAGGTTTTATTCAATTCTTGTTTGTGAGTTGTGGCTTTTTATCCAATTTGTATCTCTGCAAAAGCAATTGTGAATGACAATCTTTCAATTTTAGAGTATGACCTGACATGTAATGTTAAATTCCATCAGTTTGTAGTAAATGAACTAATCCTGTATGTTTTTGTCTGACCCTTAGTGACATGTTTACACTGGTGTGTAATTTGTAGCTCAGTTTATATTGTGGGGTATGTTGTTGGGATTCATTCTGTAGCTTTCAATCAGATACATTTTGTCTGTTCTGTTTAAGATTTGGTATTTGAATTGTAGCCAAGGTGACACAGTGTATTTAAATCAGATAATGTGTGTGTTTTTGGACTGTGATTCATGTATCTACCAGTCAGTTGGAGAGAAATAGAAACAAATACTATCTCTATGCTCTGTTTGACTATTGGATTGATAATGTGTCTCTTTGGGATCAGTGTGGGTCTGACTACTTCTTTTGTTTGTTACAGTGGAAATGATGACCTGACCGTGTCACTGTGCTTTGTGACTGATACTGTACCTAATATGTGTTGGAACGAGCTGGAGGTACTTTTCCATCTATTGATGAGTCATGCCTTTCCTTCTGGTTCCTTCAAGTGTTTGCCTGGCAGAAAAAAAAGGTAACTCCTACACTTGAAGAACAGGTGAGTGAGAAGACACAAAAGTGATCAATGTAATATTTTCAATAATAATCATTCTGAGCAATCACAAAAGGAAAGTTCACACATAAGCAGTGTCAGTGTCTGAGTCCACTGCAGTACTGCAGCACTCTGCTTCTGTTTCCCAGGTATTCGGAGCAGGTTTACAGCAATTTTGTGACATTCAGAAACAACCCATGCCCCGCAGTGCTCAATGACTCGGACGACTCAATGGAGAAGTGATATTTGCAAAAGCCAGAGTTCTATTTCCATGTCCAATTGTTCAATGGACAAGAAGTAATAACTGTTTAAAAAAGTGTCCTTAATCTCCTCACCTGATCCTGCAATAGAGAGTCTTTGAAAATCTGCCGTGTCTACATTATTCAGCCATTTTTATTCCGCCATTCATCGAGAGATACAGTACCTAAACAGGCCCTTCAGCCCATCGAGTCCTTCCTGACCACCAACCACCCATTTATACCAATCTATATTAATCCCATTTCTACCTCTAAAGTCCCCACTATTCTCCTACAACATACCTGCACCAGGGGCATTTTTTTTTTTACAATGGCTAGTTTACCTATCAACCTGCAAGTCTTTGGCATGTGGAAGGAAACCAGAGCACCCAGCGGAAACCCATGCAGTCACAGGGAAAATTTGCAAAATCCACACAAGCAGTACGAAGCCTCAGACCAATGTCACTGGAGCTGTGAGGCTGCGGTGCTAGCCACTGTGCCACTCTGCCACCCACTTCACTATCGAACAACAACAAACAGTGAGATATTGAATCCAAACCAGGAACGTTCATTACAGTTTGGAGAGAGAAATCAGCAATGATTTTGAAAAGGGAGTTCATCATATTCTGTCTCTCTCTCTCTCTGTCCAGACAGTGCCCAAGAAAGACCTCTCCCTTTCCTCTGGCTCACTCCATGTTCCTGGACCAGTTCCTGCTTCACAGTGCATATTACAAACAGTCCCCCAGTCCTGCTGAATTAGCAGAAGTAGACCATTCAGCCGCTCGAGCTTGCTCCGCTATTCAATTTGTTCATGGCTGATCAATTTCTGAGTTGAATTCCACACTCCCATCTATGCCTGATAATCTTTGATTCCCTTGCCTAACAAGAATCTATCCACCCCTGCCTTAAAAATATTCAATTACCCCACCTCCACCACCTTCTGAGGCAGAGAATTCCAAAGTTGCACAACCCTCGGAGAGAAAAAATCTCATCTCTGTCCTAAAATGGCGACCCATAATTCGAAAACAGCACCCCCGAGTTTTGAACTCATCCACAAGAGGAAACATCCTTTCCCCATCCACTTGTCAAGACGATTCACGATGTTATACACTTCAATCAAGTCTCCAGTTATCTGGCACAGAGTCTGTCCCTGTTGCTCAGAAGGGAAAGGGGAAGAGGAGCAGAACATTAGTCATTGGGGACTCCATAGTTAGGGGAACAGATAGGAGGTTCTGTGGGAACGAGAGAGACTCACGGTTGGTGTGTTGCCTCCCAGGTGCCAGGGTTCGTGATGTCTCGGATCGTGTTTTTGGGATCCTTAAGGGGGAGGTGGAGCAGCCCCAAGTCGTGGTCCACATAGGCACCAACGACACAGGTAGGAAGAGAGATGTGGATTTAAGACAGAAATTCAGGGAGCTAGGGTGGAAGCTTAGAGCGAGAACAAACAGAGTTGTTATCTCTGGGTTGTTGCCCCTGCCACGTGATAGCGAAGCGAGGAATAGGGAGAGAGAGGAGTTGAACACGTGGCTGCAGGGATGGTGCAGGGAGGGAGGGTTTTGGTTTCCTGGATAATTGGGGCTCTTTCTGGTGTAGGTCGGACCTCTACAAACAGGATGGTCTTCACCTGAACCAGAGGGGTACCAATATCCTGGGGGGGAGATTTGCTAGTGCTCTTCGGGGGGGTTTAAACTAATTCAGCAGGGGAATGGGAACCTAAATTGTAGTGCCAGTGTACAGGATGTTGAAAGTAGTGAGGTCAGGGATATGGTTACAAGGACGCAAGAGGGCACTGGCAAGCAAGAACCTGGTTTAAAGTGTGTCTATTTCAACGCCAGGAGCATCCGGAATAAGGTGGGTGAGCTTGCAGCATGGGTTGGTACTTGGGATCTCGATGTAGTGGCCATTTCGGAGACATGGGTAGAGCAGGGGCAGGAATGGATGTTGCAGATTCCGGGATTTAGATGTTTCAGTAAGAACAGAGAAGATGGTAAAAGAGGGGGGGGTGTGGCATTGTTAATCAAGGAGAGTATTACAGCGACAGAAAGGACGTTTGAGGACTCGTCTACTGAGGTAGTATGGGCCGAGGTTAGAAACAGGAGAGGTGAGGTTACCCTGTTGGGAGTCTTTTATAGACCTCCGAATAGTTCCAGAGATGTAGAGGAAAGGATAGCGAAGATGATTCTCGACAGGGGCGAGAGTAACAGGGTAGTTGTTATGGGGGACTTTAACTTTCCAAATATCCACTGGAAATACTATAGTTCGAGTACTTTAGATGGGTCAGTTTTTGTCCAGTGTGTGCAGGAGGGTTTTCTGACACAGTATGTAGACAGGCCAACCAGGGGCGATGCCACATTGGATTTGGTACTGGGAAATGAACCCGGCCAGGTGTTAGATTTAGATGTAGATGAGCACTTTGGTGATAGTGATCACAATTCGGTTAGGTTTACCTTAGTGATGGGCAGGGACAGGTATATACCGCAGGGCAAGAATTATAGCTGGGGGAAAGGAAATTATGATGCGATTAGGCAAGATTTAGGATGCGTAGGATGGGGAAGGAAACTGCAGGGGATGGGAACAATCGAAATGTGGAGCTTCTTCAAGGAGCAGCTACTGTGTGTCCTTGATAAGTATGTACCTGTGAGGCAGGGAGGAAGTTGTCGAGCGAGGGAGCCGTGGTTTACTAAAGAAGTTGAAGCGCTTGTCAAGAGGAAGAAGGCGGCTTATGTTAGGATGAGACGTGAAGGCTCAGTTAGGGCGCTTGAGAGCTACAAGCTAGCCAGGAAGGATCTAAAGGGAGAGCTAAGAAGAGCAAGGAGAGGACACGAGAAGTCATTGGTGGATAGGATCAGGGAAAACCCTAAGGCTTTCTATAGGTATATCAGGAATAAAAGAATGACTAGAGTTAGATTAGGGCCAATCAAGGATAGTAGTGGGAAGTTGTGTGTGGAATCAGAGGAGATAGGGGAAGTGTTAAATGAATATTTTGTGTCAGTATTTACAGTAGAGAAAGAAAATGTTGTTGAGAATACTGAGATTCAGGCTACTAGGCTAGATGGGATTGAGGTTCACAAGGAGGAGGTGTTATCAATTTTGGAAAGTGTGAAAATAGATAAGTCCCCTGGGCCAGATGGGATTTATCCTAGGATTCTCTGGGAAGCAAGGGAGGAGATTGCAGAGCCTTTGTCCTTGATCTTTATGTCGTCATTGTCGACAGGAATAGTGCCGGAAGACTGGAGGATAGCAAATGTTGTCCCCTTGTTCAAGAAGGGGAGTAGAGACAGCCCTGGTAATTATAGACCTGTGAGCCTTACTTCGGTTGTGGGTAAAATGTTGGAAAAGGTTATAAGAGACAGGATTTATAATCATCTTGAAAAGAATAAGTTCATTAGAGATAGTCAGCACGGTTTTGTGACGGGTAGGTCGTGCCTCACAAACCTTATTGAGTTTTTCGAGAAGGTGACCAAACAGGTGGATGAGGGTAAAGCAGTGGATGTGGTGTATATGGATTTCATTAAGGCGTTTGATAAGGTTCCCCACGGTAGGCTATTGCAGAAAATACGGAAGTATGGGGTTGAAGGTGATTTAGAGCTTTGGATCAGAAATTGGCTAGCTGAAAGAAGACAGAGGGTGGTGGTTGATGGCAAATGTTCATCCTGGAGTTTAGTTACTAGTGGTGTACCGCAAGGTTCTGTTTTGGGGCCACTGCTGTTTGTCATTTTTATAAATGACCTGGAAGAGGGTGTAGAAGGGTGGGTTAGTAAATTTGCAGATGACACTAAGGTCGGTGGAGTTGTGGATAGTGCCGAAGGATGTTGTAGGGTACAGAGGGACATAGATAGGCTGCAGAGCTGGGCTGAGAGATGGCAAATGGAGTTTAATGCGGAAAAGTGTGAGGTGATTCACTTTGGAAGGAGTAACAGGAATGCAGAGTACTGGGCTAATGGGAAGATTCTTGGTCGTGTAGATGAACAGAGAGATCTTGGTGTCCAGGTGCATAAATCCCTGAAGGTTGCTACCCAGGTTAATAGGGCTGTTAAGAAGGCATATGGTGTGTTAGCTTTTATTAGTAGGGGGATCGAGTTTCGGAGCCAGGAGGTCATGCTGCAGCTGTACAAAACTCTGGTGAGACCGCACCTGGAGTATTGCGTGCAGTTCTGGTCACCGCATTATAGGAAGGATGTGGAAGCTATGGAAAGCGTGCAGAGGAGATTTACTAGGATGTTGCCTGGTATGGAGGGAAGGTCTTACGAGGAAAGGCTGAGGGACTCGAGGTTGTTTTCGTTGGAGAGAAGGAGGAGGAGAGGTGACTTAATAGAGACATATAAGATAATCAGAGGGTTAGATAGGGTGGATAGTGAGCGTCTTTTTCCTCGGATGGTGATGGCAAACACGAGGGGACATAGCTTCAAGTTGAGGGGTGATAGATATAGGACAGATGTCAGAGGTAGTTTCTTTACGCAGAGAGTAGTAGGGGCGTGGAACGCCCTGCCTGCAGCAGTAGTAGATTCGCCAACTTTAAGGGCATTTAAGTGGTCATTGGATAGACATATGGATGAAAATGGAATAGTGTAGGTCAGATGGTTTCACAGGCCGGCGCAACATCGAGGGCCGAAGGGCCTGTACTGCGCTGTAATGTTCTAATTTCTAATTTCTCCCCTCACTCTTCTAAACTCCAGTGAAGAAAAGCCCAGTCTGTCCAACCTTTCCTCATAAGACAACCCACTCATTCCAGGTATCAATCTAATAAACCTCCTGTGAAACGCCTCCAACACATTTACTTCCTTCCTGAAATATGGAGACTAAAACTGCACGTAGTATTCAAGATGTGGTCACACCAATGCCCTGTATAACTGAAGCATAACATTCTTACATTTATTTTCAATTCCTCTCATGATAAAGGATAGTATTCCATTTTCCTTCTTGATGACTTGCTGTACCTGCATACTAACTTTTCATGACTCATGCACCAGAACACCTAGATCCCTCTGCACCTCGGAATTATGCAGTTGTTCTCCATTTAAGTAATACTTTGTTTTTTGAATCTTCCAGACAAAGTGAACAACTTCACATTTTTTCACATTATACTTCATCTGCCAGATTTCTGACCACTCACTCAACCATCTATCAAGGTCTGCAACCTCCTTATGTCCTCTCCACAACACACTTTCCTACCGATCTGTGTGTCATCTGCAAATTTAACTGCCATGCCATTGCTCCCCTCATCTAGGTTATGGATATAAATTGTAAAATGTTGTGGGCCCAGCACAGACCCCTGTGTTACTCCACTTATCACATCCTCCCGATCAGAATGTTTTCTGTCAGCCAGCCAATCTTCTATCCATGCTAATTAAGTTACCCACTACACCATGAACTCCTGCTTTGCACAATAACCTTTCATGTGGCACCTTGACAAAGGCCTTCTTGAAAACCAAATACTGTATGTCAATGGGCTCCCCTTTATCCCCAGTGCATTTTCCTCCTTGAAAGAACTCGAACACTTTGGTTAACCATGATTTCCCTTTCACATAGCCATGCTGAACATTTCCAATGACCTTGTGTTTTTCTAAAGGCCCAGCTATAGCCTCCTTAATGATCAATTCTAATGCCTTCCCTGAATCAGGGGTCAAGCTAACTGGCCTATAGTAACCCAATTTCTGCCTCTCCACCTTCTTGAATAGAAGGGTTATATTTGCTACTTTCCAGTCTGATGGAACCTTTCTAGAATCTAGCGAATCTTGAAAAAATAACGAGTCAACTATTTCAGCAGCCATAACTTTAAGGACCCGAGGATGAAGCCCATCAGGACCCAGAGACTTGTCAGCCAGCAGCTCCATCAGTTTACTCAGTACCACTTCCCTGGTGATTGTAACTTCACCAAGTTCCTCTCTTCCTTCCACCTCCTGATTAACTGCTATTACTGAAATATTTTGTGTATCCTCTAGTGAAGACAGAAGCCAAATAATTGTTCATTTCAACCACAATTTCCTTATTCGCTACTATTAACTTCCCATTCTCATTCTCTAGAGGACCAACACTCACTTTACTTACACTTTTCCTTTTTAAATACCTATAGAAACACTTGCTATCCGTTTTTACATTTCTGGCTAATTTTCTGTCATAATCTAATTTATTTTCTCCTGATTAACCTTTTAGTCATTCTCTGCCATTCATTATATTCTGACCAATCATCTGACCTGCCACTCGTCTTTGCACAATTATATGCATTTTCTTTAAGGTTGAGGTTATCATTAACTTCTTTAGTTAACCATGGATGATGGGTTCTCCCCTTGGAATTTTACTTTACTGTAGGAGTATACTTTGAGTATTCTGAAATATCCCCTTAAATGTCTGCCACTGCTTCTCTATTAATTTATCTCCAAGCCTAGAAACCCTAGAAACGTTCAATTCAGCTAGTTAAGCTTTCATTCCCACATTGTTGTCCTTTTTTAAGTTTAAAATACTCGTCTTAGACCCACTCCTCTCAATTTCAAACTGGATGCAAAATTCAATCATATTGTGGTTGCTGCTACCTCGAGGTTCCTTTACTCTGAGGTCATTAATGAACCCTGTTAAATTACACAATACCAAATCTAATATAACCCTGGCTGGATGGTTCCAGAATGTACCGCTCTAAGAAACTATCTCAAAAAGCATTCTATGAACTCCTCGTCCAGGCTGCTATAACCAATCTGAATTTTCCAGTTGAAATGTTGAACAAAATCTCCATTATTATTTCTATCCCTTTATCACAAGCACCCAAAATTTCTTCTTGTATACTTCACCCTACATTGTCATTATTGCTTGGGGGCCTGTACACAACTCCCACGAGTGACTTCTTTCCCCGACTATTCCTCATCATCACCCAAACCGATTCTACATCCTGATCTCCTGAAGCAAGGTCATCTCTAACTATTGCACCAATGCCATCCTTGATTAACATTGCAACCCCTCCACCTTTACCTAGCTTCCTATTCTTCTTGAATGCTGTATACCCCTCAATATTCAGGACCCAACCATTGTTATCTTGTAGCCATGTCTCTGTAATGGCTATTATATCATATTGATTTACTTCAATGTGCACTATCTGTTCCTCTACCTTGTTATGAATGCTATGTGCATTCACATACAGAGCCTTATATTTTTGTTATCTTTGTAACCCCTCATGTTGACTGTTGGTGTGTTCTTAGGTTTTTTCTCTCTGTCCCTTCCGCCATTCACTGGTCTTCATTTCCCATATTACTATTCTGCTCTCTTGCCTTGACTCGACCCCTTGATTTGTTGCATCTACCCAAGCTTGATACCTCTGTTTAGTTCAAAGCCCTCTCTATTTCCCTAGTTATGCAGTTTGCCAGAACACTGGTCCAAGCCGTTTCAGGTGCAGACCGTCAGAATGGCACAGCCCCCATTTTCTCCGGTAATGGTGCCAGTGCCCCATGAACTGAACCCCACTTCTCCCACACCAGTCTTTTGGAGTGCAAGTGTCAATGTATACCTCTCAATTCCCTAGTCTACAATTTATCTCTGTCAGTTTCTGATTTTGAGTGTGTTTTTCTGTACCTGTTTCATGTGGGAATCATCTTATTCTGACCCTTTCAAATTTTGATGTGTCTGTGTGTCTGGCTTGTACTTTATCCCCATCAGTTTAGGGTATGTGAGTGTGGATTTGACTGTTAATATTACATTCTTGGGAATATATCGAAAAAAAAATATATATGGGGGTTCACATTTCATCTTTGATTGTCTAGAAGGCCAATTTAAGGTTTAACCTGTGCCCTTAAATTTCTAACATGTAGCTGTAGTTTTTAACCTGTCACTGTCACTATCTGTTATAAGAGTAAGGATATCATTCTGGTTTTTAATTGTGGATTTTTCACCACATCTCTACATTGTCTCGGAAGTGAATGTGATTTTCAGTCTGTACATGCCTGTTTCTAACATATGGCTCTGAGGTTTAATTTGTACATGTCATTCTCTGGTATGTGACGGCCAATTTTATTCTGAACCTGTCAGTTTTTGTCTGTGCGGAGTTTGCAAGTTCTCCCTGTGACCGCATGGTTTTCCGCAGGGTGCTCTGGTTTCCTCCCACAGCCAAAGACTTGCAGGTTGATAGGTGAATTGGCCATTGTAAATTCCCTCTAGTGTTGGTAGGAGAATGGTGGGGATGTGGTAGAGAATATGGGGTTAATGTAGGATTGGTATAAATGGGTGGTTGTTGGTCGGCAGAGACTCGGTGGGCTGAAGGGCCTGTTTCAGTGCTGCATCTCTAAATAAATTAAATAAATAAATAAATATATGCAAGTTACTGAAACTGTGTCTGTATATTTGATTCATTCCTGATCTGTGAGGCTCTGGCACCCTGGTTGAGTGCAGGATTCACTCGGCATCTATGTGTCTTTGTGCTGTATGTGTGTTGAGATCCTGCTGTATTCAGGACTTAATATATATTTCAGGCATTGTGTTGGCAACGCTTTGTTTCACACATTAATGTATCAATATGTGTTTAATTTAAAATATGGATAAACAAAATTTTATTGCTGTAGGTTTTATGCAATTCTTGTTTGAGTTGCAGTTTGGTATCCAATTGAAGCTCTGCAAAAGCAATTATGAGTGACGAGCTTTTAATTTTAGAACATGACCTGATATGTAATGTCAAATTCCATCCGTTTGTAGAGAATGAATTAATCCTGTGTGTTTTTGTCTGACCCTTAGTGACATGTTTGGACTGATGTGTAATTTGTAGCTCAGTTTATATTGTGGGGTTCGTTATTGGGATTCATTCTGTAGCTTTCAGTCAGGTACATTTTGTCTGTTCTACTTAAGATTTGGGAATTCATTTGTAGTCAAGGCAACACAATGTATTTAAATCTGATAATGTTTTTGGACTGTGATTGATATATCTACCAGTCAGTTGGAGTGAAACAGAAATGACGACTATCTCTACTGCTCTGTTTGACTATTGAATTGTTAATGCGTCTCTTGGAATCAGTGTGGGTCTGACCAGTTCTGTTGTTTGTTACACTGAAAATGATGACCTGACCATGTCAGTGTGCTTTGTGACTGATACTGTACCTACTGTGTATTGGAACGAGCTGGATGCACGTTTCCTTCTGTCAAGGAGTCATGCCTTTCCTTCTGGTTCCTTCAAGTGTTTGCCTGCAGGAAAAGAAAGGCAACTCTTATACTTGAATAACAGCTGAGTGAGAAGACAGAAAAGTGATCAATGTACTCTTTTCAATAATAATCATTCTGAACAATCACAAAAGGAAAGTTAACAACACAGGTAGTGTCAGTGTCTGAGTCCACTGCAGTACTGCAGAACTCTGCTTCTACTTTGCAGGTATTTGGAGCGGTTTTATAACAATTTTGTGACATTCAGAAACACCTCAAGCCCCGCACTGCTCCATGAATTGGAATACCCGATCGAGTAGTGACATTTGTGTAAGCCAGATTTCTATTTCCATGTCCCATTGTTCAACGGACAACAAGTAAGCACTGTTTAAAAAAGTGTCTTTAATCTTCTCACCTGGTCCCTTCAAATCTGCCGCATCTTTATTGTTCAGACATTTTTTTCTGCTATTCAATATCCAATAACAATAAATAGTGAGATACTGGATCTGAACCAGGAACATTCATTACTGAAGAAGGGTCACTGACCTCAAACATTAACTGTATTTCTCTCTCCAAAGATGCAAACAGACCTGCTGAGTATTTACATGATTTCTTGTTTTTATTTCAGATTTCCAGCATCCGCAGTATTTTGCTTTTTATTAGAACATTCATTACTGTTTGGAGAGAGAAATCAGTAATGATTTTCAATAGTGAGTTCATCATATTCTGTCTCTCTCTCCCTGCCCAGACACTGCCTGAGAAAGACCTCTCCCTTCCCCCCCGGCTCACTCCATGTTCCAGGACCAGTTCCTGCTCCACAACGCACATTACAAACTGTCCCCCACTCCCGCTGAATGTACCCGGTAATCAATGCTAATCTATCAGCACATCGGCAGACGCGGGCCCAAATCTGTTGTACTGCTGTGAGCAGATACTGTTTGTTCACTTACCCCAGGCTTGTAATGTCTCCATTTGCAGCTGATTCAAACAATCACAGTGAATGGCGCTCAGAGGCAGTGCTGGGGGATGGGGTGCGCATGCGCTCTTCTCCGCGTTATGACGTCATATTCGACAGGCCTATATCGCGCGTGAGCAGATCTCTGCAGCGAGAGCAGGAACAGCGAGAGGAGCCGGGAGATAAAAGGAGCCGAAGCCAGAGACCAGAAGCAGCAGCGAGAGCTGCTCGGTTCTGTTCTGTGGACCTGCTTGACCAGCAAAAGGTGAAGTGTGATGTCACAGGAGAGCTGCTCAGTGATTGGTGGGTATTTCTTTCTTCCATTTGAGCAGTGGGAGTGGTGAGAGTGCGAGCCAGGGGGCAGCCGGGAAGGTAAGTTTCACTATAAAGTACTTACCTCGTGATTGGGCGGACACGGACACGGGGACTGCTGGGTAAGTGAACTTATATATTCAGGCTGTGGCTAAACCTGAAACACTACACGTGTAGTGTCTCCCACCCATCCTCCTCCTCTAACCAAAAAAAAAGGTCTCTTGTGTGGAGGGTTCGGTAAGGTAAGTTTTTTCCTTAATTTTTTAAAATCTCTTTTGTCAATTTAGAGTGGAGGGGATGGAAGCTAGGGCAGTTGCATGCTCCTCTTACAGGATGTGGGAGGTAAGGGTCACCACTTGTTTAATATAGGCAGGCATCAAGATCGGCGCAGGCTTGGAGGGCCGAATGGCCTTTTCCTGTGCTGCACTGTTCTTTGTTCTTTGAGGCAGTTCAGAGGAGGTTCACGGGACTGATTCCAGATATGAAAGGTTTGTCTTATGAAGAGAGATTGAGGAGTTTAGGCCTTTGCTCTCTCGTGTTTAGAAGAATGAGGGGAGATATAATTGAGGGATATATAAGATGATTAAGGGGATTGACAAAGTCAATGAGGGGATTGCCTCATGTGAGGCAATCTAGAACGAGAGGCCATAGTTTCAGAATAAGGGGTAGCAGATTTAAAACAGAGATGAGGAGAAATTACTTCTCTCAAAGGGTCGTCAGACTGTGGAATTCACTACCCCACATTGTGCTGGATGACGGGACGTTGAGTAAAGTTAAGGAGGAGATGGTCAGATTTTCAATTAATAATGGGTTGAAGGGTTATGGAGAACGGGAAGGAAAGTGGAGTTGAGGACGAAATGAGATCAGCCATGGTTGTATTGAATGGCGGGGCAGGTTTGAGGGGCTGAATTCTTCCTCCATTTCTCACCATCTCTTGCTCTCTCACTCTCTCCCTCTCTCCCTCTCACCTATTTTCTCTCAGTCTCTCCATCTCTGTCCAATTGAGGAAATTCTTCCTCCATTTCTCTCCATCTCTTGCTCTGTCACTCTCTCCCTCTCACCTGTTTTCTCTTCGTGTCTCCATCACTCTCTCTCCATCTCTTGCTCTGTCACTCTCTCCCTCTCACCTGTTTTATCTCAGTCTCTCCATCACTCTCTCTCCATCTCTGTCCAATTGAGGAGATTCTCCCTCCATTTCTCACCATCTGTTGCTCTCTCACTCTCACCTATTTTCTCTCAGTCTCTCCATCTCTCTATGATTCTTTCAAGCTCAGTCCTTCCTCTCTCTCTCCCCATCACTCTCTCTTTTCTATTTCCGTCTCTGTTACTTGCTCTCCAACTGTCTTGCTCTCTCTGTCCATGTTGGGTCCTTTTAAGAGTTTGGGACAGTTCTGGTGGTGCAGGGTCCCTTTAAGAGTTTGGTGCTGACCCCCTCCCCCACCCCGGGGGTGGGGTTGCAAGTCGCCCAAACCGCGGCTGCGCGTAGGCTGGAAGCACTTTTTGACTCCTTGACCTCCAGACACGTGGGGCTAGGCAGCCAATGAGACCTCATTGACGCCAGAGCTGGAGGGAGGTGTCATCAGCCGCCATGTTTGCGTGACGTCACCCGCCTGCTACTTATTTCCGCAAACAGCAGCTGAAAGGAAAAGGAGAAGCGGCTTCAGCTCTCGATCTCAATGGGGGAAAGTTGAACGTCTGAGCCGGGGGAGAATATAAAAAAGCAGCATTTAACGCTCTTGTGGAGATGCGCATGTGCGGAGCATCCTCCCAGAGTGCAGCGCGGCCTGTACCGCAGAAAGGGGCCGTTCCCAGTCGCGCGGCATTGTGGGAGCCGCAGGACGCCATTGCCCCCTCATTAACTCAGTAAAAATTAACTCATTCCCTCTCAGCTCTCCATCCCTCCTTTTCACATTGCAGGCTGACATGGGCTTTTTTGGCATCCATTACACCATCCCGGGTGTGATCAGATACTCTGTCCCTTCGTAATCGATTTCCCGTCCCTCCAACAGCTTGTGCTTGTTATTGGCTTTTCTCCTACTGAAATGGTTGCTGAATTTGTTGATCTTTTTCTCCTGGCTTCATAGCTAACCCTCTCTCCCTCTGTCTCTCTCCTAGTGTCAAAGAGAGCAGGAGGGAGAGAGAGAGGAAGACGGAGAAAGACACAGAGAACAACCCCAGCTTCTCCAATCTATCCACGTAACTGAAGTCCCTCATCCCTGGAACCTTGCTCGTGAATCTTTTATGCATCCTCTCTACAGCCCCCACATCCTTCCTAAAGTATGGTGTCCAGAAATGGACACAATACTAGATGAGGATGAAGCAGTGTTTTATAAAGCTTCATCATAACCTCCTTGCTTTTATACTCTCAGCCTCTATTTACAAAGCCTGGATCCCATATGCCTTTTAACCACTTTCTCAACCAGCCCTGCCACCTTCAATTTGTGCACAGACATCCCCAGGTCTCTCTGTTCCTGCACCCACTTCCTTCTCTTCTTAGGTTCCCATGACAGAGAGGGACAGAAGGACAGGGAGGTCTAGAAATAAGGACGGAGAGAGAGAGCAAACAAACAGGAAACACATATGGGAACACCACCACCTGCAAGTTTCCCTTCCAGTCTCACACCATCCTGACTTGGAACTATATCACCATTCCTTCACTGTCACTAGGTCAAAATCCTGGATCTCACTTCCTAACAGCACTGTGGGTGTAACTGCCCCACATGGACTGCAGCGGTTCAAGAAGGTTCAACAGCAATTCGTGATGGGCAATAAAATGCTGACATAGCCAATAATGCACACATCCAACAAATGAATAAAAAATAATAACAATTTGGCACCAAGTCACTAAAGGGGAGACCACTGGAGGGACAGAGACAGAGAGAGAAGGGGAGAGATGGAGTGACAGGGAGGGAAGGACAGATGGAGGGATAGAGAGAGAGAGTGACAGAGAGAGAGGCAGAGACAGAGATAGAAGGAGAAAGACGGAGAGACAGAGAGGGAAAGACAGATGGAGGGAGAGAGAGAGAGACAGAGATAGAAGGAGAGAGAGGGAAAGACAGAGAGACAGAGAGAGAAAGGCAGAGATGGAAGGAGAGAAAGGGAGAAATAGACAGGGAAAGACAGATGGAGGGACAGAGAGAGATACAGAGATAGGAGAGAGAGGGAGTGTCAGGGAGGGAAAGACAGATGGAGGGACAGAGTGAGAGACAGAGAGAGAAGGAGACAGATGGAGTGACAGGGAGGGAAGGACAGATAGAGGGATAGAGAGAGAGACAGAGATAGAAGGAGAGAGAGGGAGTGACAGAGACAGGCAGAGACAGAGATAGAAGGAGAGAGAGGGAGTGACAAGGAGGGAAAGACAGATGGAAAGACACAGAGAGAGACAGAGAAAGAAGGAGAGAGAGGGAAAGACAGATGGAGGGACAGAGTGTTCGGTGCTGTATCACTGTATGACTCTAAGTACTCCAGATGAGCCTCACCAAGGCCTTGTATAACTGCAGTAAGACATCTGTGCTCCTGTACTCAAACCCTCTTGCAACGAAGGCCAACATACCATTTTCCTTCCTAATTGCTTGCTGCACCTGAATGCTTGCTTTCAGCGACTGATGTACAAGGACACCCAGGTCTCGTTGCACCTCCCCCTTTCCCTATCTATCACTATTCAGATAATAATCTGCTTTACTGTTTTAAAACCAAAGTGGATAACTTCACTTTTATCCTATTTATATTTCATCTGCCACACAGTTGCCTACTCACCCAACTTGTCCAAATCACATTGGAGCCTTCCGCCACTCACTGGTCTTCATTTCCCATGTTACTATTCTGCTCTCTTACCTTGACTCTAACCCTTGATTTGTTGCACCTACCCAAGCTTGATCCCTTTACCCCTTGGTTTCATTCAAAGCCCTCTCTACTTCCCTAGTTATGCAGTTTGCCAGAAAACTGATCCCTCTCAATTTACCTCTAAATTCCCTAGTCTACAATTTATCTCTGTCAGTTTCTGATTTTGAGTGTGAGTATATCTGTACCTGTTTTATGTGAGAACCGTCTTATTCTGTACCTTTCAGATTCTGATGTGTCTGTGTGTCTGGCATATACTTTGTCCCCATCAGTTTAGAATATGTGAGTGTGGATTTGACTGTTAATATTACATTCTTGGGAATATGAGTGGGGTTTCACTCTTCATCTTTGAGTGTCTAGTAGGCCAATTTAAGGTTTAATCTGTGCCCTGAAATTTCTAATGTGTAGCTGTGGTTTTTATCCTGTCGCAGTCACTATCTGTTATAAGAGTAAAGGGTACATTCTGGTTTTAGCTTGTGGATTTTTCACCACATCTCGACATTGTCTCGGATGTGAATGCGATTTTTAATCTCTACATGCCAGTTTCTGACATATGGCTCTGAGGTTTAATTTGTGCATGTCATTCTCAGGTATGTGACTGCCAATTTTATTCTGAACCTCTCAGTTTCCTTTACCTGTGTGTGAGTTTTAGTCGGTATCTGTCAGTATCTGGTATATGAATCTTCTTCCTTATGCGTATGTTTTGCTCTGTATTTGTCAGTGTCTGAGGTGCCAATTGTCAGGTTTTCTTTGTACCTGTCACTCTCTGTTATGCATCACAGACTTTCCCTCTCTAACTGTAAATTTCTTGCAATTCACTGTGGATTTCACTCTGTCTGTCAGTCTCTGGTAGTTAAGTGTGGTTTTTATACTTCATCTCCTAATTTCTGATCTGTGAATGGAGATTTTAATCTTTACCTTTTGGCTTCTAGTGTGTGAGTCTGTGTTTCAATCTGAATCTGCCAGTTTCTCATATGTGAGGGTGGCATTTATTCTGTACCAGTTACTTTCTGAAATGTGTGAAGATTTCAATCTTTCCCTGTCAGTTTCTGGTATGTGAATGTGAGTTTATTCTGGATCTTTCAATCTTTGGAATTTGAGTACATGCTTTATCCTATACCTTTTTGTTTCTGTTAAGTGAATGAAGGATTAGATCTGAACCTGTCCATTGATAGTAAATGAATATCTGTTTTCGTCTGTACCTGGCAGTTTATGGCAAAGTAAGGTGGTTTATTTCTCTACTGGCCAGATTCTGATCTGTGACTGTCATTTTATTCTGACTTGATTTGATTGCATTAAGCTTTTCTAAATATCCTGCTATTTCTTCCTTCATAATGGACTCCAGCATTTTCCCAATGACAGATGTTAGACTGACTGGCCTATCGTTTTCTGCTTTTTTTGTCTCCCTCCCTTCGTGAACAAGGGCATCACATTAATGGTTTTCCAATCTGCTAGGACCCTCCTGGAATCCACTGAGATCTGGAATATTTTGACCAATGTTTCCATTACCTCTGCAGCCACTTGGTTTAAAACTCTTGGATGTAGGCCATCAGGTCCTGGCGACTTGTCTGTCTTTAGTCCCATTAGTTTATCAAGTACTTTGTCCCTCGTGATAGAGACAGTTACAAGATCTTTCTTCCTATTCGGCCCTTGATTATCTGATATCTGTGGGACGTTTATAGTGTCCTCCACTGTGAAGAGAGATGCAAAATATTGGTTTAAATTATCTGCCATTTCCCAATTCCAAGTCCCACACCCTCTTTAGCTATTCTCTTTTTCTATACCCATAGAAGCTCTCGCTGTTTGTTTTTATATTTATTGCCAATTTACTTTCATAATCAATTTTCTGCCTTTTTATTAGCTTTTTAGTTAACCGCTGCTGGTTCCTAAAAAATAATCCCAAACGTCCGGCCTACCACGAGTCTTTGCTGCTTTGTATGCCTTAGTTTTTGATTGGATACTCTCCTTGACTGAATTTGTTAATCATGGGTGGTTCATCCTTCTCTTTTTGACTGGGATTAATTTTTGCTCACCATTATGAACTATCTGTTTAAATGCCTGCCACTGCTCATCCACTGACTTTCCCCTTACGCTATTTTCCCAGCCCGCTTTAGACAACTCTTTCTTCATCCCACTGCAATTGCTTGTTTAAAGTTGAGGACACTGGTTTGAGACCAGAGTTGCTCGCCCTCAAACTGAATTTGAAATTCGACCATGTTGTGATCACGACCCCCCAGAGGATCCTGAACTACAATATCTCTTATTAATACTACCTCAATACACATTGCTAGATCTAAAATAGCCTGGTGCCAATGCTGCATGAATTGGATCCCATTACTCCCACTCCAATCTTTGAGCTACGTGTTTACCTCTCCAATCTTATCTACCCTATGCCAATTTGCACATGGCTCAGGTAGTAATTCGGAGAGTATTACCTTTGTGGTTCTGCTGTTTAATTTAACCCCGAGCTGTTCCTTGTCCCTCAGCAGAACCTCTTTCAAGTCCTACCTATGGCGTTGGTATCTGTGTGGACCACAACAACTGGATCCTTCCCATCCCACTCCAAGTTCCTCCACAGTCCAGAAGAGATGTCCTTAATCTTGGCACCAGATAGATAGCACAGCCTTCAGGACTCCCTGTCTTTGCTGCAGAGAACAGTATCTATTCCCCGAATTATACTATCCCCTATTGCTAAACCCCCACTTGAATGGCACTCTGAACCACGGTGCTGTGGTCAGTTTGCTCATCCTCCCTGCAGCCTGTGCCCTCGTCCACATGTGAAGCAACAACCTCATACCTCATGGATAAGGGCTAAGGATAAGGATAATGATATGACTGTGGACCACATTCTGTACCTTTCAGTCTCTGATCCAGTGTGTGAATTTAGGCTTCATTCAGAATTTGACTGAATTTGTTTGGAATTCATTCCTTATGTGTTTGGCTCTCGGGGAGTATGTAAGTGCAGGCAAAATTCTGTATCTGCCAGTATCTGTCCTGTGCACACATGTTGGACTCATTCGATATATATAAGTTACTGATACTGTGTTTTTATATGTGATTCATTCTCAATCTCTGAGACTCTGGTTCTGTTTAAGTGTAGGATTCATTCTGCATCTATGTGTCTATGTACTGTATGTGAGTGTGGGATCTTGCTGTATTCAGAGAAACATAGAAAATAGGAGCAGGAGTAGGGCATTAGGACCTGTGGGCCTGCTCCGCCATTCAAATAAGGATCATGGCTGTTTGTCTAATTCAGTGCCCTGTTCCCACATTCTCCCCATATCAGTTGATCCCTTTGGCATTAAGAAATATATCTATTTCCTTCTTGAATATATCTAATAACTTGGCCTCCACTGCTTTTTGTGGGAGAGAAGTCCACAGGTTCAACACCCTCTGAGTGAAGACATTTCTCCTCAACTCAGTTCTAAATGGCATACCCCATCTCCTGAGACTGTGACCCCTGGTTCTGGACTCCCCAGCCATCGGGAACATCCTCCCTGCATCCAGCATGATTATTCCTGTTAGAATTTTATAGGTTTCTATGAGATCCCCTCTCATTCTTCTGAACTCAAGTGAATATAGGCCTACTTGACCCAATCTCTCCTCATATGCCAATCCTGCCATCCCAGGAAACAAGGCGAGAACAACCTTCCTAAGACAAAGAGACCAAAACTGCACACAATACTCCAGATGAGTCTCACCAAGGCCCTGTATAACTGCAGTAAAACATCCTTGCTCAAATCCTCTTGCAATGAAGGCCAACATACCATTCGCCTTCCAAATTGCTTGCTGCACCCGAATGCTTACTTTCACCCACGTCTCGTTGCGCATCCCCCTTTCCCATGTCTCACCATTCAGATAATAATCTGCTTTTCTGTTTTGAAAACCAAAGTGTATGACCTCACATTTATCAACTTTATATTTCATCTGCCACGCATTTGCCTACTCACCTACCTTGTCCAAATCACATTGGGGGCCTCTTTGCATCCTCCTCACAGCTCACAATCCCACCCAAACCCCAACCCCAGCTCTGTGTCCTCTGCAAACCTGGAAATGTTACATTTACTTCCCTCACACAAGTCATTAAGATATATTGTGATAGATCCCTGCAGTACCCCACTGGACCCTGCCTGCCACCCAGAAAAAGACCCATTTATTCCTACTCTGTTTCCTGCCTGTCAACTAATTCCCAGTATATTACCCCCAATCCCATGTGCTTTAATTTTGCACACTAACCTCTGATGTGGGACCTTGACAAAAGCCTTCTGAAAATCCAAATGCACCACATCCACTAGTTCTCCATTATCGAGTCTGCTAGTTACATCCTCAAAAAACTCCAGTGGATTTGTTAAGCATGACTTCTCTTTCGTAAAACTATCACATCCTTTATAATAGACTCCAGCATTTTCCCCACTACTGATGTAAGGTTCATTGGTCTGTAGTTCCCTGTGTTTTCTCTCCCTCCTTGTTTTAAATAGTGGGGTTACATTTGCCACCCTCCAATCTGTATGAACTGCTCCAGAGTCTACAGAATTTTGGAATATTCAGAACTTAATATGTATCTCAGGCATTATGTTGGCAACTCTTTCTTTAACACCTGAACGTATCAATATGTGTTTACTTGTGTTTGTTTTAAAATATGGATTAACAATATTTTATTGCTGTAGGTTTTATTCAATTCTTGTTTGTGAGTTGCAGCTTGGTATTCAATTTGTAGCTCTGCAAATGCAATTGTGAATGACAATCTTTCAATTGGGAGCATGATCTGATATGTAATGTCAAATTTCATCGGTTTGTAGAAAATGAATTAATCCTGTACGTTTTTGTCTGACCCTTAGTGACATGTTTACACTGGTGTGTAATTTGTAGTTCAGTTTGTATTGTGGGGTATGTTATTGGGATTCATTCTGTAGCTTTCAATCAGGTACATTTTGTCTGTTCTGTTTAAGATTTGGTATTTGAATTGTAGCCAAGGTGACACAGTGCATTTAAATCAGATAATGTGTGTGGTTTTGGACTGTGATTCATGTATCTACCAGTCAGTTGGAGAGAAATAGAAACAAATACTATCTCTTTGCTCTGTTTGACTATTGGATTGATAATGTGTCTCAGTCTGGGTCTGACTACTTCTTTTGTTCGTTACAGTGGAAATGATGACCTGACTATGTCACTGTGCTTTGTGAGTGATACTGTACCTAATATGTGTTGGAACGAGCTGGAGGTACTTTTCCATCTATTGATGAGTCATGACTTTCGTTCTGGTTCCTTCGAGTGTTTCCCTGGCAGAAAAAAAAGGTAACTCTTACACTTGAAGAACAGGTGAGTGAGAAGACACAAAAGTGATCAATGTAATATTTTCAATAATAATCATTCTGAGCAATCACAAAAGGAAAGTTCACACATAAGCAGTGTCAGTGTCTGAGTCCACTGCAGTGCTGCAGCACTCTGCTTCTGTTTCCCAGGTAATTGGAGCAGTTTTACAGCAATTTTGTGACATTCAGAAACAACCCATGCCTCGCAGTGCTCAAAGACAAGGACGACTCAATGGAGAAGTGATATTTGCACAAGCCAGAGTTCTATTTCCATGTTCAATGGACAAGAAGTTAGAACTGTTTAAAAAAAGTGCCCTTAATCTCCTCACCTGATCCCTGCAATAGACAGTCTTTGGAAAACTGCCGTGTCTTTATTATTCAGCCATTTTTTTCCCCTGCCATTCACTATCCAATAACAGCTGTACAGAACGAAGAACATTCATTACAGTTTGGAGAGAGAAATCAGCAATGATTTTCAATAGGGAGTTCATCATGTTCTGTCTCGATCTCCCCCTGTCCAGACACTGTCCGAGAAAGACCTCTCCCTTTCCCCTGGTTCACTCCATGTTCCGGGACCAGTTCCTGCTTCACAGTGCATATTACAAGCAGTCCCCCAGTCCTGCTGAATTAGCAGAAGTATTCCATTCAGCCCCTCGAGCTTGCTCCGCTATTCAATTTGTTCATGGCTGATCAGTTTCTGACTCAAATTCCACACTCCTATCTACTCCCAATAATGTGTGATTCCCTTGCCCAACAAGAATCTCTCTACTCCGCCTTAAAAATATTCAGTGACCCCGCCTCCACCACCTTCTGAGGCAGAGAATTCCAGTCACATAAGCCTCAGAGAAAAAAAAACTCCTCATCTCTGTCTTAAAATGACAACCCCTAACTCTAAAGCAGTGACCCCGAGTTCTGAACTCATCCACTACAGGAAACATCCTTTCCACATGCACCTCGTCAAGACCATTCAGGATCTTATATACTTCAATCAAGTCTCCCCTCACTCTTCTAAACTCCAGTGAAAAAAAAAACACTGTCCAACCTTTCCTGATCAGACAACCCACTCATTCCAGGTATCAATCTAGTAAACCTCCTCTGAACCACCTCCAACACATTTATTTCCTTCCTTAAATATGGAGACCAAAACTGCACACAGTATTCGAGATGTGGTCACACCAATGCCCTGTATAACTGAAGCAGAACATTGTTACATTTATTTTTAATTCCTCTCGTAATAAAGGAGAGCATTCCCTTTGTTTTCTTTATGACTTGCTGTATCTGCATACTAACTTTTCGTGACTCATGCACTAGAACAACTGGATCCCTCTGCACTTCGGAATTATGTAGTCATTCTCCGTTTAAGTAAAACTCTGCTTTTTTTAATCTTCCCGACAAAGTGAACAACATGACATTTCTTCACATTATACTTCATCTGCCAGATTTCTGCCCACTCACTCAACCATCTATGTCAGTCTGCAACCTCCTTCTGTCCTCTTCACAACATACTTTCCTACCTATCTGTGTGTCATCTGCAAATTTAGCTGCCATGCTATTGCTCCCCTCATCTAAGTCATGGATATAAATTGTAAAAAGTTGGAGGCCCAGCACAGACCCCTGCATTACTCCACTCGTCACATCCGCTCAATCAGAAGAGGACCCATTTCTGCATACTCTCTGTTTTATGCCAGCCAGCCAATCTTCTATCCATGCTAATTAAGTTACCCACTACACCATGAACTCTTACTTGTCACAATAACCTTTCATATGGCACCTTGACAAAGGCCTTCTTCAAAACTAAGTACTATATGTCAATGGGCTCCCCTTTATCCCCAGTGCATTTTCCTCCTTGAAAGAACTCTAATACTTTGGTTAACCATGATTTCCCTTTCACATCGCCATGCTGAACATTTCCAATGACCTTGTGTTTTTCTATATGCCCAGCTATAGCCTCCTTAATGATCAATTCTAACGCCTTCCCTGAATCAGGGGTCAAGCTAACTATCCTATAGTTACCCGATGTCTGCCTCCCCACCTTCTTGAATAGAAGGGTTATATTTGCTACTTTCCAGTCTGATGGAATCTTTCTAGAATCTAGCGAACTTTGAAAAATTAACAACAACGAATTGACTACTTCAGCAGCCATAACTTTAAGGACCCGAGGATGAAGCCCATCAGGACCCAGAGACTTGTCAGCCAGCAGCTCCATCAGTTTATTCAGTACCACTTCCCTGGTGATTGTAACTTCACCAAGTTCCTCTCTTCCTTCCACCTCCTGATTTACTGCTATTACTGAAATATTTTGTGTATCCTCTAGTGAAGACAGAAGCCAAATATTTGTTCATTACAACCACCATTTCCTTATTATCGACTATGAACCCCCATTCTCATTCTCTAAAGGACCAACACTCACTTTACTTACACTTTTCCTTTTTAAATACCTATAGAATCTCTTGCTCTCCGTTTTTACATTTCCAGCTAATTTGCTGTCAAAATCTAATTTATTTTCCCCTGATTAACCTTTTAGTTATTCACTGCCGTTCATTATATTCTGACCAATCATCTGACCTGCCACTCGTCTTTACACAATTATATGCTTTTTCCTTAAGATTGAGGCTATCCTTAACTTCTTTAGTTAACAATGGATGGTGGGTCCTCCCCTTGGAATTTTACTTTACTGGAGGAATATACTTAATTTGAGTATTCTGAAATATCCCCTTAAATGTCTGCTACTGCTTCTCTTTAGATCTATCTCCTAGCCTAGTAACCCAGTTCAATTCAGCTAGCTCAGTTCAATTCAGCTAGCTCAGCTTTCATGCTCACATAGTTGTCCTTATTTAAGTTTAAAATATTAGTCTTAGACCCACTCCTCTCACTTTCAAACTGGATGCAAAATTCAATCATATTGTGGTTGCTGCTACCTAGAGGTGCCTTAACTCTGAGGTCATTAATTAATTCAGTCGAATTACACAATACCAAATCTAATATAACCTGCTCGCTGGATGGTTCTAGAATGTACTGCTCTAAGAAACTATCTCAAAAGCATTCTATGCACTCCTCATCCAGGCTACTTTTACCAATCTGATTTTTTTTCCCAGTTTATATGTTGATTAAAATCCCCATTATTATTTCCATCCCTTTATCACAAGCACCCAATATTTCTTCTTGTCTACTTCATCCTACACTGTCATTATTGCTTCGGGGCCTGTACACAACTCCCACTAGTGACTTCTTTCCCTGACTATTCCTCATCGTCACCCAAACCGATTCTACATCCTGATCTCCTGAAGCAAGGTCATCTCTTAATATTATACCAATGCCATCCTTGATTAACAGTGAAACCCCTCCTCCTTTACCTAGCTTCCCATTCTTATTGAATGTTATATACCGCTCAATATTGAGGAACCAATCCTTGTTATCTTGCAGCCATGTCTCTGTAATGGCTGTTATATCATATTTCTTTACTTCACCGTGTGCTATCAGTTCCTCGACCTTGTTATGAATGCTATGTGCATTCACATACAGAGCCTTATATTTTTAACATCTAGTGTTGACTGTTGGTGTGTTCTTCGGTTTTTTCTCTCTGAGCCTTCCCACCATTCACTGGTCTTCATTTCCCATATTACTATTCTGCTCTCTTGCCTTGGCACCACCCCTTGATTTGTTACATCTACCCAAGCTTGATCCCTCTAACCCTTTGTTTTGTTCAAAGCCCTCTCTACTTCCCTAGTTATGCAGTTTGCTAGAACACTGGTCACAGCACGTTTCAGGTGCAGACCATCAGAATGGCACAGCCCCCAATTCCCCAGTAATGATGCCAGTGCCCCACGAACTGAATCCCACTTCTCCCACACCAGTCTGTGGGGGTCTAAGTTTCACTGTATATCTCTCAATTCCCTAGTCTACAATTTAACTCTCTCAGTTTCTGATTTTGAGTATATCTGTACCTGTCTTATGTGAGAACCGTCTTATTCTGTACCTTTCAGCTTTTCGTGTGTCTCTGTGTCTGGCTTGTACTTTGTCCCCATCAGTTTAAGGCATATGAGTGTGGATTTGACTGTTAATATTACGTTCTCGGGAATATGAGTGGGGGTTTACACTTCATCTTTGATTGTCCAGTAGGCCAATTTAAGGTTTAAGCTGTGCCCTTAAATTTCTAATGTGTAGCTGTGGTTTTTACCCTGTCACTGTCACTATCTGTTTTAAGAGTAAAGGGTACATTCTGTTTTTTGACTGTGGATTTTTCCCCACATCTCTACATTGTCTCAGATGTGAATGTGATTTTTAATCTTTACATGCCAGTTTCTGACATATGGCTCTGAGGTTTAATTTATACATGTCATTCTCTGGTATGTGACTGCCAATTTTATACTGAAACTGTCAGTTTCCTTTACCTGTTTGCGAGTTTTAGTTGGTATGTCAGTATCCAGAATATAAATCTTCTTCCTTATGTGTATGTTTTGCTCTATCTGTGTCAGTGTCTGAAGTGCCAATTGTTAGGTTTTCTTTGTACCTGTCAATCTCTGTTACGGATGAGAGACTTTCACTCTCTAACTATAAATATCTTGCAATTCACTATTGATAACACTCTGTGTCTGTCAGTCTCTGGTAGTTAAGTGTGGCTTTTATATTTCAACTCCTAATTTCTGATATGTGAATGGCGATTTTAATCTGTACCTTTTGGTTTCCAGTGTGCGAGTCTGTGTTTCAATCTGTATCTGCCAGTTTCTCATATGTGAGGATGGCATTGATTCTGTACCTGTTACTTTCTGAAATGTGTGAAGGTTTTAATCTCAGAGATACAGCACCAAAACAAGCTCACAAATCCACACCACCCATATAAACTAATACTACATTAATCCCATTCTTCCTCACACATCACCTCCATTCTCCCACCACCTACCTTCACGTGGAGCATTTTTTTTTTTACAATGGCCAATTTACATATTAACCGACAAGTCTTTGGCATGTGGGAGAAAACCAGAGCACCTGGAGCAGACCCACACAGTCACAGGGAGAACTTGCAAACTCCACACAGGCAGTACCCAGAACTGGCAGTACCCAGAACTGAACCTAGGTTGCTAGAATTATGAAGGGCTCTGCGGTACTAACCACTGTGCCACTGTCAGTGTCTGGGAGCTGAATGTGGGTTTATTCTGGATCTTTCAATCTTTGGAATTTGAGTACGTGTTTTACCCTATACCTTTCAGCTTCTGTTAAGTGAATATGGGATTACATCTGTACCTGCCCATTGATAGTAAATTAATATCTGTTTTAGTCTGTCCCTGGCAGTTTATGGAAAATTTAAGGTGGTTTATTTCTCTACCTGCCAGATTCTGATATGTGACTTTTGTTTTATTCTGTACCTGTTATTTTCTACGATATGCTTCTGTTTTTTGATCTGTATCTGTCAGTTGCTGTTACTTGAGTGAGTTTTACTTTGCACCAGTTGATTTCTGGTATGTGAGTATCAGTTTTAAGTTGTACCTGTGAAGTTAAGGTATGACAGTGTGGGTTTATTCTGTATCTTTCAAACTCTAGTTTGTCATATGGGTTTTTTCTCGGAATCTGTTGATTTCTGGTCTGTAAGTTTGCATTTTAATCTGCATCTTACAGTTCCTGAATGGTGTACGTGTGCACAATTCCTTTTACTGCAGCTATTAATGTCTGCTACATGAGTATGTGTAATGTGTGAAGACCAAGGCAAAATATTGGTATAAATTATTTGCCATTTTCCTCATCCCCATTATCAGTTCTCCAGTTGCATCCTCCAAGGTCCCCACACTCACTTTAGCTACTCTCGTTCTTTTTATATAACCGGAGAAGATCTCACTGTTCATTTGTATATTTCCGGCCAATTTAGAGTCATAGAGTCGTATAGCGTAGAAACAGGCCCTTCGGCCCACCGCGTCCATGCCGACCATAATGCCTATCTATACTAATCCCACCTGCCTGCATTAATTCCATATCCCTCCATGCTTTGCTCATTCAAGTACCTGTCCAGATGCCTCTTAAATGTTGCTACTGTTCCTGCCTCCACCACTTCCTCGGGCAGCTCATTCCAGATATCCAGTATTCTTTGTGTGAAAAATTTACCCCTTTGATTCCCTTCAAACTTCCTCCCTTTCACCTTAAATCTATGCCCTCTAGTTTTCGTCACCCCTACCATGGGAAACAGACTCTGGCTATCTACCCTATCTACGCCTCTCATAATTTTATGTACGTCTATCATGTCCCCTCTCAGCCTCCTTTGCTCCAGGGAAAGAAGACCCAGCCTATCCAATCTCTCTTCATAACTCAAACCCTCCAAACCAGGCAACATCCTTGTGAATCTTTTCTGCACCCTCTGCAGCTTAATCACATCTTTCCTGTAGTGCGGTGACCAGAACTACACACAGTACTCCAAATGCGGCCTAATTTACTGGCAGAATCAATTTTCCCTCTCTTTATTAGCTTTTTAGTCGTCCGCTGCTGACTCCTAAAATATTCCCAATCTCCTGGCCTACCACTTGTTGTTTGCCTCTTTGTATGCCTTAGTTTTTAATTGGATATTCTCCTTGACAGCATTTATTAACCACAGATGGTTCATCCTTCTCTTTTTGACTGGGATAAATTTTTGCTCAGCATTATGAAATATCTGTTTAAATGTCTCCCACTGCTCATCCACTGACCTTCCCCTTAGTCCATTTTCCAAGCCCGCTTTAGACAACTCTTTCTTCATACCACAGCAATTGCCCTTGTTTAAGTTGAGGAAACTGGTTTGAGACCCGAGTTGCTCGCCCTCAAACTGAATTTGAAATTCTACCATGTAATGATCACTACCCGCTCAGACGATCCTTATCTATGATATCTCTTGTTAATGCTACCTCATTACACATTACTAGATCGAAAATAGCCTGTTTCCTGGGTAGGTTCTCCAATGAATTGATCCAGGTATCAGTCCTTGATGCACTCTACAAATTCATATTCTATGTTATCTCTGCCAATCTGATTTGTCCAGTCAATATGCAGATTAAAATCACTCATGTCAATTCTACCGCCCTTCTGACACGGCTCCATTATTTCCGGATTTATACTTTGTCTGACAGTAAAACAACTCTTCGGGGGCCTATAGACGACTCTCGTTCGTGACTTCTTCCCTTTTGCTATTCCTTATTTCCACACAAATTGATTCCACATCATGATCTATTGCACCTATTTCACTACTCAACACCGCACTGATACCTTCCTTTATTAACAAAGCTACCCCACCTCCTTTTCCTTTTTGCCTACTTTTCCAGAGCATTGTATACACTTGAATATTGAGTTTCCAGTCTTGGTCACCCTGCAACTACGTCTCTGTAATAGCTATCAAGTCACATTCATTTATTTCTATTTGTGCCGCCAACTGATCTATCTTGTTACAAATGCTGTGTGCATTCAGATAAAGAGGCTTTGACTTTTTATCATCATTATTCATTCTGGTTCAAATTTCTGCTGAACTCTGCTGCTTATATTAGCTGCACCTTCCTGTCATACTTTGATTACCGTTTGCCTCTTCACTATTTTGCACCTCAGTTCTGTCGTTCCTTTTTGATTTTTTTAACTTCCCTTCAATTGAACACCCCCTCCCCCCACCCCACACTAATTATTTAATGTCCTATCTACAACCATAGTTATATGATTCGCCAGGACATTGGTCCCAGCATGGTCCAAATGAAGCCTGTCCCAGTGGAACAGCTCTCTCCTTCCCCAGTACTGGTGCCAGTGCCCCAGGAATTGGAACCCATTTCTCCCACACCAATCTTTGAGCCATACGTTTACCTCTATAATCTGATTTACCCTACGCCAATTTGCACATTGCTCTGGTAGCATTCTGGAGAGTATTACCTTTCTGGGTCTGCTTTGTAATTTAGCCCCGAGCTGCTCATAGGCCCTCAGCAGAACCGGATTCCTTGTCCTACCGATGTGGGCCAAGACAGCTGGATCCTTCCCCTCCCACTCCAAGTTACTCTCCAGTCAAGAAGAGATGTAATTAACCTAGGCACCAGGTAGGCAATGCAGCCTTTGGGACTCCCTGTTATTGATGCCAGAGAATGGACTCTATTCCCCTAAATCTGCAATCCCCTATTACTAATCCCCCCACTTGAATAGCGCTCTGAACCACAGTGCTGTGGACAGTTTGCTCATCCTCCCCTACAGCCTGTGCCCTCGTCCACACAGGGAGCAAGAAGCTCATACCTATTGGATAAGGGCTAATGATATGTATATGAATGTGGGCCACATTCTGGACTTTCAGTCTCTGGTCCTTTGTGTGAATGGAGGGTTTATTCTGAATTTGAGAGTCTCTGGTGCTGAATGTGTGTTTGGAATGTATTCCTTATGTGTCTGTCTATGGGGGAGTATGTAAGTGTGGGAGACATTCTGTATCTGCCAGTATCTCTACTGTGCACACAGGATAGACACATTCAATATATGTAAGTTAATGATACTGTGTTTGTATATGTGATTCATTCCTGATCTGTGAGGCTCTGGCACCCTGGTTAAGTGTAGGATTCACTCTGCATCTATGTGTCTTTGTGCTGTATGTGAGTTGAAATCCTGCTGTATTCAGGACTTAATGTGTATCTCAGGCACTGTGTTGGCAACGCTTTGTTTAACACGTTAATGTATCAATATGTGTTTACTTGTGTTCACATTAAAATATGGATTAACAATATTTCAGTGCTGTAGGTTTTATTCAATTCTTGTTTGTGAGTTGCAGCTTTGTATCCAATTTGCAGCTCTGCAAAAACATTTGTGAATGACGATCTTTCAAATTTAGAGCATGACCTGATATGTAATGTCAAATTCCATCAGTTTGTAGAAAATGAATTAATCCTGTGTGTTGTTGTCTGACCCTTTGTGACATGTTTGGACTGCTGTGTAATTTGTAGTTCAGTTTATATTGTGGGGTATGTTATTGGGATTCATTCTGTAGCTTTCAATCAGATACATTTGTCTGTTCTGTTTAAGATTTGATATTTGAATTGTAGCCAAGGTGACACAGTGTATTTAAATCTGATACTGTGTGTTTTTGAACTGTGATTGATGTATCTACCAGTCAGTTGGAGTGAAATAGAAACAACTCCTATCTCTACTGCTCTGTTTGACTATTGAATTGATAATGTGTCTCTTGGGATCAGTGTGGGTCTGACTACTTATTTTGTTTGTTGCAGTGGAAATGACGACCTGACCGTGTCACTGTGCTTTGTGAGTGATACTGTACCTACTGCGTATTGGAACGAGCTGGATGCACGTTTTCTTCTGTCGAGGAGTCATGCCTTTCCTTCTGGTTCCTTCAAGTGTTTGCCTGCAGGAAAAGAAAGGCAACTCTTATACTTGAATAACAGCTGAGTGAGAAGACAGAAAAGTGATCAAAGTAATCTTTTCAATAATAATCATTCTGAACAATCACAAGAGGAAAGTTAACAACACAAGCAGTGTCAGTGTCTGAGTCCACTGCAGTACTGCAGAACTCTGCTTCTACTTGCCAGATATTTGGAGCGGTTTTGTAACAATTTTGTGACATTCAGAAACACCCCAAGCCCCGCACTGCTCCATGAATTGGAATACCCGATCGAGTAGCGACATTTGTGTAAGCCAGATTTCTATTTCCATGTCTCATTGTTCAACGGACAACAAGTAAGCACTGTTTAAAAAAGTGTCTTTAATCTTCTCACCTGGTCCCTTCAAAGCTGCCACATCTTTATTGTTCAGCCAGATTATCTGCTGTTCACAATCCAATAACAATAGTGAGAAACTGGATCTGAACCAGGACCATTCATTACTGAAGAAGGGTCACTGACCTGAAACATTAACTCTATTTCTCTCTCCAAAGATGTAAACAGACCTGCTGAGTATTTCCCACATTTCTTGTTTTTATTTCAGATTTCCAGCATCCACAGTATTTTGCTTTTTATTATAACATTCATTACTGTTTGGAGAGAGAAATCAGCAATGATTTTCAATAGTGAGTTCATCATATTCTGTCTCTCTCTCCCTGTCCAGACACTGCCTGAGAAAGACCTCTCCCTTCCCCCCCAGCTCACTCCATGTTCCAGGACCAGTTCCTGCTCCACAATGTACATTACAAACTGTCCCCCACTCCCGCTAAATGTACCCGGTAATCAATGCTAATCTATCAGCACATCGGCAGACGCGGGCCCAAATCTGTTGGACTGCTGTGAGCAGATACTGTTTGTTCACTTACCACAGGCTTGTAATGTCTCCATTTGCAGCTGATTTAAACAATCACAGTGACTGGTGCTCAGAGACAGAGCTGGGGGATGGGGTGCGCATGCGCTCTTCTCCGCGTTGTGACGTCATATTTGACAGGCCGAAATCGCACGTGAGCAGATCTCTGCAGCGAGAGCGGGAACAGGCGAGAGGAGCCGGGAGATAAAAGGAGCCGAAGCCAGAGACCAGAAGCAGCAGCGAGAGCCGCTCGGTTCTGTTCTGTGGACCTGCTTGACCAGCAAAAGGTGAAGTGTGATGTCACAGGAGAGCTGCTCAGTGATTGGTGGGTATTTCTTTCTTCCATTTGAGCAGTGGGAGTGGTGAGAGTGCGAGCCAGGGGGCAGCCGGGAAGGTAAGTTTCACTAGAAAGTACTTACCTCGTGATTGGGCGGACACGGACACGGGGACTGCTGGGTAAGTGAACTTATATATTCAGGCAGTGGCTAAACCTGAAACACTACACGTGTAGTGTCTCCCACCCATCCTCCTCCTCTAACCAAAAAAAAAGGACTCTTGTGTGGAGGGTTCGGTCAGGTAAGTTTTTTCCTTTATTTTTTAAAATCTCTTTTGTCAATTTAGAGTGGAGGGGATGGAAGCTCGGGCAGTTGCTTGCTGCTCTTACAGGATGTGGGAGGTACGGGTCACCACTTGTTTAATATTGGCAGGCATCAAGATCGGCGCAAGCTTGGAGGGCCGAATGGCCTGTTCCTGTGCTGTACTGTTCTTTGTTCTTTGAGGCAGTTCAGAGGAGGTTCACTGGACTGATTCCAGAGATGAAAGGTTTGTCTTATGAAGAGAGATTGAGCAGTTTAGGCCTTTGCTCTCTAGTGTTTAGAAGAATGAGGGGAGATCTAATTGAGGGATATATAAGATGATTAAGGGGATTGACAAAGTAGACAGAGAGGATGTTTCCTCATGTGAGGCAATCTAGAACGAGAGGCCATAGTTTCAGAATAAGGGGGAGCAGATTAAAAACAGAGATGAGGAGACATTACTTCTCTCAAAGGGTCGTGAGACTGTGGAA
Source organism: Heterodontus francisci (assembly GCF_036365525.1). Classification (NCBI taxonomy): domain Eukaryota; kingdom Metazoa; phylum Chordata; class Chondrichthyes; order Heterodontiformes; family Heterodontidae; genus Heterodontus; species Heterodontus francisci. The sequence goes on from NC_090415.1 coordinate 9,463,559, forward strand.
TTCACTACCCCACATTGTGCTGGATGACGGGACGTTGAGTAAAGTTAAGGAGGAGATGGTCAGATTTTCAATTAATAATGGGTTGAATGGTCATGGAGAACGGGAAGGAAAGTGGAGTTGAGGACGAAATGAGATCAGCCATGGTTGAATTGAATGGCGGGGCAGGTTTGAGGGGCTGAATTCTTCCTCCATTTCTCACCATCTCTTGCTCTCTCACTCTCACCTATTTTCTCTCAGTCTCTCCATCTCTCTATCACTCTCTCTTCATCTCTGTCCAATTGAGGAAATTCTTCCTCCATTTCTCTCCATCTCTTGCTCTCTCACTCTCACCTATTATCTCTCAGTCTCTCCATCTCTCTATGATTCTTTCAAGCTCAGTTCTTCCTCTCTCTCTTTTCTATTTCCGTCTCTATTACTTGCTCTCCAACTGTCTTGCTCTGTCTGTCCATGTTGGGTCACTTTCACAGTTTGGGACAGTTCTGGTGGTGCAGGGTCCCTTTAAGAGTCTGGTGCTGACCCCCTCCCCCACCCCATGGGGGATGGGGTCACAAGACGCCCAAACCGCGGCTGCGCGGAGGCTGGAAGCACTTTTTGACCCCTTGACCTCCAGACACGTGGGGCGAGGCAGCCAATGAGACCTCATTGACGCCCAGGCAGTAGGTGTCATCAGCCGCCATGTTTGCGTGACGTCACCAGCCGGCCACTTATTTCCGCAAACAGCAGCTGAAAGGAAAAGGAGAAGCGGCTTCAGCTTTCGATCTCAAGGGAGGAAAGTTGAACGTCTGAGCCGGGGGAGAATATAAAAAAGCGGCGGTTAACGCTCCTGTGGAGATGCGCATGTGCGGAGCATCTTCCCAGAGTGCAGCGCGGCCTGTTCCGCAGAAAGGGGCCGTTCCCCGTCGCGCGGCATTGTGGGAGCCGCAGGACGCCATTGCCCCCTCATTAACTCAGTCAAAATTAACTCATTCCCTTTCAGCTCTCTATCCCTTCTTTTCATATTGCAAGCTGATATGGGCTTTTTTGGCATTCATTACACCATCCCGGGTGTGATCAGATACTCTGTCCCTTCGTAATCGATTTCCCGTCCCTCCAACAGCTTGTGCTTGTTATTGGCTTTTCTCCTACTGAAATGGTTGCTGAATTTGTTGGTCTTTTTCTCCTGGCTTCATAGCTAACCCTCTCTCCCTCTGTCTCTCTCCTAGTGTCAGAGATAGCAGGAGGGAGAGAGAGAGGAAGACGGAGAAAGACACAAAGAACAACCCCAGCTTCTCCAATCTATCCACGTAACGGAAGTCCCTCATCCCTGGTATCTTGCTCGTGAATCTTTTATGTATCCTCTCTAAAGCCCCCACATCCTTCCGAAAGTATGGTGTCCAGAATTGGACACAATACTAGATGAGGATGAAGCAGTGTTTTATAAAGCTTCATCATAACCTCCTTGCTTTTATACTCTCAGTGTCTATTTACAAAGCCTGTATCCCATCTGCCTTTTAACCACTTTCTCAACTCGCCCTGCCACCTTCAATTTGTGCACAGACATCCCCAGGTCTCTCTGTTCCTGCACCCACTTCCTTCTCTTCTGAGGTTCCCATGACAGAGAGGGACAGAAGGACAGAGAGGTCTAGAAATAAGGAGGGAGAGAGAGAGCAAACAAACAGGAAACACATATGGGAACACCACCACCTGCAAGTTTCCCTTCCAGTCTCACACCATCCTGACTTGGAACTATATCACCATTCCTTCACTGTCACTAGGTCAAAATCCTGGATCTCACTTCCTAACAGCACTGTGGGTGTATCTACCCCACATGGACTGCAGCGGTTCAAGAAGGTTCAACAGCAATTCGTGATGGACAATAAAATGCTGGCATAGCCAATAATGCACACATCCAACAAATGAATAAAAAATAATAACAATTTGGCACCAAGTCACTAAAGGGGAGACCACTGGAGGGACAGAGAGAGAAGGAGAGAGATGGAGTGACAGGGAGGGAAGGACAGATGGAGGGATAGAGAGAGAGAGTGACAGAGAGAGAGGCAGAGACAGAGATAGAAGGAGAAAGATGGAGAGACAGAGAGGGAAAGACAGATGGAGGGAGAGAGAGAGAGACAGAGATAGAAGGAGAGAGAGGGAGTGTCAGGAAGGGAAAGACAGATGGAGGGACAGAGTGAGAGACAGACAGAGAAGGAGAGAGATGGAGTGTCAGGGAGGGAAAGACAGATGGAGGGATAGAGAGAGAGAGAGAGAGGCAGAGATAGAAGAAGAGAGAGGGAAAGACAGAGAGACACAGATAGATGGACAGAGAGGGAAAGACAGATGGAGGGACAGAGATGGAAAGACAGATGGAGGAACAGAGAGAGATACAGAGATAGGAGAGAGAGGGAGTGTCAGGGAGGGAAAGACAGATGGAGGGACAGAGTGAGAGACAGAGAGAGAAGGAGAGAGAGGGACTGTCAGGGAGGAAAAGACAGATGAAGGGTCAGAGTGTTCGGTGCTGTATCACTCTGTGACTCTAAGTACTCCAGATGAGCCTCACCAAGGCCTTGTATAACTGCAGTAAGACATCTGTGCTCCTGTACTCAAATCCTCTTGCAACGAAGGCCAACATACCATTTTCCTTCCTAATTGCTTGCTGCACCTGAATGCTTGCTTTCAGCGACTGATGTCCAAGGACACCAGGTCTCGTTGCACCTCCCCCTTTCCCTATCTATCACTATTCAGATAATAATCTGCTTTACTGTTTTATAACCAAAGTGGATAATTTCACTTTTATCCTATTTATATTTCATCTGCCACACAGTTGCCTACTCACCCAACTTGTCCAAATCACATTGGAGCCTTTTGCATCCTCCTCACAGTTCACAATCCCCCCCCAAACCCCACCCCCAGCTCTGTGTCATCTGCAAACCTGGAAATGTTACATTTACTTCCCTCACCCAAGTCTGTAAGATATATTGTGAATAGCTGGGGCTCAAGCACAGTTTCCTGCAGTACCCCACTGGACCCTCCCTGCCACCCAGAAATATACCCATTTATTCCTGCTCTGTTTCCTGTCTGTCAACTAATTCCCAATCCCTGCCAGTATATTACCCCCAATCCCATGTGCTTTAATTTTGCACACTAACCTCTTATGTGGGACCTTGTCAAAAGCCTTCTGAAAATCTAAATGCACCACATCCACTAGTTCTCCATTATCGAGTCTGCTAGTTACATCCTCAAAAAATTCCAGTGGATTTGTTAAGCATGACTTCCCTTTCGTAAAACTATCACATCCTTTATAATCGACTCCAGCATTTTCCCCACGACTGATGTAAGGTTCTGTCTGTAATTCCTTTTTTTTTCTCTCCCTCCTTGTTTTAAATAGTGGGGTTACATTTTCCACCCTCCAATCTTTACGAACTGCTCCAGAGTCTACAGAATTTTGGAATATCCGGTACTTCATATGTATCTCAGGCATTGTGGTGACAACTCTTTGTTTCACACGTTAATGTATCAATATGTGTTTACTTGTGTTTAATTTAAAATATGGATTAACGATGTTTTATTGCTGTAGGTTTTATTCAATTCTTGTTTGTGAGTTGTGGCTTTTTATCCAATTTGTATCTCTGCAAAAGCAATTGTGAATGACAATCTTTCAATTTTAGAGTATGACCCGACATGTAATGTCAAATTCCATCGGTTTGTAGTAAATAACTAATCCTGTTTGTTTATGTCTGACCCTTGGTGACATGTTTACACTGGTGTGTAATTTGTAGCTCAGTTTATATTGTGGGGTATGTTATTGGGATTCATTCTGTAGCTTTCAATCAGGTACATTTTGTCTGTTCTGTTTAAGATTTGGTATTTGAATTGTAGCCAAGGCGACACAGTGTATTTAAATCAGATAATGTGTGTGTTTTTGGACTGTGATTCATGTATCTACCAGTCAGTTGGAGAGAAATAGAAACAAATACTATCTCTATGCTCTATTTGACTATTGGATTGATAATGTGTCTCTTTGGGATCAGTGTGGGTCTGACTACTTCTTTTGTTTGTTACAGTGGAAATGACGACCTGACTGTGTCACTGTGCTTTGTGACTGATACTGTACCTAATATGTGTTGGAACGAGCTGGAGGTACTTTTCCATCTATTGATGAGTCATGACTTTCATTCTGGTTTCTTCGAGTGTTTGCCTGGCAGAAAAAAAAGGTAACTCTTACACTTGAAGAACAGGTGAGTGAGAAGACACAAAAGTGATCAATGTAATATTTTCAATAATAATCATTCTGAGCAATCACAAAAGGAAAGTTCACACATAAGCAGTGTCAGTGTCTGAGTCCACTGCAGTACTGCAGCACTCTGCTTCTGTTTCCCAGGTATTTGGAGCAGTTTTACAGAAATTTTGTGACATTCAGAAACAACCCATGCCAGCACTGCTCAATGACCCGGACGACTCAATGGAGAAGTGACATTTGCACAAGCCAGAGTTCTATTTCCATGTCCAATTGTTCAATGGACAAGAAGTAATAACTGTTTAAAAAAGTGTCCTTAATCTCCTCACCTGATCCTGCAATAGACAGTCTTTGAAAATCTGCCGTGTCTTCATTATTCAGCCATTTTTTTTCGCCATTCATAGAGAGATACAGTACCTAAACAGGCCCTTCAGCCCATCGAGTCCATGTTGACCACCAACCACCCATTTATACCAATCCTATATTAATTCCATTTTTCCCTCTAAAGTCCCCACTATTCTCCTCCAACATACCTACACCAGGGGCATTTTTTTTTTTTGCAATGGCTAGTTTCCCTATCAACTTACAAGTCTTTGGCATGTGGAAGGAAACCAGAGCACCTTCAATGTCTGCCACTGCTTCTCTATTGATTTATCTCCTAGCCTAGTAACCCAGTTCAATTCAGCTAGCTAAACTTTCATGCCCACATAGTTGTCCTTATTTAAGTTTAAAATACTCGTCTTAGACCCACTCCTCTCAATTTCAAACTGGATGCAAAATTCAGTCATATTGTGGTTGCTGCTACCTAGAGGTGCCTTTACACTGAGGTCATTAATTAATCCTGTCAAATTACACAATACCAAATCTAATATAACCTGGTTCCAGAATGTTCTGCTCGAAGAAACTATCTCAAAAGCATTATATGAACTCCTCGTCCAGGCTGCTGTAACCAATCTCATTTTTCCAGTTTATATGTTGAATAAAATCCCCATTTTTATTTCCATCCCTTTATCACAAGCACCCAAAATTTGATCTTGTATACTTCACCCTACATTGTCATTATTGCTCGGTGGCCAGTACACAACTCCTACTAGTGACTTCTTTCCCCGACTATTCCTCATTGTCACCCAAACCGATTCTACATCCTGATCTCCGGAACCAAGGTCATCTCTAACTATTGCACCAATGCCATCCTTGATTAACAGTGCAACCCCTTCACCTTTATCTAACTTCCTATTCTTCTTGAATGCTGTATATCCCTCAATATTCAGGACCCAACCATTGTTATCTTGTAACCATGTCTCTGTAATGGCTATTATATCATATTGATTTACTTCAATGTGCACTATCTGTTCCTCTACCTTGTTATGAATGCTATGTGCATTCACATACAGAGCCTTATATTTTTGTTATCTTTGTAACACCTCGTGTTGACTGTTGCTGTGTTCTTAGGTTTTTTTCTCTCTGTCCCTTCCACCATTCACTGGTCTTCATTTCCCACATTACTATTCTGCTCTCTTACCTTGACTCGACACCTTGATTTGTTGCACCTACCCAAGCTTGATCCCTCTACCCCTTTGTTTCGTTCAAAGCCCTCTCTGCTTCCCTAGTTATGCAGTTTGTCAGAAAACTGGTCCCAGCACATTTACCTCTCAATTCCCTAGTCTACAATTTATCTCTGTCAGTTTCTGATTTTGAGTGTGAGTAAATCTGTACCTGTTTTATGTGAGAACCGTCTTCTTCTGTATCTTTCAGATTTTGATGTGTCTGTGTGTCTGGCTTGTACTTTGTCCCCATCAGTTCAGAATATGAGAGTGTGGATTTGACTGTTAATATTACATTCTCGGGAATATGAGTGGGGGTTCACACTTCATCTTTGATTGTCTAGTAGGCCAATTTAAGGTTTAACCTGTGCCCTTAAATTTCTAATGTGTAGCTGTGGTTTTTATCCTGTCACTGTCACTATCTGTTATAAGAGTAAGGGGTACATTCTGGTTTTTGATTGTAGATTTTTCACCACATCTCGACATGGTCTCGGATGTGAATGTGATTTTTAATCTCTACATGCCAGTTTCTGACATATGGCTCTGAGGTTTAATTTGTACATGTCATTCTCTGGTATGTGACTGCCAATTTTATTCTGAACCTCTCAGTTTCCTTCACCTGCGTGCTAGTTTTAGTCGGTATCTGTCAGTATCTGGTATATGAATCTTCTTCCTTATGTGTATGTTTTGCTCTGTATTTGTCAGTGGCTGAAGTGCCAATTGTCAGGTTTTCTTTGTACCTGTCACTCTCTGTTATGCATCACAGACTTTCCCTCTCCAACTGTAAATTTCTTACAATTCACTGTGGATTTCTCTCTGTGTCTGTCAGTCTCTGGTAGTTAAGTGTGGTTTTTATATTTCATCTCCTAATTTCTGATCTGTGAATGGAGATTTTAATCTGTACCTTTTGGCTTCTAGTGTGCGAGTCTGTGTTTCAATCTGTATCTACCAGTTTCTCATATGTGAGGGTGGCATTTATTCTGTACCAGTTACTTTCTGAAATGTGTGAAGATTTCAATCTTTCCCTGTCAGTTTCTGGTATGTGAATGTGGGTTTATTCTGGATCTTTCAATCTTTGGAATTTGAGTACATTCTTTATCCTATACCTTTTTGCTTCTGTTAAGTGAATGAAGGATTAGATCTGTACCTGTCCATTGATAGTAAATGACTATCTGTTTTAGTCTGTACCTGGCAGTTTATGGCAAAGTAAGGTGGTTTATTTCTCTACCTGCCAGATTCTGATATGTGACTGTCGTTTTATTCTGTACCTGTTATTTTCTGTGATATGAATCTGGTTTTTGATCTGTATCTGTCAGTTACTGTTACTTGACTGAGTTTCACTTTGCACCAGTTGGTTTCTGGTATGTGAGTGTCAGTTTTAAGTTGTACCTGTAAAGTTAAGGTATGACAGTGTGGGCTTATTCTGTATCTTTCAAATACTAGTGTGTGATATGGGTTTTTTTTTTTCCTCTGAATGTTTCGATTTCTGGTCTGTTATTTTGTGTTCTTATCTGCATCTTACAGTTCCTTATAGGTGTCTGTGTGCACATTTCCTTTTTCTGCAGCTATTAACGTCTGCTACGTGAGTATGTGTAATGTGTGAAGACCAAGGCAAAATATTGGTATAAATTATTTGCCATTTCCCTGTTCCCCATTATCAGTTCTCCAGTTGCATCCTCTGAGGTCCCCTCACTCACTTTAGCTGATCTCGTTCTTTTTATATACCCGGAGAAGCTCTCGCTGTTTGTTTATATATTTCTTGTCAATTTACTGTCAGAATCAATGTTCCCCCTCTTTATTAACTTTTTAGTCATCCGTTGCTGATTCCTAAAATATTCCCAATTCCCTGGCCCACCACTAGTTTTTGCCTCTTTGTATGCCTTAGTTTTTGATTGGATATTCTCCTTGGCAGCTTTTATGAACCACAGATGGTTCATCCTTCTCTTTTTGACTGGGATAAATTTTTGCTGAGCATTATGAAATATCTGTTTAAATATCTGCCACTGCTCATCCACTGACCTTCCCCTTAGTCCATTTTCCCAGCCTGCTTTAGACAACTCTTTCTTCATACCACAGCAATTGCCCTTGTTTAAGTTGAGGACACTGGTTTGAGACCCGAGTTGCTCGCCCTCAAACTGAATTTGAAATTCTACCATGTTGTGATCACTACCCCATAGAGGATCTTTAACTACAATATCTCTTGTTAATCCTACCACATTACACATTACTAGATCTAAAATAGCCTGTTCCCGGGTATGTTCTGCAATGTATTGATCGAAGTAACAGTCCCTGATGCACTCGACAAATTCACCTTCCATATTACCTCTGCCAATCTGATTTGTCCAGTCAATATGCAGATTAAAATCATTCGTGACTATTGTAGCACCCTTCTTACACGGCTCCATTATTTCCGGATTTATACTTTGTCCGACAGTGAGACAGCTCTTCGGGGGCCTATGGATGACTCCCACCCGTGACTTCTTCCCTTTGCTATTCCTTATTTCCACCCAAACTGATTCCACATCATGATCTATTGCACCTATTTCACTACTCAACACCGCACTGATACCTTCCTTTATTAACAAAGCTACCCCACCTCCTTTTCCTTTTTGCCTATTTTTCCAGAGCATTGTATAACCTTGAATATTGAGTTTCCAGTCTTGGTCACCCTGCAAGTACATCTCTGTAATAGCTATCAAGTCACATTCATTGAGTTGTATTTGTGCTGCCAACTGATCTATCTTGTTACAAATGCTGTGTGCATTCAGATAAAGAGGCTTTGACTTTTTATCATTATTATTCATTCTGGTTCTAATTTCTGTTGAACTCTGCTGCTTATATTAGCTGCACCTTCCTGTCATACTTTGATTACCGTTTGCCTTTTCACTACTCTGCACCTCCGTTCTCTCGTTCCTTTTTGATTTTTTAAACTTCCCTTCAATTGAACGCCACCCCCCACCCCACACTAATAAATTTAAAGTCCTATCTACAACCCTAGTTATATGATTCGCCAGGACATTGGTCCCAGCATGGTCCAAATGAAGCCTGTCCCAGTGGAACAGCTCTCTCCTTCCCCAGTACTGGTGCCAGTGCCCCAGGAATTGGAACCCGTTTCTCCCACACCAATCTTTGAGCCATACGTTTACCTCTATAATCTGATTTACCCTACGCCAATTTGAACATTGCTCTGGTAGCATTCTGGAGAGTATTACCTTTCTGGTTCTGCTTTTTAATTTAGCCCTGAGCTGCTCATAGGCCCTGAGCAGAACCGGATTCCTTGTCCTACTGATGTGGACCAAGACAGCTGGATCCTTCCCCTCCCACTCCAAGTTACTCTCCAGTCAAGAAGAGATGTCGTTAATCTTGGCACCAGGTCGGCAACACAGCCTTTGGGACTCCCTGTTATTGATGCCAGAGAATGGAATCTATTCCCCTAAATCTGCAATCCCCTATTACTAATCTCCCCATTGAATATCGCTCTGACCACGGTGCTGTGGACAGTTTGCTCATCCTCCCTGCAGCCTGTGCCCTCGTCCACACAGGGAGCAAGAAGCTCATACCTATTGGATAAGGGCTAATGATATGTATATGAATGTGGGCCACATTCTGGACTTTCAGTCTCTGGTCCTGTGTGTGAATGTAGGGTTTATTCTGAAGTTACTAATACTGTGTTTTTATACTGTGATTCATTCTCAATCTCTGAGACTCTGGTTCTATTTAAGTGTAGGATTCATTCTGCATCTATGTGTCTACGTGCTGGATGTGAGTGTGGGATCTTGCTGGATTCAGAAACAGAGAAAATAGGGACAGGAGTAGGTCATTTGACCCTGTGGGCGAGCTCCGCCATTCAAATAGGGATCATGGCTGTTTGTCTAATTCAGTGCCCTGTTCCCACATTCTCCCCACATCAGTTGATCACATTGGCATTAAGAAATATATCTATTTCCTTCTTGAATATATCTAATAACTCGGCCTCCACTGCCTTTTGCGGTAGAGAATTCCACAGGTTCACCACCCTCTGAGTGAAGAAATTTCTCCTCAACTCAGTTCTAAATGGCATACCCCGTATCCTGAGACTGTGACCCCTGGTTCTGGACTCCCCAGCCATCGGGAACATCCTCCCTGCATCCAGCATGATTAGTCCTGTTAGAATTTTATAGGTTTCTATGAGATCCCCTCTCATTCTTCTGAACTAAAGTGAATATAGGCCTCCTCGACCCAATCTCTCCTCATCTGTCAATCCTGCCATCCAGGAAACAAGGCTAGAACAACCTTCCTAAGACAAAGAGACCAAAACTGCACACAATACTCCAGATGAGTCTCACCAAGACCCTGTATAACTGCAGTAAAACATCCTTGCTCAAATCCTCTTGCAATGAAGGCCAACATACCATTCACCTTCCAAACTGCTTGCTGCACCCGAATACTTACTTTCACCCAGGTCTCGTTGCACCTCCCCCTTTCCCAATCAATCACTATTCAGATAATAATCTGCTTTTCTGATTTTAAAACCAAAGTGCAAAACCTCACTTTTATCCACTTTATATTTCATCTGCCACGCATTTGCCTACTCACCTACCTTGTCCAAATCACATTGGGGGCCTCTTTGCATCCTCCTCACAGCTCACAATCCCACCCAAACCCCACCCCCAGCTCTGTGTCATCTGCAAACCTGGAAATGTTACATTTATTTCCCTCACCCAAGTCATTCAGATATATAGTGAATAGTTGGGGCCCAAACACAGATCCCTGCAGTACCCCACTGGTCCCTGCCTGCCACCCTGAAAAAGACCCATTTAATCCTAATCTCTGCTTCCTGTCTGTCAACTAATTCCCAATCCCTGCCAGTAGTCTGCTGGTTACATCCTCAAAAAATCCAGTGGATTTGTTAAGCATGACTTCCCTTTCGTAAAACCCATGCTGACTTTGCCCAAACCTGTTTATATTTTCTAGGTGTTCTACTATCACATCCTTTATAATCGGCTCTAGGTGTTCTGCTATCACATCCTTTATAATAGACTCTAGGTGTTCTGCTATCACATCCTTTATAATAGACTCTCGGTGTTCTGCTATCACATCCTTTATAATACACTCTAGGTGTTCTGCTATCACATCCTTTATAATAGACTCTAGGTGTTCTACCATCACATGCTTTATAATAGACTCCAGCAGTTTCCCCACTACCAATGTCCGGCTCCCTGGTCTGCAGTTCCCTGTGTTTTCTCCCCTCCTTGTTTTAAATAGTGGGGTTCCATTTGCCACCCTCCAATCTGTACGAACTGCTCCAGAGTCTACAGAATTTTGGAATATTCGGTACTTCATATGTATCTCAGGCATTATGATGGCAACTCTTCGGTTAACACCTTAACGGATCAATATGTGTTGACTTGTGTTTAATTTAAAATATGGATTAACAATATTTTATTGCTGCAGGTTTTATTCAATTCTTGTTTGTGAGTTGCAGCTTGGTATCCAATTTGTATCTCTGCAAAAGAAATTGTGAATGATGATCTTTCAATTTTAGAACATGACCTGATTTGTAATGTCAAATTGCATCTGTTTGTAGAAAATGAATTAATCCTGTATGTTGTTGTCTGACCCTTAGTGACATGTTTGAACTGCTGTGTAATTTGTAGCTCAGTTTATATTGTGGGGTATGTTATTGGGATTCATTCTGTAGCTTTCAATCAGGTACATTTTGTCTGTTCTGTTTAAGATTTGGTATTTGAATTGTAGCCAAGGTGACACAGTGTATTTAAATCTGATAATGTGTGTGTTTTTGAACTGTAATTGATATCCAACCAGTCAGTTGGAGTGAATTAGAAACGACTACTATCTCTAATGCTCTGTTTGACTATTGAATTGATAATGTGTCTCTTGGGATCAGTGTGGGTCTGACTACTTCTTTTGTTTGTTACAGTGGAAATGACGACCTGACCATGTCACTGTGCTTTGTGAATGATACTGTACCTACTGTGTATTGGAACGAGCTGGATGCATGTTTTCTTCTGTCGAGGAATCACGACTTTGATTCTGGTTCCTTCAAGTCTTTGCCTGCAGGAAAAGAAAGGCAACTCTTATACTTGAATAACAGCTGAGTGAGAAGACAGAAAAGTGATCAATGTAATCTTTTCAATAATAAACATTCTGAACAATCACAAAAGGAAAGTTAACAACACAAGTAGTGTCAGTGTCTGAGTCCACTGCAGTACTGCAGAACTCTGCTTCTACTTGCCAGGTATTTGGAGCGGTTTTATAACAATTTTGTGACATTCAGAAACACCCCAAGCCCCGCACTGCTCCATGAATTGGATTGCCCGATCGAGTAGTGACATTTGCGTAAGCCAGATTTCTATTTCCATGTCCCATTGTTCAACGGACAACAAGTAAGCACTGTTTAAAAAAGTGTCCTTAATCTTCTCACCTGGTCCCTTCAAATCTGCCGCATCTTTATTGTTCAGCCATTTTCTTCTTCTATTCACTATCCAATAACAATAAATAGTGAGATACTGGATCTGAACCAGGAACATTCATTACTGAAGAAGGGTCACGGACCTGAAATATTAATTCTATTTCTCTCTCCAAAGATGTAAACAGACCTGCTGAGTATTTCCAAGATTTCTGGTTTTTATTTCAGATTTCCAGCATCCGCAGTATTTTGCTTGTTTATAACATACATTACTGTTTGGAGAGAGAAATCAGCAATGATTTTCATTTCAGATGGGCAGCACAGTGGCGCAGTGGTTAGCACCGCAGCCTCACAGCTCCAGCGACCCGGGTTCAATTCTGGGTACTGCCTGTGTGGAGTTTGCAAGTTCTCCCTGTGTCTGCGTGGGTTTTCTCCGGGTGCTCCGGTTTCCTCCCACAGCCAAAAGACTTGCAGGTTGATAGGTAAATTGGCCATTATAAATTACCCCGAGTATAGGGAGGTGGTAGGGGAATATAGGGACAGGTGAGGATGTGGTAGGAATATGGGATTAGTGTAGGATTAGTATAAATGGGTGGTTAATGGTCGGCACAGACTCGGTGGGCCAAAGGGCCTGTTTCAGTGCTGTATCTCTAAAAAAAAATATAGTGAGTTCATCATATTCTGTCTCTCTCTCCCTGTCCAGACACTGTCTGAGAAAGACCTCTCCCTTCCCCCACCGGCTCACTTCATGTTCCGGGACCAGCTCCTGCTCCACAATGCACATTACAAACTGTCCCCCACTCCCGCTGAATGGACCCGGTAATCAATGCTAATCTATGAGCACATCGGCAGACGCGGGCCCAAATCTGTTGTACTGCTGTGAGCAGATACTGTTTGTTCACTTACCCCAGGCTTGTAATGTCTCCATTTGCAGCTGATTTAAACAATCACAGTGAATGGCACTCAGAGACAGAGCTGGGGGATGGGGTGAGCATGCGCTCTTCTCCGCGTTATGACGTCATATTCGACAGGCCGAAATCGCGCGTGAGCAGATCTCTGCAGCGAGAGCGGGAACAGGCGAGAGGAGCCGGGAGATAAAAGGAGCCGAAGCCAGAGACCAGAAGCAGCAGCGAGAGCCGCTCGGTTCTGTTCTGTGGACCTGCTTGACCAGCAAAAGGTGAAGTGTGATGTCACAGGAGAGCTGCTCAGTGATTGGTGGGTATTTCTTTCTTCCATTTGAGCAGTGGGAGTGGTGAGAGTGCGAGCCAGGGGGCAGCCGGGAAGGTAAGTTTCACTAGAAAGTACTTACCTCGTGATTGGGCGGACACGGACACGGGGACTGCTGGGTAAGTGAACTTATATATTCAGGCAGTAGCTAAACCTGAAACACTACACGTGTAGTGTCTCCCACCCATCCTCCTCCTCTAACCAAAAGAAAAGGACTCTTGTGTGGAGGGTTCGGTCAGGTAAGTTTTTTTCTTCATTTTTTAAAATCTCTTTTGTCAATTTAGAGGGGAGGGAATGGAAGCTCGGGCAGTTGCATGCTCCTCTTACAGGATGTGGGAGGTAAGGGTCACCACTTGTTTAATATAGGCAGGCATCAAGATCGGCGCAGGCTTGGAGGGCCGAATGGCCTGTTCCTGTGCTGTACTGTTCTTTGTTCTTTGAGGCAGTTCAGAGGAGGTTCACTAGACTGATTCCAGATATGAAAGGTTTGTCTTATGAAGAGAGATTGAGCAGTTTAGGCCTTTGCTCTCTAGTGTTTAGAAGAATGAGGGGAGATCTAATCGAGGGATATATATGATGATTAAGGGGATTGACAAAGTAGACAGAGAGGATGTTTCCTCATGTGAGACAATCTAGAACGAGAGGCCATAGTTTCAGAATAAGGGGGAGCAGATTTAAAACAGATGAGGAGACATTACTTCTCTCAAAGGGTCGTGAGACTGTGGAATTCACTACCCCACATTGTGCTGGATGACGGGACGTTGAGTAAAGTTAAGGAGGAGATGGTCAGATTTTCAATTAATAATGGGTTGAAGGGTTATGGAGAACGGGAAGGAAAGTGGAGTTGAGGACGAAATGAGATCAGCCATGGTTGTATTGAATGGCGGGGCAGGTTTGAGGGGCTGAATTCTTCCTCCATTTCTCACCATCTCTTGCTCTGTCACTCTCTCCCTCACCTGTTTTCTCTCAGTCTCTCCATCACTCTCTCTCCATCTCTTGCTCTGTCACTCTCTCCCTCTCACCTGTTTTCTCTCAGTCTCTCCATCACTCTCTCTCCATCTCTGTCCAATTGAGGAGATTCTCCCTCCATTTCTCACCATCTGTTGCTCTCTCACTCTCACCTATTTTCTCTGTCTCTCCATCTCTCTATGATTCTTTCAAGCTCAGTCCTTCCTCTCTCTCTCCCCATCACTCTCTCTTTTCTATTTCCGTCTCTATTACTTGCTCTCCAACTGTCTTGCTCTGTCTGTCCATGTTGGGTCCTTTTAAGAGTTTGGGACAGTTCTGGTGGTGCAGGGTCCCTTTAAGAGTCTGGTGCTGACCCCCTCCCCCTCCCCCTGCCCCTCCCCCACCCCGGGGGGTGGGGTGACAAGTCGCCTAAACCGCGGCTGCGCAGAGGCTGGAAGCACTTTTTGACCCCTTGACCTCCAGACACGTGGGGCTAGGCAGCCAATGAGACCTCATTGAAGCCACAGCGGGAGGCGGTGTCATCAGCCGCCATGTTTCCGTGACGTCACCCGCCTGCTACTTATTTCCGCAAACAGCAGCTGAAAGGAAAAGGAGAAGCGGCTTCAGCTGTCGATCTCAATGGGGGAAAGTTGAACGTCTGAGCCGGGGTAGAATATAAAAAAGCGGCATTTAACGCTCTTGTGGAGATGCGCATGTGCGGAGCATCCTCCCAGAGTGCAGCGCGGCCTGTACCGCAGAAAGGGGCCGTTCCCAGTCGCGCGGCATTGTGGGAGCCGCAGGACGCCATTGCCCCCTCATTAACTCAGTAAAAATTAACTCATTCCCTCTCAGCTCTCTATCCCTCCTTTTCACATTGCAGGCTGACATGGGCTTTTTTGGCATTCATTACACCATCCTGGGTGTGATCAGATACTCTGTCCCTTCGTAATCGATTTCCCGTCCCTCCAACAGCTTGTGCTTGTTATTGGCTTTTCTCCTCCTGAAATGGTTGCTGAATTTGCTGGTCTTTTTCTCCTGGCTTCATAGCTAACCCTCTCTCCCTCTGTCTCTCTCCTAGTGTCAAAGATAGCATGAGGGAGAGAGATTGGAAGACGGAGAAAGACACAGAGAACAACCCCAGCTTCTCCAATCTATCCACAAAACTGAAGTCCCTCATCCCTGGAACCTTGCTCGTGAATCTTTTATGCATCCTCTCTAAAGCCCCCACATCCTTCCTAAAGTATGGTGTCCAGAATTGGACACAATACTAGATGAGGATGAAGCAGTGTTTTATAAAGCTTCATCATAACCTCCTTGCTTTTATACTCTCAGCCTCTATTTACAAAGCCTGGATCCCATATGCCTTTTAACCACTTTCTCAACTAGCCCTGCCACCTTCAATTTGTGCACAGACATCCCCAGGTCTCTCTGTTCCTGCACCCACTTCCTTCTCTTCTTAGGTTCCCATGACAGAGAGGGACAGAAGGATAGGGAGGTCTAGAAATAAGGAGGGAGAGAGAGAGCAAACAAACAGGAAACACATATGGGAACACCACCACCTGCAAGTTTCCCTTCCAGTCTCACACCATCCTGACTTGGAACGATATCACCATTCCTTCACTGTCACTAGGTCAAAATCCTGGATCTCACTTCCTAACAGCACTGTGGGTGTATCTACCCCACATGGACTGCAGCAGTTCAAGAAGGTTCAACGGCAATTCGTGATGGGCAATAAAATGCTGACATAGCCAGTAATGCACACATCCAACAAATGAATAAAAAATAATAACAATTTGGCACCGAGTCACTAAAGGGGAGACCACTGGAGGGACAGAGAGAGAAGGGTGTGATCTTTCTAACACCTCGTGTTGACTGTTGCTGTGTTCTTAGGTTTTTTTCTCTCTGTCCCTTCCACCATTCACTGGTCTTCATTTCCCATATTACTATTCTGCTCTCTTACCTTGCCTCTACACCTTGATTTGTTGCACCTACCCAAGCTTGATCCCTCTACCCCTTTGTTTCGTTCAAAGCCCTCTCTGCTTCCCTAGTTACGCAGTTTGCCAGAAAACTGGTCCCAGCATGTTTACCTCTCAATTCCCTGGTCTACAATTTATCTCTGTCAGTTTCTGATTTTGAGTGTGAGTATATCTGTACCTGTTTTATGTGAGAACCGTCTTATTCTGCACCTTTCAGATTTTGATGTGTCTGTATGTCTGGCTTGTACTTTGTCCCCATCAGTTTAGAATATGTGAGTGTGGATTTGACTGTTAATATTACATTCTTGGGAATATGAGTGGGGGTTCACACTTCATCTTTGATAGTAGGCCAATTTAAGATTTAACCTGTGCCCTTAAATTTCTAATGTGTAGCTGTGGTTTTTATCCTGTCGCTGTCACTATCTGTTATGAGAGTAAAGGGTACATTCTGGTTTTTGATTGTGGATTTTTCACCACATCTCTACATTGTCTCGGATGTGAATGTGATTTTTGTGTACATGCCAGTTTCTGATATATGGCTCTGAGGTTTAATTTGTACATGTCATTCTCAGATATGTGACTGCCAATTTTATTCTGAACCTCTCAGTTTCCTTTACCTGTGTGCGAGTTTTAGTCGGTATCTGTCAGTATCTGGTATATGAATCTTCTTCCTTATGTGTATGTTTTGCTCTGTATTTGTCAGTGTCTGAAGTGCCAATTGTAAGGTTTTCTTTGTCCCTGTCACTCTCTGTTATGCATCACAGACTTTCCCTCTCTAACTGTAAATTTCTTACAATTCACTATGGATTTCACTCTGTGTCTGTCAGTCTCTGGAAGTTAAGTGTGGTTTTTATACTTCATCTCCTAATTTCTGATATGTGAATGTAAATTTGAATTTGTTCCTTTTGGCTTCACGTTTGCGAGTCTGTGTTTCAATCTGTATCTACCAGTTTCTCAAATGTGAGGGTGGCATTTATTCTGTACCAGTTACTTTCTGAAATGTGTGAAGATTTCAATCTTTCCCTGTCAGTTTCTGGGATGTGAATGTGGGTTTATTCTGGATCTTTCAATCTTTGGAATTTGAGTACATGCTTTATCCTATACCTTTTTGCTTCTGTTAAGTGAATGAAGGATTAGATCTGAACCTGTCCATTGATAGTAAATGAATATCTGTTTTAGTCTGGACCTGGCAGTTTATGGCAAAGTAAGGTGGTTTATTTCTCTACCTGCCAGATTCTGATATGTGACTGTTGTTTTATTCTGTACCTGTTATTTTCTGTGATATGATTCTGGTTTTTGATCTTACCTGTCAGTTACTGTTACTTGACTGAGTTTCACTTTGCACCAGTTGGTTTCTGGTATGTGAGTGTCAGTTTTAAGTTGTACCTGTAAAGTTAAGGGATGACAGTGTGGGTTTATTCTGTATCTTTCAAACTCTAGTGTGTGATATGGGTTTTTTTTTCTCAGAATCTTTCGATTTCTGGTCTGTAAGTTTGTGTTCTTATCTGCATCTTCCAGTTACTTATCGGTGTCTGTGCGCACATTTCCTTTTTCTGCAGCTATCAAATTCTGCTACGTGAGTATGTGTAATGTGTGAAGACCAAGGCAAAATATTGGTATAAATTATTTGCCATTTCCCTGTTCCCCATTATCAGTTCTCCAGTTGCATCCTCTGAGGTCCCCTCACTCACTTTAGCTGATCTCGTTCTTTTTATATACCCGGAGAAGCTCTCACTGTTTGTTTATATATTTCTTGCCAATTTACTGTCAGAATCAATGTTCCCCCTCTTTATTCACTTTTTAGTCATCCGTTGCTGATTCCTAAAATATTCCCAATCCCCTGGCCCACCACTAGTTTTTGCCTCTTTGTATGCGTTAGTTTTGAATTGGATATTCTCCTTGACAGCATTTATTAACCACAGATGGTTCATCCTTCTCTTTTTGACTGGGATAAATTTTTGCTCAGCATTATAAAATATCTGTTTAAATGTCTGCCACTGCTCATCCACTGACCTTCCCCTTAGTCCATTTTCCCAGCCCACTTTAGACAACTCTTTCTTCATACCACAGTAATTGCCCTTGTTTGATTTGAGGACACTGGTTTGAGACCCGAGTTGCTCGCCCTCAAACTGAATTTGAAATTCTACCATGTTGTGATCACTACCCCATAGAGGATCCTTAACAACAATATCTCTTGTTAATCCTGTCACATTACACATTACTAGATCTAAAATAGCCTGTTCCCGGGTATGTTCTGCAATGTATTGATCGAAGTAACAGTCCCTCATGTTCTCTACAAATTCACCTTCCATATTACCTCTGCCAATCTGATTTGTCCAGTCAACATGCAGATTAAAATCATTCGTGACGATTGTAGCACCCTTCTTACACAGCTCCATTATTTCCGGATTTATACTTTGTCCTACAGTGAGACAGCTCTTCGGGGGCCTATGGATGACTCCCACCCGTGACTTCTTCCCTTTGCTATTCCTTATTTCCACCCAAACCGATTCCACATCATGATCTATTGCACCTATTTCACTACTCAACACCACACTGATACCATCCTTTATTAACAAAGTTACCCCACCTCCTTTTCCTTTTTGGCTATTTTTCCAGAACATTGTATACCCTTGAATATTGAGTTTCCAGTCTTGGTCACCCTGCAACTACGTCTCTGTAATAGCTATCAAGTCACATTCATTTATTTCTATTTGTGCTGCCAACTGATCTATCTTGTTACAAATGCTGTGTGCATTCAGATAAAGAGGCTTTGACTTTTTATCATTATTATTCATTCTGGTTCTAATTTCTGCTGAACTCTGCTGCTTATATTAGCTGCACCTTCCTGTCATACTTTGATTCCCGTTTGCCTCTTCACTACTCTGCACTTCTGTTCTCTCGTTCCTTTTTGATTTTTTAAACTTCCCTTCAATTCACCGCCACCCCACACTAATAAATTTAACGTCCTATCTACAACCCTAGTTAGATGATTCGCCAGGCCATTGGTCCCAGCATGGTCCAAATGAAGCCTGTCCCAGTGGAACAGCTCTCTCCTTCCCCAGTACTGGTGCCAGTGCCCCAGGAATTGGAACCCGTTTCTCCCACACCAATCTTTGAGCCATACGTTTACCTCTATAATCTGATTTACCCTACACCAATTTGCACGTTGCTCTGGTAGCATTCTGGAGAGTATTACCTTTCTGGTTCTGCTTTTTAATTTAGCCCCGAGCTGCTCATCGGCCCTCAGCAGAAGCGGATTCCTTGTCCTACCGATGTGGATCAAGACAGCTGGATCCTTCCCCTCCCACTCCAAGTTACTCTCCAGTCAAGAAGAGATGTCATTAATCTTGGCACCAGGTCGGCAACACAGCCTTTGGGACTCCCTGTTATTGATGCAGAGAATGGAATCTATTCCCCTAAATCTGCAATCCCCTATTACTAATCCCCCCACTTGAATAGCGCTCTGAACCACGGTGCTGTGGACAGTTTACTCATCCTCCCTGCAGCCTGTGCCCTCGTCCACACAGGGAGCAAGAAGCTCATACCTATTGGATAAGGGCTAATGATATGTATATGAATGTGGGCCACAGTCTGGACTTTCAGTCTCTGATCCTGTGTGTGAATGTAGGGTTTATTCTGAATTTGACAGTCTCTGGTACTGAATGTGTGTTTGGAATGCATTCCTTATGTTTCTGTCTATGGGGGAGTATGTAAGTGTGGGAGACATTCTGGATCTGCCAGTATCTCTACTGTGCACACAGGATAGACACATTCAATATATGTAAGTTAATGATATTGTGTCTGTATATGTGATTCATTCCTGATCTGTGAGGCTCTGGCACCCTGGTTGACTGTAGGATTCACTCTGCATCTATGTGTCTTTGTGCTGTATGTGAGTTGAGATCCTGCTGTATTCAGGACTTAATGTGTATCTCAGGCACTGTGTTGGCAACGCTTTGTTTCACACGTTAATGTATCAATATGTGTTTACTTGTGTTTAATTTAAAATATGGATTAACAATATTTTATTGCTGTAGGTTTTATTCAATTCTTGTTTGTGAGTTGCAGCTTGGTATCCAATTTGTAGCTCTGCAAAAGCAATTGTGAATGACGATCGTTCAAATTTGGAGCATGACCTGATATGTAATGTCAAATTCCATCGGTTTGCAGAGAATGAATCAATCCTGTATGTTGTTGTCTGATCCTTAGTGACATGTTTGGACTGCTGTGTAATTTGTAGCTCAGTTTATATTGTGGGGTGCGTTATTGGGATTCATTCCGCAGCTTTCAATCAGGTACATTTTGTCTGTTCTGTTTAAGATTTGATATTTGAATTGTAGCCAAGGTGACACAGTGTATTCAAATCTGATAATGTGTATGTTTTTGGACTGTGATTGATGTATCTACCAGTCAGCTGGAGTGAAATAGAAACAACTCCTATCTCTACTGCTCTATTTGACTATTGGATTGATAATGTGTCTCTCGACTTTGGAATCAGTGTGAGTCTGACTACTTATTTTGTTTGTTCCAGTGAAAATGACCACCTGACCATGTCAGTGTGCTTTGTGAATGATACTATACCTAATGTGTATTGGAACGAGCTGGATGCACGTTTCCTTCTGTCGAGGAATCACGACTTTCATTCTGGTTCCTTCAAGTGTTTGCCTGCAGGAAAAGAAAGGCAACTCTTATACTTGAATAACAGCTGAGTGAGAAGACAGAAAAGTGATCAAAGTAATCTTTTCAACAATAATCATTCTGAACAATCACAAAAGGAAAGTCAATGACACAAGTAGTGTCAGTGTCTGAGTCCACTGCAGTACTGCAGAACTCTGCTTCTACTTGCCAGATATTTGGAGCGGTTTTGTAACAATTTTGTGACATTCAGAAACAACCCAAGCCCCGCACTGCTCCATGAATTGGAATACCCGATCGAGTAGTGACATTTGTGTAAGCCAGATTTCTATTTCCATGTTCCATTGTTCAACGGACAACAAGTAAGCACTGTTTAAAAAAGTGTCTTTAATCTTCTCACCTGGTCCCTTCAAATCTGCCGCATCTTTATTGTTCAGACATTTTTTTCTGCTATTCACTATCCACTAACAATAAATAGTGAGATACTGGATCTGAACCAGGAACATTCATTACTGAAGAAGGGTCACTGACCTGAAACGTTAACTCTGCTTCTCTCTCCACAGATGCAGCCAGACCTGCTGAGTATTTACAACATTTCTTGTTTTTATTTCAGATTTCCAGCATCCGCAGTATTTTGCTTTTTATTATAACATTCATTACTGTTTGGAGAGAGAAATCAGCAATGATTTTCAATAGTGAGTTCATCATATTCTGTCTCTCTCTTCCTGTCCAGACACTGCCTGAGAAAGACCTCTCCCTTCCCCCCCGGCTCACTCCATGTTCCAGGACCAGTTCCTGCTCCACAATGTACATTACAAACTGTCCCCCACTCCCGCTGAATGGACCCGGTAATCAATGCTAATCTATGAGCACATCGGCAGACACGGGCCCAAATCTGTTGTACTGCTGTGAGCAGATACTGTTTGTTCACTTACCCCAGGCTTGTAATGTCTCCATTTGCAGCTGATTTGAACAATCGTCCGCTCACTCAGTGAATGACGCTCAGAGGCAGTGCTGGGGGAAGGGGTGCGCATGCGCTCTTCTCATTATGACGTCCAATTAGACTGGCCTATATCGCGCGTGCGCAGATCTCTGCAGCAATTCAACATTCAAAATTCAATGGGAACTTTCCCCATTTCACATTCATCAATGTCCGATTTGAAAAGCCGAACATGGGGTTAGGGTGGAGGGAGGGAGGGAGGGGAGGTGTGGGGCAACATGTAACATATAAAACTGGCAGCTAGTCCAATGTAGATGTTCAAATTGTGATCTGTCTCTGCAGGGTGTTTGTTATTATTGAGCCTCTCCTCTCAAAACAATCCGACAGAAACATGGGAAGACTGAGGGATCCGGTGTGTTTGCTGGGACTTTGCAGAGTTAATTTCAGCCAGTAAAATGTTGTTTTACCCGGGTAAAACCCGAGGTCAATGAGAGTAATGTCGGAGGGCGCTCTTCCTCATTTTATTCTAAACAAGAGACACACGCACGGAAGTACCGCGATTACACCGGACACACAATTACAGTGACAATAGAGTTCCAGCTCCCGGTTGTTAAATGTCCTCATGTTGACAGTCTTTGCTATGATTCTCAGGGGTTAGTTCCCGATGCCGAGGTCTGTATCCCTTAAACACTCTGAGCCAGGAGAACCTCGCAGTCCCTGTTGAAATATTGATGGACAGGAATTTTTCCAATCTTTGGCCAACTCGATCAGAACCTGCTGTTCAATCATAGTCTAAGTCAAAGAATTAATGAGACATTCTGTTCACTACTCAGGCCTTGAACTCGGTTTGAGCAGACCAAAAACTGAAAGGTTCAGCACTTTTCCAGATAGAGCAGGTAAAGCTGGATCGAGGGACTCAGGGTGAATCCTGCACACACAGGATAGAAGCAGTGACAGGTACTCAGGGAGGGGAACTGGTGTCGTTTCTGTGGCCTATGTGTGTTCAGACCATCAGTATTAGTCTATCACTTAGTCTGAACAGGTGCCTCCAAGAACCGGGAAATGCAGAATCCGGAAGCAGCTGTTTTGCTCAGAAATTGGTCGTAGCAGGAGAACCCATGTCTGAGTGTGGAAACATTTTAGATATGTCCTCAAATCATCTCTCATTTGGGAAGATAGTTTACAGTTCAGGGAAATTTGTCGCTAACATGTGAAGTCGAGGCTCGAAGGCAGCATCCATACCTCCAAACGGGTCATTTACCTGAACCCTTCTAACACCACCTAACCCTCATGTGGCAGAGTCTGCAGATCATGCATTGGATTTATCAGCTATTTCAGAACCCATCAAACTGGAGTGTAAAAAGTCATCCATAATCGCAGGGGACTGCCTGAGATGGAGGAGAATAAATAGGTCAATAGGACCATCATCAATAATAATAAAGTGCATAGGGAGGAGAGCGAGAGGAGGGAGATAGAATAGAGAGGGGAAGTGGCGACAGAAAATGTCCTGTGATTATTGGCCAAAATAGACCTACAAGGTACAAACTCAAGTTCTGTGATCAAGTCTGAGAGTTTATTAGTCTTAACTAAGATAGATAAAGTGAATGTTTAACAACAGCAATAGGTTTGCAGCATCACTCAGCACCGGTTCTTGTTTCTGTGCTTGCTGGGGCGTGGACTTCTCTCTTTCTGCTTCCCTTGCTGTTTTCTTGACCGCAGTCTATCTTCTCCTTCTAAGTGTGATAATGATGTTCCGTGGACCCCTCTGTAAGTGCCGACAATGTCCTGTAACACCCTTTCTTTTACCCTTCTTTGGGTGCAAGGATGTCACCATATTAGCTTTGAATTGTTCGAAGTATCCTAATTGGACCAAGTTGACATCATTGTTTGACCCTAGTTAGTTAATGGTTCAATCTACACACATTACAGATACTTCCTGTTCCTTTCTATTTTAACAAGGATACTAAAGGTCACATTCTTGCTGATAGAAGCCATTTTGATTTTGCAATTCTACAGTGTCCTATTTATCTCATCTCACCCCCTGTAAGGATGCTGTGGTCTTCAACCTATCTCTCCCATTGTTCTTACATAGAGGTTTTAACGGACTATAGCCTTGTAATGTCATTTCATAATGAAACAAGCATTAGCTCAAACAGACTGTAATATATTGATGTACATAGCATACAATTAGTCCTATTATTGTAGCTGTCATTATTCACAAAGGGAAAATATGTCATGATCCATCACCCCCACATTGTGGGCCCCCTCCTGCTGCATGACTTTTCCTTTATGTCGTGACTAAGTGCATCATCCACACAGACACATCTCTCAACATGGCATTTTGACATATTCCTGTGAAGATGACAGTCACTGCTTTGCCATCCAGCCTTGACATAGCAGTTCTTGCATAAATGTAAGCCATGGAAATGCTCTAACCTTTACACAGAGTATAGCAGTGTTCAGGTGATACAGAAAATCCAGTGAATTGGGCAGAGACAATCAGTTGATCTATTAAAGTCTCTTAGTTTGATGCTCCTATCTATACTACTTAATACACAACTGTTCTTTTGCACCTGAAAAGCTTGGATAGATGACTCTGGATTGTGTTATGTAAGTAAAGGGTTGTTCTCCTTAGAGAAATGGAGATTGAGAGGAGGTTTGATAGAGGTGTATATAAATTAGACAAGGATAACCTGTTCCCATTAGCTGATGGTACAAGGACTAGGAGACACAGACTGATGGTTTATGGCAAGAGATGGAAGGGAATGTGAGGAAGAACTTTTTCTGTTTTACCTGCTGGACCTCGCTGTCCACAAGTGTGGTGGAAGGAGAGACAATCAATGATTTCAATAAGAAACTGGATAAACACTTGAAGGAAACAAACTTGCTGCAGGGCGACGCTGATCAAGCAAGGAAGTGAGTCTGATTGGATGTTGAGAATATTTTGTAAGTCTTATTTCTGAATTTACATTTTTTAAACTGCAAAATTCCACAGCACACTTGACCATCAACTTTAAGGGAGAAGAACATGGATGATGAAAATATTTGTCATCTCCAATTCAGTCATGGCTTTTCATTTGTCACATTCTATGGCAAGGTTGCAGAAATATATTTGACCGCGAGTGGGCATTGCGATGACCGGGAATCTAATCTGGGTCAATTGTTTGGAAGGCAGATATACTCACCACTATACCAGCATCGCTGGCATACATGTAGCTCGTCATTTATACAGTATACACACCAGAGCTCATTGGAACTCAAATGTC
The DNA here is from genome assembly GCF_036365525.1 of Heterodontus francisci. Classification (NCBI taxonomy): domain Eukaryota; kingdom Metazoa; phylum Chordata; class Chondrichthyes; order Heterodontiformes; family Heterodontidae; genus Heterodontus; species Heterodontus francisci. Next base: position 9,488,720 of record NC_090415.1, read on the forward strand.
ATTTCAACCATTTCTATCTACACCTTAACACCACGTTCATGTTCCCATTGGAGGATAGAATCATGGAATGGTTACAACATCTCCTAGAAACCGACAAAATTCTAACAGGACTGGACAGACTAGATGTAGGAAAGATGTTCCTGATGGTGGGGGAGTCCAGGACCAGGGGTGACAGTCTAAAGATAAGGGGTAAGACATTTAGGACTGAGATGGGGAGGGATTTCTTCACCCAGGGAGTGGTGAACCTGTGGAAATCTCTACCACAGAAAAGAGTTGAGGCCAAATTATTAAATAAATTCATAAAAGAGTTTGTACTACTGGATTCGGGCATTTAGATGCTCATCAGATGAAATGCATTTTAATTTCCTCTTATACTTGTAAGGCTTTTTTTTTTACAGTACTACCTTTTAGGGCCACACAGTGATGAACACCGCAAACTCACAGCCCCAGCGACCAGGGTTCAGTTCTGGGTACTGCCTGTGCGGAGTTTACAAGTTCTCCCTGTGACCGCGTGGGTTTCCGCCAGGTGCTCCGGTTTGCTCCCACAGCCAAACACTTGCAGGTTGATGGGTAAATTGGCAATCGTAAATTTGCCCCTAGTGCAGGTAGGAAAATTGAGGGAAGAGAGGAATGTGGTAGGGAATATGGGATTAATATAGGAATAGTATGAATGGGTGGTTGATGGTCGGCACAGACTCAGTGGGCCGAAGGGCCTGTTTCAGTGCTGCATCTCTCTCTGACTCTCTGTACCACTAAAGCGTGTCTTTATTTCTAAAATGATCACCGCTTATGTCTAAAGGGATCAAAGGATACGCGGACAAAGCGAGAACAGGGTACTGAGTTTGGATGCTCAGCCATGATCATATTGACTGGCGGTGCAGGCTCGAAGGGCCGAATGATTTCCTCATGATGCAATTTCTCTATGTTTCTATTAAGTTGGTTATTCGGCCCGTCGTGTCGTGGCATGCTCTCTGCAAGACCAGTTCACCTCCTCCCACCGACCCGCCTTTTCTCCATTGCTCTACAGTTTTGGTTTATTGTCGATATAATTATCCAATTGTGTTTTCAGGGTCTCGATTGAATCTGCCCCCAACACACTCGATGTTATTCCTCTCCAATTTCAGATATTTCTGAAGGAATGGGAATATTCTTGCATGACTCACTTTTAACCAGTAGATGGCATCAGTCTACAATCATTTGGATCTTGTGATTTGTGTACACACATATCGACCGCAATGGGTCTGCTGCTGTCCGGGGAGTTCTCCAAGCACGCCGCCTTGGCAGGGACAAAAACACTGACGAATTATCCCAGTTCCTTGTAAATCTCCACAATGTACAGAAATAAAACACGAAATGCAACATCTCTTTTAAAATCCGCCTTCAGCTTTTGAAACAACTGCCCTGAAAAAAAATACTGACCCTGCCCGGAACTGAGTTTGGCATCTGATAACACAACGGCTCTTCAAAGAGACATCAAATTGGCAAAAGATAGAGCTGTTATCTCTTGTTGATTCCAGCACATAAACGTCTCAGAAGGATGTGACCACCCTCTTTACTATCCACTGATAACTCTCGAAGCAGAGTGACCCAGATTCCTTTGTCTCCATATTGCAGCTGGGAATTTCATGACCTTGCAGTTTTCAGTGTGAGAGCAGTGACACCATTGTATACAAGTCATTTTATCAGAGTAGCTCATTTTAGAACTCAAGACACGCCTTAGTGGTATATAAACGGTAGTATTGTAAAAAAGCCTTACAAATATGGCAAGAGAAAATTAAAATACATTTCATCTGATGAGCATTTGCTCGACTCCAGTACAATTCATAGCAACACAAAATAACGCGAACAGTATAACATTACCGTCTCTCAGACAGTAACCAGCCCTTTCACAGATAAAGTGGGTGGCTCTGAAAAGAGCCTTTGGGTTGTCAAATTCAGGTCTGGCAGCTTCACTTGCCCTTGGTGCTCGGAGCGCTGGTTTTCTTGGGCAGCAGCACGGCCTGGATATTAGGCAGCACACCGCCTTGTGCGATGGTCACCCCTCCCAGCAGCCTGTTGAGCTCCTCGTCGTTGCGGACGGCCAGCTGCAAGTGTCTGGGGATGATACGGGTCTTCTTGTTGTCCCGGGCCGCGTTGCCGGCCAGCTCGAGGATTTCAGCTGTCAGATACTCGAGCACAGCAGCCAGATAGACCGGGGCTCCGGCACCCACCCGCTCAGCATAGTTGCCCTTTTTAAGGAACCTGTGAACACGTCCCACCGGGAACTGCAGTCCAGCTCGGGAGGAGCGGGACTTGGCCTTGGACCGAGCTTTACCACTGGTCTTCCCTCTTCCAGACATTTCCACAATCTCACAAGCACTTTCACGAAGAATGTTGAGATCCGCCCACATTCCTCCTCCTTGTACCTTCTGGAGGAATGGAGTGGTGGGCACTGCTGATTGGTCACTCTGCTCTGTGCTCTTCATGTAACCAATCGGAGAGCTGCTGAAATCACCAATCAGGAGACGCCAAGGAGATGAGGGCGGAAAAAAACGGCGCCAAATTGTCAGACTGCAACCGATTTTTCAAATTTGAAAAGCCCGCCAATATATTGGGGCGGCTTCAATACAGAATATCACATTTCTAGTTCTTTTTTTCCGGTTAAATAAATAAAACCTTTTTCATATTGTGTTATTCTACATTTGGTAATAAGTTCCAGATTGGCTTTGACATTCTGACATCTATTCGGGTTTACTCTCTGTCCTTTTTAAAACCAGCGGGCAGAAAGTCTCTTTCACAACATTCTCCAACCGGGCACATTTCATGTCAATTTTCATAATAATACCGCATCACTGATGAACGATTGTTTGTTATTCGTGGGAGACAACAGCGGAGTGTAGATTTTCAGTGTCAGGTGTCAGCGTGTGAGACCGAGGGTTCCGACACCACCCGGGGTTCCAGATAATGTACTTATTAATTTCTGAGGTCAAACGTGAACGAGGGAAATTAGTGACTGCGAACTGATGTATGTGCGTTAAATCAGCTTTTATTGTCGAAATACAGAAAAGGGGCCGAATATGAACACGTCCGAGAACAAACCTCACAAATGGTCAGTGGTCAGTAATTTATGTACGGGACATTATTAGTTAGAGACAGAAAGATCGCACGGGCAGTGAAACTGCATTAACCAGAATCTATGGGAGTAAAACAGAGATCACAAAGGCAAGGACACTTGATATATAAATCAATATAAGTCGATACTATACAGACAATGTTGTAGCTTTTTCAGAGAAGTTGTGCGTGGCTCTCAAAAGAGCCTTTTTGTGTTTTGGGTGTGTTTCAGTACATTGCGGATATTTACTTGGAGCTGGTGTACTTGGTGACCGCCTTTGTACCTTCCGACACGGCGTGTTTGGCCAGCTCCCCGGGCAGCAGCAGGCGCACGGCGGTCTGGATCTCCCGGGAGCTGATGGTGCTGCGTTTGTTGTAATGGGCCAGGCGGGAAGCCTCACCCGCGATTCGCTCGAAAATATCATTCACAAACGAATTCATGATGCTCATGGCCTTGGAGGAGATGCCGGTGTCAGGGTGAACCTGCTTCATCACTTTGTACACGTAGATGGAGTAACTTTCTTTCCTGGATCTTCTCCGTTTCTTGCTGCCCTTCACTGGCGCCTTCTTCAGAACTTTCTTGGCGCCCTTCTTGGAAGGTGCTGCAGTTTTCTTCTCGTCAACCATGATCACCATCAACTTCAGACACAGAATAACCGAAATTTCGCTCCAAGCTCGCATTTTATAGACATCCCCAGAACCCTATGCTAATGAAGGATGGGAGAAGGCCATGTTCATGATTGGCTGGCTTACAATGATGTCACTGCCTGATGTTCTGTATCTATCTGATTGGGTATCTAAAGTAACCAATCACATTTTGTGCTTCTCACAGCCACAAACTGTCGCAGCAGTCAGATCGTCCAAACCCCTTTGCCGGCCCTTACCCATCTACATCAGTGACTTTCTGAGTCCCTCTTCCTCATCAACCATTTCTATTTTGCTAGTACGAACTCGTCTCTTTTTTCACTCTCTATAGTTCCCTTCCTTATCAGGATGTAGCGCCCCTCTGCACTTCCGACCATCAACAGGACCGAATCGTCCAATATAGTGGGGGTCAGAGTGGGGCAAATGCGAGCATTGAAGTGCAAGTCCTTATCTCCATGTAGCGTGCCAAATAAGGTTGGTCAGCTGCAGTCACAAGTAACCACATGAAAGATTTATATGACAGCGCTTCTGATATGTCTTCCTTTTTCCTCAACCGAGGATACCCTTGTCCTCACTTTCCACCCCATCAGCCTCCACATCCAAAGAATCATCCTCCGCCATTTCTGCCACCTCCAGCGTGATGCCACTACCAAATGCATCTTCCCCTCCCTTCCCCTGTCAGCATTCCGAAGGGATCATTCCCTCCACAACACCCTGGTCCACTCCTCCATTACCCCCACCACCTTGTACCCTTCCCACGGCACCTTCCCCTGCAATCGCAGGAGGTGTAATACCTGCCCCTTTACCTCCTCTCTCCTCACAATCCCAGGCCCCAAACACTCCTTTTGAGTGAAGCAGCGATTTACTTGGAATTCTTTCAATATGGTATACTGTATTCGCTGCTCACAAAGTGGTCTCCGCTACATTGGCCCTTTGGCCCATTGTGTCTCTGCCTCCCATCAAGTATGAATCTATTCGAATCACATTTTCCAGCACTTGGCCCATAGTCTTGTATGCTATGACGTTTCACGTGTTCATCGAAATCCTTCTCAAATGCTGTGAGGGTTCCTGCCTCTACCAGCCCTTCAGGTCGTGTGTTCCAGATTCCAACCACACTCTGCGTGAAATATTTTCTCCTCAAGTCCCCTCTAAACCTGCTGCCCATTACTTAAATCTATCTCCCCTAGTTATTGATCCCTCCACTGAGGGAAATGTTTTCTTCCTATCTATACGATCAATGTCCCATGTAATTTTGTATACCTCAATCAGTTCCCCCCTCAGCCTTCTCTGCTCCAAGGAAAACAACCCAAGCCTATCCAGTCTCTCTTCATAACTGAAATGCCACAGCCCAGGAAACATCCTGGTGAATCTCCTCTGCACGCTCTCCGTTGCAATTTGGTGAGTTGACCAGGACTGTACACAGTACTCCAGCTGTGGCCTAACTAGTATTTTATTCAGCTCCCTCATAACCTCCCTGCTCTTATATTCTATGCCTCGGCTAATAAAGACAAGTATCCCATATGCCTTCCTAACCACCTTATCTACCCGTGCTGCTGCCTTCAGTGATCTGAGGGACCTTGGTGTACTTGTCCATAGACCCTCTGTACATCTTAGGATCTGACCATTCATTGTATATTCCCTTGCCTTGTTAGGCCTCCCAAAATGCATCACCTCATATTTTCGCACTTCTCTGGATTAAATTCCATTTGCCACTGCTCCACCCATCTTACCAGACCATCTATATCATCCTGTAATCTAAGGCTTTCCTCCTCACCATTTCTGACACCAATCTTCATGTCATCTGTGAACTTACTGATCATATCTACTACATTCACATCTAAATCATTCATGTGCACTACAAACAGCAATGGTCCCAGCATCGATCACTGTGGTACACCACTGATCACAAACTTTAACTCACAAAAACAACGCTCGACCATCACCCTCTGCCTCCTGCCACTAAGCCAATTTTGTATCCAATTTACCAAATTGCCCTGGATCCCATGGGCTCTTACCTTCTTAACCAATCTCCCATGTGAGACTTTATCTAAAGCCTTACTGAAGTCCATGTAGATAACATCAACTGCCTTACCCTCATCGACACATCAAGTCATCTCCTCAAAAAATTCAATCAAGTTTGTTCGACACGATTTTTTTTCCAAGTCACCTCCTCACTCTGCTTATTATTCTTATATATTTTTATTTAATTACCACCTCCCCTCCCCCCCCGCACCCCTGACATTTTCTATACTCCTCTAGGGCCTCCGCTGTTTTCTGCCCTAAGCCTCTTTTTTTTTCCGTTATCCAATCCTCTATATCCCTTGACATCCAGGGTTCCCTGGATTTGTTTGTCCTACACTTCACCTTTATGGGAACATGTTGGCCCTGAATTCTCATTATTTCCTTTTTGAATGACTCCCACTAGTCTGATGTAGACTTTCCTATAAGTAGCTTCTCGCAGTCCACTTTGGCCAAATCCTGTTTTATCATATTGAAATCGGTCTTCCCCAAATTGAGTACATTTATTTCTGGTCCCTCTTTGTCCTTTTCCATAACTACCTTAAATATTACTTAGTTATGGCCACTATCCTCGAAATGCTTCCCCACTGACACTCCTACCACTTGTCCGGCTTCACTCCCTAGGATTAGGTCGAGCAGGGCTCCTTCTTTTATAGGACTTTCTACCTGCTGGCTCAAAAAGATCTCCTGTATGCACCTTAAGAATTCTGCCTCCTTTAAGCCATTTGCACTGAGACGATCCCAGTTGATATTGGGTAAGTTGAAATCCCCGACAATTATTACCCTATTATTTTTACACCTCTCTGAGATTTGCCTGCATATCTGTTCCTCTATCTCTCACTGACTGTTTGGAGGCCTGTCATACACTCCCAGCCAAGTGATTACCCCCCTTTTTGTATTTATGTTCTACCCATATGGATCATTTGAGGAATGTTCGAAGATATCATCGCTCCTTATACAGTAATTGACTCCTTGATCAACAGTGCACTGCCACCTCCTATTTTATACCCTCCCCTGTCATGCCTTAAGATTCAATACCCTGGAATATTGAGCTACCAGTCCTGCCCTTCCCTCAACCATGTCTCCGTGAAAACAATAATATCATATTTCCGTGTGTTAATAAATGGCCTCAATTCATCTGCCTTACTAGTAAGATTCCTTGTGTTAAAATAGATGCAATCCAGCCTTGCAGTGTTCGTTTGTGTCTTAACAGGTCTGCCTTTTCTCTGCCTTCCAGCCTGACTCAGTTTCTCTTCTATATTTGACTGTGCATCAACCCTTACTGTACGTCCCCTCTGTATCCCACCCCTTGCCAAATTAGTTTACAACCACCACCCACCCCCCTCCCCCAAAATCACGTGCAAACCTCCCAGCAAGGATGTTGGTCCTGATCCAGTTCAGGTGCAATCTGTCCAACTTGTACAATTCCCACCTTGGCCAGAAACAGACCCAGTGATCCAGGAAATTAAAGCCCTCCCTCCTGCACTATCTCTTCAGCCACACATTCATCTGCTCTATCCTCCTATTCCTATACTCACCTGCACGTGGCAGCGGGGGTAATCCAGCGATTACAACCTTTGTGGACCCCTTTTCTTTAATCTGCTACCAAGCTTCCGAAGTTCAAGTTGCATGACCTCATCCCTCTTTGTACCTGTCAGTTTCTGGTATGGAATAAAGATCTTTACTCTGTACCTGCTAGTTGCTGGTAAGTGATTGTGGCATCAATCCATATCTGTCAGAGTGTGATGTTACTTCAGATTTTACTCTTCAGCTGTCAGTTTCTGACATGTGAATATGGATTTTCCTCATTCTGGTCACTTACTGCAATGTAAGTCACTCCTTTATTCTGTGCCTGTCAGTTTCAGGTCTGGAAGAAAGATTTTTTTTCATTACCTTTTATAATCTGGCAAGTGAATGTGAGATCTCCCTGTATCTGTCAGTTTGTGACATATTACTGTGACTTTTACTCTTCACTTGTCAGTTTCTGATACGTGAATGTGTATTTTATTCTGGTTACCTGTCAGATACTAAAATGCAAGTATGTATTCTATTCTGTTCTTGTTTGTTACTTGGAGTGTTTACTCTTGATCTGTCAGTCTCTGGAATGTGAATGTGGCTCTTACTCTGTGTCTGTCTGTATTGGATTTGCCAGCAAGTGTTTTTCTTTCCTTTCTGTTCCTGACATGTGAATGTGAATTTTACTATGTACCTCTCAGTTACTGGTATGTGATTGTGGTTTTATTCTGTCTCCACGAGCCTATGATTAGTGATTGCAGCTTGTGTCCAAGGCATGTCAGTATCTTGTTTGCACATGCCCATTCTTATGTACATGTTGCTTTATGGGAAATGACTATAGGATTTACTCTTTTTTCTGCCATATTACTTCTATGGCTTCAAGGGCTGGTCAGAGACGGGGAATTCTGTGATGAGCAACTCATGTCCTAACTTCCCAAAGTCTTTCCACCACCTACAGGCCACAAGTCAGAATTCTGATGGATTACTCTCCACTTGCTTGGATGAGTGCAGCTCTAAAAACACTGAAGAAGCTTGATACCATCCAGGACAAATCAGCAGCCTTGATTATCTTACCATTCACCAGGTTATGCATTTACTCCCTCCACCACCAGTGCACAGTGTATCCCATCTAAAAGATGTACTGCATCAACCTGAGGAAGTACCGTACAACAACACCTTCCAAACCCATGACATCTGCTACTGACTGGAACTGGGCAGCAAGCTTATGAGAACATTACCACCTGCAATTTCATCTCTAGTTTGCACAACATCCTGACTTCAAAATATAACACCATTCCTTCATCATCGCTCAGACCAAATTCTGGAACCTCCTGCCTAACACCACTTTTATGAATGACATTCATTCTGTAGCTGTTCATCAATGGTACAGTCTGCATGTAGAATGTATTCTGCATCTGCCACTCTGAAAGACAGGATTGGTTTGTTTATATTTAAGGAACAAAGAAGGATCTCTTACACACCTAGATCTGTCTAAATATCTGTCCCTCTTTGTATGGTATGTGTGTGAGGGATTCATTCTTTATCTCAGAATGTGGAATGTGACTATATTTATCTCTGTCACTTACTGATATGTGCATGTGCACTTTTCACTCTACCTGCCAGCTTCTGATGTGAGTGGATTGTTTTATGTACCTTTCATTTACCGATGAATTGAACGGTGGTTTTGGTTTGAATCGCTCACTTTCTCTTATGTGAATATGAGTATTCCTTCGTACTTGTCAATTACTGGTATTGAAGTAAGATCTTTAAACTGCACCTAATACAAAGCAAAATACTGTTAATGCTGGAAATTGGAAATAAAAGCAGAAAATTCGGTAAATACACAGCAGGACTGCCAGCATCTGTAGAGACAGAAACAGAGTTAGCCTTTCAGGTCAATGACCTTTCATCAGAAAGGTCTGTCCTGATCAAAGGTCATTGACCTGAAATGTGAACTGAATTTCTCTCTCCACAGGTGCTGCCAGACTTGCAGAGTATTTCCAGCATTTTCCATTTTCATTTACTCTGGACATGGACATGTACATTTTCTGGCAAGTGAATGTGGGGTCAATATTTAACCTTTCAGTTCTGATATGCAAATGAGGATTTTACCCAGCACGTTTTCAGTTCCTGCAGTGCAATTATCTGATTTATTCTGTAACTTTATGATTGTGGTAATTGATTGTGGGTTTGACCCTACATCTACCAGTCTCTGTAATGTGAATGTGACTATTACTCTGTATTTATCTGTGCACAATTTGTGAGTGTTTGTTTTCCTCTCCGTGTCTGTTTCTGACATGTAAATGTGGATTTTGCTATGGACCTCAGTTACTTTATGTGTATGTGCTTTATTCTGTTTCTGTGCATCTGTGGCGAGCTTCACATTTTCCCTGTACCTATCAGCATCACACTTCTTTGTATGGCCATTATTCTGCACTTGTTGGTTTATGGTAGTGCTTGAATTACTCTTTCCTTCTCAGTCTCTGATACGCTACTATAGATTTTCCTCTTTACTTGTAAGATTCCACTCTGTGATAATGTTGTTTCTCTGTCTGTCTGCGTCTGGTATGCTATTGTAAGATTTACTGTGTGCCCATCAGGTTCTGGTATTTAAGTATGAAGTTAACATTGTCACATTCAATTTGATCTGTGTGAATCTGCTTCTGCCTTGAACTGACAGTTTCTATTCTGTGAGTGTACATTTACAAGTGCACTTGTTAATTTCTGCTAAATAACTGTTTGTTTTAATCTGTGCATGTCAGTTGCTGCAATGGGAAGTTGGGAAAGGTTTTTAATTCTGAAAATGGCAATTACTGATAAGTAAATTTGGGTTTTACTCAGTAACTCTCATTCTCTGGTCTATGAGTTCGTGTCTTTTTATTCTGGTTAGCTGTCACACTCACTTCTCTGAAGTAAACATCTTATGAACCGTCTCCAACACATTTACTTCCTTTATTAAATAAGGAGACCAAAACTGCACACAGTAATCTAGATGTGGTCTCACCAATGCCCTGTATAACTGAAGTATAATGTGATTATTTTCATTTTCAATTCCTCACGTAATACTGGATAGCATTCCATTTCCCTTCCTCTGTCTTGTTGTAACTGCACACTAACTTTTTTGACTCATGCACTAGAACACCTAGATCCCTCTCCAGAATTCTGCAGTCGCTCAGCACTGAAATATTTTTAAATCTTCCTGACAAAGTGAACAACTTCCCATTTTCTCACATTGTACATCATCTGCCAGATTTCTGCCCACTCACTCAACTTACATATATCAGTCTTCAACTTCCTTATGTCCTCTTCACAACATACATTCCTACCTATCTTTGTTTCATCTGCAAATTTAGCTGCCATGTCATCGCTCCCATTATCTAAGTTATTGATATAAGTTGTAAAAAGTTGAGTGCCCAGCACACGTCACATCCTGCCAATCAGAATATGACCCATTTCTGCATTCTCTGTGTTCTGCCAGCCAGTCAATCTTCTATCCATGCCAAAATGTTACCCATGAGCTCCTACTTTGCACAACAACCGTTTATGTGGCACCTTGTCAAATGCCTTCTGGAAATCCAAGTACTGTCTGTCAACCGGGTTCCCCTTTATCCACAGTGCATGTTAGTCCTTCAAGGAACTTCAATAAATAGGTTAAACATGATTTCCCCTTCACAAAACCATGCTGACTATTCCTGATGACCTTATGTTTCTCAAAATGCCCAGCTATAGCCTCCTCATTGATCAATTCTACCACCTTCCTCATGACAGGGGTCAAGCTAACTGGCCTATAGTTAATGTTAACTCTGCATCTCTCTCCACAGATGCTGCCAGACCTGCTGAGTATTTCCAGCATTTCTTCTTTTTGTTTCAAATTTCCAGCATCTGCAGTATTTTGCTTTTATATTACTATAGTTACCCTTTCTCTGCCTCCATACCTTCTCAAATAGAGGGATTATATTTTGTACTTTCCAGTCTGATGTCACCTTTCCAGAATCTTACGAATTTTGAAAAATTAACACCCACAAATCTATTACTTCCGTAGCCACCATTTTGAAACTCCTAGGATGAAGCCCATCGGGATCTGTGGACTTGTCAGCCCGTTGCTCCATCACTTTACTCAGTACCACTTCCCTGGTGATTGTAATTTCAACAAGTTCCTCTCTTCCATCCACCTCCTGATTTACAGCTATGATGGGAATGTTTTTTGTATTTGCTACAGTGAAGATAGAAGCATTTTTTAATGTACATTTCTTCTGTCATTTCCTTATTCTCAACCTTTAACTCCTAATTTTCATTCTCTAGAGGACCAACACTCAATTTACTTACACTTTTCCTTTTCTAATACCTGTGGTAACTCTTGCTATCTGTTTTTAGATTTCTAGCTAGCTTACACCCATGCTCTAATTTATTTTTCTCCTGATTAACCTTTTAGTCATTCTCTGCCATTCTATATAAAATGACCAATCATCTGACCTGCCACTCATCTTTGCTCAATTATATGCTTTTTCATTCAGTTTGATGCCTTCCTTAACTTCTTTAATCAACCATGGAAGGGGGTTCCTCCCCTTGGAATTTTTCTTTCCAGTCGGGATATACTTATTTTGAGTATTCTGAAATATCCACTTAAATGTCTGCCACTGCTTCTCTATTGAACTATCTCCTGGCCCAGTAATCCAGTTCACTTCAGCTAGCTCAGCTTTCATGCCCACATATCTGCCCTTATTTAAGTTTAAAATACTAGTCTGAGACACACTCCTCTCATTTTCAAACTGGATGCAAACCTCAATCATATTGTGATCATTGCTACCAAGAGGTGCATATACTCTGAGGTCATTAATTAATCCTGTCAAATTACACAGTACCAAGTCTAATAAAACCTGCTCGCTGGATGGTTCTAGAAGATGCTGCTCAAAGAAACTACTTCGAAAGCATTCTATGAACTCCTCATACCGGCTTCTATTACCAATCTGATTTTTTCCAGTTTATATGTTGATTAAAATCACCCATGATTATTTCCATCCCTTTATCACAAGCACCCATTAGTTATTCTTGTAGACTTCATCCTACATTGTGATGACTGTCTGTGGGCCTGTAGACTACACCCAATAGTGCCCTTTCCCCCGACTATTCCTCATCTCCACCCAAACCGATTCTACATCCTGATCTCCTGAACCAAGGTGATGTCTAACTATTGCACCAATGCGATCCTTGATTAACAGTGCCAGTTCTCCACCTTTACCTCACTTCCTATTCTTCTTGAAAGTTACACACCCCTCAATATTGAGGACGCAATCCTTGTCATCCTGCAGCCATGTCTCCATAATGGCTATTAGATCATATTCATTTAACACTTCCCCTATCTCCTCTGATTCCACACACAACTTCCCACTACTATCCTTGATTCGCCCTAATCTAACTCTAGTCATTCTTTTATTCCTGATATACCTATAGAAAGCCATAGGGTTTTCCTTGATCCTATCCGCCAATGACTTCTCGTGTCCTCTCCTTGCTCTTCTTCGCTCTCCCTTTAGATCCTTCCTGGCAAGCTTGTCACTCTCAAGCGCCCTAACTGAGCCTTCACGTCTCATCCTAACATAAGCCGCCTTCTTCCTTTTGACAAGCGCTTCAGCTTCTTTAGTAAACCACGGCTCCCTCACTCAACAACTTCCTCCCTGCCTGACAGGTACATACTTATCAAGGACACGCAGTAGCTGCTCCTTGAATAAGCTCCACATTTCGATTGTGCCCATCCCCTGCAGTTTCCTTCCCCATCCTACGCATCCTAAATCTTGCCTAATCGCATCATAATTTCCTTTCTCACAGCTATAATTCTTGCCCTGCGGTATATACCTGTCCCTGCCCATCGCTAAGGTAAACCTAACCGAATTGTGATCACTATCACCAAAGTGCTCACCTACATCTAAATCTAACACCTGGCCAGGTTCATTACCCAGTACCAAATCCAATGTGGCATCGCCCCTGGTTGGCCTGTCTACATTCTGAGTCAGAAAACCCTCCTGCACACACTGGACAAAAACTGACCCATCTAAAGTACTCGAGCCAGAGACCAGAAGCAGCAGCGAGAGCCGCTCGGTTCTGTTCTGTGGACCTGCTTGACCAGCAAAAGGTGAAGTGTGACGTCACAGGAGAGCTGCTAAGTGATTGGTGGGTATTTCTTTCTTCCATTTGAGCAGTGGGAGTGGTGAGAGTGCGAGCCAGGGGGCAGCCGGGAAGGTAAGTTTCACTGTAAAGTACTTACCTCGTGATTGGGCGGACGCAGACATGGGGACTGCTGGGTAAGTGAACTTATATATTCAGGCAGAGGCTAAACCTGAAACACTACACGTGTAGTGTCTCCCACCTATCCTCCTCCTCAAATCAAAAAAAAAAGGTCTCTTGTGTGGATGGTTCGGTAAGGTAAGTTTTTTCCTTTATTTTTTAAAATCTCTTTTGTCAATTTAGAGTGGAGGGGATGGAAGCTCGGGCAGTTGCATGCTCCTCTTACAGGATGTGGGAGGTAAGGGTCACCAGTTGTTTAATATTGGAAGGCATCAAGATCGGCGCAGGCTTGGAGGGCCGAATGGCCTGTTCCTGTGCTGTACTGTTCATGGTTCTCACCATCTGTTGCTCTCTCACTCTCACCTATTTTCTCTCAGTCTCTCCATCTCTCTTTGATTCTTTCAAGCTCAGTTCTTCCTCTCTCTCTCCCCATCACTCTCTCTTTTCTATTTCCCTCCCAATTACTTGCTCTCCAACTGTCTTGCTATGTCTGTCCATGTTGGGTGCCTTTAAGAGTTTGGGACAGTTCTGGTGGTGCAGGGTCCCTTTAAGAGTCTGGTGCTGACCCCCTCCCCCACCCGAGGGGGGGCGGGGGGGGCGGTGGGGTGACAAGTCGCCCAAACCGCGGCTGCGCGGAGGCAGGTTTTGACCCCTTGACCTCCAGACACGTGGGGCAAGGCAGGGGGTGTCATCAGCCGCCATGTTTGCGTGACGTCACAAGCCGGCCACTTATTTCCGTAAACAGCAGCTGAAAGGAAAAAGAGAAGCGGCTTCAGCTCTCGATCTCAATGGAGGAAAGTTGAACGTCTGAGCCGGGGGAGAAATAAAAAAGCAGCGGTTAACGCTCTTGTAGAGATGCGCATGTGCGGAGCATCCTCCCAGAGTGCAGCGCGGCCTGTACCGCAGAAAGGGGACGTTCCCAGTCGCGCTGCATTGTGGGAGCCGCAGGACGCCATTGCCCCCTCATTAACTCAGTAAAAATTAACTCATTCCCTCTCTGCTCTCCATCCCTCCTTTTCATATTGCAGGCTGAAATGGGCTTTGTTGGCATTCATTACACCATCCCGGGTGTGATCAGATACTCTGTCCCTTCGTAATCGATTTCCCGTCCCTCCAACAGCTTGTGCTTGTGATTGGCTTTTCTCCTACTGAAATGGTTGCTGAATGTGTTGGCCTTTTTCCTGGCTTCATAGCTAACCCTCTCTCGCTCTGTCTCTCTCCTAGTGTCAGTGGTAGCAGGAGGGAGAGAGAGAGGAAGACGGAGAAAGACACAAAGAACAACCCCAGCTTCTCAAATCTATCCACGTAACTGAAGTCCCTCATCCCTGGAACCTTGCTCCTGAATCTTTTATGCATCCTCTCTACAGCCCCCACATCCTTCCTAAAGTATGGTGTCCAGAATTGGACACAATACTAGATGAGGATGAAGCAGTGTTTTATAAAGCTTCATCATAACCTCCTTGCTTTTATGCTCTCAGCCTCTATTTACAAAGCCTGGATCCCATATGCCTTTTAACCACTTTCTCAACTAGCCCTGCCACCTTCAATTTGTGCACAGACACCCCCAGGTCTCTCTGTTCCTGCACCCACTTCCTTCTCTTCTTAGATTCCCATAACAGAGAGGGACAGAGGGACAGGGAGGTCTAGAAATAAGGAGGGGGAGAGAGAGCAAACAAACAGGAAACACATATGGGAACACCACCACCTGCAAGTTTCCCTTCCAGTCTCACACCATCCTGACTTGGAACGATATCACCATTCCTTCACTGTCACTAGGTCAAAATCTGGATCTCACTTCCTGACAGCACTGTGGGTGTACCTACCCCACATGGACTGCAGCGGTTCAAGAAGGTTCAACGGCAATTCGTGATGGGCAATAAAATGCTGACATAGCAGGAATGCACACATCCAACAAATGAATAAAAAATAACAATTTGGCACCAAGTCACTAAAGGGGAGACCACTGGAGGGACAGAGAGAGAGGCAGAGAAGGAGAAAGATGGAGTGACAGGGAGGGAAGGACAGATGGAGGGATAGAAAGAGATACAGAGATAGAAGGAGAGAGAGGGAGTGTCAGGGAGGGAAAGACAGATGGAGGGACAGAGTGAGAGACAGAGAGAGAGACAGAGAGAGAAGGAGAGTGGAAGAGACAGAGAGGGAAAGAGATGGAGGGACAGAGTGAGAGATGGAGAGAGAAGGAGAAAGATGGAGAGAGATGGAATGACAGGGAGGGAAGGACAGATGGAGGGATAGAGAGAGACAGAGATAGAAGGAGAGAGAGGGAGAGACAGAGAGGGAAAGACAGATGGAGGGACAGAGAGAGAGAGAGGCAGAGATGGAAGGAGAGAAAGGGAGAAACAGACAGGGAAAGACAGATGGAGGGACAGAGAGAGATACAGAGATAGAAGGAGAGAGAGGCAGTGACAGGGAGGGAAAGACAGTTGGAGAGACAGAGAGAGAGAGAGGCAGAGATGGAAGGAGAGAGAGGGAGTGAAAGGGAGGGAAAGACAGATGGAGAGACAGAGAGAGAGAGACAGAGATAGAAGGAGAGAGAGGGAAAGACAGATGGATAGACAGAGAGAGAGAGGCAGAGATGGAAGGAGAGAGATGGAGTGTCAGGGAGGGAAGGACAGATGGAGAGATAGTGAGAGAGAGACAGAGACAGAAAGAGAGGGAGGGACTGGACAGGGTGGATGCTGAGAGGATGTTTCCCCTTGTTGGGGAGACTAGAACTTGGGGACACAGTTTAAAAATTAGGGACGTCCCATTTAAAACTGAGATAAGGAGACATGTTTTTCTCTCAGAGGAGGGTCAGTCTGTGGAATTCTCTTCCCCAGAGAGCAGTGGAGGCTGGATCATTGAATATATTCAAGGCTGAGTTCGATAGATTTTTTATCAGTAAGGGAGTCAAGGGTTATGGGACGCGGACAGGAAAGTGGAGTTGAGTTCACAATCAGATCAGCCATTGAATGACAGAGCAGGCTCGAGGGGCCGAATGGCCTACTCCTGCTCCTAATTTATTTGTTCTTGTGTGTTCCATTTCACCAGACAGCCTCTCTCCTCCTGAAGTCTGCTACTAGTCCCTTCCCTTTTATTACATTGCAGATGACACAAACATTGGCAAACATTGAAGTTATGCCCTGAAAACACAAGTCCAAGTCATTAGTATATATCAAAAAGATCAGTGGTCCTAATATAAACCTCCACTGTATACCTCCCTCCAGTCTGAAACAACCATTGTCCACTCTCTCAGCCAATGTCGTATCCACTCAGCCACAGCCCCTTTCATCTCTGGAGCACCAATATTGCTAACTGGTCAATTAGGAGGCACCATTAAGTCCTCCCCATGAGGACACTGGTCCCAGACCTCTCTGTTTGCACTCTCCCATCAACATTCCCCAGACAGGTACAGCATGGATTAGATACAGAGTAATGCTCCTTCTACACTGTCCAATCCAACAGTCCCAGGGCAGGAACATCATGGGGGGGATACAGAGTGAATCTCACTAGACACTGTCCGAAACAGACACAGTGAGATACAGAAAGGGAGAAACAGAGAGACACAGACAGACAGGGCGACTGAGAGAGAAAGAAGGATATTTAACATCAGACATAGGAAGAGGAGGAGGTAATTTAACCCCTCGACCCCGTTCCAGCATTCAGTGTTATCAGGGCTGAACTGTGATCTAACTAACACTATATATCCCACCTTTGCCCCTTATCTCTTAATACCTCTGGTTAAGAAAAATCTATCAATCTCAGATTTAAAAATTTACAAGTGTCTCAGCATCAATTGCTGTTTGTGGAAGAGAGTTCCAAACTGAAACCACACCTGATGTGTTGAACTGTTTCTTCATTTCACTCCTGAATGGTTTTAAGACTACGTTTAGATTTTTAGACTAGGCCCACAAGTTCCTGACTCCGCTGCCAGTGGGAATAGTTCCTCTCTGTCGACCCTATCAGAGTCTCCTTGTCTGCACTGCCTCATCGAACAATCTCAGAGAACATAGAACATAGAACATACAGCACAGAACAGGCCCTTCGGCCCACAATGTTGTGCCGATCCTTTGTCCTCTGTCAAGGACAATTTAATCTATACCCCATCATTCTCCTTTATCCATATACCTAAAGAAGGTACAGCACAGGTTAGATACAGGGTACAGTTCAGTTTAAACATTCCCTGGAGTTTCGGATTAACCCGGGTCACTCACTGTGCCCGGCTCAGCCTCAAGACTCACCTGCCTCAGTCACTGAGACGCTCCTGCATCACTTGCCTTAACGTAAGCGGATGCCGGGTATGGGAGCGGGACAGGCACACGGGATTAGGACGACTGCTCATGTGGAGGATAAGCATCAGTAATCCCTCACAGAATCAGAACAGACCAGCGAGACTCAGAAAAGTAAACTTGTGTTGAATTTGTGAGTCTTGCATTGTGGAATGCTTTAGAATTTGATGAGAATGTTGAGCCAGTGACATTTTGCCCCAGTGGGATGAATAGACACTATATGACTTGATTACAACAGTAAGGTACCGTGTGTACTGTAAATATGGACTGAAATAACAATGTAACTGATCAATTTTCAGCTGAATACTATGACTACAGTTATACCTGCTATCCTGTTATATATGTGCTGCTATACCTGCTATATGTGAGAATGTACATACGACACGATGGGATGAAGTCAAAGTGGCCACTGTTTATATTTTTAGACTATGCCCCAAGTTCCTGACTCCGCAGCCAGTGGGAATAGTTACTCTCAGTCCACCCTATCAGTTTCCCTTATTACTTTGTAAATCTTCATCAAATCACCCAATAACCTTCTAAATTTCAGGGTTACAGAGTAAGTTTCCCTCTACACTTTCCCATCACACACTCCGAGGGCAGGAACATCATGGGGTGGATACAGAGTGAATCTCACTGGACACTGTCCGAAACAGACAGAGAGAGAGACAGAAAGAGAGAAACAGAGAGACATAGACTGACAGAGAAAGAAGGATATTTAACAGGGGATATTGGAAGAGGAGGATGCAATTTAACCCCACAACTCTGTTCCGGCATTCAATGAGATCATGGCTGATCTGTGATCTATCTTACACCATAGATCCTGCCTTTGCCCCTTATCTCTTAATACCTTTGGTTAACAAGATTCTATCAATCACAGATTTAAAAATTAACCAATAAGCCAGCATGAAATTTCCACAAACTATATCATAAGGGTGTGATGACTCCCACAGTGGAATAGCTTGCTGAATATTTAAAATGGAGGCTATTCCTTCTGGATCATCAAAAGTGTCCGCCTGGGCCCCAACTTCATCTGCATTTCTCCCTCTCCCGATGTTTTTTATTCTCTCCACACCTATCTCTTCTATGTTTGTGCACACAGCAGTGAAGGATTAAATCAAATTAATATATCTGACATTGTTCCAGATTCCAACCACCCTCTGGGTGAAAAATCTTTTGCTCAAATCCCCTCTAAACCTCCTGCCTCTTGCCTTCAATCTATGCCCCCTGGTTATTGACCCCTCCACTAAGTGAAAAAGTTTCTTCCGAACTAACCTATCAATGCCCCTCATAATTTTGTATACCTCAATCAGGTCCCCCCTCAGCCTTCTCTGCTCTAAGGAAAACAACTCCAGCCTTTTCAGTCTCTCTTCATAGCTGAAATGCTCCAGCCCAGGCAACATCCTGGTGAATCTCCTCTGCATCCTCTCCAGTGCAATCACATCCTTCCTATAGTGTGGTGCCCAGAACTGTACACTGTACTCCAGCTGTGGCCTAACCAGTGTTTTATATAGCTCCATCATAACCTCCCTGCTCTCATATTCTATGCCTCAACTAATAAAGGCAAGTATCCCATATACCTTCCTAACCACCTTGTCTCCCTGCGCTGCAGCCTTCAGTGATCTATGGACAAGTACACCAAGATCCCTCTGACACTCTGTACTTCTTATGGTCCTACCATTCATTGGATATTCCCTAGCCTTGTTTGTCCTTCCAAAATTCTATGTAACCTAACCTATGTATAATCTTTAATCTTGCAGTGCATGTGTAATGTTTAATTTCTGAAAGCCAGACAGAGTAAAGCTTAACGTACTCCAAAAAACTCCAGACTTTTGGCATTTATTACCTTATCGGGTCATATCTGTCATTAAGTCGGACTAGACTTGTGAATAATTCTTTTTAAGTTGTTTTTCCGACAGTACTAGTGTAAATCGATTTGCAGCATCCCATCATATAATATACACTCCTGTCTATATTGTCTGAATACAGACATAAAATAGCTACAAATTTTGCTATTTATTTCGGGGCAGACAGGTGAAGTGTTTATTTTGTCTGTGATTTAACTCGACCCCCAATGATAACCAACATGGTGGGAGCGAGTGACAGACAGAGAGAGAGGAACAGAGGTAGAGTAACAGAGAGATAGGGAGAGATAGAAATGGAGAGAGAACAGAGAGATAGTGAGGGATAGAGACAGTAGCAGAGAGATAGAAAGTGCCAGGAGACCCTGAGACACTTTAGAAGCAGGGGGACGGGGAGACAGGCTGTGTGGGGACCCTGGGGTAACATTACAGATAGACAGGGTAGATGTAGGTAAGATGTTTCTCCTGGTTGAGGAGTCTAGAACCAGGGGACACAATTTCAAAATAAGGCGGAAGCCACTTGGGACAGAGATGAGGAGAAATTTCATTACTCAGAGAGTTGTGAATCTTCAGAATTCTCTACCCCAGAGGGCTGTGGAAGCTCAGTCATTGAGTATGTTTAAAGCAGAGATTGACAGATTTCTAAATACCAATGACATAAAGGGTATGAGGATAGTCTGGGAAAATCACATTGAAGTGGATGATCAGCCATGATAGTATTGAATGGCGGAGCAGGCTCTATGGGCTGAATGGCCTAATCCTGTTCCTATATTCCAAAGCTGCCAAAATAGTTTCTCGCAAACTACCCCATCAGTTCCCCTTAATATCTCAACAACTTTGATCAAATCACCATGATCCTCCTAAATTCCAGGGAATAAATCCCTAGTTTGTGTAATATCACCTCGTAATTTAACCCTTGGAGTCCAGTTATCATTCTGGTAAATCTACACTGCACTCAAATGGACACAAACCCCTCAAGTCTCTTTGGACCTCCAGTGTTTCTATCTTTTCACCATTTATAAAGTACTCTGTTCTAGACTTTTTTTACTGCCATTGAAATCTAACTACCACAGTTTTGCCCATTTATTTAAGATATTAATATCTCTTTGTAATTTGATGCTTCCAGCTACACTGCTTACAATGCTGCCTATTTTTGTGTCATTGGTAAACTTGGGTATGTTGCATTCTACCACATCATCTTAAATCGTGAATAAATACAGCAAAACTGAGACACACACGGGCTTTGCACTAGTAGACAGGAGTGAATCATTCCATCCTAGAGGTTTTTTAATTCCAGATTTATGTTTATTTTTAGAAAAAACAAAATTCAAATTCACAACAGCCCAGCGTGGGATTTGAACTCCTACTTTTTCAATCATCAGCTCAGGCCTTCAAATTAAAACCCATAAAAAGAGATTCATTTTCCTACTGCTGTTGTCTGACTGACTCAGGTTTTGTATATTGTTCCCTTCTCTTCTTCTTCCATGTGTTTGAAGTCTTTGAAGTTTGTCAGACATTGGTAAACTACTTCATGTGGTGTTGTGTAAATACCTTCGATTCTGTGTATCTGGAAGGGACACAATTCAAATTCTCACCTTATTGCATCAACCAAAACCTGCAGGTCCATTCAAACAACTCGATTTCCTGTCTCTGCAAAGATAGCTCGCACTTCCACAATGCAGGAATGTCTGAATGGAAACAGCTTTTGACACATTTCCCAACACGTTTGCTAACACTTTTCAGGATGAAGCTAAATTGGGCGGCACAGTGGCGCAGTGGTTAGCACCGCAGCCTCACAGCTCCAGCGATCCGGGTTCAATTCCGGGTACTGCCTGTGTGGAGTTTGCAAGTTCTCCCTGTGTCTGCGTGGGTTTCCTCTGGGGGCTCCAGTTTCCTCCCACATGCCAAAGACTTGCAGGTTGATAGGTAAATTGGCCATTAGAAATTGCCCCTAGTATAGGTAGGTGGTAAGGAAAATATAGAGACAGGAGGGGATGTGGTCGGAATATGGAATTAGTGTAGGATTAGTATAAATGGGTGGTTGATGGTCGGCACAGACTTGGTGGGCCGAAGGGCCTGTTTCAGTGCTGCATCTCTAAACTAAATTCAACTCACAGATTCCAAGCGCCAAATTGAGCTTTTGGGTAGAACAGGTAACATTGATGAAATCCCAGATCTCTCTGTCCAGTCACCCATTCTAACATTGTACCATTTAGTTTATATCACTCGTCTTCCTTCCAAAATGCATCACTTCACATTTCTCAGCATTGAAGTTAACCTGCCCTGTGTCTGTCCAATGATAGGTTGGATAGTAAGCTGTCAAGAGGACATAAAGTGTCTACAAAGAGATTTCCATAGGTTAAGTGAGTGAGCAAAAAGTTGGCAGATGGAGTATAATGTGGGAAAATGTGAGCTTGTCCACTTTAGCAGGAAGAATAAAAATCAGTATATTATTGAAATGGAGAGAGACTGCAGAACTGTACGGTACAGAGGGATCTGGGTGTCCTGGTACATGAATCACAAAATGTTACCGTGTAGCTGCAGCGAGTGATAAGGAAAGCAAATGGAATGTTGTTGTTTATTGCAAGGTGAACAGAATATAAAAGTAGGGAAGTGTTGTTACAGCTGTACAGGGCATAAGTTAGACGACGTCTGCAGGATTGTGGACACTTTTGGTCTCCTTACTGAAGAAATTATATAATTGCATTCGAAGTAGTTCAGAGAAGGTTCACTGGGCTGATTCCTGGGATGAAGGGGTTATCTTATGAGGAAAGGTTGAACAGGTTGGGTCTCTATACCCACTGGAGTTTAGAAGAATGAGAGGTGATCTGAGTGAAACATCTCAGGTCCCGAGGGGACTGGATTGGGTGGATGACTCTATCCTCCTGAAGACTGCTACTAGTCCCTTCCCTGTTTATTACATTGCAGATGACACAAACATTGGAGTTATGCCCTGTAAACACAAGTCCAAGTCATTAGTATATATCAAAAAGATCAGTGGTCCTAATATAAACCTCCACTGTATACCTCCCTCCAGTCTGAAACAACCATTGTCCACTCTCTCAGCCAATGTCGTATCCACTCAGCCACAGCCCCTTTCATCTCTGGAGCACTAATATTGCGAACTGGTCAATTAGGAGGCACCATTAAGTCCTCCCCATGAGGACACTGGTCCCAGACCTCTCTGTTTCCACTCTCCCATCAACATTCCCCAGACAGGTATAGCATGGATTAGATACAGAGTAATGCTCCTTCTACACTGTCCAATCCAACACTCCCAGGACAGGAACATTATGGGGTGGATACAGAGTGAATCTCACTCTACACTGTCCAAAACAGACAGAGAGAGAGAGACAGGAAGAGAGAAACAGAGATAAACAGACTGACAGGGTGACTGAGAGTGAAAAAAGGAGATTTAACATCAGACATAGGAAGATGAGGAGGCAATTTAACCCCTCGACCCTGTTCCAGCATTCAGTGAGATCAGGGCTGAACTGTGATCTAACTAACACTATATATCCCACCTTTGCCCTTTATCTCTTCATACCTTTGGTTAACAAAAATTATTCAATCTCAGATTTAAAAAGTTACAAGTATCTCAGCATCAATTGCTGATTGTGGAAGAGAGTTCCAAACTGATACCACACCTGCTGTGTTGAACTGTTTCTTCATTTCACTCCTGAAAGGTTTTGAGACTACGTTTAGATTTTTAGACTATGCCCACAAATTCCTGACTCCGCAGCCAGTGGGAATAGTTACTCTCTGTCTACCCTATCAGAGTCTCCTTGTCTGCACTACCCCATCGAACAATCTCAGAGAAGGTACAGCACGGGTTAGATACAGAGTACAGTTCAGTTTGAACATTCCCTGGAGTGTCGGATTAACCCGGCTCACTCACTGTGCCCGGCTCAGCCTCAAGACTCACCTTCCTCAGTCACTGAGATGCTCCTGTATCACTTGCCTTAATGGAAGTCGATGCCGGGTTTGGGAGCAGGACAGGCACACGGGATTAGGATGACTGCTCATGAGGAGGATAAGCATCTGTGATCCCTCAGAGAATCAGAACAGACCAGCGAGACTCAGAAAAGGAAACTTGTGTTGAAATTGAGAGTCTTGTATTGTGGAATGCTTTAGTATTTGGTGAGAATGTTGAGCCAGTGACATTTGACCCAGTGGGATGAATAGATACTATATGACTTGATTACAACAGTAAGGTACCGTGTGTACTGTAAATATGGACTGAAATAACAATGTAACTGAACAATTTTCAGCTGAATACTATGACTACAGTTATACCTGCTATCCTGTTATATATGTGCTGCTATACCTGCTATATGTGAGAATGTACATACGACACGATGGGATGAAGTCAAAGTGGCCACTGTTTATATTTTCAGACTATGCCCCAAGTTTCTGACTCAGCAGCCAGTGGGAATATTTACTCTCAGTCCACCCTATCAGTTTCCCTTATTATCTTGAAAACATTCATCTAATCACCCCATAACCTTCTAAATTCCAGGGATACAGAGTAAATCTCCAGCTACACTGTCCCATTAAACATTTCCAAGCTAAGCACAATGTTGGGTTTGACACAGAGTAAATTCCCCTCTAAACTGTCCCATCACACACTCCCAGGGCAGGAACATCATGGGGTGGATACAGAGTGAATCTCACTCTACACTGTCCGATAGAGACAGAGAGAGAGACAGAAAGAGAGAAACAGAGAGACATAGACTGACAGGGTGAGTAAAAGAGAAAGAAGGATACTTCACAGGGGATACTGGAAGAGGAGGAGGCAATTCAACCCCACAATCCTGTTCCTGCATTCAATGAGATCAGGGCTGATCTGTGATCTAACTTATACCATATATCCTGCCTTTGCCCCTTATCTCTTAATAGCTTTGGTTAACAAGAATCTATCAATGACAGATTTATACAGCATTTCTTGTTATCATTACGAAAGATTGAGATCGTGACCATTACATATTTCTGGCTGAAACTAGGCGAGGCAAGGGAACTTATTATTACTGGTGTCAAATATTCAGAAAAGACAGGTCTGAAAAAATATGGAGGATTGTGGAGTGGAAAGAATTGATCAAATATAATATGATAACACTGGCAGGGATGACGTTTTGAGTTGTTAACAAAAGAATCTATTTGGTCATATATACGGAATATGGCAGGAGGAAATGCATGGACATTCTGGGTCATGAAATATTTGTCCTTCCCTGCAGGGCATGTGAGTGTGGGATTCATTCTGTGCCCATCAGTATGTGATATTTACCTGTGGCTTTTACTCCGTATCGGTCAATCTATGGTCAATGATTTGGTCATTTCATTCAATAATTTCAATCTTCAATAGGTGATTCTGTTTTATTTTTCTCCGTAACATTCAGTTTCTAAATGGGTGATGATGGGTTTTGTTCTGTGAGTGTGGGTTTTGTTATGTATCTGTTCATCTCCTCTTTTGGAGTCTGCGACTTTCTGTTTAACTGTTAATTTCTGAATTGTGAATTTGGATTTTAATCTGCACCTGTCAGTTTCTGGTATGAAAGGTTGTTTGATTTTGTCTCTGTACCTGTTAGTAAGTGGCATTTTTGTGTAGCTTTATACAGCACATGTTAATTGATGACACACCAGCGTTGTTTTCACTCGACATGTCAGTCTCTGGTTTGGAGCCCTCAACTGTGTTCTGTACCAATCAGATGTCTACATATAAGGATGGGTTTTAACCTGTTTCTTTCAATCTGTTGTATGTAAGTACTGTTTATTATCTGTATCTGTAAGTTTCTGATGAACGAATGTGGACTGTATCGTCTCCCTGTCAGTGGTTCATTAAGAGATATTTTACAAGGTACCTGCCCGTTCTGATATGTGAGTGTGGGTTGTGATCTATATCTGGCCGTTTCTGGTATGAGACATGAGCATTGTTTTCACTCTGTGTACGTTAGCCTCAAGTGTCAGAAGCTGGGTTTAGTCATACATCTCATTCTCTGCTGTATGATTGTGGATTTACATCTGTGCAAGTTCGTTTCTGATACGGGCGTGTGAATTTTATTCTGTATGCCAATTTCTGGTATGTGAGTGTGTGTTTTTTCTGTCCTGTCACTTTCTGCTGAACTGTATGGTGGATTTGCTTTGGATCTGTGAATTTCTGCTATCTGAATGTTGGCATTCCTTTACATTTGTCATAGAGTTATACAGCACAGAAACAGGCCCTTTGGCCCATTGTGTCTCTGCCTCCCATCAAGCATGAATCTATTCGAATCACATTTTCCAGCACTTGACCCATAGTCTTGTATGCTATGACGTTTCACGTGTTCATCTAAATCCTTCTCAAATGCTATGAGGGGTCCTGCCTCTACCAGCCCTTCAGGTAGTGGGTTCCAGATTCCAACCACACTCTGCGTGAAATATTTTCACCTCAAGTCCCCTCTAAACCTGCTGCCCATTACTTAAATCTATCTCCCCTGGTTGTTGATCCCTCCACTGAGGGAATGTTTTCTTCCGATCTGTACTATCAATGTCCCGTGTAATTTTGTATACCTCAATCAGTTCCCCCCTCAGCCTTCTCTGCTCCAAGGAAAACAACCCTAGCCTATCCAGTCTCTCTTCATAACTGAAATGCCACAGCCCAGGAAACATCCTGGTAAATCTCCTCTGCACGCTCTCCATTGCAATCACATCCTTCCTTTGGTGAGTTGACCAGAACTGTACACAGTACTCCAGCTGTGGCCTAACTAGCATTTCATTCAGCTCCCTCATAACCTCCCTGCTCTTATATTCTATGCCTCAGCTAATAAAGACAAGTATCCCATATGCCTTCCTAACCACCTTATCTCCCCGTGCTTCTGCCTTCAGTGATCTATGGACAAGTACACCAAGGTCCCTCAGACCCTCTGTACATCTTAGGATCTGGCCATTCATTCTATATTCTCTTGCCTTGTTAGGCCTCCCAAAATGCATCACCTCACATTTTCGCACTTCTCTGGATTAAATTCCATTTGCCACTGCTCCACCCATCTTACCAGCCCATCTATATCATCCTGTAATCTAAGGCTTTCCTCCTCACCATTTCTGACACCAATCTTCATGTCATCTGTGAACTTACTGATCATATCTACTACATTCACGTCTAAATCATTCATGTACACGACAAACAGCAATGGTCCCAGCACCGATTGCTGTGGTACACCACTGGTCACAAACTTCAACTCACAAAAACAACGCTCGACCATCACCCTCTGTTTCCTGCCACGAAGCCAATTCTGAATTCAATTTGCCAAATTGCCCTGGATCCCATGGGCTCTTACCTTTTTAACCAATCTCCCATCCGGGACATTATCTAAAGCCTTACTGAAGTCCATGTAGACAACATCAACTGCCTTACCCTCATCTACACATCTAGTCACCTCCTCATAAAATTCAATCAAGTTTGTTAGACACCATTTTTTTTTCAAGTCACCTACTCACTCTGCTTATTATTCTTATATATTTTTTTAAGTACCACCTCCCCCCACCCCCACTCCCCGACATTTTCTATACTCCTCTGGGCCTCTGCTGTTTTCTGCCCTAAGCCTCTTTTTTTACCCCTTAACCAATCCTCTATATCCCTTGACATCCAGGGTTCCCTGGATTTGTTGGTCCTACACTTCACCTTTCTGGGAACATGTTGGCCCTGAATTCTCATTATTTCCTTTTTGAATGAATCCCACTAGTCTGATGTAGACTTTCCTATAAGTAGCTTCTCGCAGTCCACTTTGGCCAGATCCTGTTTTATCATATTGAAATCGGTCTTCCCCAAATTGAGTACATTTATTTCTGGTCCCTCTTTGTCCTTTTCCATAACTATCTTAAATATTACAGAGTTATGGCCACTATCCCCGAAATGCTCCCCCACTGACACTCCTACCACTTGTCCGGCTTCACTCCCTAGGATTAGGTCGAGCACGGCTCCTTCTTTTCTAGGACTTTCTACCTGCTGGCTCAAAAAGATCTCCTGTATGCACCTTCAGAATTCTGCCTCCTTTAAGCCGTTAGCACGAAGACAATCCCAGTTGATATTGGGTAAGTTGAAATCCCCTACAATTATTACCCTATTATTTTTACAACTATCTGAGATTTGCCTACATATCTGCTCTTCTATCTCTCACTGACTGTTTGGAGGCCTGTAGTACACTCCCAACCAAGTGATTGCCCCCCTTTTGGTATTTATGTTCTACCCATAAGAAAACAAACATCATGGGGCAGGATGTCAGAAATGCTCCATCCATCAATATTGGCGACCACGCTTTGGAAGTGGCTCAAGAGTTCACCTACCTAGGCTCAACTATCACCAGTAACCTGTCTCTAGATGCAGAAATCAACAAGCGCATGGGAAAGGCTTCCACTGCAATGTCCAGACTGGCCAAGAGAGTGTGGGAAAATGGCGCACTGACACGGAACACAAAAGTCCGAGTGTATCAGGCCTGTGTCCTCAGTACCTTGCTCTATGGCAGCGAGGCCTGGACAACGTATGCCAGCCAAGAGCGACATCTCAATTCATTCCATCTTGGCTGCCTCCGGAGAATACTTGGCATCAGGTGGCAGGACCGTATCTCCAACACAGAAGTCCTCGGCGGCCAACATCCCCAGCTTATACACACTACTGAGTCAGCGGCGCTTGAGATGGCTTGGCCATGTGAGCCGCATGGAAGATGGCAGGATCCCCAAAGACACATTGTACAGCGAGCTTGCCACTGGTTTCAGACCCACCAGCTGTCCATGTCTCCGCTTTAAAGACGTCTGCAAATGCGACATGAAGTCCTGTGACATTGATCACAAGTCGTGGGAGTCAGTTGCCAGCGTTCGCCAGAGCTGGCGGGCAGCCATAAAGACGGGGCTAAAATGTGGCGAGTCGAAGAGACTTAGTAGTTGGCAGGAAAAAAGACGGAGGCGCAAGGGGAGAGCCAACTGTGTAACAGCCCCGACAAACAAATTTCTCTGCAGCACCTGTGGAAGAGCCTGTCACTCTAGAATTGGCCTTTATAGCCACTCCAGGCGCTGCTTCACAAACCACTGACCACCTCCAGGCGCGTATCCATTGTCTCTCGAGATAAGGAGGCCCAAAAGAAAAAAAAAGAATCTACCCATATGGCCTCATTTGAGGAATCTTCTAAGATATCATCCCTCCTTATACAGTAATTGACTCCTTGATCAACAGTGCACTGCCACCTCCTATTTTGTACGCTCCCTTGTCATGCCTGAAGTTTCTATACCCTGGAATATTGAGCTGCCAGTCCTGCCCTTCCCTCAACCATGTCTCTGTGATTCCAATAATATCATATTTCCATGTGCTAATAAATGGCCTCAATTCATCTGCCTTACTAGTAAGATTCCTTGCGTTAAAATAGATGCAATCCAGCCTTGCATTGTTAGCTTTTGTCTTAACAGGTCTGCATTTTCTCTGCCTTCCAGACTGACTCAGTTTCTCTTCTATATTTGACTGTACATCAACCCTTACTGCACGTCCCCTCTGTATCCCACCCCCTTGCCAAATTAGTTTACAACCACCACCCACCCCCCCCCCCCCCGCCCCCAAAAGCACCTGCAAACCTCCCAGCAAGGATGTTGGTCCCGATCCAGTTCAGGTGCAATCTGTCCAACTTGTACAATTCCCACCTTGGCCAGAAACAGACCCAGTGATCCAGGAAATTAAAGCCCTCCCTCCTGCACTATCTCTTCAGCCACACATTCATCTGCTCTATCCTCCTATTCCTATACTCAACTGCACGTGGCAGCGGGGGTAATCCAGCGATTACAACCTTTGTGGACCCCTTTTCTTTAATCTGCTACCGACCTTCCGAAGTTCATGTTGCATGACCTCATCCCTCTTTGTACCTGTCAGTTTCTGGTATGGAATAAAGATCTTTACTCTGTACCTGCTAGTTGCTGGCAAGTGATTGTGACATCAATCCATATCTGTCAGAGTGTGATGTTACTTCAGATTTTACTCTTCAGCTGTCAGTTTCGGACATGTGAATATGGATTTTCCTCATTCTGGTCACTTACTGCAATGTAAGTCACTCCTTTATTCTGTGCCTGTCAGTTTCAGGTCTGGAAGAAAGATTTTTTTCATTACCTTTTATAATCTGGCAAGTGAATGTGAGATCACCCTGCATCTGTCAGTTTGTGACATATTACTGTGACTTTTACTCTTCACTTGTCAGTTTCTGATACGTGAATGTGTATTTTATTCTGGGTACCTGTCAGATACCAAAATGCAAGTATGTATTCTATTCTGTTGCTGTTTGTTACTTGTAATTAATTGGAGTGTTTACTCTTGATCTGTCAGTCTCTGGAATGTGAATGTGGCTCTTACTCTGTGTCTGTCTGTATTGGATTTGCCAGCAAGTGTTTTTCTTTCCTTTCTGTTCCTGACATGTGAATGTGAATTTTACTATGTACCTCTCAGTTACTGGTATGTGATTGTGGTTTTATTCTGTCTCCACGAGCCTATGATTAGTGATTGCAGCTTGTGTCCAAGGCATGTCAGTATCTTGTTTGCACATGCCCATTCTTATGTGCATGTTGCTTTATGGGAAATGACTATAGGATTTACTCTTTTTTCTGCCATATTACTTCTATGGCTTCAAGGGCTGGTCAGAGACGGGGAATTCTGTGATGAGCAACTCATGTCCTAACTTCCCAAAGTCTTTCCACCACCTACAAGCCACAAGTCAGAATTCTGATGGATTACTCTCCACTTGCTTGGATGAGTGAAGCTCTAAAAACACTGAAGAAGCTTGATACCATCCAGGACAAATCAGCAGGCTTGATTATCTTACCATTCACCAGGTTATGTATTTACTCCCTCCACCACCAGTGCACAGTGTGTCCCATCTAAAAGATGTACTGCATTAACCTGAGGAAGTACCGTACAACAGCACCTTCCAAACCCATGACATCTGCTACTGACTGGAACTGGGCAGCAAGCTTATGAGAACATTACCACCTGCAATTTCATCTCTAGTTTGCACAATTTCCTGACTTCAAAATATAACACCATTCCTTCATCATCACTCAGCCCAAATTCTGGAACCTCCTGCCTAACACCAATTTTATGAATGACATTCATTCTGTAGCTGTTCATCAATGGTACAGTCTGAGTTTAGAACTTATTCTGCATCTGCCACTCTGAAAGACAGGATCTGTTTGTTTATATTTAAGGAACAATGAAGGAGCTCTTACACACCTAGATCTGTCCAAATATCTGTCCCTCCTTGTATGGTATGTGTGTGAGGGATTCATTCTTTATCTCAGAATGTGGAATGTGACTATTTTGTTTTTTTCTCTGTCACTTACTGATATGTGCATGTGCACTTTTCACTCTACCTGCCAGCTTCTGATGTGAGTGGATTGTTTTCTGTACCTGTCATTTACTGATGAATTGAACGGTGGTTTTGGTTTGAATCGCTCACTTTCTGTTACGTGAATATGAGTATTCCTTCGTACTTGTCAATTACTGGTATTGAAGTAAGATCTTTAAACTGCACCTAATACAAAGCAAAATACTGTTAATGCTGGAATTTGGAAATAAAAGCAGAAAATTCTGTAAATACACAGCAGGACTGCCAGCATCTGTGGAGACAGAAACAGAATTAGCCTTTCAGGTCAATGACATTTCATCAGAAAGGTCTGTCCAGATCAAAGGTCATTGACCTGAAATGTGAACTGAATTTCTCTCTCCACAGGTGCTGCCAGACTTGCAGAGTATTTCCAGAATTTTCCATTTTCATTTACACTGTACATGGACATGTACATTTTCTGGCAAGTGAATGTGGGATCAATATTTAACCTTTCAGTTCTGATATGCAAATGAGGGTTTTACCCAGCATGTTGTCAGTTCCTGCAGTGCAATTATCTGATTGATTCTGTAACTTTATGATTGTGGTAATTGATTGTGGGTTTGACCCTACATCTACCAGTCTCTGTAATGTGAATGTGGCTATTACTCTGTATTTATCTGTGTGCAATTTGTGAGTGTGTGTTTTCCTCTCCGTGTCTGTTTCTGACATGTAAATGTGGATTTTGCTATGTACCTCAGTTACTTTATGTGTATGTGCTTTATTCTGTTTCTGTGCATCTGTGGTGAGCTTCACATTTTTCCTGTACCTATCAGCATCACACTTCTTTGTATGGCCATTATTCTGCACTTGTTGGTTTATGGTACTGCTTGAATTACTCTTTACCTCTCAGTCCCTGATATGCTACTATAGATTTTCCTCTTTACTTGTAAGATTCTGCTGTGTGATAATGTCGTTTCTCAGTCTGTCTGCGTCTGGTATGCTATTGTAAGATTTACTGTGTGCCCATCAGGTTCTGGTATTTAAATAAGAAGTTCACATTGTAACATTCAATTTGATCTGTGTGAATCTGCTTCTGCCTTGAACTGACAGTTTCTATTCTGTGAGTGTACATTTACAAGTGCACTTGTTAATTTCTGCTAAATAACTGTTTGTTTTACTCTGTGCATGTCAGTTGCTGCAATGGGAAGTTGGGAAAGTTTTATAATTCTGAAAATGGCAATTACCAATAAGTAAATGTGGATTTTACTCAGTAACTCTCATTCTCTGGTCTATGAGTTCGTGTCTTTTTATTCCGGTTAGCTGTCACACTCACTTCTCTGAAGTAAACATCTTATGAACCGTCTCCAACACATTTACTTCCTTTATTAAATAAGGAGACCAAAACTGCACACAGTAATCTAGATGTGGTCTCACCAATTCCCTGTATAACTGAAGTACAACAGGCTTATTTTCATTTTCAATTCCTCTCGTAATACTGGATAACATTCCATTTCCCTTCCTCTGTCTTGCTGTAACTGCACACTAACTTTTTTGACTCATGCACTAGAATACCTAGATCCCTCTCCAGAATTCTGCAGTCGCTCAGCACTGAAATATTTTTAAATCTTCCTGACAAAGTGAACAACTTCCCATTTTCTCACATTGTACATCATCTGCCAGATTCCTGCCCACTCACTCAACCTATCGAAATCAGTCTTCAACTTCGTTATGTCCTCTTCACAACATACATTCCTACCTATCTTTGTTTCATCTGCAAATTTAGCTGCCATGTCATCGCTCCCCTTATTTAAGTTATTGATATAAGTTGTAAAAAGTTGAGTGCCCAGCACACATCACATCCTGCCAACCAGAAAAGGACCCATTTCTGCATTCTCTGTGTTCTGCCAGCCAGTCAATCTTCTATCCATGCCAATATGTTACCCATGATCTCCTACTTTGCACAATAACCTTTTATGTGGCACCTTGTCAAATGCCTTCTGGAAATCCAAGTACTGTATGTCAACCGGGTTCCTCTTTATCCACAGTGCATGTTAGTCCTTCAAGGAACTTCAATAAATAGGTTAAACATGATTTCCCCTTCACAAAACCATGCTGACTATTCCTGATGACCTTATGTTTCTCAAAATGCCCAGCTATAGCCTCCTCATTGATCAATTCTACCACCTTCCTCATGACAGGGGTCAAGCTAACTGGCCTATAGTTAATGTTAACTCTGCATCTCTCTCCACAGATGCTGCCAGACCTGCTGAGTATTTCCAGCACTTTTTGTTTTGTTTCAAATTTCCAGCATCTGTAGTATTTTGCTTTTATATTACTGTAGTTACCCTTTCTCTGCCTCCATACCTTCTCAAATAGAGGGATTATATTTTCTACTTTCCAGTCTGATGTCACCTTTCCAGAATCTTACGAATTTTGAAAAATTAACACCACCAAATCTATTACTTCCGTAGCCACCATTTTGAAACTCCTAGGATGAAGCCCATCGGGATCTGTGGACTTGTCAGTCCGTTGCTCCATCAGTTTATTCAGTACCACTTCCCTGGTGATTGTAATTTCAACAAGTTCCTCTCTTCCATCCACCTCCTGATTTACAGCTATGATGGGAATGTTTTTTGTATTTGCTACAGTGAAGATAGAAGCATTTTTTAATGTACATTTCTTCTGTCATTTCCTTATTCTCAACCTTTAACTCCTAATTTTCATTCTCTAGAGGACCCACACTCAATTTACTTGCACTTTTCCTTTTCTAATACCTGTGGAAACTCTTGCTATCTGTTTTTAGATTTCTCACTAGCTTAGACTCATGCTCTAATTTATTTTTCTACTGATTAACCTTTTAGTCATTCTCTGCCATTCTATATATTATGACCAATCATCTGACCTGCCACTCATCTTTGCACAATTATATGCTTTTTCATTCAGGTTGATGCCTTCCTTAACTTCTTTAATCAACCATGGTTTGGGGATCCTCCCCTTGGAATTTTTCTTTATGGTAGGGATTTGCTTATTAGAATTAGAACATTACAGCGCAGTACAGGCCCTTCGGCCCTCGATGTTGCGCCGACCTGTGAAACCATCTGACCTACACTATTCCATTTTCATCCATATATCTATCCAATGACCACTTAAATGCCCTTAAAGTTGGCGAGTCTACTACTGCTGCAGGCAGGGCGTTCCACGCCCTTACTACTCTCTGAGTAAAGAAACTACCTCTCACATCTGTCCTATATCTATCACCCCTCAACTTGAAGCTATGTCCCCTCGTGTTTGCCATCACAATCTGAGGAAAAAGACTCTCACTATCCACCCTATCTAACCCTCTGATTATCTTATATGTCTCTATTCAGTCACCTCTCCTCCTCCTTCTCTCCAACGAAAACAACCTGAAGTCCCTCAGCCTTTCCTCGTAAGACCTTCCCTCCATACCAGGCAACATCCTAGTAAATCTCCTCTGCACCCTTTCCAAAGCTTCCACATCCTTCCTATAATGCGGTGACCAGAACTGCACGCAATACTCCAGGTGCGGTCTCACCAGAGTTTTGTACAGCTGCAGCCTGACCTCGTGGCTCCGAAACTCGATCCCCCTACTAATAAAAGCTAACACACCATATGCCTTCTTAACAGCCCTATTAACCTATTAATACTCTCCTTGATTAACAATGCCACACCCACCCTCCCCCCCCCCCACCCCACCCCCCCCCACCCCTTTTACCATCTTCTCTGTTCTTACTGAAACATCTAAATCCCGGAACCTGCAACATCCATTCCTGCCCCTGCTCTACCCATGTCTCCGAAATGGCCACTACATCGAGATCCCAGGTACCAACCCATGCTGCAAGCTCACCCACCTTATTCCGGATGCTCCTGGCATTGAAGTAGACACACTTTAAACCAAGTTCTTGCTTGCCAGTGCCCTCTTGCGTCCTTGTAACCTTATCCCTGACCTCACTACTCTCAACATCCTGTACACTGGCACTACAATTTAGGTTCCCATTCCCCTGCTGAATTAGTTTAAACCCCCCCGAAGAGCACTAGCAAATCTCCCCCCCAGGATATTGGTACCGCTTTGGTTCAGATGAAGACCATCCTGTTTGTAGAGGTCCCACCTACCCCAGAAAGAGCCCCAATTATCCAGGAAACCAAAATCCTCCCTCCTGCACCATCCCTGCAGCCACGTGTTCAACTCTTCTCTCTCCCTATTCCTCGCTTCGCTAAAACGTGGCACGGGCAACAACCCAAAGATAACAACTCTGGTTGTTCTCGCTCTAAGCTTCCACCCTAGCTCCCTGAATTTCTGTCTTAAATCCCCATCTCTCTTCCTACCTATGTCATTGGTGCCTATGTGGACCATGACTTGGGGCTGCTCCCCCTCCCCCTTAAGGATCCCAAAAACACGATCCGAGACATCACGAACCCTGGCACCTGGGAGGCAACACACCAACCGTGAGTCTCTCTCGTTCCCACAGAACCTCCTATCTGTTCCCCTAACTATGGAGTCCCCAATGACTAATTTGAGTATTCTGAAATATCCACTTAAATGTCTGCCACTGCTTCTCTATTGAACTATCTCCTGGCCCAGTAACCCAGTTCCCTTCAGCTAGCTCTGCTCTCATGCCCACATAGCTGCCCTTATTTAAGTTTAAAATACTAGTCTTAGATCCACTCCTCTCATTTTCAAACTGGATGTAAACTTCAATCATATTGTGATCATTGCTACCAAGAGGTGCATATACTCTGAGGTCATTAATTAATCCTGTCAAATTACACAATACCAAGTTTAATATAACCTGCTCACTGGATGGTTCTAGAAGATACTACTCAAAGAAACTATTTTGAAAGCATTCTATGAACTCCTCATACAGGCTTCTATTATCAATCTGATTTTTTCCAGTTTATATGTTGATTAAAATCACCCATGATTATTCCCATCCCTTTATCACAAGCACCCATTAGTTATTCTTGTAGACTTCATCCTACATTGTGATTACTGTCTGTGGGCCTGTAGACTACACCCAATAGTGCCTTTTCCCCCGACTATTCCTCAACTCCACCCAAACCGATTCTCCATCCTGATCTCCTGAACCAAGGTCATGTCTAACTATTGCACGAATGCCAATCTTGATTAACAGTGCCACCCCTTCAACTTTACCTAGCTTCCTATTCTTCTTGAATGTTACACACCCCTCAATATTGAGGACACAATCCTTGTCATCCTGCAGCCATGTCTCCATAATGGCTATTAGATCATATTTATTTCCTTCAACATGTGCTATCAGTTTCTCTACTTTGTTATGAATTCAACATGCATTCACATGCAGAGCCTTTAGTTTTATCTTTTTGTTATCCTTGTAACATCTAGTGTTGCCTGTTGGTCTGTTCTTAGTTTTTTTTCTCTTTGTCCTTTCCTGCCATTCTCTGGCCTTCATTTCCCATATTATTATTGTGTTTTCCTGCCTTGACATTATCCCTTGATTTGTTACATCTGCTAAAGCTTGTTCCTCTACCCCTTTGTTTAGATCAAGTGCCTCTCTACATCCCTAGTTATACGGTTTGCTCGAACACTGGTCCCAGCTTGGTTCAGGTATAGACTGTCCGAACGGTACAGCCTCCACTTTCCCTAGTACTGGTGCCAGTGCCCCACAAACTGAACCTGACTTCTCCCACACCAGTCTTGGCGGGTGTAAGTTTCACTGTATATCTCTCAATCCCCAGTCTACAATTTACCTCTTTCATTTTCGGATTTTGAGTGTGGCTTTATCTGCACCTGTCAGTTTGTTTTATGTTAGAAACGTCTTATTCAGTACCTTTCAGCTTCAGTTGTGTGTGTGTTCTGGCTTGTAATTTGTCCCCATCAGTATAGTGTATGTGAGTGTGGATTTGACAGTTAATATTACATTCTTGGCATATGAGTGGGAGTTCATACTTTATCTTTGATTGTCTAGTAGCCAATTTAAGGTTTAACCTGCGCCCTTAAATGTCTCATGTGTAGCTGTGGTTTTTAACCTGTCTCTGTCACTGTCTGCTACAAGAGTAAGGGTTTCCGTCTGTTATTTGAGTGTGGAATTTACATCTCTACATTCTCTCGGATGTGAATGTGAGTTTTAATCTATACATGCCAGTTTCTGACATTTGGCTGTGAGGTTTACTTTGTACATTGTCTTTCTCTGATATGTGACTGACAATTTTATTCTGAACTTGTCAGTTTATATTCTGTCTGTGTGAGTTTTAGCCTGTATCTGTCAGTGTCTGATATATGAATCTTCTTAATTATGTTTGTGTTGCTCTGTATCTATCAGTGTCTGGAGTGCAATTGTCAGTTTTACTTTGTACCTGTCAGTGTCTGTTGTGGATGAGAGACTGTCACTCTCTAACTGTTAACTTCTTGCAATTCATTATGGATTTCACTCTGTGTCTGTCAGTCTCTGGTAGTTAAGTGCAGCATTTATACTGTATCTCCTAATTTCTGATATGTGAATGTAGATATTAATGTGTACCTGTTGGTTTCTCCTATGAGAGTCTGGGCTAAAATCTGTTTCTGCCAGTTTCTCTTATGTGAGGGTGGCATTTATTCAGTACCTGTTACTGTCTGAATTGTGAGAAGGTTTTAATCTTTCTCTGTCAGTTGCTGGTTTGTGAATGTGGGTTTATTCTAGATCTTTTAATGTTTGTTATTTTCTGGGATATGATTGTAGTTTTTGATCTGTATCTGTCAGTTTCTATTACTTGAGTGAGTTTTACTTTGCACCAGTTGTCTTTTTAGATTTCGATTTAGATTTAGATATACCGCACTGAAACAGGCCCTTCGGCCCACCAACCATCAACCACCCATTTATACTAATCCTACACTAATTCCATATTCCTACCACATCCCCACCTGTCCCTATATTTCCCTACCACCGACCTATACTAGGGGCAATTTATCATGGCCAAATTACCTATCAACCTGCAAGTCTTTGGCATGTGGGAGGAAACCGGAGCACCCGGAGGAAACCCACGCAGACACAGGAAGAACTTGCAAACTCCACACAGGCAGTACCCAAAATTGAACGCGGGTCGCTGGAGCTGTGAGGCTGCGGTGCTAACCACTGCGCCGTCTTCTGGTATGTGAGTGTCAGTTTTAAGCTGGACCCGTAAAGTTAAGGTATGAAAGTGTGGGTTTATTCTGTATCTTTCAAACTCTAGTGTGTGACATGGGGCCTTTTTCTGAATCTGTCGATTTCAGCTCTGTAACTGTAAGTTTTAATCTGCAACTTACAGTTCCTGATAGGTGTGTGAGCACATTTTCTTTTTTTCTGCAGCGATCAACGTCGACTACATGAGGATGTGTGTTGTTCCTATCTTTCAATTTCTAGCATTGAAGAATTGCTTTTCCTTTGAACATCTCAGTCTCTGCAATGTGTCCATGGGTTCTACATGGTAACTGTCTGTCTCTGTTAAGTGACTCTGGTGTGATTCTCTATCTGACAGTCTCTTACCTGTGAGTGGTTTTATTTTCTTCTCTGTAGCTGTCAGTTTCCCTTCAATGGCTGGAGGTTTTAATCTTTACTTAAACTCTTTAATAATTTGTAAATGTGAATTTCACTCTGTGTCTGTCTGTGTACATTATCTGAATGTGGTTAGCACCGCAGCCTCACAGCTCCAGCAACCCGGGTTCAATTCTGGGTACTGTCTGAGTGGAGTTTGCAACTTCTCCCTGTGTCTGCGTGGGTTTTCTCCGGGTGCTCCGGTTTCCTCCCACATGCCAAAGACTTGCAGGTTGATAAGTAAATTGACCATTATAAATTGTCCCTGGTATCGGTCGGTGGTAGGGAAATATAGTGACAGGTAGGGATGTGGTTGGAATTACTGTAGGATTAGTATAAATGTGTGGTTGATGGTCGGCACAGACTCTGTGGGCCGAAGGGCCCGTTTCAGTGCTGTATCTCTAACTAACCAACTAAACATCAGTTTCAGGTATGTGAGGGTGAGATTCACTGTCTCCAGAATGCGTCCCTCTTGTGAAATTGACAGAGTGCCTTTTAATCTGATAGTGGGTTCTGCTTTTGAACTTTACCTAACTTTCAGCAGTATTGATTTGGAATGGATTGGATACAATGTCTGTCTCTTCTGATTTGTTTGATTGCTGAATTGGAAATGTGTCTCTAAACTTAGGATCAGTGAGAGTTTGACTACATCTGCTTCTTGTGACAATGCCATGAACTGAAGGCCTATGGGAGTGGTACTGTACCTTGTCTGTGATGGAAGGAGCCGACTGCACTTGCCCTTGTGCCTGGGAATCATCACATTCATTCTGCTCCCTTGAACTATTCACCGACAGTAAGGAAGAAAACTATGTCTTGTAAGTCACGATCAGTTGAGGTGGAAGCTGGAAAAGAGATTAATGTAACATTTCAATTAATAATATTTATGACTAATCACAAAGGCGAACCAAAAATACAAAGAATATCACTGTCTGATTCCACTGCAGCTCTCAGCATCTGCTGACGAGGTGTCCTGGCAGTTTCACAGCAATTTTGGGACATCCAGAAACAAGCCAACATCTACACTGCTCCAAGATTGGAACGATCTGATGGAGCAGGGATATTTGTGCAGGTCAGGTTTCTATTTAGATCTGGCATTATAATGTAATAACCTAAGAACTAGGAGCAGGAGTCAGCCATTCAGCCTCTCCAGCCTGATCCACCATTCAATAAAATCATGTCTGATTTGATCTTGGCTTCATTTCCATTATCCTGCCTGGCCAAAAGCCCATTCCTCCCTTGTAGATCAAAAGTTTAACTCATCCTTGAATATATTCCATAATCCAGCCTCCACTACTCTCTGGTGCAGAGAATTCCATCGATTAATGACACTTTGAGAGAAGAAATTCTTCCTTACCTCTGTCTAACATGGTAGACCCCTTATTCTGAAACTGTGCGACGTGGTTCTTGATTCCCTCAGGAGGGGAGATATCTTCTCAGCATCAACTCTGTCAAGACCCCTCAGAATCTTACATTTTTCAATAAGATTAGCTCTGATTATTACTAATTCCAATGTTTGTAACACAAACTGCTCAACCTTTTGCTCATAAGACAGCCTCTTCATCTCAGGAACCAACCGAACGAATCTTGCCTGAACTGCATCCAATGCACGAAGGAGACCACAACTGTATCCACTACTCCAGGTAAGGTCTCACCAACACCCTGCAAATTTGTAGCAAAACTTTCCTAAATTTATATTCCAGCCCCCTTGCAGGTAATGCCAAAAGTCTGGCTCTGTTTTCACTATTCACTTTTCAATAACAACAAACAGCGTGAAACCAGAGCTAAACCAGGAACAAGCATTACAGGTTTGAGAAGCAATTTTTTTGTTCATTACTTCTGCCATTTCCTTATTACCAAACTTGAACTTTCAATTTTCATTCTCTCGAGGACCAACACTCACTTTACTTACACTTTTCCTTTTCAAATGCCTGCAGAAACCCTTGCTATCCGTTATTACATTTCTAGCTAGCTTACTCCCATGCTCTAATTCCTTTGCTCCTGATTAAACTTTGGTCAGAATATATAGAATGGCACAGAATGACTCAATCATCTGACCTACCACTCATCTTTGCACAATTGTATGTCTTTTCATTCAGGTTGATGCCTTCCTTAACTTCTTTAATCAACCATGGATGGAGGATCCTCCCCTTGGAATTATTCTTTACAGTCTTTACTTATTTAAAGTATTCTGAAATATCCACTTAAATGTCTGCCACTGCTTCTCAATTGATCAATTGATCCCAGTTCACTTCAGCTAGCTCAGCTTTCATGCCCACATAGTTGTCCTTATTTAAGCTTAAAATATTAGTCTTAGACCCACTCCTCTCACTTTCAAACTGGATGCAAACTTCAATCATATTGTGATCATTGCTACCAAGAGGTGCATTTACTCTGAGGTCATTAATTAATCCTGTCAAATTGCACAATGCCAAATCGAGCAAGTTCTAGAACATGCTGCTGGAAGAAACTATCTCGAAAGCACTCTATGAACTCCTCATACAGGCTTCTATTACCAATCTCATTCTTTCCAGTTTATAATTATTTACTTCAGACATACAGCACTGAAACAGGCCCTTCAGTCCATCGAGTCTGTGCCAACCATCAACCACCCATTTAGACTAATCCTACATTAATCCCATATTCCTAACCCATCCCCACCTTTCCTCAATTCTCCTACCACCTACCGAAACTCAGGGCAATTTATAATAGCCAATTTACCTATCAACCTGCAAGCCTTTGGCTGTGGGAGGAAACTGGAGCACCCGGCGAAAACCCACAGAGTCACAGGGAGAACTTGTAAACTCCACACAGGCAGTACCCAGAATTGGACCTGGGTCGCTGGAGCTGTGAGGCTGCGGTGCTAACCACTGCGCCACTGTGTTGTTTAAAAACACCTGTGATTCTTTCCATCTCATTATCACAAGCACCCAATAAATATTCTTGTATCCTTCATCCTAAATTGTGATTACTGTCTGGGGGCCTGTAGACTGTTCTGACTAGTGCCTCTTTCCCTGACTA
This sequence comes from Heterodontus francisci, assembly GCF_036365525.1. Lineage (NCBI taxonomy): Eukaryota > Metazoa > Chordata > Chondrichthyes > Heterodontiformes > Heterodontidae > Heterodontus > Heterodontus francisci. The sequence goes on from NC_090415.1 coordinate 9,530,302, forward strand.
GTCCTCATCTCCACTCAAACCGATTCTACATCCTGATCTCCTGAACCAAGGTCATGTCTAACAATTGCACCAATACGATCCTTGATTAACAGTGCCAAACATCCACCTTTACCTCGCTTCCTATTCTTCTTGAATGGTACATATCCCTCAATATTGAGGACCTAATCCTTGTTATCCTGCAGCCATGTCTCCATAATGACTATTAGATCATATTTATTTACTTCAACGTGTGCTATCAGTTCCTCTACTTTGTTATGAATTCTACATGCATTCACATAAAGAGCCTTTGGTGTTATCTTTTTGTTATCTTTGTCACATCTAGTGTTGACTGTTGGTCTGCTCTTAGGTTATTTCTCTCTGCCCCTTCCTGCCCTTCATTTCCCATATAACTATTGTGTTCTCCTGCCTTGACTCTACCCCTTGATTTGTTACATCTACTAAAGCTTGATGCCTCTACCCCTTTGTTTAGATCAAGTACCTCTCTACATCCCTAGTTATATGGTTTTCTCGAACACTGGTCCCAGCTTGTTTCAGGTGTAGACTGTCCAAACGGTACAGCCTCCAGTTTCCCTAGTACTGGTACCAGTGCCCGACGAAGCGATCCTCACTTCTCCCACACCAGTCTTGGCGGGTGTAAGTTTCACTGTATATCTCACTCCCTGGTCTACAATTTACCTCTGTCAGTTTCAGTTTTTGAATGTGGCTTTATCTGTACCTGTCAGTTTGTTTTATGTGAGAAACGTCTTATTCAGTACCTTTCAGCTTCTGGTGTATGTGTATCTGCCTTGTACTTTGTTCCCATCAGTATATGGTATGTGATTGTGGATTTGACACAATATTACATTCTTGTGTATATGAGTGGGGGTTCACACTTTATCTTTGATTGTCTAGTATGCCAATTTAAGGTTTAACCTGTGACCTTAAATGTCTAATGTGTAGCTGAGGCCTTGAACCTGTCCCTGTCTGGTATTAGAGTAAGAGTTTCAGTGTGGATTTTACACCACATCTCTCCACGCTCTCGGATGTGAATGTGATTTTTAATCTGTACATGCCAGTTTCTGACACTGGCTGTGAGGTTTACTTTGTACATTGTCATTCTCTGAAATGTGACTGCCAATTTTATTCTGAACCTGTCAGTTTTTTTTCTGTGTGTGAGTTTTAGCCTGTATCTGTCAGTATCTGGTATATGAATGTTCTTAATTATGTGTGTGTTGTTCTGTATCTATCAGTGTCTGAAGTGCAATTGTCAGGTTTACTTTGTACCTGTCAGTGTCTGTTATGGATGAGAGGCTTCCAATCTCTGTTAACTTCTTGCAGTTCATTATGGATTTCACTCTGTGTCTGTCAGTCTCTGGTAGATAAATGTGGCAGTTATACTGTATCTCCTAATTTCTGATATGTGAATGTAGATTTTAATGTGTACCTCTTGGTTTCTCCTATGTGAGTCTTTTTACAATCTGTTTCTGCCAGTTTCTCATATGTGAGGGTGGCATTTATTCTGTACCTGTTACTTTCCGAAATGTGGTAAGAATTTACTCTTTCCCTGTCAGTTGCTGATATGTGAATGTGAGTTTATTCTGGATCTTTCAATCTTTGGAATTTGAGAACATGCTTTACCCTATATCTGTTTGCTTCTGTTAAGTGAATGAGGGATTAAATCTGTACCTGTCCATTGATAGTAAATGAATGTAGTTTTTAGTCTGTACCTGTCAGTTTATGGAAAATAAAAGTGGATTTATTTCACTCTCTGACAGATTCTGATATCTGACTGTTGTTTTATTCTTTACCTGTTATTTTCTGGGATATGATTGTGGTTTTTGATCTGTACCTATCAGTTTCTGTTACTTGAGTGTTACTTGCACCAGTTGTCTTCTGGTATGTGAGTGTCAGTTTTAAGCTGCACCTGTATGATAGGTTAAACCCTAAGGTATGATATTGTGGGTTTATTCTGTGACATGGGGCCTTTCTCTGAATCAGTCGATTTCTGCTCTGTAACTGTACGTTTTAATATGCAGCTTACAGTTCCTGATAGGTGTATGAGCATATTTTCTTTGTACGCAGTTATCAATGTCTATTACATGAGGATGTGTGTTATTCCTAGATTTCAATTTCTGTTATTGAAGAAGAGATTTTCCTTTGTACTTCTCTGTCTCTGCAATGTGTCCATGTCTGTTACTGGTAACTGTCTGTCTCTGTTAGGTGACTCTGGTTTTATTCTCTATCGGACAGCCTCTTGCCTGTGAGGGGTTTTATTTTCTTCTCTGTATCTGTCAGTTTCCTTTCTGTGGCTGAATGTTTTAATCTTGACTTAAACTTTTTAATAATTTGTAAATGTGAATTTCACTTTGTGCCTGTCTGTTTACATTATATGAATGTGTTTATTTTTATTTTGTCAACATCAGTTTCAGGCATGTGAGGGTGAGATTCACTGTCTCCAGGATGCACCCTCTTGTGAGACTGACAGAGTGCCTTTTAATCTGATAGTGGGTTCTGCTTTTGAACTTTACCTAACTTTCAGCAGTATTGATTTGGAATGGATTGGATACAATGTCTGTCTCTTCTGATTTGTTTGATTGCTGAATTGGAAATGTGTCTCTAAACTTAGGATCAGTGAAACTTTGACTACATCTGCTTCTTGTGACAATGCCATGAACTGAAGGCCTATGGGAGTGGTACTGTACCTTGTCTGTGATGGAAGGAGCCGACTGCACTTTCCCTTGTGCCTGGGAATCATCACATTCATTCTGCTCCCTTGAACTTTTCAACGACAGAAAGGAAGAAAACTATGTCTTGTAAGTCACGAACAGTTGAGTTGGAAGCTAGAAAAGAGATTAATGTAACATTTCAATTAATAATCATTATGACTAATTACAAATGCTAACCAAAAATACAAAGAATATCACTGTCTGATTCCACTGCAGCTCTCAGCATCTGCTGACGAGATGTCTTGGCAGTTTCACAACAATTTTTGGACATCCAGAAACAAGCCAACATCTACACTGCTCCAAGGTTGGGACGACCTGATGGAGCAGGGATATTTGTGCAGGTCAGGTTTCTATTTCCATCTGGCATTATAATTTAATAACCTAAGAACTAGGAGCAGGAGTCAGCCATTCAGCCTCTCCAGCCTGATCCACCATTCAATAAAATCATGTCTGATTTGATCTTGGCTTCAGCTCCATTATCCTGCCTGGCTAAAAACCCATTACTCCCTTGTAGATAAAAAAATTAACTCATCCTTGAATATATTTCATCATCCAGCCTCCACTGCTCTCAAGGGTAGAAAATTCCATAGATTAATGACACTTTGAGAGAAGAAATTCTTCCTTACCTCCGTCTAAAATGGGAGACCCCTTATTCTGAAACTGTACGGCGTGGTTCTTGATTCCCTCGAGGGGAGATATCTTCTCAGCATCTACTCTGTCAAGACCCCTCAGAATTTTACACTTTGCAATAAGATTAGCTCTGATTATTACAAACTCCAATGAGTGTAACACAACCTGCTCAACCTTTTCCTCAAAGCGCAACCTATTCATCGCAGGAAGCAACCGAACGAACCTTGCCTGAACTGCATCCAATGCACGTATATATCCCTCATGAGCGAAGGAGACCACAACTGTATCCAATACTCCAGGTGAGGTCTCACCAACAACTGACGTTTATATTCCATCCCCCTTGCAATAAATGCCAACAGTCCGGCTCTGTTTTCACTATTCACTTATCAATAACAACAAACAGCGTGAAATAGGAGCTAAACCAGGAACAAGCATTACAGGTTTGAGGATAAAAACAGCCATGAATTTCAACAGCAGCTTCTTCACCTTTTGTCTCACTTACGCAGTGCACACGCAGCCCAAGAAATGCCTCTGCCTTCCGCCGCTCACTCCATGTTACCGGATCACTTCCTGCCTCACTCTGTCTCTTGCAAACAACTCGCAACCCTCCTGAACTTGCCCCAAAGTCAATGACGATCTCTGAGCCAGATTGCGGACAAGTTTCCCCAAACAAAGTGCTGCTGGAAGGAGACTGCTGTTTGCTGACTTACCCCGATACTGTAATATCTCCATTCCCTCTGTTAAAAACAAACGCTTTCCCCTCTTTGAATAAATGCCGTTCAATCGCCTTGCAGGCACAGGGGAGCGCATGCGCTCAGTCGGTCAACAACTCTTAGAGGTGTGGGCGGGGCTTTACCGCGCATGCGCTTCTTTCGGCAACGCTTTGAAAAACAAATACACAAACAAATGGAACTTTATTCAGTTCAGTTTTATCACATTGTGAGCAATGGAACAGGGGCTACGGGTAAGATAGAGAAGGTTCACATCTGGGAGATTACCCCTTTATAAAGTTCAATTTGAGATTATTCTCTGCAGTATGTTTGCCCAGTTTCTCAAAGCAATCCTTCGAGGGAGTCGGTGTGTTTGCTGGGATCGCGCAGGATTTAATATCTGACAGTAACAGTCCTAGATTCATGTAATCACATTGAAAATGTCTGTCACTGAGTGTCAGAGCGAACGGTTCGAGCTGAAACATTGCAGAGACCTCAACAGGGCAGAAAAAAAGTTACATTTGGGACATTGTGTGACTCACTTTCGGACACGTCCTCAGATTGTGAGATTAATAATGTGGCTGCTTGTGGCACCATATAAGTGAGAGATAAGTTTGTATCGTCGGTCTCCCCGGGTGGATCTTTCGAGATAAAACGAATCTGACATTTCAGCCCACAACTCAATAATTACAGGCCAGTCAGTCTAACCTCAGTAGTGAGCAAAATAATGGAATCATTCTGAGAGACAGGATAAACTGTCACTTCGAAAGGCATCCATGAGGGTCTGTGGGCCATTCGGATTAATGTATACAGTGCTGGTCTCCTTATTTAAGGAACGGTGTAATGCGTTGGAGGCAGTACAGAGAAGGTTTACTAGGCTAATGCCTGGAATGGACGGGCTGTCTTACGAGGAAGGATTGGACAAGCTAGGCTTGTATCCACTGGAATTTAGAGTAAGATGTGACTTGATTGAAACATATAAGATCCTGAGGGGTCTTGACAGGGTGGATGTGGAAAGGATGTTTCCCCTTGTGGGAGAATCTATAACTAGGGGTCACTGTTTAAAAATAAGGGGTCGCAAATTTATGACAGAGATAAGGAGATTTTTATTTTCTTTCGGAGGGTCGTGAGCCTTTGGAATTCTCATCCTCAAAAGGCGATATAAGCAGAGTCTTTGAATATTTTTAAGGCAGTGTAAATAGTTTCTTGACGAACAAGGGAGTGGAGGATTACCGGGGGGTGCTGGAAATAGTGAAGTAATCAGTAGAGACAAAAACTTATTGAATGGCATGGCAGAGCAGGCTCGAAGGACCGAGTGGCCTACTCCTGATCATAATTCGTATGTTCGTACATGAGGATCGAGTTACCAACAGCAGCAGAATTGTACTCAACTGCAATCTGTAATCTCATGGCCCGGCATATCCCCCAGTCTACCATTACCATCAAGGCAGGTGACCAAACGTGGTTCAATGAAGAGTACAGCAGGGCATGCCAGGAGCAGCACCCGGCATACCTCAAAATGAGGTGTCAACCTGGGGAAGCTACAACACAGGATTATTTGGGGGCCAAATTGTGTAAGCAGCATGCGATAGACAGAGTCAAGTGATCTCATAACCAACAGATCAGATCTAAGCTCTGCAGTCTTGTCACATCCAGCCATGAATGGTGGTGCACAATTAAAAGACTAACTGAAGGAGGTGGCTCCACAAATATCCCCATCTTCAATGATGAGGGAGCCCAACACATCAGTGTGAAAGATAAGGTTGAAGCATTTGCAACAATCTTCGCTCGAGGTGCCGAGTTGATGATTCATCTCGGACTCCTCCTGAATGCATCAGCTATTTCGATTCACTCCGTGTGACATCAAGTAACGACTAAAGGCACTGGAGACTGCAAAGGCTCTGGGCTCCAACAATGTTCTGGCAATAGTTCTGAAGACCTATTCTCCAGAACTTGATCTGCCCCTAGCCAAGTTGTTCCAGTACAGCTACAACATTGGCATGTACCTGACAATGTGGAATATTCCCCAAGTATGTCTTTGACACCAAAAGCAGGTCATGTCCAAGCTGGACAATCAGCCTACTCTCAATCATCATAAAAGTGATGGAAGATGTCATCAACAGTGCCATCAAACGGCATTTGCTTTGTAATAACCTGCTCAGTGACGCTCAGTTGGGATTGCGCCAGTGCCACTCAGCTCCTGACCACATTACAGCCGGAGTTCAAACATGGACAAAAGAGCTGAATTCAAGAAGTGAAGAGAAAGTGACTGCCCTTGACATCAAGGCAGCATTTGACCGACTATGGCATCAAGGAACCCTTGCAAAACTGGGGTCAATGGGAATCAGTGGGAAAACTCTCCGCTGGCTGGAGTCATACCTAGTGCAAAGGAAGATGGTTGTGGTTGTTCGAGGTCAATCATCTCAGCTCCAGGACTTCACTGCAGGAGTTCCTCAGGGTAATGTCCTCGGCCCAACCATCTTCAGCTGCTTCATCAATGACCTTCCTTCAATCATAACGTCAGAAGTGGGGATGTTCACTGATGATTCTCCAATGTTCAGCATGATTCGTGACACCTCAGCTACTGAAGCAATCCGTGTAGAAATGCAGCAAGACCAGGACATTATCCAGGCTTGTGCTGATAAGTGGCAAGTAACATTCGTGCCACACAAGTGCCAGGCAACTACCATCTCCAACAAGAGAGAATCTAACCATCTCCCCTTAACATTCAATGGCAATTAGCATCGCTAAATCCCCCACTATCAATATCCCAGGAGCTACCATTGACCAGAAACTGAACTGGAGTAGCCATATAAATACCGTGGCTACAAGAGAGGATAGGAATCCTGCGACGAGCAAATAACCTGCTGACTCCCCAAAGCCTGTCCACCATTTACAAGGCAGAAGTCTGGAGTGTGATGGAATACTCTCCACTTGCCTGGATGTGTGCAGCTCCAACAACACTCAAGAAGCTCGACACCAGCCAGGACGAAGCAGCCCACTTGATTGCCACCCCATGCACAAACATTCACTCCCGCCACCACCGGCACACAGCAGAGCAGTGTGTAACATTTACAAGATGCACTGCAGCAACGAACCAAGGCTCTTTAGACAGCACTTTCCAAACCCGCGACCTCTACCAACTAGAATCTCAAGGGCAGCTGATGCATGGGAACACCACCACCTGCAAGTTCCGCTCCAAGTCACACATCATTCTGACTTAGAATTATATTGCTGTTCATTCACTGTCACTGTGTCAAAATCCTGGAACTCCCTTCCTAACAGCACTGTGGCTGTACCTACCTCACATGGAGTGCAGCAGTTCAAGAAGCCATTTCACCACAACCTCCTCAAGGGCAGTGAGGGATGGGCAATAAATGCTGGCCGAGCCAGCAACACCCACATCATATGAATGAATTTGAAAAAAAGTGTGGCGGTGTTCTGGAACTCACTGCCTGAAAGGGTAGTTGAGGCATAAACCTTCAACTCATACAAAAGAGGTCTGGATATGCATCTCAAGTGCCGTAATCTGCGGGTTACGGACCAAATGCTGGCAGCTGGGATTAGAATAGGTGGAATTCTTTTCGGCTGGCACAGACACGATGGGCCAAGTGGCTTCTTTCTGTGCCATAAAATTTCGATGCTTCTATGATTCTAAGTGAATACATATCTCTCTATCTCACCATCCTCCAAGCCTCTCCCCCAATCCAGATCTTTCTCTCTCTCTGCCTTTTTCTCGCTATTGATGCTGTCTCTCTCCCTCTGCCTTTGGTGCTGTATCTATGTTGGAGATACAGTTACTAAGTGTTATATGTATGCATTCTATTGTAGTACTGATAGTCTCTCTCTCTGAATATTCAGGTGAAGGTGAAATACTGTTATTCAGTGTGAAAGGGACACACAGTTGGAAATTGTAAGACTGAAACGGTCTGTCTCCCTCCCTCTCTCACCCCTCTCTCTCTTTCACTCTCCCTCTCTCTGTCGCTCTGTTGTTGTATATGAAAGAGGAATGAAGTTATTGAGCGTGTTATGGACACGCTGAAGAGACGTACGGTATTGGAACAGTGAACACGCCACCGGTGCCGCAGGTGAGACGGTCACTGTCACTTCTCCGCTCGGATGTTCGAATCTGACGGTGTGTTTATCTGTCTTCAGTCCTGAATCTAAGCACGGAGAGAACCAGCCTGTCACTGCCTGGAACAAAATAAAAACACTGTGTATGAATGTGGGATTATTGTGCAACTGGACGTCTCTCCTTGAGAATGGGATGTCTAGGACACCTAGAAAAAAATATGGATGGAATGTAGGGACAGACAGGGCATAATTTGTATTTTCACCGTCAGGAAACATGCTTGTGTGTGATCAATATAATAACATCAAAGCCGACATTGGTTTGAATATATTCAAAGCTGTCATTGGCAAATACCCACCGTGAATCCGCAGCACAGGCCGAGCGGAGGGGAAATCCTGTCCTGGAAATGCTAAATTTAACGACCTGAGATTGTGTGGATGTGAATATTGTGGAAGAGAGTGTATTAAAGGGGCGGGCGCGTTAGTCTAATGCCACTGTGTTTGTGGGTCTGGTCTCATCGCCGGATTTCCGAGTCCCTCTTGCGTAAAATAACAAGATTTTCCAGTCAAAGAAGCACTTTGCTCCCCTTCTAATCCTCAAAGTGGGAATTCAGTGTTGTTTGTTTGTTGATTTCAAGATTTTAGTCGAAAAGTATGGAACATGTCAGCGATCGGCTGAGAGAGAGTCATCAGTGCAGCAATGAAACGGGTTTCAGTCGAAAATGGAGTCTTTACTTCAAGCGAAACCTTTGTGACAGCAAACATTCTGATGTCAGAGACAGGAAGGATCTAGCCTGGGACTCTGGAATACCCGAATTTCAGTGGAATTGGAGAGTTTAGGACCAGAGAGAAACACAGAGAGGCAGCAGGAGCCGGGAGCTGACAGCAGGTTGTCTCCGCCCCGTCCGCTCGCTGCCTTTAAGTTGCTCAGTGCCGCCACCACCAGCTTCATTTCTCACCCAGTTCTGACTGACAGAGAGACTTTGTGCAGAGTCCTGGACATGACCGATACTGCAGCCGCCGAAACGGCTCCTCCAGCCGCCGCCGCTCAGGTCAAGACACCCAAGAAGAAGAAAGCGGCTCCCCGGAAGGGGTCAGGCGGTCCCAAGTTGGGAGAGCTGATCCTCAAGACTGTGGCGGAATGCAGTGTCCGCAGTGGGATGTCACTGCAGGCAATAAAGAAGGCTCTGCGTGTTAAAGGTGTCGATGTGGAGAAGAGCAAGTTCCCAATCAAGCAAAGTATCAAGCGGCTTGTGGCGAAAGACTTCCTGGTGCAGACGAAGGGCACGGGGGCCTCCGGCACCTTCAAAATCGCGAAACAGGAAAAGAAGGGAAATGTGGTGAAGAAGATTAAGACAGGAGCAGCCAAGAGATCTTTAGTGAAGAAAACAGCTGCCAAGAAACAGATGACAAAGAAAACAGCCAAGAAATCCCCAGGGAAGAAAATAGTCGCCAAGAAAGTGAGCAGCAAGAAGACAGCAGCCAAGAAAGTGAGCAGCAAGAAGGCGGCAACGCCAAAGAAGGCGGTAAAGAAAGCAACGCTTCCAAAAAAATCTCCAGCGAAGAATGCCAATAAAACCAAGAGGGCCACGGGCGGAAAGCCGCCCAAGAAAGTCCAATCATCAAGGGGCGGGAAGAAGCCGAAAGCAGTAAAGGCTCAGAAAGCAGCCCCTGGAAAGAAGTGAAACAGCACGGGAAACTTGTAGACATCTGAACCCAAAGGCTCTTTTCAGAGCCACCCACGTCTCTCAGGAAAGAGCTGATCCCCCGATCAAATGATCCCTGTCCCGCAGTCGTGTGCACATTTCACCTGGAAATGATTTGAAGTAAATCCAGGTTCCCTGGTGACTCTCAACCCAGCCCTTCCTCACTCTCTGCAACAAATCAGGGATGTCCGGGCCTCACTGTACCCGGGTATATGTTCGGTGAAATCTCAGTTCATGCTCGTTTCAGGGTGACAGCCTGTAACACAGTAACACGGGCGAGATACCCCGCGTCACATCTCAAACCCCAATACATGATTTTCCAAAATTCAGCTGGGGTTCGGTTTCAGTAAACTGCTCAATCCGTCTGGGAGGAGAGGTGTGCCGAAACAGGTTGACTTGTGATCGGAAGCACTGCACTTAGGCGGGTGTATTACTAACTTTTAATTGTAACAGATCCTTATTTAAAGCGCTAATTTCTGTTATCAGTGACTATCAATGTCGAATCTCCATGTTTTATGCTGAGCTCGAATGTCGAGAACTGTTTTTTCTTGAATTGGCGGTTCGAGCAAGTGGGAGGCGGAGCGAGAGGATCAAAGACATTTCTCTGCTCTGTCTGTCACTCAATTTCCTCCAGACCCGCCTCTGGCTCTCTGTCTCTTTCTCAGTCAGGTTGGGGCAGGCTGTATAAAAAGGCAGCAGAAACTACTCGTTTCTCATTCACAAACGATTTGTCTGAAGAAGCATCATGACAGGAAGAGGTAAAGGAGGCAAAGGACTGGGCAAAGGCGGAGCAAAGCGGCACCGCAAAGTGCTTCGTGATAACATCCAGGGCATCACCAAGCCAGCAATTCGCCGCCTGGCTCGCCGTGGCGGAGTGAAGCGCATCTCGGGTTTGATCTATGAGGAGACCCGCGGGGTGCTGAAGGTTTTCCTGGAGAATGTGATCAGAGATGCGGTCACCTACACTGAGCACGCCAAGCGCAAGACGGTCACCGCCATGGATGTGGTGTACGCTCTGAAACGCCAGGGCCGCACTCTCTATGGATTCGGCGGCTAAACAAATCGACCTTGTCTAACAAAAACAAAAGGCTCTTCTAAGAGCCACCCAAAACCTCATATAGAGATAAGTGACCTTGAAACTGCAGCGCGGATGTCCAGGTTTGGAACTGGTGCCGTGATATTTAGGGATATGAAACGGTTGTAGCTCAGGATATCATGATATCTGCATCTAATTTTGTATAAATACTTTTGCTTAAATACAGTATTGCTTTCTCATAGTCATTTTCCGTGTCACAATTTTCACTGTGGTTTTTCTGTTCCATGTTCATTCACTGCGTCATGAATTAAACGGTTGCATGTGAAAATGTCCATTGACGACCTGAACTGCCGGTATAGATGCTGGATTTACTCACGTTAGAACATGCAATGACCGGAGCTTTATTCCCGCCAGACACCGAACATGGAATGAACACCAATTCAAACCGTGTGGGAAGATAGAAGGGGATCTGGAGCGGGAAAAAATGACGCTGCAAGCACTGAGATTTTATAATTGTTCCCGCCGAATTAGGTTTTATTTAATCTTTGAGTAGTTTGCTAATTTGAAAATGGCGGGCTTTTTCAAATTGATGAAATTTCAGTTGCAGTTCAACCAATCAGGACGCAGCAATTCCCGAGGCCCATTCACTTCCCAAAGCGAGTTTCAAACTGAAATGAAGGACGGGGCTGCATCCAATCACAACACTAGGGCGGTCCCTCAACTGTCTTAAATAGGCAGTCCCTGAGCAGCCTCCGCATTAACAGCGAATTTGTTCCAAGATAATGGCCAGAACCAAGCAGACAGCGCGCAAATCGACCGGAGGGAAAGCTCCGCGCAAGCAGCTGGCTACCAAAGCGGCCCGCAAGAGCGCTCCAGCCACGGGCGGAGTGAAGAAGCCTCACCGTTACAGACCCGGCACTGTGGCTCTGAGGGAGATCCGCCGCTACCAGAAATCCACCGAGCTGCTCATCCGCAAACTGCCCTTCCAGCGCCTGGTGCGGGAGATCGCACAGGACTTCAAGACAGACCTGCGCTTCCAGAGCTCTGCCGTCATGGCCCTGCAGGAGGCCAGCGAGGCTTACCTGGTGGGGCTCTTTGAGGACACCAACCTGTGCGCCATCCACGCCAAGCGAGTCACCATCATGCCCAAAGACATCCAGCTGGCACGCCGCATCCGCGGGGAGCGAGCCTAAACTGACCCTGCCCTGAACTGAGTTCGGCATCAAATACCACAACGGCTCTTTTAAGAGCCACCAAATCGACAAAAGAAAGAGTTGTGATCTCTTGTTCATTCCAGCACATAAACGTCTCAGTAGGATTTGACCACTTATTTACTCAAAGCTGGGAGACACACATTATATTGTCCGTCTCCGGCAACTGGAGATTTCATGACGTGGCAGTTGGAAGATCTAGAGTAGCGATACCAATGTGCACAGCGCATTTTAATAGACCGGCGATCGTTTTAGGTACACAAAGGGTAGAATGGTAAAATTGCCTTTCCAATAGGGTCTGAGGGAATTAGAATGTATTTCATCTGATGAGCAGCTAAATGCCAAAATCCAGTACACTTCATTCCAACACAAAACAATGAAAACAGTGTAATATTACAGTCTTTCAGACAGTAACCAGCCCTTTCACAGATAAAGTGGGTGGCTCTGAAAAGAGCCTTTGGGTTCACAGATTCAAGTCAGGCCGCTTCACTTGCCCTTCGTGCTCGGAGCGCTGGTTTTCTTGGGCAGCAGCACGGCCTGGATATTAGGCAGCACCCCGCCCTGAGCGATGGTCACCCCTCCCAACAGCTTGTTCAGCTCCTCGTCGTTGCGGACGGCCAGCTGCAGGTGTCTGGGGATGATGCGGCTCTTCTTGTTGTCCCGGGCCGCGTTGCCGGCCAGCTCGAGGATTTCAGCTGTCAGATACTCGAGCACAGCAGCCAGATAGACCGGGGCTCCGGCACCCACCCGCTCAGCATAGTTCCCCTTCTTGAGGTGGCGGTGAACACGGCCGACCGGGAACTGTAATCCAGCTCGGGAGGACCGAGACTTGGGTTTGGCCCGAGATTTACCACCGGTCTTCCCTCTTCCAGACATTGCCACAATCTCACAAACACTTTCACGAAGAATGCTGAGATCCGCCCACATTCCTCCTCCTTGTACCTTCTGGAGGAATGGTGTTGGGGACACTGCTGATTGGTCAGTCAGCACTTGGTGTCATTGTGCTGAACATGTAACCAATCAGAGAGCTGCTCAATTCACCAATCACAAGAATTGAGGGCGAAAAATAAGACCGTGAATTTTTCAGCCTCCCAACGGTATTTCACATTTGAAAAGCCCGCCAATATATTTGGAAAACAAGGAGCGGCTTCAATATAGAATATCACATTTATAGGTTATATTGTTTTACAGAAAACATTGCAAAAACGTGTTCATTTTTTTATTCCACATTTTGTCCCAGATTCGCTTTTGTAATCCGCCATGTATTCTGCTTTATTCTTTTTCATGATACAGTCTAACCAGCGGCTGAAAGTCTCATTCACAGCATTTTGTAACCGGACACATTTCAGGTCAATCTTCGTAATTATACTGTATCACTGATTCCAGATTGATCCCTTTTCGTGGGAGACAAAAGCGGAGTATAGATTTTCAGTGTCACGGGTTAGAGACTGAGGGTGCCTAAACCAACGAGGTTTCTTAACAATGTACTTATTCATAAAGATAGACAAACTTCAACACGGCAACCAAGTAACTGAGAACATCTTTAAATCATGCGTTAAATCAGCTTTCATTTTCGAAATATAGCAAATGGGCCGAATGAATCTGCATTAACCTGAACTGAACGGATTTAAACAGAGATTTACAACCGCCATCAAAAAGTTGCAGAGTATTCGTATTAACATAAAAAGAATTCGATAATCATGATGATGTTGTAGCTATTTCAGAGAAGTTGTGGGTGGCTCTTAAAAGAGCCTTGTTTGCATATTGTGTTTTTCAGTCCATGGTGGCGATTTACTTGGAGCTGGTGTACTTCGTCCAACCCCCTTTGCCCGCCCTTAACCATGACTTTCTGAGTCCCTCTGCCTCTTCAACCATTTCCATTTTGCTGGTACGAACACATCTATTTTTTCACTCTGTACATATAATTTCTCGACACTTCCATTCCTTATCAGGATGTTCCGCCCTGCTGCACTTCCGTCCATCACCAGGACGGAACCGTCCAGTATAGTTGGGGTCAGACATGGGCAAGTGCAAGCATTGAAGTGCAAGAATTTAAATCTATGTTGCGTGCCAAATAAGGTTGGTCAGCTGCAGCCACAAGTAACCACATGAAAGATTTATATAGTGGCAATTACATAATTCTGGCTGAAACTAGGCGAGGCATGGGAACTTATTATTACTGGCTACAAATATTCAGCAAGACAGGTCTGAAAAAATATGGAGGGTTGTGGAGTGGAAAGAGTTGATCAAATATAATATGATAACACTGGCAGCGATGATGTTTTTGAGTTGTTAACAAAATAATCTATTTGGTCATATATACGGAATATGGCAGGAGGAAATACATGGACATTCTGGGTCGTGTCATGTTTGTCTTTCCCTGCAGGGCATGTGAGTGTGGGTTTCATTCTGTGCCTGTCAGTATGTGATATTTAACTGTGGCTTTTACTCCGTATTGGTCAATGATTTTGTGATTTAATTCAGTAATTTCAATCTTCAATAGGTGATTCTGTTTTTTTTTTCTTTCTCTGTAACATTCAGTTTCTAAGTGGGTGATTATGGGTTTTGTTCTGTACCTATGAGCTTCTGCTGAGTGAGTGTGGGTTTTGTTATGTATCTGTTAATCTCCGCTTTTGGAGTCTGGGCATTTCTCTTTATCTGTTAATTTCTGAATTGTGAATTTGGATTTTAATCTGCACCTGTCAGTTTCTGGTATGAAAGGTTGTTTGATTTTGTCTCTGTACCTGTTAGTAAGTGGCATTTTTGTGTAGCTTTACACAGCACATGTTAATTGATGACACGTCAGCGTTGTTTTCACTCAACATGTCAGTCTCTGGTTTGGAGGCCTCACCTGTGTTCTGTACCCATCAGACGTCTTCATATAAGGATGGGTTTTAACCTGTTCCTTTCAATCTGTTGTATGTAAGTACTGTTTATTATCTGTATCTGTACGTTTCTGATGAATGAATGTGGTCTGTATCACATCCCTGTCAGTGGTTCATTAAGAGATATTTTTCACTGTACCTGCCCGTTCTGATATGTGAGTGTGGGTTGTGATCTACGGCTGGCCGTTTCTGGTATGCGACATGAGCATTGTTTTTACTCTGTGCATGTTAGCCTCAAGTGCAGAAGCTGGGTTTAATAGTACAGCTCACTCTCTGCTGTATGATTATGGATTTTCATCTGGACAAGTTAATTTCTGGCACGGGCATGTGAATTTTATTCTCTATGCCAATTTATGGTATGTGATTATGTGTTCTTTCTGTTCTGTCAGTTTCTGCTGAACTGTATGGTGGATTTGCTTTCAATCTGCCAAGTTCTGCGATGTGAATGTTGGTTTTACTTTGTATTTGTCATTGAGAGATAGAGTCATAGAGTTATACATCACAGAAACAGGCCCTTAGACACATTGATGGCCGGCACAGGCACAATCAGTGATCTATTCTAATCCCATTTTCCAGTACTTGGCCCATCGCCTTGTATGCTATGGCCTTTCAAATGTATATCTAAATACTTCTTAAATGTTGTGTGGGGTCCTGCCTCTACCACCCCTTTCAGGTAATGTGTTCCAGATTCCAACCACCATCTGGGTAAAAATGAAAAAAAAACAATCCTCAAATCCCCTCTAAACCTCCTGCTTCTTACATTAAATCATGGCTGATCTGTTTCTGACTTGAATTCCACACTCCTATCGACTCCCAATAATCTTTGATTCCCTTGCCTAACAAGAATCTATCAAGACCTGACTGAAAAAATATATATTCAGTGACACCGCCTCCACCACCTTCTAAAGCACTGAATTTCAAAGTCTCACAAACCTCAGAGGGATAAAAAAAATCTCCTCATCTCGGTCCTAAAAGTGTGACCCATACTTTTAAAGCAGCGCCCCCGATTTCTGAACTCATCCACAAGAGGAAACATCCTTTCCCCATCCACCTTGTCAAGACCATTCAGGATCTTATACACTTCAATCAAGTCTCCCCTCACTCTTCTAAACTCCAGTGAAAACTAACCCAGTCTGTCCAACCTTTCCTCATAAGACATCCACTCATTCCAGGTATCAATCTAATAAACCTCCTGTGAAACACCTCCAACGCATTTACTTCCTTCCTTAAATATGGAGACCAAAACTGCACACAGTATTTGATATGTGGTCTCACCGAAGCCCCGTATAACTGAAGCATAACATCCTTAGATTAATTTTCAATTCCTGTTTTAATAAAGGATAACTTTCCAATTGCCTTTGTGATTTGCCATACCTGCATACTAACTTTTTGTGACTCAAGCACAAGAACACCTGGATCCCTCTGCACCTCAGAATTCTGCAGTCATTCTCCGCAGATACTCAGCAGGCCTGCCAGCATCTGTGGAGACAGAAACAGAGATAACCATTCAGGTCAATGGTCTTTCATCAGAAAGGTCCGTTCTGATCGAAGGTCATTGACCTGAAATGTTAACTCACTTTCTCTCTCTACAGGTGCTGCCAGATTTGCAGATTATTTCCAGCATTTTCTGTTTTCATTTCCACTGTACATCGTATATTCTGGCAAATGAATGTGTGATCAGTCTTTAACCTTTGGTTTCTGATATGTAAATGTGGATTTTACCTAGCATGTTGTCAGTTACTGCAATGCAAATATCTGTTTTATTCTGTAACATTTTGTTTGTGGTAATTGATTGTGGGTTTTACTCTGCATCTGCCAGTCTCTGTAATGTGAATGTGGCTTTTGTCTGTGCATGATTTGTGAGTATGTGTTTTACTTTCCCTGTATGTTTCTGAAAGTGGATTTTGCTATGTACCTCAGTTACTTTATGTGTATACGTTGTATTCTGTTTCTGTGCATCGATGGTGAGTGTGACATTTCCCCTGTATCTATCAGAATCACTCTTGTGAGGATGGTCATTATTCTGTACATGTTGGTTTATGGTAGTCCTTGATTTACACTTTTACGGTCACTCTCTGATATGCTACTATACAGTTTACTCTGCACTTGTCAGATTCTGCTATGTGATATTGTCTTTTATCTATCTGTCTGTGTCTGGTATCCTATTGCAAGTTTTACGGTATACCCATCAGCTTCTGGTATTTAAGTATGAGGTTCACATTGTATCTTTCATCTTGTTCTGTGTGAATCTGCTTCTGCCTTGAACTGACAGTTTCTACTCTGTGAGTGTACATTTGAAGGGTGCTTGTTAACTTCTGCTAAATAGATGATAGTTTTACTCTGTGCATGTCAGTCACTGCAATGGGAAGTTGGGATTCATGCTGTATCTGCCATTTGATTTATTGATCTCTTCTGCTTTTTGGCTGGCCCATAGAAGACAGAGGGTGGTAGTAGATGGAAAGTATTCAGCCTGGAGCTCGGTGACCAGTGGTGTTCCGCAGGGATCTGTTCTGGGACCTCTGCTCTTTGTGATTTTTATAAATGACTTGGATGAGGAAGTGGAAGGCTGGGTTAGCAAGTTTGCCGATGACACGAAGATTGCTGGAGTTGTGGATAGTGTGGAAGGCTGTTGCAGGTTGCAACGGGACATTGACAGGATGCAGAGCTGGGCTGAGAAGTGGCAGATGGAGTTCAACCTGGAAAAGTGTGAAGTGATTCATTTTGGAAGGTCGAATTTGAATGCAGAATACAGGCTGAAAGACAGGATTCTTGGTAGTGTGGAGGAACAGAGGGATCTTGGGGTCCATGTCCACAGATCGCTCAAAGTTGCCACCCAAGTTGATAGGGTTGTTAAAAGGCGTATGGTGTGTTGGCTTTCATTAACAGGGGGATTGAGTTTAAGAGCCGCGAGGTTTTGCTGCAGCTCTATAAAGCCCTGGTTCGACCACACTTGGAATATTGTGTTCAGTTCTGGTCGCCTCATTAGAGGAAGTATGTGGAAGCTTGAGAGAGGGTGCAGAAGAGATTTACCAGGATGCTGCCTGGACTGGAGGGCATGTCTTAAGAAGAAAGTTTGAGGGAGCTCGGGCTTTTCTCATTGGAGCAAAGAAGGATGAGAGGTGACTTGATAGAAGGATACACAATGATGAGAGGCATAGATAGAGTGGATAGCCAGAGACTTTTTCCCAGGGTGGAAAGGGCTATCACCAGGGGGCATAATTTTAAGGTGATTGGAGGAAGGTTTCGGGGAGATGTCAGAGGTAGGGTCTTTACACAGAGAGTGGTGGGTGCGTGGAATGCACTGCCAGTGCTGGTAGTAGAAGCAGATACATTAGGAACATTTAAGCGACTCTTGGATAGGTACATGGATGATAGTAGAAAGAAGGGTATGCAGGTAGTTTGATCTGAGAGTAGGTTAAAGGTTCGGCACAACATCGTGGGCCGAAGGGCCTGTACTGTTTAGTTTAGTTTAGAGATACAGCACTGAAACAGGCCCTTCGACCCACCGAGTCTGTGCTGACCATCAACCACCCATTTATACTAATCCTACACGAATCCCATATTCCTACCACATCCCCACCTGTCACTATATTTCCCGACCACCTACCTATACTAGGGGCAATTTATAATGGCCAATTAACCAATCAACCTGCAAGTCTTTGGCATGTGGGAGGAAACCAGAGCACCCGGAGGAAACCCACGCAGACACAGGGAGAACTTGCAAACGCCACACAGGCAGTACCCAGAATTGAACCCGGGTCGCTGGAGCTGGGAGGCTGCAGTGCTAACCACTGCGCCACTGTGCTGTACTGTTCTATACCCCATATCCTGAGACTGTGACCCCTGGTTCTGGACTCCCCAGGCATCGGGAACATCCTCCCTGCATTCAGCATGAATCCTGTTAGAATTTTATTGGTTTCTATGAGATCCCCTCTCATTCTTCTAAACCAAAGTAAATGTAGGCCTACTTGACCCAATCTCTCCTCGTACATCAATCCTGCCATCCCAGGAACCAAGTCCAAAACAAAATTCCGAAGATAAATAGACCAAAACTGCACACAATACGGTGGCACAGTGGTTAGCACCACAGCCTCACAGCTCCAGCGACATGGGTTTGGTTCTGGGTACTGCTTGTGCGGAGTTTGCAAGTTCTTCCTGTGACCATGTGGGTTTCCGCTGGGTGCTCTGATTTTCTCCCACAGCCAAAGACTTGCAGGTTGATAGGTAAATTGGCCATTGTAAATTGCCCCTAGTATAGGGTGGTGGAAGGGAAGGTGGGTAGAGGTAGGGAATATGGCATTAATGTAGGATTAGTATAAATAGGTGATTGTTGGTCAGATGGGGTTAATGTAGGATTAGTATAAAAATGGGTGGTTGTTGGTCAGCACAGACTCGGTTGCCCAAAGGGCCTGGTTCAGTGCTGTATCATTCTATGACTCTAAATACTCCAGATGAGTCTCACCAAGGCCTTGTATAACTGCAGTAAGACATCTGTGCTCCTGTACTCAAATCCTCTTGCAATGAAGGCCAACATACCATTTTCCTTCCTAATTGCTTGCTGCACCTGAATGCTTGTTTTCAGCGACTGATGTACAAGGACACCCAGGTCTCGTTGCACCTCCCCCTTTCCCGATCTATCACTATTCAGATAATAATCTGTTTTACTGTTTTAAAACCAAACTTCATTTTTATCCAATTTATATTTCATCTGCCACACAGTTGCCTACTCACCCAACTTGTCCAAATCACATTGGAGCCTTTTGCATCCTCCTCACAGCTCACAATCCCCCCCCGAAGCAAACCCACCCCCAGCACTGTGTCATCTGCAAACCTGGAAATGTTACATTTACTTCCCTCACCCAAGTCTGTAAGATATATTGTGAATAGCTGGGGCTCAAGCACAGTATCCAGCAGTACCCCACTGGACCCTGCCTGCCACCCAGAAATATACCCATTTATTCCTACTTTGTTTCCTGTCTGTCAACTAATTCCCAATCCCTGCCAGTATATTACCCCCAATCCCATGTGCTTTAATTTTGCACACTAACCTCTTATGTGGGACCTTGTCAAAAGCCTTCTGAAAATCCTAATGCACCACATCCACTAATTCTCCATTATCGAGTCTGCTAGTTACATCCTCAAAAAACTCCAGTGGATTTGTTAAGCATGACTTCTCTTTCGTAAAACTATCACATCCTAAATAGTAGACTCCAGCATTTTCCCCACTACTGATGTAAGGTTCTGTCTGTAATTCCTTTTTTTCTCTCCCTCCTTGTTTTAAATAGTGAGGTTACATTTTCCACCCTCCAATCTGTACGAACTGCTCCAGAGTCTACAGAATTTTGGAATATCCGGTACTTCATATGTATCTCAGACATTGTGGTGACAACTCTTTGTTTCACACGTTAATGTATCAATATGTGTTTACTTGTGTTTAATTTAAAATATGGATTAACAATGTTTTATTGCTGTAGGTTTTATTCAATTCTTGTTTGTGAGTTGTAGCTTTTTATCCAATTTGTATCTCTGCAAAAGCAATTGTGAATGACAATCTTTCAATTTTAGAGTATGACCTGACATGTAATGTCAAATTCCATCAGTTTGTAGTAAATGAACTAATCCTGTATGTTTCTGTCTGACCCTTAGTGACATGTTTACACTGGTGTGTAATTTGTAGCTCAGTTTATATTGTGGGGTATGTTATTGGGATTCATTCTGTAGCTTTCAATCAGGTACATTTTGTCTGTTCTGTTTAAGATTTGGTATTTGAATTGTAGCCAAGGTGACACAGTGTATTTAAATCAGATAATGTGTGTGTTTTTGGACTGTGATTCATGTATCTACTAGTCAGTTGCAGAGAAATAGAAACAAATACTATCTCTATGCTCTGTTTGACTATTGGATTGATAATGTGTCTCTTTGGGATCAGTGTGGGTCTGACTACTTCTTTTGTTTGTAACAGTGGAAATGACAACCTGACCGTGTCACTGTGCTTTGTGACTGATACTGTACCTAATATGTGTTGGAACGAGCTGGAGGTACTTTTCCATCTATTGATGAGTCATGACTTTCGTTCTGGTTCCTTCGAGTGTTTGCCTGGTGGAAAAAAAAGGTAACTCTTACACATGAAGAACAGGTGAGTGAGAAGACACAAAAGTAATCAATGTAATATTTTCAATAATAATCATTCTGAGCAAATCACAAAAGGAAAGTTGACACATAAGCAGTGTCAGTGTCTGAGTCCACTGCAGTACTGCAGCACTCTGCTTCTGTTTCCCAGGTATTTGGAGCAGTTTTACAGCAATTTTGTGACATTCAGAAACAACCCATGCCCCGCACTGCTCAATGACCCGGACGACTCAATGGAGAAGTGACATTTGCACAAGCCAGAGTTCTATTTCCATGTCCAATTGTTCAATGGACAAGGAGAAATAACTGTTTTAAAAAGTGTCCTTAATTTCCTCCTGAACCTGCAAGAGACAGTCTTTGAAAATCTGCCGTGTCTACATTATTCAGCCATTTTTTTTTCGCCATTCATAGCGAGATACAGTACCTAAACAGGCCCTTCAGCCCATCGAGTCCATGTTGACCACCAAGCACCCATTTATACCAATCCTATATTAATTCCATTTTTCCCTCTCACGTCCCCACTATTCTCCTACAACATACCTACACCAGGGGCATTTTTTTTTTTTGCAATGGCTAGTTTACCTATCAACATACAAGTTTTTGGCATGTGGAAGGAAACCAGAGCACCCAGCAGAAACCCATGCAGTCACAGGGAAAACTTGCAAAATCCACACAAGCAGGACGAAGAACCGGACCAATGTCACTGGAGCTGTGAGGCTGCGGTGCTAGTCACTGTGCCACTCTGCCACCCAATTCACTATCCAACAACAACAAACAGTGAGATATTGAATCCGAACCAGGAACATTCATTACAGTTTGGAGAGAGAAATCAGCAATGATTTTGAAAAGGGAGTTCATCATATTCTGTCTCTCACTCCGTGTCCAGACAGTGCCCGAGAAAGACCTCTCCCTTTCCCCTGGCTCACTCCATGTTCCTGGACCAGTTCCTGCTTCACAGTGCATAATACAAACAGTCCCCCAGTCCTGCTGAATTAGCAGAAGTAGACCATTCAGCCACTCGAGCTTGCTCCGCTATTCAATTTGTTCATGGCTGATCAATTTCTGAGTTGAATTCCACACGCCCATCTATGCCTGATAATCTTTGATTCCCTTGCTTAACAAGAATCTATCTACCCCTGCCTTAAAAATATTCAATTACCCCACCTCCACCACCTTCTGAGGCAGGGAATTCCAAAGTTGCACAACCCTCGGAGAGAAAAAAATCTCATCTCTGTCCTAAAATGGCGACCCCTAATTCGAAAACAGCATCCCCGAGTTCTGAACTCATCCACAAGAGGAAACATCCTTTCCCCATCCACTTGTCAAGACCATTCAGGATGTTATACACTTCAATCAAGTCTCCCCTCACTCTTCGAAACTCCAGTGAAGAAAAGCCCAGTCTGTCCAACCTTTCCTCATAAGACAACCCACTCATTCCAGGTATCAATCTAATAAACCTCCTGTGAAACACCTCCAACACATTTACTTCCTTCCTGAAATATGGAGACTAAAACTGCACGCAGTATTCAAGATGTGGTCACACCAATGCCCTGTATAACTGAAGCATAACATTCTTCCATTTATTTTCAATTCCTCTCATGATAAAGGATAGTATTCCATTTTCCTTCTTGATGACTTGCTGTACCTGCATACTAACTTTTCATGACTCATGCACCAGAACACCTAGATCCCTCTGTACCTCGGAATTATGCAGTTGTTCTCCATTTAAGTAATACTTTGTTTTTTAAATCTTCCTGACAAAGTGAACAACTTCACATTTTTTCACATTACACTTCATCTGCCAGATTTCTGACCACTCACTCAACCATCTATCAAGGTCTGCAACCTCCTTATGTCCTCTTCACAACACACTTTCCTACCGATCTGTGAGTCATCTGTAAATTTAACTGCCATGCCATTGCTCCCCTCATCTAGGTTATGGATATAAATTGTAAAAAGTTGTGGGCCCAGCACAAACCCCTGTGTTACTCCACTTATCACATCCTCCCGATCAGAATGTTTTCTGTCAGCCAGCCAATCTTCTATCCATGCTAATTAAGTTACCCACTACACCATGAACTCCTGCTTTGCACAATAACCTTTCATGTGACACCTTGACAAAGGCCTTCTTGAAAACCAAATACTGTATGTCAATGGGCTCTCCTTTATCCCCAGTGCATTTTCCTCCTTGAAAGAACTCGAACACTTTGGTTAACCATGATTTCCCTTTCACATAGCCATGCTGAACATTTCCAATGACCTTGTATTTTTCTATATGCCCAGCTATAGCCTCCTTACTGATCAATTCTAATGCCTTCCCTGAATCAGGGGTCAAGCTAACTATCCGAGAGTTACCCAATTTCTGCCTCTCCACCTTCTTGAATAGAAGGGTTATATTTGCTACTTTCCAGTCTGATGGAACCTTTCTAGAATCTAGCGAATCTTGAAAAAATAACGAGTCAACTATTTCAGCAGCCATAACTTTAAGGACCCTCGGATGAAGCCCATCAGGACCCAGAGACTTGTCAGCCAGCAGCTCCATCAGTTTATTCAGTACCACTTCCCTGGTGATTGTAACTTCACCAAGTTCCTCTCTTCCTTCCACCTCCTGATTTACTGCTATTACTGAAATATTTTGTGTATCCTCCAGTGAAGACAGAAGCCAAATAATTGTTCATTTCAACCACCATTTCTTTATTATCTACTATTAACTCCCCATTCTCATTCTCTAAAGGACCAACACTCACTTTACTTACACTTTTCCTTTTTAAATACCTATGGAAACTCTTGCTATCTGTTTTTACATTTCTAGCTAGTTTGCTGTCATAATGTAATTTATTTTCCCCTGATTAACCTTTCAGTCATTCTCTGCCATTCATTATATTCTGACCAATCATCTGACCTGCCACTCGTCTTTGCAGAATTATATGCTTTTTCCTTAAGGTTGAGGCTATCCTTAACTTCTTTAGTGAACAATGGATGGTGGGTCCTCTCCTTAGAATTTTACTTTACTGTAGAAATATACTTCCTTTGAGTATTCAGAAATATCACCTTCAATGTCTGCTACTGCTTCTCTATTGATTTATCTCCTTGCCCAGTAACCCAGTTCAATTCAGCTAGCTCAGCTTTCATGCCCACATAGTTGTCCTTATTTAAGTTTAAAATACTAGTCTTAGACCCACTCCTCTCAATTTCAAACTGGATGCAAAATTCTGTCATATTGTTGTTGCTGCTACCTCGAGGTCCCTTGACACTGAGGTCATTAATTAATCCTGTCAAATTACACAATACCAAATCTAATATAATCTGGTTCTCGAATGTACTGCTCAAAGAAACTATCTCAAAAGCATTCTATGAACTCTTCGTCCAGGCTGCGATAACCAATCTCATTTTTCCAGTTTATATGTTGAATAAAATCCCCATTATTATTTCCATCCCTTTATCACAAGCACCCAAAATTTGTTCTTGTATACTTCACCCTACATTGTCATTATTGCTCGGTGGCCTGTACACAACTCCCACTAGTGACTTCTTTCCCTGACTATTCCTCATCGTCACCCAAACCGATTCTACATCGAGATCTCCTGAACCAAGGTCATCTCTAACTATTGCACCAATGCCATCCTTGATTCACAGTGCAACCCCTTCACCTTTATCTAACTTCCTATTCTTCTTGAATGCTGTATACCCCTCAATATTCAGGACCCAACCATTGTTATCTTGCAACCATGTCTCTGTAATGGCTATTATATCATATTGATTTACTTCAATGTGCACTATCTGTTCCTCTACCTTGTTATGAATTCTATGTGCATTCACATACAGAGCCTTATATTTTTATTATCTTTGTAACCCCTCGTGTTGACTGTTGCTGTGTTCTTCGGTTTTTTTCTCTCTGTCCCTTCCGCCATTCACTGGTCTTCATTTCCCATATTACTATTCTGCTCTCTTACCTTGACTCTACACCTTGATTTGTTGCACCTACCCAAGATTGATCCCTCTACCCCTTTGTTTCGTTCAAAGCCCTCTCTGCTTCCCTAGTTATGCAGTTTGCCAGAACACTGGTCCCAGCACGTTTACCTCTCAATTCCCTCGTCTACAATTTATCTCTGTCAGTTTCTGATTTTGAGTGTGAGTATATCTGTACCTGTTTTATGTGAGAACCGTCTTATTCTGTATCTTTCAGATTTTGCTGAGTCTGTGTGTCTGGCTTGTACTTTGTCCCCATGAGTTCAGAATATGTGAGTGTGGATTTGACCGTTAATATTCCATTCTTGGGAATATGAGTGGGGGTTCACACTTCATCTTTGAGTGTCCAGTTAGGCCAATTTAAGGTTTAACCTGTGCCCTTAAATTTCTAATGTGTTGCTGTGGTTTTTATCCTGTCGCTGTCAATATCTGTTGCAAGAGTAAGGGGTACATTCTGGTTTTTTATTGTGGATTTTTCACCACATCTCTACATTGTCTCGGATGTGAATGTGATTTTTAATCTCTACATGCCAGTTTCTAACATATGGCTCTGAGGTTTAATTTGTACATGTCATTCTCTGGTATGTGACTGCCAATTTTATTCTGAACCTCTCAGTTTCCTTTACCTGTGTGTGAGTTTTAGTCAGTATCTGGTATATGAATATTCTTCCTTATGCGTATGTTTGCTCTGTATTTGTCAGTGTCTGAAGTGCCAATTGTCAGGTTTTCTTTGTACCTGTCACTCTCTGTTCTGCATCACAGACTTTCCCTCTCTAACTGTAATTTTTTTACAATTCACTATGGATTTCACTCTGTGTCTGTCAGTCTCTGGTAGTTAAGTGTGGTTTTTATACTTCATCTCCTAATTTCTGATATGTGAATGGAGATTTTAATCTGTACCTTTTGGCTTCTAGTGTGTGAGTCTGTGTTTCAATCTGTATCTACCAGCTTCTCATATGTGAGGGTGGCATTTATTCTGTACCAGTTACTTTCTGAAATGTGTGAAGGTTTCAATCTTTCCCTGTCAGTTTCTGGTATGTGAATGTGGGTTTATTCTGGATCTTTCAATCTTTGGAATTTGAGTACATTCTTTATCCTATACCTTTTTGCTTCTGTTAAGTGAATGAAGGATTCGATCTGTACCTGTCCATTGATAGTAAATGACTATCTGTTTTAGTCTGTACCTGGCAGTTTATGGCAAAGTAAGGTGGTTTATTTCTCTACCGGCCAGATTCTGATCTGTGACTGTTGTTTTATTCTGACTTGGTTTGATTGCATTAAGCTTTTCTAAATATCCTGCTATTTCTTCCTTCACAATGGACTCCAGCATTTTCCCAATGCCAGATGTTAGACTGACTGGCCTATCGTTTTCTGCTTTTTTTGTCTCCCTCCCTTCGTGAACAAGGGCATCACATTAATGGTTTTCCAATCTGCTAGGACCCTCCTGGAATCCACTGAGATCTGGAATATTTTGACCAATGTTTCCATTACCTCTGCAGCCACTTGGTTTAAAACTCTTGGATGTAGGCCATCAGGTCCTGGCGACTTGTCTGTCTTTAGTCCCATTAGTTTATCAAGTACTTTGTCCCTCGTTATAGAGGCAGTTACAAGATCTTTCTTCCTATTCGGCCCTTGATTATCTGATATCTGTGGGACGTTTATAGTGTCCTCCACTGTGAAGACAGATGCAAAATATTGGTTTAAATTATCTGCCATTTCCCAATTCCAAGTCCCACACTCTCTTTAGCTATTCTCTTTTTCTATACCCATAGAAGCTCTCGCTGTTTGTTTTTATATTTATTGCCAATTTACTTTCATAATCAATTTTCTGCCTT
This sequence comes from Heterodontus francisci, assembly GCF_036365525.1. Taxonomy (NCBI): domain Eukaryota; kingdom Metazoa; phylum Chordata; class Chondrichthyes; order Heterodontiformes; family Heterodontidae; genus Heterodontus; species Heterodontus francisci. The sequence continues at coordinate 9,557,189 of NC_090415.1, forward strand.
TTTATTAGCTTTTTAGTCAACCGCTGCTGGTTCCTAAAAAATAATCCCAAACGTCCGGCCTACCACGAGTCTTTGCCGCTTTGTATGCCTTAGTTTTTGATTGGATACTCTCCTTGACTGAATTTGTTAATCATGGGTGGTTCATCCTTCTCTTTTTGACTGGGATTAATTTTTGCTCACCATTATGAACTATCTGTTTAAATGCCTGCCACTGCTCATCCACTGACTTTCCCCTTACGCTATTTTCCCAGCCTGCTTTAGACAACTCTTTCTTCATACCACTGCAATTGCCTGTTTTAAGTTGAGGACACTGGTTTGAGATCAGAGTTGCTCGCCCTCAAACTGAATTTGAAATTCGACAATGTTGTGATCACTACACACCAGAGGATCCTGAACTATGATATCTCTTATTAATACTACCTCAATATACATTGCTAGATCTAAAATAGCCTGGTGCCAATGCTGCATGAATTGGATCCCATTACTCCCACTCCAATCTTTGAGCTACGTGTTTACCTCTCCAATCTTATTCATCCTATGCCAATTTGCACATGGCTCAGGTCGTAATTCGGAGAGTATTACCTTTGTGGTTCTGCTGTTTAATTTAACCCCAAGCTGTTCCTTGTACCTCAGCAGAACCTCTTTTGGCGTTGGTATCTGTGTGGACCACAACAACTGGATCCTTCCCATCCCACTCCAAGTTCCTCCACAGTCCAGAAGAGATGTCCTTAATCTTGGCACCAGATAGACAGCACAGCCTTCAGGACTCCCTGTCTTTGCTGCAGAGAACGGTATCTATTCCCCAAACTATGCTATCCCCTATTACTAAACCCCCACTTGAATGGCACTCTGAACCACGGTGCTGTGATCAGTTTGCTCATCCTCCCTGCAGCCTGTGCCCTCGTCCACATGTGGAGCAACAACCTCATACCTCATGGATAAGGGCTAAGGATAAGGATAATGATATGACTGTGGACCACATTCTGTACCTTTCAGTCTCTGATCCAGTGTGTGAATTTAGGCTTCATTCAGAATTTGACTGAATTTGTTTGGAATTCATTCCTTATGTGTTTGGCTCTCGGGGAGTATGGAAGTGCAGGCAAAATTCTGTATCTGCCAGTATCTGTCCTGTGCACACATGTTGGACTCATTCGATATATATAAGTTACTGATACTGTGTTTTTATATGTGATTCATTCTCAATCTCTGAGGCTCTGGTTCTGTTTGAGTGTAGGATTCATTCTGCATCTATGTGTCTATGTGCTGTATGTGAGTGTGGGGTCTTGCTGTATTCATAGAAACATAGAAAATAGGAGCAGGAGTAGGGCATTAGGACCTGTGGGCGAGCTCCGCCATTCAAATAGGGATCATGGCTGTTTGTCTAATTCAGTGCACTGTTTCCACATTTGCCCCATATCAGTTGATCCCTTTGGCATGAAGAAATATATCTATTTCCTTCTTGAATATATCTAATAACTTGGCCTCCACTGCCTTTTGTGGTAGAGAATTCCACAGGTTCACCACCCTCTGAGGGAAGAAATTTCTCCTCAACTCAGTTCTAAATGGCATACCCCATCTCCTGAGACTGTGACCCCTGGTTCTGGACTCCCCAGCCATCGGGAACATCCTCCCTGCATCCAGCATGATTAGTCCTGTTAGAATTTTATAGGTTTCTATGAGATCCCCTCTCATTCTTCTGAACTCAAGTGAATATAGGCCTACTCGACCCAATCTCTCCTCAAATGTCAATCCTGCCATCCCAGAAAACAAGGTGAGAACAACCTTCCGAAGACAAAGAGACCAAAACTGCACACAATACTCCAGATGAGTCTCACCAAGGCCCTGTATAACTGAAGTAAAACATCCTTGCTCAAATCCTCTTGCAATGAAGGCCAACATACCATTCGCCTTCCAAATTGCTTGCTGCACCCGAATGCTTACTTTCACCCAGGTCTCGTTGCACATCCCCCTTTCCCAATCTATCACCATTCAGATAATAATTTGCTTTTCTGTTTTGAAAACCAAAGTGTATAACCTCACTTTTATCTACTTTATATTTCATCTGCCACGCATTTGCCTACTCACCTACCTTATCTAGATCACATTGGGGGCCTCTTTGCATCCTCCTCACAGCTCACAATCCCACCCAAACCCCACCCCCAGCTCTGTGTCATCTGCAAACCTAGAAATGTTACATTTACTTCCCTCACACAAGTCATTAAGATATATTGTGATAGATCCCTGCAGTACCCCACTGGACCCTGCCTGCCACCCAGAAAAAGACCCATTTATTCCTACTCTGTTTCCTGCCTGTCAACTAATTCCCAATCCCTGCCAGTATATTGCCCCCAATCCCATGTGCTTTAATTTTGCACACTAACCTCTGATGTGGGACCTTGACAAAAGCCTTCTGAAAATCCAGATGCACTACATCCACTAGTTCTCCATTATCGAGTCTGCTAGTTACATCCTCAAAAAACTCCAGTGGATTTGTTAAGCATGACTTCTCTTTCGTAAAACTATCACATCCTTTATAATAGACTCCAGCATTTTCCCCACCACTGATGTAAGATTCATTGGTCTGTAGTTCCCTGTGTTTTCTCTCCCTCCTTGTTTTAAATAGTGGGGTTACATTTGCCACCCTCCAATCTGTATGAACTGCTCCAGAGTCTACAGAATTTTGGAATATTCAGAACTTAATATGTATCTCAGGCATTGTGTTGGCAACTCTTTCTTTGACACCTGAACGTATCAATATGTGTTTACTTGTGTTTGTTTTAAAATATGGATTAACAATATTTTATTGCTGTAAGTTTTATTCAATTCGTGTTTGTGAGTTGCAGCTTGGTATTCAATTTGTATCTCTGCAAATGCAATTGTGAATGAAAATCTTTCAATTGGGAGCATGATCTGATATGTAATGTCAAATTCCATCAGTTTGTAGTAAATGAATTAATCCTGTATGTTTTTGTCTGACCCTTAGCGACATGTTTACACTGGTGTGTAATTTGTAGCTCAGTTTATATTGTGGGGTACGTTATTGGGATTCATTCTGTAGCTTTCAATCAGGTACATTTTGTCTGTTCTGTTTAAGATTTGGTATTTGAATTGTAGCCAAGGCGTCACAGTGTATTGAAATCAGATAATGTGTGTGTTTTTGGACTGTGATTGATGTATCTATCAGTCAGCTGGAGTGAAATAGAAACAACTCCTATCTTGACTGCTCTGTTTGACTATTGGATTGATAAGGTGTCTCTCAACCTCGGGATCAGTGTGGGTCTGACTACTTCTTTTCTTTGTTAAAGTGGAAATGATGACCTGACTATGTCACTGTGCTGTGTGACTGATACTGTACGTACTGTGTATTGGAACGAGCTTGAGGTACTTTTTGATCTTTTGATGAGTCAAGACTTCAGTTCTGCTTCCTGCAAGTGTTTGCCTGGTGGAAAAAAAAAGGTAACTCTTTTACATGAATAACAGGTGAGTGAGAAGACAGAAAAGTAATCAATGTAATATTTTCAATAATAATCATTCTGAGCAATCACAAAAGGAAAGTTCACACATAAGCAGTGTCAGTGTCTGAGTCCACTGCAGTACTGCAGCACTCTGCTTCTGTTTCCCAGGTAATTGGAGCAGTTTTACAGCAATTTTGTGACATTCAGAAACAACCCATGCCCCGCAGTGCTCAAAGACACTGATGACCCAATGGAGAAGCGACATTTGCGCAAGCCAGAGTTCTATTTCCATGTTCAATGGACAAGAAGTTAGAACTGTTTAAAAAAAGTGCCCTTAATCTCCTCACCTGATCCCTGCAATAGACAGTCTTTGGAAAACTGCCGTGTCTTTATTATTCAGCCATTTTTTTCCCCTGCCATTCACTATCCAATAACAGCTGTACAGAACGAAGAACATTCATTACAGTTTGGAGAGAGAAATCAGCAATGATTTTCAATAGGGAGTTCATCATGTTCTGTCTCTATCTCCCCCTGTCCAGACACTGTCCGAGAAAGACCTCTCCCTTTCCCCTGGTTCACTCCATGTTCCGGGACCAGTTCCTGCTTCACAGTGCATATTACAAGCAGTCCCCCAGTCCCGCTGAATTAGCAGAAGTAGACCATTCAGCCCCTCGAGCTTGCTCCGCTATTCAATTTGTTCATGGCTGATCAGTTTCTGCCTCAAATTCCACACTCCTATCTACTCCCAATAATGTGTGATTCCCTTGCCCAACAAGAATCTCTCTACTCCGCCTTAAAAATATTCAGTGACCCCGCCTCCACCACCTTCTGAGGCAGAGAATTCCAGTCACATAAGCCTCAGAGAAAAAAAAACTCCTCATCTCTGTCTTAAAATGACAACCCCTAACTCTAAAGCAGTGACCCCGAGTTCTGAACTCATCCACTACAGGAAACATCCTTTCCGCATGCACCTCGTCAAGACCATTCAGGATCTTATATACTTCAATCAAGTCTCCCCTCACTCTTCTAAACTCCAGTGAAAAAAAAAACACTGTCCAAACTTTCCTGATCAGACAACTCACTCATTCCAGGTATCAATCTAGTAAACCTCCTCTGAACCACCTCCAACACATTTATTTCCTTCCTTAAATATGGAGACCAAAACTGCACACAGTATTCGAGATGTGGTCACACCAATGCCCTGTATAACTGAAGCAGAACATTGTTACATTTATTTTTAATTCCTCTCGAAATAAAGGAGAGCATTCCCTTTGTCTTCTTCATGACTTGCTGTATCTGCATACTAACTTTTCGTGACTCATGCACCAGAACAACTGGATCCCTCTGCACTTCGGAATTATGTAGTCATTCTCCGTTTAAGTAAAACTCTGCTTTTTTAATCTTCCCGAAAAAGTGAACAACTTGACATTTTTTCACATTATACTTCATCTGCCAGATTTCTGCCCACTCACTCAACCATCTATGTCAGTCTGCAACCTCCTTCTGTCCTCTTCACAACATACTTTCCTACCTATCTGTGTGTCATCTGCAAATTGAGCTGCCATGCTATTGCTCCCCTCATCTAAGTCATGGATATAAATTGTAAAAAGTTGGAGGCCCAGCACAGACCCCTGCGTTACTCCACTCGTCACATCTGCCCAATCAGAAGGGGACCCATTTCTGCATACTCTCTGTTTTATGCCAGCCAGCCAATCTTCTATCCATGCAAATAATTTACCCACTACACCATGAACTCCTGCTTTGCACAATAACCTTTCATGTGACACCTTGTCAAAGGCCTTCTTGAAAACCAAATACTGTATGTCAATGGGCTCCCCTTTATCCCCAGTGCATTTTCCTCCTTGAAAGAACTCTAATACTTTGATTAACCATGATTTCCCTTTCACATAGCCATGCTGAACATTTCCAATGACCTTGTGTTCTTCTAAAGGCCCAGCTATAGCCTCCTTAATGATCAATTCTAACGCCTTCCCTGAATCAGGGGTCAAGCTAATTGGCCTATAGTTACCCAATTTCTGCCTCCCCACCTTCTTGAATAGAAGGGATATATTTGCTACTTTCCAGTCTGATGGAACCTTTCTAGAATCTAGCGAACTTTGAAAAATTAACAACAACGAATTGACTATTTCAGCAGCCATAACTTTAAGGACCCGAGGATGAAGCCCATCAGGACCCAGAGACTTGTCAGCCAGCAGCTCCATCAGTTTATTCAGTACCACTTCCCTGGTGATTGTAACTTCACCAAGTTCCTCTCTTCCTTCCACCTCCTGATTTACTGCTATTACTGAAATATTTTGTGTATCCTCCAGTGAAGACAGAAGCCAAATAATTGTTCATTTCAACCACCATTTCTTTATTATCTACTATTAGCTCCCCATTCTCATTCTCTCGATGACCAACACTCACTTTACTTACACTTTTCCTTTTTAAATACCTGTAGAATCTCTTGCTATCCGTTTTTACATTTCCAGCTAATTTGCTGTCATAATCTAATTTATTTTCTCCTGATTAACCTTTTAGTTATTCACTGCCGTTCATTATATTCTGACCAATCATCTGACCTGCCACTCGTCTTTACACAATTATATGCTTTTTCCTTAAGGTTGAGGTTATCCTTAACTTCTTTAGTTAACAATGGATGGTGGGTCCTCCCCTTGGAATTTTACTTTACTGTAGGTATATGGTTAATTTGAGTATTCTGAAATATCCCCTTAAATGTCTGCTACTGCTTCTCTTTAGATCTATCTCCTAGCCTCGTAACCCAGTTCAATTCAGCTAGCTCAGTTCAATTCAGCTAGCTCAGTTCAATTCAGCTAGCTCAGCTTTCATGCTCACATAGTTGTCCTTATTTAAGTTTAAAATATTAGTCTTAGACCCACTCCTCTCACTTTCAAACTGGATGCAAACTTCAATCATATTGTGGTTGCTGCTACCTAGAGGTGCCTTAACTCTGAGGTCATTATTTAATTCAGTCGAATTACACAATACCAAATCTAATATAACCTGCTCGCTGGATGGTTCTAGAATGTAAGGCTCTAAGAAACTATCTCAAAAGCATTCTATGCACTCCTCATCCAGGCTACTATTACCAATCTGATTTTCTTTCCAGTTTATATGTTGATTAAAATCCCCATTATTATTTCCATCCCTTTATCACAAGCACCCAATATTTCTTCTTGTCTACTTCATCCTACACTGTCATTATTGCTCGGTGGCCTGTACACAACTCCCACTAGTGACTTCTTTCCCTGAATATTCCTCATCGTCACCCAAACCGATTCTACATCCTGATCTCCTGAAGCAAGGTCATCTCTTAATATTATACCAATGCCATCCTTGATTAACAGTGAAACCCCTCCTCCTTTACCTCGCTTCCCATTCTTATTGAATGTTATATACCGCTCAATATTGAGGAACCAATCCTTGTTATCTTGCAGCCATGTCTCTGTAATGGCTATTATATCATATTTCTTTACTTCACCGTGTGCTATCTGTTCCTCGACCTTGTTATGAATGCTATGTGCATTCACATACAGAGCCTTATCTTTTTAACATCTAGTGTTGACTGTTGGTGTGTTCTTCGGTTTTTTCTCTCTGAGCCTTCCCACCATTCACTGGTCTTCATTTCCCATATTACTATTCTGCTCTCTTGCCTTGACGCTACCCCTTGATTTGTTACATCTACCCAAGCTTGATCCCTCTAACCCTTTGTTTTGTTCAAAGCCCTCTCTACTTCCCTAGTTATGCAGTTTGCTAGAACACTGGTCACAGCACGTTTCAGGTGCAGACCATCAAAATGGCACAGCCCCCATTTTCCCCAGTAATGATGCCAGTGCCCCACGAACTGACTCCCACTTCTCCCACACCAGTCTGTGGGGGTCTAAGTTTCACTGTATATCTCTCAATTCCCTAGTCTACAATTTAACTCTCTCAGTTTCTGACTTTGAGTATATCTGTACCTGTTTTATGTGAGAACCGTCTTATTCTGTAACATTCAGCTTTTCGTGTGTCTCTGTGTCTGGCTTGTACTTTGTCCCCATCAGTTTAGAATATGTGAGTGTGGATTTGACTGTTAATATTCCATTCTTGGGAATATGAGTGGGGGTTTACACTTCATCTTTGAGTGTCTTGGGCAATTTAAGGTTTAAGCTGTGCCCTTAAATTTCTAATGTGTAGCTGTGGTTTTTATCCTGTCACTATCACTATCTGTTATAAGAGTAAAGGGTACATTCTGGTTTTTGATTGTGGATTTTTCACCACATCTCTACATTGTCTCGGATGTGAATGTGATTTTTAATCTGTACATGCCAGTTTCTGACATATGGCTCTGAGGTTGAATTTGTACATGTCATTCTCTGGTATGTGACTGCCAATTTTATTCTGAACCTCTCAGTTTCCTTTACCTGTGTGCGAGTTTTAGTCGGTATCTGTCCGTATCCAGTATATGAATCTTCTTCCTTATGCGTATGTTTTGCTCTGTATTTGTCAGTGTCTGAAGTGCCAATTGTTAGGTTTTCTTTGTACCTGTCAATCTCTGTTATGCATCACAGACTTTCCCTCTCTAACTGTAAATTTCTTGCAATTCACTATGGATTTCACTCTGTGTCTGTCAGTCTCTGGTAGTTAAGTGTGGCTTTTATATTTCAACTCCTAATTTCTGATATGTGATTGGAGATTTTAATCTGTACCTTTTGGTTTCCAGTGTGCGAGTCTGTGTTTCAATCTGTATCTGCCAGTTTCTCATATGTGAGGATGACATTGATTCTGTACCTGTTACTTTCTGAAATGTGTGAAGGTTTTAATCTCAGAGATACAGCACCAAAACAAGCTCACAAGTCCACGCCAACCATCAACCACCCATATAAACTAATACTACATTAATCCCAATCTCCCTCACACATCACCTCCATTCTCCCACCACCTACCTTCACGTGGAGCTTTTTTTTTACAATGGCCAATTTACCTATTAACCGACAAGTCTTTGGCAGGAGGGAGAAAACCAGAGCACGCGGAGCAGACCCACACAGTCACAGGGAGAACCTGCAAACTCCACACAGGCAGTACCCAGAACTGGCAGTACACTGAACTGAACCTAGGTTGCTAGAATTATGAAGGGCTCTGTGGTACTAACCACTGTGCCACTGTCAGTGTCTGGGAGCTGAATGTGGGTTTATTCTGGATCTTTCAATCTTTGGAATTTGAGTACGTGTTTTACCCTATACCTTTCAGCTTCTGTTAAGTGAATATGGGATTACATCTGTACCTGCCCGTTGATAGTAAATTAATATCTGTTTTAGTCTGTCCCTGGCAGTTTATGGAAAATTTAAGGTGGTTTATTTCTCTACCTGCCAGATTCTGATATGTGACTGTTGTTTTATTCTGTACCTGTTATTTTCTATGAAATGCTTCTGTTTTCTGATCTGTACCTGTCAGTTGCTGTTACTTGAGTGAGTTTTACTTTACACCAGTTGATTTCTGGCATATGAGTATCAGTTTTAAGTTGTACCTGTGAAGTTAAGGTATGACAGTGTGGGTTTATTCTGTATCTTCCAAACTCTAGTGTGTGATATGGGTTTTTTCTCTGAATCTGTCGATTTCTGGTCTGTAAGTTTGCGTTTTAATCTGCATCTCACAGTTCCTGAATGGTGTATGTGTGCACAATTCCTTTTTCTGCAGCTATTAATGTCTGCTACGTGAGTATGTGTAATGTGTGAAGACCAAGGCAAAATATTAGTATAAATTATTTGCCATTTCCCTGTTCCCCATTATCAGCTCTCCACTCACATCCTCCAAGGTTCCCACACTCACTTTAGCTACTCTCGTTCTTTTTATATAACCGGAGAAGATCTCACTGTTCATTTATATATTTCTGGCCAATTTAGAGTCACAGAGTCGTATAGTGTAGAAACAGGCCCTTCAGCCCACCGCGTCCATGTCGACCATAATACCTATCTATACTAATCCCACACGCCTGCATTAATTCCATATCCCTCTATGCTTTGCTCATTCAAGTACCTGTCCAGATGCCTCTTAAATGTCGCTACTGTTCCTGCCTCCACCACCTCCTCAGGCAGCTCATTCCAGATATCCAGTATCCTTTGTGTGAAAAATTTACCCCTTTGATCCCCTTCAAACTTCCTCCCTTTCACCTTAAATCTATGTCCTCTAGTTTTAGTCACCCCTACCATGGGAAACAGACTCTGGCTATCTACCCTATCTCATAAATATATATACGTCTATCATGTCCCCTCTCAGCCTCCTTTGCTCCAGGGAAAGCAGACACTGCCTTTCCAATCTCTCTTCATAACTCAAGCCCTCCAAACCAGGCAACATTCTTGTGAATCTTTTCTGCACCATCTCTAGCTTAATCACATCTTTCCTGTAGTGCGGTGACCAGAACTACACACAGTACTCCAAATGCGGCCTAATTTACTGGCAGAATCAATTTTCCCTCTCTTTATGAGCTTTTTAGTCGTCTGCTGCTGATTCTTAAAATATTCCCAATCCCCTGGCCAGCCACTAGTTTTTGCCTCTTTGTATGCCTTAGTTTTTGATTGGATATTCTCCTTGGCAGCATTTGTTAACCACAGATGGTTCATCCTTCTCTTTTTGACTGGGATAAATTTTTGCTCAGCATTATGAAATATCTGTTTAAATGCCTGCCACTGCTCATCCACTGACCTTCCCCTTAGTCCATTTACCCAGCCCGCTTTGGACAACTCTTTCTTCATACCACAGCAATTGCCATTGTTTAAGTTGAGGATACTGGTTTGAGACCCGAGTTGCTCGCCCTCAAACTGAATTTGAAATTCTACCATGTTGTGATCACTACCCCATAGAGGATCCTTAACTACAATATCTCTTGTTAATCCTATCACATTACACATTACTAGATCCATAATAGCTGTTTCCTGGGTCGGTTCTCCAATGAATTGATCCAAGTAACAGTCCTTGATACACTCTACAAATTCATCTTCTGTGTTACCTCTGCCAATCTGATTTGTCCAGTCAATATGCAGATTAAAATCACTCATGACAATTCTACCGCCCTTCTTACATGGCTCCATTATTCCACAATTTATACTTTGCCCTACAGTAAAACAACTCTTCGGGAGCCTCTAGACAACTCCCCATCGTGACTTCTTCCCTTTGCTATTCCTTATTTCCACCCAAACTGATTCCACATCATGATCTATTACATCTATTTCACTACTCACCACCGCACTGATACCATCCTTTATTAACAAAGCTACCCCACCTCCTTTTCCTTTTAGCCTATTTTTCCAGAGCATTGTATACTCTTGAATATTGAGTTTCCAGTCTTAGTCACCCTGCAACTACGTCTCCGCAATAGCTATCAAGTCACATTCATTTATTTCTATTTGTGCCGCCAACTGATCTATCTTGTTACAAATGCTGTGTGCATTCAGACAAAGAGGCTTTGACTTTTTATCATTATTATTCATTCTGGTTCTAATTTCTGCTGAACTCTGCTACTTATCTTAGCTGCACCTTCCTGTCATTCTTTGATTACCGTTTGCCTCTTCACTATTTTGCACCTCAGTTCTGTCGTTTCTTTTTGATTTTTAAACTTCCCTTCAATTGAACACCCCCTCCCCCCACCCCACACTAATAAATTTAAAGTCCTATCTACAACCCGAGTTATATGATTCGCCAGGACATTGGTCCCAGCATGGTCCAAATGAAGCCTGTCCCAGTGGAACAGCTCTCTCCTTCCCCAGTAATGGTGCCAGTGCCCCAGGAATTGGAACCCGTTTCTCCCACACCAATCTTTGAGCCATACGTTTACCTCTATAATCTGATTTACCCTACGCCAATTTGAACATTGCTCTGGTAGCATTCTGGAGAGCATTACCTTTCTGGTTCTGCTTTTTAATTTAGCCCCGAGCTGCTCATTGGCCCTGTGCAGAACCGGATTCCTTGTCCTACCAAGGTGGACCAAGACAGCTGGATCCTTCCCCTCCCACTCCAAGTTACTCTCCAGTCAAGAAGAGATGTCATTAATCTTGGCACCAGGTCGGCAACACAGCCTTTGGGACTCCCTGTTATTGATGCAGAGAATGGAATCTATTCCCCTAAATCTGCAATCCCCTGTTACTAATCCCCCCACTTGAATAGCGCTCTGAACCACACTGCTGTGGTCAGTTTGCTCATCCTCCCCTACAGCCTGTGCTAATGATATGTATATGAATGTGGGCCACATTCTGGACTTTCAGTCTCTGATCCTGTGTGTGAATGTCGGGTTTATTGTGAATTTGACAGTCTCTGGTACTGAATGTGTGTTTGGAATGTATTCCTTATGTGTCTGTCTATGGGGGAGTATGTAAGTGTGGGAGACATTCTGTATCTGCCAGTATCTCTACTGTGCACACAGGATAGACACATTCAATATATGTAAGTTACTGATACTGTGTCTGTATATGTAATTCATTCCTGATCTATGAGGCTCTGGCACCCTGTTTGACTGTAGGATTCACTCTGCATCTATGTGGCTATCTGCTGTATGTGAGTTGAGATCCTGTTGTATTCAGGACTTAATATGTATCTCAGGCATTGTGTTGGCAACGCTTTGTTTAACACGTTAATGTATCAATATGTGTTCACTTGTGTTTAATTTAAAATATGGATTAACTATATTTTATTGCTGTAGGTTTTATTCAATTCTTGTTTGTGAGTTGCAGCTTGGTATCCAATTTGTAGCTCTGGAAAAGCAATTATGAATGACGATCTTTCAATTTTAGAGCATGACCTTATATGTAATGTCAAATTCCATCAGTTTGTAGAGAATGAATTAATCCTGTGAATTTTGTCTGACCCTTAGTGACATGTTTGGACTGGTGTGTAACTTGTATCTCAGTTTATATTGTGGGGTACGTTATTGGGATTCATTCTGTAGCTTTCATTCAGATACATTTGTTCAGTTCTACTTAAGATTTGGTAATTGAATTTTAACCAAGGCAACACAATGTATTTAAATCTGATAATGTGTGTTTTTGGACTGTGATTGATATATCTACCAGTCAGCTGGAGTGAAATAGAAACGACTACTATCTCTCATGCTCTGATGATTGAATTGATAATGTGTCTCTTGGGATCAGTGTGGGTCTGACTACTTCATTTGTTTGTTACAGTGGAAATGACGACCTGACCATGTCACTGTGCTTTGTGACTGATACTGTACCTACTGAGTATTGGAACGAGCTGGATGCACGTTTCCTTCTGTCGAGGAATCACGACTTTCATTCTGGTTCCTTCAAGTGTTTGCCTGCAGGAAAAGAAAGGCAACTCTTATACTTGAATAACAGCTGAGTGAGAAGACAGAAAAGTGATCAAAGTAATCTTTTCAATAATAATCATTCTGAACAATCACAAAAGGAAAGTCAACAGCATAAGCAGTGTCAGTGTCTGAGTCCACTGCAGTACTGCAGAACTCAGCTTCTACTTGCCAGATATTTTATTTATTTTTTTATTTAGAGCTACAGCACTGAAACAGGCCCTTCGCCCACCGAGTCTGTGCCGACCATCAACCATCCACTTATACTAATCCTGCACTAATCCAATATTCCTACCACATCCTCACCTGTCCCTATATTTCCCTACAACCTACCTATACGAGGGGCAATTTGGAGCGGTTTTATAACAATTTTGTGACATTCAGAAACACCCCAAGCCCCGCACTGCTCCATGAATTGGAATACCCGATCGAGTAGTGACATTTGCGTAATCCAGATTTCTATTTCCATGTCCCATTGTTCAACGGACAACAAGTCAGCACTGTTTAAAAAAGTGTCTTTAATCTTCTCACCGGGTCCCTTCAAATCTGTCGCATCTTTATTGTTCAGCCATTTTTTTCTGCTGTTCACTATCTATTAACAATAAATAGTGAGATACTGGATCTGAACCAGGAACATTCATTACTGAAGAAGGGTCACTGACCTGAAGCGTTAACTCTGCTTCTCTCTCCAAAGATGCAGCCAGACCTGCTGAGTTTAATTTAGTTTAGCTTAGAGATACAGCACTGACACAGGCCCTTCAGCCCACCGAGTCTGTGCCGACCATCAACCACCCATTTATACTACACTAATCCCATACTCCTACCACATCCCCAACTGTGCCAATATTTCCCTACCACCTACCTAAACTAGGGGCAATTTATAATGGCTAATTTGCCTACCAACCTGCAAGTCTTTTGGCTTGTGGGAGGAAACCGGAGCACCCGGAGAAAACCCACGCAGACACAGGAAGAACTTGCAAACTCCACACAGACAGTACCCTGAATTGAACCCGGGAAGCTGGAACTGTGAGGCTGCGGTGCTAACCACTGCGCCACATTTCTTGTTTTTATTTCAGATTTCCAGCATCCGCAGTATTTTGCTTTTTATTATAACATTCATTACTGTTTGGAGAGAGAAATCAGCAATGATTTTCAACAGTGAGTTCATCATATTCTGTCTCTCTCTCCCTGTCCAGACACTGCCTGAGAAAGACCTCTCCCTTCCCACCCCAGCTCACTCCATGTTCCGGGACCAGTTCCTGCTCCACAATGCACATTACAAACTGGCCCCCACTCCCGCTGAATATACCCGGTAATCAATGCTAATCTATCAGCACATCGGCAGACGTGGGCCCAAATCTGTTGTACTGCTGTGAGCAGATACTGTTTGTTCACTTACCCCAGGCTTGTAATGGCTCCATTTGCAGCTGATTTAAACAATCACAGTGAATGGTGCTCAGAGACAGAGCTGGGGGATGGGGTGAGCATGCGCTCTTCTCCGCGTTATGACGTCATATTCGACAGGCCTATATCGCGCGTGAGCAGATCTCTGCAGCGAGAGCGGGAACAGGCGAGAGGAGCCGGGAGATAAAAGGAGCCGAAGCCAGAGACCAGAAGCAGCAGCGGGAGCCGCTCGGTCCTGTTCTGTGGACCTGCTTGACCAGCAAAAGGTGAAGTGTGATGTCACAGGAGAGCTGCTCAGTGATTGGTGGGTATTTCTTTCTTCCATTTGAGCAGTGGGAGTGGTGAGAGTGCGAGCCAGGGGGCAGCCGGGAAGGTAAGTTTCACTGGAAAGTACTTACCTCGTGATTGGGCGGACACAGACACGGGGACTGCTGGGTAAGTGAACTTATATATTCAGGCAGTGGCTAAACCTGAAACACTACACGTGGAGTGTCTCCCACCCATCCTCCTCCTCTAACCAAAAAAAAAGGTCTCTTGTGTGGAGGGTTCGGTCAGGTAAGTTTTTTCCTTTATTTTTTTAAATCTCTTGTCAATTTAGAGTGGAGGGGATGGAAGCTCGGGTAGTTGCATGCTCCTCTTACAGGATGTGGGAGGTAAGGGTCACCACTTGTTTAATATAGGCAGGCATCAAGATCTGCGCAGGCCTGGAGGGCCGAATGGCCTGTTCCTGTGCTGTACTGTTCTTTGTTCTTTGAGGCAGTTCAGAGGAGGTTCACTAGACTGATTCCAGATATGAAAGGTTTGTCTTATGAAGAGAGATTGAGCAGTTTAGGCCTTTGCTCTCTAGTGTTTAGAAGAATGAGGGTAGATCTAATTGAGGGATAGAAGATGATTAAGGGGATTGACAAAGTAGACAGAGAGGATGTTTCCTCATGTGAGGCAATCTAGAATGAGAGGTCTTAGTTTCAGAATAAGGGGGAGCAGATTTAAAACAGAGATGAGGAGACATTACTTCTCTCAAAGGGTCGTGAGACTGTGGAATTCACTACCCCACATTGTGCTGGATGACTGGACGTTGAGTAAAGTTAAGGAGGAGATGGTCAAATTTTCAATTAATAATGGGTTGAATGGTTATGGAGAACGGGCAGGAAAGTGGAGTTGAGGACGAAATGAGATCAGCCATGGTTGTATTGAATGGCGGGGCAGGTTTGAGGGGCTGAATTGCTCCTCCATTTCTCACCATCTCTTGCTCTCTCACTCTCTCCCTCTCACCTATTTTCTCTCAGTCTCTCCATCTCTCTATGATTCTTTCAAGCTCAGTTCTTCCTCTCTCTCTCCCCATCACTCTCTCTTTTCTATTTCCCTCTCTATAACTTGCTCTCCAACTGTCTTGCTCTGTCTGCTCATGATGGGTCACTTTAAGAGTTTGGGACAGTTCTGGTGGTGCAGGGTCCCTTTAAGAGTCTGGTGCTGACACCCCCCGCCCCTCCCCCACCCCAGGGGGGGTGGGGTTCCACGTCGCCCAAACCGCGGCTGCGCGGAGGCTGGGGGGCAGCTTTTGACCCCCTGACCTCCAGACACGTGTGGCGCGGCAGTCAATGAGACCTCAATAACGCCATGGTGGGAGGGAGGTGTCATCAGCCGCCATGTTTGCGTGACGTCACCCGCCGGCCGCATTTTTCCGCAAACAGCAGCTGAAAGGAAAAGGAGAAGCGGCTTCAGCTGTCGATCTCAATGGAGGAAAGTTGAACATCTGAGCCGGGGGAGAATATAAAAAAGCGGCGGTTAACGCTCTTGTGGAGATGCGCATGTGCGGAGCATCTTCCCAGAGTGCAGCGTGGCCTGCACCGCAGAAAGGGGCCGTTCCCAGTCGCGCGGCATTGTGGGAGCCACAGGACGCCATTGCCCCCTCATTAACTCAGTCAAAATTAACTCATTCCCTCTCAGCTCTCTATCCCTCCTTTTCATATTGCAGGCTGAAATGGGCTTTGTTGGCATTCATTACACCATCCCGGGTGTGATCAGATACTCTGTCCCTTCGTAAACGATTTCCTGTCCCTCCAACAGCTTGTGCTTGTTATTGGCTTTTCTCCTACTGAAATGGTTGCTGAATTTGTTGGTCTTTTTCTCCTGGCTTCAAAGCTAACGCTCTCTCCCTCTGTCTCTCTCCTAGTGTCAGAGATTGCAGGAGGGAGAGAGAGAGGAAGACGGAGAAAGACACAGAGAACAACCCCAGCTTCTCCAATCAATCCACGTAACTGAAGTCCCTCATCCCTGGAACCTTGCTCGTGAATCTTTTATGTATTCTCTCAAGCCCCCACATCCTTCCTAAAGTATGGTGTCCAGAATTGGACACAATACTAGATGAGGATGAAGCAGTGTTTTATAAAGCTTCATCATAACCTCCTTGCTTTTACACTCTCAGCCTCTATTTACAAAGCCTGGATCCTAAATGCCTTTTAACCACTTTCTCAACTAGCCCTGCCACCTTCAATTTGTGCACATACATCCCCAGGTCTCTC
The DNA here is from genome assembly GCF_036365525.1 of Heterodontus francisci. Lineage (NCBI taxonomy): Eukaryota > Metazoa > Chordata > Chondrichthyes > Heterodontiformes > Heterodontidae > Heterodontus > Heterodontus francisci. The sequence goes on from NC_090415.1 coordinate 9,573,886, forward strand.
TGTTCCTGCACCCACTTCCTTCTCTTCTTCGGTTCTCATAACACAGAGGGACAGGAGGACAGGGAGCTCGAGAAATAAGGAGGGGGAGAGAGAGCAAACAAACAGGAAACACGTATGGGAACACCACCACCTGCAAGTTTCCCTTCCAGTCTCACACCATCCTGACTTGGAACTACATCACTTCACTGTCACTAGGTCAAAATCCTGGACCTCACTTCCTAACAGCACTGTGGGTCTATCTACCCCACATGGACTGCAGCGGTTCAAGAAGGTTCAACGGCAATTCGTGATGGGCAATAAAATGCTGGCAGAGCCAGTAATGCACACATCAAACAAATGAATAAAAATAATAACAATTTGGCACCAAGTCACTAAAGGGGAGACCAATGGAGGGACAGAGAGAGAGACAGAGAGAGAAGGAGAGAGGGAGTGTCAGGGAGGGAAAGACAGATGGAGAGACAGAGAGAGAGAGACAGAGATAGAAGGAGTGAGAGGGAGAGGCAAAGAGGGAAAGACAGATAGAGGGACAGAGAGAGAGGCAGAGACAATGATAGAAGGAGAAAGAACAATGGAGGGACAGAGAGAGAGGCAGAGAAGGAGAGAGATGGAGTGACAGGGAGGGAAGGACAGATGGAGGGACAGAGCGATAGAGAGAGAGAGAGAGAGAGACAGAGATAGAAGGAGAGGGAGGGAGTGACAGAGAGGGAAAGACAAATGGAGGGACAGAAAGAGAGACAGAGAGAGAGGCAGAGACAATGATAGAAGGAGAAAGAGCAATGGAGGGACAGAGAGAGAGGGAGAGAAGGAGAGAGATGGAGTGACAAAAAGGGAAGGACAGATGGAGGGATAGAGAGAGAAAGTGACAGAGACAGAGATAGAAGGAGAAAGACGGAGAGACAGACAGGGATAGACAGATGGAGGGACAGAGAGAATGGCAGAGACAGAGATAGAAGAGGAGAGAGGGAGTCAGGAAGGGAGACAGATGGAGGGACAGAGAGAGAGAGAAGGAGAGAAATGGAGTGACGGGGTGGGGGGGGGAGGACAGATGGAGAGATAGAGAGAGAGAGAGAGACAGGGATAGAAGGAGAGAGAGGGAGAGGCAGAGAGGGAAAGACAGATGGAGGGAAAGACAATGGAGGGATAGAGAGAGAGAGAGACAGAGAGGGAAAGACAGATGGAGGGACAGAGAGAGAGGCAGAGATGGAAGGAGAGAAAGGGAGAAACAGACAGGGAAAGACAGATGGAGGGACAGAGAGAGATACAGAGATAGAAGGAGAGAGGGAGTGTCAGGGAGGGAAAGACAGATTGAGGGACAGAGAGAGAGACAGAGAGAGAGGCAGAGACAGAGATGTAAGGAGAGAGAGGGTTTGACAGGGAGGGAAAAACAGATGGAGGGACAGAGAGAAAGAGAGAGACAGAGATAGAAGGAGAGAGAGGGAGAGACAGAGAGGGAAAGACAGATGGAGAGATAGAGAGAGAGAGAAGCAGAGATGGAAGGAGAGAGAGGGAGTGTCAGGAAGGGAAAGACAGATGGAGGGCCGGAGAGAAGGAGAAAGGTAGTGATAGAGAGGGAAAGAGAAATGGAGGAACTGAAAGAGAGACAGAGAAAGAAGGAGAAAGAGGGAGTGACAGAGAGGGAAAGACAGATGGAGGGACTGAGAGAGAGACAGAGACAGAAGGACAGAGAGGGAGAGACAGAGGGAAAGACAGATGGAGGGACAGAGACAGAAGGACAGAGAGGGAGAGACAGCGAGGGAAAGACAGATGGAGAGAGAGAGAGAGAGGCAGAGATGGAACGAGAGAGTGAGTGACAGGGAGGGAAAGACAGATGGAGGGACAGAGAGAGAGACAGACATAAAAGGAGAGAGATGGAGTGACAGGGAGGGAAGGACAGATGGAGGGATAGAGCGAGAGAGAGAGAGATAGAAGGAGAGGGAGTGACAGAGAGACAGAGGGAGAGGCAGAGACAGAGAGAGAAGGAGAGAGTGGGAGAGAAACAGAGGCCAAGGAAGTTGGAGAGACAGACAGAGAGAGAAGCAGAGATGGAAGGAGAGAGAGGGAGTGACAAGGTGGGAAAGACAGATGGAAAGACAGAGAGAGAGATTCAGAGAAAGGAGAGAGAGGGAAAGACAGATGGAGGGACAGAGACAGAAGGACAGAGAGGGAGAGACAGAGAGGGAAAGACAGGGAGAGAGAGAGGCGGGGGAGGGAGTGACAGGGAGGGAAAGACAGATGGAGGGACAGAGAGAGAGACAGAGACAGAAGGACAGAGAGGGAGTGACAGGGAGGCAAAGACAGATGGTGAGACAGAGAGGGAGACAGAGATAAAAGGAGAGAGATGGAGTGACAGGGAGGGAAGGACAGATGGAAGGACAGAAGAATAGAGAGAGATACAGAAATAAAAGGAGAGGGAGAGGCAGAGAGGGAAAGACAGATGGAAAGACAGAGAGACAGAGAGAGAAGGAGAGAGTGGAAGAGACAGAGAGGGAAAGACAGATGGAGGGATAGAGAGAGAGAGAGAGAGAGACAGAGACAGAGATAGAAGGAGAGAGAGGGAGTGACAGAGAGGGAAAGACAGATGGAGGGACAGAGAGAGAGAGACAGAGAGAGAGGCAGAGAGAGAAGGACAGAGAGGTAGTGACAGAGAGGGAGAGACAGATGGAGAGAGAGTGAGGCAGAGGTGGAAGGAGAGAGAGCGAGAGACAGAGAGGGAAAAACAGAAGGATGGACAAAGTGAGAGACAGAGAGAAAAGGAGAGAGATGGAGTGACAGGGAGGGAAGGACAGATGGATGGATGGATAGAGAGAGAGAGAGGCAGAGAGTGAGAGAAAAGGAGAGAGTGGGAGAGACAGAGAGGGAAAGGAAGTTGGAGAGACAGAGAGAGAGAGACAGAGAGAGAAGGAGAGAGAGGGAGTGTCAGGGAGGACAAGACAGTTGGAGAGAAAGAGAGATAGAAGGAGAGAGAGGGAGAGACAGGGAGGGAAAGACAGACGGAGGGATAGAGAGAGAGACAGAGATCGAAGGAGAGAGACAGAGAGGGAAAGACAAATGGAGGGACAGAAAGAGAGACAGAGAGAGTGGCAGAGATGGATGGAAGGAGAGAGAGGGAGTGTCAGGATGGGAAAGACAGATGGAGGGATAGAGAGAGAGAGAGACAGAGAGAGGCAGAGTCAGAGAGAGAAGGAGAGACAGAGAGCGAAAGGCAGTTGGAGTGACAGAGAGCGAGTATCCAAGTGTGGGAGACATTCTGTATCTGCCAGTATCTCTACTGTGCACACAGGATAGACACATTCAATATATGTAAGTTACTGATACTGTGTCTGTATATTTGATTCATTCTTGATCTGTGAAGCTCTGGCACCCTGGTTGAGTACAGGATTCACTCTGCATCGATGTGTCTTTGTGCTGTATGTGAGTTGAGATCCTGCTGTATTCAGGACTTAATGTGTATCTCAGGCATTGTGTTGTCAATGCTTTGTTTAACTCATTAATGTATCAATATGTGTTTACTTGTGTTTAATTTAAAATAAGGATTAACAATATTTTATTGCTGTAGGTTTTATGCAATTCTTGTTTGTGAGTTGCAGCTTGGTATCCAATTTGTAGCTCTGCAAAAGCAATTGTGAATGACGATCTTTCACATTTAGAGCATGACCTGATATGTTTAGAGCATGACCTGATTTGGGGCGGCACAGTGGCGCAGTGGTTAGCACCGCAGCCTCACAGCTCCAGCGACCCAGGTTCAATTCTGGGTACTGCCTGTGTGGAGTTTGCAAGTTCTCCCTGTGTCTGTGTGGGTTTCCTCCGGGTGCTCCGGTTTCCTCCCACATGCCAAAGACTTCCTTGTTGCCAGGTTAATTGGCCTTTATAAATTGCCCCTAGTATAGGTAGGTGGTAGGGAAATATAGGGACAGGTGGGGATGTGGTAGTAATGTAGGATTAGTATAAAATGGGTGGTTGATGGTTGGCACAGACTCGGTGGGCCGAAGGGCCTGTTTCAGTGCTGTATCTCTAACTAACTAACTATGTAATGTCAAATTCCATCGGTTTGTAGAGAATGAATTAATCGTGTATGTTGTTGTCTGACCCTTCGTAACATGTTTACACTGGTGTGTAATTTGTAGCTCAGTTTATATTGTGGGGTGTGTTATTGGGATTCATTCTGTAGCTTTCAATCAGATACATTTTGTCTGTTCTGTTTAAGATTTGATATTTGAATTGTAGCCAAGGTGACACAGTGTATTCAAATCTGATAATGTGTATGTTTTTGAATTGTGAATCATGTATCTACCAGTCAGTTGGAGTGAAATAGAAACAACTCCTATCTCTACAGCTCTATTTGACTATTGGATTGATAGTGCGTCTCTCGACCTTGGAATCAGTGTGGGTCTGACTACTTATTTTGTTTGTTACAGTGGAAATGATGACCTGACCATGTCAGTGTGCTTTGTGACTGATACTGTACCTACTGTGTATTGGAACAAGCTGGATGCACGTTTCCTTCTGTCGAGGAATCACGACTTTCATTCTGGTTCCTTCAAGTGTTTGCCTGCAGGAAAAGAAAGGCAACTCTTATACTTGAATAACAGCTGAGTGAGAATAAACAACAATAAACATTCTTAACAATCAAAAAAGAAAAGTTAACAACACAAGTAGTGTCAGTGTCTGAGTCCACTGCAGTACTGCAGAACTCTGCTTCTGCTTACCAGGTATTTGGAGCGGTTTTGTAACAATTTTGTGACATTCAGAAACAACCCAAGCCCCGCACTGCTCCATGAATTGGAATACCCGATCGAGTAGTGACATTTGTGTAAGCCAGATTTCTATTTCCATGTCCCATTGTTCAACGGACAACAAGTAAGCACTGTTGAAAAAAGTGTCTTTAATCTTCTCACCTGGTCCCTTCAAATCTGCCGCATCTTGATTGTTCAGACATTTTTTTTCTGCTATTCACTATCCAATAACAATAAATAGTGAGATACTGGATCTGAACCAGGAACATTCATTACTGAAGAAGGGTCACTGACCTGAAACGTTAACTCTGCTTCTCTCTCCACAGATACAGCCAGACCTGCTGAGTATTTACAACATTTCTTGTTTTTATTTCAGATTTCCAGCATCCGCAGTATTTTGCTTTTTATTATAACATTCATTACTGTTTGGAGAGAGAAATCAGCAATGATTTTCAATTGTGAGTACATCATATTCTGTCTCTCTCTCCCTGTCCAGACACTGCCTGAGAAAGACCTCTCCCTTCCCCCCCAGCTCACTCCATGTTCCAGGACCAGTTCCTGCTCCACAATGTACATTACAAACTGTCCCCCACTCCCGCTGAATGGACCCGGTAATCAATGCTAATCTATGAGCACATCGGCAGACACGGGCCCAAATCTGTTGTACTGCTGTGAGCAGATACTGTTTGTTCACTTACCCCAGGCTTGTAATGTCTCCATTTGCAGCTGATTTAAACAATCACAGTGAATGGCGCTCAGAGGCACAGCTGGGGGATGGGGTGCGCATGCGCTCTTCTCCGCGTTATGACGTCATATTCGACAGCCCCTTCTCGCGCGTGCGCAGATCTCTGCAATAATTCAGCAAATAAACATCAATGGGAACATCCCCCAATGTCTACATTGAAAAGTCAAACATGGGGTTAGGGTGGAGGGAGGGAGGGGAAGTGTGGGGGAACATGGAACATAGAAAACTGGCAGCTGGTCCCATTTAGATGCTCAAATTGCGGACTCTGTCTGCAGGGTGTTTGTTACTATTGAGCCCCTCTTCTCAAAGCGACAGAAACATGGGAAGAATGAGGGAGCCGGTGTGTTTGCTGGGACTTTGCAGAGTTAATATCAGCCAGCAACATTTTATTTTACCCGAGTGAAAACCCAGGTCAATGAGAGTAATACCGGACGGCAATCTTCATCGTTTTATTTTAAACAAGAGACATGTGGAAGTACCGCGATTACACCGGACACACAAGCACAGTGAGAATAGAGCTGGACCGTCCCAGAGTCCCAGCTCCCGGTTGTTAAATGTCCTCATGTACACAGTCTTTGCTATGATTTTCAGGGGTTAGTTGCCGATGCCTAGGTCTGTATCCCTTAAACACTCTCAGCCAGGAGATTCTCGCAATCCCTGTTGAAAGATTGATGGACAGGAATATTTCCAATCTTTGGCCGAGTCGATCATAACCTGCTGTTCAATCATAGTTTTAGTCAAAGAATTAATGAGACATTCTGTTCACTACTCAGGCCTTGAACTCGGTTTGAGCAGACCAAAAACTGAAAGGTTCAGCACTTTTGCAGATAGAGCAGGTAAAGCTGGATCGAGGGACTCAGGGTGAATCCTACACACACAGGATAGAAGCAGTGACAGGTACTCAGGGAGGGGAACTGGTCTCCTTTCTGTTACCTACTCACCCAAAAAGAGACAGTTAGAGACTGATTAAACATCCACCCCACTGCAATTCAGTACTGGAGAAAGACATAGACTCATCTACTCCATCCTTCCTCACTGTATCTGTGACATGGGACAAGGGAAAGTTTTCCAGTGCCCCTCACTCACAGACAGCAACTGACGTGTGTTCAGTCAGTATTAGTCTATCACTTAGTCTGAAGAGGGGTCTCTCCAAGAACCTGCAAATGCAGAATCCGGAAGCAGCTGTTTTGCTCAGAAATTGGTCGTCGCAGGAGAACCCCTGGCTGAGTGTGGAAACAATTTAGATATGTCCTCAAATCATCTCTCATTCGGGAAGATAGTTTACAGTTCAGGGAAATTTGTCGGTAACATGTGAAGTCGAGGCTCGAAGGCAGCATCCATACCTCCAAACGGGTCATTTACCTGAACCCTTCTAACACCACCTAACCCTCATGTGGCAGAGTCTGCAGATCATGCATTGGATTTATCAGCTATTTCAGAACCCATCAAACTGGAGTGTAAAAAGTCATCCATAATCGCAGGGGACTGTCTGAGATGGAGGAGAATAAATAGGTCAATATGACCATCATCAATAATAATAAAGTGCAGAGGGAGGAGAGCGAGAGGAGGGAGATAGAATAGAGAGGGGAAGTGGCGACAGAAAATGTCCTGTGATTATTGGCCAAAATAGACCTACAAGGTACAAACTCAAGTTCTGTGATCAAGTCTGAGAGTTTATTAGTCTTAACTAAGATAGATAAAGTGAATGTTTAACAACAGCAATAGGTTTGCAGCATCACTCAGCACCGGTTCTTGCTTCTGTGCTTGCTGGGGCGTGGACTTCTCTCTTTCTGCTTCCCTTGCTGTTTTCTTGACCGTAGTCTATCTTCTCCTTCTAAGTGTGATAACGATGTTCCGTGGACCCCTCTGTAAGTGCCGACAATGTCCCGTATCACCCTTTCTTTTACCCTTCTTTGGGTGCAAGGATGTCACCATATTAGCTTTGAATTGTTCGAAGTATCCTAATTGGACCAAGTTGACATCATTGTTTGACCCTAGTTAGTTAATGGTTCAATCTACACACATTACAGATACTTCCTGTTCCTTTCTATTTTAACAAGGATACTAAAGGTCACATTCTTGCTGATGGAAGCCATTTTGATTTTGCAATTCCACAGTGTCCTATTTATCTCATCTCACCCCCTGTAAGAATGCTGTGGTCTTCAACCTATCTCTCCCATTGTTCTTACATAGAGGTTTTAACGGACTATAGCCTTGTAATGTCATTTCATAATGAAGCAAGCATTAGCTCAAACAGACTGTAATATATTGATGTACATAGCATACAATTAGTCCTATTATTTTAGCTGTCCTTATTATTCACAAAGGCAAAATATGTCATGATCCATCACCCCCACATTGTGGGCCCCCTCCTGCTGCACGACTTTTCTTTCCTTTTTGTCGTGACTCAGTGCATCATCCACACAGACACATCTCTCAACATGGCATTTTGACATATTTCTGTGAAGATGACCGTCATGCTTTGCCATCCAGCCTTGATATAGCAGTTCTTGCATAAATGTAAGCCATGGAAATGCTCTAACCTTTACACAGAGTATAGCAGTGTTCAGGTGATACAGAAAATCCAGTGAATTGGACAGAGACAATCAGTTGATCTCTCAAAGTCTCTTAGTTTTATGCTCCTATCTATACTACTTAATACACAACTATTCTTTTACACCTGAAAAGCTTGGATAGATGACTCTGGATTGTGTTCTGTAAGTAAAGGGTTGTTCTCCTTTGAGAAATGGAGATTGAGAGGAGGTTTGATAGAGGTGTACATAAGTTAGACAAGGATAACCTGTTCCCATTAGCTGATGGTACAAGGACTAGGAGACACAGACTGATGGTTTATGGCAAGAGATGGAAGGGAATGTGAGGAAGAACTTTTTCTGTTTTACCTGCTGGACCTCGCTGTCCACAAGTGTGGTGGAAGGAGAGACAATCAATGATTTCAATAAGAAACTGGATAAGCACTTGAAGGAAACAAAATTGCTGCAGGGCGACGCTGATCAAGCAAGGAAGTGAATCTGATTGGATGTTGAGAATATTTTGTCAGCTTTCTTTCTGAATTTGCATTGACAATTTTAAGCTGCAAAATTCCACAGCACACTTGACCACCAACTTTAAGGGAGAAGAACATAATGTTGAGAAAATTTGTCGACTTCAATTTAGTCATGGCTTTGCATTTGTCACATTCTATGGCAAGGTTGCAGAAATATATTTGACCGCGAGTGGGCATTGCAATGACCGGGAATCTAATCTGGGTCAATTGTTTGGAAGGCAGATATACTCACCACTATACCAGCATCGCGGGCATACATGTAGCTCGTCATTTATACAGTATACACACCAGAACTCTTTAGAACTGAACTGTAATTGATGAAATGTTTTACAACCATTTCAATCTGCACCTTAACACCACGTTCATGTTCCCATTGGAGGATAGAATCATGGAATGGTTACAACATCTCCGAGAAACCGACAAAATTCTAACAGGACTGGACAGACTAGATGTAGGAAGGATGTTCCTGATGGCAGGGGAGTCCAGGACCAGGGGTGACAGTCTAAAGATAAGGGGTAAGACATTTAGGACTGAGATGAGGAGGGATTTCTTCACCCAGGGAGTGGTGAACCTGTGGAATTCTCTACCACAGAAAAGAGTTGAGGCCAAATTATTAAATAAATTCATAAAAGAGTTTGTACTACTGGATTCGGGCATTTAGATGCTCATTAAATGGAATGCGTTTTAATTTCCTCTTATATTTGTAAGGCTTTTTTTTTAAACAGTACTACCTTTTAGGGCCACACAGTGATGAACACCGCAAACTCACAGCCCCAGCGACCCGGGTTCAGTTCTGGGTACTGCCTGTGCGGAGTTTGCAAGTTCTCCCTGTGACGTGGGTTTCCGCCTTGTGCTCCGGTTTGCTCCCACAGCCAAACACTTGCAGGTTGATGGGTAAATTGGCAATCGTAAATTGCCCCGAGTGCAGGTAGGAGAATTGAGGGAAGATAGGAATGTGGTAGGGAATATGGGATTAATATAGGAATAGTATGAATGGGTGGTTGATGGTCGGCACAGACTCAGTGGGCCGAAGGGCCTGTTTCAGTGCTGGATCTCTCTGTGACTCTATGTACTACTAAAGCGTGTCTTTATTTCTAAAATGATCCCCGCTTATGTCTAAAGGGATCAAATGATACGTGGACAAAGCGACAACAGGGTACTGAGTTTGGATGCTCAGCCATGATCATGTTGACTGGCGGTGCAGGCTCGAAGCGCGGAATGGCTTACTCCTGCTCCAATCTTTCTCTGTTTCTATTAAATTGGTTATTCGGCCCGTCGTGTCGTGGCCGGCTCTCTGCAAGACCAGTTCACCTCCTCCCACCGACCCGCCTTTTCTCCATTGCTCTGCAGTTTTGTTTTATTCTTGATATAATTATCCAATTCTGTTTTCAAAGTCTCGATTGAATCTGCCCCCAACACACTCGATGTTATTCCTCTCCAATTTCAGATATTTCTGAAGGAATGGGAATATTCTTGCATGACTCACTTTTAACCAGTAGATGGCATCAGTCTACAATCATTTGGATCTTGTGATTTGTGTACACACATATCGACCGCAATGGGTCTGCTGCTGCCCGGGGAGTTCTCCAAGCACGCCGCCTTCGCAGGGACAAAAATACTGACGAATTATCCCAGTTCCTTGTAAATCTCCACAGTGTACAGAAATAAAACACGCAACGCAACATCTCTGTTCCGAAGAAGGGTCACTGACCCGAAACGTTAACTCTGCATCTCTTTCCACAGATGCTGCCAGACCTGCTGAGTGAATGCAGCATTTCTTGTTTTTGTTTCAGATTTCCAGCATCCGCAGTATTTTGCTTTTATCTCTTTTAAAATCCGCCTTCAGCTGCTTTGAAACAACTGCCCTGATAAAAAATACTGACCCCGCCCGGAACTGAGTTTGGCATCAGATAACACAACGGCTCTTCAAAGAGACATCAAATTGGCAAAAGATAGAGCTGTTATCTCTTGTTGATTCCAGCACATAAACGTCTCAGAAGGACTTGACCACCCTCTTTACTGTCCACTGATAACTCTCGAAGCAGAGTGACCCAGATTCCTTTGTCTCCATATTGCAGCTGGGAATTTCAGGACCTTGCAGTTCTCAGTGTGAGAGCAGTGACACTATTGGACACAAGTCATTTTATCAGAGTAGCTCATTTTAGAACTCAAGACACGCCTTAGTGGTATATAAACGGTAGAATTGTATAAAAGCCTTACAAATATGGCAAGAGAAAATTAAAATGCATTCCATCTGATGAGCAGATAAATGCTTGACTCCAGTACAATTCATACCAACACAAAATAACGCGAAAAGTATAACATTACCGTCTCTCAGACAGTAACCAGCCCTTTCACAGATAAAGTGGGCGGCTCTGAAAAGAGCCTTTGGGTTGTCAAATTCAGGTCTGGCAGCTTCACTTGCCCTTCGTGCTGGGAGCGCTGGTTTTCTTGGGCAGCAGCACGGCCTGGATATTAGGCAGCACCCCGCCCTGAGCGATCGTCACCCCACCCAGCAGCCTGTTGAGCTCCTCGTCGTTGCGGACGGCCAGCTGCAGGTGTCTGGGGATGATTCGGGTCTTCTTGTTGTCCCGGGCCGCGTTGCCGGCCAGCTCGAGGATTTCAGCTGTCAGATACTCGAGCACAGCAGCCAGATAGACCGGGGCTCCGGCACCCACCCGCTCAGCATAGTTGCCCTTTTTAAGGAACCTGTGAACACGGCCCACCGGGAACTGCAGTCCAGCTCGGGAGGAGCGGGACTTGGCCTTGGACCGAGCTTTCCCACTGGTCTTCCCTCTTCCAGACATTTCCACAATCTCACAAACAATTTCACGAAGAATGTTGAAATCCGCCCACATTCCTCCTTCTTGTACCTTCTGGAGGGATGGAGTGGTGGGCACTGCTGATTGGTCACTCTGCTCTGTGCTCTTCATGTAACCAATCGGAGAGCTGCTGAATTCACCAATCAGGAGACGCCAAGGAGATGAGGGCGGAAAATAACGGCGCCAAATTGTCAGACTAAAACCGATTTTTCAAATTTGAAAAGCCCGCCAATATATTGGGGCGACTTCAATATAGAATATCACATTTATAGTTCTTTTTTTACGGTTAAATAAATAAAACCTTTTTCATATTGTGTTATTCTACATTTGGTAACAAGTTCCAGATTGTCTTTTATATCCTGACATCTATTCGGGTTTACTCTCTGTCCTTTTTGAAACCAGCGGGCAGAAAGTCTCTTTCACAACATTCTCCAACCGGGCACATTTCATGTCAATTTTCATAATAATACCGCATTACTGATGAACGATTGTTTGTTATTCGTGGGAGACAACAGCGGAGTGTAGATTTTCAGTGTCAGGTGTCAGCGTGTGAGACGGAGGGTTCCGACACCACCCGGGGTTCTAGATAATGTACTTATTAATTTTTGAGGTCAAACTTGAACGAGGGAAATTAGTGACTGCGAACTGATGTATGTGCGTTAAATCAGCTTTTATTGTTGAAATACAGAAAAGGGGCCGAATATGAACACGTCCGAGAACAAACCTCACAAATGGTCAGCGGTCAGTAATTTATGTCCGGGACATTATTGGTTAGAGACAGAAAGATCGCACGGGCAGTGAAACTGCATTAACCAGAATCTATGGGAGTAAAACAGAGATCACAAAGGCAAGGACACTTGATATATAAATCAATATAAGTCGATACTATACAGACAATGTTGTAGCTTTTTCAGAGAAGTTGTGGGTGGCTCTTAAAAGAGCCTTTTTGTGTTTTGGGTGTGTTTCAGTACATTGCGGATATTTACTTGGAGCTGGTGTACTTGGTGACCGCCTTTGTACCTTCCGACACGGCGTGTTTGGCCAGCTCCCCGGGCAGCAGCAGGCGCACGGCGGTCTGGATCTCCCGGGAGCTGATGGTGCTGCGTTTGTTGTAATGGGCCAGGCGGGAAGCCTCACCCGCGATTCGCTCGAAAATATCATTCACAAACGAATTCATGATGCTCATGGCCTTGGAGGAGATGCCGGTGTCAGGGTGAACCTGCTTCATCACTTTGTACACACGTAGATGGAGTAACTTTCTTTCCTGGATTTTCACCGTTTCTTGCTGCCCTTGGTTGGCGCCTTCTTCAGAACTTTCTTGGCGCCCTTCTTGGAAGCTGCTGCAGTTTTCTTCTCGTCAACCATGATCACGATCAACTTCAGACACAGAATAACCGAAATTTCGCTCCAAGCTCGCATTTAATAGACATCCCCAGAACCCTATGCTAATGAAGGATGGGAGAAGGCCATGTTCATTATTGGCTGGTTTACAATGATGTCACTGCCTGATGTTCTGTATCTATCTGATTGGGTGTCTAAAGTAACCAATCACATTTTGTGCTTCTCACAGACACACTCTGTCGCGGCAGTCAGTTCGTCCAAACCCCTTTGCCCGCCCTTATCCATCCACATCAGTGACTTGCTGAGTCCCTCTTCCTCATCAACCATTTCTATTTTGCTAGTACGAACTCGTCTCTTTTTTCACTCTCTATAGTTCCCTTCCTTATCAGGATGTAGCGCCCCTCTGCCCTTCCGTCCATCAACAGGACCGAATCGTCCAGTATAGTGGGTGTCAGATACATAAATGATTTGGAGGAAAGTATAGGTGGTCTGATTCGCAAGTTTGCAGACGACACTAAGATTGGTGGAGTAGCAGATAGTGAAGGGGACTGTCAGAGAATACAGCAGAATATAAATAGATTGGAGAGTTGGACAGAAAAATGGCAGATGGAGTTCAATCAGGGCAAATGCGAGGTGATGCATTTTGGAAGATCCAATGCAAGAGTGAATTATACAGTAAATGGAAAAGTCCTGAGGAAAATTGATGTACAGAGAGACTTGGGTGTTCAGGTCCATTGTTTCCTGAAGGTGGCAAAGCAGGTCAATAGAGTGGTCAAGAAGGCATAAGGCATGCTTTCCTTCATCGGACAGGGTATTGAGTAAAAAGGTTGGCAGGTCATGTTACAGTTGTATAAGACTTTGGTTCGGCCACATTTGGAATACTGCGTGCAGTTCTGGTCGCCACATTACCAAAAGGATGTAGATGCTTTGGAGAGGGTGCAGAGGAGGTTCATCAGGATGTTGCCTGGTATGGAGGGCGCTAGCTATGAAGAGAGGTTGAGCAGATTAGGATTATTTTCATTAGAAAGACGGAGGTTGAGGGGGGACCTGATTGAGGTGCACAAAATCATGAGAGGTATAGACAGGGTGGATAGCAAGAAGCTTTTTCCCAGAGTGGGGGATTCAGTTACTAGGGGTCACGAGTTCAAAGTGAGAGGGGAAAAGTTTAGGGGGGATATGCGTGGAAAGTTCTTTACACAGAGGGTGGTGGGTGCCTGGAACGTGTTGCCAGCGGAGGTGGTAGACGTGGGCACGATAGCGTCTTTTAAGATGTATCTAGACAAATACATGAATGGGCAGGAAGCAAAGAGATACAGACCCTAAGAAAATAGGCGACATGTTTAGATAGAGGATCTGGATCGGCGCAGGCTTGGAGGGCCGAAGGGCCTGTTCCTGTGCTGCAATTTTCTTTGTTCTTTGAGTGGGGCAAATGCGAGCATTGAAGTGCAAGTCCTTATCTCCATGTCGCGTGCCAAATAAGGTTGGTCAGCTGCAGTCACAAGTAACCACATGAAAGATTTACATGACAGCGCTTGTGATATGTCTTCCTTTTTCCTCAACCGAAGATACCCTTGTCCTCACTTTCCACCCCATCAGCCTCCACATCCAAAGAATCATCCTCCGCCATTTCTGCCACCTCCAGCGTGATGCCACTACCAAATACATCTTCCCCTCCCTTCCCCTGTCAGCATTCCGAAGGGATCATTCCCTCCGCGACACCCTGGTCCACTCCTCCATTACCCCCACCACCTTGTCCTCTTCACACGGCACCTTCCCCTGCAATCACAGGAGATGTAATACCTGCCCATTTTACTCCTCTCTACTCACAATCCCAGGCCCCAAACACTCCTTTCGAGTGAAGCAGCGATTTACTTGTACTTCTTTCAATATGGTATACTGTATTCGCTGCTCACAATGTGGTCTCCTCTACATTGGGGAGACCAAACATATACTGGGTGACCGCTTTGCGTAACACCTCCGCTCAGTCCGAAAGCATGACCCCGAGCTTCCGGTTGCTTGTCATTTCAACACTCCCCCCTGCTTACATCTCTGTCCTGGGATTGCTGCAGTGTTCCAGTGAACATCAACGCAAGCTCGAGGAACAGCATCTCATTTACCGATTAGGCACAATGCAGCCTGCCAGACTGAGCATTGAGTTCAATAATTTCAGAGCATGACGGGCCCCCCCAATTTACTTTTATTTTTAGTTATTCTTTCCTTTTTATCTTTATTTTTATATTTATTTTATTTAATATCACCTCAGTTGGTTCAGTTTGCTTACCCACTTTTCTTTCATGTTTGTACTTGCGGCTGTTCAATTTTCATCCATTAACACCCTATCTGTACGAATGCTTTGTCTTTCAACACACCATTAACATAATGTTTGCCTTTGCTCCATGACCTTCTGGTCAGCTATTCTGTGACATTTTCCTTTCTACACCTTCTCCTTTGTTATCTCTTGCCCCACCCCCGCTTTACTTGCTTAAAACCTTTCACATTTCTAATATTTACCAGTTCTGAAGAAGGGTCACTGACCTGAAATGTTAACTCTGCTTCTCTCTCCACAGATGCTGCCAAACCAGCTGACTTTATACAGCATTTCTTGTTTTCATTATGAAAGATTGAGATTGTGACCATTACATAATTCTGGCTGAAACGAGGCGAGGCAAGGGAACTTATTATTACTGGCGACAAATATTCAGGAAAGACAGGTCTGAAAAAATATGGAGGGTTGTGGAGTTGAAATAATTGATCAAATATAATATGATAACACTGGCAGGGATGATGTTTTTGAGGTGTTAACAAAAGCATCTATTTGGTCACATATGTGGAATATGGCAGGAGGAAATGCATGGACATTCTGGGTCGCGAAATATTTGTCCTTCCCTGCCGGACATGTGAGTGTGGGATTCATTCTGTGCCCATCAGTATGTGATATTTACCTGTGGCTTTTACTCCATATCTGTCAATCTATGGTCAATGATTTGGTCATTTCATTCAATAATTTCAATCTTCAATAGGTGATTCTGTTTTATTTTTCTCCGTAACATTCAGTTTCTAAATGGGTGATGATGGGTTTTGTTCTGTGAGTGTGGGTTTTGTTATGTATCTGTTAATATCTGATTTTGGAGTCTGGGCATTTCTCTTTATCTGTTAATTTCTGAATTGTGAATTTGGATTTTAATCTGCACCTGTCAGTTTCTGGTATGAAAGGTTGTTTGATTTTGTCTCTGTACCTGTTAGTAAGAGGCATTTTTGTGTAGCTTTACACTGCACATGTTAATTGATGACATGTCGAGTGAAAACAACGCTGGCATGTCAGTCTCTGGTTTGGAGGCCTCACCTGTGTTCTGTACCCATCAGATGTCTACATATAAGGATGGGTTTTAACCTGTTTCTTTCAATCTGTTGTATGTAAGTACTGTTTATTATCTGTATCTGTAAGTTTCTGATGAACGAATGTGGTCTGTATCGTCTCCCTGTCAGTGGTTCATTAAGAGATATTTTACAAGGTACCTGCCCGTTCTGATATGTGAGTATGGGTTGTGATCGACATCTGGCCGTTTCTGGTACGAGACATGAGCATTGTTTTCACTCTGTGTACGTTAGCCTCAAGTGTCAGAAGCTGGGTTTAGTCATACATCTCATTCTCTGCTGTATGATTGTGGATTTACATCTGTACAAGTTCGTTTCTGATACGGGCGTGTGAATTTTATTCTCTATGCCAATTTCTGGTATGTGAGTGTGTGTTATTTCTGTCCTGTCACTTTCTGCTGAACTGGATGGTGGATTTGCTTTGGATCTGTGAATTTCTGCTATCTGAATGTTGGCTTTCCTTTACATTTGTCGTAGAGTTATACAGCACAGAAACAGGCCCTTTGGCCCACTGTGTCTTTGCCTCCCATCAAGCATGAATCTATTCGAATCACATTTTCCAGCACTTGACCCATAGTCTTGTATGCTATGACGTTTCACGTGTTCATCGAAATCCTTCTCAAATGCTATGAGGGGTCCTGACTCTACCAGCCCTTCAGGTAGTGTGTTCCAGATTCCAACCACTCTGCGTGAAATATTTTCTCCTCAAGTCCCCTCTAAACCTGCTGCCCATTACTTAAATCTATCTCCCCTGGTTGTTGATCCCTCCACTGAGGGAACGTTTTCTTCCTATCTGTACTATCAATGTCCCGTGTAATTTTGTATACCTCAATCAGTTCCCCTCTCAGCCTTCTCTGCTCCAAGGAAAACAACCCTAGCCTATCCAGTCTCTCTTCATAACTGAAATGCCACAGCCCAGGAAACATCTTGGTAAATCTCCTCTGCACGCTCTCCATTGCAATCACATCCTTCCTTTGGTGAGTTGACAAGAACTGTACACAGTACTCCAGCTGTGGCCTAACTAGCATTTCATTCAGCTCCCTCTTAACCTCCCTGCTCTTATATTCTATGCCTCGGCTAATAAAGACAAGTATCCCATATGCCTTCCGAACCACCTTATCTCCCCGTGCTTCTGCCTTCAGTGATCTATGGACAAGTACACCAATGTCCCTCAGACCCTCTGTACATCTTAGGATCTGGCCATTCATTGTATATTCTCTTGCCTTGTTAGGCCTCCCAAAATGCATCACCTCACATTTTCGCACTTCTCTGGATTAAATTCCATTTGCCACTGCTCCACCCATCTTACCAGCCCATCTATATCATCCTGTAATCTAAGGCTTTCCTCCTCACTATTTATGACACCAATTTTCGTGTCATCTGTGAACTTACTGATCATATCTACTACATTCACGTCTAAATCATTCATGTACACTACAAACAGCAATGGTCCCAGCACCGATCGCTGTGGTACACCACTGGTCACAAACTTTAACTCACAAAAACAACGCTCGACCATCACCCTCTGCTTCCTGCCACGAAGCCAATTCTGAATACAATTTACCAAATTGCCCTGGATCCCATGGGCTCTTACCTTCATAACCAATCTCCCATGTGGGACCTTATCTGAAGCCTTACTGAAGTCCATGTAGACAACATCAACTGCCTTACCCTCATCTACACATCGAGTCACCTCCTCAAAAAATTCAATCAACTTAGTTAGACACTATATTTTTTCAAGTCACCTCCTCTCTCTGCTAATTATTCTTATTTTTTTTCCAAGTGCCACACCGAACCCCCCCCCCCCCCGCCTTACATTTTCTGTACTCCTCTCGGGCCTCCGCTGTTTTCTGTCCTAAGCCTCTTTTTTTACTTCTCCAATCCTCTATATCCCTTGACATCCAGGGTTCCCTGGATTTGTTGGTCCTACACTTCACCTTTATGGGAACATGTTGGCCCTGAACTCTCATTATTTCCTTTTTGAATGACTCCCACTAGTCTGATGTAGACTTTCCTATAAGTAGCTTCTCGCAGTCCACTTTGGCCAGATCCTGTTTTATCATATTGAAATCGGTCTTCCCCAAATTGAGTACATTTATTTCAGGTACCTCTTTGTCCTTTTCCATAACTACCTTAAATATTACAGAGTTATGGCCACTATCCCCGAAATGCTCCCCCACTGACACTCCTACCACTTGTCCGGCTTCACTCCCTAGGATTAGGTCGAGCACGGCTCCTTCTTTTGTAGGACTTTCTACCTGCTGGCTCAAAAAGATCTCCTGTATGAACTGAAGAATTCTGCATCCTTTAAGCCATTTGCACTAAGACGATCTAGGTTGATATTGGGTAAGTTGAAATCCCCTACAATTATTACCCTATTATTTTTACACCTCTCTGAGATTTGCCTACATATCTGCTCTTCTATCTCTCCCTGACTGTTTGGAGGCCTGTCGATCACTCCCAGCCAGGTGATTACCCCCCTTTTTGTATTTATGTTCTACCCATATGGATCATTTGAGGAATGTGTAAAGATATCATCCCTCCTTATACAGTAATTGACTCCTTGATCAACAGTGCACTGCCACCTCCTATGTTATACCCTCCCCTGTCATGCCTGAAGTTTCTGGACCCTGGAATATTGAGCTGCCAGTCCTGCCCTTCCTTCAACCATGTCTCCGTGAAAACAATAATATCATATTTCCATGTGTTAATAAATGGCCTCAATTCATCTGCCTTACTAGTAAGATTCCTTGCGTTAAAATAGATGCAATCCAGCCTTGCATTGTTAGCTTGTGTCTTAACATGTCTGCCTTTTCTCTGCCTTGCAGACTGACTCAGTTTCTCTTCTATATTTGACTGTACATCAACCCTTACTGCACGTCCCCTCTGTATCCCACCCCCTTGCCAAATTAGTTTACAACCACCACCCACCCCTCACCTCCCTCCCCCAAAAGCACGTGCAAACCTCCCAGCAAGGCTGTTGGTCCCGATCCAGTTCAGGTGCAATCTGTCCAACTTGTACAATTCCCACCTTGGCCAGAAACAGACCCAGTGATCCAGGAAATTAAAGCCCTCCCTCCTGCACTATCTCTTCAGCCACACATTCATCTGCTCTATCCTCCTATTCCTATACTCACCTGCACGTGGCAGCGGGGGTCATCCAGCGATTACAACCTTTGCGGACCCCTTTTCTTTAATCTGCTACCGACCTTCCGAAGTTCATGTTGCATGACCTCATCCCTCTTTGTACCTGTCAGTTTCTGGTATGGAATAAAGATCTTTACTCTGTACCTGCTAGTTGCTGGCAAGTGATTGTGACATCACTCCATATCTGTCAGAGTGTGATGTTACTTCAGATTTTACTCTTCAGCTGTCAGTTTCTGACATGTGAATATGGATTTTCCTCATTCTGGTCACTTACTGCAATGTAAGTCACTCCTTTATTCTGTGCCTGTCAGTTTCAGGTCTGGAAGAAAGATTTTTTTCATTACCTTTTATAATCTGGCAAGTGAATGTGAGATCACCCTGTATCTGTCAGTTTGTGACATATGACTGTGACTTTTACTCTTCACTTGTCAGTTTCTGATACGTGAATGTGTATTTTATTCTGGGTACCTGTCAGATACTAAAATGCAAGTATGTATTCTATTCTGTTCTTGTTTGTTACTTGTAATTAATTGGAGTGTTTACTCTTGATCTGTCAGTCTCTGGAATGTGAATGTGGCTCTTACTCTGTGTCTGTCTGTATTGGATTTGCCAGCAAGTGTTTTTCTTTCCTTTCTGTTCCTGATATGTGAATGTGAATTTTACTATGTACCTCTCAGTTACTGGTATGTGATTGTGGTTTTATTCTGTCTCCATGAGCCTATGATTAATGATTGCAGCTTGTGTCCAAGGCATGTCAGTATCTTGTTTGCACATGCCCATTCTTATGTGCATGTTGCTTTATGGGAAATGACTAAAGGATTTACTCTTTTTTCTGCCATATTACTTCTATGGCTTCAAGGGCTGGTCAGAGACTGGGAATTCTATGATGAGCAACTCATGTCCTAACTTAGTTTAGTTTAGAGATACAGCACTGAAACAGGCCCTTCGGCCCACCGAGTCTGTGCCGAACATCAACCACCCATTTGTACTAATCCTACACTAATTCCATGTTCCTACCACATCCCCACCTGTCCCTATATTTCCCTACCACCTACCTATGCTAGGGGCAATTTATAATGGCCAATTTACCTATCAACCTGCAAGTCATTGGCATGTGGGAGGAAACCGGAGCACCCGGAGAAAACCCACGCAGACACAGGGAGAACTTCCCAAAGTCTTTCCACCACCTACAAGCCACAAGTCAGAATTCTGATGGATTACTCTCCACTTGCTTGGTTGAGTGTAGCTCTAAAAACACTGAAGAAGCTTGATACCATCCAGGACAAATCAGCAGGCTTGATTATCTTACCATTCACCAGGTTATGCATTTACTCCCTCCACCCACCAGTGCACACTGTGTCCCATCTAAAAGATGTACTGCATCAACCTGAGGAAGTACGGTACAACAACACCTTCCAAACCCATGACATCTGCTACTGACTGGAACATGGGCAGGAAGCTTATGAGAACATTACCACCTGCAATTTCATCTCTAGTTTGCACAACATCCTGACTTCAAAATATAACACCATTCCTTCATCATCACTCAGCCCAAATTCTGGAACTCCCTGCCAATCACCACTTTTATGAATGACATTCATTCTGTAGCTGTTCATCAATGGTACAGTCTGAGTGCAGAACGTATTCAGCATCTGCCACTCTGATGGACAGGATCTGTTTGTTTATATTTAAGGAACAATGCAGGAACTCTTTCACACCTAGATCTGTCCAAATATCTGTCCTTCTTTGTATGGTATGTGTGTGAGGGATTCATTCTTTATCTCAGAATGTGGAATGTGACTATATTTATCTCTGTCACTTACTGATATGTGCATGTGCACTTTTCACTCTACCTGCCAGCTTCTGATGTGAGTGGATTTTTTTATGTACCTGTCATTTACTGATGAATTGAACGGTGGTTTTGGTTTGAATCGCTCACTTTCTGTTACGTGAATATGAGTATTCCTTCGTACTTGTCAATTACTGGTATTGAAGTACGATCTTTAAACTGCACCTAATACAAAGCAAAATACTGTTAATGCTGGAAATTGGAAATAAAAGCAGAAAATTCTGTAAATACACAGCAGGACTGCCAGCATCTGTGGAGACACAAACAGAGTTAGCCTTTCAGGTCAATGACCTTTCATCAGAAAGGTCTGTCCTGATCAAAGGTCATTGACCTGAAATGTGAACGGAATTTCTCTCTCCACAGGTGCTGCCAGACTTGCTGAGTATTTCCAGCATTTTCCATTTTCATTTACACTGTACATGGAGATGTACATGTTCTGGCAAGTGAATGTGGGATCAATATTTAACCTTTCAGTTCTGATATGCAAATGAGGATTTTACCCAGCATGTTGTCAGTTCCTGCAGTGCAATTATCTGATTTATTCTGTAACTTTATGATTGTGGTAATTGATTGTGGGTTTGACCCTACATCTACCAGTCTCTGTAATGTGAATGTGGCTATTACTCTGTATTTATCGGTGTACAATTTGTGAGTGTGTGTTTTGCTCTCTGTGTCTGTTTCTGACATGTAAATGTGGATTTTGCTATGTACCTCAGTTACTTTATGTGTATGTGCTTCATTCTGTTTCTGTCCATCTGTGGTGAGCTTCACATTTTCCCTGTACCTATCAGCATCACACTTCTTTGTATGGCCATTATTCTGCACTTGTTGGTTTATGGTAGTGCTTGAATTACTCTTTCCCTCTCATTCCCTGATATGCTACTGTAAATTTTCCTCTGTACTTGGAAGATTCCACTCTGTGATAATGTTGTTTCTCTGTCTGTCTGCGTCTGGTATGCTATTGTAAGATTCACTGTGTGCCCATCAGCTTCTGGTATTTAATTATGGAGTTCACATTGTAACATTCAATTTGATCTGTGTGAATCTGCTTCTACCTTGAACTGACAGTTTCTATTCTGTGAGTGTACATTTGCAAGTGCGCTTGTTAATTTCTGCTAAATAACTGTTTGTTTTACTCTGTGCATGTCAGTTGCTGCAATGGGAAGATGGGAAAGGTTTTTAATTCTGAAAATGGCAATTACCGATACGTAAATGTGGGTTTTACTCGGTAACTCTCATTCTCTGGTATTTGAGTTTGTTTCTTTTTATTCTGGTTAGCTGTCACACTCACTTCTCTGAAGTAAACATCTCATGAACCGTCTCCAACACATTTACTTCCTTCATTAAATAAGGAGTCCAAAACTGCACACAGTATTCTAGATGTGGTCTCACCAATGCCCTGTATAACTGAAGTACAACAGGCTTATTTTCATTTTCAATTCCTCACGTAATACTGGATAACATTCCATTTGCCTTCCTTCTGTCTTGCTGTAACTGCACCCTAACTTTTTTGACTCATGCACTAGAACACCTAGATCCCTCTCCAGAATTCTGCAGTCGCTCAGCACTGAAGTATTTTTTAATCTTCCTGACAAAGTGAACAACTTCCCATTTTCGCACATTGTACATCATCTGCCAGATTTCTGCCCACTCACTCAACCTACATATATCAGTCTTCAACTTCCTTATGTCCTCCTCACTACATACATTCCTACCTATCTTTGTTTCATCTGCAAATTTAGCTGCCATGTCATCACTCCCCTCATCTACGTCATTGATATAAATTGTAAAAAGTTGAGGCCCCAGCACTCGTCACATCCTGCCAATCAGAAAAGGGCCCATTTCTTCATTCTCTGTGTTCTGCCAGCCAGTCAATCTTCTATCCATGCCAATATGTTACCCATGAGCTCCTACTTTGCACAATAACCTTTTATGTGGCAACTTGTCAAATGCCTTCTGGAAATCCAGGTACTGTCTGTCAAACAGGTTCCCCTTTATCCACAGTGCATGTTAGTCCTTCAAGGAACTTCAATAAATAGGTTAAACATGATTTCCCCTTCACAAAACCATGTTGACTATTCCTGATGACCTTATGTTTCTCAAAATGCCCAGCTATAGCCTCCTCATCGATCAATTCTACCACCTTCCTCATGACAGGGGTCAAGCGAACTGGCCTATAGTTAATGTTAACTTTGCATCTCTCTCCACAGATGCTGCCAGACCTGAGTATTTCCAGCACTTTTTGTTTTGTTTCAAATTTCCAGCATCTGCAGTATTTTGCTTTTATATTACTGTAGTTACCCTGTCTCTGCTTCCACACCTTCTCGAATAGAGGGATTATATTTTCTACTTTCCAGTCTGATGTAACCCAGTTCACTTCAGCTAGCTCAACTTTCATGCCCACATAGCTGTCCTTATTTAAGTTTAAAATACTAGTCTTAGATCCACTCCTCTCATTTTCAAACTGGATGTAAACCTCAATCATATTGTGATCATTGCTACCAAGAGGTGCAGATACTCTGAGGTCATTAATTAATCCTGTCAAATTACACAATACCAAGTCTAATATAACCTGCTCGCTGGATGGTTCTAGAAGATGCTGCTCAAAGAAACTATTTCGAAAGCATTCTATGAAATCCTCATACAGGCTTCTGTTACCAATCTGATTTTTTCCAGTTTTTATGAAGATTAAAATCACCCATGATTATTTCCATCTCTTTATCACAAGCACCCATTAGTTATTCTTGTAGACTTCATCCTACATTGTGATTACTGTCTGCGGGCCTGTAGACTACTCCCACTAGTGCCTTTTTTCCCTGACTGTTCCTCATCTCCACCCAAACCAATTCTACATACTGATCTCCTGAACCAAGGACATGTCTAACTATTGCACTAATGCCATCCTTGATTAACAGTGCCACCCCTCCAACTTTACCTAGCTTCCTATTCTTCTTGAATGTTACACATCCCTCAATATTGAGGACACAATCCTTGTCATCCTGCAGCCATGTCTCCATAATGGCTATTAGATCATATTTATTTACTTCAACATGTGCTATCAGTTTCTTTACTTTGTTATGAATGCTCCGTGCATTCACATACAGAGCCTTTAGTTTTATCTTTTTATCCTTGTAACATCTAGTGTTGACTGTTGGTCTGCTCTTAGTTTTTTTTTCCTCTGTGTCCCTTCCTGCCATTCTCTGGCCTTCATTTCCCCGGTTTCTATTCTGTTTTCCTGCCTTGACTTTATCCCTTGGTTTGTTACATCTGCTAAAGCTTGTTCCCCTCCCCCTTTGTTTAGATCAAGTAACTCTCTACATCCCTAGTTATATGGTTTTCTCGAACACTGGTCCCAGCTTGGTTCAGGTATAGACTGTCCGAATGGTACAGCCTCCACTTTCCCTAGTACTGGTGCCAGTGCCCCACAAACTGAACCTGACTTCTCCCACACCAGTCTTGGCAGGTGTAAGTTTCACTGTATATCTCTCAATCCCTAGTCTACAATTTACCTCTGTTATTTTCGGATTTTGAGTGTGGCTTTATCTGTACCTGTCAGTTTGTTTTGTGTGAGTAACGCCTTATTCAGTACCTTTCAGCTTCAGTTGTGTGTGTGTTCTGGCTTGTAATTTGTCCCCCTCAGTATATGGTATGTGAGAGTGGATTTGACAGTTAATATTACATTCTTGTGTATATGAGTGGGAGTTCAAACTTTATCTTTGATTGTCTAGTAGCCAATTTAAGGTTTAACCTGCGCCCTTAAATGTCTCATGTGTAGCTGTGGTTTTTAACCTGTCTCTGTCACTGTCTGATATAAGAGTAAGGGTTTCAGTCTGGTTTTTGAGTGTGGATTTTCCACCACATCTCTACATTCTCTCGGATGTGAATGTGAATTTTAATCTATACATGCCAGTTTCTGACATTTGGCTGTGAGATTTACTTTGTACATTGTCATTCTCTGATATGTGACTGACAATTTTATTCTGAACATGTCAGTTTATATTCTATCTGTGTGAGTTTTAACCTGTATCTGTCAGTATCTGATATCTGAATCTTCTTAATTATGTTTGTGTTGCTCTGTATCTGTCAGTGTCTGAAGTGCAATTGTCAGGTTTACTTTGTACCTGTCAGTGTCTGTTGTGGATGAGAGACTTTCACTCTCTAACTGTTAACTTCTTGCAATTCATTATTGATTTCACTCTGTGTTTGTCAGTCTCTGGTAGTTAAGTACGGCATTTATACTGTATCTCCTCATTTCTGATATGTGGATGTAGATATTAATGTGTACCTGTTGGTTTCTCCTATGAGAGTCTGGGCTAAAATCAATTTCTGCCAGTTTCTCATATGTGAGGGTGGCATTTATTCTGTACCTGTTACTGTCTGAATTGTGAGAAGGTTTTAATCTTTCTCTGTCAGTTGCTGGTATGTTAATGTGGGTTCATTCTGGATCTTTCAATCTTTGGAATTTGAGTCTGTGCTTTACCCTATTTTGTTTCTGTTAAGTGAATGAGGGATTAAATTTGTACCTGCGCATTGATAGTAAATGAATGTAGTTTTTAGTCTGTACCTGTCAGTTTATGAAAAAATGAAGGTGGTTTTATTTCTCTATCTGCCAGATTCTGATATGTGACTGTTGTTTTATTCTGTACCTGTTATTTTCTGGGATATGATTGTGGTTTTTGATCTGTATCTGTCAGTTTCTATTACTTGAGTGAGTTTTACTTTGCACCAGTTGTCTTCTGGTATGTGTGTATCGGTTTTAAGCTGGACCCGTAATGTAAAGGTAATATAGTGTGGATTATTCTGTATCTTTCAAACTCTAGTGTATGACATGGGGCCTTTCTCTGAATCTGTTGATTTCAGCTCTGTAACTGTAAGTTTTAATCTGCAACTTACAGTTCCTGATAGGTGTGTGAGCTCATTTTCTTTTCTTCTGCAGCTATCAATGTCTGGTACAGAGGATGTGTGTTATTCTTATCTTTCAATTTCTGTCATTGAAGAATTGCTTTTCCTTTGAACTTCTCAGTCTCTGCAATGTGTCCATGGGTTTTACATGGTAACTGTCTCTGTTAAGTGACTCTGGTGTGATTCTCTATCTGACAGTCTCTTGCCTGTGAGTGGTTTTATTTTCTTCTCTGTAACTGTCAGTTTCCCTTCAGTGGCTGGAGGTTTTAATCTTCACTTAAACTCTTTAATAATTTGTAAATGTGAATTTCACTCTGTGTCTGTCTGTTTATATTATATGAATGAGTTTATTTTCATTTTGTAATCATCAGTTTCAGGTATCTGAGGGTGAGATTCACTGTCTCCAGGATGCACCCTCTTGTGAAATTGACAGACTGCCTTTTAATCTGATAGTGGGTTCTGCTTTTGAACTTTACCTAACTTTCAGCAGTATTGATTTGGAATGGATTGGATACAATGTCTGTCTCTTCTGCTTTGTTTGATTGCTGAATTGGAAATGTGTCTCTGAACTTGGGATCAGTGAGAGTTTCACTACATCTGCTCCTTGTGACTATGGAATGAAATGAAGGCCTAAAGGAGTGGTACTGTACCTTGTCAGTGATGGAAGGAGCCGACTGCACTTTCCCTTGTTCCTGGGAATCATCACATTCATTCTGCTCCCTTGAACTATTCACCGACAGTAAGGAAGAAAACTATGTATTGTAAGTCACGAGCAGTTGAGGTGGAAGCTGGAAAAGAGATTAATGTAACATTTCAATTAATAATCATTATGACTAATCACAAATGCTAACCAGAAATACAAAGAATATCACTGTCTGATTCCACTGCAGCTCTCAGCATCTGCTGACGAGGTGTCCTGGCAGTTCCATAACAATTTTGAGACATCCAGAAACAAGCCAACATCTACACTGCTCCAAGGTTGGAACGATCTGATGGAGCAGGGATATTTGTGCAGGTCAGCTTTCTATTTCCATCTGGCATTATAATATAATGACCCAAGAACTAGGAGCATGAGTAAGCCATTCAGCCTCTCGCGCCTGATCCACCATTCAATAAGATCATGTCGAATTTGATCTTGGCTTCATTTCCATTATCCTGCCTGGCCAATAACCCATTACTCCCTTGTAGATCAAAAGTTTAACTCATCCTTGAATATATTTCATTTTCCAGCCCCCACTACTCTCTGGTGCAGAGAATTCCATCGATTAATGACACTTTGAGAGAAGAAATTCTTCCTTACCTCTGTCTAAAATGGTAGACCCCTTATTCTGAAACTGTGCAACGTGGTTCTTGATTCCCTCAAGAGGGGAGTCATCTTCTCAGCATCTACTCTGTCAAGACCCCTCAGAATCTTACACTTTTCAATAAGATTAGCTCTGATTATTACAAACTCCAATGAGTGTAACACAACCTGCTCAACCTTTTGCTCATCAGACAGCCTCTTCATCTCAGGAACCAACTGAACGAATCTTGCCTGAACTGCATCCAATGCACGTATGCACGAAGGAGACCACAACTGTATCCACTATTCCAGGTAATGTCTCACCAACACCCCGCAAATTTGTAGCAAAACTTTCCTCCATTTATATTCCAGCCCCCTTGCAGGTAATGTCAAAAGTTTTCACTATTCACTTTTCAATAACAACAAACAGCGTGAAACCGGAGCTAAACCAGGAACAAGCATTACAGGTTTGAGAAGCAATTTTTTTGTTCATTACTTCTGCCATTTCCTTATTACCAAACTTGAACTTCCAATTTACATTCTCAACACTCACTTTCCTTACACTTTTCCTTTTCAAATGCCTGCAGAAACCCTTGTTATCTGTTATTACATTTCTAGTTAGCTTACTCCCATGCTCTAATTTCTTTGCCCCTGATTAACCTTTGGTCAGAATATATAGAATGACACAGAATGACTCAATCATCTGACCTACCACTCATCTTTGCACAATTCTCTGCCTTTTCATTCAGGTTGATGCCTTCCTTAACTTCTTTAATCAACCATGGATGGAGGATCCTCCCCTTGGAATTATTCTTTATAGTAGGGATATACTTATTTAAAGTATTCTGAAATATCCACTTAAATGTCTGCCACTGCTTCTCAATTGATCCCAGTTCACTTCAGCTAGCTCAGCTTTCATGCCCACATAGTTGTCCTTATTTAAGCTTAAAATACTAGTCTTCGACCCACTCCTCTCACTTTCAAACTGGATGCAAACTTCAATCATATTGTGATCATTGCTACCAAGAGGTGCATTTACTCTGAGGTCAATAATTAATCCTGTCAAATTGCACAATGTCAAGTCGAGCAAGTTCTAGAACATGCTGCTGGAAGAAAGTATCTCGAAAGCACTCTATGAACTCCTCATACAGGCTTCTATTACCAATCTCATTCTTTCCAGTTTATAATTATTTACTTCAGACATACAGCACTGAAACAGGCCCTTCAGTCCATCGAGTCTGTGCCAACCATCAACCACCCATTTAGACTAATCCTACATTAATCCCATATTCCTAACCCATCCCCACCTTTCCTCAATTCTCCTACCACCTACCTATACTCAGGGCAATTTATAATAGCCAATTTACCTATCAACCTGCAAGCCTTTGGCTGCGGGAGGAAACTGGAGCACCCGGCGAAAACCCACAGAGTCACAGGGAGAACTTGCAAACTCCACACAGGCAGTACCCAGAATTGGACCTGGGTCGCTGGAGCTGTGAGGCTGCGGTGCTAACCACTGCACCACTGTGTTGATTAAAACACCTGTGATTCTTTCCATCTCATTATCACAAGCACCCAATAGATATTCTTGTATCCTTCATCCTAAATTGCGATTACTGTCTGGGGGCCTGTAGACTGTTCCGACTAGTGCCTCTTTCCCTGACTATTCCTCATCTCCACTCAAACCGATTCTACATCCTGATCTCCTGAACCAAGGTCATGTCTAACTATTGCACCAGTACGATCCTTGATTAACAGTGCCAGCTCTCCACCTTTACCTTGCTTCCTATTCTTCTTGAATGTTACATATCCCTCAATATTGAGGACCTAATCCTTGTCATCCTGCAGCCATGTCTCCATAATGGTTATTAGATCATACTTATTTACTTCAACGTGTGCTATCAGTTCCTCTACTTTGTTATGAATTCTACATGCATTCACATAAAGGGCCTTTGGTGATATCTTTCTGTTATCTTTGTCACATCTAGTGTTGACTGTTGATCTGCTCTGAGGTTATTTCTCTCTGCCCCTTCCTGCCATTCTTTGGCCTTCATTTCCCATGTTACTATTGTGTTGAGTTGGAATGGATAGGATACAATGTCTGTCTCTTCTGATTTGTTTGATTGCTGGATTGGAAATGTGTCTCTAACCTTAGGATCAGTGAGAGTTTGACTACATCTGCTTCTTGTGACAATGCCATGAACTGAAGGCCTATGGGAGTGGTACTGTACCTTGTCTGTGATGGAAGGAGCCGACTGCACTTTCCCTTGTGCCTGGGAATCATCACATTCATTCTGCTCCCTTGAACTATTTGCCTACAGAAAGGAAGAAAACTATGTCTTGTAAGTCACGATCAGTTGAGTTGGAAGCTAGAAAAGAGATTAATGTAACATTTCAATTCATAATATTTATGACTAATCACAAATGCAAACCAAAAATACAAAGAATATCACTGTCTGATTCCACTGCAGCTCTCAGCATCTGCTGACGAGGTGTCTTGGCAGTTTCACAGCAATTTTGGGACATCCAGAAACAAGCCAACATCTACACTGCTCCAAGGTTGGGACGACCTGATGGAGCAGGGATATTTGTGCAGGTCAGGTTTCTATTTCCATCTGGCATTATAATGTAATAACCTAAGAACTAGGAGCAGGAGTCAGCCATTCAGCCTCTCCAGCCTGATCCACCATTCAATAAAATCATGTCTGATTTGATCTTGGCTTCAGCTCCATTATCCTGCCTGGCTAAAAACCCATTACTCCCTTGTAGATAAAAAAAAAAACTCATCCTGGAATATATTTAATCATCAGCATCCACTGCTCTCTTAGGTATAGAATTCCTTGGATTAATGACGCTTTGAGAGATGAAATTCTTCCTTACCTCCGTCTAAAATGGGAGACTCCTTATTCTGAAACTGTGCGGCGTGGTTCTTGATTCCCTCAAGAGGGGAGATATCTTTGCAGCATCTACTCTGTCAAGACCCCTCAGAATCTTACATTTTTTCGATAAGATTCGATCTGATTATTACAAACTCCAATGAGTGTAACACAACCTGCTCAGCCTTTTCCTCACAAGGCAACCGATTCATCGCAGGAAGCAACCGAACGAACCTTGCCTGAACTGCATCCAATGCACGTATACATCCCTCATGAGCGAAGGAGACCACAACTGTATCCAGTAATCCAGGTGAGGTCTCAACAACACCCTGCAGAGTTGTAGAAAGACTTTCCTACATTTATATTCCATCCCCCTTGCAATAAATGCCAACAGTCCGGCTCTGTTTTCACGATTCACTTTTCAATAACAACAAACAGCGTGAAATAGGAGCTAAACCAGGGGCAAGTATTACAGGATGAGTAGAGAAAACAGCCATGAATTTCAACAGCAGCTTCTTCACCTTTTGTCTCACTTACGCAGTGCACACGCAGCCCGAGAAATGCCTCTGCCTTCCGCCGCTCACTCCATGTTACAGGATCACTTCCTGCCTCACTCTGTTTCTTGCAAGTAAATGACGATCAGCAGCCGAGCTGGCGCAAGTGAGCGCATGCGCTCTAAAGGTTAGCAATCATCAGCGGTGTGGGCGGGGCTATGACGCGCATGCGCATCTTTAGGCAACGTTGTGAAATTCAATAAAATCAATTGGAACTTTATCCAGTTCAGTTTTTTTCACATTTTGAGCAATGAAACCGGGGCTGTGGGTAAGATAGTGATGTTTCCCTTCTGGGAGATTACCCCTTTGTGAAGTTCAATTTGAGATTATTCTCTGCAGTATGCTTGCTGTCCTTCAGCCCGGCTTCTCAAAGCAATCCTCTGAGGGAGTCGGTGTGTTTGCTGGGATCGCGCAGGAGTTAATATCTGACAATAACAGTCCTACATTCATGTCAGCAGATTTAAACTGTCGGTCACTGAGAGTCATAGCGAACGGTTTGAGCTGAAAGATTGCAGAGAGCTCAACAGGGCAGAAACAAGTTAAATTTGGGACATTGTGTGCCTCACTTTCGGACACGTCCTCGGAATGTGAGATTAATAATGTGGCTGCCTGTTGCACCATATCAGTGAGAGATGAGTTTGTATCGTCGCTCTCCCCTGGCGGAACTTTCGAGATGAAACAAATCTTACAGTTCAGCCTACAACTCAATAATTACAGGCTCAGTCGTGGGCAAAATATTGGAATCCATTCAGAGAGAAAGGATAAACTGTCACTTAGAAAGACAAAGATTAATCAAGCATAGTCAGCGTGGATTTGTGAAGGGAAGATCTCGTCTGATCAACTTGATCCAATTTCTTGAAGAAGTAACAAGGAAGTTGGATGATGGCACTGTAGTTGATGCGGTCTAGATGG
Organism: Heterodontus francisci; assembly: GCF_036365525.1. Classification (NCBI taxonomy): domain Eukaryota; kingdom Metazoa; phylum Chordata; class Chondrichthyes; order Heterodontiformes; family Heterodontidae; genus Heterodontus; species Heterodontus francisci. Next base: position 9,605,488 of record NC_090415.1, read on the forward strand.
ATTTTAGCAAGGATTTTGACAAGGTCCCACATGGCAGACTGGTTAAAAAAAATAAAATCCCGTGTGATCCAGGAAAATACAGTAAGCTGGATGCAAATTAAGTTTAGTGGCAGGCAATAAATGGTAATTGTTAACGGGTGTTTTTGCGATTGGAGGGCTGTTTCCATTGGCGTTCCGCTTGGCTCAGGACTGGGTCACCTGCTCATTGTGGTCGATATTAATGATTTGAACGTAAATGTACGGAACATGAAGAAGAAGTTTACAGATGACATAAAAATTGGTCGTGTGATAGAAAACGAGGAGGATTGCTGTAGGCTGCAGGAAGATGTTGATGGTCTGGACATATGAGCAAAAAATGGCAAATGGAATTCAACCCGGATAAGTGTGAGGCGATGCATTTTGGGAGGTCAAACAAGGCAAAGGAATACACGATTAATGGGAATATACTGAGTTGTGTAGAGAATGTGAGGGACCTTGGAGTAAATGACCACTGACCCAGAAGGTAGCAGGACAGGTCGATAAGGTGGTTAAGAAGGCATATGGAATCCTTCCCTTTATTAGCCGAGGTATAGAATATAATAGCAGGAAGGTTATCCTGGAAATATATCAACCATTGGTTAGGCTACAAATTGAGTACTGTGTTCAGTTCTCATCACCTCATTATAGAAGTGATGTAATTGCATTATAGAGGGTACAGAGGAGATTTACAAGGACATTTTCGGGACCTAAAAATGCAGCTATGAGGAAAGATTGGGTGGGCTGGGATGTTCTCCTTGGAACAGAGAAGGGTAGATCTGATTGAAATATATTACATTTTGAGGCCTGGATCGAGTGGAGGTCAATGGCCCATTTGCCTTCATAGAGAGTGACAGGGCGGCAAAGACTTAAAGTGCTTGGTAGAAAGATTAGAGGGGAAATAAGGGAAAGTTTTCCTCACCTAGTAATGCAAAACTGGGCATCCATGAGGGTCTGTGGGCCATTCGGATTAATGTGTACAGTACTGGTCTCCTTATTTAAGGAAGGGTGTAAATGCGTTGGAGGCAGTACAGAGAAGGTTTACTAGGCTAATGCCTGGAATGGACGGGCTGTCTTAAGAGGAAATATTGGACAAGCAAAGCTTGTATCCGCTGGAACTTAGAGTAAGATGTGACTTGAATGAAACATATAATATCCTGAGGGGTCTTGACAGGGTGGATGTGGAAAGGATGTTTCCCCTTGTGGGAGAATCTATAACAAGGGGTCACTGTTTAGAAATAAGGGGTCGCACATTTAAGACAGAGATGAGGAGATTTTTTTTCTCATCGGGTCGTGAGACTTGGGAATTCTCTTCCTCAGAAGGCGAAGGAAGCAGAGACTTTGAATATTTTTCAGGTCCAGGTAAATAGATTCTTGACAAGAAAGGGTGTGTAGAAAACCGGGTCGAGCTGGAAATGTGGAGTAATCAGTTCAGAAATAAACTTATTGAATGGCAGAGCAGGCTCGAAGGGCCGAGTGGCCTACTCCTGCTCCTAATTCGTATGTTCGTATAAGATGAGCGAGGTACCAACAGCAGCAGAATTGTACTCAACCCCAATCTTTAAGCTCATGGCCCGGCATATCCCTCACTCTACAATTAACATCAAACCAGGAGACCAAACGTGATTCAATGAAGAGTGCAGCAGGGCATGCCAGAAGCAGCACCAGGCATACCTCAAAATGAGGTCTCAACCTGGTGAAGCTACAACACAGGATTACTTGCATGTCAAACTGCGTATGCAGCATCCGATAGACAGAGCCAAGCGATTTCATAACCAATGGATCAGATCTAAGTGCAGCAGTCCTGTCACATCCAGCCGTGAATGGTGGTAGACAACTAAACAACTAACTGGAGGAGGTGGCTCCACAAATATCCCCATCTTCAATGATGAGGGAGCCCAGCACATCAGTGCAAAAGATAAGGTTGAAGCTTTTACAACAATCTTCACTAGAAGTGCTGAGTTGATGATTCATCTCAGACTATTCCTGGAGGCCCCAGCATCACAGATGCCAGACTTCAGCCAATTCGAATCACTCCGTGTGACATCAAGTAATGACTAAAGGTGCTGGATACTGCCAAGGCTCTGGGTTCTGACAATGTTCTCCAATAGGACTGAAGACCTGTGCTCCAGAACTTGCTGGGCCCATAGCCAATCTGTTCCTGTACAGCTACAACACTGGCATGTACCTAGCAATGTGGAATATTCCCCAGGTATGTCTTGGACACCAAAAGCAGGACAAGTCCAAGCTGGCTAATTAGACCCCATCAGTCTACTCTCAATCATCAATAAAGTGATGGAAGGTGTCATCAACAGTGCCATCAAACGGCAGTTGCTCAGTAATAACTGGGTCAGTGACGCTCAGTTTGTGTTCCACCAGTGCCACTCAGCTCCTGACCACATTACAGCCTTGGTTCAAACACGGGCAAAAGAGCTGAACTCAAGAATGAGAAGAAAGTGACTGCCCTTGACATCAAGGCAGCATTTGACCAGGTATGGCATCAAGGAACCCGAGCAAAACTGAGGTCAATGGGAATCACGGGGAAAACTCTCTGCTGGTTGGAGTCATACCTAGTGCAAAGGAAGATGGCTGTGGTTGTTCGAAGTTAATCATCTGAACTCCAGGACATCACTGCAGGAGTTCGTCAGTGTGGTGTCCGAGGCCTAATCATCTTCAGCTGCTTCATCAATGACTTTCCTTCAATCATAAGGTCAGAAGTGGGATGTTCACTGAAGATTGCACAAGGCTCAGCACGATTCGTGACTCCTCAGCTACTGACGCAGTCTGTGTTGAAATGCAGCAAGACTTGGACAATATCCAGTCTTGTGCTGATAAGGGGCAAGTAACATTCACGCCACACAAGTGCCAGGCAACTACCATCTCCAGCAAGAGGGAATCTAACCATCTCCCCTTAACATTCAATGGCAATTAGCATCGCTGAATCCCCCACTATCAATATCCTCGGGTCTACCATTGACCAGAAACTGAACTGGAGTAGCCATATAAATACCGTGGCTACAAGAGCAGATCAGAGGATAGGAATCCTGCGACGAGCAAATAGCCTGCTGACTCCCCAAAGCTTGTCCACCATTTACAAGGCGGGAGTCAGGAGTGTGATGGAATACTCTCCACTTGCCTGGATGCGTTCAGATCCAACAACACTCAAGAAGCTCGACACCATCCTGGACAAAGCAGCCCACTTGATTGCCACCCCATGCACAAACATTCACTCCCTCCACCACCGACACACAGTAGCAGCAATGTGTACCATCCACATGATGTACTGCAGCAACACACCAAGGCTTTTTAGACAGCACCTTGCAAACCCGCGAACACTACCAACTAGAAGCACAAGGGTAGTAGATGCATGGGACCACCATCACCTGCCAGTTCCCCTCCAAATCACACATCATCCTGACTTCGAACTATATTGCCATTCCTTCACTGTCGCTATGTCAAAATTCTGGAACTCCCTTCCTAACAACACTATGATTGTACCTACCTCACATGGAGTGTAGCGGTTCAAGAAGCCATCTCACCACAACCTCCTCAAGGGCAGTTATGGATGGGCAATAAATGCTGGCCAAGCCAGCAACACCCACATCATATGAATGAATAAATCAAACAGGGTGGTGGTGGTCTGGAACTCACTGCCTGAAAGGGTAGTTGAAGTATAAACCTTCAAATCATTCAAAAGAAGTCTGGATATGCATCTCAAGTGCCGTAATCTGCCGGGTTACGGACCAAATGCTGGCAGGTGGGATTAGAATGGGTGGAAATTTTTTCGGCTGGCACAGATACGATGGGTCAAGTGGTTCCTTTCTGTGCCATAAACGTTCAATGTTTCTATGATACTGAGTGAAAGCATATCTCTCCTTCTCACCATCACCCAAGCCTCTCGCCCACTCCAGATCTTTCTCTCTCTGCCTTTTTTACGTTATTGATGCTGTCTCTCTCCCTCTGCCTTTGGTGCTGTATCTATGTTGGCGATACAGTTACTGAGTGTTATTCTATTGTAGTACTGATAGTCTCTCTCTCTCTCTCTCTCTCTGATGATACAGGTGAAGGTGAAATACTGTTGTTCAGTGTGATATGGACACACAGTTGGAAATTATAATAATAAAATCAAAATACTGCGGATGCTGGAAATCTGCAATAAAAACAAGAAATGCTGAAAATACTCAGCATGTCTGGTAGCATCTGTGGAGGGAGAAGCAGAGTTAACGTTTCGTGTCAGTGACCTTTCTTCGAACCGCTTCACCCCATGTCACCTTCACCTGTATCATCAGAGAGAGAGACACACACAGACAGACATAGTCCCTCACTCGCTCTATCAGTACTACAATAGAATGCATACATAAAACACTCACTATCGTGAACATAGATACAGCACCAAAGGCAGAGGGAGAGACACAATTCCGAAGAAAGAATCACTGACCCGAAACGTTAACTCTGCTTCTCTCTCCACAGATGATGCCAGACCTTTTGGAAATGTAAGACTGATACACTCTCTCTCTCCCTCTCTCACCCCTCTCTCTCTTTCACTCTCCCTCTCTCTGTCCCTCTGTTGTTGTATATTAAAGGGTAATGGTGTTATTGAGCGTGTTATGGACACGCTGAACAGACGGTGTCTTCAGTCCTGCATCGAAGGACGGAGAGAACCAACCTGTCACTGCCTGGAACAAAAAAAAAACACAGCGTCTGAATGTGGGATTATTCTGGAACTGGACATCTCTCCTTGTTGACAATGGGATGTCTGGGACACCTGGAAAAATATGGATAGACTATAGGAAGAGACAGTCGATAATTTGTATTTTCACCGTCAGGAAACATGTTTATATGTGCGATCAATAACATCAAACCGGACAGTAGTTTGAACACATTCAAAGCTGTGATTTGCTCTTGCCGTCGAACCTAATAAACAGACAACATTCGCAGCGCCAGTCTCAGAGTGTTTAACACTTACTGAGTCTAGAAAATACAAATACCCACCGTGAATCCGCAGCACAGGCCGAGCGGAGGGGAAATCCTGTCCTGGGAACGCTAAATTGAGCGAACAGTTCGGCCTAAGATTGTGTGGATGTGAATATTGTGGAAGAGAGTGTATTAAAGGGGCGGGCGCGTTAGTCTAATGCCACTGTGTTTGTGGGTCTGGTCTCATCGCCGGATTTCCGAGTCCCTCTTGTGTAAAATAACAAGATTTTCCAGTCAAAGAAGCACTTTGCTCCCCTTCTAATCCTCAAAGTGGGAATTCAGTGTTGTTTGTTTGTTGATTTCAAGATTTTAATCGAAAAGTATGGAACATGTCAGCGATCGGCTGAGAAAGAGTCATCAGTGCAGCAATGAAACGGGTTTCAGTCGAAAATGGAGTCTTTACTTCAAGTGAAACCTTTGTGACAGCAAACATTCTGATGTCAGAGACAGGAAGGATCTAGCCTGGGACTCTGGAATACCCGAATTTCAGTGGAATTGGAGAGTTTCGTACCAGAGAGAAACACAGAGAGGCAGCAGGAGCCGGGAGCTGACAGCAGGTTGTCTCCGCCCCGTCCGCTCGCTGCCTTTAAGTTGCTCAGTGCCGCCACCACCAGCTTCATTTCTGACCCAGTTCTGACTGACAGAGAGACTTTGTGCAGAGTCCTGGACATGACCGATACTGCAGCCGCCGAAACGGCTCCTCCAGCCGCCGCCGCTCAAGTCAAGACTCCCAAGAAGAAGAAGGCGGCTCCCCGGAAAGGGTCAGGCGGTCCCAAGTTGGGCGAGCTGATCCTCAAGACTGTGGCTGAATGCAGTGTCCGCAGTGGGATGTCACTGCAGGCAATAAAGAAGGCTCTGCGTGTTAAAGGTGTCGATGTGGAGAAGAGCAAGTTCCCGATCAAGCAAAGTATCAAGCGGCTTGTGGCGAAAGACTTCCTGGTGCAGACGAAGGGCACGGGGGCCTCCGGCACCTTCAAAATCGCGAAACAGGAAAAGAAGGGAAATGTGGTGAAGAAGATTAAGACAGGAGCAGCCAAGAGATCTTTAGTGAAGAAAACAGCTGCCAAGAAACTGATAACAAAGAAAACAGCCAAGAAATCCCCAGGGAAGAAAATAGTCGCCAAGAAAGTGAGCAGCAAGAAGACGGCAGCCAAGAAAGTGAGCACCAAGAAGGCGGAAACACCAAAGAAGGCGGTAAAGAAAGCAACGCTTCCAAAAAAATCTCCAGCGAAGAAAGCTAATAAAGCCAAGAGGGCCACGGGCGGAAAGCCGCCCAAGAAAGTCCAATCATCAAGGGGCGGGAAGAAGCCGAAAGCAGCAAAGGCTCAGAAAGCAGCCCCTGGAAAGAAGTGAAAGAGCACGGGAAACTTGTAGACATCTGAACACAAAGGCTCTTTTCAGAGCCACCCACGTCTCTCAGGAAAGAGCTGATCCCCGATCAAATGATCCCTGTCCCGCAGTCGTGTGCACATTTCACCTAGAAATGATTTGAAGTAAATCCAGGTTCCCTGGTGACTCTCAACCCAGCCCTTCCTCACTCTCTGTAACAAATCAGGGATGTCCGGGCCTCACTGTACCCGGGTATATGTTCGGTGAAGTCTCAGTTCATGCTCGTTTCAGGGCGACAGCCTGTAACACAGTAACACGGGCGAGATACCCCGCGTCACATCTCAAACCCCAATACATGATTTTGTATAATTCAGCTGGGGTTCGGTTTCAGTAAACTGCTCAATCCGTCTGGGAGGAGAGGTGTGCCGAAACAGGTTGACTTGTGATCGGAAGCACTGCACTTAGGCGGGTGTATTACGAACTTTTAATTGTAACAGATCCTTATTTAAAGCGTTAATTTCTGTTATCTGTGACTATCAATGTCGAATCTCCAGGTTTTATGCTGAGCTCTAATGTCGAGAACTGTTTTTTTTTGAATTGGCGGTTCGAGCAAGTGGGAGGCGGAGCGAGAGGATCAAAGACATTTCTCTGTTCTGTCTGTCACTCAGTTTCCTCCAGACCCGCCTCTGGCTCTCTGTCTCTTTCTCAGTCAGGTCGGAGCAGGCTGTATAAAAAGGCAGCAGAAAATACTCGTTTCTCATTCAGAATCGGGTTGTCTGAAGAAGCGTCATGACAGGACGAGGTAAAGGAGGCAAAGGACTGGGTAAAGGCGGAGCAAAGCGGCACCGCAAAGTGCTTCGTGATAACATCCAGGGCATCACCAAGCCTGCAATTCGCCGCCTGGCTCGCCGTGGCGGAGTGAAGCGCATCTCGGGTTTGATCTATGAGGAGACCCGCGGGGTGCTGAAGGTTTTCCTGGAGAATGTGATCAGAGATGCGGTCACCTACACTGAGCACGCCAAGCGCAAGACGGTCACCGCCATGGATGTGGTGTACGCTCTGAAACGCCAGGGCCGCACTCTCTATGGATTCGGCGGCTAAACAAATCGACCTTGTCTACCAAAAACAAAAGGCTCTTATAAGAGCCACCCAAAACCTCATATAGAGATAAGTGACCTTGAAACTGCAGCGGGGATGTCTTGGGATGTGAAATTGTTGTAGCTCAACCAATGTTATGTGAACTTTATCAGATCAGTATTGCATTCTCTTCTAGTCACTTTCCGTGTCACATTTTTTCACTGTCTTCTTCTGTTCCATGTTAAATAACCGCGTCATGAATTAAAAGGTTGCATTTGATAATGTCTATTGCCGACCTGAACTGCCGGTAAAGATGTAAAAAAGGATTTACTCCCGTTAGAGTAAGAAATGGCCGGAGCTTTATTCCCGCCAGAGACCGAACAGGGAATGAATCCCAATTCAAACCGTGTTGGAAGAGACGGAGGGGGAATCGAGGGCCGAAAAATGAAGCTCCAAGCAATGAGATTTTATAATTGTTCCCGCCGAATTCGGTTTTATTTAATCTTTGAGTAGTTTGCTAATTTGAAATTGGCGGGCTTTTTGAAATTGATGAAATTTCAGTTGCAGTTCAACCAATCAGGGAGCAGCAATTCCCACCGCCCTTTTCCATCGTTTCAAATTGGATGATGGACGGGGTTTCATCCAATCACAACATTAGGGCGGTCCTTCGACTGTCTTAAATCGGCAGTCCCTGAGCAGCTTCAGCATTAAACGCGACATTGTGTAACGACACCGTAGATAATGGCCAGAACCAAGCAGACAGCGCGCAAATCGACTGGAGGGAAAGCTCCGCGCAAGCAGCTGGCTACCAAAGCGGCCCGCAAGAGCGCTCCAGCCACGGGCGGAGTGAAGAAGCCTCACCGTTACAGACCCGGCACTGTGGCTCTGAGGGAGATCCGCCGTTACCAGAAATCCACCGAGCTCCTCATCCGCAAACTGCCCTTCCAGCGCCTGGTGCGGGAGATCGCACAGGACTTCAAGACAGACCTGCGCTTCCAGAGCTCTGCCGTCATGGCCCTGCAGGAGGCCAGCGAGGCTTACCTGGTGGGGCTCTTTGAGGACACCAACCTGTGCGCCATCCACGCCAAGCGAGTCACCATCATGCCCAAAGACATCCAGCTGGCACGCCGCATCCGCGGGGAGCGAGCCTAAACTGACCCTGCCCTGAACTGAGTTCGGCATCAAATACCACAACGGCTCTTTTAAGAGCCACCAAATCGACAAAAGAAAGAGTTGTGATCTCTTGTTCATTCCAGCACATAAACGTCTCAGAAGGTTTTGACCACTTATTTACTAATAGCCGGGAGACACAAATACTTTTGTCTGCATCCGGCAGCTGGAGATTTCATGACGTGTCTGTTGTAAGATCTCGAGTCGCGATCCCAATGTGCACAGCGCATTTTAATAGACCGGCGATCGTTTTAGGACTGAACAAACGTTTGTGGTACAACAAGGGTAGAATGGTAAAAGTGCCTTTCCAATAGGGTCTGAGGGAATTAAAATGCATTTCATCTGATGAGCAGCTAAATGCCAAAATCCAGTACACTTCATTCCAACACAAAACAATGATAACAGTATAATATTACAGTCTTTCAGACAGTAACCAGCCCTTTCACAGATAAAGTGGGTGGCTCTGAAAAGAGCCTTTGGGTTCACAGATTCAAGTCAGGCCTCTTCACTTGCCCTTCGTGCTCGGAGCGCTGGTTTTCTTGGGCAGCAGCACGGCCTGGATATTAGGCAGCACCCCGCCCTGAGCAATGGTCACCCCTCCCAACAGCTTGTTCAGCTCCTCGTCGTTGCGGACGGCCAGCTGCAGGTGTCTGGGGATGATGCGGCTCTTCTTGTTGTCCCGGGCCGCGTTGCCGGCCAGCTCGAGGATTTCAGCTGTCAGATATTCGAGCACAGCAGCCAGATAGACCGGGGCTCCGGCACCCACCCGCTCAGCATAGTTCCCCTTTCTGAGGTGGCGGTGAACACGGCCGACCGGGAACTGTAATCCAGCTCGGGAGGAGCGAGACTTGGGTTTGGCCCGAGATTTACCACCGGTCTTCCCTCTTCCAGACATTGCCACAATCTCACAAACACTTTCACGAAGAATGCTGAAATCCGCCCACATTCCTCCTCCTTGTACCTTCTGGAGGAATGGTGTTGGGGACACTGCTGATTGGTCAGTCAGCACTCGGTGTCATTGTGCTGTATATGTAACCAATCAGAGAGCTGCTCAATTCACCAATCACAAGAATTGAGAGCGAAAAATAAGAGCGTGAATTTGTCAGCCTCCCAACGATTTTTCACATTTGAAAAGCCCGCCAATATATTTGTAAAACAAGGGGCGGCTTCAATGTTGAATATTACATTTATAGGTCACATTGTTTTACAGAAAACATTGTAAAAACCTTTTATTTTTTTTATTCCACATTTTGTCCCTGATTGTTCCAGATTCGCTTTTGTAATCCGCCATGTATTCTGCTTTATTCTTTTCTTTTTATGATACTGTCTGTAACCAGCGGCTGAAAGCCTCATTCACAGTATCCTGCAACCGGACACTTTTCAGGTCAATTTTCATAATAATTCTACATCACTGATTATAGATTGATCCCTTTTCGTGGAGGACAAAAGAGGAGTAGAGATATTCTGTGTTATGTGCCAAAAAACCTATCTGCCGACATCCCTGACCTTCTGACTCCCTCTGTTACTGTCTCTTCAATTATTTCCATTTTGTTGGAACTGGCCCGTTACTTTTTCATTCTCTACCTATCATTCCACCACGCATCTATTTAGGCCCAGGCAGACTAGGTGGTCGGGTGGTTAACGCGATTGACAACTAATTCATTGAGCTCTGCCGACGTGGCTTCAAATCGTTTGTCTGTGAAATGTTTCTCTTAGCTGGTTGTCACTGAAGAGCACCGACTTCAGATGTCTTTTTACGAATGTGCTGGGTCTTTCATTCTGAACAAGAACAAAGAACAGTACAGCACAGGAACAGGCCCTCCAAGCCTGCGCCGATCTTGATGCCTGCCTAAACTAAAACCTTCTGCACTTCCGGGGTCCATATCCCTCTATTCCCATATTTAATTAAAAGCAAAATACTGCGGATGCTGGAAATCTGAAACAAAAACAAGAAATGCTGGATTCACTCAGCAGGTCTGGCAGCATCTGTGGAAAGAGAAGCAGAGTTAACGTTTCGGGTCAGTGACCCTTCTTCGGAACTCCGTCAAGTTGCCTCTTAAACGTCTCTATGGTACCTGCTTCCACCACCTCCCCCGGCAACAAGTTCCAGGCACTCACCACCCTCTGTGTAAGGATCTTGCCTCGCACATCCCTTCTAAACTTTGCCCCTCTCACCTTAAACCTATGTCCCCAGGAAATTGACTCTTCCACCCTGGGGAAAAATCTTCTGATTATCCACTCTGTCCATGCCACTCATAACTTTGTCAACCTCAATCCTGTCGCCCCTCTACCTCCGTCGTTCCAGTGAAAACAATCCGAGTTTATCCAACCTCTACTCATAGCTAATGTCCTCCAGACCAGGCAACATCCTTGTAAACCTCGTCTGTCCCCACTCCAAAGCCTCCACGTCCTACTGGGAGTGTGGCGACCAGAATTGCACGTGTGGCCTAACTAAAGTTCTGTACAGCTGCAGCGTGACTTGCCAATATTTATACTCTATGCCCCGAATGATGAAGGCAAGCATGCTATATGTCTTCTTGACTACCTGATCCACCTGCGTTGCCACTTTCAGTGACCTGTGGACCTGTACGCCCAGATCTCTCTGCCTGTCAATACTCCTAAGGATTCTGCCACTTACTGGATAATTCTCACCAGTATTAGATCTTCCAAAATGCATTACCTCACATTTGTCTGGATTAAACTCCAAATGCCACGATGGAATACGAGAAAGAACTTTATCTGCACTGAATGGTAATGACCTGGCACTCACTGACCACAAGGGTGGAAGAAGCTGAGGCAGTTAATGACGTCAAGAGGATATTGGGATGGCATCTGAAGGAAATAAACTTGCAGAGCTACAAGGATCGTGTGGGGAAATGAGTGTGACTGGAATAATCTATGGAGAGCTGGCATGGAGTCGATGGGCCCAATGGCTTCCTTCTGTGCTGGAAATATCTGTACGTTTACTATTTGTTTGAGACTGTAACATGATTATTTTAAAGGCTTTTCAATATATAGTAGCCATAAAAAGAACCCACAGGTCCATTTTATGTGAGAACTGCATAGATGATGAGAATTTTATCAATTGCTCTGACATTTTTAGATAGTTTAATTCAAGTTCCAGAATTAAAGCCTGACATTCAACAGGGCAATAAAGATGGTCATTGTGATGGCCAGGAATCAAAACTAACTCAACTGCTTGGAAAGCAGCTTTGCTCACCAATATAACAAGATTGTTTCTGGAAACAGGCCCCTCAGGCTTCATTTATGGAGCAACTACACACAATAGCCTTCTGATTAATCAAATGCTTTGCAAGCATTTTAATCTGATACTTTTAGTTGATGTCAATCAAAGCAAAATACTGCGGATGCTGGAAATCTGAAATAAAAACAGAATGTAATGTAAATACTCTGATGTAAGATCACAGACCTGAAACGTTAAATCTGTTGCTCTCTCTGCAGGTGCTGCCAGCCCTGATGGGTATATCCTGCACTTTGTTTTCATTACCACGTTTATGTTACCATTGAAGGATAGAATCATTGAATGGTTGCATCACAGAAAGAGGACATTCGGCCCATTCTGTCTGGGCCAGGTTTCTGCAGAGCAGCTCACCTAGTCCCACTCCCCGGCCTTTTCTCCATAGCTTGGTAATTTTGATTTATTCTTCATATCATTATCCAATTCTCTTTGGCAGGGCTCTATTGAATGTGTTTCCACCACACTCTGTTATTTCTCTCCAATTAAAATAGTTACAAATGAATGGTTCTCTCGTTGCACGACTCACTTTCGGCCAGAAGATGGCACCAGCCACAATCATTTGCTCCTTACGGTTTTTGTATGCACGTCTCCATTGCGATGGACCTGTTGCTGCCTGGGGAGCTTGTCAAGCCCACCATGTCGAAAGGGACAAAGGCAGTGACCAAGCACAACAGCTCCTTGTAGATCTCCACAATGTACAGAAATAAAGCACCAAGCACAACGGCTCTTTTAAGATCCACTCACAGCCTCTCTGAAATAATCGATTTGCTGAAGTGATTTCAATACCAACTGTTCAAATTTCAGCCCAGTTAACTTTGAGTTCTCAAACAAGCACGTTCACCAACCGGTTCAAACATTGTGTCACTTATTAATTCCCTGCCCTACAAACTAAATATCGTCCAATGATCGCCATTGTACCTGACAGTTTCTGGTACGGGAGTATTGATTTAATCTGTATCTGTCAGTTTTTGGAGTATGATGTGGGGTTTACACTGTACCTGTCATTCTGTGGTGTGTGAATGTTGGTTTTATTTTCTGGTATTTAAATATGTATTCTGTTCTGTACCTGTCAGTTTCTGGTATGTGTGTAGTTTTCACTTCGTGTTTGTCAGTTTCTGCTATGGGAGTATGGGATTTACTCGACATTTGTCTGCCGCTGAAATGTGAGTGTGCGTTTGAACCTTTAATTCCTTTGTGCCTTACAGTATTGATCTTTACCTATCAGTTTCTGCAGTGTGTGTGGGGTTTGCTTCATGCTTCTCTGTTTCTGGTATGTTTGCATAATTTTACTCTGCTCTCACAGGTGAGTGTTGTTTTCTTGTCTATTTTGCTGTATCATTCAGGTTCTGGTATGCAAATGGAAGTTTCACTCTATATCTCTCAATCCCTAACCTGTAATTTGTCTGTATCTGATTGTGAGTGCAGGTTTTTTTTCTGCTCCTGACTGTCACAGGTAATGCAGAGTTTATAGAAAGGGAGAAACTTAAAACAATCATCATCACTAGGAAAAAAATACTCAGCAAACCATTAGGATTGAAGGTAGACAAGTCCCCAGGTCATGATAGCCTTCATCCTAGGGTCTTAAAGGAAGTTGCAGCAAGATAGTGGATCCATTGGTTATAATATTTCAAAATTCCCTGGATGCAGGAAAGGTTCCAGTGGATTGGAAAAATGCCAATATAACGCCCTTCTTCAAAAAGGGAGGAAGGCAGAAAGTAGGAAACTATAGACCAGTTAGTTTCACATCCATCTATATTGGGAAATTGTTAGAATCCATTATTAAGAATGTAATAACAGGTCATTTGGAAAGTCAAAACGCAATGCATCAGAGTCAGCATGGTTTTATGAAGGGTAAATCGTGTTTTTACTAATTTGCTAGAGTTCTTCGAACACGTAACAAGCAAAGTGCATAATGGAGATCCTGTAGATGTAGTATATCTGGACTTTATGAAGGCATTGGATAAGGTGCCGCACAAAAGGAAAGATCACATGTGGTTAGGGCCAATTTATGGGCTTGGATAGAGGATTGGCTAATCAACAGAAAACAGAGGTTCAGTATAAATGGGTCTTTTTCTGGTTGGCAAGATATAACTAGTGGGGTGTCACAGGGTTCGGTCCTTGTGACCCAACTATTTACAATCTATATTAATGACTTGGATGCAGGGACAGAAGGCACTATAGCCAAATTTGCTGATGACATGAAAATAGGTTGGATAGTAAGTTGCAATAAAGAAATAAGAAATTTACAAATGGATATGGATAGGTGAAGTGAATGGGCCAAAATGTGGCAGATGGAGTTTCACGTGGATAAGTGTGAGGTTATCCATTTTGGTCAGAAGAATAGAAAGTCAAATTATAATCAAAATGGAGAGAAACGTCAGAGTGCTTTGGAACAGAGGCATGTTGGCGTTCTCGTGTGTGAATTGCAGAAAACTGGTATGCAGATGCAGCAGGTATTAAGGAACCCAAATGGAATTTTGGCATTCATTGCGAAAGGAAAAGAGTATAGAAGTAGGGAAGTGTTGCTGCAACTGTACAAGGTATTAGTGAGACAGCACCTGGAGTATTAAGTACAGTTTTGGTCCTCTTACTTGAGGAGGGATGTCGTTGCATTTGAGGCAGTTCAGAGGAGGCTCACGAGACTGATTCCAGAGATGAGGGGTTTGTCTTATGAAGAGAGATTGAGCAGTTTAGGCCTTTGCTCTTTAGTGTTTAGAAGAATGAGGGGAAATCTAATTGAGGTATATAAGATGATTAAGGGGATTAACAAAGTAGACAGAGAGGATGTTTCCTCTTGTGATGCAAACTAGAACGAGAGGTCATAGTTTCAGAATAAGGGGTAGCAGATTTAAAAGAGAGGTGAGGAGAAATTACTTCTCTCAAAGGGTCGTGAGACTGTGGAATTCACTACCCCAGAGTGTGGTGGATGACGGGACGTTGAGTAAATTTAAGGAGAAGATGGTCAGATTTTCCATTAATATTGGGTTGAACGGTTATGGAGAACGGGCAGGAAAGTGGAGTTGAGGCAGAAATGAGATCAGCCATGATTTTATTGAATGCCGGAGCAGGTTTGAGGGGCTGAATTGTCTACTCCTGCTCCTAGTTTTTATGTTCTTTTATGTGAGAAACATCTTAGTCTGTGTTTTGAAGCCTCAGATATATCTGCGTGTAGCTTGAATTCTGTCCTTGTCAGTTTCTGGTCTGTGAGTCTATCATTGTGGGTTCAATCATTACCCAGAGCTCAGTTTAACTGGTGAAATTTACAGGCTCCTTTTTTTTTTGCTCTATTTAACAAAGATCTTTGCCATTGTTTCTGACTGAGAATTCATTTATTATTTTAAAGACTGTGCTTTGGTTCTCATTGAAAGAAAACTGAAGCTCAGCTATATGGGAGCTGCACATGGATGATGAGAGTATTTTGTCAATTTTATTTTGGAAATTACATTGACAATTAAGGTATCAATGCAGCTGGATGGTATTAGAATTGATACCTGACCTGCAGGAAGGAACCGAGGTCAACAGCTTGGAAGGCAGCTTTGGTCAGCATTAAACCACCATCACTCAATGAGTTTGACATATGTAAATGTGTATTTTATTCAGTAACCTGTATTTTCTATTTTGTGATTACATCTGGTTCCAATTCATCATTTCAGGCTCCAGTACTCTGTGTGAGGTGGGATTAATGTGGTGTATGTCAGTTTCTGCTACTCCCTGTGAGTATGAATATACTTTTGTACCAATCAGTCTCTCAAACTGAATATGTGTACGGATAAATTCATTTCTCATCAGTAACTGGCACTGACAGTGAGCCTGAGATTCATTCAATATCTCTGTCTCTGGTATTGTATGTGAATGTGTTGTTTATTCTGTGGCTCTCATTGTGCTTTTTATTCTCTACTACTCCATGTCAATGAAATTTGCCCTGTGTTCACCAGTTTCATGTACTATAATTGAGTATGGGATGCATTATATAGCTGTCATTCTCTGATCTGCCTGACAGATTTTTGATCTACAATGGAATAAAGGGTTATGGAGGAAGCCAAGAAATTGAAGTTAAGACCACAATCAGATCAGCCATAATTTTAATGAATGAAAAGCAGGCAGGGGGGTCAAATGGCCTAGTCTTGCTCCTGTTTCTTATGTTATTTATTTCAGAACCTAAGAACATAAGAAACAGGAGTAAGAGCATGCCATTCGGCCCCTCAAACCTGCCCCGCCATTCAATAAGATCATGGCTGATCTGCCTCAGACCTCAACTCCTCTTTCATGCCAGCTCCTCATAGCCCTCAACTCCCCAACATTTCAAAGGTCCATCTACCTCCTCTTGAAATACTTTTAGTAATCTCGCCTCCACAACTCTCTGGGGTAGGGAATTCCAGACACTCACTACATTCTGAGAGAAGAAATTCCTTTGCATCTCAGTTTTAAATGAGTGTCCCCTTATTCTGCAACTATGTCCCCCAGTTCGAGATTCCCCCATTAGTGGAAATATCTTCTCAGCATCTACCCTGTCAAGCCCCCTCAGAATCTTATACGTTTCAATAAGGTCACCCCTCATTCTTCTATACTGTAATGAACAAAGGGCTAACCTGTGTAGCCGTTCTTGATAAGTCAACCCCTTCATCTCAGGTATAAGCCGAGTGAATATCTTTTGAACTGCTTCCAATGCTCGGATATCCTTTCTTAAATACGGGGATGAAAACTGTACACAGTACTCCATGTGCGGCCTCACCAACACCCTGTACAGTTGTAACAAGACGACCCTATTTTTAAACTCCAACCCCCTCGCAATAAAGGCCAAAATTCCATTTGTCTTTTTAATTGCTTGCTGCACCTGAATACTAACTTTTGTGTTTCAAGCACAAGAACCCAGATCCCTCTGTGCTCCACTTTTTTGGAGTCTCTCATCATTTAAATAATCGTCTGCCTTTTCATTCTTCCTACCAAAGTGCACAACCTCACACTTTCCTACATTAAACTCCAACTGCCAAGGTTTTGCTCACTAACTCATCCTGTCTATATCCTGTGCAGATTCCTTACGTCCTCATGACAGCATGTCCTCCCGCCTATTATTGGATAGTCATCAAATGTGGATATATTACACTCTGCCCAGTCATTAATATAGATAGTAAATAATTGAGGGCCTAGGACTGATCCTTGTGGCACTCCACTAGTTACATCTTTCCAACCTGAAAAAGACCCATTAATCCCGACTCTGTCTTCTGTGTGTCAACCAATCCTCAATCCATGTTAATACATTACCCCCAATACCCCATGAGCTCCTGTCTTGTGCTATAATCGTTAATGTAGCTCTTTATCGAATGCCTTCCGGAAATCCAAATACACCACAGCACCCGGTACCAGTTTATCAACTCATGTTTGATAAATTTGCCAGAGTTCTTTGATGATATTACAAGCATTTCCATTTCACAAAACCATGTTGACTTGGTTTGATTGCATTAAGCTTTTCTAAATGTCCTGCTATTTCTTCCTTCACAATGGACTCCAGCATTTTCCCAATGACAGATGTTAGACTGACTGATCTATTGTTTTCTGCTTTTTTGTCTCCCTCCCTTCGTGAACAGGGGCATCACATTAACGGTTTTCCAATCTGCTAGGACCCTCCTGGAATCCACTGAGATCTGGAATATTTTGACCAATGTTTCCATTACCTCTGCAGTCAGTTCCTTTAAAACTCTTGGATGTCGGCCATCAGGTCCTGGCGACTTGTCTGCCTTTAGTCCCATTAGTTTGTCAAGTACTTTGTCCCTCGTTATCGAGACAGTTACAAGATCTTTCTTCCTATTAGGCCCTTGATTATCTGATATCTGTGGGAAGTTTATAGTGTCCTCCACTGTGAAAACAGATGCAAAATATTGGTTTAAATTAGCTGCCATTTCCCTGTTCCCTGTGATCAATTCTACAGTCACATCCTCCAAAGTCCCACACCCTCTTTAGCTCCTCTCTTTTTCCATACCCATAGAAGCTCTCGCTGTTTGTTTTTATATTTCTTGCCAATTTACTTTCATAATCAATTTTCTCCCTTTTTATTAGCTTTTTGTCATCCGCTGCTGGTTCCTAAAAAAATTCCCAATCGTCCGGCCTACCAATTGTCTTTGCCGCTTTGTATGCCTTAGTTTTTGATTGGATACTCTCCTTGACTGAATTTGTTAATCATGGGTGGTTCATCCTTCTCTTTTTGACTGGGATTAATTTTTGCTCACCATTATGAACTATCTGTTTAAATGCCTGCCACTGCTCATCCACTGACTTTCCCCTTACGCTATTTTCCCAGCCCGCTTTAGACAACTCTTTCTTCATACCACTGCAATTGCCTTTTTCAAGTTAAGGACACTGGTTTGAGACCCGAGTTGCTCGCCCTCAAACTGAATTTGAAATTCTACCATGTTGTGATCACTACACACCAGAGGATTCTTAACTACAATATCTCTTATTAATACTACCTTATTACACATTGCTAGATCTAAAATACCCTGTTCCCGGGTAGGTTCTGCAATGTATTACTCTAAGTATCAGTCCCTGATGCATGCTACAAATTTGTCTTCAATGTTACCTCTGCCAATCTGATTTGTCCAGTCAATATGCAGATTAAAATTACCCATAACAATTCTACCACCCTTCTTACATGGCACCTTTATTTCCCAATTTATACTTTGTCCTACAGTGAGCCAACACGGAAGGGACCTATAGTCGAATCCCACCCGTGACTTCTTCCCCTTGCTATTCCTAATTTCCACCCAAACTGATTCTACATCATGATTTATTGCACCTATATCACCACTCACCACTGGACTGATACCTTCCTTTGATAACAAAGCTATCCTACCTGCTTCTTTTTGTCTATTTTTCCAGAACGTTGAATATTGAGTTTCCAGTCTTGGTCACCCTGCAACTACGTCTCTGTAACAGCTATCAAGTCACATTCATTTATTTCTATCTGTGCCAACAACTCATCTAACTTTTTCCAAATGTTGGGTGCATTCAGTTCAAGAGCCTTAAGCTTTGACTTTTTACCATTATTAGTCATTCTGGTTTGAATTGTTGCTGCACTCTTCTGCTAATATTTTCGGCACCTTCCTGTCACACTTTGATTACCATATGTCTCTTCACTAGCCTGCACCAGTGCTTTCTCATTTCTTTTTGATTTTTTAAACTTCCCTACAATTGAAACCTTCCCCACACTAATTACTTTAAAGTCATATCTACAACCCTAGTTATACGATTCAACAGGACACTGGTCCCAGCATGGTTCAAATGAAGCCCATCCCAATGGAACAGCTCTCTCCTTCCCCAGTACTGGTGCCACTGCTGCATGAATTGGAACCATTACTCACACACCAAACTTTGAGCCACACGTTTACCTCTCCAATCTTATTTACCCTATGCCAATTTGCACATGGCTCAGGTAGTAATTCGGAGAGTATTACCTTTGATGTTCTGTTGTTTAATTTAACCCCGAGCTGTTCCTTGTACCTCAGCAGAACCTCTTTCAAGTCCTACCTACGGCATTGATATCTATGTGGACCACGACAACTGGATCCTTCCCATCCCACTCCAAGCTCCTCTACAGTCCAGAAGAGATGTCCTTAATCTTGGCACCAGGTAGACAGCACAGCCTTCAGGACTCCCTGTCTTTGCTGCAGAGAACAGTATCTATTCCCCGAACTATACTATCCCCTATTACTAAACCCCCCACTTGAATGGCACTCTGAACCACGGTGCTGTGGTCAGTTTGCTCATCCTCCCTGCAGCCTGTGCCCTCGTCCACATGTGGAGCAACAACCTCATACCTCATGGATAAGGGCTAAGGATAAGGATAATGATCTGACTGTGGACCACATTCTGTACCTTTCAGTCTCTGATCCTGTGTGTGAATTTAGGCTTCATTATGAATTTGACAGTCTCTGGTACTGAATGCGTGTTTGGAATTCATTCCCTTTGTGTTTGTCTCTGGGGGATTCTGTACATGTGTGAGAAATTCTGTATCTGCCAGTATCTGTACTGTGCACACATGTTGGACTCATTCAATATATGTAAGTTACTGATACTGTGTCTGTATTTATGATTCATTCTCGATCTCTGAAGCTCTTGTTCTCTGTTTGAGTTTAGTATTCATTCTGCACCTAGGTGGCTATGTACTGTATGTGAGTGTGGGATCCTGCTATATTCATAGAAACATAGAAAATAGGAACAGGAGAAGGCCCCCAAAGGGCTTGCTTCTCCATTTAAATAGGGATCATGGCTATTTGTCCAATTCAGTGCCCTGTTCCCACATTCTCCCCATATCAGTTGATCCCTTTGACATTAAGAAATATATCTATTTCCTTCTTGAATATATCTAATGACTTGGCCTCCACTGCCTTCTGCGGCAGACAATTCCATAGGTTCACCACCCTCAGTGAAGAAATTTCTCCTCATCTCAGTTCTAAATTGCATACCCCGTATCCTGAGACTGTGACCCCTGGTTCTGGACTCCCCAGCCATCGGGAACATCCTCCCTGCATTCAGCATGAATCCTGTTAGAAGTTTATTGGTTTCTATGAGATCCCCTCTCATTCTTCTAAACCAAAGTACATGTAGGCCTACTTGACCCAATCTCTCCTCGTACATCAATCCTGCCATCCCAGGAACCAAGGCGAGAACAAAATTCCTAAGATAAAGAAACCAAAACTACACACAATACGGCGGCACAGTGGTTAGCACCACAGCCTCACAGCTCCAGCGACATGGGTTTGGTTCTGGGTACTGCCTGTATGGAGTTTGCAAGTTCTCCCTGTGATCATGTGGGTTTCCGCTGGGTGCTCTGATTTTCTCCCACAGCCAAAGACTTGCAGGTTGATAGGTAAATTGGCCATTGTAAATTGCCCCTAGTATAGGTTGGTGGGAGGGAAGGTGGGTAGAGGTAGGGAATATGGGATTAATGTAAGATTAGTATAAATAGGTGATTGTTGGTCGGATGGGGTTAATGTAGGATTAGTATAAAAATTGGGTGGTTGTTGGTCAGCACAGACTCGGTTGCCCAAAGGGCCTGGTTCAGTGCTGTATCACTCTATGACTCTAAATACTCCAGATGTGTCTCACCAAGGCCTTGTATAACTGCAGTAAGACATCTGTGCTCCTGTACTCAAATCCTCTTGCAACGAAGGCCAACAGACCATTTTCCTTCCTAATTGCTTGCTGCACCTGAATGCTTGCTTTCAGCGACTGATGTACAAGGACACCCAGGTCTCGTTGCACCTCCCCCTTTCCCTATCTATCACTATTCAGATAATAATCTGCTTTACTGTTTTAAAACCAAAGTGGATAACTTCACTTGTATCCTATTTATATTTCATCTGCCACACAGTTGCCTACTCACCCAACTTGTCCAAATCACATTGGAGCCTTTTACATCCTCCTCACAGCTCACAATACCCGCCCCCCCCAAACCCCACCCCCAGCTCTGTGTCATCTGCAAACCTGGAAATGTTACATTTACTTCCCTCACCCAAGTCTGTAAGATATATTGTGAATAGCTGGGGCTCAAGCACAGTTTCCTGCAGTACCCCACTGGACCCTGCCTGCCACCCAGAAATATACCCATTTATTCCTACTCTGTTTCCTGTCTGTCAACTAATTCCCAATCCCTGCCAGTATATTGCCCCCAATCCCTTGTGCTTTAATTTTGCACACGAACCTCTTATGTGAGACCTTGTCAAAAGCCTTCTGAAAATCCAAATGCACCACATCCACTAGTTCTCCATTATCGAGTCTGCTAGTTACATCCTCAAAAAACTCCAGTGGATTTGTTAAGCATGACTTCCCTTTTGTAAAACTACTCACATCCTTTATAATAGACTCCAGCATTTTCCCCACTACTGATGTAAGGTTCATTGGTCATAATTCCTTTTTTTCCTCTCCCTCCTTGTTTTAAATAGTGAGGTTACATTTTCCACCCTCCAATCTGTGCGAACTGCTCCAGAGTCTACAGAATTTTGGAATATCCGGTACTTCATATGTGTCTCAGGCATTGTGGTGACAACTCTTTGTTTCACACGTTAATGTATCAATATGTGTTTACTTGTGTTTAATTAACGATGTTTTATTGCTGTAGGTTTTATTCAATTCTTGTTTGTGAGTTGTGGCTTTTTATCCAATTTGTATCTCTGCAAAAGCAATTGTGAATGACAATCTTTCAATTTTAGAGCATGACCTGACATGTAATGTCAAATTCCATCAGTTTGTAGCAAATGAACTAATCCTGTATGTTTTTGTCTGACCCTTAGTGACATGTTTACACTGGTGTGTAATTTGTAGCTCAGTTTATATTGTGGGGTGTGTTATTGGGATTCATTCTGTAGCTTTCAATCAGGTACATTTTGTCTGTTCTGTTTAAGATTTGGTATTTGAATTGTAGCCAAGGTGACACAGTGTATTTAAATCAGATAATGTGTGTGTTTTTGGACTGTGATTCATGTATCTACCAGTCAGTTGGAGAGAAATAGAAACAAATACTATCTCTATGCTCTGTTTGACTATTGGATTGATAATGTGTCTCTTTGGGATCAGTCTGGGTCTGACTACTTCTTTTGTTTGTTACAGTGGAAATGATGACCTGACCGTGTCACTGTGCTTTGTGACTGATACTGTACCTAATATGTGTTGGAACGAGCTGGAGGTACTTTTCCATCTATTGATGAGTCATGACTTTCATTCTGGTTCCTTCGAGTGTTTGCCTGGCAGATAAGAAAGGTAACTCTTACACTTGAAGAACAGGTGAGTGAGAAGACACAAAAGTGATCAATGTAATATTTTCAATAATAATCATTCTGAGCAATCACAAAAGGAAAGTTCACACATAAGCAGTGTCAGTGTCTGAGTCCACTGCAGTACTCTGCTTCTGTTTCCCAGGTATTTGGAGCAGTTTTACAGCAATGTTGTGACATTCAGAAACAACCCATGCCCTGCACTGCTCAATGACCCGGACAACTCAATGGAGAAGTGACATTTGCACAAGCCAGATTTCTATTTTCATGTCCAATTGTTCAATGGACAAGAAGTAATAACTGTTTAAAAAAGTGTCCTTAATCTCCTCACCTGATCCTGCAATAGACAGTCTTTGAAAATCTGCCGCGTCTACATTATTCAGCCATTTTTTTTCCGCCATTCATGGCGATATACAGTACCTAAACAGGCCCTTCAGCCCATCGAGTCCTTCCTGACCATCCACCACCCATTTATACCAATCCTATATTAATCCCATTTTTCCCTCTAAAGTCCCCACTATTCTCCTACAACATACCTACACCAGGGGCATTTTGTTTTTTTGCAATGGCTAATTTACCAATCAACTTGCAAGTCTTTGGCATGTGGAAGGAAACTGGAGCACCCAGCGGAAACCCATGCAGTCACAGGGAAAAGTTGCAAAATCCACACAAGCAGTACGAAGAACCGGACCAATGTCACTGGAGCTGTGAGGTTGCGGTGCTAGTCACTGGGCCACTCTGCCACCCAATTCACTATCCAACAACAACAAACAGTGAGATATTGAATCCAAACCAGGAATATTCATTACAGTTTGGAGAGAGAAATCAGCAATGATTTTGAAAAGGGAGTTCATCATTTTCTGTCTCTCTCTCCCTGTCTAGACACTGCCTGAGAAAGACCTCTACCTTTCCCCTGGCTCACTCCATGTTCCTGGACCAGTTCCTGCTTCACAGTGCATATTACAAACAGTCCCCCAGTCCTGCTGAATTAGCAGAAGCAGACCATTCAGCCGCTCGAGCTTGCTCCGCTATTCAATTTGTTCTTGGCTGATCAATTTCTGAGTTGAATTCCACACTCCCATCTATGCCTGATAATCTTTGATTCCCTTGCCTAACAAGAATCTATCTACCTCTGCCTTAAAAATATTCAATTACCCCACCTCCACCACCTTCTGAGGCAGAGAACTCCAAAGTTGCACAACCCTCGGAGAGAAAAAAATCTCATCTCTGTCCTAAAATGGCGACCCCTAATTCGAAAACAGCACCCCCGAGTTCTGAACTCATCCACAAGAGAAAACATCCTTTCCCCATCCACTTGTCAAGACCATTCAGGATGTTATACACTTCAATCAAGTCTCCCCTCACTCTTCTAAACTCCAGTGAAGAAAAGCCCAGTCTGTCCAACCTTTCCTCATAAGACAACCCACTCATTCCAGGTATCAATCTAATAAACCTCCTGTGAAACGCCTCCAACACATTTACTTCCTTCCTTAAATATGGAGACTAAAACTGCACGCAGTATTCAAGATGTGGTCACACCAATGCCCTGTATAACTGAAGCATAACATTCTTCCATTTATTTTCAATTCCTCTCATGATAAAGGATAGTATTCCATTTTCCTTCTTGATGACTTGCTGTACCTGCATACTAACTTTTCATGACTCATGCACCAGAACACCTAGATCCCTCTGCACCTCGGAATTATGCAGTTGTTCTCCATTTAAGTAATACTTTGTTTTTTTAATCTTCCTGACAAAGTGAACAACTTCACATTTTTTCACATTACACTTCATCTGCCAGATTTCTGACCACTCACTCAACCATCTATAAAGGTCTGCAACCTCCTTATGTCCTCTTCACAACACACTTTCCTACCGATCTGTGTGTCATCTGCAAATTTAACTGCCATGCCATTGCTCCCCTCATCTAGGTCATGGATATAAATTGTAAAAAGTTGTGGGCCCAGCACAGACCCCTGTGTTACTCCACTTATCACATCCTCCCGATCAGAATGTTTTCTGTCAGCCAGCCAATCTTCTATCCATGCTAATTAAGTTACCCACTACATCATGAACTCCTGCTTTGCACAATAACCTTTCATGTGGCACCTTGACAAAGGCCTTCATGAAAACCAAATACTGTATGTCAATGGGCTCCCCTTTATCCCCAGTGCATTTTCCTCCTTGAAAGAACTCTAATACTTTGATTAACCATGATTTCCCTTTCACATAGCCATGCTGAACATTTCCAATGACATTGTGTTTTTCTGTATGCCCAGCTATAGCCTCCTTAATGATCAATTCTAATGCCTTCCCGACTCCGGGGTCAAGCTAACTGGCCTTTAGTTACCCAATTTCTGCCACCACACCTTCTTGAATAGAAGGGTTATATTTGCTACTTTCCAGTCTGATGGAACCTTTCTAGAATCTAGCGAATCTTGAAAAAATAACGAATCAACTATTTCAGCAGCCATAACTTTAAGGACCCGAGGATGAAGCCCATCAGGACCCAGAGACTTGTCAGCCAGCAGCTCCATCAGTTTACTCAGTACCACTTCCCTGGTGATTGTAACTTCACCAAGTTCCTCTCTTCCTTCCACCTCCTGATTTACTGCTATTACTGAAATATTTTGTGTATCCTCTAGTGAAGACAGAAGCCAAATAATTGTTCATTTCAACCACCATTTCCTTATTCGCTACTATTAACTCCCCATTCTCATTCTCTCGAGGACCAACACTCACTTTACTTACACTTTTCCTTTTTAAATACCTATAGAAACACTTGCTATCCATTTTTACATTTCTGGCTAATTTTCTGTCATAATCTAATTTATTTTCTCCTGATTAACCTTTTAGACATTCTCTGCCTTTCATTATATTCTGACCAATCATCTGACCTGCCACTCGTCTTTGCACAATTATATGCATTTTCTTTAAGGTTGAGGTTATCATTAACTTCTTTAGTTAACCATGGATGGTGGGTCCTCCCCTTGGAATTTTACTTTACTGTAGGAGTATACTTTGAGTATTCTGAAATATCCCCTTAAATGTCTGCTACTGCTTCTCTATTAATTTATCTCCTAGCCTAGAAACCCCGTTCAATTCAGCTAGCTCAGCTTGCATGCCCACACAGTTGTCCTTATTTAAGTTTAAAATACTAGTCTTAGACCCACTCCTCTCAATTTCAAACTGGATGCAAAATTCAATCATATTGTGGTTGCTGCTACCTCGAGGTTCCTTTACTCTGAGGTCATTAATGAACCCTGTTAAATTACACAATACCAAATCTAATATAACCCTGGCTGGATGGTTCCAGAATGTACCGCTCTAAGAAACTATCTCAAAAAGCATTCTATGAACTCCTCGTCCAGGCTGCTATAACCAATCTGAATTTTCCAGTTGAAATGTTGAACAAAATCCTCATTATTATTTCTATCCCTTCATCACAAGCACCCAGAATTTCTTCTTGTATACTTCACCCTACATTGTCATTATTGCTTGGGGGCCTGTACACAACTCCCACGAGTGACTTCTTTCCCCAACTATTCCTCATCGTCAACCAAACCGATTCTACATCCTGATCTCCTGAAGCAAGGTCATCTCTAACTATTGCACCAATGCCATCCTTGATTAATATTGCAACCCCTTCACCTTTATCTAACTTCTTATTCTTCTTGAATGCTGTATACGCCTCAATATTCAGGACCCAACCATTGTTGTCTTGTAGCCATGTCTCTGTAATGGCTATTGTATCACATTTATTTACTTCAATGTGCACTATCTGTTCCTCTACCTTGTTATGAATGCTATGTGCATTCACATACAGAGCCTTATATTTTTATTATCTTTGTAACACCTCGTGTTGACTGTTGGTGTGTTCTTAGGTTTTTTTCTCTCTGTCCCTTCCGCCATTCACTGGTCTTCATTTCCCATATTACTATTCTGCTCTCTTGCCTTGACTCTACACCTTGATTTGTTGCATCTACCCAAGCTTGATCCCTCTGTTTAGTTCAAAGCCCTCTCTATTTCCCTAGTTATGCAGTTTGCCAGAACACTGGTCCAAGCCGTTTCAGGTGCAGACCGTCAGAATGGTACAGCCCCCATTTTCTCCGGTAATGGTGCCAGTGCCCCATGAACTGAACCCCACTTCTCCCACACCAGTCTTTTGGAGTGTAAGTGTCAATGTATACCTCTCAATTCCCTAGTCTACAATTTATCTCTGTCAGTTTCTGATTTTGAGTGTGAGTTTTTCTGTACCTGTTTTATGTGGGAATCATCTTATTCTGACCCTTTCAGATTTTAATGTGTCTGTGTGTCTGGCTTGTACTTTATTCCCATCAGTTTAGGGTATGTGAGTGTGGATTTGACTGTTCATATTACATTCTCGGGAATATATATGGGGGTTCACATTTCATTTTTGATTGTCTAGTAGGCCAATTTAAGGTTTAACCTGTGCCCTTAAATTTCTAACATGTAGCTGTGGTTTTTAACCTGTCACTGTCACTATCTGTTATAAGAGTAAGGATATCATTCTGGTTTTTAATTGTGGATTTTTCACCACATCTCTACATTGTCTCGGAAGTGAATGTGATTTTCAGTCTGTACATGCCTGTTTCTAACATATGGCTCTGAGGTTTAATTTGTACATGTCATTCTCTGGTATGTGACGGCCAATTTTATTCTGAACCTGTCAGTTTTTGTCTGTGCGGAGTTTGCAAGTTCTCCCTGTGACCGCATGGTTTTCCGCAGGGTGCTCTGGTTTCCTCCCACAGCCAAAGACTTGCAGGTTGATAGGTGAATTGGCCATTGTAAATTCCCTCTAGTGTTGGTAGGAGAATGGTGGGGATGTGGTAGAGAATATGGGGTTAATGTAGGATTGGTATAAATGGGTGGTTGTTGGTCGGCAGAGACTCGGTGGGCTGAAGGGCCTGTTTCAGTGCTGCATCTCTAAATAAATTAAATAAATAAATAAATATATGCAAGTTACTGAAACTGTGTCTGTATATTTGATTCATTCCTGATCTGTGAGGCTCTGGCACCCTGGTTGAGTGTAGGATTCACTCGGCATCTATGTGTCTTTGTGCTGTATGTGTGTTGAGATCCTGCTGTATTCAGGACTTAATATATATTTCAGGCACTGTGTTGGCAACGCTTTGTTTCACACATTAATGTATCAATATGTGTTTAATTTAAAATATGGATAAACAAAATTTTATTGCTGTAGGTTTTATGCAATTCTTGTTTGAGTTGCAGTTTGGTATCCAATTGTAGCTCTGCAAAAGCAATTATGAATGACGAGCTTTTAATTTTAGAACGTGACCTGATATGTAACGTCAAATTCCATCGGTTTGTAGAGAATGAATTAATCCTGTGTGTTTTTGTCTGACCCTTAGTGACATGTTTGGACTGGTGTGCAACTTGTATCTCAGTTTATATTGTGGGGTACGTTATTGGGATTCATTCTGTAGCTTTCAATCAGGTACATTTTGTCTGTTCTACTTAAGATTTGGGAATTGATTTGTAGTCAAGGTGACACAGTGTATTTAAATCTGATAATGTTTTTGGACTGTGATTGATGTATCGTTCAGTCAGTTGGAGTGAAACAGAAATGACGACTATCTCTACTGCTCTGTTTGACTGTTGAATTGTTAATGCGTCTCTTGGGATCAGTGTGGGTCTGACTAGTTCTTTTGTTTGTTACACTGAAAATGACCATGTCAGTGTGCTTTGTGAGTGATACTGTACCTACTGTGTATTGCAACGAGCTGGATGCACGTTTCCTTCTGTCGAGGAGTCATGCCTTTCCTTCTGGTTCCTTCAAGTGTTTGCCTGCAGGAAAAGAAAGGTAACTCTTATACTTGAATAACAGCTGAGTGAGAAAACAGAAAAGTGATCAATGTAATCTTTTCAATAATAAACATTCTGAACAATCACAAAAGGAAAGTTAACAACACATGCAGTGTCAGTGTCTGAGTCCACTGCAGTACTGCAGAACTCTGCTTCTACTTGCCAGGTATTTGGAGCGGTTTTATAACAATTTTGTGACATTCAAAAACACCCCAAGCCCCGCACTGCTCCATGAATTGGAATACCCGATCGAGTAGTGACATTTGCGTAAGCCAGATTTCTATTTCCATGTCTCATTGTTCAATGGACAACAAGTAAGCACTGTTTTAAAAAGTGTCTTTAATCTTCTCACCTGGTCCCTTCAAATCTGCCGCATCTTTATTGTTCAACCAGATTTTCTGCTGTTCACAATCCAATAACAATAAATAGTGAGAAACTGGATCTGAACCAGGAACATCCATTACTGAAGAAGGGTCACTGACCTGAAACGTTAACTCTATTTCTCTCTCCAAAGATGTAAACAGACCTGCTGAGTATTTACATGATTTCTTGTTTTTATTTCAGATTTCCAGCATCCGCAGTATTTTGCTTTTTATTATCACATTCATTACTGTTTGGAGAGAGAAATCAGCAATGATTTTCAATCGGGAGTTCATCATATTCTGTCTCTCTCTCCCTGTCCAGACACTGCCTGAGAAAGACCTCTCCCTTCCCCCTCAGCTCACTCCATGTTCCAGGACCAGTTCCTGCTCCACAATGCACATTACAAACTGTCCCCCACTCCCGCTGAATGTACCCGGTAATCAATGCTAATCTCTGAGCACATCGGCAGACGCGGGCCCAAATCTGTTGTACTGCTGTGAGCAGATACTGTTTGTTCACTTACCCCAGGCTTGTAATGTCTCCATTTGCAGCTGATTTAAACAATCACAGTGAATGGCGCTCAGAGGCAGTGCTGGGGGATGGGGTGCGCATGCGCTCTTCTCCGCGTTATGACGTCATATTCGACAGGCCGAAATCGCGCGTGAGCAGATCTCTGCAGCGAGAGCGGGAACAGGCGAGAGGAGCCGGGAGATAAAAGGAGCCGAAGCCAGAGACCAGAAGCAGCAGCGAGAGCCACTCGGTTCTGTTCTGTGGACCTGCTTGACCAGCAAAAGGTGAAGTGTGATGTCACAGGAGAGCTGCTCAGTGATTGGTGGGTATTTCTTTTTTCCATTTGAGCAGTGGGAGTGGTGAGAGTGCGAGCCAGGGGGCAGCCGGGAAGGTAAGTTTCACTATAAAGTACTTACCTCGTGATTGGGCAGACACGGACACGGGGACTGCTGGGTAAGTGAACTTATATATTCAGGCAGTGGCTAAACCTGAAACACTACACGTGTAGTGTCTCCCACCCATCCTCCTCCTCTAACCAAAAAAAAAGGTCTCTTGTGTGGAGGGTTCAGTTAGGTAAGTTTTTTCCTTTATTTTTTTAAATCTCTTTTGTCAATTTAGAGCGGAGGGGATGGAAGCTCGGGCAGTTGCATGCTCCTCTTATAGGATGTGGGAGGTAAGGGTCACCACTTGTTTAATATAGGCAGGCATCAAGATCGGCGCAGGCCTGGAGGGCCGAATGGCCTGTTCCTGTGCTGTACTGCTCTTTGTTCTTTGAGGCTGTTCAGAGGAGGTTCACTAGACTGATTCCAGATATGAAAGGTTTGTCTTATGAAGAGAGATTGAGCAGTTTAGGCCTTTGCTCTCTCGTGTTTAGAAGAATGAGGGGAGATCTAATTGAGGGATATATAAGATGATTCAGGGGATTGACAAAGTTGACAGAGAGGATGTTTCCTCATGTGAGACAATCTAGAACAAGAGGCCATAGTTTCAGAATAAGGGGGAGCAGATTTAAAACAGAGATGAGGAGACATTACTTCTCTCAAAGGGTCGTGAGACTGTGGAATTCACTACCCCACATTGTGCTGGATGACGGGACGTTGAGTAAAGTTAAGGAGGAGATGGTCAGATTTTCAATTAATGATGGGTTGAAGGGTTATGGAGAACGGGAAGGAATGTGGAGTTGAGGACGAAATGAGATCAGCCATGGTTGTATTGAATGCCGGGGCAGGTTTGAGGGGCTGAATTCTTCTTCCATTACTCACCATCTCTTGCTCTCTCACTCTCTCCCTCTCACCTATTTTCTCTCAGTCTCTCCATCTCTGTCCAATTGAGTAGATTCTCCCTCCATTTCTCACCATCTGTTTCTCTCAGTCTCCTATGAAACCTAGTCAATACAGTCCTTATTAGAACATTACAGCGCAGTACAGGCCCTTCGGCCCTCCATCTCTCTATCACTCGCTCTCCATTTCTGTCCAATTAAGGAAATTCTTCCTCCATTTCTCACCATCTCTTGCTCTCTCACTCTCTCCCTCTCACCTATTTTCTGTCAGTCTCTCCATCTCTCTATCACTCTCTCTCCATTTCTGTCCAATTGAGGAAATTCTTCCTCCATTTCTCACCATCTCTTGCTCTCTCACTCTCACCTATTTTCTCTCAGTCTCTCTATGATTCTTTCAAGCTCAGTTCTTCCTCTCTCTCTCCCCATCACACTCTCTTTTCTATTTCCCTCTCTATTACTTGCTCTCCAACTGTCTTGCTCTGTCTGCCCATGTTGGGTCCCTTTAAGAGTTTGGGACAGTTCTGGGGGTGCAGGGTCCCTTTAAGAGTCTGGTGCTGACCCCCCTCCCCCACCCCAGGGGGGGGTGGGGTTCCAAGTCGCCCAAACCGCGGCTGCGCGGAGGCTGGGGGGCAGCTTTTGACCCCCTGACCTCCAGACACGTGTGGCGCGGCAGTCAATGGGACCTCAATAACGCCATGGCGGGAGGGAGGGGTCATCAGCCGCCATGTTTGCGTGACGTCACCCGCCGGCCGCATATTTCCGCAAACAGCAGCGGAAAGGAAAAGGAGAAGCGGCTTCAGCTGCCGATCTCAATGGAGGAAAGTTGAACGTCTGAGCCGGGGGAGAATATAAAAAAGCGGCAGTTAACGCTCTTGTGGAGATGCGCATGTGCGGAGCCTCCTCCCAGAGTGCAGCGCGGCCTGTACCGCAGAAAGGGGCCGTTCCCAGTCGCGCGGCATTGTGGGAGCCGCAGGACGCCATTGCCCCCTCATTAACTTAGTCAAAATTAACTCATTCCCTCACAGCTCTCTATCCCTCCTTTTCATATTGCAGGCTGAAATGGGCTTTGTTGGCATTCATTACACCATCCCGGGTGTGATCAGATACTCTGTCCCTTCGTAAACGATTTCCCGTCCCTCCAACAGCTTGTGCTTGTTATTGGCTTTTCTCCTACTGAAATAGTTGCTGAATTTGTTGGTCTTTTTCTCCTGGCTGCAAAGCTAACCCTCTCTCCCTCTGTCTCTCTCCTCGTGTCAGAGATTGCAGGAGGGAGAGAGAGAGGAAGACGGAGAAAGACACAGAGAACAACCCCAGCTTCTCCAATCTATCCACGTAACTGAAGTCCCTCATCCCTGGAACCTTGCTCGTGAATCTTTTATGCATCCTCTCTAAAGCCCCCACATCCTTCCTAAAGTATGGTGTCCAGAATTGGACACAATACTAGATGAGGATGAAGCAGTGTTTTATAAAGCTTCATCATAACCTCCTTGCTTTTATACTCTCAGCTTCTATTTCCAAAGCCTGGATCCTAAATGCCTTTAAACCACTTTCTCAACAAGCCCTGCCACCTTCAATTTGTGCACAGACATCCCCAGGTCTCTCTGTTCCTGCACCCACTTCCTTCTCTTCTTTAGTTCTCATAACACAGAGGGACAGGAGGACAGGGAGGTCTAGAAATAAGGAGGGGGAGAGAGCAAACAAACAGGAAACACGTATGGGAACACCACCACCTGCAAGTTTCCCTTCCGGTCTCACACCATCCTGACTTGGAACTATATCACTTCACTGTCACTCGGTCAAAATCCTGGATCTCACTTCCTAACAGCACTGTGGGTCTATCTACCCCACATGGACTGCAGCGGTTCAAGAAGGTTCAACGGCAATTCGTGATGGGCAATAAAATGCTGGCATAGCCAGTAATGCACACATCCAACAAATGAATAAAAAATAACAACAATTTGGCACCAAGTCACTAAAGGGGAGACCAATGGAGGGACAGAGAGAGACAGAGAGAGAGAGAGGCAGAGACAGAGAGAGAAGGAGAGACATGGAGTGACAGGGAGGGAAGGACAGATGGAGGGATAGAGAGAGAGAGTGACAGAGATAGAAGGAGAAAGACGGAGAGACAGAGAGAGGGAAAGACAGATGGAGCGACAGAGAGAGATACAGAGATAGAAGGAGAGAGGGAGTGTCAGGGAGGGAAAGACAGAGTGAGAGACAGAGAGAGAAGGAGACAGATGGAGTGACGGAGGGAAGGACAGACGGAGGGATAGACAGAGAGACAGTCATAGAAGGACAGAGAGGGAGTGTCGGGGAGGGAAAGACAGATGGAGAGACAGAGAGAGAGAGAGGCAGAGATGGAAGGAGAGAGAGGGAGTGACAGGGAGGGAAAGACAGATGGAGAGACAGAGAGAGATAGGAGGAGAGAGAGGGAGAGACAGAGAGGGAAAGACTGATGGACAGACAGCAAGAGAGACAGAGATAGAAGGAGAGTGAGGGAAAGACAGATGGAGAGACAGAGAGAGAGAGGCAGAGATGGAAGGAGAGAGAGAGTGACAGGGAGGGAAAGACAGAGAGAGAGACAGAGATAGAAGGAGAGAGAGGGAGTGAAAGAGAGGGAAAGACAAATGGAGGGACAGAGAGAGAGACAGAGGCAGAGAGAGAGAAGGAGAGAGATGGAGTGACAGGGAGGGAAGGACAGATGGAGGGATAGAGAGAGAGACAGAGATAGAAGGAGAGGAAGGGAGTGACAGAGAGGGAAAGACAAATGGAGAGACAGAGAGAGAGACAGAGAGAGAGGCAGAGACAATGATAGAAGGAGAAAGACCAATGGAGGGACAGAGAGAGAGAGACAGAGAGAGTGGCAGAGACAGAGATCGAAGGAGAGAGAGGGAGTGTCAGGAAGGGAAA
The DNA here is from genome assembly GCF_036365525.1 of Heterodontus francisci. NCBI lineage: Eukaryota > Metazoa > Chordata > Chondrichthyes > Heterodontiformes > Heterodontidae > Heterodontus > Heterodontus francisci. The sequence goes on from NC_090415.1 coordinate 9,638,987, forward strand.
GACAGATAGAGGGATAGAGAGAGAGACAGAGATGGAAGGAGAGAGATGGAGTGACAGGGAGGGAAGGACAGATGGAGGGATAGAGAGAGAGAGAGAGACAGAGATAGAAGGAGAGGAAGGGAGTGACAGAGAGGGAAAGACAAATGGAGGGACAGAGAGAGAGACAGAGAGAGAGGCAGAGACAATGATAGAAGGAGAAAGACCAATGGAGGGACAGAGAGAGAGAGACACAGAGAGAGGCAGAGAGAGTGGCAGAGACAGAGATCGAAGGAGAGAGAGGGAGTGTCAGGAAGGGAAGGACAGATGGAGGGATAGAGGGATAGAGAGAGAGACAGAGATAGAAGGAGAGGGAGGGAGTGACAGAGAGGGAAAGACAAATGGAGGGACAGAGAGAGAGGCAGAGACAATGATCGAAGGAGAAAGACCAATGGAGGGACAGAGAGAGAGAGAGAGAGAGAAGGAGAGAGATGGAGTGATAGTGAGGGAAGGACAGATGGAGGGATAGAGAGAGAGAGTGACAGAGAGAGAGGCAGAGACAGAGATAGAAGGAGAAAGACGGAGAGACAGAGAGGGAAAGACAGATGGAGGGTCAGAGAGCGAGACAGAGAGAGTGGCAGAGACAGAGATCGAAGGAGAGAGAGGGAGTGTCAGGAAGGGAAAGACAGATGGAGGGACAGAGTTAGAGACAGAGAGAGAAGGAGAGAGTGGAAGAGACAGAGAGGGAAAGACAGAAGAAGGGACAGAGAGAGAGAGACAGAGATAGAAGGAGAGAGAGGGAGTGTCAGGGAGGGAAAGACAGATGGAGGGACAGAGAAAGAGACAGGGATTGACAGAGAGGGAAAGACAGATGGAGGGACAGGGAGAGAGACAGAGACAGAAGGAGAGAGAGGGAGTGTCAGGGAGGGAAAGACAGATGGAGGGACAGAGAGAAAGAGAGAGGGAGTGTCAGGGAGGGAAAGACAGATGGAGGGGCAGAGAGAAAGAGATAGGGATTGGCAGAGAGGGAAAGACAGATGGAGAGACAGAGAGATAGAGGCAGAGATGGAACGAGAGAGTGTGTGACAGGGAGGGAAGGACAGATGGAGGGATAGAGAGAGAGACAGAGATAGAAGGAGAGGGAGGGAGTGACAGGGAGGGAAGGACAGATGGAGGGATGGAGAGAGACAGAGAGCATGTGTCAGGGAGGGAAAGACAGATGAAGAGACAGAGACAGAGAGACAGAGACAGAAGGAGAGAGAAGCAGAGACAGGGAGGGAAAGACAGATGGAATGACAGAGAGAGAAGGAGTGTCAGGAAGGGAAAGACAGATGGAGGGACAAAGTGAGAGACAGAGAGAGAAGGAGAGAAATGGAGTGACAGGGAGGGAAAGACAGATGGAGGAACACAGAGAGAGACAGAGATAGAAGAACAGAGAGGGAGTGACAGAGAGGGAAAGGCAGATGGAGGGACAGAGATAGAAGGAGAGGGAGGGAGAGACAGAGAGGGAAAGACAAATGGAGGGACAGGGAGAGAGACACAGAGAGAGGCAGAGACAATGATAGAAGGAGAAAGACCAATGGAGGGACAGAGAGAGAGGCAGAGACGGACGGAGAGAGAGGGAGTGTCAGGAAGGGAAGGACAGATGGAGGGACAGAGGGATAGAGAGAGAGACAGAGATCGAAGGAGAGGGAGGGAGTGACAGAGAGGGAAAGACAAATGGAGGGACAGAGAGAGAGGCAGAGACAATGAAAGAAGGAGAAAGACCAATGGAGGGACAGAGAGAGAGAGAGAGAGAGAGAGAGAGAGAGAGAAGGAGAGAGATGGAGTGATAGTGAGGGAAGGACAGATGGAGGGATAGAGAGAGAGAGTGACAGTGAGAGAGGCAGAGACAGAGATCGAAGGAGAAAGACGGAGAGACAGAGAGGGAAAGACAGATGGAGGGACAGAGAGAGAGACAGAGAGAGTGGCAGAGACAGAGATCGAAGGAGAGAGAGGGAGTGTCAGGAAGGAAAAGACAGATGGAGGGACAGAGTGAGAGACAGAGAGAGAAGGAGAGAGTGGAAGAGATGGAGAGGGAAAGACAGAAGAAGGGACAGAGAGAGACAGAGTGAGAAGGAGAGAGATGGAGAGACAGTGCGGGAATGACAGATGGAGGGGTAGAGAGAGTGCGACAGAGACAGAAAGAAAGAGAGCGTGTGACGGGGGGGAGGGTGGGGGGAGACTGATGGAGAGACAGACAGAGAAAGACAGAGAGAGGAGAGAGTGGGAGAGACAGAGAGGGAAAGGCAGTTGGAGAGACAGAGTGAGAGAGTGGCAGAGATGGAAGGAGAGAGAGGTAGAGACAGAGTGGGAAAGACAGATGGAGGCACAGAGAGAGAGAGACAGAGAAAGAAGGAGAGACAGGGAGTGACAGGGAGGGAGTGACAGGGAGGGAATGACAGATGGAGGGAGAGAGAGAGACAGACAGAGATAGAAGGAGAGGGAGGGAGAGACAGAGAGGGCAAGACAGATGGAGGGACAGAGAGACAGACAGAGAGAGAAGCAGAGATAGAAGGAGAGAGAGGGAGTATCAGGGAGGGAAAGACAGATGGAGGGACAGAGAGAGAGAGAGAGAGAGAGAGAGAGACAGAGAGAGAGACAGAGATAGAAGGAGAGGGAGAGACAGAGAGGGAAAGACAGATGGAGAGATAGAGAGAGAGAGAAGCAGAGATGGAAGGAGAGAGAGGGAGTGTCAGGAAGGGAAAGACAGATGGAGGGAGAGAGAAGTAGCGAGACGGAGAGAAGGAGAAAGGTAGTGACAGAGAGGGAAAGACAGAGAGGGAGAGACAGAGAGGGAGAGACAGAGAGGGAGAGACAGAGAGGGAGAGAGAGAGAGGGAGAGACAGAGAGGGAGAGACAGAGAGGGAGAGACAGAGAGGGAGAGACAGAGAGGGAAAGACAGAGAGGGAAAGACAGAGAGGGAAAGACAGATGGAGGGAAAGACAGATGGAGGGACAGAGAGAGAGAGGCAGAGATGGAACGAGAGAGAGAGTGACAGGGAGGGAAGGACAGATGGAGGGATAGAGAGAGAGACAGATAGAAGGAGAGAGAGGGAGTGACAGAGAGACAGAGGGAGAGGCAAAGACAGAGAGAGAAGGAGAGAGTGGGAGAGAAACAGAGGCAAAGGAAGTTGGAGAGACAGACAGAGAGAGAAGCAGAGATGGAAGGAGAGAGAGGGAGTGACAAGGAGGGAAAGACAGAGAGAGAGATTCAGAGAAAGAAGGAGAGAGAGGGAGAGACAGAGAGTGAAAGACAGAGGGAAAGACAGATGGAGAGACAGATGGAGAGACAGGGAGAGAGAGAGGCGGGGGAGGGAGTGACAGGGAGGGAAAGACAGATGGAGGGACAGAGAGAGAGACAGAGACAGAAGGACAGAGAGGGAGAGACAGAGAGGGAAAGACAGATGGAGAGACAGAGAGAGAGAGGCAGAGATGGAACGAGAGAGAGAGTGACAGGGAGGGAAAGACAGATGGAGAGACAGAGAGGGAGACAGAGATAAAAGGAGAGAGATGGAGTGACAGGGAGGGAAGGACAGATGGAGGGATAGAAGAATAGAGAGAGAGACAGAAATAGGAGAGGGAGGGCGTGACAGAGTGGGAAAGACAGATGGAGAGAGAGACAGAGAGAGAGGCAGAGACAGAGAGAGAGAGAGAGAGAGATAAAAGGAGAGAGATGGAGTGACAGGGAGGGAAGGACAGATGGAAGGACAGAGAGACAGAGAGAGAAGGAGAGAGTGGAAGAGACAGAGAGGGAAAGACAGATGGAGGGATAGAGAGACAGAGAGAGAAGGAGAGAGTGGAAGAGACAGAGAGGGAAAGACAGATGGATGTACAGAGAGAGAGAGAGGCAGAGAGAGAAGGACAGAGAGGGAGTGACAGAGAGGGAAAGACAGATGGAGAGAGAGTGAGGCAGAGGTGGAAGGAGAGAGAGGGAGAGACAGAGAGGGAAAAACAGAAGGAGGGACAAAGTGAGAGACAGAGAGAGAAGGAGAGAGATGGAGTGACAGGGAGGGAAGGACAGATGGATGGATGGATAGAGAGAGAAAGAGAGAGTGGCAGAGAGTGAGAGAAAAGGAGAGAGTGGGAGAGACAGAGAGGGAAAGGAAGTGAGAGAGACAGAGAGGGAAAGGAAGTTGGAGAGACAGAGAGAGAGAGACAGAGAGAGAAGGAGAGAGAGGGAGTGTCAGGGAGGACAAGACAGTTGGAGAGACAGAGAGAAAGAGATAGAAGGAGAGAGAGGGAGAGACAGGGAGGGAAGGACAGACGGAGGGATAGACAGAGAGACAGAGATAGGAGAGAGACAGAGAGGGAAAGACAAATGGAGGGACAGAGAGAGTGGCAGAGAGGGATAGAAGGAGAGAGAGGGAGTGTCAGGAAGGGAAAGACGGATGGAGGGACAGAGTGAGAGACAGAGAGAGAAGGAGAGAGATGGAGTGACAGGGAGGGAAGGACAGATGGAGGGATAGAGAGAGAGAGAGACAGAGTCAGAGAGAGAAGGAGAGACAGAGAGGGAAAGGCAGTTGGAGTGACAGAGAGCGTGTATGTAAGTGTGGGAGACATTCTGTATCTGCCAGTATCTCTACTGTGCACACAGGATAGACACATTCAATATATGTAAGTTACTGATACTGTGTCTGTATATGTGATTCATTCCTGATCTGTGAGGCTCTGGCACCCTGTTTGACTGCAGGATTCACTCTACATCTATGTGTCTTTGAGCTGTATGTGAGTTGAGATCCTGCTGTCTTCAGGACTTAATGTGTATCTCAGGCACTGTGTTGGCAATGCTTTGTTTAACTCATTAATGTATCAATATGTGTTTACTTGTGTTGAATTTAAAATAAGGATTAACAATATTTTATTGCTGCAGGTTTTTTCAATTCTTGTTTGTGAGTTGCAGCTTGGTATCCAATTTGTAGCTCTGCAAAAGCAATTATGAATGACGATCTTTCACATTTTGAGCATGACCTGATTTGGGGCGGCACAGTGGCGCAGTGGTTAGCACCGCAGCCTCACAGCTCCAGCGACCCGGGTTCAATTCTGAGAACTGCCTGTGTGGAGTTTGCAAGTTCTCCCTGTGTCTGTGTGGGTTTCCTCCGGGTGCTCCGGTTTCCTCCCACATGCCAAAGACTTGCTGGTTGCCAGGTTAATTGGCCTTCATAAATTGCCCCTAGTATAGGTAGGTGGTAGGGAAATATAGGGACAGGTGGGGATGTGGTAGTTGTGTAGGATTAGTATAAAATGGGTGGTTGATGGTCGGCACAGACTCGGTGGGCCAAAGGGCCCGTTTCAGTGCTGTATCTCTAACTAACTATGTAATGTCAAATTCCATCGGTTTGTAGAGAATGAATTAATCCTGTATGTTGTTGTCTGACCCTTAGTGACATGTTTGGACTGCTGTGTAATTTGTAGTTCAGTTTATATTGTGGGGTGTGTTATTGGGATTCATTCTGTAGCTTTCATTCAGATACATTTTGTCTGTTCTGTTTAAGATTTGATATTTGAATTGTAGCCGAGGTGACACAGTGTATTCAAATCTGATAATGTGTGTGTTTTTGGACTGTGATTGATGTATCTACCAGTCAGCTGGAGTGAAATAGAAACAACTCCTATCTCTACTGCTCTATTTGACTATTGGATTGATAGTGTGTCTCTCGACCTTGGAATCAGTGTGAGTCTGACTACTTATTTTGTTTGTTACAGTGGAAATGACGACCTGACCATGTCAGTGTACTTTGTGAATGATACTGTACCTACTGTGTATTGGAACGAGCTGGATGCACGTTTTCTTCTGTCGAGGAATCACGACTTTCATTCTGGTTCCTTCAAGTCTTTGCCTGCAGGAAAAGAAAGGCAACTCTTAAACTTGAATAACAGCTGAGTGAGAAGACAGAAAAGTGATCAAAGTAATCTTTTCAACAATAAACATTCTGAACAATCACAAAAGAAAAGTCAATGACACAAGTAGTGTCAGTGTCTGAGTCCACTGCAGTACTGCAGAACTCTGCTTCTACTTGCCAGATATTTGGAGCGGTTTTATAACAATTCTGTGACATTCAGAAACAACCCAAGCCCCGCACTGCTCCATGAATTGGAATACCTGATCGAGTAGTGACATTTGCGTAAGCCAGATTTCTATTTCCATGTCCCATTGTTCAACGGACAACAAGTAAGCACTGTTTAAAAAAGTGTCTTTAATCTTCTCGCCTGGTCCCTTCAAATCTGCCGCATCTTTATTGTTCAGCCATTTTTTTTCCTGCTATTCACTTTCCAATAACAATAAATAGTGAGATACTGGATCTGAACCAGGAACATTCATTACTGAAGAAGGGTCACTGACCTGAAACATTAACCCTGCTTCTCTCTCCAGAGATACAGCCAGACCTGCTGAATATTTACAACATTTCTTGTTTTTATTTCAGATTTCCAGCATCCGCAGTATTTTGCTTTTTATGATAACATTCATTACTGTTTGGAGAGAGAAATCAGCAATGATTTTCAATAGTGAGTTCATCATATTCTGTCTCTCTCTCCCTGTCCAGACACTGCCTGAGAAAGACCTCTCCCTTCCCCCCCAGCTCACTCCATGTTCCAGGACCAGTTCCTGCTCCACAATGTACATTACAAACTGTCCCCCACTCCCGCTGAATGTACCCGGTAATCAATGCTAATCTATGAGCACATCGGCAGACGCGGGCCCAAATCTGTTGTACTGCTGTGAGCAGATACTGTTTGTTCACTTACCCCAGGCTTGTAATGTCTCCATTTGCAGCTGATTTAAACAATCGTCCGCTCACTCAGTGAATGGCGCTCAGAGGCAGTGCTGGGGGAAGGGGTGCGCATGCGCTCTTCTCATTTTGACGTCCAATTAGACTGGCCTATATCGCGCGTGCGCAGATCTCTGCAGCAATTCAACATTCAAAATTCAATGGGAACTTTCCCCATTTCACATTCATCAATGTCCGATTTGAAAAGCCGAACATGGGGTTAGGGTGGAGGGAGGGAGGGAGGGGAGGTGTGGGGCAACATGTAACATATAAAACTGGCAGCTAGTCTAATGTAGATGTTCAAATTGTGATCTGTCTCTGCAGAGTGTTTGTTATTATTGAGCCTCTCCTCTCAAAACAATCGGACAGAAACATGGGAAGACTGAGGGATCCGGTGTGTTTGCTGGGACTTTGCAGAGTTAATTTCAGCCAGTAAAATGTTGTTTTACCCGGGTAAAACCCGAGGTCAATGGGAGTAATGTCGGAGGGCGCTCTTCATAGTTTTATTCTAAACAAGAGACACAGGCACGGAAGTACCGCGATTACACCGGACACACAATTACAGTGACAATAGAGTTCCAGCTCCCGGTTGTTAAATGTTCTCATGTTGACAGTGTTTGCTATGATTCTCAGGGGTTAGTTCCCGATGCCTAGGTCTTTATCCCTTTAACACTCTGAGCCAGGAGATCCTCGCAGTCCCTGTTGAAATATTGATGGACAGGAATTTTTCGAATCTTTGACCGAGAGGATCATAACCTGTTGTTCAATCATAGTCTTTATCAAAGAATTAATGAGACATTCGGTTCACGACTCAGGCCTTGAACTCGGTTTGAGCAGAGCAAAAACTGAAAGGTTCAGCACTTCTGCAAATAGAGCAGGTAAAGCTGGATCGAGGGACTCAGGGTGAATCCTACACACACAGGATAGAAGCAGTGACAGGTACTCAGGGAGGGGAACTGGTGTCGTTTCTGTTACCTATGTGTGTTCAGACCATCAGTATTAGTCTATCACTTAGTCTGAACAGGTGCCTCCAAGAACCGGGAAATGCAGAATCCGGAAGCAGCTGTTTTGCTCAGAAATTGGTCATAGCAGGAGAACCCCTGTCTGAGTGTGGAAACATTTTAGATATGTCCTCAAATCATCTCTCATTTGGGAAGATAATTTACAGTTCAGGGAAATTTGTCGGTAACATGTGAAGTCGAGGCTCGATGGCAGCATCCATACCTCCAAACGGGTCATTTACCTGAACCCTTCTAACACCACCTCACCCTCATGTGGCAGAGTCTGCAGATCATGCATTGGATTTATCAGCTATTTCAGAACCCATCAAACTGGAGTGTAAAAAGTCATCCATAATCGCAGGGGACTGTCTGAGATGGAGGAGAATAAATAGGTCAATATGACGATCATCAACAATAATAAAGTGCAGAGGGAGGAGAGCGAGAGGAGGGAGATAGAATAGAGAGGGGAAGTGGAGACAGAAAATGTCCTGTGATTATTGGCCAAAATAGACCTACAAGGTACAAACTCAAGTTCTGTGATCAAGTCTGAGAGTTTATTAGTCTTAACTAAGATAGATAAAGTGAATGTTTAACAACAGCAATAGGTATGCAGCATCACTCAGCACCGGTTCTTGTTTCTGTGCTGACTGGGCCACAAGCTTTTCTCTTTCTGCTGCCCTTGCTGTGTTTTGTTGACCCTAGTCTATCTTCTCCTTCTCAGTGCGCCAATGATGTTCCGTGGACCCCTCTCTAAGTGCCGACAATATCCCCTAACACCCTTTCTTTGATCCCTCCTGGGGTGCAAGGATGTTACCATATTAGAACATAGAACAGTACAGGTCCTTTGGCCCACGATGTTGTGCCGAACCTTTAATCTACTCAAAGATCAAACTCATTACCTACCCTTCATTCTACTATCATCCATGTACCTATCCAAGAATCACTTAAATGCCCCTAATGTATCTGCTTCTACCACCACCGATGGCAGCGCATTCCACGCACCCACCACTCTCTGTGTAAAGAACCTACCTCTGACATCTCCCCGAAACCTTCCTCCAATCACCTTAAAATTATGCCCCCTGGTGATAGCCCTTTCCACCCTGGGAAAAAGTCTCCTGCTATCCACTCTATCTATACCTCTCATCATCTTCTACCCCTCTAGCAAGTCACCTCTCATCCTTCTTTGCTCCAATGAGAAAAGCCCTAGCTCCCTCAACCTTTCTTCATAAGACATGCCCTCCAGTCCAGGCAGCATCCTGGTAAATCTCCTCTACACCCTCTCTAAAGCTTCCACATCCTTCCTATAATGAGGCTACCAGAACTGAACACAATATTCCAAGTGTGGTCTAACCAGGGCTTTATAGAGCTGCAGCATAGCCTCACAGCCCTTAAACTCAATCCCCCTGTTAGTGAAAGCCAACACACCATACGCCTTCTTAACAACCCTATCAACTTGGGTGGCAACTTTGAGCGATCTATGGACATGGACCCCAAGATCCCTCTGTTCCTCCACACTACCAAGAATCCTGAAATTAAGCCTGTATTCTGCATTCAAATTCGACCTTCCAAAATGAATCACTTCACACGTTTCCAGGTTGAACTCCATCTGCCACTTCTCAGAACAGCTCTGCATCCTGTCAATGTCCCGTTGCAACCTACAACAGCCTTCCACACTATCCACAACTCCAGCAATCTTCGTGTCATCGGCAAACTTGCTAACCCAGCCTTCCACTTCCTCATCCAAGTCATTTATAAAAATCACAAAGAGCAGAGGTCCCAGAACAGATCCTTGTGGAACACCACTGGTCACCGAGCTCCAGGCTGAATACTTTCCATCTACTACCACCCTCTGACTTCTATGGGCCAGCCAATTTTGTATCCAGACAGCCAACTTTCCCTGAATCCCATGCCTCCTTACTTTCTGAATGAGCCTACCATGGGGAACCTTATCAAATACTTGCTAAAATCCATATACACCACACCCACTGCTCTTCCTTCATCAATGTGTTTTCTTTAGCTTTGAATTGTTCGAAGTATATTAATTGGACCAGGTTGACATCATTGTTTGATCCCAGTAAGTTAATGGTTCAATCTACACACATTACAGATGCTTTCTCTTTCTATTTCAGCAAGGATACTAAAGGCCACATTCTTGCTGATGGAAGCCATTTTTTTGCAATTCTGCAGTTTCTCATTGATCTCATCTCACCTCCTGTAAGGATGCTGTGGTCTTCAACCTGTCTCTCCCATTGTTCTTCCATAGAGGTTTTAATGGACTATAGCCTTGTAATGTCATTTCATAATGAAGCAAGCATTAGCTCAAACAGACTGTAATATATTGATGTACATAGCATACAATTAGTCCTATTATTGTAGCTGTCCTTATTATTCACAAAGGCAAAATATGTCATGATCCATCACCCCCACATTGTGGGACCCCTCCTGCTGCACGACTTTTCCTTTATGTCGTGACTCAGTGCATCATCCACACAGACACATCTCTCAACAAGACATTTTGACATATTTCTGTGAAGATGACCCTCATGCTTTGCCATCCAGCCTTGACATAGCAGTTCTTGCATAAATGTAAGCCATGGAAATGCTCTAACCTTTACACAGAGTATAGCAGTGTTCAGGTGATACAGAAAATCCAGTGAATTGGGCAGAGACAATCAGTTGATCAATCAAAGTCTCTTAGTTTTATGCTCCTATCTATACTACTTACTCCACAACTATTCTTTTGCACCTGAAAAGCTTGGATAGATGACTCTGGATTGTGTTCTGTAAGTAAGGGTTTGTTCCCCTTAGAGAAATGGAGATTGAGAGGAGGTTTGACAGAGGTGTACATAAGCTAGACGAGGATAACGTGTTGCCATTAGCTGATGGTACAAGGACTAGGAGACACAGACTGATGGTTTATGGCAAGAGATGGAAGGGAGTGTGAGGAGGAACATTTTCTGTTTTACCTGCTGGAACTCGCTGTCCACAAGTGTGGTGGAAGGAGAGACAATCAATGATTTCAATAAGAAACTGGATAAGCACTTGAAGGAAACAAACTTGCTGCAGGGCGAAGCTGATCAAGCAAGGAAGTGAATCTGATTGGATGTTGAGAATATTTTGTAAGCTTTCTTTCTGAATTTGCATTGACATTTTTAAGCTGCAAAATTCCACAGCACCCTTGACCATCAACTTTAAGGGAGAAGAACATGGATGTTGAGAATATTTGTCGACTTCAATTCAGTCATGGCTTTTCATTTGTCACATTCTATGGCAAGGTTGCAGAAATATATTTGACCGCGAGTGGGCATTGCGATGACCGGGAATCTAATCTGGGTCAATTGTTTGGAAGGCAGATATACTCAGCACTATGCCAGCATCGCTGGCATACATGTAGCTCGTCATTTATACAGTATACAGACCAGAGCTCATTGGAACTCAAATGTCATTTCAACCATTTCAATCTGCACCTTAGCACCACGTTCATGTTCCCATTGGAGGATAGAATCATGGAATGGTTACATCATCTCCTGGAAACCGACAAAATTCTAACAGGACTGGACAGACTCGATGTAGGAAGGATGTTCCTGATGGCGGGGGACCAGGGGTGACAGTCTAAAGATAAGGGGTAAGACATGTAGGACTGAGATGAGGAGGGATTTCTTCACCCAGGGAGTGGTGAACCTGTGGAATTCTCCACCACAGAAAAGAGTTGAGGCCAAATTATTAAATAAATTCATAAAAGAGTTTGTACTACTGGATTCGGGCATTTAGATGCTTATTAGATGGAATGCGTTTTAATTTCCTCTTATATTTGTAAGGCTTTTTTTTTAAACAGTACTACCTTTTAGGGCCACACAGTGATGAACACCGCAAACTCACAGCCCCAGCGACCCGGGTTCAGTTCTGGGTACTGCCTGTGCGCAGTTTGCAAGTTCTCCCTGTGAATGCTTGGGTTTCCGCCAGGTGCTCCGGTTTGCTCCCACAGCCAAACACTTGCAGGTTGATAGGCAAATTGGCAATCGTAAATTGCCCCTAGTACAGGTAGGAGAATTGAGGGAAGATAGGAATGTGGTAGGGAATGTGGGATTATTGTAGGAATAGCTGCTTCACAAACCACTGACCACCTCCAGGCGCGTATCCATTGTCTCTCGAGATAAGGAGGCCCAAAAGAAAGAAGTATGAATGGGTGGTTGATGATCGGCACAGACTCGGTGGGCCGAAGGACCTGTTTCAGTGTTGTATCTCTCTATGACTCTTTCTTTGGCCTCCTTATCTCAACAGACAATGGGTAAGTGCCTGGAGGTGGTCAGTGGTGTGTGGAGCAGCGCCTGGAGTGGCTATAAAGGCCAATTCTAGAGTGACAGGCTCTTCCACAGGTGCTGCAGAAAAATTTGTTTGTCATGGCTATTACACAGTTGGCTGTCTCCTTGCGCCTCTGTCTTTTTTCCTGCCAACTGCTGAGTCTCTTCGACTCGTCACACTTTAGCCCCGCCTTTATGGCTGCCCGCCAGCTCTGGCGGACGCTGGCAATTGACTCCCACGACTTGTGATCAATGTCACAGGACTTCATGTCGCGTTTGCAGATGTCTTTAAAGCGGAGACATGGATGGCCAATGGGTCTCATACCAGTGGCGAGCTCGCTGTACAATGTGTCTTTGGGGATCCTGCCATCTTCCATGCGGCTCACATGGCCAAGCCATCTCAAGCGCCGCTGACACAGTAGTGTGTATAAGCTGGGGATGTTGGCCGCCTCGAAGACTTCTGTGTTGGAGATACGGTTCTGCCACCTGATGCCAAGTATTCTCCGGAGGCACGAAGATGGAATGAATTGAGACGTCGTTCTTGGCTTACATACGTTGTCCAGGCCTCGCTGCCATCGAGCAAGGTACTGAGGACACAGGCCTGATACACTCGGACTTTTGTGTTCCGTGTCAGTGCACCATTTTCCCACACTCTCTTGGCCAGTCTGGACATAGCAGTGGAAGCCTTTCCCATGCGCTTGTTGATTTCTGCATCTAGAGACAGGTCACTGGTGATAGTTGAGCCTAGGTAGGTGAACTCTTGAACCACTTCCAGAGCGTGGTCGCCAATATTGATGGATGGAGCATTTCTGACGTCTTGCCCCATGATGTTCGTTTTCTTGAGGCTGATGGTGAGGCCAAATTCATTGCAGGCAGACGCAAACCTGTCGATGAGACTCTGCAAGCACTCTTCAGTGTGAGATGTTAAAGCAGCATCGTCAGCAAAGAGGAGTTCCCTGATGAAGACTTTCCGTACTTTGGACTTCGTTCTTAGACAGGCAAGGTTGAACAACCTGCCCCCTGATCTTGTGTGGAGGAAAATTCCTTCTTCAGAGGACTTGAACGCATGTGAAAGCAGCAGGGAGAAGAAAATCCCAAAAAGTGTGGGTGCGAGAACACAGCCCTGTTTCACACCACTCAGGATAGGAAAGGGGTCTCTGACTCTCTGTACTGCTAAAGCGTGTCTTTAGCTCCAAAATGATCGCCGCTTATGTCTTAAGGGATCAAGGGATACGCGGACAAAGCGCGAACAGGGGACTGAGTTTGGATGATCAGCCATGATCGTATTGACTGGCGGTACAGGCTCGAAGCACCGAATGGCTTACTCCTGCTCCTATCTTTCTATGTTTCTGTTAAGTTGGTCATTCGGCCCGTCGTGTCGCGGCCGGCTCTCTGCAAGACCAGTTCACCTCCTCCCACCGACCCGCCTTTTCTCCATTGCTCTGCAGTTTTGGTTTATTCTCGATATAATTATCCAATTCTGTTTTCTGGGTCTCGATTGAATCTGCCCCCAACACACTCGATGTTATTCCTCTCCAATTTCAGATATTTCTGAAGGAATGGGAATATTCTTGCATGACTCACTTTTAGCCAGTAGATGGCATCAGTCTACAATCATTTGGATCTTGTGATTTGTGTACACACATATCGAACGCAATGGGTCTGCTGCTGTCCGGGGAGTTCTCCAAGCACACCGCCTTGGCAGGGACAAAAACACTGACGAATTATCCCAGTTCCTTGTAAATCTCCACAATGTACAGAAATAAAACACGAAACGCAACATCTCTTTTAAAATCCGCCTTCAGCTTCTTTGAAACAACTGCCCAGAAAAAATAAACTAACCCTGCCCGGAACTGAGTTTGGCATCAGATAACACAACGGCTCTTCAAAGAGACATCAAATTGGCAAAAGATAGAGCTGTTATCTCTTGTTGATTCCAGCACATAAATGTCTCAGAAGGATTTGACCACCCTCTTTACTATCCACTGATAACTCTCGAAGCAATGACCCAGATTCCTGTCTCCATATTGTAGCTGGGAATTTCAGGACCTTGCAGTTCTCAGTGTGAGAGCAGCGACACCATTGTATACAAGTCATTTTATAAGAGTAGCTCATTTTAGAACTCAAGACACGCCTTAGTGGTATATAAACGGTAGAATTGTTTAAAAAAAGTCTTGCAAATATGGCAAGAGAAAATTAAAATGCATTCCATCTGATGAGCAGATAAATGCTTGACTCCAGTACAATTCATACCAACACAAAATAACGCGAACAGTATAACATTACCGTCTCTCAGACAGTAACCAGCCCTTTCACAGATGAAGTGGGTGGCTCTGAAAAGAGCCTTTGGGTTGTCAAATTCAGGTCTGGCAGCTTCACTTGCCCTTCGTGCTCTGAGCGCTGGTTTTCTTGGGCAGCAGCACGGCCTGGATATTAGGCAGCACACCGCCTTGTGCGATGGTCACCCCTCCCAGCAGCCTGTTGAGCTCCTCGTCGTTGCGGACGGCCAGCTGCAGGTGTCTGGGGATGATACGGCTCTTCTTGTTGTCCCGGGCCGCGTTGCCGGCCAGCTCGAGGATTTCAGCTGTCAGATACTCGAGCACAGCAGCCAGATAGCCCGGAGCTCCGGCACCCACCCGCTCAGCATAGTTGCCCTTTTTAAGGAACCTGTGAACACGGCCCACCGGGAACTGCAATCCAGCTCGGGAGGAGCGGGACTTGGCCTTGGACCGAGCTTTACCACTGGTCTTCCCTCTTCCAGACATTGCCACAATCTCACAAACACTTTCACGAAGAATGTTGAGATCCGCCCACATTCCTCCTCCTTGTAACTTCTGGAGGAATGGAGTGGTGGGCACTACTGATTGGTCACTCTGCTCTGTGCTCTTCATGTAACCAATCAGAGAGCTGCTGAATTCACCAATCAGGAGACGCCAAGGAGATGAGGGCGGAAAATAACGGCGCCAAATTGTCAGACTGCAACCGATTTTTCAAATTTGAAAAGCTCGCCAATATGGGCGGCTTCAATATGGAATATCATATTTATAGTTCTTTTTTTACGGTTAAATAAATAAAACCTTTTTCATATTGTGTTATTCTACATTTGGTAACAAGTTCCAGATTGGCTTTTACATTCTGACATCTATTCGGGTTTACTCTCTGTCCTTTTTAAAACCAGCGAGCAGAAAGTCTCTTTCACAACATTCTCCAACCGGGCACATTTCATGTCAATTTTCATAATAATACCGCATCACTGATGAACGATTGTTTGTTATTCGTGGGAGACAACAGCGGAGTGTAGATTTTCAGTGTCAGGTGTCAGCGTGTGAGACGGAGGGTTCCGACACCACCGGGGGGTTCTAGATAATGTAATTATTAATTTTTGAGGTCAAACTTGAACGAGGGAAATAAGTGACTGCGAACTGATGTATGTGCGTTAAATCAGCTTTTATTGTCGAAATACAAATAAGGGGCCGAATATGAACACGTCCGAGAACAAACCTCACAAATGGTCAGTGGCCAGTAACTTATGTCCGGGACATTATTAGTTAGAAACAGAAAGATCGCACGGGCAGTGAAACTGCATTAACCAGAATCTATGGGAGTAAAACAGAGATCACAAAGGCAAGGACACTTGATATATAAATCAATATAAGTCGATAATATACAGACAATGTTGTAGCTTTTTCAGAGAAGTTGTGGGTGGCTCTTAAAAGAGCCTTTTTGTGTTTTGGGTGTGTTTCAGTACATTGCGGATATTTACTTGGAGCTGGTGTACTTGGTGACCGCCTTTGTACCTTCCGACACGGCGTGTTTGGCCAGCTCCCCGGGCAGCAGCAGGCGCACGGCGGTCTGGATCTCCCGGGAGCTGATAGTCCTGCGTTTGTTGTAATGGGCCAGGCGGGAAGCTTCACGCGCGATTCGCTCGAAAATATCATTCACAAACGAATTCATGATGCTCATGGCCTTGGAGGAGATGCCGGTGTCAGGGTGAACCTGCTTCATCACTTTGTACACGTAGATGGAGTAACTTTCTTTCCTGGATCTTCTCCGTTTCTTGCTGCCCTTCACTGGCGCCTTCTTCAGAACTTTCTTGGCACCCTTCTTGGAAGGTGCTGCAGTTTTCTTCTCGTCAACCATGATCACGATCAACTTCAGACACAGAATAACCGAAATTTCACTCCAGGCTCGCATTTTATAGACATCCCCTGAACCCTATGCTAATGAAGGATGGGAGAAGGCCATGTTCATGATTGGCTGGTTTACAATGATGTCACTGCCTGATGTTCTGTATCTATCTGATTGGGTGTCTAAAGTAACCAATGACATTTTGTGCTTCTCACAGCCACAAACTGTCGCAGCAGTCAGATCGTCCAAACCCCTTTGCCGGCCCTTATCCATCTACATCAGTGACTTTCTGAGTCCCTCTTCCTCATCAACCATTTCTATTTTGCTAGTACGAACTCGTCTCTTTTTTCACTCTCCGTATAATTTCTCTATAGTTCCCTTCCTTATCAGGATGTAGCGCCCCTCTGCACTTCCGTCCATCAACAGGACCGAATCGTCCAGTATAGTGGGGGTCAGAGTGGGACAAATGCGAGCATTGAAGTGCAAGTCCTTATCTCCATGTAGCGTGCCAAATAAGGTTGGTCAGCTGCAGTCACAAGTAACCACATGAAAGATTTATATGACAGCGCTTCTGATATGTCTTCCTTTTTCCTCAACCGAGGATACCCATGTCCTCACTTTCCACCCCATCAGCCTCCACATCCAAAGAATCATCCTCCGCCATTTCTGCCACCTCCAGCGAGATGCCACTTCCAAATGCATCTTCCCCTCCCTTCCCGTCAGCATTCCGAAGGGATCATTCCCTCTGCGACACCCTGGTCCACTCCTGCATTACTCCCACCACCTTGTCCCCTTCCCACGGCACCTTCCCCTGCAATCGCAGGAGGTGTAATACCTGCCCCTTTACCTCCTCTCTCCTCACAATCCCAGGCCTCAAACACTCCTTTCGTGTGAAGCAGCGATTTACTTGTACTTCTTTCAATTTAGTATACTGTATTCGCTGCTCACAAAGAGGTCTCCGCTACATTGGGGAGACCAAACGCATACTGGGTGACCGCTTTGGACAACACTTCTGCTCAGTCTGAAAGCATGACCCCGAGCTTCCGGTTGCTTGCCTTTTCAACATTTCCCCCCTGCTCTCATGCTCATATCTCAGTCCTGGGATTGCTGCAGTGTTCCAGGGAACATCAACGCAAGCTCGAGGAACAGCATCTCATTTACTGATTAGGCACAATACAGCCTGCCAGACTGAATATTGAGTTCAATAATTTCAGAGCATGACGGGCCCCCCATTTTACTTTTATTTTTAGTTATTCTATCTTATTTATATTTATTTTTCTGTTTATTTTATTTTATATCATCTTAGTTGGTACAGTTTGCTTACCCACTTTTTTTTCCATGTTGTACTTGTGCCTATTCAAATTTCATCCATTAACACCCTATCTGTACTAATGCTTTGTCTTTCAACACACCATTAACATAATGTTTGCCTTTGCTCCATGACCTTCTGGTCAGCTATTCTGTGACGTTGTCCTTTCTGCACCTTCTCCTTTGTTATCTCATGCCCCACCCCCGCTTTACTTGCTTAAAACATTTCACATTTCTAATATTTACCAGTTCTGAAGAAGGGCCACTGACCTGAAACGTAAACTCTGCTTCTCTCTCCACAGATGCTGCCAAACCAGCTGAGTTTATACAGCATTTCTTGTTATTATGAAAGATTGAGATCGTGACCATTACATATTTCTGGCTGAAACTAGGCGAGGCAAGGGAACTTATTATTACTGGCGACAAATATTCAGGAAAGACAGGTCTGAAAAAATATGGAGGGTTGTGCAGTGGAAGGAATTGATCAAATATAATATGATAACACTGGCAGGGATGATGTTTCTGAGGTGTTAACAAAAGAATCTATTTGGTCATATATGCGGAATATGGCAGGAGGAAATGCATGGACATTCTGGGTCGCGAAATATTTGTCCTTCCCTGCAGGACATGTGAGTGTGGGATTCATTCTGTGCCCATCAGTATGTGATATTTACCCGTGGCTTTTACTCCATATCTGTCAATCTATGGTCAATGATTTGGTCATTTCATTCAATAATTTGAATCTTCAATAGGTGATTGTTTTTTTTTAATTCTCCGTAACATTCAGTTTCTAAATGGGTGATGATGGGTTTTGTTCTGTGAGCGTGGGTTTTGTTATGCATCTGTTAATATCTGATTTTGGAGTCTGGGCATTTCTCTATCTGTCAATTTCTGAATTGTGAATTTGGATTTTAATCTGCACCTGTCAGTTTCTGGTATGAAAGGTTGTTTGATTTTGTCTCTGTACCTGTTAGTAAGTGGCATTTTTGTGTAGCTTTACACAGCACATGTTAATTGATGACACGTCAGCGTTGTTTTCACTCAACATGTCAGTCTCTGGTTTGGAGACCTCACCTGTGTTCTGTATCCATCAGATGTCTACATATGAGGGTGGGTTTTAACCCGTTTCTTTCAATCTGTTGTATGTAAGTACTGTTTATTATCTGTATCTGTATGTTTCTGATGAACGAATGTGGACTGTATCGCATCCCTGTCAGTGGTTCATTAAGAGATATTTTACAAGGTACCTGCCCGTTCTGATATGTGAGTATGGGTTGTGATCTACATCTGGCCGTTTCTGGTACGAGACATGAGCATTGTTTTCACTCTGTGTACGTTTGCCTCAAGTGTCAGAAGCTGGGTTTTGTCATACATCTCATTCTCTGCTGTATGATTGTGGATTTACATCTGTACAAGTTAGTTTCTGATACGGGCGTGTGAATTTTATTCTGTATGCCAATTTCTGGTATGTGAGTGTGTGTTTTTTCTGTCCTGTCACTTTCTGTTGAACTGTATGGTGGATTTGCTTTGGATCTGTGAATTTCTGCTATCTGAATGTTGGCTTTCCTTTACATTTGTCATAGAGTTATACAGCACAGAAACAGGCCCTTTGGCCCACTGTGTCTTTGCCTCCCATCAAGCATGAATCTATTCGAATCACATTTTCCAGCACTTGGCCCATAGTCTTGTATGCTATGACGTTTCACGTGTTCATCGAAATCCTTCTCAAATGCTGTGAGGGGTCCTGCCTCTACCAGCCCTTCAGGTAGTGTGTTCCAGATTCCAACCACACTCTGGGTGAAATATTTTCTCCACAAGTCCCCTCTAAACCTGCTGCCCATTACTTAAATCTATCTCCCCTGGTTGTTGATCCCTCCACTGAGGGAACGTTTTCTTCTTATCTGTACTATCAATGTCCCGTGTAATTTTGTATACCTCAATCAGTTCCCCCCTCAGCCTTCTCTGCTCCAAGGAAAACAACCCTAGCCTCTCCAGTCTCTCTTCATAACTGAAATGCCACAGCCCAGTAAACATCCTGGTAAATCTCCTCTGCACGCTCTCCATTGCAATCACGTCCTTCCTTTGGTGAGTTGACCAGAACTGTACACAATACTCCAGCTGTGGCCTAACTAGCATTTCATTCAGCTCCCTCATAACCTCCCTGCTCTTATATTCTATGCCTCGGCTAATAAAGACAAGTATCCCATATGCCTTCCTAACCACCTTATCTCCCCGTGCTTCTGCCTTCAGTGATAGATGGACAAGTACACCAATGTCCCTCAGACCCTCTGTACATCTTAGGATCTGGCCATTCATTGTATATTCTCTTGCCTTGTTAGGCCTCCCAAAATGCATCACCTCACATTTTCGCACTTCTCTGGATTAAATTCCATTTGCCACTGCTCCACCCATCTTACCAGCCCATCTATATCATCCTGTAATCTAAGGCTTTCCTCCTCACTATTTATGACACCAATTTTCGTGTCATCTGCGAACTTACTGATCATATCTACTACATTCACGTCTAAATCATTCATGTACACTACAAACAGCAATGGTCCCAGCACCAATCGCTGTGGTACACCACTGGTCACAAACGTCAACTCACAAAAACAATGCTCGACCATCACCCTCTGCTTCCTGCCACTAAGCCAATTTTGTATCCAATTTGCCAAATTGCCCTGGATCCCATGGGCTCTTACCTTCTTAACCAATCTCCCATGTGGGACCTTATCTGAAGCCTTACTGAAGTCCATGTAGATAACATCAACTGCCTTACCCTCATCTACACATCGAGTCACCTCCTCAAAAAATTCAATCAACTTTGTTAGACACGATTTTTTTTTTCAAGTCACCTCCTCACTCTGCTTATTATTAAATATTTTTATTAATTACCACCTCCCCCACTCCCTGACATTTTCTATAATCCTCTGGCCTCCGCTGTTTTCTGCCCTAAGCCTCTCTTTTTTTTTTCCGTTATCCAATCCTCGATATCCCTTGACATCCAGGGTTCCCTGGATTTGTTTGTCCTACGCTTCACCTTTATGGGAACATGTTGACCCTGAACTCTCATTATTTCCTTTTTGAATGACTCCCACTAGTCTGATGCAGACTTTCCTATAAGTAGCTTCTCACAGTCCACTTTGGCCAGATCCTGTTTTATCATATTGAAATCGGTCTTCCCCAAATTGAGTACATTTATTTCTGGTCCCTCTTTGTCCTTTTCCATAACTTCCTTAAATATTACAGAGTTAATGCCACTATCCCCGAAATGCTCCCCCACTGACACTCCTACCACTTGTCCGGCTTCACTCCCTAGGATTAGGTCGAGCACGGCTCCTTCTTTAGTCGGACTTTCTACCTGCTGGCTCAAAAAGATCTCCTGTATGCACCTTAAGAATTCTGCCTCCTTTAAGCCATTTGCACTAAGACGATCCCAGTTGATATTGGGTAAGTTGAAATCCACTACAATTATTACCCTATTATTTTTAAACCTCTCTGAGATTTGCCTACATATCTGCTCCTCTATCTCTCACTGACTGTTTGGAGGCCTGTAGTGCACTCCCAGCCAAGTGATTACCCCCTTTTTGTTTTTATGTTCTACCCATATGGATCATTTGAGGAATGTTCGAAGATATCATCCCTCCTTATACAGGAATTGACTCCTTGATCAACTGTGCACTGCCACCTCCTATTTTATACCCTCCCCTGTCATGCCTTAAGATTCAATACCCTGGATTATTGAGCTGCCAGTCCTGCCCTTCCTTCAACCATGTCTCCGTGAAAACAATAATATCATATTTCCGTGTGTTAATAAATGGCCTCAATTCATCTACCTTACTAGTAAGACTCCTTGCGTTAAAATAGATGCAATCCAGCCTTGCATTGTTCGTTTGTGTCTTAACATGTCTGCATTTTCTCTGCCTTCCAGACTGACTCAGTTTCTCTTCTATATTTGACTGTGCATCAACCCTTACTGCACGTCCCCTCTGTATCCCACCCCCTTGCCAAATTAGTTTACAACCACCACCCACCCCCCTCCCCCAAAAGCACCTGTAAACCTCCCAGCAAGGATGTTGGTCCTGATCCAGTTCAGGTGCAATCTGTCCAACTTGTACAATTCCCACCTTGGCCAGAAACAGACCCAGTGATCCAGGAAATTCAAGCCCTCCCTCCTGCACTATCTCTTCAGCCACACATTCATCTGGTCTATGCTCCTATTCCTATAATCACCTGCATGTGGCAGCGGGGGTAATCCAGCGATTACAACTTTTGCGGACCCCTTTTCTTTAATCTGCTACCTTGCTTTTGAAGTTCATGTTGCATGACCTCATCCCTCTTTGTGCCTGTCAGTTTCTGGTATGGAATAAAGATCTTTACTCTGTACCTGCTAGTTGCTGGCAAGTGATTGTGACATCAATCCATATCTGTCAGAGTGTGATGTTACTTCAGATTTTACTCTTCAGCTGTCAGTTTCTGACATGTGAATATGGATTTTCCTCATTCTGGTCACTTACTGCAATGTAAGTCACTCCTTTATTCTGTGCCTGTCAGTTTCAGGTCTGGAAGAAAGATTTTTTTCATTACCTTTTATAATCTGGCAAGTGAATGTGAGATCACCCTGTATCTGTCAGTTTGTGACATATTACTGTGACTTTTACTCTTCACTTGTCAGTTTCTGATACGTGAATGTTTATTTTATTCTGGGTGCCTGTCAGATACTAAAATGCAAGTATGTTTGTTACTTGTAAT
This sequence comes from Heterodontus francisci, assembly GCF_036365525.1. Classification (NCBI taxonomy): domain Eukaryota; kingdom Metazoa; phylum Chordata; class Chondrichthyes; order Heterodontiformes; family Heterodontidae; genus Heterodontus; species Heterodontus francisci. The sequence continues at coordinate 9,661,261 of NC_090415.1, forward strand.
TAATTGGAGTGTTTACTCTTGATCTGTCACTCTCTGGAATGTGAGTGTGGCTCTTACTCTGTGTCTGTCTGTGTTGGATTTGCCAGCAAGTGTTTTCCTTTGCCTTTCTGTTCCTGATATGTGAATGTGAATTTTACTATGTACCTCTCAGTTACTGGTATGTGATCGTGGTTTTATTCTGTCTCCATGAGCCTATGATTAATGATTGCAGCTTGTGTCCAAGGCATGTCAGTATCTTGTTTGCACATGCCCATTCTTATGTGCATGTTGCTTTATGGGAAATGACTAAAGGATTTACTCTTTCTTCTGCCATATTACTTCTATGGCTTCAAGGGCTGGTCAGAGACTGGGAATTCTGTGATGAGCAACTCATGTCCTAACTTAGTTTAGTTTAGAGATACAGCACTGAAACAGGCCCTTCGGCCCACCGAGTCTGTGCCGACCATCAACCACCCATTTATACTAATCCTCCACTAATTCCATGTTCCAACCACATCCCCACCTGTCCCTATATTTCCCAAACACCTACCTATATTAGGGGCAATTTATAATGGCCAATTTACCTATCAACCTGCAAGTCATTGGCATGTGGGAGGAAACTGGAGCACCCGGAGAAAACCCATGCAGACACAGGGAGAACTTCCCAAAGTCTTTCTACCACCTACAAGCCACAAGTCAGAATTCTGATGGGTACTCCAGGGAGAATGCTGTCACTGAGACTGCCCTCAATGCAGCCCAGCCTCTACCAGTCATGGATGAGCTGGACATACAGCCAACCAAATCGGAACTCAGTGATGCCATTGATTCCCTAGCCAGCGGAAAAGCCCCTGGGAAGGACAGCATTACCCCTGAAATAATCAAGAGTGCCAAGCCTGCTATACTCTCAGCACTACATGAACTGCTATGCCTGTGCTGGGACGAGGGAGCAGTACCCCAGGACATGCGCGATGCCAACATCATCACCCTCTATAAAAACAAAGGTGACCGCGGTGACTGCAACAACTACCGTGGAATCTCCCTGCTCAGCATAGTGGGGAAAGTCTTTGCTCGAGTCGCTCTGAACAGGCTCCAGAAGCTGGCCGAGCGCGTCTACCCTGAGGCACAGTGTGGCTTTCGTGCAGAGAGATCGCCTATTGACATGCTGTTCTCCCTTCGTCAGATACAGGAGAAATGCCGTGAACAACAGATGCCCCTCTACATTGCTTTCATTGATCTCACCAAAGCCTTTGACCTCGTCAGCAGACGTGGTCTCTTCAGACTACTAGAAAAGATCGGATGTCCACCAAAGCTACTAAGTATCATCACCTCATTCCATGACAATATGAAAGGCACAATTCAACATGGTGGCTCCTCATCAGAGCCCTTTCCTATCCTGAGTGGTGTGAAACAGGGCTGTGTTCTCGCACCCACACTTTTTGGGATTTTCTTCTCCCTGCTGCTTTCACATGCGTTCAAATCCTCTGAAGAAGGAATTTTCCTCCACACAAGATCAGGGGGCAGGTTGTTCAACCTTGCCCGTCTAAGAGCGAAGTCCAAAGTACGGAAAGTCCTCATCAGAGAACTCCTCTTTGCTGACGATGCTGCTTTAACATCTCACACTGAAGAATGCCTGCAGAGTCTCATCGACAGGTTTGCGTCTGCCTGCAATGAATTTGGCCTAACCATCAGCCTCAAGAAAACGAACATCATGGGGCAGGATGTCAGAAATGCTCCATCCATCAATATTGGCGACCACGCTCTGGAAGTGGTTCAAGAGTTCACCTACCTAGGCTCAACTATCACCAGTAACCTGTCTCTAGATGCAGAAATCAACAAGCGCATGGGTAAGGCTTCCACTGCTATGTTCAGACTGGCCAAGAGAGTGTGGGAAAATGGCGCACTGACACGGAACACAAAAGTCCGAGTGTATCAGGCCTGTGTCCTCAGTACCTTGCTCTACGGCAGCGAGGCCTGGACAACGTATGCCAGCCAAGAGCGACGTCTCAATTCATTCCATCTTCGCTGCCTTCGGAGAATACTTGGCATCAGGTGGCAGGACTATATCTCCAACACAGAAGTCCCTGAAGCGGCCAACATCCCCAGCTTATACACACTACTGAGTCAGCGGCGCTTGAGATGGCTTGGCCATGTGAGCCGCATGGAAGATGGCAGGATCCCCAAAGACACATTGTACAGCGAGCTCGCCACTGGTATCAGACCCACCGGCCGTCCATGTCTCCGTTATAAAGACGTCTGCAAACGCGACATGAAATCGTGTGACATTGATCACAAGTCGTGGGAGTCAGTTGCCAGCATTCGCCAGAGCTGGCGGGCAGCCATAAAGACAGGGCTAAATTGTGGCGAGTCGAAGAGACTTAGTAGTTGGCAGGAAAAAAGACAGAGGCGCAAGGGGAGAGCCAACTGTGCAACAGCCCCAACAAACAAATTTCTCTGCAGCACCTGTGGAAGAGCCTGTCACTCCAGAATTGGCCTTTATAGCCACTCCAGGCGCTGCTTCACAAACCACTGACCACCTCCAGGCGCGTATCCATTGTCTCTCGAGATAAGGAGGCCCAAAGAAGAAAGAACTCTCCACTTGCTTGGTTGAGTGCAGCTCTAAAAACACCGAAGAATCTTGATACCATCCAGGACAAATCAGCAGGCTTGATTATCTTACCATTCACCAGGTTATGCATTTACTCCCTCCACCCACCAGTGCACAGTGTGTCCCATCTAAAAGATGTACTGCATCAACCTGAGGAAGTACCGTACAACAGCACCTTCCAAACCCATGACATCTGCTACTGACTGGAACATGGACAGCAAGCTTATGAGAACATTACCACCTGCAATTTCATCTCTAGTTTGCACAACATCCTGACTTCAAAAATATAACACCATTCCTTCATCATCACTCAGCCCAAATTCTGGAACTCCCACTTTTATGAATGACATTCGTTCTGTAGCTGTTCATCAATGGTACAGTCTGAGTGTAGAACTTATTCTGCATCTGACACTCTGAAAGACAGGGTCTGTTTGTTTATATTTAAGGAACAATGAAGGATCTCTTACACACCTAGATCTGTCCAAATATCTGTCCCTCTTTGTATGGTGTGTGTGTGAGGGATTCATTCTTTATCTCAGAATGTGGAATGTGACTATATTTATCTCTGTCACTTACTGATATGTGCATGTGCACTTTTCACTCTATCTGCCAGCTTCTGATGTGAGTGGATTGTTTTCTGTACCTGTCATTTACTGATGAATTGAACGGTGGTTTTGGTTTGAATCGCTCACTTTCTGTTATGTGAATATGAGTATTCCTTCGTACTTGTCAATTACTGGTATTGAAGTAAGATCTTTAAACTGCACCTAATACAAAGCAAAATACTGTTAATGCTGGAAATTGGAAATAAAAGCAGAAAATTCAGTAAATACACAGCAGGACAGCCAGCATCTGTGGAGACAGAAACAGAATTAGCCTTTCAGGTCAATGACCTTTCATCAGAAAGGTCTGTCCTGATCAAAGGTCATTGACCTGAAATGTGAACTGAATTTCTCTCTCCACAGGTGCTGCCAGACTTGCAGAGTATTTCCAGCATTTTCCATTTTCATTTACACTGTACATGGACATGTACATGTTCTGGCAAGTGAATGTGGGATCAATATTTAACCTTTCAGTTCTGATACGCAAATGAGGATTTTACCCAGCATGTTGTCAGTTCCTGCAGTGCAATTATCTGATTTATTCTGTAACTTTATGATTGTGGTAATTGATTGTGGGTTTGACCCTACATCTACCAGTCTCTGTAATGTGAATGTGGCTATTACTCTGTATTTATCTGTGCACAATTTGTGAGTGTTTGTTTTCCTCTCCGTGTCTGTTTCTGACATGTAAATGTGGATTTTGCTATGTACCTCAGTTACTTTATGTGTATGTGCTTTATTCTGTTTCTGTCCATCTGTGGCGAGCTTCACATTTTCCCTGTACCTATCAGCATCACACTTCTTTGTATGGCCATTATTCTGCACTTGTTGGTTTATGGTAGTGCTTGAATTACTCTTTCCTTCTCAGTCTCTGATATGCTACTATAGATTTTCCTCTTTACTTGTAAGATTCCACTCTGTGATAATGTTGTTTCTCTGTCTGTCTGCGTCTGGTATGCTATTGTAAGATTTACTGTGTGCCCATCAGGTTCTGGTATTTAAGTATGAAGTTAACATTGTAACATTCAATTTGATCTGTGTGAATCTGCTTCTGCCTTGAACTGACAGTTTCTATTCTGTGAGTGTACATTTACAAGTGCACTTGTTAATTTCTGCGAAATAACTGTTAGTTTTACTCTGTGCATGTCAGTTGCTGCAATGGGAAGCTGGGAAAGGTTTTTAATTCTGAAAATGGCAATTACCGATAAGTAAATGTGGGTTTTACTCAGTAACTCTCATTCTCTGGTATTTGAGTTTGTGTCTTTTTATTCTGGTTAGCTGTCACACTCACTTCTCTGAAGTAGGAGACCAAAACTGCACACAGTATTCTAGATGTGGTCTCACCAATGCCCTGTATAACTGAAGTATAACGTGATTATTTTCATTTTCAATTCCTCACGTAATACTGGATAGCATTCCATTTGCCTTCCTTCTGTCTTGCTGTAACTGCACCCTAACTTTTTTGACTCATGCACTAGAACACCTAGATCCCTCTCCAGAATTCTGCAGTCGCTCAGCACTGAAATATTTTTAAATCTTCCTGACAAAGTGAACAACTTCCCATTTTCTCACATTGTACATCATCTGCCAGATTCCTGCCCACTCACTCAACCTATCGATATCAGTCTTCAACTTCCTTATGTCCTCTTCACAACATACATTCCTACCTATCTTTGTTTCATCTGCAAATTTAGCTGCCATGTCATCACTCCCCTCATCTACGTCATTGATATAAGTTGTAAAAAGTTGAGGGCCGAGCACACGTCACATCCTGCCAATCAGAAAAGGACCCATTTCTGCATTCTGTGTGTTCTGCCAGCCAGTCAATCTTCTATCCATGCCACTATGTTACCCATGAGCTCCTACTTTGCACAATAACCTTTTATGTGGCACCTTGTCAAATGCCTTCTGGAAATCCAGGTACTGTCTGTCAACCGGGTTCCCCTTTATCCACAGTGCATGTTCGTCCTTCAAGGAACTTCAATAAATAGGTTAAACATGATTTCCCCTTCACAAAACTATGCAGACTATTCCTGATGACCTTATGTTTCTCAAAATGCCCAGCTATAGCCTCCTCATTGATCAATTCTACCACCTTCCTCATGACAGGGGTCAAGCTAACTGGCCTATAGTTAATGTTAACTCTGCATCTCTCTCCACAGATGCTGCCAGACCTGCTGAGTATTTCCAGCATTTCTTGTTTTGTTTCAAATTTCCAGCATCTGCAGTATTTTGCTTTTATATTACTATAGTTACCCTTTCTCTGCCTCCACACCTTCTCAAATAGAGGGATTATATTTTCTACTTTCCAGTCTGATGTCATCTTTCCAGAATCTTACGAATTTTGAAAAATTAACACCCACAAATCTATTACTTCCGTAGCCACCATTTTGAAACTCCTAGGATGAAGCCCATCGGGATCTGTGGACTTGTCAGCCTGTTGCTCCATCACTTTACTCAGTACCACTTCCCTGGTGATTGTAATTTCAACAAGTTCCTCTCTTCCATCCACCTCCTGATTTACAGCTATGATGGGAATGTTTTTTGTATATGCAACAGTGAAGATAGAAGCATTTTTTAATGTACATTTCTTCTGTCATTTCCTTATTCTCAACCTTTAACTCCTAATTTTCATTCTCTAGAGGACCCACACTCAATTTACTTGCACTTTTCCTTTTCTAATACCTGTGGAAACTCTTGCTATCTGTTTTTAGATTTCTCACTAGCTTACACCCATGCTCTAATTTATTTTTTTCCTGATTAACCTTTTAGTCATTCTCTGCCATTCTATATATTATGACCAATCATCTGACCTGCCACTCATCTTTGCTCAATTATATGCTTTTTCATTCAGTTTGATGCCTTCCTTAACTTCTTTAATCAACCATGGATGGGGGATCCTCCCCTTGGAATTTTTCTTTATAGTAGGGATATCCTTATTTTGAGTATTCTGAAATATCCACTTAAATGTCTGCCACTGCTTCTCTATTGAACTATCTCAAAGAACAAAGAACAAAGAAAATTACAGCACAGGAACAGGCCCTTCGGCCCTCCAAGCCTACGCCGATCCAAATCCTCTATCTAAACCTGTCGCCTATTCTCTAAGGGTCTGTATCTCTTTACTTCCTGCCCGTTCATGTATCTGTCTAGATACATCTTAAAAGACGCTATCGTGCCCGCGTCGACCACCTCTGCTGGCAATGCGTTCCATGCACCCACCACCCTCTGCGTAAAGAACTTTCCAAGCATATCCCCCCTAAACTTTTCCCCTTTCACTTTGAACTCATGTCCCCTTGTAATTGAATCCCCCACTCTGGGGAAAAAGCTTATTGCTATCCACCCTGTCTATACCTCTCATGATTTTGTACACCTCAATCAGGTCCCCCCTCAACCTCCGTCTTTCTAATGAAAATAATCCTAATCTACTCAACCTCTCTTCATAGCTAGCGCCCTCTATACCAGGCAACATCCTGGTGAACCTCCTCTGCACCCTCTCCAAAGCATCCACATCCTTTTGGTAATGTGGCGACCAGAACTGCACGCGGTATTCCAAATGTGGCCGAACCAAAGTCCTATACAACTGTTACATGACCTGCCAACTTTTGTACTTAATACCCCGTCCGATGAAGGAAAGCATGCCGTATGCCTTCTTGACCACTCTATTGACCTGCATTGCCACCTTCAGGGAACAATGGACCTGAACACCCAAATCTCTCTGCACATCAATTTTCCCCAGGACTTTTCCATTTACTGTACAGTTTATTCTTGAATTGGATCTTCCAAAATGCATCACCTCGCATTTGCCCTGATTGAACTCCATCTGCCATTTCTCTGCCCAACTCTCCAGTCTATCTATATTCTGCTGTATTCTCTGACAGTCCCCTTCACTATCTGCTACTCCACCAATCTTAGTGTCGTCTGCAAACTTGCTAATCAGACCTTCTATACTTTCCTCCAAATCATTTATTTATATCACAAACAACAGTGGTCCCAGCACGGATCCCTGTGGAACACCACTGGTCACACGTCTCCATTTTGAGAAACTCCCTTCCACTGCCATTCTCTGTCTCCTGTTGCCCAGCCAGTTCTTTATCCATCTAGCTAGTACACCTTGGACCCCATGCGCCTTCACTTTCTCCATCAGCCTACCATGGGGAACCTTATCAAACGCCTTACTGAAGTCCATGTATACGACATCTACAGCCCTTCCCTCATCAATCAACTTTGTCACTTCCTCAAAGAATTCTATTAAGTTGGTAAGACATGGCCTTCCCTGCACAAAACCATGTTGCCTATCACTGATAAGCCCATTTTCTTCCAGATGGGAATAGATCCTATCCCTCAGTATCTTCTCCAGCAGCTTCCCTACACTGACGTCAGGCTCACCGGTCTATAATTACCTGGATTATCCCTGCTACCCTTCTTAAACAAGGGGACAACATTATCAATTCTCCAGTCCTCTGGGACCTCACCCGTGTTTAAGGATGTTGCAAAGATATCTGTTAAGGCCCCAACTATTTCCTCTCTCGCTTCCCACAGCAACCTGGGATAGATCCCATCCGGACCTGGGGACTTGTCCACCTTAATGCCTTTTAAAATACCCAACACTTCCTCCCTCCTTATGCCGACTTGACCTAGAGTAATCAAACATCTGTCCCTAACCTCAACATCCGTCATGTCCCTCTCCTCGGTGAATACCGATGCAAAGTACTCGTTCAGAATCTCACCCATTTTCTCTGACTCCACGCATAACTTTCCTCCTTTGTCCTTGAGTGGGCCAATCCTTTCTCTAGTTACCCTCTTGCTCCTTATATATGAATAAAAGGCTTTGGGATTTTCCTTAACCCTGTTTGCTAAAGATATTTCATGACCCCTTTTAGCCCTCTTAATTCCTCGTTTCAGATTGCGCCTACAATCCCGATATTCTTTCAAAGCTTCGTCTTTCTTCAGCCGCCTAGACCTTATGTATGCTTCCTTTTTCCTCTAAGCTAGTCTCACAATTTCACCTGTCATCCATGGTTCCCTAATCTTGCCATTTCTACCCCTCATTTTCACAGGAACATGTCTCTCCTGCACGCTAATCAACCTCTCTTTAAAAGCCTCCCACATATCAAATGTGGATTTACCTTCAAACAGCTGCTCCCAATCTACATTCCCCAGCTCCTGCCGAATTTTGGTATAGTTGGCCTTGCCCCAATTTAGCACTCTTCCTTTAGGACCACTCTCGTCTCCTGGCCCAGTAACCCAGTTCACTTCAGCCAGCTCAGCTTTCGTGCCCACATATCTGCCCTTATTTAAGTTTAAAATACTAGTCTTACATCCACTTCTCTCATTTTCAAACTGGATGCAAACCTCAGTCATATTGTGATCATTGCTACCAAGAGGTGCATATACTCTGAGGTCATTAATTAATCCTGTCAAATTACACAATACCAAGTCTAATATAACCTGCTCGCTGGATGGTTCTAGAAGATGCTGCTCAAAGAAACTATTTCAAAAGCATTCTATGAACTCCTCATACCGGCTTCTATTACCAATCTGATTTTTTCCAGTTTTTATGAAGATTAAAATCACCCATGATTATTTCCATCCCTTTATCACAAGCACCCATTAGTTATTCTTGTATACTTCATCCTACATTGTGATTACTGTCTGCGGGCCTGTAGACTACTCCCACTACTGCCTTTTTTCCCTGACTGTTCCTCATCTCCAGCCAAACCAATTCTACATCCTGATCTCCTGAACCAAGGACATGTCCAACTATTGCACTGATGCCAATCTTGATTAACAGTGCCACCCCTCCAACTTTACCTAGCTTCCTATTCTTCTTGAATGTTACACACCCCTCAATATTGAGGACACAATCCTTGTCATCCTGCAGCCATGTCTCCATAATGGCTATTAGATCATATTCATTTACTTCAACATGTGCTATCAGTTTCTTTACTTTGTTATGAATGCTCTGTGCATTCACATACAGAGCCTTTAGTTTTATCTTTTTGTTATCTTTGTAACATCTAGTGTTGACTGTTGGTCTGCTCTTAGTTTTTTTTTCCTCTGTGTCCCTTCCTGCCATTCTCTGGCCTTCATTTCCCCGGTTACTATTCTGTTTTCCTGCCTTGACTTTATCCCTTGATTTGTTACATCTGCTAAAGCTTGTTCCCCTCCCCCTTTGTTTAGATCAAGTACCTCTCTACATCCCTAGTTATACAGTTTGCTTGAACACTGGTCCCAGCTTGGCTCAGGTATAGACTGTCCGAACGGTACAGCCTCCACTTTCCCTAGTACTGGTGCCAGTGCCCCACAAACTGAACCTGACTTCTCCCACACCAGTCTTGGCGGGTGTAAGTTTCACTGTATATCTCTCAATCCCTAGTCTACAATTTACCTCTGTCAGTTTCGGATTTTGAGTGTGGCTTTAACTGCACCTGTCAGTTTGTTTTGTGTGAGAAACGTCTTATTCTGTACCTTTCAGCTTCTGTTGTGTGTGTGTTCTGGCTTGTACTTTGTCCCCATCAGTATAGGGTATGTGAGTGTGGATTTGACAGTTAATATTACATTCTTGTGGATATGAGTGGGAGTTCACACTTTATCTTTGATTGTCTGGTAGCCAATTTAAGGTTTAACCTGTGCCCTTAAATGTCTCATGTGTAGCTGTGGTTTTTAACCAGTCTCTGTCACTGTCTGATATAAGAGTAAGGGTTTCAGTCTGGTTTTTGAGTGTGGATTTTCCACCACATCTCTACATTCTCTCGGATGTGAATGTGATATTTAATCTGTACATGCCAGTTTCTGACATTTGGCTGAGGTTTACTTTGTACATTGTCATTCTCTGATATGTGACTGACAATTTTATTCTGAACTTGTCATTTTATTTTCTGTCTGTGTGAGTTTTAACCTGTATCTGTCAGTATCTGATATATGAATCTTCTTAATTATGTGTGTGTTGCTCTGTATCTGTCAGTGTCTGTTGTGGATGAGAGGCTTTCACTCTCTTAACTGTTAACTTCTTGCAATTCATTATTGATTTCACTCTGTGTTTGTCAGTCTCTGGTAGTTAAGTGCGGCATTTATACTGTATCTCCTCATTTCTGATATGTGAATGTAGATATTAATGTGTACCTGTTGGTTTCTCCTATGCGAGTCTGGGCTAAAATCTGTTTTTGCCAGTTTCTCTTATGTGAGGGTGGCATTTATTCAGTACCTGTTACTGTCTGAATTGTGAGAAGGTTTTAATCTTCTTCTGTCAGTTGCTGGTGTGTGAAGGTGGGTTTATTTTGGATCTTTCAATTTTTGGAATTTGAGTCTGTGCTTTACCCTATACCTGTTTGTTTCTGTTAAGTGAATGAGGGATTAAATCTGTACCTGCGCATTGATAGTAAATGAATGTAGTTTTTAGTCTGTATCTGTCAGTTTATGAAAAATGAAGGTGGTTTTATTTCTCTGTCTGCCAGATTCTGATATGTGACTGTTGTTTTATTCTGTACCTGTTATTTTCTGGGATATGATTGCAGTTTTTGATCTGTATCTGTCAGTTTCTATTACTTGAGTGAGTTTTACTTTGCACCAGTTGTCTTCTGGTATGTGAGTGTCGGTTTTAAGCTGGACCCGTAAAGTTAAGGTAATATAGTGTGGTTTTATTCTGTATCTTTCAAACACTAGTCTGTGACATGGGGCCTTTTTCTGAATCTGTCGATTTCTGCTCTGTAACTGTAAGTTTTAAACTGCAACTTACAGTTCCTGATAGGTGTGTGAGCACATTTTCTTTTCTTCTGCAGCTATCAACGTCTACTACATGAGTATGTGTGTTATTCTTATCTTTCAATTTCTGTCATTCAAGAATTGCTTTTCCTTTGAACATCTCAGTCTCTGCAACGTGTCCATGGGTTTTACATGGTAACTGTCTGTCTCTGTTAAGTGACTCTGGTGTGATTCTCTATCTGACAGTCTCTTGCATGTGAGTGGTTTTATTTTCTTCTCTGTAACTGTCAGTTTCCCTTCAGTGGCTGGAGGTTTTAATCTTTACTTAAACTCTTTAATAATTTGTAAATGTGAATTTCACTCTGTGTCTGTCTGTTTACGTTCTATGAATTTTGTAAACATCAGTTTCAGGTTTGTGAGGGTGAGATTCTCTGTCTCCAGGATGCGTCCCTCTTGTGAGATTGACAGAGTGCCTTTTAATCTGATAGTGGGTTCTGCTTTTGAACTTTACCTAATTTTCAGCAGTATTGAGTTGGAATTGATTGGATACAATGTCTGTCTCTTCTGATTTGTTTGATTGCTGAATTGGAAATGTGTCTCTGAACTTGGGATCAGTGAGAGTTTGACTACATCTGCTCCTTGTGACTATGGCATGAACTGAAGGCCTATGGGAGTGATACTGTACCTTGTCTGTGATGGAAGGAGCCGACTGCACTTTCCCTTGTTCCTGGGAATCATCACATTCATTCTGCTCCCTTGAACTATTCACCGACAGAAAGGAAGAAAACTATGTCTTGTAAGTCACGAGCAGTTGAGGTGGAAGCTAGAAAAGAGATTAATGTAACATTTCAATTAATAACCATTATGACTAATCACAAATGCTAACCAGAAATACAAAGAATATCACTGTCTGATTCCACTGCAGCTCTCAGCATCTGCTGACGAGGTGTCTTGGCAGTTTCACAGCAATTTTGAGACATCCAGAAACAAGCCAACATCTGCACTGCTCCAAGGTTGGAACGACCTGATCGAGCAGGGATATTTGTGCAGGTCAGGTTTCTATTTCCATCTGGCATTACAATATAAGAACCTAAGAACTAGGAGCAGGAGTCAGCCATTCAGCCTCTCGCGCCTGATCCACCATTCAATAAAATCATGTCGGATTTGACCTTGGCTTCATTTCCATTATCCTGCCTGGCCAAAAACCCATTACTCCCTTGTAGATCAAAAGTTTAACTCATCCTTGAATATATTTCATAATCCAGCCTCCACTACTCTCTGGTGCAGAGAATTCCATAGATTAATGATGCTTTGAGAGAAGAAATTCTTCCTTACCTCTGTCTAACATGGTAGACCCCTTATTCTGAAACTGTGCGACGTGGTTCTTGATTCCCTCAGGAGGGGAGATATCTTCTCAGCATCTACTCTGTCAAGACCCCTCAGAATCTTACACTTTTCAATAAGATTAGCTCTGATTATTACTAATTCCAATGTTTGTAACACAAACTGCTCAACCTTTTGCTCATAAGTCAGCCTCTTCATCTCAGGAACCAACTGAACGAATCTTGCCTGAACTGCATCCAATGCACGTATGCACGAAGGAGACCACAACTGTATCCACTATTCCAGGTAAGGTCTCACCAACACCCCGCAAATTTGTAGCAAAACTTTCCTCCATTTATATTCCATCCCCCTTGCAGGTAATGCCAAAAGTCCGGCTCTGTTTTCACTATTCACTTTTCAATAGCAACAAACAGCGTGAAACCGGAACTAAACCAGGAACAAGCATTACAGGTTTGAGAAACTATTTTTTTGTTCATTACTTCTGCCATTTCCTTATTACCAAACTTGAACTTCCAATTTACATTCTCAACACTCACTTTACTTAAACTTTTCCTTTTCAAATGCCTGCAGAAACCCTTGCTATCCGTTATTACATTTCTAGCTAGCTTACTCCCATGCTCTAATTTCTTTGCCCCTGATTAACCTTTGGTCAGAATATATAGAATGACACAGAATGACTCAATCATCTGACCTGCCATTCATCTTTGCACAATTATATGCCTTTTCATTCAGGTTGATGCCTTCCTTAACTTCTTTAATCAACCATGGATGGAGGGTCCTCCCCTTGGAATTATTCTTTACAGTAGGGATATACTTATTTAAAGTATTCTGAAATATCCACTTAAATGTCTGCCACTGCTTCTCAATTGATCCCAGTTCACTTCAGCTAGCTCAGCTTTCATGCCCACATAGTTGTCCTTATTTAAGCTTAAAATATTAGTCTTAGACCCACTCCTCTCACTTTCAAACTGGATGCAAACTTCAATCATATTGTGATCATTGCTACCAAGAGGTGCATTTACTCTGAGGTCATTAATTAATCCTGTCAAATTGCACAATGCCAAGTCGAGCAAGTTCTAGAACATGCTGCTCGAAGAAACTATCTCGAAAGCACTCTTTGAACTCCTCATACAGGCTTCTATTACCAATCTCATTCTTTCCAGTTTATAATTATTTACTTTAGACATACAGCACTGAAACAGACCCTTCAGTCCACCGAGTCTGTACCAACCATCAACCACCCATTTATACTAATCCGACATTCATCCCATATTCCTAACCCATCCCCACCTTTCCTCAATTCTCCTACCACCTACTATTACTCGGGGCAATTTATAATAGCCAATTTACCTATCAACCTGCAAGCCTTTGGCTGCGGGAGGAAACTGGAGCACCCGGCGAAAACCCACAGAATCACAGGGAGAACTTGCAAACCCCGCACAGGCTGTACTCAGAATTGGACCTGGGTTGCTGGAACTGTGAGGCTGAGGTGCTAACCACTGCACCACTGTGTTGATTAAAACACCTGTGATTCTTTCCATCTCATTATCACAAGCACCCAATAAATATTCTTGTATCCTTCATCCTAAATTGTGATTACTGTCTGGGGGCCTGTAGACTGTTCTGACTAGTGCCTCTTTCCCCGACTATTCCTCATCTCCACTCAAACCGATTCTACATCCTGATCTCCTGAACCAAGGTCATGTCTAACTATTGCACCAATACGATCCTTGATTAACAGTGCCAGCTCTCCACCTTTACCTAGCTTCCTATTCTTCTTGAATGTTACATATCCCTCAATATTGAGGACCCAATCCTTGTCATCCTGCAGCCATGTCTCCATAATGGCTATTAGATCATATTTATTTACTTCAACGTGTGCTATCAGTTCCTCTACTTTGTTATGAATTCTATGTGCATTCACATAAAGGGCCTTTGGTGTTATCTTTTTGTTATCTTTGTCACATCTAGTGTTGACTGTTGGTCTGCTCTAAGGTTATTTTTCTCTGCCCCTTCCAGCCATTCTCTGGCCTTCATTTCCCCTGTTACTATTGTGTTCTCCTGCCTTGACTCTACCCCTTGATTTGTTACATCTACAAAAGCTTGATGCCTCTACCACTTTGTTTAGATCAAGTACCTCTCTACATCCCTAGTTATATGGTTTTCTCGAACACTGGTCCCAGCTTGGTTCAGGTGTGGACTGTCCAAACGGTACAGCCTCCACTTTCCCTAGTACTGGTACCAGTGCCCGACGAAGCGATCCTCACTTCTCCCACACCAGTCTTGGCGGGTGGAGTTTCACTGTATATCTCAATCCCTGGTCTACAATTTACCTCTGTCGGTTTCAGTTTTGGAATGTGGCTTTATCTGTACCTGTCAGTTTGTTTTATGTGAGAAATGTCTTATTCTGTACCTTACAGCTTCTGGTGTATGCGTATCTGGCTTGTACTTTGTCCCCATCAGTATATGGTATGTGATTGTGGATTTGACACAATATTACATTCTTGTGTATATGAGTGGGGGTTCACACTTTATCTTTGATTGCCTAGTATGCCAATTTAAGGTTTAACCTGTGCCCTTAAAGTCTCATGTGTAGCTGAGGCCTTGAACCTGTCCCTGTCTGGTATAAGAGTAAGAGTTTCAGTGTGGATTTTACATCACATCTCTCCACGCTCTCGGATGTGAATGTGATTTTTAATCTGTACATGCCAGTTTCTGACACTGGCTGTGAGGTTTACTTTGTATATTGTCATTCTCTGAAATGTGACTGCCAATTTTATTCTGAACCTGTCAGTTTTTTCTCTGTGTGTGTGTTTTAACCTGTATCTGTCAGTATCTGGTATATGAATCTTCTTAATTATGTGTGTGTTGTTCTGTATCTATCAGTGTCTGAAGTGCAATTGTTAGGTTTACTTTGTACCTGTCAGTGTCTGTTATGGATGAGAGACTTTCACTCTCTGTCAATTTCTTGCAATTCACTATGGATTTCACACTGTGTCTGTCAGTCTCTGGTAGGTAAGTGTGGCAGTTATACTGTATCTCCTAATTCCTGATATGTGAATGTAGATTTTAATGTGTACCTGTTGGTTTCTCCTTTGCAAGTCTTTTTACAATCTGTTTCTGCCAGTTTCTCATATGTGAGGGTGGCATTTATTGTGTACCTGTTACTTTGCGAAATGTGGGAGGATTTTAATCTTTCTCTGTCAGTTGCTGGTATGTGAATGTGAGTTAATTCTCGATCTTTCAATCTTTGGAATTTGAGAACATGCTTTACCCTATATCTGTTTGCTTCTGTTAAGTGAATGAGGGATTAAATCTGTACCTGTCCATTGATAGTAAATGAATGTAGTTTTTAGTCTGTACCTGTCAGTTTATGGAAAATGAAAGTGGATTTATTTCACTATCTGACAGATTCTGATATCTGACTGTTGTTTTATTCTTTACCTGTTATTTTCTGGGATATGATTGTGGTTTTT
This sequence comes from Heterodontus francisci, assembly GCF_036365525.1. Classification (NCBI taxonomy): domain Eukaryota; kingdom Metazoa; phylum Chordata; class Chondrichthyes; order Heterodontiformes; family Heterodontidae; genus Heterodontus; species Heterodontus francisci. The sequence continues at coordinate 9,676,968 of NC_090415.1, forward strand.
GATCTGTACCTATCAGTTTCTGTTACTTGAGTGAGTTTTACTTTGCACCAGTTGTCTTCTGGTATGTGAGTGTCAGTTTTTAGCTGCACCTGGATGATAGGTTAAACCTTAAGGTATGATGTTGTGGGTTTATTCTGTCTCTTTCAAACTCTATTCTGTGACATGGGGCCTATCTCTGAATCAGTCGATTTCTGCTCTGTAACTGTACGTTTTAATATGCAGCTTACAGTTCCTGATAGGTTTATGAGCATATTTTCTTTGTCTGCAGTTATCAATGTCTATTACATGAGGATGTGTGTTATTCCTAGATTTCAATTTCTGTTATTGAAGAAGTGATTTTCCTTTGTACTTCTCAGTCTCTGCAATGTGTCCATGTCTGTTACTGGTAACTGTCTGTCTCTGTTAGGTGACTCTGGTTTTATTCTCTATCGGACAGTCTCTTGCCTGTGAGTGGTTTTATTTTCTTCTCTGTATCTGTCAGTTTCTCTTCTGTGGCTGAATGTTTTAGTCTTTACTTAAACTTTTTAATAATTTGTAAATGTGAATTTCACTTTGTGCCTGTCTGTTTATATTATATGAATGTGTTTATTTTTATTTTGTCAACATCAGTATCAGGCATGTGAGGGTGAGATTCACTGTCTACAGGATGCACCCTCTTGTGAGATTGACAGAGTGCCTTTTACTCTGATAGTGGGTTCTGCTTTTGAACTTGACCTAACTTTCAGCAGTATTGATTTGGAATTGATTGGATACAATGTCTGTCTCTTCTGATTTGTTTGATTGCTGAATTGGAAATGTGTCTCTAAACTTAGGATCAGTGAGAGTTTGACTACATCTGCTTCTTGTGACAATGCCATGAACTGAAGGCCTATGGGAGTGGTACTGTACCTTGTCTGTGATGGAAGGAGCCGACTGCACTTGCCCTTGTGCCTGGGAATCATCACATTCATTGTGCTCCCTTGAACTATTCACCGACAGAAAGGAAGAAAACTATGTCTTGTAAGTGACGATCAGTTGAGTTGGAAGCTGGAAAAGAGATTAATGTAACATTTCAATTAATAATATTTATGACTAATCACAAATGCTAACCAAAAATACAAAGAATATTACTGTCTGATTCCACTGCAGCTCTCAACATCTGCTGACGAGGTGTCTTGGCAGTTTCACAACAATTTTTGGACATCCAGAAACAAGCCAACATCTACACTGCTCCAAGGTTGGGACGACCTGATGGAGCAGGGATATTTGTGCAGGTCAGATTTCTATTTCCATCTGGCATTATAATGTAATAACCTAAGAACTAGGAGCAGGAGTCAGCCATTCAGCCTCTCCAGTCTGATCCACCATTCAATAAAATCATGTCTGATTTGATCTTGGCTTCAGCTCCATTATCCTTGCCTGGCTAAAAACCCATTACTCCCTTGTAGATAAAAAAATTAACTCATCCTTGAATATATTTCATCATCCAGCCTCCATTGCTCTCAAGGGTAGAAAATTCCATAGATTAATGACACTTTGAGAGAAGAAATTCTTCCTTACCTCCGTCTAAAATGGGAGACCCCTTATTCTGAAACTGTACGGCGTGGTTCTTGATTCCCTCAAGAGGGGAGATATCTTCTCAGCATCTACTCTGTCAAGAACACTCAGAATCTTACACTTTTCAATAAGATTCGCTCTGATTATTACAAACTCCAATGAGTGTAACACAACCTGCTCAACCTTTTCCTCTTAACGCAACCTCTTCATCACAGGAAGCAACGGAACGAACCTTGCCTGAACTGCATCCATTGCACGTATATATCCCTCATGAGCGAAGGAGACCACAACTGTATCCAATACTCCAGGTGAGGTCTCACCAACAACTGACGTTTATATTCCATCCCCCTTGCAATAAATGCCAACAGTCCGGCTCTGTTTTCACTATTCACTTATCAATAACAACAAACAGCGTGAAATAGGAGCTAAACCAGGAACAAGCATTACAGGTTTGAGGATAAAAACAGCCATGAATTTCAACAGCAGCTTCTTCACGTTTTGTCTCACTTACTCAGTGCAGACGCAGCCCAAGAAATGCCTCTGCCTTCCACTGCTCACTCCATGTTACCGGATCACTTCCTGCCTCACTCTGTCTCTTGCAAACAACTCGCAACCCTCCTGAACTTGCCCCAAAGTCAATGACGATCTCTGAGCCAGATTGCGGACAAGTTTCCCCAAACAAAGTGCTGCTGGAAGGAGACTGCTGTTTGCTGACTTACCCCGATACTGTAATATCTCCATTCCCTCTGTTAAAAACAAACGCTTTCCCCTCTTTGAATAAATGCCGTTCAATAGCCTTGCAGGCACAGGGGAGCGCATGCGCTCAGTCGGTCAACAACTCTCAGAGGTGTGGGCGGGGCTTTACCGCGCATGCGCTTCTTTCGGCAACGCTTTGAAAAACAAAAATACAAACAATTGGAACTTTATTCAGTTCAGTTTTATCACATTGTGAGCAATGGAACAGGGTCTGCGGGTAAGATAGAGAAGGTTCCCATCTGGGAGATTACCCCTTTATAAAGTTCAATTTGAGATTATTCTCTGCAGTATGTTTGCCCAGTTTCTCAAAGCAATCCTTGGAGGGAGTCGGTGTGTTTGCTGGGATCGCGCAGGATTTAATATCTGACAGTAACAGTCCTAGATTCATGTAATCACATTGAAAATGTCGGTCACTGAGTGTCAGAGCGAACGGTTCGAGCTGAAACATTGCAGAGACCTCAACAGGGCAGAAAAAAAGTTACATTTGGGACATTGTGTGACTCACTTTCGGACACGTCCTCAGATTGTGAGATTAATAATGTGGCTGCTTGTGGCACCATATAAGTGAGAGATAAGTTTGTATCGTCGGTCTCCCCGGGTGGATCTTTCGAGATAAAACGAATCTGACATTTCAGCCCACAACTCAATAATTACAGGTTAGTCAGTCTAACCTCAGTAGTGAGCAAAATATTGGAATCATTCTGAGAGACAGGATAAACTGTCACTTAGAAAGGCAACGATTAGTCAAGAATAGTCAGCGTGGATTTGTGAAGGGAAGATCTCGTCTGACCAACTTGATCGAATTTATTGAATTAATAACAAGGAAGTTGTATGAGGGCACTGCAGTTGATGTGGTCTACATGGAGTTTAACAAGGATTTTGACAAGTTCCCACATGGCAGACTGTTTCAAAAAGTAAAATCCCGGGGGATCCAGGAAAATACAGTAAGCTGGATGTAAATTAGGTTTAGTGGCAGGCAACAAAGGGTAATTATTAACGGGTGTTTTTGCGATTGGAGAGCTGTTTCCATTGGCGTTCCACTTGGCTCAGTACTGGGTCACCTGCTCATTGTGGTATATATTAATGATTTGGACGTAAATGTAGGGGACATGATCAAGAAGCTTACAGACGACACAAAAATTGGTCGTGTGATAGAAAGCGAGGAGGATTGCTGTAGGCTGCAGGAAGATATTGATGGTCTGGACATATGGGCAAAAAAATGACAAATGGAATTCAACCCGGATAAGTGTGAGGCGATGCATTTTGGGAGGTCAAACAAGGCAAAGGAATACACGATTAATGGGAATATACTGAGTTGTGTAGAGAATGTGAGGGACCTTGGAGTAAATGTCCACTGACCCAGAAGGTAGCAGGACAGGTCGACAAGGTGGTTAAGAAGGCATATGGAATCCTTCCCTTTATTAGCTGAGGTCTAGAATATAATAGCAGGAAGGTTATCCTGGAAATATATCAACCATTGGTTAGGCCACAACTTGAGGACTGTGTGCAGTTCTCATCACCTCATTATAGAAGTGATGTAATTGCATTATAGAGGGTACAGAGGAGATTTACGAGGATGTTGCCGGGAATGGAAAAAATGCAGCTATGAGGAAAGATTGGTTGGGCTGGGACTTTTCTCCTTGGAACAGAGAATGGTAGATCTGATTGAAATGTATAACATTTTGAGAGGCCTGGATAGAGTGGAGGTCAAGGGCCTATTTACCTTCGTAGAGAGGTCAGTGACTAGGGTACAAAGACTTAAAGTGTTTGGTAGAAAGATTAGAGGGGAGATAAGGGAAAGTTTTCGTCACCTAGCAATGCAAAACTGGGCATTCATGAGGGTCTGTGGGCCATTCGGATTAATGTGGACAGTACTGGTCTCCTTATTTAATGAATGGAGTAAATGCGTTGGAGGCAGTACAGAGAAGGTTTACTAGGCTAATTCCTGGAATGGACGGGTTGTCTTAAGAGGAAATATTGGACAAGCTAGGCTTGTATCCGCTGGAATTTAGAAGAGTAAGATGTGAATTGATTGAAACATATAATATCCTGAGGGGTCTTGACAGGGTGTATGTGGAAGGATGTTTCCCCTTGTGGGAGAATCTATAACTCGGGGTCACTGTTTAAAAGTCAGGGGTCGCAAATTTATGACAGAGATGAGGAGATTTTTATTTTCTTTCAGAGGGTCGTGAGCCTTTGGAATTCTCATCCTCAAAGGGCGATATAAGCAGAGTCTTTGAATATTTTTAAGGCAGAGTAAATAGTTTCTTGATGAGCAAGGGAGTGGAGGATTACCGGGGGATGCTGAAAATGTGAAGTAATCAGTTCAGACTTAAACTTATTGAATGGCATGGCAGAGCAGGCTCGAAGGACCGAGTGGCCTACTCCTGATCATAATTCGTATGTTCATACATAAGGATCGAGTTACCAACAGCAGCAGAATTGTACTCAACTGCAATCTGTAATCTCATGGCCCGGCATATCCCCCACTCTACCATTACCATCAAGGTAGGTGACCAAACGTGGTTCAATGAAGAGTACAGCAGGGCATGCCAGGAGCAGCACCCGGCATACCTCAAAATGAGGTGTCAACCTGGGGAAGCTACAACACAGGATTATTTAGGGGCCAAATTGTGTAAGCAGCATGCGATAGACAGAGCCAAGTGATCTCATAACCAACAGATCAGATCTAAGCTCTGCAGTCCTGTCACATCCAGCCATGAATGGTGGTGGACAAGTAAAAGACTAACTGAAGGAGCAGGCTCCACAATTATCCCCATCTTCAATGATGAGGGAGCCCAACACGTCAGTGCGAAAGAAAAGGTTGAAGCATTTGCAACAATCTTCGCTCGAGGTGCCGAGTTGATGATTCATCTCGGACTCCTCCTGAATGCATCAGCTATTTCGATTCACTCCGTGTGACATCAAGTAACGACTAAAGGCACTGGAGACTGCAAAGGCTCGGGGCTCCAACAATGTTCTGGCAATAGTTCTGAAGACCTATTCCCCAGAACTTGATCTGCCCCTAGCCAAGTTGTTCCAGTACAGCTACAACATTGGCATGTACCTGACAATGTGGAATATTCCCCAAGTATGTCTTTGACACCAAAAGCAGGTCATGTCCAAGCTGGACAATCAGCCTACTCTCAATCATCATAAAAGTGATGGAAGATGTCATCAACAGTGCCATCAAACGGCACTTGCTTTGTAATAACCTGCTCAGTGATGCTCAGTTTGGGCGCGCCAGTGCCACTCAGCTCCTGACCACATTACAGCCTTAGTTCAAACATGGACAAAAGAGCTGAATTCAAGAAGTGAAGAGAAAGTGACTGCCCTTGACATCAAGGCAGCATTTGACCGACTATGGCATCAAAGAACCCTTGCAAAACTGGGGTCAATGGGAATCAATGGGAAAACTCTCCGCTGGCTGGAGTCATACCTAGTGCAAAGGAAGATGGGTGTGGTTGTTCGAGGTCAATCATCTCAGCTCCAGGACTTCACTGCAGGAGTTCCTCAGGGTAGTGTCCTCGGCCCAACCATCTTCAGCTGCTTCATCAATGACCTCCCTTCAATCATAACGTCAGAAGTGGGGATGTTCACTGATGATTCTCCAATGTTCAGCATGATTCGTGACACCTCAGCTACTGAAGCAATCCGTGTAGAAATGCAGCAAGACCGGGACATTATCCAGGCTTGTGCTGATAAGTGGCAAGTAACATTCGTGCCACACAAGTGCCAGGCAACTACCATCTCCAACAAGAGAGAATCTAACCATCTCCCCTTAACATTCAATGGCAATTAGCATCACTAAATCCCCCACTATCAATATCCCAGGAGCTACCATTGACCAGAAACTGAACTGGAGTAGCCATATAAATACCGTGGTTACAAGAGCAGGTCAGAGGATAGGAATCCTGCGACAAGCAAATAACCTGCTGACTCCCCAAAGCCTCTCCACCATTTACAAGGCAGAAGTCTGGAGTGTGATGGAATACTCTCCACTTGTCTGGATGTGTGCAGCTCCAACAACACTCAAGAAGCTCGACACCAGCCAGGACGAAGCAGCCCACTTGATTGCCACCCCATGCACAAACATTCACTCCCGCCACCACCGACACACATCAGAGCAGTGTGTAACATTTACAAGATGCACTGCAGCAACGAACCAAGGCTCTTTAGACAGCACTTCCCAAACCCGCGACCTCTACCAACTAGAATCTCAAGGGCAGCTGATGCATGGGAACACCACCACCTGCAAGTTCCGCTCCAAGTCACACATCATCCTGACTTAGAATTATATTGCTGTTCATTCACTGTCACTGTGTCAAAATCCTGGAACTCCCTTCCTAACAGCACTGTGGCTGTACCTACCTCACATGGAGTGCAGCAGTTCAAGAAGCCATTTCACCACAACCTCCTCAAGGGCAGTGAGGGATGGGCAATAAATGCTGGCCGAGCCAGCAACACCCACATCATATGAATGATTTTGAAACAAAGTGTGTGGTGGTGTTCTGGAACTCACTGCCTGAAAGGGGAGTTGAGGCATAAACCTTCAACTCATACAAAAGAGGTCTGGATATGCATCTCAAGTGCCGTAATCTGCGGGTTACGGACCAAATGCTGGCAGCTGGGATTAGAATAGGTGGAATTCTTTTCGGCTGGCACAGACACGATGGGCCAAGTGGCTTCTTTCTGTGCCATAAAATTTCGATGCTTCTATGATTCTAAGTGAATACATATCTCTCTATCTCACCATCCTCCAAGCCTCTCCCCCAATCCAGATCTTTCTCTCTCTCTGCCTTTTTCTCGCTATTGATGCTGTCTCTCTCCCTCTGCCTTTGGTGCTGTATCTATGTTGGAGATACAGTTACTGAGTGTTATATGTATGCATTCTATTGGAGAACTGATAGTCTCTCTCTCTGAATATTCAGGTGAAGGTGAAATACTGTTATTCAGTGTGAAAGGGACACACAGTTGGAAATTGTAAGACTGAAACGGTCTGTCTCCCTCCCTCTCTCACCCCTCTCTCTCTTTCACTCTCCCTCTCTCTGTCGCTCTGTTGTTGTATATGAAAGAGGAATGAAGTTATTGAGCGTGTTATGGATACGCTGAAGAGACGTACGGTATTGGAACAGTGAACACGCCACCGGTGCCGCAGGTGAGACGGTCACTGTCACTTCTCCGCTCGGATGTTCGAATCTGACGGTGTATTTATCCATCTTCAGTCCTGAAACTAAGCACGGAGAGAACCAGCCTGTCACTGCCTGGAACAAAATAAAAACACTGTGTATGAATGTGGGATTATTGTGCAACTGGACGTCTCTCCTTGAGAATGGGATGTCCAGGACACCGAGAAAAAAATATGGATGGAATGTAGGGACAGACAGGGCATAATTTGTATTTTCACCGTCAGGAAACATGTTTGTGTGTGATCAATATAATAACATCAAAGCCGATATTGGTTTGAACAGATTCAAAGCTGTGATTGGCTCTTGCCGTCGAACCTAATAAACAGACAACATTCGCAGCGCCAGTCTCAGAGTGTTTAACACTTACTGAGTCTAGAAAATGCAAATACCCGCCGCGAATCCGCAGCACAGGCCGAGCGGAGGGGAAATCCTGTCCTGGAAACGCTAAATTTAACGAACAGTTCGGCCTGAGATTGTGTGGATGTGAATATTGTGGAAGAGAGTGTATTAAAGGGACGGGCGCGTTAGTCTAATGCCACTGTGTTTGTGGGTCTGGTCTCATCGCCGGATTTCCGAGTCCCTCTTGTGTAAAATGACAAGATTTTCCAGTCAAAGAAGCACTTTGCTCCCCTTCTAATCCTCAATGTGGGAATTCAGTGTTGTTTGTTTGTTTATTTCAAGATTTTAGTCGAAAAGTATGGAACATGTCAGCGATCGGCTGAGAGAGAGTCATCAGTGCAGCAATGAAACGGGTTTCAGTCGAAAATGGAGTCTTTACTTCAAGTGAAACCTTTGTGACAGCAAACATTCTGATGTCAGAGACAGGAAGGATCTAGCCTGGGACTCTGGAATACCCGAATTTCAGTGGAATTGGAGAGTTTAGGACCAGAGAGAAACACAGAGAGGCAGCAGGAGCCGGGTGCTGACAGCAGGTTGTCTCCGCCCCGTCCGCTCACTGCCTTTAACTTGCTCAGTGCCGCCACCACCAGCTTCATTTCTGACCCAGTTCTGACTGACAGAGAGACTTTGTGCAGAGTCCTGGACATGACCGATACTGCAGCCGCCGAAACGGCTCCTCCAGCCGCCGCCGCTCAAGTCAAGACTCCCAAGAAGAAGAAGGCGGCTCCCCGGAAGGGGTCAGGCGGTCCCAAGTTGGGCGAGCTGATCCTCAAGACTGTGGCGGAATGCAGTGTCCGCAGTGGGATGTCACTGCAGGCAATAAAGAAGGCTCTGCGTGTTAAAGGTGTCGATGTGGAGAAGAGCAAGTTCCCAATCAAGCAAAGTATCAAGCGGCTTGTGGCGAAAGACTTCCTGGTGCAGACGAAGGGCACGGGGGCCTCCGGCACCTTCAAAATCGCGAAACAGGAAAAGAAGGGAAATGTGGTGAAGAAGATTAAGACAGGAGCAGCCAAGAGATCTTTAGTGAAGAAAACAGCTGCCAAGAAACAGATCACAAAGAAAACAGCCAAGAAATCCCCAGGGAAGAAAATAGTCGCCAAGAAAGTGAGCAGCAAGAAGACAGCAGCCAAGAAAGTGAGCAGCAAGAAGACGGCAACACCAAAGAAGGCGGTAAAGAAAGCAACGCTTCCAAAAAAATCTCCAGCGAAGAATGCCAATAAAACCAAGAGGGCCACGGGCGGAAAGCCGCCCAAGAAAGTTCAGTCATCAAGGGGCGGGAAGAAGCCGAAAGCAGCAAAGGCTCAGAAAGCAGCCCCTGGAAAGAAGTGAAACAGCACGGGAAACTTGTAGACATCTGAACCCAAAGGCTCTTTTCAGAGCCACCCACGTCTCTCAGGAAAGAGCTGATCCCCGATCAAATGATCCCTGTCCCGCAGTCGTGTGCACATTTCACCTAGAAATGATTTGAAGTAAATCCAGGTTCCCTGGTGACTCTCAACCCAGCCCTTCCTCACTCTCTGTAACAAATCAGGGATGTCCGGGCCTCACTGTACCTGGGTATATGTTCGGTGAAGTCTCAGTTCATGCTCGTTTCAGGGTGACAGCCTGTAACACAGTAACACGGGCGAGATACCCCACGTCACATCTCAAACTCCAATACATGATTTTCTAAAATTCAGCTGGGGTTAGGTTTCAGTAAACTGCTCAATCCGTCTGGGAGGAGAGGTGTGCCGAAACAGGTTGACTTGTGATCGGAAGCACTGCACTTAGGCGGGTGTATTACGAACTTTTAATTGTAACAGATCCTTATTTAAAGCGCTAATTTCTGTTATCAGTGACTATCAATGCCGAATCTCCATGTTTTATGCTGAGCTCGAATGTCGAGAACTGTTTTTTCTTGAATTGGCGGTTCGAGGAAGTGGGAGGCGGAGCGAGAGGATCAAAGACATTTCTCTGCTCTGTCTGTCACTCAGTTTCCTCCAGACCCGCCTCTGGCTCTCTGTCTCTTTCTCAGTCAGGTCGGAGCAGGCTGTATAAAAAGGCAGCAGAAACTACTCGTTTCTCATTCAGAATCGGTTTGTCTGAAGGAGCGTCATGACAGGAAGAGGTAAAGGAGGCAAAGGACTGGGCAAAGGCGGAGCAAAGCGGCACCGCAAAGTGCTTCGTGATAACATCCAGGGCATCACCAAGCCAGCAATTCGCCGCCTGGCTCGCCGTGGCGGAGTGAAGCGCATCTCGGGTTTGATCTATGAGGAGACCCGCGGGGTGCTGAAGGTTTTCCTGGAGAATGTGATCAGAGATGCGGTCACCTACACTGAGCACGCCAAGCGCAAGACGGTCACCGCCATGGATGTGGTGTACGCTCTGAAACGCCAGGGCCGCACTCTCTATGGATTCGGCGGCTAAACAAATCGACCTTGTCTACCAAAAACAAAAGGCTCTTATAAGAGCCACCCAAAACCTCATATAGAGATAAGTGACCTTGAAACTGCAGCGGGGATGTCTTGGGATGTGAAATTGTTGTAACTCATCCAATGTTATGTGGACTTTATCAGATCAGTATTGCATTCTCTTATAGTCACTTTACGTGTCGCACATTTGTTCACTGTCTTCTTCTGTTCCATGTTTAATAACCGCTTCATGAATTGAAAGGTTGCATTTGATCATGTCTATTGCCGACCTGAACTGCCGGTAAAGATGTAGAAAAGGATTTACTCCCGTTAGAGTAAGAAATGGCCGGAGCTTTATTCCTGCCAGAGACCGAACAGGGAATGAATCCCTATTCAAACCGTGTTGGAAGACACAGAGGGGGGTCCAGGGCGGATAAAAATGACGCTAAAAGCAATGAGATTTTATAATCTGTCCCGCCAAATTAGGTTTTCTTTAATCTTTGCGTCGTTTATAATGTGAAAATGGCGGGCTTTTTGAAATTGATTCAATTTCAGTTGCAGTTCAACCGGATGTTGCCGGGACTGGAAAAAATGCAGCTATGAGGAAAGATTGAATGGGCCGTGGTTGTTCTCTGTGGCATAGAGAATGCTGAGGAGAGATCTGATTGAATTGGATAACATTTTGAGAGGCCTGGATAGAGTGTAGGTGAAGGGCCAATTTACCTTAATACAGAGGTCACTGACTAGGGGTCAAAGACTTAAAGCGTTTGGTAGAATGATTAGAGGGAAGATGAGGACAAGGTTTTTTTCCCCTCTCATCTGGAGGATGGTGGGGGTCTGGAACTCAATGCCTGAAAGGGTAGTTGAGGGAGAAACCTTCAAATCATTCAAAAGAAGTCTGGATATGCACCTCAAGTGCATATTCTACAGGATTACAGACCAAATGCTGGCAGGTGGGATTAGAATGGGTGGAGAGCTTTCCGGCTGGCACAGACACGACCAACTGCTGGTGAAGATGATGGATTTATTCCCGTTAGAGTGAGCAATGACCGGAGCTTTATTCCCGCCTGAGACCGAACAAGGAATGAACCCCAATTCAAACCGTATTGGAAGAAACGGAGGGGGAATCGAGGGCCGAAAAATGAAGCTCCAAGCAATGAGATTTTATAATTGTTCCCGCCGAATTAGGTTTTATTTAATCTTTGAGGAGTTTGCTAATTTGAAATTGGCGGGCTTTTTGAAATTGATGAAATTTCAGTTGCAGTTCAACCAATCAGGGAGCAGCAATTCCCACCGCCCTTTTCCATCGTTTCAAATTGGATGATGGACGGGGCTTCATCCAATCACAACATTAGGGCGGTCCTTCGACTGTCTAAAATCGGCAGTTCCTGAGAAGCTTCAGCATTAAACACGACATTGTGTAAGGACACCGTAGATAATGGCCAGAACCAAGCAGACAGCGCGCAAATCGACCGGAGGGAAAGCTCCCCGCAAGCAGCTGGCTACCAAAGCGGCCCGCAAGAGCGCTCCAGCCACGGGCGGAGTGAAGAAGCCTCACCGTTACAGACCCGGCACTGTGGCTCTGAGGGAGATCCGCCGCTACCAGAAATCCACCGAGCTGCTCATCCGCAAACTGCCCTTCCAGCGCCTGGTGCGGGAGATCGCACAGGACTTCAAGACAGACCTGCGCTTCCAGAGCTCTGCCGTCATGGCCCTGCAGGAGGCCAGCGAGGCTTACCTGGTGGGGCTCTTTGAGGACACCAACCTGTGCGCCATCCACGCCAAGCGAGTCACCATCATGCCCAAAGACATCCAGCTGGCACGCCGCATCCGCGGGGAACGAGCCTAAACTGACCCTGCCCTGAACTGAGTTCGGCATCAAATACCACAACGGCTCTTTTAAGAGCCACCAAATCGACAAAAGAAAGAGTTGTGATCTCTTGTTCATTCCAGCACATAAACGTCTCAGTAGGATTTGACCACTTATTTACTCAAAGCCCGGAGACACAATTTCTTTTGTCTGCATCCGGCAGCTGGTGATTTCATGACGTGTCAGTTGTAAGATCTAGAGTAGCGATACCAATGTGCACAGCGCATTTTAATAGACCGGCAATCGTTTTAGGACTGAACAAATGTTTGTGGTACATAAAGGGTAGAATGGTAAAAGTGCCTTTCTAATAGGGTCTGAGGGAATTAGAATGCATTTCATCTGATGAGCAACTAAATGCCAAAATCCAGTACACTTCATTCCAACACAAAACAATGATAACAGTGTAATATTACAGTCTTTCAGACAGTAACCAGCCCTTTCACAGATAAAGTGGGTGGCTCTGAAAAGAGCCTTTGGGTTGACAAATTCAGGTCAGGCCGCTTCACTTGCCCTTCGTGCTCGGAGCGCTGGTTTTCTTGGGCAGCAGCACGGCCTGGATATTAGGCAGCACCCCGCCCTGAGCGATGGTCACCCCTCCCAACAGCTTGTTTAGCTCCTCGTCGTTGCGGACGGCCAGCTGCAGGTGTCTGGGGATGATACGGCTCTTCTTGTTGTCCCGGGCCGCGTTGCCGGCCAGCTCGAGGATTTCAGCTGTCAGATACTCGAGCACAGCAGCCAGATAGACCGGGGCTCCGGCACCCACCCGCTCAGCATAGTTCCCCTTTCTGAGGTGGCGGTGAACACGGCCGACCGGGAACTGCAATCCAGCCCGGGAGGAGCGAGACTTGGGTTTGGCTCGAGATTTCCCACCGGTCTTCCCTCTTCCAGACATTGCCACAATCTCACAAACACTTTCACGAAGAATGCTGAGATCCGCCCACATTCCTCCTCCTTGTACCTTCTGGAGGAATGGTGTTGGGGACACTGCTGATTGGTCAGTCAGCAATCGGTGTCATTGTGCTGTATATGTAACCAATCAGAGAGCTGCTCAATTCACCAATCACAAGAATTGAGAGCGAAAAATAAGAGCGTGAATTTGTCAGCCTCCCAACGATATTTCACATTTGAAAAGCCCGCCATTATATTTGTAAAACTAGGGGCGGCTTCAATATTGAATATTACATTTATAGGTCATATTGTTTTACAGAAAAGATTGTAAAAACTTTTTATTTTTTTTATTCCACATTTTGTCCCTGATTGTTCCAGATTCGCTTTTGTAATCCGCCATGTATTCTGCTTTATTCTTTTCTTTTTATGATACTGTCTGTAACCAGCGGCTGAAAGCCTCATTCACAGTATCCTGCAACCGGACACTTTTCAGGTCAATTTTTATAATAATTCTCTTTTTCTTCTTCTTTTGGGCCTCCTTATCTCGAGAGACAATGGATACGCGCCTGGAGGTGGTCAGTGGTTTGTGAAGCAGCGCCTGGAGTGGCTATAAAGGCCAATTCTGGAGTGACAGGCTCTTCCACAGGTGCTGCAGAGAAATTTGTTTGTTGGGGCTGTTGCACAGTTGGCTCTCCCCTTGCGCCTCTGTCTTTTTTCCTGCCAACTACTAAGTCTCTTCGACTCGCCACAATTTAGCCCTGTCTTTATGGCTGCCCGCCAGCTCTGGCGAATGCTGGCAACTGACTCCCATGATGTAATTCTACATCACTGATTATAGATTGATCCCTTTTCGTGGAGGACAAAAGAGGAGTAGAGATATTCTGTGTTATGTGCCAAAAAACCTATCTGCCGACATCCCTGACCTTCTGACTCCCTCTGTTACTGTCTCTTCAATTATTTCCATTTTGTTGGAACTGGCCCGTTACTTTTTCATTCTCTACCTATCATTCCACCGCACATCTATTTAGGCCCAGGCAGACTGGGTGGTCGGGTGGTTAACGCGATTGACAACTAAGTCATTGAGCTCTGCCTGCGTCGCTTCAAATCGTTTGTCTGTGAAATGTTTCTCTTAGCTGGTTGTCACTGAAGAGCACCGACTTCAGATGTCTTTTTAAGAATGTGCTGGGTCTTTCATGCTGAACAAGAACAAAGAACAGTACAGCACAGGAACAGGCCCTCCAAGCCTGCGCCGATCTTGATGCCTGCCGAAACTAAAACCTTCTGCACTTCCGGGGTCCATATCCCTCTATTCCCATCCTATTCATGTATTTAATTAAAAGCAAAATACTGCGGATGCTGGAAATCTGAAACAAAAACAAGAAATGCTGGATTCACTCAGCAGGTCTGGCAGCATCTGTGGAAAGAGAAGCAGAGTTAACGTTTCGGGTCAGTGACCCTTCTTCGGAACTCCGAAGAAGGGTCACTGACCCGAAACGTTAACTCTGCCTCTCTTTCCATAGATGCTGCCAGACCTGCTGAGTGAATCCAGCATTTCTTGTTTTTGTTTCTATTCATGTATTTGTCAAGTTGCCTCTTAAACGTCTCTATGGTACCTGCTTCCACCACCTCCCCCGGCAACAAGTTCCAGGCACTCACCACCCTCTGTGTAAGGATCTTGCCTCGCACATCCCTTCTAAACTTTGCCCCTCTCACCTTAAACCTATGTCCCCAGGAAATTGACTCTTCCACCCTGGGGAAAAATCTTCTGATTATCCACTCTGTCCATGCCACTCATAACTTTGTAAACCTCTATCATGTCGCCCCTCTACCTCCGTCGTTCCAGTGAAAACAATCCGAGTTTATCCAACCTCTACTCATAGCTAATGTCCTCCAGACCAGGCAACATCCTGGTAAACCTCTTCTGTACCCACTCCAAAGCCTCCACGTCCTACTGGGAGTGTGGCGACCGGAATTGCACGTGTGGCCTAACTAAAGTTCTGTACAGCTGCAGCGTGACTTGCCAATATTTATACTCTATGCCCCGAATGATGAAGGCAAGCATGCTATATGTCTTCTTGACTACCTTATCCACCTGCATTGCCACTTTCAGTGACCTGTGGACCTGTACGCCCAGATCTCTCTGCCTGTCAATACTCCTAAGGATTCTGCCACTTACTGGATAATTCTCACCAGTATTAGATCTTCCAAAATGCATTACCTCACATTTGTCTGGATTAAACTCCAAATGCCACGATGGAATACGAGAAAGAACTTTATCTGCACTGAATGGTAATGACCTGGAACTCACTGACCACAAGGGTGGAAGAAGCTGAGGCAGTTAATGACGTCAAGAGGATATTGGGATGGCATCTGAAGGAAATAAACTTGCAGAGCTACAAGGATCGTGTGGGGAAATGAGTGTGGCTGGATTAATCTATGGAGAGCTGGCATGGAGTCGATGGGCCCAATGGCTTCCTTCTGTGCTGGAAATATCTGTATGTTTACTATTTGTTTGAGACTGAAACCTGATTATTTTAAAGGCTTTTTCAATATATAGTAGCCATAAAAAGAACCCACAGGTCCATTTTATGTGAGAACTGCATGGATGATGAGAATTTTATCAATTGCTCTGACATTTTTAGATAGTTTAATTCAAGTTCCAGAATTAAAGCCTGACATTCAACAGGGCAATAAAGATGGTCATTGTGATGGCCAGGAATCAAAACTAACTCAACTGCTTGGAAAGCAGCTTTGCTCACCACTATAACAAGATTGTTTCTGGAAACAGGCCCCTCACGCTTCATTTATGGAGCAACTACACACAATAGCCTTCTGATTAATCAAATGCTTTGCAAGCATTTTAATCTGAAACTTTTAGTTTATGTTCATCAAAAACAAAATACTGTGGATGCTGGAAATCTGAAATAAAAACAGAATGTAATGTAAATACTCTGATGTAAGATCACAGACCTGAAACGTTAAATCTGTTGCTCTCTCTGCAGGTGCTGCCTGCCCTGATGGGTATATCCAGCACTTTGTTTTCATTACCACGTTTATGTTACCATTGAAGGATAGAATCATTGAATGGTTGCATCACAGAAAGAGGACTTTCGGCCCATTCTGTCTGGGCCAGGTTTCTGCAAGAGTATCTCACCTAGTCCCACTCCCCGGCCTTTTCTCCATAGCTTGGTAATTTTGATTTACTCTTCATATCATTATCCAATTCTCTTTGGAAGGGCTCTATTGAATGTGTCTCCACCACACTCTGTTATTTCTCTCCAATTAAAATAGTTACAAATGAATGGTTCTCTCGTTGCACGACTCACTTTCGGCCAGAAGATGGCACCAGCCACAATCATTTGCTCCTTCCGGTATTTGTGTGCACATCTCCATTGCGATGGGCCTGTTGCTGCCTGGGGAGCTTGCCAAGTCCACCATGTCGAAAGGGACAAAGGCAGTGACCAAGCACAACAGCTCCTTGTAGATCTCCACAATGTACAGAAATAAAGCACCAAGCACAACGGCCCTTTTAAGATCCACTGACAGCCTCTCTGAAATAATCGATTTGCTGAAGTGATTTCAATACCAGCTGTTCAAATTTCAGCCAAGTTAACTTTGAGTTCTCAAACAAGCACGTTCACCAACCGCTTCAAACATTGTGTCACTTATTAATTCCCTGCCCTACAAACTAAATAACGTCCAATGATCGCCATTGTACCTGACAGTTTCTGGTACGGGAGTATTGATTTAGTCTGTATCTGTCAGTTTTTGGAGTATGATGTGGGGTTTGCACTGTACCTGTCATTCTGTGGTGTGTGAATGTTGGTTTTATTTTCTGGTATTTAAATATGTATTCTGTTCTGTACCTGTCAGTTTCTGGTATGTGTGTAGTTTTCACTTCGTGTTTGTCAGTTTCTGCTATGGGAGTATGGGATTTACTCGATATTTGTCTGCCGCTGAAATGTGAGTGTGCGTTTGAACCTTTAATTCCTTTGTGCCTTACAGTATTGATCTTTACCTATCAGTTTCTGCAGTGTGTGTGGGGTTTGCTTCATGCTTCTCTGTTTCTGGTATGTTTGTATAATTTTACTCTGCTCTCACAGGTGAGTGTTGTTTTCTTGTCTATTTTGCTGTATCATTCAGTTTCTGGTATGCAAATGTAAGTTTCACTCCATATCTCTCAATCCCTAACCTGTAATTTGTCTGTATCTGATTGTAAGTGCAGTTTTTTTTTCTGCTCCTGACTGTCACAGGTAATGCAGAGTTTATAGAAAGGGAGAAACTTAAAACAATCATCACTGGGAAAAAAATACTCAGCAAACCATTAGGATTGAAGGTAGACAAGTCCCCAGGTCATGATAGCCTTCATCCTAGGGTCTTAAAGGAAGTTGCAGCAAGATAGTGGATCCATTGGTTATAATATTTCAAAATTCCCTGGATGCAGGAAAGGTTCCAGTGGATTGGAAAAATGCCAATATAACGCCCTTCTTCAAAAAGGGAGGAAGGCAGAAAGTAGGAAACTATAGACCAGTTAGTTTCA
The DNA here is from genome assembly GCF_036365525.1 of Heterodontus francisci. Lineage (NCBI taxonomy): Eukaryota > Metazoa > Chordata > Chondrichthyes > Heterodontiformes > Heterodontidae > Heterodontus > Heterodontus francisci. The sequence continues at coordinate 9,694,536 of NC_090415.1, forward strand.
CATCCATCTGTATTGGGAAATTGTTAGAATCCATTATTAAGAATGTAATAACAGGTCATTTGGAAAGTCAAAACGCAATCCATCTGAGTCAGCATGGTTTTATGAAGGGTAAATCGTGTTTGACTAATTTGCTAGAGTTCTTCGAACATGTAACAAGCAAAGTGGATAATGGGGATCCTGTAGATGTAGTATATCTGGACTTTATGAAGGCATTGGATAAGGTGCCGCACAAAAGGAAAGATCACATGTGGTTAGGGCCAATTTATGGGCTTGGATAGAGGATTGGCTAATCAACAGAAAACAAAGGTTCAGTATAAATGGGTCTTTTTCTGGTTGGCAAGATATAACTAGTGGGGTGTCACAGGGTTCGGTCCTTGGGACCCAACTATTTACAATCTATATTAATGACTTGGATGCAGGGACAGAAGGCACTATAGCCAAATTTGCTGATGACATGAAAACAGGTTGGATAGTGAGTTGCAATATAGAAATAAGAAATTTACAAATGGATATGGATAGAACATATAGAACATAGATCATACAGCACAGAACAGGCCCTTCGGCCCACAATGTTGTGCCGATCCTTTGTCCTCTGTCAAGGACAATTTAATCTATAAGCTTAAGTGAATGGGCCAAAATGTGGCAGATGGAGTTTAACGTGGATAAGTGTGAGGTTATCCATTTTGGTCAGAAGAATAGAAAGTCAAATTATAATCAAAATGGAGAGAAACGTCAGAGTGCTTTGGAACAGAGGCATGTTGGCGTTCTCGTGTGTGAATTGCAGAAAACTGGTATGCAGATGCAGCAGGTATTAAGGAACCCAAATGGAATTTTGGCATTCATTGCGAAAGGAAAAGAGTATAGAAGTAGGGAAGTGTTGCTGCAACTGTACAAGGTATTAGTGAGACAGCACCTGGAGTATTAAGTACAGTTTTGGTCCTCTTACTTGAGGAGGGATGTAGTTGCATTGGAGGCAATTCAGAGGAGGTTCACTAGACTGATTCCAGAGATGAGGGGTTTGTCTTATCAAGAAAGATTGAGCAGTTTAGGCCTTTGCTCTTTAGTGCTTAGAAGAATGAGGGGAAATCTAACTGAGGTATATAAGATGATTCAGGGGATTGACAAAGTAGACAGAGAGGATGTTTCCTCTTGTGAGACAATCTAGAACGAGAGGTCATAGTTTCAGAATAAGGGGTAGCAGATTTAAAACAGAAATGAGGAGAAAATACTTCTCACAAAGGGTCGTGAGACTGTGGAATTCACTACCCCAGAGTGTGGTGGATGACGGGACGTTGAGTAAATTTAAGGAGCGGATGGTCAGATTTTCAATTAATATTGGGTTGAACGGTTATGGAGAACGGGCAGGAAAGTGGAGTTGAGGCCGAAATGAGATCAGCCATGATCGTATTGAATGGCGGAGCAGGTTTGAGGGGCTGAATTGCCTACTCCTGCTCTTAGTTCTTACGTTCTTTTATGTGAGAAACATCTTAATCTGTATTTTGAAACCTCAGATATATCTGCGTGTCGCTTGAACTCTGTCCTTGTCAGTTTCTGGTCTGTGAGTCTATCATTGTCGTTTCAATCATTACCCAGAGCTCAGTTTAACTGGTGAAACTTACAGGCTCCTTTTTATTTTTTTGCTCTATTTAACAAAGATCTTTGCCATTGTTTCTGACTGAGAACTCATTTATCAGTTTAAAGACTGTGCTTTGGTTAACAAAGTTCTCATTGAAAGAAAACTGAAGCTGAGCTATATGGGAGCTGCACATGGATGATGAGAGTATTTTGTCAATTTTATTCTTGAAATTGCATTAACAATTAAGGTATCAATGCAGCTGGATGGTATTAGAATTGATACCTGACCTGCAGGAAGGAACCGAGGTCAACAGCTTGGAAGGCAGCCTTGGTCAGCATTAAACCACCATCACTCAATGAGTTTGACATATGTAAACATGTACTTTATTTAGTAACATTTATTTTCTATTTTGTGATTACATCTGGTTCCAATTCATCATTTCAGGCTCCAGTACTCTGTGTGAGGTGGGATTAATGTGGTGTATGTCAGTTTCTGCTACTCCCTGTGAGTATGAATATACTTATGTACCAATCAGTCTCTCAAACTGAATATGTGTACAGATAAATTCATTTTTCATCAGTAACTGGCACTGACAGTGAGCCTGAGATTCATTCAATATCTCTGTCTCTGGTATTGTATGTGAATGTGTTGTTTATTCTGTGGCTCTCATTGTGCTTTTTATTCTCCACTGCTCTTTGTCAATGAAATTTGCCCTGTGTCCATCAGTTTCATGTACTGTAATTGAGTATGGGATGCATTATATAGCTGTCATTCTCTGATCTGCCTGACAGATTTTTGATCTACAATGGAAAAAAGGGTTATGGGGGAAGCCAAGAAATTGAAGTTAAGACCACAATCAGATCAGCCATAATTTTAATGAATGGAAAGCAGGCAGGGGGGTCAAAAGGCCTAGTCTTGCTCCTGTTTCTTATGTTATTTATTTCAGAACCTAAGAACATAAGAAATAGGAGAAAGAGCAGGCCATTCGGCCCCTCAAGCCTGCCCCGAATTTCAATAAAATCATGGCTGATCTGCCTCAGACCTCAACTCCTCTTTCATGCCAGCTCCTCATAGCCCTCAACTCCCCAACATTTCAAAAATCCATCTACCTCCTCTTTAAATACTTTCAGTAATCTCACCTCCACAACTCTCTGGGGGAGGGAATTCCAGACACTCACGACCCTCTGAGAGAAGAAATTCCTTTGCATCTCAGTTTAAAATGAGTGTCCCCTTATTCTGCAATTATGTCCCATAGTTCGAGATTCCCCAACTCGTGGAAGCATCTACCCTGTCAAGCCCCCTCAGAATCTTATACGTTTCAATAAGGTCACCCCTCATTCTTCTATACTGTCATGAATAAAGGGCTAACCTGTGTAGCTGTTCTTGATAAGTCAACCCCTTCATCTCAGGTATAAGCCGAGTGAATCTCTTTTGAACTGCTTCCAATGCTCGGATATCCTTTCTTAAATACAGGGATGAAAACTGTACACAGTACTCCATGTGCAGCCTCACCAACACCCTGTACAGTTGTAACAAGACGACCCTATTTTTAAACTCTTACCCCCTGGCAATAAAGGTCAAAATTCCATTTGTCTTTTTAATTACTTGCTGCACCTGAATACTAACTTTTGTGTTTCAAGGACAAGAACCCAGATCCCTCTGTGCTCCACTTTTTTGGAGTCTCTCATCATTTAAATAATCGTCTGCCTTTTCATTCTTCCTACCAAAGTGCACAACCTCACACTTTCCGACATTAAACTCCAACTGCCAAGGTTTTGCCCACTTACTCATCCTGTCTGTATTCTGTGCAGATTCCTTACGTCCTCATGACAACATGTCCTCCCGCCTATTATTGGATAGTCATCAAATGTAGATATATTACACTCTGCCCAGTCATTAATATAGATAGTAAATAATTGAGGGCCTAGGACTGATCCTTGTGGCACTCCACTAGTTACATCTTTCCAACCTGAAAAAGACCCATTAATCCCGACTCTGTCTTCTGTGTGTCAACCAATCCTCAATCCATGCTAATACATTACCCCCAATACCCCATGAGCTCCTGTCTTGTGCTATAATCGTTAATGTAGCTCTTTATCGAATGCCTTCTGGAAATCCAAATACACCACAGCACCCGGTACCAGTTTATCAACTCATGTTTGATAAATTTGCCAGAGTTCTTTGATGATATTACAAGCATTTCCATTTCACAAAACCATGTTGACTTGGTTTGATTGCATTAAGCTTTTCTAAATGTCCTGCTATTTCTTCCTTCATAATGGACTCCAGCATTTTCCCAATGACAGATGATAGACTGACTGATCTATTGTTTTCTGCTTTTTTGTCTCCCTCCCTTCGTGAACAGGGGCATCACATTAACAGTTTTCCAATCTGCTAGGACCCTCCTGGAATCCACTGAGATCTGGAATATTTTGACCAATGTTTCCATTACCTCTGCAGTCACTTCCTTTAAAACTCTTGGATGTCGGCCATCAGGTCCTGGCGACTTGTCTGCCTTTAGTCCCATTAGTTTGTCAGGTACTTTGTCCCTCGTTATAGAGACAGTTACAAGATCTTTCTTCCGATTAGGCCCTTGATTATCTGATATCTGTGGGAAGTTTATAGTGTCCTCCACTGTGAAGACCGATGCAAAATATTGGTTTAAATTAGCTGCCATTTCCCTGTTCCCTGTAATCAATTCTACAGTCACATCCTCCAAAGTCCCACACTCTCTTTAGCTACTCTCTTTTTCTATACCCATAGAAGCTCTCGCTGTTTGTTTTTATATTTCTTGCCAATTTACTTTCATAATCAATTTTCTCCCTTTTTATTAGCTTTTTGTCATCCGCTGCTGGTTCCTAAAAAAATTCCCAATTGTCCGGCCTCCCACAAATCTTTGCCGCTTTGTATGCCTTAGTTTTTGATTGGATACTCTCCTTGACTGAATTTGTTAATCATGGGTGGTTCATCCTTCTCCTTTTACTGGGATTAATTTTTGCTCACCATTATGAACTATCTGTTTAAATGCCTGCCACTGCTCATCCACTGACTTTCCCCTTACGCTATTTTCCCAGCACGCTTTTGACAACTCTTTCTTCATACCACTGCAATTGCCTTTTTCAAGTTAAGGACACTGGTTTGAGACACGAGTTGCTCGCCCTCAAACTGAATTTGAAATTCGACCATGTTGTGATCACTACACACCAGAGGATTCTTAACTACAATATCTCTTATTAATACTACCTTATTACACATTGCTAGATCTAAAATACCCTGTTCCTGGGTAGGTTCTGCAATGTATTACTCTAAGTATCAGTCCCTGATGCATGCTACAAATTTGTCTTCCATGTTACCTCTGCCAATCTGATTTGTCCACTCAATATGCAGATTAAAATTACCCATAACAATTCTACCACCCTTCTTACATGGCACCTTTATTTCCCGATTTATACTTTGTCCTACAGTGAGCCAACACGTAAGGGACCTATAGTCGAATCTCACCCGTGACTTCTTCCCCTTGCTATTCCTAATTTCCACACAAACTGATTCTACATCATGATCTATTGCACCTATATCACCACTCACCACTGCACTGATACCTTCCTTTGACAACAAAACTATCCAACCTGCTTCTTCTTTTTGTCTATTTTTCCAGAACGTTGAATATTGAGTTTCCAGTCTTGGTCACCCTGCAACTACATCTCTGTAACAGCTATCAAGTCACATTCATTTATTTCTATCTGTGCCAACAACTCATCTACCTTTTCCCAAATGTTGGGTGCATTCAGTTCAAGAGCCTTAAGCTTTGACTTTTTACCATCATTAGTCATTCTGGTTTCAATTTCTGCTGCACTCTTCTGCTAATATTTTCGGCACCTTCCTGTCACACTTTGATTACCATATGTCTCTTCACCAGCCTGCACCAGTGCTTTCTCATTCCTTTTTGATTTTTTAAACTTCCCTTCAATTGAAACCTTCTCCCCACTAATTACTTTAAAGTCATATCTACAACCCTAGTTATACGATTCAACAGGACACTGGTCCCAGCATGGTTCAAATGAAGCCCATCCCAATGGAACAGCTCTCTCCTTCCCCAGTACTGGTGCCACTGCTGCATGAATTGGAACCCATTACTCACACACCAAACTTTGAGCCACACGTTTACCTCTCCAATCTTATTTACCCTATGCCAATTTGTACATGGCTCAGGTAGTAATCCGGAGAGTATTACCTTTGATGTTCTGTTGTTCAAATTAACCCCGAGCTGTTCCTTGTACCTCAGCAGAACCTCTTTCAAGTCCTACTTATGGCATTGATATCTATGTGGACCACAACAACTGGATCCTTCCCATCCCACTCCAAGTTCCTCTCCAGTCCAGAAGAGATGTCCTTAATCTTGGCACCAGGTAGACAGCACAGCCTTCAGGACTCCCTGTCTTTGCTGCAGAGAACGGTATCTATTCCCTGAACTATGCTATCCCCTATTACTAAACCCCCACTTGAATGGCACTCAGAACCATGGTGCTGTGGTCAGTTTGCTAATCCTCCCTGCAGCCTGTGCCCTCGTCCACATGTGGAGCAACAACCTCATACCTCATGGATAAGGGCTAAGGATAAGGATAATGATATGACTGTGGATCACATTCTGTACCTTTCAGTCTCTGATCCTGTGTGAGAATTTAGGCTTCATTATGAATCTGACAGTCTCTGGTACTGAATGTGTGTTTGGAATTCATTCCCTTTGTGTTTGTCTCTAGGGGATTCTGTACATGTGTGAGAAATTCTGTATCTGCCAGTATCTGTACTGTGCACACATGTTGGACTCATTCAATATATGTAAGTTACTGATACTGTGTCTGTATTTGTGATTCATTCTCGATCTCTGAAGCTCTTGTTCTCTGTTTGAGTTTAGTATTCATTCTGCACCTCGGTGGCTATGCACTGTATGTGAGTGTGGGATCCTGCTATATTCAGAGAAACATAGAAAATAGGAACAGGAGAAGGCCCCCAAAGGGCTTGCTTCACCATTTAAATAGGGATCATGGCTATTTGTCCAATTCAGTGCCCTGTTCCCACATTCTCCCCATATCAGTTGATCCCTTTGGCATTAAGAAATATATCTATTTCCTTCTTGAATATATCTAATAACTTGGCCTCCACTGCCTTCTGCGGCAGACAACTCCATAGGTTCACCATCCTCTAAGTGAAGAAATTTCTCCTCATCTCAGTTCTAAATTGCATACCCCGTATCCTGAGACTGTGACCCCTGGTTCTGGACTCCCCAGCCATCGGGAACATCCTCCCTGCATTCAGCATTATTAGTCCTGTTAGAATTTTATAGGTTTCTATGAGATCCCCTCTCATTCTTCTGAACCAAAGTGAATACAGGCCTACTTGACCCAATCTCTCCTCGTACATCAATCCTGCCATCCCAGGAAACAAGGTGTGAACAAAATTCCTCAGATACAGAGACCAAAACTGCACACAATACGGTGGCACAGTGGTTAGCACCACAGCCTCACAGCTCCAGCGACGTGTGTTTGGTTCTGTGTACTGCCTATGCGGAGTTTACAAGTTCTTCCTGTGATCATGTGGGTTACCGCCGGGCGAGCTGATTTTCTCCCACAGCCAAAGACTTGCAGGTTGATAGGTAAATTGGCCATTGTAAATTACCCCTTGCATAAGTAGATGGTAGGGAAGGTGGGTAAAGGTAGGGAATATGGGATTAATGTAGGATTAGTGTAAATAGGTGATTGTTGGTCGGATGGGGTTAATGTAGGATTAGTATAAAAATGGGTGGTTGTTGGTCAGCACAGACTCGGTTGTCCAAAGGGCCAGGTTCAGTGCTGTATCACTCTATGACTCTAAGTACTCCAGATGAGTCTCACCAAGGCCTTGTATAACTGCAGTAAGACATCTGTGCTACTGTACTCAAATCCTCTTGCAACGAAGGCCAACATACCATTTTCCTTCCTAATTGCTTGCTGCACCTGAATGCTTGCTTTCAGCGACTGATGTACAAGGACACCCAGGTCTCGTTGCACCTCCCCCTTTCCCTATCTATCACTATTCAGATAATAATCTGCTTTACTGTTTTAAAACCAAAGTGGATAACTTCACTTTTATCCCATTTATATTTCATCTGCCACGCAATTGCCTACTCACCCAACTTGTCCAAATCACATTGGAGCCTTTTGCATCCTCCTCACAGCTCACAATCACCCCCACCCCCCCCAAACCCCACCCCCAGCTCTGTGTCATCTGCAAACCTGGAAATGTTACATTTACTTCCCTCATCCAAGTCTGTCAGATATATTGTGAATAGCTGGGGCTCAAGCACAGTATCCAGCAGTACCCCACTGGACCCTGCCTGCCACCCAGAAATATACCCATTTATTCCTACTCTGTTTCCTGTCTGTCAACTAATTCCCAATCCCTGCCAGTATATTACCCCCAATCCCATGTGCTTTAATTTTGCAAACTAACCTCTTATGTGGGACCTTGTCAAAAGCCTTCTGAAAATCCAAATACACCACATCCACTAGTTCTCCATTATCGAGTCTGCGAGTTACATCCTCAAAAAACTCCAGTGGATTTGTTAAGCATGACTTCTCTTTCGTAAAACTATCACATCCTTTATAATAGACTCCAGCATTTTCCCCACCGCTGATGTAAGGTTCACTCATCTGTAATTCCTTTTTTTTTCTCCCTCCTTGTTTTAAATAGTGAGGTTACATTTTCCACCCTCCAATCTGTACGAACTGCTCCAGAGTCTACAGAATTTTGGAATATCCGGTACTTCATATGTATCTCAGGCATTGTGGTGACAACTCTTGGTTTCACACGTTAATGTATCAATATGTGTTTACTTGTGTTTAATTTAAAATATGGATTAACAATGTTTTATTGCTGTAGGTTTTATTCAATTCTTGTTTGTGAGTTGTGGCTTTTTATCCAATTTGTAGCTCTGCAAAAGCAATTGTGAATGACAATCTTTCAATTTTAGAGTATGACCTGACATGTAATGTCAAATTCCATCAGTTTGTAGTAAATGAACTAATCCTGTATGTTTTTGTCTGACCCTTAGTGACATGTTTACACTGGTGTGTAATTTGTAGTTCAGTTTATATTGTGGGGTATGTTATTGGGATTCATTCTGTAGCTTTCAATCAGGTACATTTTGTCTGTTCTGTTTAAGATTTGGTATTTGAATTGTAGCCAAGGTGACACAGTGTATTTAAATCAGATAATGTGTGTGTTTTTGGACTGTGATTCATGTATCTACCAGTCAGTTGGAGAGAAATAGAAACAAATACTATCTCTATGCTCTGTTTGACTATTGGATTGATAATGTGTCTGTTTGGGATCAGTCTGGTTCTGACTACTTCTTTTGTTTGTTCCAGTGGAAATGACGACCTGACCGTGTCACTGTGCTTTGTGACTGATACTGTACCTAATATGTGTTGGAACGAGCTGGAGGTACTTTTCCATCTATTGATGAGTCATGACTTTCATTCTGGTTCCTTCGAGTGTTTGCCTGGCAGAAAAAAAAGGTAACTCTTACACTTGAAGTACAGGTGAGTGAGAAGACACAAAAGTGATCAATGTAATATTTTCAATAATAATCATTCTGAGCAATCACAAAAGGAAAGTTCACACATAAGCAGTGTCAGTGTCTGAGTCCACTGCAGTACTGCAGCACTCTGCTTCTGTTTCCCAGGTATTTGGAGCAGTTTTACAGCAATTTTGTGACATTCAGAAACAACCCATGCCCCGCAGTGCTCAATGACCCGGACGACTCAATGGAGAAGTGACATTTGCACAAGCCAGAGTTCTATTTCCATGTCCAATTGATCAATGGACAAGAAGTAATAACTGTTTAAAAAAGTGTCCCTAATCTCCTCTCCTGATCCTGCAATAGACAGTCTTTGAAAGTCTGCCATGTCTTGAATATTCAGCCATTTTTTGTCCACCATTCATAGTCAGGTACAGTTCCAAACAGGCCCTTCAGCCCATCGAGTCCATGTTGACCATCAACCACCCATTTATACCAATCTATATTTATCCCATTTTTCCCTCTCACGTCCCCACTATTCTCCTACAACATACATACACCAGGGGCATTTTTTTTTTTTACAATGGCTAATTTACCTATCAACTTGCAAGTCTTTGGCATGTGGAAGGAAACCAGAGCACCCAGCGGAAACCCATGCAGTCACAGGGAAAACTTGCAAAATCCACACAAGCAGTATGAAGAACCGGACCAATGTCACTGGAGCTGTGAGGCTGCGGTGCTAGTCACTGTGCCACTCTGCCACCCAATTCACTATCCAACAACAACAAACAGTAAGATACTCAATCCAAACCAGGAACATTCATTCCAGTTTGGAGAGAGAAAGCAGAAATGATTTTGAAAAAGGGAGTTCATCATATTCTGTCTCTCTCTCCCTGTCTAGACACTGCCCGAGAAAGACCTCTCCCTTTCACCTGGCTCACTCCATGTTCCGGGACCAGTTCCTGCTTCACAGTGCATATTACAAACAGTCCCCCAGTCCTGCTGAATTAGCAGAAGTAGACCATTCAGCCGCTCGAGCTTGCTCCGCTATTCAATTTGTTCATGGCTGATCAATTTCTGAGTTGAATTCCACACTCCCATCTATGCCTGATAATCTTTGATTCCCTTGCCTAACAAGAATCTATCTACCCCTGCCTTAAAAATATTCAATTACCCCACCTCCACCACCTTCTGAGGCAGAGAATTCCAAAGTTGCACAACCCTCGGAGAGAAAAAAATCTCATCTCTGTCCTAAAATGGCGACCCCTAATTCTAAAACAGCACCCCCGAGTTTTGAACTCATCCACAAGAGAAAACTTCCTTTCCCCATCCACTTGTCAAGACCATTCAGGATGTTATACACTTCAATCAAGTCTCCCCTCACTCTTCTAAACTCCAGTGAGGAAAAGCCCAGTCTGTCCAACCTTTCCTCATAAGACAACCCACTCATTCCAGGTATTAATCTAATAAACCTCCTGTGAAACGCCTCCAACACATTTACTTCCTTCCTTAAATATGGAGACTAAAACTGCACGCAGTATTCAAGATGTGCTCACACCAATGCCCTGTATAACTGAAGCATAACATTCTTCCATTTATTTTCAATTCCTCTCATGATAAAGGATAGTATTCCATTTTCCTTCTTGATGACTTGCTGTACCTGCATACTAACTTTTCATGACTCATGCACCAGAACACCTAGATCCCTCTGCACCTCGGAATTATGCAGTTGTTCTCCATTTAAGTAATACTTTGTTTTTTTAATCTTCCAGACAAAGTGAACAACTTCACATTTTTTCACATTACACTTCATCTGCCAGATTTCTGACCACTCACTCAACCATCTATCAAGGTCTGCAACCTCCTTATGTCCTCTCCACAACACACTTTCCTACCGATCTGTGAGTCATCTGCAAATTTAACTGCCATGCCATTGCTCCCCTCATCTAGGTCATGGATATAAATGGTAAAAAGTTGTGGGCCCAGCACAGTCCCCTGTGTTACTCCACTTATCACATCCTCCCGATCAGAATGTTTTCTGTCAGCCAGCCAATCTTCTATCCATGCTAATTAAGTTACCCACTACACCATGAACTCCTGCTTTGCACAATAACCTTTCATGTGACACCTTGACAAAGGACTTCTTGAAAACCAAATACTGTATGTCAATGGACTCCCTTTTATCCCCAGTGCATTTTCCTCCTTGAAAGAACTCTAATACTTTGGTTAACCATGATTTCCCTTTCACATAGCCATGCTGAACATTTCCAATGACCTTGTATTTTTCTATATGCCCAGCTATAGCCTCCTTAATGATCAATTCTAACACCTTCCCGACTCCGGGGTCAAGCAAACTGGCCTATCGTTACCCAATTTCTGCCTCCCCACCTTCTTGAATAGAAGGGTTATATTTATTACTTTCCAGTCTGATGGAACCTTTCTAGAATCTGGCGAATCTTGAAAAATTAACAACGAATCAACTATTTCAGCAGCCATAACTTTAAGGACCCGAGGATGAAGCCCATCAGGACCCAGAGACTTGTCAGCCAGCAGCTCCATCAGTTTACTCAGTCCCACTTCCCTGGTGATTGTAACTTCACCAAGTTCCTCTCTTCCTTCCACCTCCTGATTTACTGCTATTACTGAAATATTTTGTGTATCCTCTGGTGAAGACAGAAGCCAAATAATTGTTCATTTCAACCACCATTTCTTTATTATCTACTATTAACTCCCCATTCTCATTCTCTAAATGACCAACACTCACTTTACTTACACTTTTCCTTTTTAAATACCTATGGAAACACTTGCTATCCGTTTTTACATTTCTAGCTAGTTTGCTGTCATAATCTAATTTATTTTCCCCTGATTAACCTTTCAGTCATTCTCTGCCATTCATTATATTCTAACCAATCATCTGACCTGCCCCTCCCCTTTGCACAATTATATGCTTTTTCCTTAAGGTTGAGGCTATCCTTAACTTCTTTAGTTAACAATGGATGGTGGGTCCTCCCCTTAGAATTTTACTTGACTGTCGGAATATACTTCCTTTGAGTATTCAGAAATATCGCCTTCAATGTCTGCTACTGCTTCTCTATTGACTTGTCTCCTCGCCTAGTAACCCAGTTCAATTCAGCTCGCTCAGCTTTCATGCCCACATAGTTGTCCTTATTTAAGTTTAAAATACTAGTCTTAGACCCACTCCTCTCAATTTCAAACAGGATGCAAAATGCAGTCATATTGTGGTTGCTGCTACCTCGAGGTGCCTTTACTCTGAGGTCATTAATTAATCCTGTCAAATTACACAATACCAAATCTAATATAACCAGGTTCCAGAATGTTCTGCTCGAAGAAACTATCTCAAAAGCATTCTATGAACTCCTCGTCCAGGCTGCTATTACCAATCCCATTTTTCCAGTTTATATGTTGAATAAAATCCCCATTATTATTTCCATCCCTTTATCACAAGCACCCAAAATTTGTTCTTGTATACTTCACCCGACATTGTCATTATTGCTCGGTGGCCAGTACACAACTCCTACTCGTGACTTCTTTCCCCAACTATTCCTCATTGTCACCCAAACCGATTCTACATCCTGACCTCCTGAACCAAGGTCATCTCTAACTATTGCACCAATGCCATCCTTGATTAACATTGCAACCCCTTCACCTTTATCTAACTTCCTATTCTTCTTGAATGCTGTTTCCCCCTCAATATTCAGGACCCAACCATTGTTATCTTGCAACCATGTCTCTGTAATGGCTATTATATCATATTGATTTACTTCAATGTGCACTATCTGTTCCTCTACCTTGTTATGAATGCTATGTGCATTCACATACAGAGCCTTATATTTTTTTTATCATTGTAAACACCTTGTGTTTACTGTTGCTGTGTTCTTAGGTTTTTTTCTCTCTGTCCCTTCCACCATTCACTGGTCTTCATTTCCCATATTACTATTCTGCTCTCTTACCTTGACTCTACACCTTGATTTGTTGCACCTACCCAAGCTTGATCCCTTTACCCCTTTGTTTCATTCAAAGCCCTCTCTGCTTCCCTAGTTATGCAGTTTGCCAGAAAACTGGTCCCTCTCAATTTACCTCTCAATTGCCTAGTCTACAATTTATCTCTGTCAGTTTCTGATTTTGAGTGTGAGTAACTCTGTACCTGTTTTATGTGAGAACCGTCTTATTCTGTATCTTTCAGATTTTGATGTGTCTGTGTGTCTGGCTTGTACTTTGTCCCCATCAGTTTAGGGTATGTGAGTGTGGATTTGACTGTTAATATTACATTCTTGGGAATATGAGTGGGGGTTCACTCTTCATCTTTGAGTGTTTAGTCGGCCAATTGAAGGTTTAACCTGTGCCCTTAAATTTCTAATGTGTAGCTGTGGTTTTTATCCTGTCGCTGTCACTATCTGTTATAAGAGTAAAGGGTACATTCTGGTTTTTGATTGTGGATTTTTCACCACATCTCTACATTGTCTCGGATGTGAATGTGATTTTTAATCTGTACATGCCAGTTTCTGACATATGGCTCTGAGGTTTAATTTGTACATGTCAAAATCTGGTATGTGACTGCCAATTTTATTCTGAACCTCTCAGTTTCCTTTACCTGTGTGCGAGTTTTAGTCGGTATCTGTCAGTATCTGGTATATGAATCTTCTTCCTTATGTGTATGTTTTGTTTTGTATTTGTCAGTGTCTGAAGTGCCAATTGTCAGGTTTTCTTTGTACCTGTCACTCTCTGTTATGCATCACAGACTTTCCCTCTCTAACTGTAAATTTCTAACAATTCACTATGGATTTCACTCTGTGTCTGTCAGTCTCTGGTAGTTAAGTGTGCTTTTTATACTTCATCTCCTAATTTCTGATCTGTGAATGTAGATTTTAATCTGTACCTTTTGGCTTCTAGTGTGTGAGTCTGTGTTTCAATCTGTATCTACCAGTTTCTCATATGTGAGGGTGGCATTTATTCTGTACCAGTTACTTTCTGAAATGTGTGAAGGTTTCAATCTTTCCCTGTCAGTTTCTGGTATGTGAATGTGGGTTTATTCTGGATCTTTCAATCTTTGGAATTTGAGTACATTCTTTATCCTATACCTTTTTGCTTCTGTTAAGTGAATGAAGGATTAGATCTGTACCTGTCCATTGATAGTAAATGAATATCTGTTTTAGTCTGCACCTGGCAGTTTATGGCAAAGTAAGGTGGTTTATTTCTCTACCTGCCAGATTCTGATATGTGACTGTCGTTTTATTCTGTACCTGTTATTTTCTGTGATATGAATCTGGTTTTTGATCTGTACCTGTCAGTTGCTGTTACTTGACTGAGTTTCACTTTGCACCAGTTGGTTTCTGGTATGTGAGTGTCAGTTTTAAGTTGTACCTGTAAAGTTAAGGTATGACAGTGTGGGTTTATTCTGTATCTTTCAAACACTAGTGTGTGATATGGGTTTTTTTTTCTCTGAATCTTTCGATTTCTGGTCTGTAAGTTTGTGTTCTTATCTGCATCTTAGTTACTTATCGGTGTCTGTGCGCACATTTCCTTTTTCTGCAGCAATCAACGTCTGCTACGTGAGTATGTGTGATGCGTGAAGACCAAGGCAAAATATTGGTATAAATTATTTGCCATTTCCCTGTTCCCCATTATCAGTTCTCCAGTTGCATCCTCTGAGGTCCCCTCACTCACTTTAGCTACTCTCGTTCTTTTTATATACCCGGAGAAGCTCTCGCTGTTTGTTTATATATTTCTTGCCAATTTACTGTCAGAATCAATGTTCCCCCTCTTTATTAACTTTTTAGTCATCCGTTGCTGATTCCTAAAATATTCCCAATCTCCTGGCCCACCACTAGTTTTTGCCTCTTGGTATGCCTTCGTTTTTGATTGGATATTCTCCTTGGCAGCATTTATTAACCACAGATGCTTCATCCTTCTCTTTTTGACTGGGATAAATATTTGCTGAGCATTATGAAATATCTGTTTAAATATCTGCCACTGCTCATCCACTGACCTTCCCCTTAGTCCATTTTCCCAGCCCGCTTTAGACAACTCTTTCTTCATACCACAGCAATTGCCCTTGTTTAGGTTGAGGACACTGGTTTGAGACCAGAGTTGCTCGCCCTCAAACTGAATTTGATATTCTACCATGTTGTGATTGCTACCCCATAGAGGATCCTTCACTACAATATCTCTTGTTAATCCTACCACATTACACATTACTAGATCTAAAATAACCTGTTCCTGGGTATGTTCTGCAATGTATTGATCGAAGTAACAGTCCCTGATGTACTCTACAAATTCACCTTCCATGTTACCTCTGCCAATCTGATTTGTCCAGTCAATAGGCAGATTAAAATTATTCGTGACTATTGTAGCACCCTTCTTACACAGCTCCATTATTTCCCGATTTATACTTTGTCCGACAGTGAGACAGCTCTTCGGGGGTCTATGGATGACTCCCACCCGTGACTTCTTCCCTTTGCTATTCTTTATTTCCACACAAACTGATTCCACATCATGATCTATTGCACCTATTTCACTACTCAACACCACACTGATACCTTCCTTTATTAACAAAGCTACCCCACCTCCTTTTCCTTTTTGCCTATTTTTCCAGAGCATTGTATACCCTTGAATATTGAGTTTCCAGTCTTGGTCACCCTGCAACTACGTCTCTGTAATAGCTATCAAGTCACATTCATTTATTTCTATTTGTGCCCCCAACTGATCTATCTTGTTACAAATGCTGTGTGCAATCAGATAAAGAGGCTTTGACTTTTTATCATTATTATTCATTCTGGTTCTAATTTCTGTTGAACTCTGCTGCTTATATTAGCTGCACCTTCCTGTCATACTTTGATTACCGTTTGCCTCTTCACTACTCTGCACCTCTGTTCTCTCGTTCCTTTTTTATTTTTTAAACTTCCTTTCAATTGAACGCCACCCCCCACCCCACACTAATAAATTTAAAGTCCTATCTACAACCCTAGTTATATGATTTGCCAGGACATTGGTCCCAGCATGGTCCAAATGAAGCCTGTCCCAGTGGAACAGCTCTCTCCTTTCCCAGTACTGGTGCCAGTGCCCCATGAATTGGAACCCGTTTCTCCCACACCAATCTTTGAGCCATACGTTTACCTCGATAATCTGATTTACCCTACACCAATTTGCACATTGCTCTGGTAGCATTCTGGAGAGTATTACCTTTCTGGTTCTGCTTTTTAATTTAGCCCCGAGCTGCTCATCAGCCCTCAGCAAAAGCGGATTCCTTGTCCTACCTATGTGGACCAAGACAGCTGGATCCTTCCCCTCCCACTCCAAGTTACTCTCCAGTCAAGAAGAGATGTCGTTAATCTTGGCACCAGGTAGGCAACGCAGCCTTTGGGACTCCCTGTTATTGATGCCAGAGAATGGAATCTATTCCCCTAAATCTGCAATCCCCTATTACTAATCCCCCCACTTGAATATCGCTCTGAATCATGGTGCTGTGGACAGTTTGCTCGTCCTCCCCTGCAGCCTGTGCCCTCGTCCACACAGGGATCAAGAAGCTCATACCTATTGGATAAGGGTTAATGATATGTATATGAATGTGGGCCACATTCTGGACTTTCAGTCTCTGGTCCTGTGTGTGAATGTAGGGTTTATTCTGAATTTGAGAGTCTCTGGTACTGAATGTGTGTTTGGAATGCATTCCTTATGTTTCTGTCTATGGGGGAGTATGTAAGTGTGGGAGACATTCTGTATCTGCCAGTATCTCTACTGTGCACACAGGATAGACACATTCAATATATGTAAGTTACTGATACTGTGTCTGTATATGTAATTCATTCCTGATCTGTGAGGCTCTGGCACCCTGTTTGACTGTAGGATTCACTCTGCATCTATGTGTCTTTGTGCTGTATGTGAGTTGAAATCCTGCTGTATTCAGGGCTTAATATATATTTCAGGCATTGTGTTGTCAACGCTTTGTTTCACACATTAATGTATCAATATTTGTTTACGTGTGTTTAATTTAAAATATGGATTTGCGATATTTTATTGCTGTAGGTTTTATTCAATTCTTGTTTGTGAGTTGCAGCTTTGTATCCAATTTGTAGCTCTGCAAAAGCAATTCTGAATGATGATCTTTCAATTTTAGAACATGACCTGATATGTAATGTCAAATTCCATCTGTTTGTAGAAAATGAATTAATCCTGTGTGTTTTAGTCTGACCCTTAGTGACATGTTTGGACTGGTGTGTAACTTGTATCTCAGTTTATATTGTGGGGTACGTTATCGGGATTCATTCTGTAGCTATCAATTCGGTACATTTGTTCAGTTCCACTTAAGATTTGGTAACTGAATTGTAATCAAGGTGACACAATGTATTTAAATCTGATAATGTGTGTGTTTTTGGACTGTGATTGATATATCTACCAGTCAGTTGGAGTGAAATAGAAACAACTCCTATCTCTAATGCTCTGTTTGACTATTGAATTGATAATGTGTCTCTTTGGGATCTGTGTGGGTCTGACTACTTCTTTTGTTGGTTACAGTGGAAATGATGACCTGACCGTGTCACTGTGCTTTGTGAGTTACACTGTACCTACTGTGTATTGGAACGAGCTGGATGCACATTTCCTTCTGTCGAGGAGTCATGCCTTTCCTTCTGGTTCCTTCAAGTGTTTGCCTGCAGGAAAAGAAAGGCAACTCTTATACTTGAATAACAGCTGAGTGAGAAGACAGAAAAGTGATCAATGTAATCTTTTCAATAATAATTATTCTGAACAATCACAAAAGGAAAGTTAACAACACAAGCAGTGTCAGTGTCTGAGTCCACTGCAGTACTGCAGAACTCTGCTTCTACTTGCCAGATATTTGGAGCGGTTTTGTAACAATTTTGTGACATTCAGAAACACCTCAAGCCCCGCACTGCTCCATGAATTGGAATACCCGATCGAGTAGTGACATTTGCGTAAGCCAGATTTCTATTTCCATGTCCCATTGTTCAACGGACAACAAGTAAGCACTGTTTCAAAAAGTGTCCTTAATCTTCTCACCTGGTCCCTTCAAATCCGCCGCATCTTTATTGTTCAGCCATTTTTTTTCTGCTATTCACAATCCAATAACAATAAATAGTGAGATATTGGATCTGAACCAGGAACATTCATTACTGAAGAAGGGTCACTGACCTGAAACATGAACTCTGTTTCTCTCTCCAAAGATGTAAATAGACCTGCTGAGTATTTACAAGATTTCTTGTTTTTATTTCAGATTTCCAGCATCCGCAGTATTTTGCTTTTTATTATAACATTCATTACTGTTTGGAGAGAGAAATCAGCAATGATTTTCAATCGTGAGTTCATCATATTCTGTCTCTCTCTCCCTGTCCAGACACTGCCTGAGAAAGACCTCTCCCTTCCCCCCTCGGCTCACTCCATGTTCCAGGACCAGTTCCTGCTCCACAATACACATTACAAACTGTCCCCCACTCCCGCTGAATGTACCCGGTAATCAATGCTAATCTCTGAGCACATAGGCAGACGCGGGCCCAAATCTGTTGTACTGCTGTGAGCAGATACTGTTTGTTCACTTACCCCAGGCTTGTAATGTCTCCATTTGCAGCTGATTTAAACAATCACAGTGAATGGTGCTCAGAGGCAGTGCTGGGGGATGGGGTGCGCATGCGCTCTTCTCCGCATTATGACGTCATATTCGACAGGCCTATATTGCGCGTGAGCAGATCTCTGCAGCGAGAGCGGGAACAGGCGAGAGGAGCCGGGAGATAAAAGGAGCCGAAGCCAGAGACCAGAAGCAGCAGCGAGAGCCGCTCGGTTCTGTTCTGTGGACCTGCTTGACCAGCAAAAGGTGAAGTGTGATGTCACAGGAGAGCTGCTCAGTGATTGGTGGGTATTTCTTTCTTCCATTTGAGCAGTGGGAGTGGTGAGAGTGTGAGCCAGGGGGCAGCCGGGAAGGTAAGTTTCACTAGAAAGTACTTACCTCGTGATTGGGCGGACACGGACACGGGGACTGCTGGGTAAGTGAACTTATATATTCAGGCAGTGGTTAAACCTGAAACACTACACGTGTAGTGTCTCCCACCCATCCTCCTCCTCCTCCTCTAACCAAAAAAAAAGGACTCTTGTGTGGAGGGTTCGGTCAGGTAAGTTTTTTCCTTTATTTTTTTAAATCTCTTTTGTCAATTTAGAGCAGAGGGGATGGAAGCTCGGGCAGTTGCTTGCTCCTCTGACAGGATGTGGGAGGTACGGGTCACCACTTGTTTAATATTGGCAGGCATCAAGATCGGCGCAGGCTTGGAGGGCCGAATGGCCTGTTCCTGTGCTGTACTGTTCTTTGTTCTTTGAGGCAGTTCAGAGGAGGTTCACTGGACTGATTCCAGATATGAAAGGTTTGTCTTATGAAGAGAGATTGAGCAGTTTAGGCCTTTGCTCTCTAGTGTTTAGAAGAATGAGGGTAGATCTAATTGAGGGATATATAAGATGATTAAGGGGATTGACAAAGTAGAGAGAGAGGATGTTTCCTCATGTGAGGCAATCTAGAAGGAGAGGCCATAGTTTCAGAATAAGGGGGAGCAGATTTAAAACAGAGATGAGGAGACATTACTTCTCTCAAAGGGTCGTGAGACTCTGGAATTCACTACCCCACATTGTGCTGGATGACGGGACGTTGAGTAAAGTTAAGGAGGAGATGGTCAGATTTTCAATTAATAATGGGTTGAAGGGTTATGGAGAACGGGAAGGAAAGTGGAGTTGAGGACGAAATGAGATCAGCCATGGTTGTATTGAATGGCGGGGCAGGTTTGAGGGGCTGAATTCTTCCTCCATTTCTCACCATCTCTTGCTCTCTCACTCTCTCCCTCTCACCTATTTTCTCTCAGTCTCTCCATCTCTGTCCAATTGAGGAGATTCTCCCTTCATTTCTCACCATCTGTTGCTCTCTCACTCTCACCTATTTTCTCTCAGTCTCTTATGAAACCTGGTCAATACAGTCCTTATTAGAACATTACAGCGCAGTACAGGCCCTTCGGCCCTCCATCTCTATCAATCTCTCTCCATTTCTGTCCAATTGAGGAAATTCTTCCTCCATTTCTCACCATCTCTTGCTCTCTCACTCTCACCTATTTTCTCTCAGTCTCTCCATCTCTCTATGATTCTTTCAAGCTCAGTTCTTCCTCTCTCTCTCACCATCACTCTCTCTTTTCTATTTCCCTCTCTATTACTTTCTCTCCAACTGTCTTGCTCTGTCTGCCCATGTTGGGTCCCTTTAAGAGTTTGGGACAGTTCTGGTGGTGCAGGGTCCCTTTAAGAGTCTGGTGCTGACCCCCCTCCCCTCCCCCACCCCACCCCAGGGGGTTGGGGGTTCCAAGTCGCCCAAACCGCGGCTGCGCGGAGGCTATGTGCTGCTTTTGACCCCCTGACCTCCAGACACGTGTGGCGCGGCAGTCAATGAGACCTCAATAACGCCATGGCGGGAGGGAGGTGTCATCAGCCGCCATGTTTGCGTGACGTCACCCGCCGGCCACATATTTCCGCAAACAGCACCTGAAAGGGAAAGGAAAAAGAGAAGCGGCTTCAGCTGTCGATCTCAATGGAGGAAAGTTGAACGTCTGAGAAGAGGGAGAATATAAAAAGGCGGCGGTTAATACTCTTGCGGAGATGCGCATGTGCGGAGCCTCCTCCCAGAGTGCAGCGCGTCCCGTACCGCAGAAAGGGGCCGTTCCCAGTCGCGCGGCATTGTGGGAGCCGCAGGACGCCATTGCCCCCTCAGCTCTCTATCCCTCCTTTTCATATTGCAGGCTGAAATGGGCTTTGTTGGCATTCATTACACCATCCCGGGTGTGATCAGATACTCTGTCCCTTCGTAAACGATTTCCCGTCCCTCCAACAGCTTGTGCTTGTTATTGGCTTTTCTCCTCCTGAAATAGTTGCTGAATTTGTTGGTCTTTTTCTCCTGGCTTCAAAGCTAACCCTCTCTCCCTCTGTCTCTCTCCTATTGTCAGAGATTGCAGGAGGGAGAGAGAGAGGTAGACGGAGAAAGACACAGAAAACAACCCCAGCTTCTCCAATCTTTCCACGTAACTGAAGTCCCTCATCCTTGGAACCTTGCTCGTGAATCTTTTATGCATCCTCTCTAAAGCCCCCACATCCTTCCTAAAGTATGGTGTCCAGAATTGGACACAATACTAGATGAGGATGAAGCAGTGTTTTATAAAGCTTCATCATAACCTCCTTGCTTTTATACTCTCAGCCTCTATTTACAAAGCCTGGATCCTAAATGTCTTTTAACCACTTTCTCAACTAGCCCTGCCACCTTCAATTTGTGCACAGACATCCCCAGGTCTCTCTGTTCCTGCACCCACTTCCTTCTCTTCTTCAGTTCTCATAACACAGAGGGACAGGAGGACAGGGAGGTCTAGAAATAAGGAGGGGGAGAGAGAGCAAACAAACAGGAAACATGTATGGGAACACCACCACCTGCAAGTTTCCCTTCCGGTCTCACACCATCCTGACTTGGAACTATATCACTTCACTGTCACAAGGTCAAAATCCTGGACCTCACTTCCTAACAGCATTGTGGGTCTATCTACCCCACATGGACTGCAGCGGTTCAAGAAGGTTCAACGGCAATTCGTGATGGGCAATAAAATGCTGGCAGAGCCAGTAATGCACACATCCAACAAATGAATAAAAATAATAACAATTTGGCACCAAGTCACTAAAGGGGAGACCAATGGAGGGACAGAGAGAGAGGCAGAGACAGAGAGAGATGGAGTGACAGGGAGGGAAGGACAGATGGAGGGATAGAGAGAGAGCGTGACAGAGAGAGAAGGAGAGAGATGGAGTGACAGGGAGGGAAAGACAGATGGAGGGACAGAGTGAGAGACAGAGAGAGAAGGAGACAGATGGAGTGACGGAGGGAAGGACAGACGGAGGGATAGACAGAGAGACAGTGATAGAAGGACAGAGAGGGAGTGTCAGGGAGGGAAAGACAGATGGAGAGACAGAGAGAGAGAGGCAGAGATGGAAGGAGAGAGAGGGAGTGACAGGGAGGGAAAGACAGATGGAGAGACAGGCAGATAGGAGGAGAGAGAGGGAGAGACAGAGAGGGAGAGACTGATGGAGAGACAGAGATAGGAGAGAGAGGGAAAGACAGATGGATAGACAGAGAGAGAGAGGCAGAGATGGAAGGAGAGAGAGGGAGTGTCAGGGAGGGAAAGACAGATGGAGAGAGAGAGAGAGACAGAGATAGAAGGAGAGAGAGGGAGAGACAGAGAGGGAAAGACAGATGGAGAGACAGAGAGAGAGACAGAGATAAAAGGAGAGGTATCGAGTGACAGGGAGGGAAGGACAGATGGAGGGATAGAGGGATAGAGAGAGAGACAGAGATAGAAGGAGAGGGAGGGAGTGACAGAGAGGGAAAGACAAATGGAGGGACAGAGAGAGAGAGACAGAGACAGAGAGAGAAGGAGAGAGATGGAGTGACAGTGAGGAAAGGACAGATGGAGGGATAGAGAGAGAGAGTGACAGAGAGAGGCAGAGACAGAGATAGAAGGAGAAAGACGGAGAGACAGAGAGAGAGACAGAGATAAAAGGAGAGATATGGAGAGACAGGGGGAAAGACAGATGGAGGCACAGAGAGAGGGAGACAGAGATAGAGGGAGAAACAGAGAGGGCAAGACAGATGGAGGGACAGAGAGAGAGAGACAGAGATAGAGGGAGAAACAGAGGGGGAAAGACAGATGGAGGCACAGAGAGAGGGAGACAGAGATAGAAGGAGATAGAGGGACTGTCAGGGAGGGAAAGACAGATGGAGGGACAGAGAGAGACAGAGATAGAAGGAGAGTGAGGGAGTGTCAGGGAGGGAAAGGCAGAAGAAGGGACAGAGAGAGAGAGAGATAGAAGGAGAGAGACGGTGAGACAGGGAGGGAAAGACAGATGGAGGGACAGAGAGAGAGACAGAGAGAGAAGCAGAGATAGAAGAAGAGAGAGGGAGTGTCAGGGAGGGAAAGACAGATGGAGGGACAGAGAGAGAGAGACGGAGAGAGAGGGAGAGACAGAGAGGGCAAGACAGATGGAGGGACAGAGATAGAAGGAGAGGGAGTGTCAGGGAGGGAAAGACAGATGGAGGGGTAGTGAGAGTGCGACAGAGACAGAAAGAGAGAGAGCGTGTGACGGGGTGGGGGGGGGGGGGGGCGTGTGGGGGAGAGACTGATGGAGAGACAGAGAGAGAAAGACAGAGAGAGAAGGATAGAGTGGGAGAGACAGAGAGAAGGAGACAGATGGAGTGACAGGGAGGGAAGGACAGAGGGAGGGATAGAGGGATAGAGAGAGAGACAGAGATAGAAGGACAGAGAGCATGCGTCAGGGAGGGAAAGACAGATGGAGAGACAGAGAAAGAAGGAGAGAGGCAGAGACAGAGAGGGAAAGACAGATGGAGGGACAGAGAGAGAGACAGAGATAGAAAGAGACAGGGAGTGACAGGGAGGGAAAGACAGATGGAGGGACAGAGAGAGAGAGACAGAGAGAGTGGCAGAGACAGAGATAGAAGGAGAAAGACGGAGAGACAGAGAGGGACAGACAGAGAGAGTGGCAGAGACAGAGATCGAAGGAGAGAGAGGGAGTGTCTGGAAGGGAAAGACAGATGGAGGGAGAGAGAGACAGACAGAGAGAGAGGCAGAGACAATGATAGAAGGAGAAAGACCAATGGAGGGACAGAGAGAGAGAGACAGAGAGAGAGGCAGAGACAGACAGAGAGAGAAGGAGAGAGGTGGAGTGACAGGGAGGGAAGGACAGATGGAGGGATAGAGAGAAAGAGTGACAGAGAGAGAGGCAGAGACAGAGATAGAAGGAGAAAGACGGAGAGACAGAGAGGGACAGACAGAGAGAGAGACAGAGAGAGTGGCAGAGACAGAGATCGAAGGAGAGAGAGGGAGTGTCTGGAAGGGAAAGACAGATGGAGGGACAGAGAGAGAGACAGAGAGAGAAGGAGAGAGTGGAAGAGACAGAGAGGGAAAGACAGAAGAAGGGACAGAGAGAGAGAGACAGAGATAGAAGGAGAGAGAGGGAGTGTCAGGGAGGGAAAGACAGATGGAGGGACAGAGTGAGAAGGAGAGAGTGGAAGAGACAGAGAGGGAAAGACAGAAGAAGGGACAGAGAGAGAGAGACAGAGATAGAAGGAGAGAGAGGGAGTGTCAGGGAGGGAAAGACAGATGGAGGGACAGAGAGAAAGAGAGAGGGATTGACAGAGAGGGAAAGACAGATGGAGGGACAGAGAGAGAGACAGAGACAGAAGGACAGAGAGGGAGAGACAGCGAGGGAAAGACAGATGGAGAGACAGAGAGAGAGTGGCACAGATGGAACGAGAGAGAGTCTGACAGGGAGGGAAAGACAGATGGAGGGACAGAGAGAGAGACAGAGAGAGTGGGAGAGACAATGATAGAAGGAGAAAGACCAATGGAGGGACAGAGAGAGAGAGAGAGAGAGAGAGAGAGAAGGAGAGAGATGGAGTGATAGTCAGGGAAGGACAGATGGAGGGATAGAGAGAGAGAGTGACAGTGAGAGAGGCAGAGACAGAGATAGAAGGAGAAAGACGGAGAGACAGAGAGGGAAAGACAGATGGAGGGACAGAGAGAGTGGCAGAGACAGAGATCGAAGGAGAGAGAGGGAGTGTCAGGAAGGAAAAGACAGATGGAGGGACAGAGTGAGAGACAGAGAGAGAAGGAGAGAGTGGAGGAGACAGAGAGGGAAAGCCAGAAGAAGGGAAAGAGAGAGAGAGACAGAAAGAGAAGGACAGACGGAGAGACAGAGAGAGACAGAGAGAGAAGGAGAGAGATGGAGAGACAGGGCGGGAATGACAGATGGAGGGGTAGAGAGAGTGTGACAGAGACAGAAAGAAAGAAAGCGTGTGACAGGGGGGAGGGTGGGGGGAGACTGATGGAGAGACAGACAGAGAAAGACAGAGAGAGGAGAGAGAGGTAGAGACAGAGGGGGAAAGACAGATGGAGGCACAGAGAGAGTGAGACAGAGATAGAGGGAGAAACAGAGGGGGAAAGACAGATGGAGGCACAGAGAGAGGGAGACAGAGATAGAAGGAGATAGAGGGACTGTCAGGGAGGGAAAGACAGATAGAGGGACAGAGAGAGAGAGAGACAGAGATAGAAGGAGAGTGAGGGAGTGTCAGGGAGGGAAAGGCTGAAGAAGGGACAGAGAGAGAGAGAGAGAGAGATAGAAAGAGAGAGACGGTGAGACAGGGAGGGAAAGGCAGATGGAGGGACAGAGAGAGAGACAGAGAGAGAAGCAGAGATAGAAGAAGAGAGAGGGAGTGTCAGGGAGGGAAAGACAGATGGAGGGACAGAGAGAGAGACAGAGATAGAAGGAGAGAGAGGGAGTGTCAGGGAGGGAAAGACAGAAGAAGGGACAGAGAGAGAGAGACAGAGAGAGAAGGAGAGAGACGGTGAGACAGGGAGGGAAAGACAGATGGAGGGGTAGAGAGAGTGCGACAGAGACAGAAAGAGAGAGAGCGTGTGACGGGGTGGGGGGGCGTGTGGGGGAGAGACTGATGGAGAGACAGAGAGAGAAAGACAGAGAGAGAAGGATAGAGTGGGAGAGACAGAGAGAGAAGGAGACAGATGGAGTGACAGGGAGGGAAGGACAGAGGGAGGGATAGAGGGATAGAGGGATAGAGAGAGAGACAGAGATAGAAGGACAGAGAGCGTGTGTCAGGGAGGGAAAGACAGATGGAGAGACAGAGAAAGAAGGAGAGAGGCAGAGACAGAGAGGGAAAGACAGATGGAGGGACAGAGAGAGAGACAGAGATAGGAAGAGACAGGGAGTGACAGGGAGGGAAAGACAGATGGAGGGAGAGAGGGAGACAGAGAGTGTGTGTCAGGGAGGGAAAGACAGATGGAGAGACAGAGACAGAAGGAGAGAGGGATTGACAGGGAGGGAAAGACAGATGGAGGGACAGAGTGAGAGACAGAGAGAGAAGGAGACAGATGGAGTGACCGGGAGGGAAGGACAGATGGAGGGATAGAGGGATAGAGAGAGAGACAGAGATAGAAGGAGAGAGAGGGAGTGACAGAGAGACAGAGGGAGAGGCAGAGACAGAGAGAGAAGGAGAAAGTGGGAGAGAAACAGAGGCAAAGGAAGTTGGAGAGACAGACAGAGAGAGAAGCAGAGATGGATGGAGAGAGAGGGAGTGACAAGGATGGAAAGACAGGTGGAAAGACAGAGAGAGATTCAGAGAAAGAAGGAGAGAGGGAGAGACAGAGAGGGAGAGACAGAGAGGGAAAGACAGAGGGAAAGACAGAGGGAAAGACAGAGGGAGAGACAGAGGGAGAGACAGAGGGAGAGACAGAGGGAGAGACAGAGGGAAAGACAGAGGGAAAGACAGAGGGAAAGACAGAGGGAAAGACAGAGGGAAAGACAGAGGGAAAGACAGAGGGAGAGAGAGAGGTAGGGGAGGGAGTGACAGGGAGGGAAAGACAGATGGAATGACAGAGAGAGAGACAGAGACAGAAGGGCAGAGAGGGAGAGACAGAGAGGGAAAGACAGATGGAGGGACAGAGAGAGAGAGAGACAGAGACAGAAGGACAGAGAGGGAGAGACAGAGAGGGAAAGACAGAGTGAGAGACAGAGAGAGAGAGGCAGAGATGGAACGAGAGAGAGAGTGACAGGGAGGGAAAGACAGATGGAGAGACAGAGGGAGACAGAGATAAAAGGAGAGAGATGGAGTGACAGGGAGGGAAGGACAGATGGAGGGATAGAAGAAGAGAGAGAAAGACAGAAATAGAAGGAGAGGGAGGGAGTGACAGAGTGGGAAAGACAGATGGAAAGACAGAGAAGCAGAGACAGAGAGAGAAGCAGAGACAGAGAGAGAAGCAGAGACAGAGAGAGAAGCAGAGACAGAGAGAGAAGCAGAGAGAGAGACAGAGATAAAAGGAGAGAGATGGAGTGACAGGGAGGGAAGGACAGATGGAGGGATAGAAGGAAAGAGAGAGAGACAGAGATAGAAGGAGAGAGAGGGAGAGGAAGAGAGGGAAAGACAGATGGAAAGTCAGAGAGACAGAGAGAGAAGGAGAGAGTGGAAGAGACAGAGAGGGAAAGACAGATGGAGGGATAGAGAGAGAGAGAGACAGAGATAGAAGGAGAGAGAGAGAGAGACAGAGATAGAAGGAGAGGGAGGGAGTGACAGAGAGGGAAAGACAGATGGATGTACAGAGAGAGAGAGAGACAGAGAGAGAGACAGAGAGAGGCAGAGAGAGAGGCAGAGCAAGAAGGACAGACAGGGAGTGACAGAGAGGGAAAGACAGATGGAGAGAGAGTGAGGCAGAGGTGGAAGGAGAGAGAGGGAGAGACAGAGAGGGAAAAACAGAAGGAGGGACAAAGTGAGAGACAGAGAGAAGGAGAGAGATGGAGTGACAGGGAGGGAAGGACAGATGGATGGATGGATAGAGAGAGAGGCAGAGAGTGAGAGAAAAGGAGAGAGAGGGAGTGTCAGGGAGGACAAGACAGTTGGTCAGACAGAGAAAGAGAGATAGAAGGAGAGAGACAGAGAGGGAAAGACAAATGGAGGGACAGAGAGAGAGACAGAGAGAGTGGCAGAGCGGGATAGAAGGAGAGAGAGGGAGTGTCAGGAAGGGAAAGACGGATGGAGGGAAAGAGTGAGAGACAGAGAGAGAAGGAGAGAGATGGAGTGACAGGGAGGGAAGGACAGATGGAGGGATAGAGAGAGAGAGAGAGAGACAGAGAGAGGCAGAGTCAGAGAGAGAAGGAGAGACAGAGAGGGAAAGGCAGTTGGAGTAACAGACAGCGAGTATGTAAGTGTGGGAGACATTCTGTATCTGCCAGTATCTCTACTGTGCACACAGGATACACACATTCAATATATGTAAGTTACTGATACTGTGTCCGTATATGTAATTCATTCTTGATCTATGAGGCTCTGGCACCCTGTTTGACTGTAGGATTCACTCTGCATCTATGTGTCTTGGTGCTGTATGTGAGTTGAGATCCTGCTGTATTCAGGACTGAATGTGTATCTCAGGCACTGTGTTGGCAATGCTTTGTTTAACTCATTAATGTATCAATATGTGTTTACTTGTGTTTAATTTAAAATAAGGATTAACAATATTTTATTGCTGTAGGTTTTATTCAATTCTTGTTTGTGAGTTGCAGCTTGGTATCCAATTTGTAGCTCTGCAAAAGCAATTGTGAATGACGATCTTTCAAATTTAGAGCATGACCTGATTTGGGGCGGCACAGTGGCGCAGTGGTTAGCACCGCAGCCTCACAGCTCCAGCGACCCGGGTTCAATTCTGGGTACTGCCTGTGTGGAGTTTGCAAGTTCTCCCTGTGTCTGTGTGGGTTTCCTCCGGGTGCTCCGGTTTCCTCCCACATGCCAAAGACTTGCTGGTTGCCAGGTTAATTGGCCTTTATAAATTGCCCCTAGTTTCGGTAGGTGGTAGGGAAATATAGGGACAGGTGGGGATGTGGTAGTAATGTAGGATTAGTAAAAAATGGGTGGTTGATGGTCGGCACAGACTCGGTGGGCCGAAGGGCCTGTTTCAGTGCTATATCTCTAACTAACTAACTATGTAATGTCAAATTCCATCGGTTTGTAGAGAATGAATTAATCGTGTATGTTGTTGTCTGGCCCTTAGTGACATGTTTGAACTGGTGTGTAATTTGTAGCTCAGTTTATATTGTGGGGTACGTTATTGGGATTCATTCTGTAGCTTTCAATCAGGTACATTTTGTCTGTTCTGTTTAAGATTTGATATTTGAATTGCAGCCAAGGTGACACAGTGTATTTAAATCTGATAATGTGTATGTTTTTGAACTGTGAATCATGTATCTACCAGTCAGTTGGAGTGAAATAGAAACAACTCCTATCTCTACTGCTCTATTTGACTATTGGATTGATAATGTGTCTCTCGACCTTGGAATCAGTGTGGATCTGACTACTTCTTTTGTTTGTTACAGTGGAAATGACGACCTGACCATGTCAGTGTGCGTTGTGACTGATACTGTACCTAATGTGTATTGGAACGAGCTGGATGCACGTTTTCTTCTGTCGAGGAATCACAACTTTCCTTCTGGTTCCTTCAAGTGTTTGCCTGCAGGAAAAGAAAGGCAACTCTTATACTTGAATAACAGCTGAGTGAGAAGACAGAAAAGTGATCAAAGTAATCTTTTCAACAATAATCATTCTGAACAATCACAAAAGGAAAGTCAATGACACAAGTAGTGTCAGTGTCTGAGTCCACTGCAGTACTGCAGAACTCTGCTTCTGCTTACCAGGTATTTGGAGCGGTTTTGTAACAATTTTGTGACATTCAGAAACAACCCAAGCCCCGCACTGCTCCATGAATTGGAATACCCGATCGAGTAGTGACATTTGCGTAAGCCAGATTTCTATTTCCATGTCCCATTGTTCAACGGACAACAAGTAAGCACTGTTTAAAAAAGTGTCTTTAATCTTCTCGCCTGGTCCCTTCAAATCTGCCGCATCTTTATTGTTCAGCCATTTTTTTCTGCTATTCACTATCCAATAACAATAAATAGTGAGATACTGGATCTGAACCAGGAACATTCATTACTGAAGAAGGGTCACTGACCTGAAACGTTAACTCTGCTTCTCTCTCCACAGATACAGCCAGACCTGCTGAGTATTTACAACATTTCTTGTTTTTATTTCAGATTTCCAGCATCCGCAGTATTTTGCTTTTTATTATAACATTCATTACTGTTTGGAGAGAGAAGTCAGCAATGATTTTCAATTGTGAGTACATCATATTCTGTCTCTCTCTCCCTGTCCAGACACTGCCTGAGAAAGACCTCTCCCTTCCCCCCCAGCTCACTCCATGTTCCAGGACCAGTTCCTGCTCCACAATGTACATTACAAACTGTCCCCCACTCCCGCTGAATGTACCCGGTAATCAATGCTAATCTATGAGCACATCGGCAGACACGGGCCCAAATCTGTTGTACTGCTGTGAGCAGATACTGTTTGTTCACTTACCCCAGGCTTGTAATGTCTCCATTTGCAGCAGATTTAAACAATCGTCCGCTCACTCACTGAATGGCGCTCAGAGGCAGTGCTGGGGGAAGGGGTGCGCATGCGCTCATCTCATTTGGCCCCTATCGCGCGTGCGCAGATCTCTGCAGCAATTCAACATTCAAAATTCAATGGGAACTTTCCCCATTTCACATTCATCAATGTCCGATTTGAAAAGCCGAACATGGGGTTAGGGTGGAGGGAGGGAGGGAGGGGAGGTGTGGGGCAACATGTAACATATAAAACTGGCAGCTAGTCCAATGTAGATGTTCAAATTGTGATCTGTCTCTGCAGGGTGTTTGTTGTTATTGAGCCTCTCCTCTCAAAACAATCCGACAGAAACATGGGAAGACTGAGGGATCCGGTGTGTTTGCTGGGACTTTGCAGAGTTAATTTCAGCCAGTAAAATGTTGTTTTACCCGGGTAAAACCCGAGGTCAATGAGAGTAATGTCGGAGGGCGCTCTTCCTCATTTTATTCTAAACAAGAGACACAGGCACGGAAGTACCGCGATTACACCGGACACACAATTACAGTGACAATAGAGTTCCAGCTCCCGGTTGTTAAATGTCCTCATGTTGACAGTCTTTGCTATGATTCTCAGGGGTTAGTTCCCGATGCCTAGGTCTGTATCCCTTAAACACTCTGAACCAGGAGATTCCTGTTGAAATATTGATGGACAGGAATTTTTCCAATCTTTGGCCGAGTCGATCATAACCTGCTGTTCAATCATAGTCTTAGTCAAAGAATTAATGAGACATTCTGTTCACTACTCAGGCCTTGAACTCGGTTTGAGCAGACCAAATACTGAAAGGTTCAGCACTTTTGCAGATAGAGCAGGTAAAGCTGGATAGAGGGACTCAGGGTGAATCCTACACACACAGGATAGAAGCAGTGACAGGTACTCAGGGAGGGGAACTGGTGTCGTTTCTGTTGCCTATGTGTGTTCAGACCATCAGTATTAGTCTATCACTTAGTCTGAACAGGTGTCTCCAAGAACCTGCAAATGCAGAATCCGGAAGCAGCTGTTTTGCTCAGAAATTGGTCGTAGCAGGAGAACCCCTGGCTGAGTGTGGAAACATTTTAGATATGTCCTCAAATCATCTCTCATTTGGGAAGATAGTTTCCAGTTCAGGGAAATTTGTCGGTAACATGTGAAGTCGAGGCTCGAAGGCAGCATCCATACCTCCAAACGGGTCATTTACCTGAACCCTTCTAACACCACCTAACCCTCATGTGGCAGAGTCTGCAGATCATGCATTGGATTTATCAGCTATTTCAGAACCCATCAAACTGGAGTGTAAAAAGTCATCCATAATCGCAGGGGACTGTCTGAGATGGAGGAGAATAAATAGGTCAATATGACCATCATCAATAATAATAAAGTGCAGAGGGAGGAGAGCGAGAGGAGGGAGATAGAATAGAGAGGGGAAGTGGTGACAGAAAATGTCCTGTGATTATTGGCCAAAATAGACCTACAAGGTACAAACTCAAGTTCTGTGATCAAGTCTGAGAGTTTATTAAGCTTAACTAAGATAAATAAAGTGAATGTTTAACAACAGCAATAGGTTTGCAGCATCACTCAGCACCGGTTCTTGTTTCTGTGCTGACTGGGGCACAAGCTTTTCTCTTTCTGCTGCCCTTGCTGTGTTCTGTTGACCCTAGTCTATCTTCTCCTTCTCAGTGCGCCAATGATGTTCCGTGGACCCCTCTCTAAGTGCCGACAATATCCCCTAACACCCTTTCTTTGATCCCTCCTGGGGTGCAAGGATGTTACCATATTAGAACATAGAACAGTACAGGTCCTTTGGCCCACGATGTTGTGCCGAACCTTTAATCTACTCAAAGATCAAACTCATTACCTACCCTTCATTCTACTATCATCCATGTACCTATCCAAGAATCACTTAAATGTTCCTAATGTATCTGCTTCTACCACCACCGATGGCAGCGCATTCCACGCACCCACCACTTTCTGTGTAAAGAACCTACCTCTGACATCTCCCCGAAACCTTCCTCCAATCACCTTAAAATTATGCCCCCTGGTGATAGCCCTTTCCACCCTGGGAAAAAGTCTCCTGCTATCCACTCTATCTATACCTCTCATCATCTTCTACCCCTCTAGCAAGTCACCTCTCATCCTTCTTTGCTCCAATGAGAAAAGCCCTAGCTCCCTCAACCTTTCTTCATAAGACATGCCCTCCAGTCCAGGCAGCATCCTGGTAAATCTCCTCTACACCCTCTCTAAAGCTTCCACATCCTTCCTATAATGAGGCTACCAGAACTGAACACAATATTCCAAGTGTGGTCTAACCAGGGCTTTATAGAGCTGCAGCATAGCCTCACAGCCCTTAAACTCAATCCCCCTGTTAGTGAAAGCCAACACACCATACGCCTTCTTAACAACCCTATCAACTTGGGTGGCAACTTTGAGCGATCTATGGACATGGACCCCAAGATCCCTCTGTTCCTCCACACTACCAAGAATCCTGTCTTTAAGCCTGTATTCTGCATTCAAATTCGACCTTCCAAAATGAATCACTTCACACGTTTCCAGGTTGAACTCCATCTGCCACTTCTCAGAACAGCTCTGCATCCTGTCAATGTCCCGTTGCAACCTACAACAGCCTTCCACACTATCCACAACTCCAGCAATCTTCGTGTCATCGGCAAACTTGCTAACCCAGCCTTCCACTTCCTCATCCAAGTCATTTATAAAAATCACAAAGAGCAGAGGTCCCAGAACAGATCCTTGTGGAACACCACTGGTCACCGAGCTCCAGGCTGAATACTTTCCATCTACTACCACCCTCTGACTTCTATGGGCCAGCCAATTTTGTATCCAGACAGCCAACTTTCCCTGAATCCCATGCCTCCTTACTTTCTGAATGAGCCTACCATGGGGAACCTTATCAAATACTTGCTAAAATCCATATACACCACACCCACTGCTCTTCCTTCATCAATGTGTTTTCTTTAGCTTTGAATTGTTCGAAGTATATTAATTGGACCAGGTTGACATCATTGTTTGATCCCAGTAAGTTAATGGTTCAATCTACACACATTACAGATGCTTTCTCTTTCTATTTCAGCAAGGATACTAAAGGCCACATTCTTGCTGATGGAAGCCATTTTTTTGCAATTCTGCAGTTTCTCATTGATCTCATCTCACCTCCTGTAAGGATGCTGTGGTCTTCAACCTGTCTCTCCCATTGTTCTTCCATAGAGGTTTTAATGGACTATAGCCTTGTAATGTCATTTCATAATGAAGCAAGCATTAGCTCAAACAGACTGTAATATATTGATGTACATAGCATACAATTAGTCCTATTATTGTAGCTGTCCTTATTATTCACAAAGGCAAAATATGTCATGATCCATCACCCCCACATTGTGGGACCCCTCCTGCTGCACGACTTTTCCTTTATGTCGTGACTCAGTGCATCATCCACACAGACACATCTCTCAACAAGACATTTTGACATATTTCTGTGAAGATGACCCTCATGCTTTGCCATCCAGCCTTGACATAGCAGTTCTTGCATAAATGTAAGCCATGGAAATGCTCTAACCTTTACACAGAGTATAGCAGTGTTCAGGTGATACAGAAAATCCAGTGAATTGGGCAGAGACAATCAGTTGATCAATCAAAGTCTCTTAGTTTTATGCTCCTACCTATACTACTTACTCCACAACTATTCTTTTGCACCTGAAAAGCTTGGATAGATGACTCTGGATTGTGTTCTGTAAGTAAGGGTTTGTTCCCCTTAGAGAAATGGAGATTGAGAGGAGGTTTGACAGAGGTGTACATAAGCTAGACGAGGATAACCTGTTGCCGTTAGCTGATGGTACAAGGACTAGGAGACACAGACTGATGGTTTATGGCAAGAGATGGAAGGGAGTGTGAGGAGGAACTTTTTCTGTTTTACCTGCTGGAACTCGCTGTCCACAAGTGTGGTGGAAGGAGAGACAATCAATGATTTCAATAAGAAACTGGATAAGCACTTGAAGGAAACAAACTTGCTGCAGGGCGAAGCTGATCAAGCAAGGAAGTGAATCTGATTGGATGTTGAGAATATTTTGTAAGCTTTCTTTCTGAATTTGCATTGACATTTTTAAGCTGCAAAATTCCACAGCACCCTTGACCATCAACTTTAAGGGAGAAGAACATGGATGTTGAGAATATTTGTCGACTTCAATTCAGTCATGGCTTTTCATTTGTCACATTCTATGGCAAGGTTGCAGAAATATATTTGACCGCGAGTGGGCATTGCGATGACCGGGAATCTAATCTGGGTCAATTGTTTGGAAGGCAGATATACTCAGCACTATGCCAGCATCGCTGGCACACATGTAGCTCGTCATTTATACAGTATACAGACCAGAGCTCATTGGAACTCAAATGTCATTTCAACCATTTCAATCTGCACCTTAGCACCACGTTCATGTTCCCATTGGAGGATAGAATCATGGAATGGTTACATCATCTCCTGGAAACCGACAAAATTCTAACAGGACTGGACAGACTAGATGTAGGAAGGATGTTCCTGATGGCGGGGGACCAGGGGTGACAGTCTAAAGATAAGGGGTAAGACATGTAGGACTGAGATGAGGAGGGATTTCTTCACCCAGGGAGTGGTGAACCTGTGGAATTCTCCACCACAGAAAAGAGTTGAGGCCAAATTATTAAATAAATTCATAAAAGAGTTTGTACTACTGGATTCGGGCATTTAGATGCTTATTAGATGGAATGCGTTTTAATTTCCTCTTATATTTGTAAGGCTTTTTTTTTTAACAGTACTACCTTTTAGGGCCACACAGTGATGAACACCACAAACTCACAGCCCCAGCGACCCGGGTTCAGTTCTGGGTACTGCCTGTGCGCAGTTTGCAAGTTCTCCCTGTGAATGCTTGGGTTTCCGCCAGGTGCTCCGGTTTGCTCCCACAGCCAAACACTTGCAGGTTGATAGGCAAATTGGCAATCGTAAATTGCCCCTAGTACAGGTAGGAGAATTGAGGGAAGATAGGAATGTGGTAGGGAATGTGGGATTATTGTAGGAATAGTATGAATGGGTGGTTGATGATCGGCACAGACTCGGTGGGCCGAAGGACCTGTTTCAGTGTTGTATCTCTCTATGACTCTTTCTTTGGCCTCCTTATCTCAACAGACAATGGGTAAGTGCCTGGAGGTGGTCAGTGGTGTGTGGAGCAGCGCCTGGAGTGGCTATAAAGGCCAATTCTAGAGTGACAGGCTCTTCCACAGGTGCTGCAGAAAAATTTGTTTGTCATGGCTATTACACAGTTGGCTGTCTCCTTGCGCCTCTGTCTTTTTTCCTGCCAACTGCTGAGTCTCTTCGACTCGTCACACTTTAGCCCCGCCTTTATGGCTGCCCGCCAGCTCTGGCGGACGCTGGCAATTGACTCCCACGACTTGTGATCAATGTCACAGGACTTCATGTCGCGTTTGCAGATGTCTTTAAAGCGGAGACATGGATGGCCAATGGGTCTCATACCAGTGGCGAGCTCGCTGTACAATGTGTCTTTGGGGATCCTGCCATCTTCCATGCGGCTCACATGGCCAAGCCATCTCAAGCGCCGCTGACACAGTAGTGTGTATAAGCTGGGGATGTTGGCCGCCTCGAAGACTTCTGTGTTGGAGATACGGTTCTGCCACCTGATGCCAAGTATTCTCCGGAGGCACGAAGATGGAATGAATTGAGACGTCGTTCTTGGCTTACATACGTTGTCCAGGCCTCGCTGCCATCGAGCAAGGTACTGAGGACACAGGCCTGATACACTCGGACTTTTGTGTTCCGTGTCAGTGCACCATTTTCCCACACTCTCTTGGCCAGTCTGGACATAGCAGTGGAGGCCTTTCCCATGCGCTTGTTGATTTCTGCATCTAGAGACAGGTCACTGGTGATAGTTGAGCCTAGGTAGGTGAACTCTTGAACCACTTCCAGAGCGTGGTCGCCAATATTGATGGATGGAGCATTTCTGACGTCTTGCCCCATGATGTTCGTTTTCTTGAGGCTGATGGTGAGGCCAAATTCATTGCAGGCAGACGCAAACCTGTCGATGAGACTCTGCAAGCACTCTTCAGTGTGAGATGTTAAAGCAGCATCGTCAGCAAAGAGGAGTTCTCTGATGAAGACTTTCCGTACTTTGGACTTCGTTCTTAGACAGGCAAGGTTGAACAACCTGCCCCCTGATCTTGTGTGGAGGAAAATTCCTTCTTCAGAGGACTTGAACGCATGTGAAAGCAGCAGGGAGAAGAAAATCCCAAAAAGTGTGGGTGCGAGAACACAGCCCTGTTTCACACCACTCAGGATAGGAAAGGGGTCTCTGACTCTCTGTACTGCTAAAGCGTGTCTTTAGCTCCAAAATGATCGCCGCTTATGTCTTAAGGGATCAAGGGATACGCGGACAAAGCGCGAACAGGGGACTGAGTTTGGATGATCAGCCATGATCGTATTGACTGGCGGTACAGGCTCGAAGCACCGAATGGCTTACTCCTGCTCCTATCTTTCTATGTTTCTGTTAAGTTGGTCATTCGGCCCGTCGTGTCGCGGCCGGCTCTCTGCAAGACCAGTTCACCTCCTCCCACCGACCCGCCTTTTCTCCATTGCTCTGCAGTTTTGGTTTATTCTCGATATAATTATCCAATTCTGTTTTCAGGGTCTCGATTGAATCTGCCCCCAACACACTCGATGTTATTCCTCTCCAATTTCAGATATTTCTGAAGGAATGGGAATATTCTTGCATGACTCACTTTTAGCCAGTAGATGGCATCAGTCTACAATCATTTGGATCTTGTGATTTGTGTGCACACATATCGACCGCAATGGGTCTGCTGCTGTCCGGGGAGTTCTCCAAGCACGCCGCCTTGGCAGGGACAAAAACACTGACGAATTATCCCAGTTCCTTGTAAATCTCCACAATGTACAGAAATAAAACACGAAACGCAACATCTCTTTAAAAATCCGCCTTCAGCTTCTTTGAAACAACTGCCCTGATAAAAAATACTGACCCTGCCCGGAACTGAGTTTGGCATCAGAGAACACAACGGCTCTTCAAAGAGACATCAAATTGGCAAAAGATAGAGCTGTTATCGCTTGTTGATTCCAGCACATAAACGTCTCAGAAGGATTTGACCACCCTCTTTACTGTCCACTGATAACTCTCGAAGCAGAGTGACCCAGATTCCTTTGTCTCCATATTGCAGCTGGGAATTTCAGGACCTTACAGTTCTCAGTGTGAGAGCAGTGACACCATTGGAGACAAGTTATTTTATCAGAGGAACTCATTTTAGAACTCAAGATACGCCTTAGTGGTATATAAACGGTAGAATTGTAAAAAAAAGCCTTACAAATATGGCAAGAGAAAATTAAAATGCATTCCATCTGATGAGCAGATAAATGCTTGACTCCAGTACAATTCATACCAACACAAAATAACGCGAACAGTATAACATTACCGTCTCTCAGACAGTAACCAGCCCTTTCACAGATAAAGTGGGTGGCTCTGAAAAGAGCCTTTGGGTTGTCAAATTCAGGTCTGGCAGCTTCACTTGCCCTTCGTGCTCGGGGCGCTGGTTTTCTTGGGCAGCAGCACGGCCTGGATATTAGGCAGCACCCCGCCTTGTGCGATGGTCACCCCACCCAGCAGCCTGTTGAGCTCTTCGTCGTTGCGGACGGCCAGCTGCAGGTGTCTGGGGATGATTCGGGTCTTCTTGTTGTCCCGGGCCGCGTTGCCGGCCAGCTCGAGGATTTCAGCTGTCAGATACTCGAGCACAGCAGCCAGATAGACCGGGGCTCCGGCACCCACCCGCTCAGCATAGTTGCCCTTTTTAAGGAACCTGTGAACACGGCCCACCGGGAACTGCAGTCCAGCTCGGGAGGAGCGGGACTTGGCCTTGGACCGAGCTTTACCACTGGTCTTCCCTCTTCCAGACATTGCCACAATCTCACAAGCACTTTCACGAAGAATGTTGAGATCCGCCCACATTCCTCCTCCTTGTAACTTCTGGAGGAATGGAGTGGTGGGCACTGCTGATTGGTCACTCTGCTCTGTGCTCTTCATGTAACCAATCGGAGAGCTGCTGAATTCACCAATCAGGAGACGCCAAGGAGATAAGGGCGGAAAATAACGGCGCCAAATTGTCAGACTGCAACTGATTTTTCAAATTTGAAAAGCCCGCCAATATATTGGGGCGGCTTCAATATAGAATATCACATTTATAGTTCTTTTTTTACGGTTAAATAAATAAAACCTTTTTCATATTGTGTTATTCTACATTTGGTAACAAGTTCCAGATTGGCTTTTACATTCTGACATCTATTCGGGTTTACTCTCTGTCCTTTTTGAAACCAGCGAGCAGAAAGTCTCTTTCACAACATTCTCCAACCGGGCACATTTCATGTCAATTTTCATAATAATACCGCATCACTGATGAACGATTGTTTGTTATTCGTGGGAGACAACAGCGGAGTGTAGATTTTCAGTGTCAGGTGTCAGCGTGTGAGACGGAGGGTTCCGACACCACCGGGGGTTCTAGATAATGTAATTATTAATTTTTGAGGTCAAACTTGAACTAGGGAAAAAAGTGACTGCGAACTGATGTATGTGCGTTAAATCAGCTTTTATTGTCGAAATACAAAAAAGGGGCCGAATATGAACACGTCCGAGAACAAACCTCACAAATGGTCAGTGGCCAGTAATTTATGTACGGGACATTATTAGTTAGAGACAGAAAGATCGCACGGGCAGTGAAACTGCATTAAGCAGAATCTATGGGAGTAAAACAGAGATCACAAAGGCAAGGACACTTGATATATAAATCAATATAAGTCGATACTATACAGACAATGTTGTAGCTTTTTCAGAGAAGTTGTGGGTGGCTCTTAAAAGAGCCTTTTTGTGTTTTGGGTGTGTTTCAGTACATTGCGGATATTTACTTGGAGCTGGTGTACTTGGTGACCGCCTTTGTACCTTCCGACACGGCGTGTTTGGCCAGCTCCCCGGGTAGCAGCAGGCGCACGGCGGTCTGGATCTCCCGGGAGCTGATGGTGCTGCGTTTGTTGTAATGGGCCAGGCGGGAAGCCTCACCCGCGATTCGCTCGAAAATATCATTCACAAACGAATTCATGATGCTCATGGCCTTGGAGGAGATGCCGGTGTCAGGGTGAACCTGCTTCATCACTTTGTACACGTAGATGGAGTAACTTTCTTTCCTGGATTTTCTCCGTTTCTTGCTGCCCTTGGTTGGCGCCTTCTTCAGAACTTTCTTGGCGCCCTTCTTGGAAGGTGCTGCAGTTTTCTTCTCGTCAACCATGATCACGATCAACTTCAGACACAGAATAACCGAAATTTCGCTCCAAGCTCGCATTTTATAGACATCCCCTGAACCCTATGCTAATGAGGGATGGGAGAAGGCCATGTTCATGATTGGCTGCTTTACAATGATGTCACTGCCTGATGTTCTGTATCTATCTGATTGGGTATCTAAAGTAACCAATCACGTTTTGTCCTTCTCACAGCCACAAACTGTCGCAGCAGTCAGATCGTCCAACCCCCTTTGCCGGCCCTTATCCATCTACATCAGTGACTTTCTGAGTCTCTCTTCCTCATCAACCATTTCTATTTTGCTAGTACGAACTCGTCTCTTTTTTAACTCTACGTATAATTTCTCTATCGTTCCCTTCCTTATCAGGATGTAGCGCCCCTCTGCACTTCCGTCCATCACCAGGACGAAACCGTCCAGTATATTGGGGGTCAGAGTGGCGCAAATGCGAGCATTGAAGTGCAAGTCCTTAAATCCATGTCGCGTGCCAAATAAGGTTGGTCAGCTGCAGTCACAAGTAACCTCATGAAAGATTTATATGACAGCGCTACTGATATGTCTTCCTTTTTCCTCAACCGAGGATCCCGCCTCCCCGCACCCCGCTCCTGTTGTTGGCAGTGCCCTCAAACGGGTCCAGCCCATTTCCCACACCTCTACCTTCACCCCTTCCCCTCTCTCCCAGAACAACGCCAGGGTTCCCCTTGTCCTCACTTTCCACCCCATCAGCCTCCACATCCAAAGGATCATCCTCCGCTATTTCTGCCACCTCAAGCTTGATGCCACAACCAAATGCATCTTCCCCTCCCTTCCCCGGTCATCATTCCAAAGGGATTGTTCCCTCCGCGACACCATAGTCCACTCCTCCATTACCTCCACCACCTTGTCCCCTTCCCACGGCACCTTCCGCTGCAATCGCACGAGGTGTAATACCGACCCAGTTATCTCCTCT
Organism: Heterodontus francisci; assembly: GCF_036365525.1. Taxonomy (NCBI): domain Eukaryota; kingdom Metazoa; phylum Chordata; class Chondrichthyes; order Heterodontiformes; family Heterodontidae; genus Heterodontus; species Heterodontus francisci. Next base: position 9,735,013 of record NC_090415.1, read on the forward strand.
CTCCTCACAATCCCAGGCCCCAAACACTCCTTTCAAGTGAATCAGCGATTTACTTGTACTTCTTTCAATTTAGTACACTGTATTCGCTGCTCACAATGTGGTCTCCGCTACATTGGGGAGACCAAACATATACTGGGTGACCGCTTTGCGTAACACCTCCGCTCAGTCTGAAAGCATGACCCCAAGCTTCTGGTTGCTTGTCATTTCAACACTCCCCCCTGCTCTCATGCTCATATCTCTGTCCTGGGATTGCTGCAGTGTTCCAGGAAACATCAATGCAAGCTCGAGGAACAGCATCTCATTTACTGATTAGGCACAATACAGACTGCCAGACTGAGCATTGAGTTCAATAATTTCAGAGCATGACGGGGCCCCCATTTTACTTTTATTTTTAGTTATTCATTCTTATTTATATTTATTTTTCTGTTTATTTTATTTTATATCATATTAGTTGGTACAGTTTGCTGACCCACCTTTTTTTCCATGTTGGTACTTGTGGCTATTCAATTTTCATCCATTAACACCCTATCTGTATGAATGCTTTGTCTTTCAACACGCCATTAACATAATGTTTGCCTTTGCTCCATGACCTTCTGGTCAGCTATTCTGTGACGTTGTCCTTTCTGCACCTTCTCCTTTGTTATCTCTTGCCCCAGCGCCGGTTTACTTGCTTAAAACCTTTCACATTTCTAATATTTACCAGTTCTGAAGAAGGGTCACTGACCTGAAACGTTAACTCTGCTTCTGTCTCCACAGATGCTGCCAAACCAGCTCAGTATATCCAGAATTTCTTGTTTTTATTATGAAAGATTTATATAGTGGCAATTACATAATTCTGGCTGAAACTAGGCGAGGCAAGGGAACTTATTATTACTGGCTACAACCATTCAGGAAAGATAGGTCTGAAAACATATGGAGGATTGTGGAACGGAAAGAATTGATCAAATATAATATGATAACACTGGCAGGGATGACGTTTTGAGTTGTTAACAAAAGAATCGATTTGGTCATAGATGCGGAATATGGCAGGAGGAAGTGCATGGACATTCTGGGTCGTGAAATGTTTGTCCTTCCCTGCAGGACATGTGAGTGTGGGATTCATTCTGTGCCCATCAGTATGTGATATTTACCCGTGGATTTTACTCCATATCTGCCAATCTATGGTCAATGATTTGGTCATTTCATTCAATAATTTGAATCTTCAACAGGTGATTCTGTTTTATTTTTCTCCATAACATTCAGTTTCTAAGTGGGTGATTATGGGTTTTGTTCTGTACCTATGAGATTCTACTGAGTGAGTGTGGGTTTTGTTATGTATCTGTTAATCTCCTCTTTTGGAGTCTGGGACTTTCTCTTTATGTCAATTTCTGAATTGTGAATTTGGATTTTAATCGGCACCTGTCAGTTTCTGGTATGAAAGGCTGTTTCATTTTGTCTCTGTACCTGTTAGTAAGTGGCATTTTTGTGTAGCTTTACACTGCACATGTTAATTGATGACATGCCAGCGTTGTTTTCACTCGACATGTCAGTCTCTGGTTTGGAGGCCTCACCTGTGTTCTGTACCAATCAGATGTCTACATATGAGGATGGGTTTTAACCTGTTTCTTTCAATCTGTTGCATGTAAGTACTGTTTATTATCTGTATCTGTAAGTTTTTGATGAATGAATGTGGACTGTATCGTCTCCCTGTCAGTGGTTCATTAAGAGATATTTTACAAGGTACCTGCCCGTTCTGATATGTGAGTGTGGGTTGTGATCTACATCTGGCCATTTCAGGTGTGAGACATGAGCATTGTTTTCACTCTGTGTACGTTAGCCTCAAGTGTCAGAAGTTGGGTTTAGTCATACATCTCATTCTCTGCTGCATGATTGTGGATTTACATCTGTACAAGTTCGTTTCTGATACGGGCGTGTGAATTTTATTCTGTATGCCAATTTCTGGTATGTGAGTGTGTGTTTTTTCTGTCCTGTCACTTTCTGCTGAACTGGGTGGTGGATTTGCTTTGGATCTGTGAATTTCTGCTTTCTGAATGTTGGCTTTGCTTTACATTTGTCACAGAGTTATACAGCACAGAAACAGGCCCTTTGGCCCACTGTGTCTTTGCCTCCCATCAAGCATGAATCTATTCGAATCACATTTTCCAGCACTTGGCCCATAGTCTTGTATGCTATGACGTTTCACGTGTTCATCGAAATCATTCTCAAATGCTATGAGGGGTCCTGCCTCTACCAGCCCTTCAGGTAGTGTGTTCCAGATTCCAACCACACTCTGCGTGAAATATTTTCTCAAGTCCCCTCTAAACCTGCTGCCCATTACTTAAATCTATCTCCCCTGGTTGTTGATCCCTCCACTGAGGGAACGTTTTCTTCCTATCTGTACTATCAATGTCCCGTGTAATTTTGTATACCTCAATCAGTTCCCCCCTCAGCCTTCTCTGCTCCAAGGAAAACAACCCTAGCCTATCCAGTCTCTCTTCATAACTGAAATGCCACAGCCCAGGAAACATCCTGATGAATCTCCTCTGCACGCTCTCCATTGCAATCACGTCCTTCCTTTGGTGAGTTGACCAGACCTGTACACAGTACTCCAGCTGTGGCCTAACTAGCATTTTATTCAGCTCCCTCATAACCTCCCTGCTCTTATATTCTATGCCTCGGCTAATAAAGACAAGTATCCCATATGCCTTCCTAACCACCTTATCTCCCCGTGCTTCTGCCTCAGTGATAGATGGACAAGTACACCAATGTCCCTCAGACCCTCTGTACATCTTAGGATCTGGCCATTCATTCTATATTCTCTTGCCTTGTTAGGCCTCCCAAAATGCATCACCTCACATTTTCGCACTTCTCTGGATTAAATTCCATTTGCCACTGCTCCACCCATCTTACCAGCCCATCTATATCATCCTGTAATCTAAGGCTTTCCTCCTCACTATTTATGACACCAATTTTCGTGTCTTCTGCGAACTTACTGATCATCTCTACTACATTCACGTCTAAATCATTCATGTACACTACAAACAGCAATGGTCCCAGCACGGATTGCTGTGGTACACCACTGGTCACAAACTTCAACTCACAAAAACAATGCTCCCTCTGCCTCCTGCCACTAAGCCAATTCTGAATCCAATTTGCCAAATTGCCCTGGATCCCATGGGCTCTTACCTTCTTAACCAATCTCCCATGTGGGACCTTATCTGAAGCCTTACTGAAGTCCATGTGGATAACATCAACTGCCTTACCCTCATCTACACATCGAGTCACCTCCTCAAAAAATTCAATCAAGTTTGTTAGACACGACTTTTTTTTCAAGTCACCTCCTCACTCTGCTTATTATTCTTATATATATATTTTTTTTAAGGACCACCTCCCCCCACCCCGCCCTCCCCCTTACATTTCCTATAATCCTCTAGGGCCTCCGCTGTTTTCTGCCCGAATCCTCTTTTTTTTCCCCTTATCCAATCCTCTATATCCCTTGACATCCAGGGTTCCCTGGATTTGTTGGTCCTACGCTTCACCTTTTTGGGAACATGTTGGCCCTGAACTCTCATTATTTCCTTTTTGAATGACTCCCACTAGTCGGATGTAGACTTTCCTATAAGTAGCTTCTCGCAGTCCACTTTGGCCAGATCCTGTTTTATCATATTGAAATCGGTCTTCCCCAAATTGAGTACATTTATTTCTGGTCCCTCTTTGTCCTTTTCCATAACTACCTTAAATATTACAGCGTTATGGCCACTATCCCCGAAATGCTCCCCCACTGACACTCCTACCACTTGTCCGGCTTCACTCCCTAGGATTAGGTCGAGCACGGCTCCTTCTTTTGTAGGACTTTCTACCTGCTGGCTCAAAAAGATCTCCTGTATGAACTGAAGAATTCTGCATCCTTTAAGCCATTTGCACTAAGACGATCCCAGTTGATATTGGGTAAGTTGAAATCCCCGACAATTATTACCCTATTATTTTTACACCTCTCTGAGATTTGCCTACATATCTGCTCCTCTATCTCTCCCTGACTGTTTGGAGGCCTGTCGTACACTCCCAGCCAAGTGATTGCCCCCCTTTTTGTATTTATGTTCTACCCATATGGATCATTTGAGGAATGTTCATAGATATCATCCCTCCTTATACAGTAATTGACTCCTTGATCAACAGTGCACTGCCACCTCCTATTTTATACCCTCCCCTGTTATGCCTGAAGTTTCTAGACCCTGGAATATTGAGCTGCCAGTCCTGCCCTTCCCTCAACCATGTCTCCGTGAAAACAATAATATCATATTTCCATTTGTTAATAAATGGCCTCAATTCTTCTGCCTTACTAGTAAGATTCCTTGCGTTAAAATAGATGCAATCCAGCCTTGCATCGTTAGCTTCTGTCTTAACAGGTCTGCCTTTTCTCTGCCTTCCAGACTGACTCAGTTTCTCTTCTATATTTGACTGTGCATCAACCCTTACTGCACGTCCCCTCTGTATCCCACCCCCTTGCCAAATTAGTTTACAACCACCCCCCACCCCCCTCCCCCAAAAGCACCTGCAAACCTCCCAGCAAGGCTGTTGGTCCTGATCCAGTTCAGGTGCAATCTGTCCAACTTGTACAATTCCCACCTTGGCCAGAAACAGACCCTGTGATCCAGGAAATTAAAGCCCTCCCTCCTGCACTATCTCTTCAGCCACACATTCATCTGCTCTATCCTCCTATTCCTATACTCACCTGCACGTGGCAGCGGGGGTAATCCAGCGATTACAACCTTTGCGGACCACTTTTCTTTAATCTGCTACCTTGCTTTTGAAGTTCATGTTGCATGACCTCATCCCTCTTTGTACCTGTCAGTTTCTGGTGTGGAATAAAGATCTTTACTCTGTACCTGCTAGTTGCAGGCAAGTGATTGTGACATCAATCCATATGTGTCAGAGTGTGATATTACTTCAGATTTTACTCTTCAGCTGTCAGTTTCTGATATGTGAATATGGATTTTCCTCATTCTGGTCACTTACTGCAATGTAAGTCACTCCTTTATTCTGTGCCTGTCAGTTTCAGGTCTGGAAGAAAGATTTTTTTCATTACCTTTTATAATCTGGCAAGTGAATGAGAGATCACCCTGTATCTGTCAGTTTGTGACATATTACTGTGACTTTTACTCTTCACTTGTCAGTTTCTGATACGTGAATGTGTATTTTATTCTGGGTACCTGTCAGATATTAAAATGCAAGTATGTATTCTATTCTGTTCCTGTTTGTTCCTTGTAATTAATTGGAGTGTTTACTCTTGATCTGTCAGTCTCTGGAATGTGAATGTGGCTCTTACTCTGTGTCTGTCTGTATTGGATTTGCCAGCAAGTGTTTTTCTTTGCCTTTCTGTTCCTGATATGTGAATGTGAATTTTACTATGTACCTCTCAGTTACTGGTATGTGATCGTGGTTTTATTCTGTCTCCATGAGCCTATGATTTATGATATCTGCATGTGCACTTTTCACTCTACCTGCCAGCTTCTGATCTGAGTGGATTTTTTTATGTCCCTGTCATTTACTGATGAATTGAACGGTGGTTTTGGTTTGAATCGCTCACTTTCTGTTACGTGAATATGAGTATTCCTTCGTACTTGTCAATTACTGGTATTGAAGTAAGATCTTTAAACTGCACCTAATACAAAGCAAAATACTGTTAATGCTGGAAATAAAAGCAGAAAATTCGGTAAATACACAGCAGGACTGCCAGCATCTGTGGAGACAGAAACAGAATTAGCCTTTCAGGTCAATGACCTTTCATCAGAAAGGTCTGTCCTGATCAAAGGTCATTGACCTGAAATGTGAACTGAATTTCTCTCTCCACAGGTGCTGCCAGACTTGCAGAGTATTTCCAGCATTTTCCATTTTCATTTACACTGTACATGGAGATGTACATTTTCTGGCAAGTGAATGTGGAATCAATATATAACCTTTCAGTTCTGATATGCAAATGAGGATTTTACCCAGCACGTTTTCAGTTCCTGCAGTGCAATTATCTGATTTATTCTGTAACTTTATGATTGTGGTAATTGATTGTGGGTTTGACCCTACATCTACCAGTCTCTGTAATGTGAATGTGGCTATTACTCTGTATTTGTCTGTGCACAATTTGTGAGTGTTTGTTTTCCTCTCCGTGTCTGTTTCTGACATGTAAATGTGGATTTTGCTATGTACCTCAGTTACTTTATGTGTATGTGCTTTATTCTGTTTCTGTGCATCTGTGGCGAGCTTCACATTTTCCCTGTACCTATCAGCATCACACTTCTTTGTATGGCCATTATTCTGCACTTGTTGGTTTATGGCACTGCTTGAATTACTCTTTCCTTCTCAGTCTCTGACATGCTACTATAGATTTTCCTCTTTACTTGTAAGATTCCACTCTGTGATTATGTTGTTTCTCTGTCTGTCTGCGTCTGGTATGCTATTGTAAGATTTACTGTGTGCCCATCAGGTTCTGGTATTTAAGTATGAAGTTAACATTGTAACATTCAATTTGATCTGTGTGAATCTGCTTCTGCCTTGAACTGACAGTTTCTATTCTGTGAGTGTACATTTACAAGTGCACTTGTTAATTTCTGCTAAATAACTGTTTGTTTTAATCTGTGCATGTCAGTTGCTGCAATGGGAAGTTGGGAAAGGTTTTTAATTCTGAAAATGGCAATTACTGATAAGTAAATTTGGGTTTTACTCAGTAACTCTCATTCTCTGGTATATGAGTTCGTGGCTTTTTATTCTGGTTAGCTGTCACACTCACTTCTCTGAAGTAAACATCTTATGAACCGTCTCCAACACATTTACTTCCTTTATTAAATAAGGAGACCAAAACTGCACACAGTATTCTAGATGTGGTCTCACCAATGCCCTGTATAACTGAAGTATAACGTGATTATTTTCATTTTCAATTCCTCACGTAATACTGGATAGCATTCCATTTGCCTTCCTTCTGTCTTGCTGTAACTGCACACTAACTTTTTTGACTCATGCACTAGAACACCTAGATCCCTCTCCAGAATTCTGCAGTCGCTCAGCACTGAAATATTTTTAAATCTTCCTGACAAAGTGAACAACTTCCCATTTTCTCACATTGTACATCATCTGCCAGATTTCTGCCCACTCACTCAACCTACATATATCAGTCTTCAACTTCCTTATGTCCTCTTCACAACATAAATTCCTACCTATCTTTGTTTCATCTGCAAATTTAGCTGCCATGTCATCGCTCCCCTTATTTAAGTTATTGATATAAGTTGTAAAAAGTTGAGGCCCCAGCACTCGTCACATCCTGCCAATCAGAATATGACCCGTTTCTGCATTCTCTGCGTTCTGCCAGCCAGTCAATCTTCTATCCATGCCAATATGTTACCCATGAGCTCCTACTTTGCACAACAACCGTTTATGTGGCACCTTGTCAAATGCCTTCTGGAAATCCAAGTACTGTCTGTCAACCGGGTTCCCCTTTATCCACAGTGCATGTTAGTCCTTCAAGGAACTTCAATAAATAGGTTAAACATGATTTCCCCTTCACAAAACCATGTTGACTATTCCTGATGACCTTATGTTTCTCAAAATGCCCAGCTATAGCCTCCTCATTGATTAATTCTACCACCTTCCTCATGACAGGGGTCAAGCTAACTGGCCTATAGTTAATGTTAACTCTGCATCTCTCTCCACAGATGCTGCCAGACCTGCTGAGTATTTCCAGCATTTCTTGTTTTTGTTTCAAATTTCCAGCATCTGCAGTATTTTGCTTTTATATTACTATAGTTACCCTTTCTCTGCCTCCACATCTTCTCGAATAGAGGGATTATATTTTCTACTTTCCAGTCTGATGTCACCTTTCCAGAATCGTACGAATTTTGAAAAATTAACACCACCAAATCTATTACTTCCGTAGCCACCATTTTGAAACTCCTAGGATGAAGCCCATCGGGATCTGTGGACTTGTCAGTCCGTTGCTCCATCACTTTACTCAGTACCACTTCCCTGGTGATTGTAATTTCAACAAGTTCCTCTCTTCCATCCACCTCCTGATTTACAGCTATGATGGGAATGTTTTTTGTATTTGCTACAGTGAAGATAGAAGCTTTTTTTATGTACATTTCTTCTGTCATTTCCTTATTCTCAACCTTTAACTCTTAATTTTCATTCTCTAGAGGACCCAACACTCAATTTACTTGCACTTTTCCTTTTCAAATACCTGTGGAAACTCTTGCTATCCGTTTTTAGATTTCTAGCTAGCTTAAACCCATGCTCTAATATATTTTTCTCCTGATTAACCTTTTAGTTATTCTCTGCCATTCTATATATTATGACCAATCATCTTTGCTCAATTATATGCTTTTTCATTCAGGTTGATGCCTTCCTTAACTTCTTTAATCAACCATGGATGGGGTTTCCTCCCCTTGGAATTTTTCTTTATAGTAGGGATATCCTTATTTTGAGTATTCTGAAATATCCACTTAAATGTCTGCCACTGCTTCTCTATTGAACTATCTCCTGGCCCAGTAACCCAGTTCACTTCAGCTAGCTCAGCTTTCATGCCCACATATCTGCCCTTATTTAAGTTTAAAATACTAGTCTTAGACCCACTCCTCTCATTTTCAAACTGGATGTAAACTTCAATCATATTGTGATCATTGCTACCAAGAGGTGCAGATACTCTGAGGTCATTAATTAATCCTGTCAAATTACACAATACTAAGTTTAATATAACCTGCTCGCTGGATGGTTCTAGAAGATGCTGCTCAAAGAAACTACTTCGAAAGCATTCTATGACCTCCTGATGCAGGCTTTTATTACTAATCTGATTTTTTCCAGTTTTTATGAAGATTAAAATCACCCATGATTATTTCCATCTCTTTATCACAAGCACCCATTAGTTATTCTTGTAGACTTCATCCTACATTGTGATTACTGTCTGCGGGCCTGTAGACTACTCCCACTAGTGCCTTTTTTCCCTGACTGTTCCTCATCTCCACCCAAACCGATTCTACATCCTGATCTCCTGAACCAAGGACATGTCTAACTATTGCACTAATGCATCCTTGATTAACAGTGCCAGCTCTCCACCTTTACCTAGCTTCCTATTCTTCTTGAATTTTACATACCCCTCAATATTGAGGACACAATCCTTGTCATCCTGCAGCCATGTCTCCATAATGGCTATTAGATCATATTTATTTCCTTCAACATGTGCTATCCATTTCTCTACTTTGTTATGAATGCTACGTGCATTCACATACAGAGCCTTTAGTTTTATCTTTTTGTTATCTTTGTAACATCTAGTGTTGCCTGTTGGTCTGCTCTTAGTTTTTTTTTCTCTTTGTCCCTTCCTGCCATTCTCTGGCCATCATTTCCCATATTATTATTGTGTTTTCCTGCCTTGACTTTATCCCTTGATTTGTTACCTCTGCTAAAGCTTGTTCCCCTCCCCCTTTGTTTAGACCAAGTAACTCTCTACATCCCTAGTTATACAATTTGCTCGAACACTGGTCCCAGCTTGGCTCAGGTATAAACTGTCCGAACGGTACAGCCTCCACTTTCCCTAGTACTGGTGCCAGTGCCCCACAAACTGAACCTGACTTCTCCCACACCAGTCTTGGTGGGTGTAAGTTTCACTGTATATCTCTCAATCCCTAGTCTACAATTTACCTCTGTCATTTTTGGATTTTGAGAGTGGCTTTATCTGTACCTGTCAGTTTGTTTTATGTGAGAAATGTCTTATTCTGTACTTTTCAGCTTCTGTTGTGTGTGTTCTGGCTTGTACTTTGTCCCCATCAGTATAGGGTATGTGAGTGTGGATTTGACAGTTAATATTACATTCTTGTGTATATGAGTGGGAGTTCACACTTTATGTTTGATTGTCTAGTAGCCAATTTAAGGATTAACCTGTGCCCTTAAATGTCTAATGTGTAGCTGTGGTTTTTAACATGTCTCTGTCACTGTCTGGTATTAGAGTAAGGGTTTCAGTCTGGATTTTGAGTGTGGATTTTACACCACATCTCTACATTCTCTCGGATGTGCATGTGAGTTTTAATCTGTACATGCCAGTTTCTGACATTTGGCTGTGTGGTTTACTTTGTACATTGTCATTCTCTGATATGTGACTGCCAATTTTATTCTGAACCTGTCAGTTTATTTTCTGTCTGTGAGTTTTAACCTGTATCTGTCAGTATCTGATATCTGAATCTTCTTAATTATGTGTGTGTTGTTCTGTATCTGTCAGTGTCTGAAGTGCAATTGTCAGGTTTACTTTGTACCTGTCAGTGTCTGTTGTGGATGAGAGGCTTTCACTCTCTAACTGTTAACTTCTTGTAATTTATTATGGATTTCACTCTGTGTCTGTCAGTCTCTGGTAGTTAAGTACGGCATTTATACTGTATCTCCTCATTTCTGATGTGTGAATGTAGATATTAATGTGTACCTGTTGGTTTCTCCTATGCGAGTCTGGGCTAAAATCTGTTTCTGCCAGTTTCTCATATGTGAGGGTGGCATTTATTCTGTACCTGTTACTGTCTGAATTGTGAGAAGGTTTTAATCTTTCTCTGTCAGTTGCTGGTATGTTAATGTGGGTTTATTTTGGATCTTTCAATCTTTGGAATTTGAGTCCGTGTTTTACCCGAAACCTGTTTGTTTCTGTTAAGTGAATGAGGGATTAAATCTGTACCTGCATATTGATAGTAAATGAATGTAGTTTTTAGTCTGTACCTGTCAGTTTATGAAATATGAAGGTGGTTTTATTTCGCTGTCTGCCATATTTTGATATGTGACTGTTGTTTTATTCTGTACCTGTTATTTTCTGGGATATGATTGTGGTTTTTGATCTGTATCTGTCAGTTTCTATTACTTGAGTGAGTTTTACTTTGAACCAGTTGTCTTCTGGTATGTGAGTGTTGCTTTTAAGCTGGACCCGTAAAGTTAAGGTAATATAGTGTGGGTTTATTCTGTATCTATCAAACTCTAGTGTGTGACATGGGGCCTTTCTCTGAATCTGTCGATTTCAGCTCTGTAACTGCAAGTTTTAATCTGCAACTTACAGTTCCTGATAGGTGTGTGAGCACATTTTCTTTTCTTCTGCAGCTATCTATGTCTGGTACAGAGGATGTGTGTTATTCTTATCTTTCAATTTCTGTCATTGAAGAATTGCTTTTCCTTTGAACTTCTCAGTCTCTGCAATGTGTCCATGGGTTTTACATTGTAACTGTCTCTGTTAAGTGACTCTGGTGTGATTCTCTATTTGACAGTCTCTTGCCTGTGAGTGGTTTTATTTTCTTCTCTGTAACTGTCAGTTTCCCTTCAGTGGCTGGAGGTTTTAATCTTCACTTAAACTCTTTAATAATTTGTAAATGTGAATTTCACTCTGTGTCTGTCTGTGTACATTATATGAATGAGTTTATTTTCATTTTGTAATCATCAGTTTCAGGCATGTGAGGGTGAGATTCACTGTCTCCAGGATGCACCCTCTTGTGAAATTGACAGAGTGCCTTTTAATCTGATAGTGGGTTCTGCTTTTGAACTTTACCTAACTTTCAGCAGTATTGATTTGGAATGGATTGGATACAATGTCTGTCTCTTCTGCTTTGTTTGATTGCTGAATTGGAAATGTGTCTCTGAACTTGGGATCAGTGAGAGTTTCACTACATCTGCTCCTTGTGACTATGGAATGAAATGAAGGCCTAAAGGAGTGGTACTGTACCTTGTCAGTGATGGAAGGAGCCGACTGCACTTTCCCTTGTTCCTGGGAATCAACACATTCATTCTGCTCCCTTGAACTATTCACCGACAGTAAGGAAGAAAACTATGTATTGTAAGTCACGAGCAGTTGAGGTGGAAGCTGGAAAAGAGATTAATGTAACATTTCAATTAATAATATTTATGACTAATCACAAATGCTAACCAGAAATACAAAGAATATCACTGTCTGATTCCACTGCAGCTCTCAGCATCTGCTGACGAGGTGTCCTGGCAGTTCCATAACAATTTTGAGACATCCAGAAACAAGCCAACATCTACACTGCTCCAAGGTTGGAACGATCTGATGGAGCAGGGATATTTGTGCAGGTCAGCTTTCTATTTCCATCTGGCATTATAATATAATGACCCAAGAACTAGGAGCATGAGTAAGCCATTCAGCCTCTCGCGCCTGATCCACCATTCAATAAGATCATGTCGGATTTGACCTTGGCTTCATTTCCATTATCCTGCCTGGCCAAAAACCCATTACTCCCTTGTAGATCAAAAGTTTAACTCATCCTTGAATATATTTCATAATCCAGCCCCCACTACTCTCTGGTGCAGAGAATTCCATAGATTAATGATGCTTTGAGAGAAGAAATTCTTCCGTACCTCTGTCTAACATGGTAGACCCCTTATTCTGAAACTGTGCGACGTGGTTCTTGATTCCCTCAGGAGGGGAGATATCTTCTCAGCATCTACTCTGTCAAGACCCCTCAGAATCTTACACTTTTCAATAAGATTAGCTCTGATTATTACTAATTCCAATGTTTGTAACACAAACTGCTCAACCTTTTGCTCATAAGACAGCCTCTTCATCTCAGGAACCAACTGAACGAATCTTGCCTGAACTGCATCCGATGCACGTATGCACGAAGGAGACCACAACTGTATCCACTATTCCAGGTAATGTCTCACCAACACCCCGCAAATTTGTAGCAAAACATTCCTCCATTTATATTCCAGCCCCCTTGCAGTTAATGCCAAAAGTCCAGCTCTGTTTTCACTATTCACTTTTCAATAACAACAAACAGCGTGAAACTGGAGCTAAACCAGGAACAAGCATTACAGGTTTGAGAAGCAATTTTTTTGTTCATTACTTCTGCCATTTCCTTATTACCAAACTTGAACTTCCAATTTTCATTCTCTCGAGGACCAACACTCACTTTACTTACACTTTTCCTTTTCAAATGCCTGCAGAAACCCTTGCTATCCGTTATTGCATTTCCAGCCAGCTTACTCCCATGCTCTAATTTCTTTTCTCCTGATTAAACTTTGGTCAGAATATATAGAATGGCACAGAATGACTCAATCATCTGACCTACCACTCATCTTTGCACAATTCTCTGCCTTTTCATTCAGGTTGATGCCTTCCTTAACTTCTTTAATCAACCTTGGATGGAGGATCCTCCCCTTGGAATTATTCTTTACAGTAGGGATATACTTATTTTAAAGTATTCTGAAATATCCACTTAAATGTCTGCCACTGCTTCTCAATTGATCAATTGATCCCAGTTCACTTCAGCTAGCTCAGCTTTCATGCCCACATAGTTGTCCTTATTTAAGCTTAAAATATTAGTCTTAGACCCACTCCTCTCACTTTCAAACTGGATGCAAACTTCAATCATATTGTGATCATTGCTACCAAGAGGTGCATTTACTCTGAGGTCATTAATTAATCCTGTCAAATTGCACAATGCCAAATCGAGCAAGTTCTAGAACATGCTGCTGGAAGAAACTATCTCGAAAGCACTCTATGAACTCCTCATACAGGCTTCTATTACCAATCTCATTCTTTCCAGTTTATAATTATTTACTTCAGACATACAGCACTGAAACAGGCCCTTCAGTCCATCGAGTCTGTGCCAACCATCAACCACCCATTTAGACTAATCCTACATTAATCCCATATTCCTAACCCATCCCCACCTTTCCTCAATTCTCCTACCACCTACCGAAACTCGGGGCAATTTATAATAGCCAATTTACCTATCAACCTGCAAGCCTTTGGCTGTGGGAGGAAACTGGAGCACCCGGCGAAAACCCACAGAGTCACAAGGAGAACTTGCAAACTCCGCACAGGCAGTACACAGAATTGGACCTGGGTCGCTGGAGCTGTGAAGCTGCGGTGCTAACCACTGCACCACTGTGTTGTTTAAAAACACCTGTGATTCTTTCCATCTCATTATCACAAGCACCCAATAAATATTCTTGTATCCTTCATCCTAAATTGTGATTACTGTCTGGGGGCCTGTAGACTATTCCGACTAGTGCCTCTTTCCCTGACTATTCCTCATCTCCACTCAAACCGATTCTACATCCTGATCTCCTGAACCAAGGTCATGTCTAACTATTGCACCAATACGATCCTTGATTAACAGTGCCAAACATCCACCTTTACCTAGCTTCCTGTTCTTCTTGAATGTTACACATCCCTCAATATTGAGGACCCAATCCTTGTCATCCTGCAACCATGTCTCCATAATGGCTATTAGATCATATTTATTTACTTCAACATGTGCTATCAGTTCCTCTACTTTGTTATGAATTCTACGTGCATTCACAAAGAGCCTTTGGTGTTATCTTTTTGTTATCTTTGTCACATCTAGTGTTGACTGTTGGTCTGCTCTTAGGTTATTTCTCTCTGCCCCTTCCTGCCCTTCATTTCCCATATAACTATTGTGTTCTCCTGCCTTCACTCTACCCCTTGATTTGTTACATCTACTAAAGCTTGATGCCTCTACCCCTTTGTTTAGATCAAGTACCTCTCTACATCCCTAGTTATATGGTTTTCTCGAACACTGGTCCCAGCTTGTTTCAGGTGTAGACTGTCCAAACGGTACAGCCTCCACTTTCCCTAGTCCTGGTGCCAGTGCCCCACAAACTGAACCTGACTTCTCCCACACCAGTCTTGGCGGGTGTAAGTTTCACTGTATATCTCACTCCCTGGTCTACAATTTACCTCTGTCAGTTTCAGTTTTTGAATGTGGCTTTATCTGTACCTGTCAGTTTGTTTTATGTGAGAAACGTCTTATTCAGTACCTTTCAGCTTCTGGTGTATGTGTATCTGCCTTGTACTTTGTTCCCATCAGTATATGGTATGTGATTGTGGATTTGACACAATATTACATTCTTGTGTATATGAGTGGGAGTTCACACTTTATCTTTGATTGTCTAGTATGCCAATTTAAGGTTTAACCTGTGACCTTAAATGTCTAATGTGTAGCTGAGGCCTTGAACCTGTCCCTGTCTGGTATTAGAGTAAGAGTTTCAGTGTGGATTTTACACCACATCTCTCCATGCTCTCGGATGTGAATGTGATTTTTAATCTGTACATGCCAGTTTCTGACACTGGCTGTGAGGTTTACTCTGTACATTGTCATTCTCTGAAATGTGACTGCCAATTTTATTCTGAACCTGTCAGTTTTTTTTTCTCTGTGTGTGAGTTTTAGCCTGTATCTGTCAGTATCTGGTATATGAATGTTCTTAATTATGTGTGTGTGTTCTGTATCTATCAGTGTCTGAAGTGCAATTGTCAGGTTTACTTTGTATCTGTCAGTGTCTGTTATGGATGAGAGGCTTTCACTCTCTGTTAACTTCTTGCAATTCACAATGGGTTTCACACTGTGTCTGTCAGTCTCTGGTAGATAAATGTGGCAGTTATACTGTATCTCCTAATTTCTGATATGTGAATGTAGATTTTAA
The DNA here is from genome assembly GCF_036365525.1 of Heterodontus francisci. NCBI lineage: Eukaryota > Metazoa > Chordata > Chondrichthyes > Heterodontiformes > Heterodontidae > Heterodontus > Heterodontus francisci. The sequence goes on from NC_090415.1 coordinate 9,750,457, forward strand.
TGTGTACCTCTTGGTTTCTCCTATGTGAGTCTTTTTACAATCTGTTTCTGCCAGTTTCTCATATGTGAGGGTGGCATTTATTCTGTACCTGTTACTTTCCGAAATGTGGGAAGAATTTACTCTTTCCCTGTCAGTTGCTGATATGTGAATGTGAGTTTATTCTGGATCTTTCAATCTTTGGAATTTGAGAACATGCTTTACCCTATATCTGTTTGCTTCTGTTAAGTGAATGAGGGATTAAATCTGTACCTGTCCATTGATAGTAAATGAATGTAGTTTTTAGTCTGTACCTGTCAGTTTATGGAAAATGAAAGTGGATTTATTTCACTCTCTGACAGATTCTGATATCTGACTGTTGTTTTATTCTTTACCTGTTATTTTCTGGGATATGATTGTGGTTTTTGATCTGTACCTATCAGTTTCTGTTACTTGAGTGTTACTTGCACCAGTTGTCTTCTGGTATGTGAGTGTCAGTTTTAAGCTGCACCTGTATGATAGGTTAAACCCTAAGGTATGATATTGTGGGTTTATTCTGTGACATGGGGCCTTTCTCTGAATCAGTCGATTTCTGCTCTGTAACTGTATGTTTTAATATGCAGCTTACAGTTCCTGATAGGTGTATGAGCATATTTTCTTTGTACGCAGTTATCAATGTCTATTACATGAGGATGTGTGTTATTCCTAGATTTCAATTTCTGTTATTGAAGAAGAGATTTTCCTTTGTACTTCTCTGTCTCTGCAATGTGTCCATGTCTGTTACTGGTAACTGTCTGTCTCTGTTAGGTGACTCTGGTTTTATTCTCTATCGGACAGCCTCTTGCCTGTGAGGGGTTTTATTTTCTTCTCTGTATCTGTCAGTTTCCTTTCTGTGGCTGAATGTTTTAATCTTGACTTAAACCTTTTAATAATTTGTAAATGTGAATTTCACTTTGTGCCTGTCTGTTTACATTATATGAATGTGTTTATTTTTATTTTGTCAACATCAGTTTCAGGCATGTGAGGGTGAGATTCACTGTCTCCAGGATGCACCCTCTTGTGAGACTGACAGAGTGCCTTTTAATCTGATAGTGGGTTCTGCTTTTGAACTTTACCTAACTTTCAGCAGTATTGATTTGGAATGGATTGGATACAATGTCTGTCTCTTCTGATTTGTTTGATTGCTGAATTGGAAATGTGTCTCTAAACTTAGGATCAGTGAAACTTTGACTACATCTGCTTCTTGTGACAATGCCATGAACTGAAGGCCTATGGGAGTGGTACTGTACCTTGTCTGTGATGGAAGGAGCCGACTGCACTTTCCCTTGTGCCTGGGAATCATCACATTCATTCTGCTCCCTTGAACTTTTCAACGACAGAAAGGAAGAAAACTATGTCTTGTAAGTCACGAGCAGTTGAGTTGGAAGCTAGAAAAGAGATTAATGTAACATTTCAATTAATAATCATTATGACTAATTACAAATGCTAACCAAAAATACAAAGAATATCACTGTCTGATTCCACTGCAGCTCTCAGCATCTGCTGACGAGATGTCTTGGCAGTTTCACAACAATTTTTGGACATCCAGAAACAAGCCAACATCTACACTGCTCCAAGGTTGGGACGAGCTGATGGAGCAGGGATATTTGTGCAGGTCAGGTTTCTATTTCCATCTGGCATTATAATTTAATAACCTAAGAACTAGGAGCAGGAGTCAGCCATTCAGCCTCTCCAGCCTGATCCACCATTCAATAAAATCATGTCTGATTTGATCTTGGCTTCAGCTCCATTATCCTGCCTGGCTAAAAACCCATTACTCCCTTGTAGATAAAAAAATTAACTCATCCTTGAATATATTTAATCATCCAGCCTCCATTGCTCTCAAGGGTAGAAAATTCCATAGATTAATGACACTTTGAGAGAAGAAATTCTTCCTTACCTCCGTCTAAAATGGGAGACCCCTTATTCTGAAACTGTACGGCGTGGTTCTTGATTCCCTCGAGGGGAGATATCTTCTCAGCATCTACTCTGTCAAGACCCCTCAGAATTTTACACTTTGCAATAAGATTAGTTCTGATTATTACAAACTCCAATGAGTGTAACACAACCTGCTCAACCTTTTCCTCAAAGCGCAACCTCTTCATCGCAGGAAGCAACGGAACGAACCTTGCCTGAACTGCATCCAATGCGAAGGAGACCACAACTGTATCCAATACTCCAGGTGAGGTCTCACCAACAACTGACGTTTATATTCCATCCCCCTTGCAATAAATGCCAACAGTCCGGCTCTGTTTTCACTATTCACTTGTCAATAACAACAAACAGCGTGAAATAGGAGCTAAACCAGGAACAAGCATTACAGGTTTGAGGATAAAAACAGCCATGAATTTCAACAGCAGCTTCTTCACGTTTTGTCTCACTTACGCAGTGCAGACGCAGCCCAAGAAATGCCTCTGCCTTCCACTGCTCACTCCATGTTACCGGATCACTTCCTGCCTCACTCTGTCTCTTGCAAACAACTCGCAACCCTCCTGAACTTGCCCCAAAGTCAATGACGATCTCTGAGCCAGATTGCGGACAAGTTTCCCCAAACAAAGTGCTGCTGGAAGGAGACTGCTGTTTGCTGACTTACCCCGATACTGTAATATCTCCATTCCCTCTGTTAAAAACAAACGCTTTCCCCTCTTTGAATAAATGCCGTTCAATAGCCTTGCAGGCACAGGGGAGCGCATGCGCTCAGTCGGTCAACAACTCTCAGAGGTGTGGGCGGGGCTTTACCGCGCATGCGCTTCTTTCGGCAACGGTTTGAAAAACAAAAATACAAACAATTGGAACTTTATTCAGTTCAGTTTTATCACATTGTGAGCAATGGAACAGGGGCTGCGGGTAAGATTAGAGAAGGTTCCCATCTGGGAGATTACCCCTTTATAAAGTTCAATTTGAGATTATTCTCTGCAGTATGTTTGCCCAGTTTCTCAAAGCAATCCTTGGAGGGAGTCGGTGTGTTTGCTGGGATCGCGCAGGATTTAATATCTGACAGTAACAGTCCTAGATTCATGTAATCACATTGAAAATGTCTGTCACTGAGTGTCAGAGCGAACGGTTCGAGCTGAAACATTGCAGAGACCTCAACAGGGCAGAAAAAAAGTTACATTTGGGACATTGTGTGACTCACTTTCGGACACGTCCTCAGATTGTGAGATTAATAATGTGGCTGCTTGTGGCACCATATAAGTGAGAGATAAGTTTGTATCGTCGGTCTCCCCGGGTGGATCTTTCGAGATAAAACGAATCTGACATTTCAGCCCACAACTCAATAATTACAGGTCAGTCAGTCTAACCTCAGTAGTGAGCAAAATATTGGAATCCATTCAGAGAGACAGGATAAACTGTCACTTAGAAAGGCATCGATTAGTCAAGCATCGTCAGCGTGGATTTGTGAAGGGAAGATCTCGTCTGACCAACTTGATCCAATTTATTGAATTAATAACAAGGAAGTTGTGTGAGGGCACTGTAGTTGATGTGGTCTACATGGACTTTAACAAGGATTTTGACAAGGTCCCACATGGCAGACTGTTTCAAAAAGTAAAATCCCGGGGGATCCAGGAAAATACAGTAAGCTGGATGTAAATTAGGTTTAGTGGCAGGCAACAAAGGGTAATTATTAACGGGTGTTTTTGCGATTGGAGGGCTGTTTCCATTGGCGTTCCGCTTGGCTCAGGACTGGGTCACCTGCTCATTGTGGTATATATTAATGATTTGAACGTAAATGGAGGGGAAATGATCAAGAAGCTTACAGACGTCACAAAAATTGGTCGTGTGATAAAAAGCGAGGATTGCTGAGGCTGCAGGAAGATATTGATGCTCTGGAAATATGGTCAAAAAAATGACAAATGGAATAAAACCCGGATAAGTGTGAGGCGATGCATTTTGGGAGGTCAAACAAGGCAAAGGAATAGACGATTAATGGGAATGTTCTGAGTTTGTGGAGAATGTGAGGGACCTTGGAGTAAATGTCCACTGACCCAGAAGGTAACAGGACAGGTCGACAAGGTGGTTAAGAAGGCATATGGAATCCTTCCCTTTATTAACTGAGGTTTAGAATATAATAGCAGGAATGTTATCCTGGAAATATATCAACCATTGGTTAGGCCACAACTTGAGGACTGTGTGCAGTTCTCAACACCTCATTATAGAAGTGATGTAATTGCATTATAGAGGGTCCAGAGGAGATTTACCGGGATGTTGCCAGGACTGGAAAAGATGCAGCTATGAGGAAAGATTGGGTGGGCTTTGACTGTTCCCCTTGGAACAGAGAATGGTAGATCTGATTGAAATGTATAACATTTTGAGAGGCCTGGATAGAGTGGAGGTCAAGGGCCTACTTACCTTCGTAGAGAGGTCAGTGACTAGGGGACAAAGACTTAGTGTTTGGTAGAAAGATTAGAGGGGAGATAAGGGAAAGTTTTCCTCACCTAGCAATGCAAAACTGGGCATCCATGAGGGTCTGTGGGCCATTCGGATTAATGTATACAGTACTGGTCTCCTTATTTAAGGAAGGGTGTAAATGCGTTGGAGGCAGTACAGAGAAGGTTTACTAGGCTAATGCCTGGAATGGACGGGCTGTCTTAAGAGGAAATATTGGACAAGCAAAGCTTGTATTCACTGGAACTTAGAGTAAGATGTGACTTGATTGAAACATATAATATCCTGAGGGGTCTTGACAGGGTGGATGTGGAAAGGATGTTTCCCCTTGTGGGAGAATCTATAACAAGGGGTCACTGTTTAGAAATAAGGGGTCGCACATTTAAGACAGAGATGAGGAGATTTTTTTTCTCATCGGGTCGTGAGACTTGGGAATTCTCTTCCTCAGAAGGCGAAGGAAGCAGAGACTTTGAATATTTTTCAGGTCCAGGTACATAGATTCTTGACAAGAAAGGGAGTGTAGAAAACCGGGTCGTGCTGGAAATGTGGAGTAATCAGTTCAGAAATAAACTTATTGAATGGCAGAGCAGGCTCGAAGGGCCGAGTGGCCTACTCCTGCTCCTAATTCGTATGTTCGTATAAGATGAGCGAGGTACCAACAGCAGCAGAATTGTACTCAACCACAATCTTTAAGCTCATGGCCCGGCATATCCCTCACTCTACAATTAACATCAAACCAGGAGACCAAACGTGATTCAATGAAGAGTGCAGCAGGGCATGCCAGAAGCAGCACCAGGCATACCTCAAAACGAGGTCTCAACCTGGTGAAGCTACAACACAGGATTACTTGCATGTCAAACTGCATATGCAGCATCCGATAGACAGAGCCAAGCGATTTCATAACCAATGGATCAGATCTAAGTGCTGCAGTCCTGTCACATCCAGCCGTGAATGGTGGTAGACAACTAAACAACTAACTGGAGGAGGTGGCTCCACAAATATCCCCATCTTCAATGATGAGGGAGCCCAGCACATCAGTGCAAAAGATAAGGTTGAAGCTTTTACAACAATCTTCGCTAGAAGTGCCGAGTTGATGATTCATCTCAGACTATTCCTGAAGGCCCCAGCATCACAGATGCCAGACTTCAGCCAATTCGAATCACTCCGTGTGACATCAAGTAACGACTAAAGGTGCTGGATACTGCCAAGGCTCTGGGTTCTGACAATGTTCTCCAATAGGACTGAAGACCTGTGCTCCAGAACTTGCTGGGCCCATAGCCAATCTGTTCCAGTACAGCTACAACACTGACATGTACCTAGCAATGTGGAATATTCCCCAGGTATGTCTTGGACACCAAAAGCAGGACAAGTCCAAGCTGGCTAATTAGACCCCATCAGTCTACTCTCAATCATCAATAAAGTGATGGAACGTGTCATCAACAGTGCCATCAAACAGCAGTTCCTCAGTAATAACCTGGTCAGTGACGCTCAGTTTGTGTTCCGCCAGTGCCACTCAGCTCCTGACCACATTACAGCCTTGGTTCAAACATGGGCAAAAGAGCTGAACTCAAGAGTGAGAAGAAAGTGACTGCCCTTGACATCAAGGCAGCATTTGACCAAGTATGGCATCAAGGAACCCGAGCAAAACTGAGGTCAATGGGAATCAGTGGGAAAACTCTCTGCTGGTTGGAGTCATACCTAGTGCAAAGGAAGATGGTTGTGGTTGTTCGAAGTCAATCATCTGAACTCCAGGACATCACTGCAGGAGTTCCTCAGTGTAGTGTCCTAGGCCTAATCATCTTCAGCTGCTTCATCAATGACTTTCCTTCAATCATAAGGTCAGAAGTGGGATGTTCACTTATGATTGCACAATGTTCAGCATGATTCGTGACTCCTCAGCTGCTGACGCAGTCTGTGTAGAAATGCAGCAAGACTTGGACAATATCCAGGCTTGTGCTGATAAACGGCAAGTAACATTCACGCCACACAAGTGCCAGGCAACTACCATCTCCAACAAGAGAGAATCTAACCATCTCCCCTTAACATTCAATGGCAATTACCATCGCTGAATCCCCCACTATCAATATCCTAGGGTCTACCATTGACCAGAAACTGAACTGGAGTAGCTATATAAATACCGTGGCTACAAGAGCAGATCAGAGGATAGGAATCCTGCGACGAGCAAATAACCTGCTGACTCCCCAAAGCTTGTCCTCCATTTACAAGGCGGGAGTCAGGAGTGTGATGGAATACTCTCCACTTGCCTGGATGCGTTCAGATCCAACAACACTCAAGAAGCTCGACACCATCCTGGACAAAGCAGCCCACTTGATTGCCACCCCATGTACAAACATTCACTCCCTCCACCACCGACACACAGTAGCAGCAATGTGTACCATCCACATGATGCACTGCAGCAACACACCAAGGCTTTTTAGACAGCACCTTGCAAACCCGCGAACACTACCAACTAGAAGCACAAGGGTAGTAGATGCATGGGACCACCATCACCTGCCAGTTCCCCTCCAAATCACACATCATCCTGACTTCGAACTATATTGCCATTCCTTCACTGTCGCTATGTCAAAATCCTGGAACTCCCTTCCTAACAACACTATGATTGTACCTACCTCACATGGAGTGTAGTGGTTCAAGAAGCCATCTCACCACAACCTCCTCAAGGGCAGTTATGGATGGGCAATAAATGCTGGCCAAGCCAGCAACACCCACATCGTATGAATGAATAAATCAAACAGGGTGGTGGTGGTCTGGAACTCACTGCCTGAAAGGGTAGTTGAAGTATAAACATTCAAATCATTCAAAAGAAGTCTGGATATGCGTCTCAAGTGCCGTAATCTTCCGGGTTACGGACCAAATGCTGGCAGGTGGGATTAGAATGGGTGGAAATTTTTTCGGCTGGCACAGATACGATGGGTCAAGTGGTTCCTTTCTGTGCCATAAACGTTCAATGTTTCTATGATTCTGAGTGAATGCATATCTCTCCTTCTCACCATCACCCAAGCCTCTCGCCCACTCCAGATCTTTCTCTCTCTCTCTGCCTTTTTTTCGCTATTGATGCTGTCTCTCTCCCTCTGCCTTTGGTGCTGTATCTATGTTGGCGATACAGTTACTGAGTGTTATGTGTATGCATTCTATTGTAGTACTGATAGTCTCTCTCTCTCTCTCTCTCTCTGATGATACAGGTGAAGGTGAAATACTGTTGTTCAGTGTGATATGGACACACAGTTGGAAATTATAATAATAAAAGCAAAATACTGCGGATGCTGGAAATCTGAAATAAAAACAAGAAATGCTGAAAATACTCAGCATGTCTGGTAGCATCTGTGGAGAGAGAAGCAGAGTTAACGTTTCGTGTCAGTGACCTTTCTTCGAACCCCTTCACCCCTATGTCACCTTCACCTGTATCATCAGAGAGAGAGACACACACAGACAGACATAGAGCGAGTGAGAGACTATCAGTACTACAATAAAATGCATACATAAAACACTCACTAACTGTATCGCGAACATAGATACAGCACCAAAGGCAGAGGGAGAGACACAATTCCGAAGAAAGAGTCACTGACCCGAAACGTTAACTCTGCTTCTCCCTCCACAGATGCTACCAGACATGCTGAGTATTTTCAGCATTTCTTGTTTTTATTTCAGATTTCCAGCATCCGCAGTATTTTGCTTTTATTATTATAATTTCCAACTGTGTGTCCATATCACACTGAACAACAGTATTTCACCTTCACCTGTCTCATCAGAGAGAGTGATTTGCTCTTGCCGTCGAAAATAATAAACAGACAACATTCGCAGCGCCAGTCTCAGAGTGTTTAACACTTACTGAGTCCAGAAAATACAAATACCCACCGTGAATCCGCAGCACAGGCCGAGCGGAGGGGAAATCCTGTCCTGGGAACGCTAAATTGAGCGAACAGTTCGGCCTGAGATTGTGTGGATGTGAATATTGTGCAAGAGAGTGTATTAAAGGGGCGGGCGCGTTAGTCTAATGCCACTGTGTTTGTGGGTCTGGTCTCATCGCCGGATTTTCGAGTCCCTCTTCCGTAAAATAACAAGATTTTCCAGTCAAAGAAGCACTTTGCTCCCCTTCTAATCCTCAAAGTGGGAATGGAGTGTTGTTTGTTTGTTGATTTCAAGATTTTAATCGAAAAGTATGGAACATGTCAGCGATCGGCTGAGAGAGAGTCATCAGTGCAGCAATGAAACGGATTTCAGTCGAAAATGGAGTCTTTACTTCAAGTGAAACCTTTGTGACAGCAAACATTCTGATGTCAGAGACAGGAAGGATCTAGCCTGGGACTCTGGAATACCCGAATTTCAGTGGAATTGGAGAGTTTAGGACCAGAGAGAAACACAGAGAGGCAGCAGGAGCCGGGAGCTGACAGCAGGTTGTCTCCGCCCCGTCCGCTCGCTGCCTTTAAGTTGCTCAGTGCCGCCACCACCAGCTTCATTTCTGACCCAGTTCTGACTGACAGAGAGACTTTGTGCAGAGTCCTGGACATGACCGATACTGCAGCCGCCGAAACGGCTCCTCCAGCCGCCGCCGCTACAGTCAAGACACCCAAGAAGAAGAAGGCGGCTCCTCGGAAAGGGTCAGGCGGTCCCAAGTTGGGCGAGCTGATCCTCAAGACTGTGGCGGAATGCAGTGTCCGCAGTGGGATGTCACTGCAGGCAATAAAGAAGGCTCTGCGTGTTAAAGGTGTCGATGTGGAGAAGGGCAAGTTCCAAATCAAGCAAAGTATCAAGCGGCTTGTGGCGAAAGACTTCCTGGTGCAGACGAAGGGCACGGGGGCCTCCGGCACCTTCAAAATCGCGGAACAGGAAAAGAAGGGAAATGTGGTGAAGAAGATTAAGACAGGAGCAGCCAAGAGATCTTTAGTGAAGAAAACAGCTGCCAAGAAACAGATAACAAAGAAAACAGCCAAGAAATCCCCAGGGAAGAAAATAGTCGCCAAGAAAGTGAGCAGCAAGAAGACAGCAGCCAAGAAAGTGAGCAGCAAGAAGACGGCAACGCCAAAGAAGGCGGTAAAGAAAGCAACGCTTCCAAAAAAATCTCCAGCGAAGAATGCCAAAAAAGCCAAGAGGGCCACGGGCGGAAAGCCGCCCAAGAAAGTCCAATCATCAAGGGGCGGGAAGAAGCCGAAAGCAGCAAAGGCTCAGAAAGCAGTCCCTGGAAAGAAGTGAAACAGCACGGGAAACTTGTAGACATCTGAACCCAAAGGCTCTTTTCAGAGCCACCCACGTCTCTTAGGAAAGAGCTGATCCCCCGATCAAATGATCCCTGTCCCGCAGTCGTGTGCACATTTCACCTAGAAATGATTTGAAGTATATCCAGGTTCCCTGGTGACTCTCAACCCAGCCCTCCTCACTCTAACAAATCAGGGATGTCCGGGCCTCACTGTACCCGGGTATATGTTCGGTGAAGTCTCAGTTCATGCTCGTTTCAGGGTGACAGCCTGTAACACAGTAACACGGGCGAGATACCCCGCGTCACATCTCAAACCCCAATACATGATTTTCCAAAATTCAGCTGGGGTTAGGTTTCAGTAAACTGCTCAATCCGTCTGGGAGGAGAGGTGTGCCGAAACAGGTTGACTTGTGATCGGAAGCACTGCACTTAGGCGGGTGTATTACTAACTTTTAATTGTAACAGATCCTTATTTAAAGCGCTAATTTCTGTTATCAGTGACTATCAATGTCGAATCTCCATGTTTTATGCTGAGCTCGAATGTCGAGAACTGTTTTTTCTTGAATTGGCGGTTCGAGCAAGTGGGAGGCGGAGCGAGAGGATCAAAGACATTTCTCTGCTCTGTCTGTCACTCAATTTCCTCCAGACCCGCCTCTGGCTCTCTGTCTCTTTCTCAGTCAGGTTGGGGCAGGCTGTATAAAAAGGCAGCAGAAACTACTCGTTTCTCATTCACAAACGATTTGTCTGAAGAAGCGTCATGACAGGAAGAGGTAAAGGAGGCAAAGGACTGGGCAAAGGCGGAGCAAAGCGGCACCGCAAAGTGCTTCGTGATAACATCCAGGGCATCACCAAGCCAGCAATTCGCCGCCTGGCTCGCCGTGGCGGAGTGAAGCGCATCTCGGGTTTGATCTATGAGGAGACCCGCGGGGTGCTGAAGGTTTTCCTGGAGAATGTGATCAGAGATGCGGTCACCTACACTGAGCACGCCAAGCGCAAGACGGTCACCGCCATGGATGTGGTGTACGCTTTGAAACGCCAGGGCCGCACTCTCTATGGATTCGGCGGCTAAACAAATCGACCTTGTCTAACAAAAACAAAAGGCTCTTCTAAGAGCCACCCATAACTTCATACAGAGATAAGTTACCTTGAAACTGCAGCGCGGATGTCCAGGTTTGGAACTGGTGCCGTGATATTTAGGGATATGAAACGGTTGTAGCTCAGGATATCATGATATCTGCATCTAATTTTGTATAAATACTTTTGCTTAAATACAGTATTGCTTTCTCATAGTCATTTTCCGTGTCACAATTTTCACTGTGGTTTTTCTGTTCCATGTTCATTCACTGCGTCATGAATTAAACGGTTGCATGTGAAAATGTCCATTGACGACCTGAACTGCCGGTATAGATGCTGGATTTACTCACGTTAGAACATGCAATGACCGGAGCTTTATTCCCGCCAGACACCGAACATGGAATGAACACCAATTCAAACCGTGTGGGAAGATAGAAGGGGATCTGGAGCGGGAAAAAATGACGCTGCAAGCACTGAGATTTTATAATTGTTCCCGCCGAATTAGGTTTTATTTAATCTTTGAGTAGTTTGCTAATTTGAAAATGGCGGGCTTTTTCAAATTGATGAAATTTCAGTTGCAGTTCAACCAATCAGGACGCAGCAATTCCCGAGGCCCATTCACTTCCCAAAGCGAGTTTCAAACTGAAATGAAGGACGGGGCTGCATCCAATCACAACACTAGGGCGGTCCCTCAACTGTCTTAAATAGGCAGTCCCTGAGCAGCCTCCGCATTAACAGCGAACTTGTTCCAAGATAATGGCCAGAACCAAGCAGACAGCGCGCAAATCGACCGGAGGGAAAGCTCCGCGCAAGCAGCTGGCTACCAAAGCGGCCCGCAAGAGCGCTCCAGCCACGGGCGGAGTGAAGAAGCCTCACCGTTACAGACCCGGCACTGTGGCTCTGAGGGAGATCCGCCGCTACCAGAAATCCACCGAGCTGCTCATCCGCAAACTGCCCTTCCAGCGCCTGGTGCGGGAGATCGCACAGGACTTCAAGACAGACCTGCGCTTCCAGAGCTCTGCCGTCATGGCCCTGCAGGAGGCCAGCGAGGCTTACCTGGTGGGGCTCTTTGAGGACACCAACCTGTGCGCCATCCACGCCAAGCGAGTCACCATCATGCCCAAAGACATCCAGCTGGCACGCCGCATCCGCGGGGAGCGAGCCTAAACTGACCCTGCCCGGAACTGAGTTCGGCATCAAATACCACAACGGCTCTTTTAAGAGCCACCAAATCGACCAAAGAAAGAGTTGTGATCTCTTGTTCATTCCAGCACATAAACGTCTCAGAAGGATTTGACCATTTATTTACTCAAAGCCGGGAGACACAAATACTTTTGTCTGCATCCGGTAGCTGGAGATTTCATGACGTGGCAGTTGTAAGATCGAGAGTAGCGATACCAATGTGCACAGCGCATTTTAATAGACCGGCGATCATTTTAGGACTGAACAAATGTTTGTGGTACATAAAGGGTAGAATGGTAAAAGTGCCTTTCCAATAGGGTCTGAGGGAATTAGAATGTATTTCATCTGATGAGCAACTAAATGCCAAAATCCAGTACACTTCATTCCAACACAAAACAATGATAACAGTATAATATTACAGTCTTTCAGACAGTAACCAGCCCTTTCACAAATAAAGTGGGTGGCTCTGAAAAGAGCCTTTGGGTTCACAGATTCAAGTCAGGCCGCTTCACTTGCCCTTCGTGCTCGGAGCGCTGGTTTTCTTGGGCAGCAGCACGGCCTGGATATTAGGCAGCACCCCGCCCTGAGCGATGGTCACCCCTCCCAACAGCTTGTTCAGCTCCTCGTCGTTGCGGACGGCCAGCTGCAGGTGTCTGGGGATGATACGGCTCTTCTTGTTGTCCCGGGCCGCGTTGCCGGCCAGCTCGAGGATTTCAGCTGTCAGATACTCGAGCACAGCAGCCAGATAGACCGGGGCTCCGGCACCCACCCGCTCAGCATAGTTCCCCTTTCTGAGGTGGCGGTGAACACGGCCGACCGGGAACTGCAATCCAGCCCGGGAGGAGCGAGACTTGGGTTTGGCCCGAGATTTACCACCGGTCTTCCCTCTTCCAGACATTGCCACAATCTCACAAACACTTTCACGAAGAATGCTGAGATCCGCCCACATTCCTCCTCCTTGTACCTTCTGGAGGAATGGTGTTGGGGACACTGCTGATTGGTCAGTCAGCACTCGGTGTCATTGTGCTGTACATGTTACCAATCAGAGAGCTGCTCAATTCACCAATCACAAGAAGACAGTGAGTTGAGAGCGGAAAATAAGAGCGCGAAATGGTCAGGCTCCCAACGATATTTCACATTTGAAAAGCCCGCCAATATATTTGTAAAACAAGGGGCGGCTTCAATATCAAATATCACATTTATAGGTTATATTGTTTTGCAGAAAACATTGCAAAAACGTGTTCATTTTTTTATTCCACATTTTGTTCCAGATTCGCTTTTGTAATCCGCCATGTATTCTGCTTTATTCTTTTTCATGATACAGTCTAACCAGCGGCTGAAAGACTCATTCACAGTATTTTGTAACCGGACACATTTCAGGTCAATCTTCGTAATTATACTGTATCACTGATTCTAGATTGATCCCTTTTCGTGGGAGACAAAAGCGGAGCATAGATTTTCAGTGTCACGGGTTAGAGACTGAGGGTGCCTAAACCAACGGGGTTTCTTAACAATGTACTTATTCATAAAGATAGCCAAACTTCAACACGGCAACCAAGTAACTGAGAACATCTTTAAATCATGCGTTAAATCAGCTTTCATTTTCGAAATATAGCAAAGGGGCCGAATGAATCTGCATTAACCTGACCGGATTTAAACAGAGATTTACAACCACCATCAAAAATTTGCAAAGTATTCATATTAACAGAAAAAAAATTCGATAATCATGATGATGTTGTAGCTATTTCAGAGAAGTTGTGGGTGGCTCTTAAAAGAGCCTTTTTGTGTTTCGGGTGTGTTTCAGTACATTGCGGATATTTACTTGGAGCTGGTGTACTTGGTGACCGCCTTTGTACCTTCCGACACGGCGTGTTTGGCCAGCTCCCCGGGCAGCAGCAGGCGCACGGCGGTCTGGATCTCCCGGGAGCTGATGGTGCTGCGTTTGTTGTAATGGGCCAGGCGGGAAGCCTCACCCGCGATTCGCTCGAAAATATCATTCACAAACGAATTCATGATGCTCATGGCCTTGGAGGAGATGCCGGTGTCAGGGTGAACCTGCTTCATCACTTTGTACACGTAGATGGAGTAACTTTCTCTCCTGGATTTTCTCCGTTTCTTGCTGCCCTTCGTTGGCGCCTTCTTCTGAGTTTTCTTGGCGCCTTTCTTGGAAGGTGCTGCTGTTTTCTTCTCGTCAACCATGATCGCGATCAACTTCAGACACAGAATAACCGAAATTTCGCTCCAAGCTCGCATTTTATAGACATCCCCAGAAACCTATGCTAATAAAGGATGGGAGAAGACCATGCTCATGATTGGCTGGTTTACAATGATGTCACTGCCTGATGTTGGGCGGCGCAGTGGTTCGCACCGCAGCCTCACAGCTCCAGTGACCCGAGTTCAATTCCCGGCACTGCCTGTGTGGAGTTTGCAAGTTCTCCCTGTGTCTGCGTGGTTTTCCTCCAGGTGCTCCGGTTTCCTCCCACATGCTGGTTGATAGGTTAATTGGCCATTATAAAAATAGGTGGGAATGTGGTAGGAATATGGAATTAGTGAAGGATTAGTATAAATGGGTGGTTGATGGTCGGCACAGACTCGGTGGGCCGAAGGGCCTGTTTCAGTGCTGTATCTCTAAAACTAAAACTAAAAGCTAAATCTGTCTGATTGGATATCTAAAGTAACCAATCACACTTCATGCCTATCACAGCCACAAACTGACGCAGCAGTCAGATCGTCCAAACCCCTTTGCCCGTCCTTAACCATGACTTTCTCAGTCCCTCTGCCTCTTCATCCATTTCCATTTTGCTGGTACGAACACGTCTATTTTTTCACTCTGTACATATAATTTCTCGACACTTCCATTCCTTATCAGGATGTACCGGCCTGCTGCACTTCCGTTCATCACCAGGACGGAACCGTCCAGTATAGTTGGGGTCAGACATGGGCAAGTGCAAGTATTGAAGTGCAAGTCTTTAAATCTATGTTGCGTGCCAAATAAGGTTGGTCAGCTGCAGCCACAAGTAACCACATGAAAGATTTATATAGTGGCAATTACATAATACTGGCTGAAACTAGGCGAGGCAAGGGAACTTATTATTACTGGCTACAAATATTCAGCAAGACAGGTCTGAAAAAATATGGAGGGTTGTGGAGTGGAAAGAGTTGATCAAATATAATATGATAACACTGGCAGCGATGATGTTTTTGAGTTATTAACAAAAGAATCTATTTGGTCATATATACGGAATATGGCAGGAGGAAATGCATGAACATTCTGGGTCGTGTCATGTTTGTCTTTCCCTGCAGGACATGTGAGTGTGGGTCTCATTCTGTGTCTATCAGTATGTGATATTTAACTGTGGCTTTTACTCCATATTGGTCAATCTATGGTCAATGATTTTGTGATTTAATTCAGTAATTTCAATCTTCAATAGGTGATTCTGTTTTTTTTTTCTTTCTCTGTAACATTCAGTTTCTAACTGGGTGATTATGAGTTTTGTTCTGTACCTATGAGCTTCTACTGAGTGAGTGTGGGTTTTGTTATGTATCTGTTAATCTCTGATTTTGAAGTCTGGGCATTTCTCTTTATCTGTTAATTTCTGAATTGTGAATTTGGATTTTAATCTGCACCTGTCAGTTTCTGGTATGAAAGGTTGTTTGATTTTGTCTCTGTACCTGTTAGTAAGTGACATTTTTGTGTAGCTTTACACAGCACATGTTAATTGATGACACGTCAGCGTTGTTTTCACTCGACATGTCAGTCTCTGGTTTGGAGGCCTCACCTGTGTTCTGTACCCATCAGACGTCTTCATTTAAGAATGGGTTTTAACCTGTTCCTTTCAATCTGTTGTATGTAAGTACTGTTTATTCTCTGTATCTGTAAGTTTCTGATGAATGAATGTGGTCTGTATCACATCCCTGTCAGTGGTTCATTAAGAGATATTTTACACTGTACCTGCCCGTTCTGATATGTGAGTGTGGGTTGTGATCTACGGCTGGCCGTTTCTGGTATGCGACATGAGCATTGTTTTTACTCTGTGCATGTTAGCCTCAAGTGCAGAAGCTGGGTTTAATAGTACAGCTCACTCTCTGCTGTATGATTATGGATTTTCATCTGGACAAGTTAATTTCTGGCACGGGCATGTGAATTTTATTCTCTATGCCAATTTATGGTATGTGATTATGTGTTCTTTCTGTTCTGTCAGTTTCTGCTGAACTGTATGGTGGATTTGCTTTCAATCTGCCAAGTTCTGCGATGTGAATGTTGGTTTTACTTTGTATTTGTCATCGAGAGATAGAGTCATAGAGTTATACAGCACAGAAACAGGCCCTTAGACACATTGATGGCCGGCACAGGCACAATCAGTGATCTATTCTAATCCCATTTTCCAGCACTTGGCCCATTGCCTTGTATGCTATGGCCTTTCAAATGTATATCTAAATACTTCTTAAATGTTGTGTGGGGTCCTGCCTCTACCACCCCTTTCAGGTAATGTGTTCCAGATTCCAACCACCATCTGGGTGAAAATGAAAAAAAAACAATCCTCAAATCCCCTCTAAACCTCCTGCTTCTTACATTAAATCATGGCTGATCTGTTTCTGACTTGAATTCCACACTCCTATCTCCTCCCAATAATCTTTGATTCCCTTGCCTAACAAGAATCTATCAAGACCTGACTGAAAAAATAATATATTCAGTGACACCGCCTCCACCACCTTCTCAAGCACTGAATTTCAAAGTCTCACAAACCTCAGAGGGATAAAAAAAATCTCCTCATCTCGGACCTAAAAGTGTGACCCATACTTTTAAAGCAGCGCCCCCGATTTCTGAACTCATCCACAAGAGGAAACATCCTTTCCCCATCCACCTTGTCAAGACCATTCAGGATCTTATACACTACAATCAAGTCTGCCCTCACTCTTCTAAACTCAAGTGAAAACTAACCCAGTCTGTCCAACCTTTCCTCATAAGACATCCACTCATTCCAGGTATCAATCTAATAAACCTCCTCTGAAACACCTCCAACACATTTACTTCCTTCCTTAAATATGGAGACCAAAACTGCACACAGTATTCGAGCTGTGGTCTCACCAAAGCCCCGTATAACTGAAGCATAACATCCTTAGATTAATTTTCAATTCCTGTTGTAATAAAGGATAACTTTCCAATTCCCTTTGTGATTTGCCATACCTGCATACTAACGTTTTGTGACTCAAGCACAAGAACACCTGGATCCCTCTGCACCTCAGAATTCTGCAGTCATTCTCCGCAGATACTCAGCAGGCCTGCCAGCATCTGTGGAGACAGAAACAGAGATAACCATTCAGGTCAATGGTCTTTCATCAGAAAGGTCCGTTCTGATCGAAGGTCATTGACCTGAAATGTTAACTCACTTTCTCTCTCTACAGGTGCTGCCAGACTTGCAGATTATTTCCAGCATTTTCTGTTTTCATTTCCACTGTCCATCGTATATTCTGGCAAATGAATGTGGGATTAATCTTTAACCTTTGGTTTCTGATATGCAAATGTGGATTTTACCTAGCATGTTGTCAGTTACTGCAATGCAAATATCTGTTTTATTCTGTAACATTTTGTTTGTGGTAATTGATTGTGGGTTTTACTCTGCATCTGCCAGTCTCTGTAATGTGAATGTGGCTTTTGTCTGTGCATGATTTGTGAGTATGTGTTTTACTTTCCCTGTATGTTTCTCAATGTGGATTTTGCTATGTACCTCAGTTACTTTATGTGTATATGTTGTATTCTGTTTCTGTGCATCTATGATGAGTGTTACATTTCCCCTGTATCTATCAGAATCACTCTTGTGAGGATGGTCATTATTCTGTACTTGTTGGTTTATGGTAGTCCTTGATTTATACTTTTACGGTCACTCTCTGATATGCTACTATACAGTTTACTCTGCACTTGTCAGATTCTGCTATGTGATATTGTCTTTTATCTATCTGTCTGTGTCTGGTATCCTATTGCAAGTTTTACTGTATACCCATCAGCTTCTGGTATTTTAGTATGAGGTTCACATTGTATCTTTCATCTTGTTGTGTGTGAATCTGCTTCTGCCTTGAACTGACAGTTTCTACTCTGTGAGTGTACATTTGAAGGGTGCTTGTTAACTTCTGCGAAATAGATGATCGTTTTACTCTGTGCATGTCAGTCACTGCAATGGGAAGTTGGGATTCATGCTGTATCTGCCATTTGATTTATTGATCTATTCTGGTTTTTGGCTGGCCCATACAAGACAGAGGGTGGTAGTAGATGGAAAGTATTCAGCCTGGAGCTCGGTGACCAGTGGTGTTCCACAGAGATCTGTTCTGGGACCTCTGCTCTTTGTGATTTTTATAAATGACTTGGATGAGGAAGTGGAAGGCTGGGTTAGCAAGTTTGCCGAAGACACGAAGATTGCTGGAGTTGTGGATAGTGTGGAAGGCTGTTGTAGGTTGCAATGGGACATTGACAGGATGCAGAGCTGGGCTGAGAAGTGGCAGATGGAGTTCAACCTGGAAAAGTGTGAAGTGATCCATTTTGGAAGGTCGAATTTGAATGCAGAATACAGGCTTAAAGACAGGATTCTTGGTAGTGTGGAGGAACAGAGGGATCTTGGGGTCCAGGTCCATAAATCGCTCAAAGTTGCCACCCAAGTTGATAGGGTTGTTAAAAGGCGTATGGTGTGTTGGCTTTCATTAACAGGGGGATTGAGTTTAAGAGCCGCGAGGTTATGCTGCAGCTCTATAAAGCCCTGGTTAGACCACACTTGGAATATTGTGTTCAGTTCTGGTCGCCTCATTATAGGAAGGATGTGGAAGCTTTAGAGAGGGTGCAGAGATTTACCAGGCTGCTGCCTGGACTGGAGGGCATGTCTTACGAAGAAAGGTTGAGGGAGCTAGGGCTCTTCTCATTGGAGCAAAGAAGGATGAGAGGTGACTTGATAGAGGGGTACAAGATGATGAGAGGCATAGATAGAGTGGATAGCCAGAGACTTTTTCCCAGGGTGGAAAGGGCTATCACCAGGGGGCATAATTTTAAGGTGATTGGAGGAAGGTTTCGGGGAGATGTCAGAGGTAGGGTCTTTACACAGAGATTGGTGGGTGTGTGGAATGCACTGCCAGTGCTGGTAGTAGAAGCAGATACATTAGGAACATTTAAGCGACTCTTGGATAGGAACATGGATGATAGTAGAAAGAAGGGTATGCAGGTAGTTTGATCTTAGAGTAGGTTAAAGGTTCGGCACAACATCGTGGGCCGAAGGGCCTGTACTGTTTAGTTTAGTTTAGAGATACAGCACTGAAACAGGCCCTTCGGCCCACCGAATCTGTGCCGACCATCAACCACCCATTTATACTAATCCTACACGAATCCCATATTCCTACCACATCCCCACCTGTCCCTATATTTCCCTACCACCTACCTATACGAGGGGCAATTTATAATGGCCAATTAACCGATCAACCTGCAAGTCTTTGGCATGTGGGAGGAAACCAGAGAACCCGGAGGAAACCCACGCAGACACAGGGAGAACTTGCAAACTCCACACAGGCAGTACCCAGAATTGAACCCGGGTCGCTGGAGCTGTGAGGCTGCAGTGCTAACCACTGCGCCACTGTGCTGTACTGTTCTATACCCCGTATCCTGAGACTGTGACCCCTGGTTCTGGACTCCCCAGCCATCGGGAACATCCTCCCTGCATTCAGCATGAATCCTGTTAGAATTTTATTGGTTTCTATGAGATCCCCTCTCATTCTTCTAAACCAAAGTAAATGTAGGCCAACTTGACCCAATCTCTCCTCATACATCAATCCTGCCATCCCAGGAAACAAGGCGAGAACAAAATTCCGAAGATAAATAGACCAAAACTACACACAATACGGTGGCACAGTGGTTAGCACCACAGCCTCACAGCTCCAGCGACATGGGTTTGGTTCTGGGGACTGCTTGTGCGGAGTTTGCAAGTTCTTCCTGTGACCATGTGGGTTTCCGCTGGGTGCTCTGAATTTCTCCCACAGCCAAAGACTTGCAGGTTGATAGGTAAATTTCCCATTGTAAATTGCCCCTAGTATAGGTTGGTGGTAGGGAAGGTGGTTAGAGGTAGGGAATATGGGATTAATGTAGGATTAGTATAAATAGGTGATTGTTGGTCGGATGGGGTTAATGTAGGATTAGTATAAAAATGGGTGGTTGTTGGTCAGCACAGACTCGGTTGCCCAAAGGGCCTGGTTCAGTGCTGTATCACTCAATGACTCTAAATACTCCAGATGAGCCTCACCAAGGCCTTGTATAACTGCAGTAAGACATCTGTGCTCCTGTACTCAAATCCTCTTGCAACGAAGGCCAACATACCATTTTCCTTCCTAATTGCTTGCTGCACCTGAATGCTTGCTTTCAGCGACTGATGTACAAGGACACCCAGGTCTCGTTGCACCTCCCCCTTTCCCTATCTATCACTATTCAGATAATAATCTGCTTTACTGTTTTAAAACCAAAGTGGATAACTTCACTTTTATCCTATTTATATTTCATCTGCCACGCAATTGCCTACTCACCCAACTTGTCCAAATCACATTGGAGCCTTTTGCATCCTCCTCACAGCTCACAATCCCTCCCCCCCCAAACCCCACCCCCAGCTCTGTGTCATCTGCAAACCTGGAAATGTTACATTTACTTCCCTCACCCAGGTCTGTAAGATATATTGTGAATAGCTGGGGCTCAAGCACAGTATCCTGCAGTACCCCACTGGACCCTGCCTGCCACCCAGAAATATACCCATTTATTCCTACTCTGTTTCCTGTCTGTCAACTAATTCCCAATCCCTGCCAGTATATTACCCCCAATCCCATGTGCTTTAATTTTGCACACTAACCTCTTATGTGGGACCTTGTCAAAAGCCTTCTGAAAATCCAAATGCACCACATCCACTAGTTCTCCATTATCTAGTCTGCGAGTTACATCCTCAAAAAACTCCAGTGGATTTGTTAAGCATGACTTCTCTTTCGTAAAACTATCACATCCTTTATAATAGACTCCAGTATTTTCCCCACCACTGATGTAAGGTTCACTCATCTGTAATTCCTTTTTTTTTCTCCCTCCTTGTTTTAAATAGTGAGGTTACATTTTCCACCCTCCAATCTGTACGAACTGCTCCAGAGTCTACAGAATTTTGGAATATCCGGTACTTCATATGTATCTCAGGCATTGTGGTGACAACTCTTTGTTTCACACGTTAATGTATCAATATGTGTTTACTTGTGTTTAATTTAAAATATGGATTAACGATGTTTTATTGCTGTAGGTTTTATTCAATTCTTGTTTGTGAGTTGTAGCTTTTTATCCAATTTGTATCTCTGCAAAAGCAATTATGAATGACAATCTTTCAATTTTAGAGTATGACCTGACATGTAATGTTAAATTCCATCAGTTTGTAGTAAATGAACAAATCCTGTATGTTTTTGTCTGACCCTTAGTGACATGTTTACACTGGTGTGTAATTTGTAGTTCAGTTTATATTGTGGGGTGTGTTATTGGGATTCATTCTGTAGCTTTCAATCAGGTACATTTTGCCTGTTCTGTTTATGATTTGGTATTTGAATTGTAGCCAAGGTGACACAGTGTATTTAAATCAGATAATGTGTGTGTTTTTGGACTGTGATTCATGTATCTACCAGTCAGTTGGAGAGAAATAGAAACAAATACTATCTCTATGCTCTGTTTGACTATTGGATTGATAATGTGTCTCTTTGGGATCAGTCTGGGTCTGACTACTTCTTTTGTTTGTTACAGTGGAAATGATGACCTGACCGTGTCACTGTGCTTTGTGACTGATACTGTACCTAATATGTGTTGGAACGAGCTGGAGGTACTTTTCCATCTATTGACGAGTCATGACTTTCGTTCTGGTTCCTTCGAGTGTTTGCCTGGCAGAAAAAAAAGGTAACTCTTACACTTGAAGAACAGGTGAGTGAGAAGACACAAAAGTGATCAATGTAATATTTTCAATAATAATCATTCTGAGCAATCACAAAAGGAAAGTTCACACATAAGCAGTGTCAGTGTCTGAGTCCACTGCAGTACTGCAGCACTCTGCTTCTGTTTCCCAGGTATCTGGAGCAGTTTTACAGCAATTTTGTGACATTCAGAAACAACCCATGCCCCGCACTGCTCAATGACCTGGACGACTCAATGGAGAAGTGACATTTGCACAAGCCAGATTTCTATTTCCATGTTCAATTGTTCAATGGACAAGAAGTAATAACTGTTTAAAAAAGTGTCCTTAATCTCCTCTCCTGATCCTGCAATAGAGAGTCTTTGAAAATCTGCCATGTCTTCATTATTCAGCCATTTTTCCCCCACCATTCATCGAGAGATACAATACCTAAACAAGCCCTTCAACCCATCGAGTCCATGCTGACCACCAACCACCCATTTATACCAATCCTATATTAATCCCATTTTTCCCTCTAAAGTCCCCACTATTCTCCCACAACATATCTACACCAGGGGCATTTTTTTTTTTTACAATGGCTAATTTGCCTATCAACTTGTAAGTCTTTGGCATGTGGAAGGAAACCAGAGCACCCAGCGGAACCCCATGCAGTCACAGGGAAAACTTGCAAAATCCACACAAGCAGTACGAAGAACCGGACCAATGTCACTGGAGCTGTGAGGCTGCGGTACTAGTCACTGTGCCACTCTGCCACCCAATTCACTATCCAACAACAACAAACAGTGAGATATTGAATCCAAACCAGGAACATTCATTACAGTTTGGAGAGAGAAATCAGCAATGATTTTGAAAAGGGAGTTCATCATATTCTGTCTCTCTCTCTCTCTGTCCAGACACTGCCCGAGAAAGACCTCTCCCTTTCCCCTGGCTCACTCCATGTTCCGGGACCAGTTCCTGCTTCACAGTGCATATTACAAACAGTCCCTCAGTCCTGCTGAATTAGCAGAAGTAGACCATTCAGCCGCTCGAGCTTGCTCCGCTATTCAATTTGTTCTTGGCTGATCAATTTCTGAGTTGAATTCCGCACTCCCATCTATGCCTGATAATCTTTGATTCCCTTGCCTAACAAGAATCTATCTACCCCTGCCTTAAAAATATTCAATTACCCCACCTCCACCACCTTCTGAGGCAGAGAATTCCAAAGTTGCACAACCCTCGGAGAGAATAAAATCTCATCTCTGTCCTAAAATGGCAACCCCTAATTGGAAAACAGCATCCCCGAGTTTTGAACTCATCCACAAGAGGAAACATCCTTTCCCCATACACTTGTCAAGACCATTCAGGATGTTATACACTTCAATCAAGTCTCCCCTCACTCTTCTAAACTCCAGTGAAGAAAAGCCCAGTCTGTCCAACCTTTCCTCATAAGACAACCCACTCATTCCAGGTATCAATCTAATAAACCTCCTGTGAAACACCTCCAACACATTTACTTCCTTCCTTAAATATGGAGACTAAAACTGCACGCAGTATTCAAGATGTGGTCACACCAATGCCCTGTATAACTGAAGCAAAACATTCTTCCATTTATTTTCAATTCCTCTCATGATAAAGGATAGTATTCCATTTTCCTTCTTGATGACTTGTTGTACCTGCATACTAACTTTTCATGACTCATGCACCAGAACACCTAGATCCCTCTGCACCTCGGAATTATGCAGTTGTTCTCCATTTAAGTAATACTTTGTTTTTTGAATCTTCCAGACAAAGTGAACAACTTCACATTTTTTCACATTACACTTCATCTGCCAGATTTCTGACCACTCACTCAACCATCTATCAAGGTCTGCAACCTCCTTATGTCCTCTTCACAACACACTTTCCTACCGATCTGTGTGTCATCTTCAAATTTAACTGCCATGCCATTGCTCCCCTCATCTAGGTTATGGATATAAACTGTAAAAAGTTGTGGGCCCAGCACAGACCCCTGTGTTACTCCACTTATCACATCCTCCCGATCAGAATGTTTTCTGTCAGCCAGCCAATCTTCTATCCATGCTAATTAAGTTACCCACTACACCATGAACTCCTGCTTTGCACAATAACCTTTCATGTGGCACCTTGACAAAGGCCTTCTTGAAAACCAAATACTGTATGTCAATGGGCTCCCCTTTATCCCCAGTGCATTTTCCTCCTTGAAAGAACTCTAATACTTTGGTTAACCATGATTTCCCTTTCACATCGCCATGCTGAACATTTCCAATGACCTTGTGTTTTTCTAAAGGCCCAGCTATAGCCTCCTTAATGATCAATTCTAATGCCTACCCTGAATCAGGGGTCAAGCTAACTGGCCTATAGTTACCCAATTTCTGCCTCTCCACCTTCTTGAATAGAGGGGTTATATTTGCTACTTTCCAGTCTGATGGAACCTTTTTGGAATCTAGTGAATCTTGAAAAAATAACGAGTCAACTATTTCAGCAGCCATAACTTTAAGGACCCGAGGATGAAGCCCATCAGGACCCAGAGACTTGTCAGCCAGCAGCTCCATCAGTTTATTCAGTACCACTTCCCTGGTGATTGTAACTTCACCAAGTTCCTCTCTTCCTTCCACCTCCTGATTAACTGCTATTACTGAAATATTTTGTGTATCCTCCAGTGAAGACAGAAGCCAAATAATTGTTCATTTCAACCACCATTTCCTTATTCGCTACTATTAACTCCCCATTCTCATTCTCTAGAGGACCAACACTCACTTTACTTACACTTTTCCTTTTTAAATACCTATAGAAACACTTGCTATCCGTTTTTACATTTCTGGCTAATTTTCTGTCATAATCTAATTTATTTTCTCCTGATGAACCTTTTAGACATTCTCTGCCTTTCATTATATTCTGACCAATCATCTGACCTGCCCCTCATCTTTGCACAATTATATGCATTTTCTTTAAGGTTGAGGTTATCATTAACTTCTTTAGTTAACCATGGATGGTGGGTCCTCCCCTTGGAATTTTACTTTACTGTAGGAGTATACTTTGAGTATTCTGAAATATCCCCTTAAAAGTCTGCCACTGCTTCTCTATTAATTTATCTGCAAGCCTAGAAACCCCGTTCAATTCAGCTAGCTCAGCTTGCATGCCCACATAGTTGTCCTTATTTAAGTTTAAAATACTCGTCTTAGACCCACTCCTCTCAATTTCAAACTGGATGCAAAATTCAATCATATTGTGGTTGCTGCTACCTAGAGGTGCCTTTACACTGAGGTCATTAATTAATCCTGTCAAATTACACAATACCAAATCTAATATAACCTGGTTCCAGAATGTACTGCTCAAAGAAACTATCTCAAAAGCATTCTATGAACTCTTTGTCCAGGCTGCTATAACCAATCTCATTTTTCCAGTTTATATGTTGAATAAAATCCCCATTATTATTTCCATCCTTTTATCACAAGCACCCAAAATTTCTTCTTGTATACTTCACCCTACATTGTCATTATTGCTTGGGGGCCTGTACACAACTCCCACGAGTGACTTCTTTCCCCGACTATTCCTCATCATCACCCAAACCGATTCGACATCCTGATCTCC
Source organism: Heterodontus francisci (assembly GCF_036365525.1). Lineage (NCBI taxonomy): Eukaryota > Metazoa > Chordata > Chondrichthyes > Heterodontiformes > Heterodontidae > Heterodontus > Heterodontus francisci. The sequence continues at coordinate 9,775,864 of NC_090415.1, forward strand.
TGAAGCAAGGTCATCTCTAACTATTGCACCAATGCCATCCTTGATTAACAGTGCAACCCCTCCACCTTTATCTAACTTCCTATTCTTCTTGAATGCTGTATACGCCTCAATATTCAGGACCCAACCATTGTTGTCTTGTAGCCATGTCTCTGTAATGGCTATTATATCATATTGATTTACTTCAATGTGCACTATCTGTTCCTCTACCTTGTTATGAATGCTATGTGCATTCACATACAGAGCCTTAGATTTTTATTATCTTTGTAACCCCTCGTGTTGACTGTTGGTGTGTTCTTAGGTTTTTTTCTCTCTGTCCCTTCCGCCATTCACAGGTCTTCATTTCCCATATTACTATTCTGCTCTCTTGCCTTGACTCTACCCCTTGATTTGCTACATCTACCCAAGCTTGATCCCTCTGTTTAGTTCAAAGCCCTCTCTATTTCCCTAGTTATGCAGTTTGCCAGAACACTGGTCCAAGCCGTTTCAGGTGCTGACCGTCAGAATGGTACAGCCCCCATTTTCTCCGGTAATGGTGTCAGTGCCCCATGAACTGAACCCCACTTCTCCCACACCAGTCTTTTGGAGTGTAAGTGTCAATGTATACCTCTCAATTCCCTAATCTACAATTTATCTCTGTCAGTTTCTGATTTTGAGTGTGTTTTTCTGTACCTGTTTCATGTGGGAATCATCTTATTCTGACCCTTTCAAATTTTGATGTGTCTGTGTGTCTGGCTTGTACTTTATCCCCATCAGTTTAGGGTATGTGAGTGTGGATTTGACTGTTAATATTACATTCTTGGGAATATATATATAAAAAAAAAAGATATGGGGGTTCACATTTCATCTTTGATTGTCTAGAAGGCCAATTTAAGGTTTAACCTGTGCCCTTAAATTTCTAACATGTAGCTGTAGTTTTTAACCTGTCACTGTCACTATCTGTTATAAGAGTAAGGATATCATTCTGGTTTTTAATTGTGGATTTTTCACCACATCTCTACATTGTCTCGGAAGTGAATGTGATTTTCAGTCTGTACATGCCTGTTTCTAACATATGGCTCTGAGGTTTAATTTGTACATGTCATTCCCTGGTATGTGACGGCCAATTCTATTCTGAACCTGTCAGTTTTTGTCTGTGCGGAGTTTGCAAGTTCTCCCTGTGACCGCATGGTTTTCCGTCGGGTGCTCTGGTTTCCTCCCACAGCCAAAGACTTGCAGGTTGATAGGTGAATTGGCCATTGTAAATTCCCTCTAGTGTTGGTAGGAGAATGGTGGGGATGTGGTAGGGAATATGGGGTTAATGTAGGATTGGTAGAAATGGGTGGTTGTTGGTCGGCAGAGACTTGGTGGGCCGAAGGGCCTGTTTCAGTTCTGCATCTCTAAATAAATAAAATAAATAAATAAATATATGCAAGTTACTGATACTGTGTCTGTATATTTGATTCATTCCTGATCTGTGAGGCTCTGGCACCCTGGTTGAGTGTAGGATTCACTCTGCATCTATGTGTCTTTGTGCTGTATGTGAGTTGAGATCCTGCTGTATTCAGGACTTAATATATATTTCAGGCACTGTGTTGTCAACGCTTTGTTTCACACATTAATGTATCAATATGTGTTTAATTTAAAATATGGATAAACAAAATTTTATTGCTGTAGGTTTTATGCAATTCTTGTTTGAGTTGCAGTTTGGTATCCAATTGTAGCTCTGCAAAAGCAATTGTGAATGACGAGCTTTTAATTTCAGAGCATGACCTGATATGCAATGTCAAATTCCATCCATTTGTAGAAAATGAATTAATCCTATGTGTTTTTGTCTGACCCTGAGTGACATGTTTGGACTGATGTGTAATTTGTAGCTCAGTTTATATTGTGGGGTACGTTATTGGGATTCATTCTGTCGCTTTCAATCAGGTACATTTTGTCTGTTCTACTTAAGATTTGGGAATTGATTTGTAGTCAAGGCAACACAATGTATTTAATTCTGATAATGTGTGTGTTTTTGGCCTGTGATTGATGTATCTACCAGTCAGTTGGAGTGAAATAGAAATGACGACTATCTCTACTGCTCTGTTTGACTATTGGATTGATAATGCGTCTGTTGGGATCAGTGTTGGTCTGACTACTTCTTTTGTTTGTCACACTGAAAATGATGACCTGACCGTGTCACTGTGCTTTGTGACTGATACTGTACCTACTGTGTATTGGAACGAGCTGGATGCACGTTTCCTTCTGTCGAGGAGTTATGCCTTCCCATCTGGTTCCTTCAAGTGTTTGCCTGCAGAAAAAGAAAGTTAACTTTTATACTTGAATAACAGCTGAGTGAGAAGACAGAAAAGTGATCAATGTAATCTTTACAATAATAAACATTCTGAACAATCACAAAAGGAAAGTCAACAACACAAGTAGTGTCAGTGTCTGAGTCCACTGCAGTACTGCAGTACTCTGCTTCTACTTGCCAGATATTTGGAGCGGTTTTATAACAATTTTGTGACATTCACAAACAACCCAAGCCCCGCACTGTTCCATGAATTGGAATACCCGATTGAGTAGTGACATTTGTGTAAGCCAGATTTCTATTTCCATGTCTCATTGTTCAACGGACAACAAGTAAGCACTGTTTAAAAAAGTGTCTTTAATCTTCTCACCTGGTCCCTTCAAAGCTGCCGCATCTTTATTGTTCAGCCTTTTTTTTCTGCTGTTCACTATCTATTAACAATAAAGAATGAGATACTGGATCTGAACTAGGGACATTCATTACTGAAGAAGGGTCACTGACCTGAAGCGTTAACTCTGCTTCTCTCTCCAAAGATGCAGCCAGACCTGCTGAGTTTAGTTTCGTTTAGCTTAGAGATACAGCACTCAAACAGGCCCTTCGGCCCACCGAGTCTGTGCCGACCATCAACCACCCATTTATACTAATCCTACACTGATCCCATATTCCTACCACATCCCCAACTGTCCCTATATTTCCCTCCCACCTACCTATACTAGGGGCAATTTATAATGGCCAATTTGCCCACCAACCTGCAAGTCTTTTGGCTTGTGGGAGGAAACCGGAGCACCCGGAGAAAACCCACACAGACACAGGGAGAACTTGCAAACTCCACACAGACAGTACTCAGAATTGAACCCGGGTCGCTGGAGCTGTGAGGCTGCGGTGCTAACCACTGCGCCACATTTCTTGTTTTTATTTCAGATTTCCAGCATCCGCAGTATTTTGCTTTTTATTGTCACATTCATTACTGTTTGGAGAGAGAAATCAGCAATGATTTTCAATTGTGAGTACATCATATTCTGTCTCTCTCTCCCTGTCCAGACACTGCCTGAGAAAGACCTCTCCCTTCCCCCCCAGCTCACTCCATGTTCCAGGACCAGTTCCTGCTCCACAATGTACATTACAAACTGTCCCCCACTCCCGCTGAATGGACCCGGTAATCAATGCTAATCTATCAGCACATCGGCAGACACGGGCCCAAATCTGTTGTACTGCTGTGAGCAGATACTGTTTGTTCACTTAGCCCAGGCTTGTAATGTCTCCATTTACAGCTGATTTAAACAATCACAGTGAATGGCGCTCAGAGGCAGAGCTGGGGGATGGGGTGCGCATGCGCTCTTCTCCGCGTTATGACGTCATATTCGACTGTCCTTTCTCGCGCGTGAGCAGATCTCTGCAATAATTCAGCAAATAAACATCAATGGGAACATCCCCCAATGTCTACATTGAAAAGTCAAACATGGGGTTAGGGTGGAGGGAGGGAGGGGAAGTGTGGGGGAACATGGAACATATAACACTGGCAGCTGGTCCCATTTAGATGCTCAAATTGCGGACTCTGTCTGCAGGGTGTTTGTTACTATTGAGCCCCTCTTCTCAAAGCGACAGAAACATGGGAAGAATGAGGGAGCCGGTGTGTTTGCTGGGACTTTGCAGAGTTAATATCAGCCAGCAACATTTTATTTTACCCGAGTGAAAACCCAGGTCAATGAGAGTAATACCGGACGGCAATCTTCATCGTTTTATTTTAAACAAGAGACACGCGATTACACCGGACACACAAGCACAGTGAGAATAGAGCTGGACCGTCCCAGAGTCCCAGCTCCCGGTTGTTAAATGTCCTCATGTACACAGTCTTTGCTGTGATTTTCAGGGGTTAGTTGCCGATGCCTAGGTCTGTATCCCTTAAACACTTTGAGACAGGAGATTCTCGCAGTCCCTGTTGAAAGATTGATGGACAGGAATATTTCCAATCTTTGGCCGAGTCGATCATAACCTGCTGTTCAATCATGTTATTATTCAAAGAATTAATGAGACATTCTGTTCACTACTCAGGCCTTGAACTCGGTTTGAGCAGACCAAAAACTGAAAGGTTCAGCACTTTTGCAGATAGAGCAGGTAAAGCTGGATAGAGGGACTCAGGGTGAATCCTACACACACAGGATAGAAGCAGTGACAGGTACCCAGGGAGGGGAACTGGTCTCCTTTCTGTTGCCTACTCACCCAAAAAGAGACAGTTAGAGACTGATTAAACATCCACCCCACTGCAATTCAGTACTGGAGAAAGACATAGACTCATCTACTCCATCCTTCCTTACTGTATCTGTGACATGGTACAAGGGAAAGTTTTCCAAAGCCCCTCACTCACAGACAGCAACTGACGTGTGTTCCGTCAGTATTCGTCTATCACTTAGTCTGAACAGGGGTCTCTCCAAAAACCTGCAAATGCAGAATCCGGAAGCAGCTGTTTTGCTCAGAAATTGGTCGTTGCAGGAGAACCCCTGGCTGAGTGTGGAAACATTTTAGATATGTCCTCAAATCATCTCTCATTTGGGAAGATAGTTTACAGTTCAGGGAAATTTGTCGGTAACATGTGAAGTCGAGGCTCGAAGGCAGCATCCATACCTCCAAACGGGTCATTTACCTGAACCCTTCTAACACCACCTAACCCTCATGTGGCAGAGTCTGCAGATCATGCAGTGGATTTATCAGCTATTTCAGAACCCATCAAACTGGAGTGTAAAAAGTCATCCATAATCGCAGGGGACTGTCTGAGATGGAGGAGAATAAATAGGTCAATATGACCATCATCAATAATAATAAAGTGCATAGGGAGGAGATCGAGAGGAGGGAGATAGAATAGAGAGGGGAAGTGGTGACAGAAAATGTCCTGTGATTATTGGCCAAAATAGACCTACAAGGTACAAACTCAAGTTCTGTGATCAAGTCTGAGAGTTTATTAAGCTTAACTAAGATAGATAAAGTGAATGTTTAACAACAGCAATAGGTTTGCAGCATCACTCAGCACCGGTTCTTGCTTCTGTGCTTGCTGGGGCGTGGACTTCTCTCTTTCTGCTTCCCTTGCTGTTTTCTTGACCGTAGTCTATCTTCTCCTTCTAAGTGTGATAACGATGTTCCGTGGACCCCTCTGTAAGTGCCGACAATGTCCCTTAACACCCTTTCTTTTACCCTTCTTTGGGTGCAAGGATGTCACCATATTAGCTTTGAATTGTTCGAAGTATCCTAATTGGCCCAAGTTGACATCATTGTTTGACCCTAGTTAGTTAATGGTTCAATCTACACACATTACAGATACTTCCTGTTCCTTTCTATTTTAACAAGGATACTAAAGGTCACATTCTTGCTGATGGAAGCCATTTTGATTTTGCAATTCTACAGTGTCCTATTTATCTCATCTCACCCCCTGTAAGGATGCTGTGGTCTTCAACCTATCTCTCCCATTGTCCTTACATAGAGGTTTTAACGGACTATAGCCTTGTAATGTCATTTCATAATGAAACAAGCATTAGCTCAAACAGACTGTAATATATTGATGTACATAGCATACAATTAGTCCTATTATTGTAGCTGTCCTTATTATTCACAAAGGTAAAATATGTCATGATCCATCACCCCCACATTGTGGGCCCCTCCTGCTGCATGACTTTTCCTTTTTGTCGTGACTCAGTGCATCATCCACACAGACACATCTCTCAACATGGCATTTTGACATATTCCTGTGATGATGACAGTCACTGCTTTGCCATCCAGCCTTGACATAGCAGTTCTTGCATAAATGTAAGCCATGGAAATGCTCTAACCTTTACACAGAGTATAGCAGTGTTCAGGTGATACAGAAAATCCAGTGAATTGGGCAGAGACAATCAGTTGATCTCTCAAAGTCTCTTAGTTTTATGCTCCTATCTATACTACTTAATACACAACTATTCTTTTGCACCTGAAAAGCTTCGATAGATGACTCTGGATTGTGTTCTGTAAGTAAGGGGTTGTTCTCCTTTGAGAAATGGAGATTGAGAGGAGGTTTGACAGAGGTGTATATAAGTTAGACAAGGATAACCTGTTCCCATTAGCTGATGGTACAAGGACTAGGAGACACAGACTGATGGTTTATGGCAAGAGATGGAAGGGAATGTGAGGAAGAACTTTTTCTGTTTTACCTGCTGGACCTCGCTGTCCACAAGTGTGGTGGAAGGAGAGACAATCAATGATTTCAATAAGAAACTGGATAAGCACTTGAAGGAAACAAACTTGCTGCAGGGCGACGCTGATCAAGCAAGGAAGTGAGTCTGACTGGATGTTGACAATATTTTGTAAGCTTTCTTTCTGAATTTGCATTGACATTTTTAAGCTGCAAAATTCCACAGCACACTTGACCATCAACTTTAAGGGAGAAGAACATGGATGTTGAGAATATTTGTCGACTTCAATTCAGTCATGGCTTTTCATTTGTCACATTCTATGGCAAGGTTGCAGAAATATATTTGACCGCGAGTGGGCATTGCGATGACCGGGAATCTAATCTGGGTCAATTGTTTGGAAGGCAGATATACTCACCACTATACCAGCATCGCTGGCATACATGTAGCTCGTCATTTATACAGTATACACACCAGAGCTCATTGGAACTCAAATGTCATTTCAACCATTTCAATCTACACCTTAACACCACGTTCATGTTCCCATTGGAGGATAGAATCATGGAATGGTTACCTCATCTCCGAGAAACCGAAAAAATTCTAACAGGACTGGACAGACTAGATGTAGGAAGGATGTTCCTGATGGCGGGGGAGTCCAGGACCAGGGGTGACAGTCTAAAGATAAGGGGTAAGACATTTAGGACTGAGATGAGGAGGGATTTCTTCACCCAGGGAGTGGTGAACCTGTGGAATTCTCTACCATAGAAAAGAGTTGAGGCCAAATTATTAAATAAATTCATAAGAGAGTTTGTTGCACTGGATTCGGGCATTTAGATGCTCATCAGATGAAATGCATTTTAATTTACTCTGGTCATTTGTGTAAGGCTTTTTTTTTTACAATTCGACCCGGGTTCAGTTCTGGGTACTGCCTGTGTGGAGTTTGCAAGTTCTCCCTGTGACCGCGTGGGTTTCCGCCTTGTGCTCCGGTTTTCTCTCACAGCCAAAGACTTGCAGGTTGATCGGTAAATTGGCCATTGTAAATTGCCCCCAGTGCAGGTAGGTGGTCGGAGAATTGAGGGAAGGTGGAAATGTGATAGGGAATATGGGATTAACGTTGGAATAGTATGGTTGATGTGGTTGATGGTCGGCACAGACTGGGTGGGCCGAAGGGCCTGTTTCTGTGCTGTATCTCTCTCTGACTCTATGTACTACTAAAGCGTGTCTTTTAGTTCTAAAATGAGCGCCGCTTATGTCTAAAGGGATCAAAGGATACGCGGACAAAGCGAGAACAGGGTACTGAGTTTGGATGATCAGACATGATCGTATTGACTGGAGGTGCAGGCTCGAAGGGCCGAATGATTTACTCGTGCTCCAATTTTTCTATGTTTCTATTATATTAGTTATTCGTCGTGTCAAGGCCGGCTCTCAGCAAGACCTCCTCCACCGACCCGCCTTTTCTCCATTGCTCTGCAGTTTTGTTTTATTCTTGATATAATTATCCAATTCTGTTTTCAGGGTCTCGATTGAATCTGCCCCCAACACACTCGATGTTATTCCTCTCCAATTTCAGATATTTCTGAAGGAATGGGAATATTCTTGCATGACTCACTTTTAGCCAGTAGATGGCATCAGTCTACAATCATTTGGATCTTGTGATTTGTGTACACACATATCGACCGCAATGGGTCTGCTGCTGCCCGGGGAGTTCTCCAAGCACGCCGCCTTGGCAGGGACAAAAACACTGACGAATTATCCCAGTTCCTTGTAAATCTCCACAATGTACAGAAATAAAACACGAAACGCAACATCTCTTTTAAAATTCGCCTTCAGCTTCTTTGAAACAACTGCCCTGAAAAAATAAACTGACCCTGCCCAGAACTGAGTTTGGCATCAGATAACACAACGGCTCTTCAAAGAGACATCAAATTGGCAAAAGATAGAGCTGTTATCTCTTGTTGATTCCAGCACATAAACGTCTCAGAAGGATTTGACCACCCTCTTTACTGTCCACTGACAACTCTCGAAGCAGAGTGACCCAGATTCCTTTGTCTCCATATTGTAGCTGGGAATTTCAGGACCTTGCAGTTCTCAGTGTGAGAGCAGTGACACCATTGTATACAAGTCATTTTATCAGAGTAGCTCATTTTAGAACTCAAGACACGCCTTAGTGGTATATAAACGGTAGAATTGTAAAAAAGCCTTACAAATATGGCAAGAGAAAATTAAAATGCATTCCATCTGATGAGCAGATAAAAGCTTGACTCCAGTACAATTCATACCAACACAAAATAACGCGAACAGTATAACATTACCGTCTCTCAGACAGTAACCAGCCCTTTCACAGATGAAGTGGGTGGCTCTGAAAAGAGCCTTTGGGTTGTCAAATTCAGGTCTGGCAGCTTCACTTGCCCTTCGTGCTCGGAGCGCTGGTTTTCTTGGGCAGCAGCACGGCCTGGATATTAGGCAGCACCCCGCCTTGTGCGATGGTCACCCCTCCCAACAGCCTGTTGAGCTCCTCGTCGTTGCGGACGGCCAGCTGCAGGTGTCTGGGGATGATGCGGGTTTTCTTGTTGTCCCGGGCCGCGTTGCCGGCCAGCTCGAGGATTTCAGCTGTCAGATACTCGAGCACAGCAGCCAGATAGACCGGGGCTCCGGCACCCACCCGCTCAGCATAGTTGCCCTTTTTAAGGAACCTGTGAACACGGCCCACCGGGAACTGCAGTCCAGCTCGGGAGGAGCGGGACTTGGCCTTGGAACGAGCTTTACCACTGGTCTTCCCTCTTCCAGACATTTCCACAATCTCACAAGCACTTTCACGAAGAATGTTGAGATCCGCCCACATTCCTCCTCCTTGTACCTTCTGGAGGAATGGAGTGGTGGGCACTGCTGATTGGTCACTCTGCTCTGTGCTCTTCATGTAACCAATCGGAGAGCTGCTGAATTCACCAATCAGGAGACGCCAAGGAGATGAGGGCGGAAAATAACGGCGCCAAATTGTCAGACTGCAACCGATTTTTCAAATTTGAAAAGCCCGCCAATATATTGGGGCGGCTTCAATATAAAATATCACATTTCTAGTTCTTTTTTTACGGTTAAATAAATAAAACCTTTTTCATATTGTGTTATTCTACATTTGGTAACAAGTTCCAGATTGGCTTTTACATTCTGACATCTATTCGGGTTTACTCTCTGTCCTTTTTGAAACCAGCGGGCAGAAAGTCTCTTTCACAACATTCTCCAACCGGGCACATTTCATGTCAATTTTCATAATAATACCGCATCACTGATGAACGATTGTTTGTTATTCGTGGGAGACAACAGCGGAGTGTAGATTTTCAGTGTCAGGTGTCAGCGTGTGAGACGGAGGGTTCCGACACCACCCGGGGGTTCTAGATAATGTACTTATTAATTTCTGAGGTCAAACTTGAACTAGGGAAATAAGTGACTGCGAACTGATGTATGTGCGTTAAATCAGCTTTTATTGTCGAAATACAGAAAAGGGGCCGAATATGAACACGTCCGAGAACAAACCTCACAAATGGTCAGTGGTCAGTAATTTATATACGGGACATTATTAGTTAGAGACAGAAAGATCGCACGGGCAGTGAAACTGCATTAACCAGAATCTATGGGAGTAAAACAGAGATCACAAAGGCAAGGACACTTGATATATAAATCAATATAAGTCGATACTATACAGACAATGTTGCAGCTTTTTCAGAGAAGTTGTGGGTGGCTCTTAAAAGAGCCTTTTTGTGTTTTGGGTGTGTTTCAGTACATTGCGGATATTTACTTGGAGCTGGTGTACTTGGTGACCGCCTTTGTACCTTCCGACACGGCGTGTTTGGCCAGCTCCCCGGGCAGCAGCAGGCGCACGGCGGTCTGGATCTCCCGGGAGCTGATGGTGCTGCGTTTGTTGTAATGGGCCAGGCGGGAAGCCTCACCCGCGATTCGCTCGAAAATATCATTCACAAACGAATTCATGATGCTCATGGCCTTGGAGGAGATGCCGGTGTCAGGGTGAACCTGCTTCATCACTTTGTACACGTAGATGGAGTAACTTTCTTTCCTGGATTTTCTCCGTTTCTTGCTGCCCTTCACTGGCGCCTTCTTCAGAACTTTCTTGGCGCCCTTCTTGGAAGGTGCTGCAGTTTTCTTCTCGTCAACCATGATCACGATCAATTTCAGACACAGAATTACCGAAATTTCGCTCCAAGCTCGCATTTTATAGACATCCCCAGAACCCTATGCAAATAAAGGATGGGAGAAGGCCATGTTCATGATTGGCTGGTTTACAATGATGTCACTGCCTGATGTTCTTGTATCTATCTGATTGGGTATCTAAAGCAACCAATCACATTTTGTGCTTCTCACAGACACAAACTGTCGCAGCAGTCAGATCGTCCAAACCCCTTTGCCGGCCCTTATCCATCTACATCAGTGACTTTCTGAGTCCCTCTTCCTCATCAACCATTTCTATTTTGCTAGTACGAACTCGTCTCTTTTTTCACTCTACGTATAATTTTTCTATAGTTCCCTTCCTTATCAGGATGTAGAGCCCCTCTGCACTTCCGTCCATCAACAGGACCGAATCGTCCAGTTTAGTGGGTGTCAGAGTGGGGCAAATGCGAGCATTGAAGTGCAAGTCCTTATCTCCATGTAGCGTGCCAAATAAGTTTGGTCAGCTGCAGTCACAAGTAACCACATGAAAGATTTATATGACAGCGCTTCTGATGTGTCTTCCTTTTTCCTCAACCGAGGATACCCTTGTCCTCACTTTCCATCCCATCAGCCACCACATCCAAAGAATCATCCTCCGCCATTTCTGCCACCTCCAGCGAGATGCCACTACTAAATGCATCTTCCCCTCCCTTCCCCTGTCAGCATTCCAAAGGGATCATTCTCTCCGCAACACCCTGGTCCACTCCTCCATTACCCCCACCACCTTATACCCTTCCCACGGCACCTTCCCCTGCAATCGCAAGAGGTGTAATACCTGCCCCTTTACCTCCTCTCTCCTCACAATCCCAGGCCCCAAACACTCCTTTTGAGTGAAGCAGCGATTTACTTGGACTTCTTTCAATATGGTATACTGTATTCGCTGCTCACAATTTTGTCTCCGCTACATTGGCCCTTTGGCCCATTGTGTCTCTGCCTCCCATCAAGCATGAATCTATTCGAATCACATTTTCCAGCACTTGGCCCATAGTCTTGTATGCTATGACGTTTCACGTGTTCATCTAAATCCTTCTCAAATGCTATGAGGGGTCCTGCCTCTACCAGCCCTTCAGGTAGTGTGTTCCAGATTCCAACCACACTCTGCGTGAAATATTTTCTCCTCAAGTCCCCTCTAAACCTGCTGCCCATTACTTAAATCTATCTCCCCTGGTTGTTGATCCCTCCACTGAGAGAACGTTTTCTTCCTATCTATACTATCAATGTCCCATGTAATTTTGTATACCTCAATCAGTTCCCCCCTCAGCCTTCTCTGCTCCAAGGAAAACAACCCAAGCCTATCCAGTCTCTCTTCATAACTGAAATGCCACAGCCCAGGAAACATCCTGATGAATCTCCTCTGCACGCTCTCCATTGCAATCACGTCCTTCCTTTGGTGAGTTGACCAGAACTGTACACAGTACTCCAGCTGTGGCCTAACTAGCATTTCATTCAGCTCCCTCATAACCTCCCTGCTCTTATATTCTATGCCTCGGCTAATAAAGACAAGTATCCCATATGCCTTCCTAACCACCTTATCTCCCCGTGCTTCTGCCTTCAGTGATCTATGGACAAGTACACCAAGGTCCCTCAGACCCTCTGTACATCTTAGGATCTGGCCATTCATTGTATATTCCCTTGCCTTGTTAGGCCTCCCAAAATGCATCACCTCATATTTTCGCACTTCTCTGGATTAAATTCCATTTGCCACTGCTCCACCCATCTTACCAGCCCATCTATATCATCCTGTAATCTAAGGCTTTCCTCCTCACCATTTCTGACACCAATCTTAATGTCATCTGTGAACTTACTGATCATATCTACTACATTCACATCTAAATCATTCATGTACACTACAAACAGCAATGGTCCCAGCATCGATCACTGTGGTACACCACTGATCACAAACTTTACCTCACAAAAACAACGCTCGACCATCACCCTCTGCCTCCTGCCACTAAGCCAATTTTGTATCCAATTTACCAAATTGCCCTGGATCCCATGGGCTCTTACCTTCTTAACCAATTGGCGGCACAGTGGCGCAGTGGTTAGCACCGCAGCCTCACAGCTCCAGCGACCCGGGTTCAATTCTGGGTACTGCCTGTGTGGAGTTTGCAAGTTCTCCCTGTGTCTGTGTGGGTTTTCTCCGGGTGCTCCGGTTTCCTCCCACATGCCAAAGACTTGCAGGTTAATAGGTAAATTGGCCATTATAAATTGCCCCTAGTATAGGTAGGTGGTAGGGAAATATAGGGACAGGTGGGGATGTGGCAGAAATATGGGATTAGTGTAGGATTAGTATAAATGGGTGGTTGATGTTCGGCACAGACTCGGTGGGCCGAAGGGCCTGTTTCAGTGCTGTATCTCTAATCTAATCAATCTCCCATGTGGGACTTTATCTAAAGCCTTACTGAAGTCCATGTAGATAACATCAACTGCCTTACCCTCATCGACACATCAAGTCATCTCCTCAAAAAATTCAATCAAGTTTGTTAGACACGATTTTTTTTTCAAGTCACCTCCTCACTCTGCTTATTATTCTTATATATTTTTATTTAATTACCACCTCCCCTCCCCCCTCCCCTCCCCCCACCCCCCCTGACATTTTCTATACTCCTCTGGGGCCTCCGCTGTTTTCTGCCCTAAGCCTCTTTTTTTTTCCGTTATCCAATCCTCTATATCCCTTGACATCCAGGGTTCCCTGGATTTGTTCATCCTACGCTTCACCTTCATGGGAACATGTTGGCCCTGAATTCTCATTATTTCCTTTTTGAATGACTCCCACTAGTCTGATGTAGACTTTCCTATAAGTAGCTTCTCGCAGTCCACTTTGGCCAAATCCTGTTTTATCATATTGAAATCGGTCTTCCCCAAATTGAGTACATTTATTTCTGGTCCCTCTTTGTCCTTTTCCATAACTACCTTAAATATTACTGAGTTATGGCCACTATCCTCGAAATGCTTCCCCACTGACACTCCTACCACTTGTCCGGCTTCACTCCCTAGGATTTGGACGAGCACGGCTCCTTCTTTTATAGGACTTTCTACCTGCTGGCTCAAAAAGATCTCCTGTATGAACTGAAGAATTCTGCATCCTTTAAGCCATTTGCACTGAGACGATCCCAGTTGATATTGGGTAAGTTGAAATCCCCTACAATTATTACCCTATTATTTTTACAACTATCTGAGATTTGCCGACATATCTGCTCTTCTATCTCTCACTGACTGTTTGGAGGTCTGTAGTACACTCCCAGCCAAGTGATTGCCCCCTTTTTGTATTTATGTTCTACCCATATGGCCTCATTTGAGGAATGTTCGAAGATATCATCCCTCCTTATACAGTAATTGACTCCTTGATCAACTGTGCACTGCCACCTTCTATTTTATACACTCTCCTGTCATGCCTGAAGTTTCTAGACCCTGGAATATTGAGCTACCAGTCCTGCCCTTCCCTCAACCATGTCTCCGTGAAAACAATAATATCATATTCCCATGTGTTAATAAATGGCCTCAATTCATCTGCCTTACTAGTAAGATTCCTTGTGTTAAAATAGATGCAATCCAGCCTTGCATCGTTAGCTTCTGTGTTAACATGTCTGCCTTTTCTCTGCCTTCCAGACTGACTCAGTTTCTCTTCTAGATTTGACTGTGCATCAGCCCTTACTGTACATCCCCTCTATATCCCACCCCCTTGCCAAATTAGTTTGCAACCACCACCCCCCCGCCCCCCACCCCCAAAAGCACGTGCAAACCTCCCAGCAAGGCTGTTGGTCCCGATCCAGTTCAGGTGCAATCTGTCCAACTTGTACAATTCCCACCTTGGCCAGAAACAGACCCAGTGATCCAGGAAATTAAAGCCCTCCCTCCTGCACTATCTCTTCAGCCACACATTCATCTGCTCTAGCCTCCTATTCCTATACTCACCTGCACGTGGCAGCGGGGGTAATCCAGCGATTACAACCTTTGCGGACCCCTTTTCTTTAATCTGCTACCTTGCTTTTGAAGTTCATGTTGCATGACCTCATCCCTCTTTGTACCTGTCAGTTTCTGGTATGGAATAAAGATCTTTACTCTGTACCTGCTAGTTGCTGGCAAGTGATTGTGGCATCAATTTATATCTGTCAGAGTGTGATGTTACTTCAGATTTTACTCTTCAGCTGTCAGTTTCTGACATGTGAATATGGATTTTCCTCATTCTGGTCACTTACTGCAATGTCAGTCACTCCTTTATTCTGTGCCTGTCAGTTTCAGGTCTGGAAGAAAGATTTTTTTCATTACCTTTTATAATCTGGCAAGTGAATGTGAGATCACCCTGTATCTGTCAGTTTGTGACATATTACTGTGACTTTTACTCTTCACTTGTCAGTTTCTGATACGTGAATGTGTATTTTATTCTGGGTACCTGTCAGATACTAAAATGCATGTATTCTATTCTGTTCTTGTTTGTTACTTGTAATTAATTGGAGTGTTTACTCTTGATCTGTCAGTCTCTGGAATGTGAATGTGGCTCTTACTCTGTGTCTGTCTGTGGTGGATTTGCCAGCAAGTGTTTTTCTTTGCCTTTCTGTTCCTGATATGTGAATGTGAATTTTACTCTGTACCTCTCAGTTACTGGTATGTGATCATGGTTTTATTCTGTCTCCACGAGCCTATGATTAATGATTGCAGCTTGTGTCCAAGGCATGTCAGTATCTTGTTTACACATGCCCATTCTTATGTGCATGTTGCTTTATGGGAAATGACTATAGGATTTAATCTTTTTTCTGCCATATTACTTCTATGGCTCCAAGGGCTGGTCAGAGACTGGGAATTCTATGATGAGCAACTCATGTCCTAACTTAGTTTAGTTCAGAGATACAGCACTGAAACAGGCCCTTCGGCCCACCGAGTCTGTGCCAACCATCAACCACCCATTTATACTAATCCTACACTAATTCCATGTTCCTACCACATCCCCACCTGTCCCTATATTTCCCTACCACCTACCTATACTAGGGGCAATTTATAATGGCCAATTTACCTATCAACCTGCAAGTCATTAGCATGTGGGAGGAAACCAGAGCACCCGGAGAAAACCCACGCAGACACAGGGAGAACTTCCCAAAGTCTTTCCACCACCTACAAGCCACATGTCAGAATTCTGATGGATTACTCTCCACTTGCTTGGTTGAATGCAGCTCTAAAAACACTGAAGAAGTTTGATACCATCCAGGACAAATCAGCAGCCTTGATTATCTTACCATTCACCAGGTTATGCATTTACTCCCTCCACCCACCAGTGCACAGTGTATCCCATCTAAAAGATGTACTGCATCAACCTGAGGAAGTACCGTACAACAGCACCTTCCAAACCCATGACATCTGCTACTGACTGGAACATGGGCAGCAAGCTTATGAGAACATTACCACCTGCAATTTCATCTCTAGTTTGCACAACATCCTGACTTCAAAAATATAACACCATTCCTTCATCATCACTCAGCCCAAATTCTGGAACTCCCACTTTTATGAATGACATTCATTCTGTAGCTGTTCATCAATGGTACAGTCTGAGTGTAGAACTTATTCTGCATCTGCCACTCTGAAAGGCAGGATCTGTTTGTTTATATTTAAGGAACAATGAAGGATCTCTTACACACCTAGATCTGTCTAAATATCTGTCCCTCTTTGTATGGTATGTGTGTGAGGGATTTGTTCTTTATCTCAGAATGTGGAATGTGACTATATTTATCTCTGTCACTTACTGATAAGTGCATGTGCACTTTTCACTCTACCTGCCAGCTTCTGATGTGAGTGGATTTTTTAATGCACCTGTCATTTACTGATGAATTGAACGGTGGTTTTGGTTTGAATCGCTCACTTTCTGTTTACATGAATATGAGTATTCCTTCGTACTTGTCAATTACTGGTATTGAAGTAAGATCTTTAAACTGCACCTCATACAAAGCAAAATGCTGTTAATGCTGGAATTTGGAAATAAAAGCAGAAAATTCTGTAAATACACAGCAGCACTGCCAGCATCTGTGGAGACAGAAACAGAGTTAGCCTTTCAGGTCAATGACCTTTCATCAGAAAGGTCTGTCCTGATCAAAGGTCATTGACCTGAAATGTGAACTGAATTTCTCTCTCCACAGGTGCTGCCAGACTTTCAGAGTATTTCCAGCATTTTCCATTTTCATTTGCACTGTACATGGAGATGTACATGTTCTGGCAAGTGAATGTGGGATCAATAGTTAACCTTTCAGTTCTGATATGCAAATGAGGGTTTTACCCAGCATGTTGTCAGTTCCTGCAGTGCAATTATCTGATTTATTCTGTAACTTTATGATTGTGGTAATTGATTGTGGGTTTGACTCTACATCTACCAGTCTCTGTAATGTGAATGTGGCTATTACTCTATATTTATCTGTGCACAATTTGTGAGTGTTTGTTTTCCTCTCTGTGTCTGTTTCTGACATGTAAATGTGGATTTTGCTATGTACCTCAGTTACTTTATGTGTATGTGCTTTATTCTGTTTCTGTCCATCTGTGGTGAGCTTCACATTTTCCCTGTACCTATCAGCATCACACTTCTTTGTATGGCCATTATTCTGCACTTGTTGGTTTATGGTAGTGCTTGAATTACTCTTTCCCTCTCAGTCTCTGATATGCTACTATAGATTTTCCTCTTCACTTGTCAGATTCCACTCTGTGATAATGTTGTTTCTCTGTCTGTCTGCGTCTGGTATGCTATTGTAAGATTTACTGTGTGCCCATCAGCTTCTGGTATTTAATTATGAAGTTCACATTGTAACATTCAATTTGATCTGTGTGAATCTGCTTCTGCCTTGAACTGACAGTTTCTATTCTGTGAGTGTACATTTACAAGTGCACTTGTTAATTTCTGCTAAATAACTGTTTGTTTTACTCTGTGCATGTCAGTTGCTGCAATGGGAAGTTGGGAAAGGTTTTTAATTCTGAAAATGGCAATTACTGATAAGTAAATGTGGGTTTTACTCGGTAACTCTCATTCTCTGGTATATGAGTTTGTGTCTTTTTATTCTGGTTAGCTGTCACACTCACTTCTCTGAAGTAAACATCTTATGAACCGTCTCCAACACATTTACTTCCTTTATTAAATAAGGAGACCAAAACTGCACACAGTAATCTAGATGTGGTCTCACCAATGCCCTGTATAACTGAAGTATAACGTGATTATTTTCATTTTCAATTCCTCATGTAATACTGGATAACATTCCATTTGCCTTCCTTCTGTCTTGCTGTAACTGCACACTAACTTTTTTGACTCATGCACTAGAACACCTAGATCCCTCTCCAGAATTCTGCAGTCGCTCAGCACTGAAATATTTTTAAATCTTCCTGACAAAGTGAACAACTTCCCATTTTCTCACATTGTACATCATCTGCCAGATTTCTGCCCACTCACTCAACTTACATATATCAGTCTTCAACTTCCTTATGTCCTCTTCACAACATACATTCCTACCTATCTTTGTTTCATCTGCAAATTTAGCTGCCATGTCATCGCTCCCCTTATTTAAGTTATTGATATAAGTTGTAAAAAGTTGAGGGCCCAGCACACGTCACATCCTGCCAATCAGAATATGACCCATTTCTGCATTCTCTGTGTCCTGCCAGCCAGTCAATCTTCTATCCATGCCAAAATGTTACCCATGAGCTCCTACTTTGCACAACAACCGTTTATGTGGCACCTTGTCAAATGCCTTCTGGAAATCCAAGTACTGTCTGTCAACCGGGTTCTCCTTTATCCACAGTGCATGTTAGTCCTTCAAGGAACTTCAATAAATAGGTTAAACATGATTTCCCCTTCACAAAACCATGCTGACTATTCCTGATGACCTTATGTTTCTCAAAATACCCAGCTATAGCCTCCTCATTGATCAATTCTACCACCTTCCTCATGACAGGGGTCAAGCTAACTGGCCTATAGTTAATGTTAACTCTGCATCTCTCTCCACAGATGCTGCCAGACCTGCTGAGTATTTCCAGCATTTCTTGTTTTTGTTTCAAATTTCCAGCATCTGCAGTATTTTGCTTTTATATTACTATAGTTACCCTTTCTCTGCCTCCATACCTTCTCAAATAGAGGGATTATATTTTCTACTTTCCAGTCTGATGTCATCTTTCCAGAATCTTACGAATTTTGAAAAATTAACACCACCAAATCTATTACTTCCGTAGCCACCATTTTGAAACTCCTAGGATGAAGCCCATCGGGATCTGTGGACTTGTCAGTCCGTTGCTCCATCACTTTACTCAGTACCACTTCCCTGGTGATTGTAATTTCAACAAGTTCCTCTCTTCCATCCACCTCCTGATTTACAGCTATGATGGGAATGTTTTTTGTATTTGCTACAGTGAAGAAAGAAGCATTTTTTAATGTACATTTCTTCTGTCATTTCCTTATTCTCAACCTTTAACTCCTAATTTTCATTCTCTAGAGGACCCACACTCAATTTACTTGCACTTTTCCTTTTCTAATACCTGTGGAAACTCTTGCTATCCGTTTTTAGATTTCTAGCTAGCTTAAACCCATGCTCTAATTTATTTTTTTCCTGATTAACCTTTTAGTCATTCTCTGCCATTCTATATATTATGACCAATCATCTGACCTGCCACTCATCTTTGCTCAATTATATGCTTTTTCATTCAGGTTGATGCCTTCCTTAACTTCTTTAATCAACCATGGATGGGGGATCCTCCCCTTGGAATTTTTCTTTATAGTAGGGATATCCTTATTTTGAGTATTCTGAAATATCCACTTAAATGTCTGCCACTGCTTCTCTATTGAACTATCTCAAAGAACAAAGAACAAAGAAAATTACAGCACAGGAACAGGCCCTTCGGCCCTCCAAGCCTACGCCGATCCAAATCCTCTATCTAAACCTGTCGCCTATTCTCTAAGGGTCTGTATCTCTTTACTTCCTGCCCGTTCATGTATCTGTCTAGATACATCTTAAAAGACGCTATCGTGCCCGCGTCGACCACCTCTGCTGGCAATGCGTTCCATGCACCCACCACCCTCTGCGTAAAGAACTTTCCAAGCATATCCCCCCTAAACTTTTCCCCTTTCACTTTGAACTCATGTCCCCTTGTAATTGAATCCCCCACTCTGGGGAAAAAGCTTATTGCTATCCACCCTGTCTATACCTCTCATGATTTTGTACACCTCAATCAGGTCCCCCCTCAACCTCCGTCTTTCTAATGAAAATAATCCTAATCTACTCAACCTCTATTCATAGCTAGCGCCCTCTATACCAGGCAACATCCTGGTGAACCTCCTCTGCACCCTCTCCAAAGCATCCACATCCTTTTGGTAATGTGGCGACCAGAACTGCACGCGGTATTCCAAATGTGGCCGAACCAAAGTCCTATACAACTGTTACATGACCTGCCAACTTTTGTACTTAATACCCCGTCCGATGAAGGAAAGCATGCCGTGTGCCTTCTTGACCAGTCTATTGACCTGCGTTGCCACCTTCAGGGAACAATGGACCTGAACACCCAAATCTCTCTGCACATCAATTATCCCCAGGACTTTTCCATTTACTGTACAGTTTATTCTTGAATTGGATCTTCCAAAATGCATCACCTCGCATTTGCCCTGATTGAACTCCATCTGCCATTTCTCTGCCCAACTCTCCAGTCTATCTATATTGTGCTGTATTCTCTGACAGTCCCCTTCACTATCTGCTACTCCACCAATCTTAGTGTCGTCTGCAAACTTGCTAATCAGACCTCCTATACTTTCCTCCAAATCATTTATGTATATCACAAACAACAATGGTCCCAGCACGGATCCCTGTGGAACACCACTGGTCACACATCTCCATTTTGAGAAACTGCCTTCCACTGCTACTCTCTGTCTCCTGTTGCCCAGCCAGTTCTTTATCCATCTAGCTAGTACACCTTGGACCCCATGCGCCTTCACTTTCTCCATCAGCCTACCATGGGGAACCTTATCAAACGCCTTACTGAAGTCCATGTATACGACATCTACAGCCCTTCCCTCATCAATCAACTTTGTCACTTCCTCAAAGAATTCTATTAAGTTGGTAAGACATGACCTTCCCTGCACAAAACCATGTTGCCTATCACTGATAAGCCCATTTTCTTCCAGATGGGAATAGATCCTATCCCTCAGTATCTTCTCCAGCAGCTTTCCTACCACTGACGTCAGGCTCACTGGTCTATAATTACCTGGATTATCCCTGCTACCCTTCTTAAACAAGGGGACAACATTAGCAATTCTCCAGTCCTCTGGGACCTCACCCGTGTTTAAGGATGTTGCAAAGATATCTGTTAAGGCCCCAACTATTTCCTCTCTCGCTTCCCACAGCAACCTGTGATAGATCCCATCCGGACCTGGGGACTTGTCCACCTTAATGCCTTTTAGAATACCCAACATTTCCTCCCTCCTTGTGCCGACTTGACCGAGAGTAATCAAACATCTGTCCCTAACCTCAACATCCGTCATGTCCCTCTCCTCGGTGAATACCGATGCAAAGTACTCGTTTAGAATCTCACCCATTTTCTCTGACTCCACGCATAACTTTCCTCCTTTGTCCTTGAGTGGGCCAATCCTTTCTCTAGTTACCCTCTTGCTCCTTCTATATGAATAAAAGGCTTTGGGATTTTCCTTAACCCTGTTTGCTAAAGATATTTCATGACCCCTTTTAGCCCTCTTAATTCCTCGTTTCAGATTGCGCCTACAATCCCGATATTCTTTCAAAGCTTCGTCTTTCTTCAGCCGCCTAGACCTTATGTATGCTTCCTTTTTCCTCTTCGCTAGTCTCACAATTTCACCTGTCATCCATGGTTCCCTAATCTTGCCATTTCTATCCCTCATTTTCACAGGAACATGTCTCTCCTGCATGCTAATCAACCTCTCTTTAAAAGTCTCCCACATATCAAATGTGGATTTACCTTCAAACAGCTGCTCCCAATCTACATTCCCCAGCTCCTGCCGAATTTTGGTGTAGTTGGCCTTCCCCCAATTTAGCACTCTTCCTTTAGGACCACTCTCGTCTCCTGGCCCAGTAACCCAGTTCACTTCAGCCAGCTCAGCTTTCGTGCCCACATATCTGCCCTTATTTAAGTTTAAAATACTAGTCTTACATCCACTTCTCTCATTTTCAAACTGGATGCAAACCTCAATCATATTGTGATCATTGCTACCAAGAGGTGCATATACTCTGAGGTCATTAATTAATCCTGTCAAATTACACAGTACCAAGTCTAATATAACCTGCTCACTGGATGGTTCTAGAAGATACTGCTCAAAGAAACTACTTCGAAAGCATTCTATGAACTCCTTATACCGGCTTCTGTTACCAATCTGATTTTTTCCAGTTTTTATGAAGATTAAAATCACCCATGATTATTTCCATCCCTTTATCACAAGCACCCATTAGTTATTCTTGTAGACTTCATCCTACATTGTGATTACTGTCTGCGGGCCTGTAGACTACTCCCACGAGTGCCTTTTTTCCCTGACTGTTCCTCATCTCCAGCCAAACCAATTCTACATCCTGATCTCCTGAACCAAGGACATGTCCAACTATTGCACTAATGCCATCCTTGATTAACAGTGCCACCCCTCCAACTTTACCTAGCTTCCTGTTCTTCTTGAATGTTTCACACCCCTCAATATTGAGGACACAATCCTTGTCATCCTGCAGCCATGTCTCCATAATGGCTATTAGATCGTATTTATTTCCTTCAACATGTGCTATCAGTTTCTTTACTTTGTTATGAATGCTCTGTGCATTCACATACAGAGCCTTTAGTTTTATCTTTTTGTTATCTTTGTAACATCTAGTGTTGACTGTTGGTCAGCTCTTAGTTTTTTTTCCTCTGTGTCCCTTCCTGCCATTCTCTGGCCTTCATTTCCCCGGTTACTATTCTGTTTTCCTGCATTGACTTTATCCCTTGATTTGTTACATCTGCTAAAGCTTGTTCCCCTCCCCCTTTGTTTAGATCAAGTAACTCTCTACATCCCTAGTTATACGGTTTGCTCGAACACTGGTCCCAGCTTAGCTCAGGTATAGACTGTCCGAACGGTACAGCCTCCACTTTCCCTAGTACTGGTGCCAGTGCCCCACAAACTGAACCTGACTTCTCCCACACCAGTCTTGGCGGGTGTAAGTTTCACTGTATATCTCTCAATCCCTCGTCTACAATTTACCTCTGTCAGTTTCGGATTTTGAGCGTGGCTTTAACTGTACCTGTCAGTTTGTTTTATGTGAGAAACGTCTTATTCTGTACCTTTCAGCTTCTGTTGTGTGTGTGTTCTGGCTTGTACTTTGTCCCCATCAGTATAGGGTATGTGAGTGTGGATTTGACAGTTAATATTACATTCTTGTGTATATGAGTGGGAGTTCACACTTTATCTTTGATTGTCTGGTAGCCAATTTAAGGTTTAACCTGTGCCCTTAAATGTCTCATGTGTAGCTGTGGTTTTTAACCTGTCTCTGTCACTGTCTGATATAAGAGTAAGGGTTTCAGTCTGGTTTTTGAGTGTGGAATTTACACCACATCTCTACATTCTCTCGGATGTGAATGTGAGTTTTAATCTGTACATGCCAGTTTCTGACATTTGGCTGTGAGGTTTACTTTGTACATTGTCATTCTCTGATATGTGACTGACAATTTTATTCTGAACTTGTCAGTTTATTTTCTATCTCTGTGAGTTTTAACCTGTATCTGTCAGTGTCTGATATATGAATCTTCTTAATTATGTGTGTGTTGTTCTGTATCTGTCAGTGTCTGAAGTGCAATTGTCAGGTTTACTTTGTACCTGTCAGTGTCTGTTGTGGATGAGAGACTTTCACTCTCTAACTGTTAACTTCTTGCAATTCATTATTGATTTCACTCTGTGTTTGTCAGTCTCTGGTAGTTAAGTACGGCATTTATACTGTATCTCCTCATTTCTGATGTGTGGATGTAGATATTAATGTGTACCTGTTGGTTTCTCCTATGAGAGTCTGGGCTCAAATCAATTTCTGCCAGTTTCTCATATGTGAGGGTGGCATTTATTCTGTACCTGTTACTGTCTGAATTAAGAGAAGGTTTTAATCTTTCTCTGTCAGTTGCTGGTATGTTAATATGGGTTCATTCTGGATCTTTCAATCTTTGGAATTTGAGTCTGTGCTTTACCCTATATTGTTTCTGTTAAGTGAATGAGGGATTAAATCTGTACCTGCGCATTGATAGTAAATGAATGTAGTTTTTAGTCTGTACCTGTCAGTTTATGAAAAATGAAGGTGGTTTTATTTCTCTATCTGCCAGATTCTGATATCTGACTGTTGTTTTATTCTGTACCTGTTATTTTCTGGGATATGATTGTGGTTTTTGATCTGTATCTGTCAGTTTCTATTACTTGAGTGAGTTTTACTTTGCACCAGTTGTCTTCTGGTATGTGAGTGTCGGTTTTAAGCTGGACCCGTAAAGTTAAGGTAATATAGTGTGGTTTTATTCTGTATCTTTCAAACTCTAGTGTGTGACATGGGGCCTTTCTCTGAATCTGTCGATTTCAGCTCTGTAACTGTATGTTTTAATCTGCAACTTACAGTTCCTGATAGGTGTGTGAGCACATTTTCTTTTCTTCTGCAGCTATCAATGTCTGGTACAGAGGATGTGTGTTATTCTTATCTTTCAATTTCTGTCATTGAAGAATTGCTTTTCCTTTGAACTTCTCAGTCTCTGCAATGTGTCCATGGATTTTACATGGTAACTGTCTCTGTTAAGTGACTCTGGTGTGATTCTCTATCCGACAGTCTATTGCCTGTGAGTGGTTTTATTTTCTTCTCTGTAACTGTCAGTTTCCCTTCAGTGGCTGAAGGTTTTAATCTTCACTTAAACTCTTTAATAATTTGTAAATGTGAATTTCACTCTGTGTCTGTCTGTGTACATTATATGAATGAGTTTATTTTCATTTTGTAATCATCAGTTTCAGGCATGTGAGGGTGAGATTCACTGTCTCCAGGATGCACCCTCTTGTGAGATTGACAGAGTGTCTTTTAATCTGATAGTGGGTTCTGCTTTTGAACTTTACCTAACTTTCAGCAGTATTGATTTGGAATGGATTGGATACAATGTCTGTCTCTTCTGATTTGTTTAATTACTGGATTGGAAATGTGTCTCTAAACTTGGGATCGGTGAGAGTTTGACTACATCTGCTTCTTGTGACAATGCCATGAACTGAAGGCCTATGGGAGTGGTACTGTACCTTGTCAGTGATGGAAGGAGCCGACTGCACTTGCCCTTGTGCCTGGGAATCATCACATTCATTCTGCTCCCTTGAACTATTTGCCTACAGAAAGGAAGAAAACTATGTCTTGTAAGTCACGAGCATTTGAGTTGGAAGCTAGAAAAGAGATTAATGTAACATTTCAATTAATAATCATTATGACTAATCACAAATGCTAACCAAAAATACAAAGAATATCACTGTCTGATTCTACTGCAGTTCTCAGCATCTGTTGACGAGGTTTGTTGGCAGTTTCACAACAATTTTTGGACATCCAGAAACAAGCCAACATCTACACTGCTCCAAGGTTGGGATGACCTGATGGAGCAGGGATATTTGTGCAGGTCAGGTTTCTATTTCCATCTGGCATTATAATATAATAACCTAAGAATTCGGAGCAGGAGTCAGCCATTCAGCCTCTCCAGCCTGATCCACCATTCAATAAAATCATGTCTGATTTGATCTTGGCTTCAGCTCCATTATCCTGCCTGGCCAAAAACCCATTCCTCCCTTGTAGATCAAAAAATTAACTCATCCTTGAATATATTTAATCATCCAGCCTCCACTGCTCTCTGGAGTAGAAAATTCCATAGATTAATGATGCTTTGAGAGAAGAAAGTCTTCCTTACCTCCGTCTAAAGTGGGAGACCCCTTATTCTGAAACTGTGCGGCGTGGTTCTTGATTCCCTCAAGAGGGGAGATATCTTCTCAACATCTACTCTGTCAAGAACACTCAGAATCTTACACTTTTCAATAAGATTCGCTCTGATTATTACAAACTCCAATGAGTGTAACACAACCTGCTCAACCTTTTCCTCTTAACGCAACTTCTTCATCACAGGAAGCAACGGAACGAACCTTGCCTGAACTGCATCCATTGCACGTATATATCCCTCATGAGCGAAGGAGACCACAACTGTATCCAATACTCCAGGTGAGGTCTCACCAACAACTGACGTTTATATTCCATCCCCCTTGCAATAAATGCCAACAGTCCGGCTCTGTTTTCACTATTCACTTGTCAATAACAACAAACAGCGTGAAATAGGAGCTAAACCAGGAACAAGCATTACAGGTTTGAGGATAAAAACAGCCATGAATTTCAACAGCAGCTTCTTCACGTTTTGTCTCACTTACGCAGTGCAGACGCAGCCCAAGAAATGCCTCTGCCTTCCACTGCTCACTCCATGTTACCGGATCACTTCCTGCCTCACTCTGTCTCTTGCAAACAACTCGCAACCCTCCTGAACTTGCCCCAAAGTCAATGACGATCTCTGAGCCAGATTGCGGACAAGTTTCCCCAAACAAAGTGCTGCTGGAAGGAGACTGCTGTTTGCTGACTTACCCCGATACTGTAATATCTCCATTCCCTCTGTTAAAAACAAACCCTTTCCCCTCTTTGAATAAATGCCGTTCAATAGCCTTGCAGGCACAGGGGGGCGCATGCGCTCTATCGGTCATCAACGATCAGAGGTGTGGGCGGGGCTTTACCGCGCATGCGCTTCTTTCGGCAACGCTTTGAAAAACAAAAATACAAACAATTGGAACTTTATTCAGTTCAGTTTTATCACATTGTGAGCAATGGAACAGGGGCTGCGGGTAAGATAGAGAAGGTTCACATCTGGGAGATTACCCCTTTATAAAGTTCAATTTGAGATTATTCTCTGCAGTATGTTTGCCCAGTTTCTCAAAGCAATCCTTGGAGGGAGTCGGTGTGTTTGCTGGGATCGCGCAGGATTTAATATCTGACAGTAACAGTCCTAGATTCATGTAATCACATTGAAAATGCCGGTCACTGAGTGTCAGAGCGAACGGTTCGAGCTGAAACATTGCAGAGACCTCAACAGGGCAGAAAAAAAGTTACATTTGGGACATTGTGTGACTCACTTTCGGACACGTCCTCAGATTGTGAGATTAATAATGTGGCTGCTTGTGGCACCATATAAGTGAGAGATAAGTTTGTATCGTCGGTCTCCCCGGGTGGATCTTTCGAGATAAAACGAATCTGACATTTCAGCCCACAACTCAATAATTACAGGTCAGTCAGTCTAACCTCAGTAGTGAGCAAAATATTGGAATCATTCTGAGAGACAGGATAAACTGTCACTTAGAAAGGCATCGATTAGTCAAAGCAGAGTCAGCGTGGATTTGTGAAGGGAAGATCTCGTCTGACCAACTTGATCGAATTTATTGAAGAAGTAACAAGGAAGTTGTGTGAGGGCACTGCAGTTGATGCGGTCGACATGGACTTTAACAAGGATTTTGACAAGGTCCCACATGGGAGACTGTTTCAAAAATAAAATCCCGGGGGATGCGGGAAAAGACAGTAAGCTGGATGTAAATTTGATTCAGTGGCAGGCAATAAAGGGTAATTATTAACGGGTGTTTTTGCGATTGGAGAGCTGTTTCCATTGGTGTTCCACTTGGCTCAGTACTGGGTCACCTGCTCATTGTGGTATATATTAATGATTTGGACGTAAATGTAGGGGAAATGATCAAGAAGCTTACAGACGACACAAAAATTGGTCGTGTGATAGAAAGCGAGGAGGATTGCTGTAGGCTGCAGGAAGATATTGATGCTCTGGACATATGGGCAAAAAAAAATGACAAATGGAATAAAATTCGGAGAAATGTGAGGCGATGCATTTTGGGAGGTCAAATAAGGCAAAGGAATACATGATGAATGGGAATATACTGAGTTGTGTAGAGAATGTGAGGGACCTTGGAGTAAATGTCCACTGACCCAGAAGGTAGGAGGACAGGTCGACAAGGTGGTTAAGAAGTGATGTAATTGCTTTCACATGCGTTCAAGTCCTCGGAAGAAGGAAATTTCCTCCACACAAGATCAGGGGGCAGGTTGTTCAACCTTGCCCGTCTAAGAGCGAAGTCCAAAGTACGGAAAGTCCTCATCAGGGAACTCCTCTTTGCTGACGATGCTGCTTTAACATCTCACACTGAAGAGTGCCTGCAGAGTCTCATCGACAGGTTTGTGGCTGCCTGCAATGAATTTGGCCTAACCATCAGCCTCAGGAAAACGAACATCATGGGGCAGGACGTCAGAAATGCTCCATCCATCAATATTGGCGACCACGCTCTCTAAGTGGTTCAAGAGTTCACCTACCAGGCTCAACTATCACCAGTAACCTGTCTCTAGATGCAGAAATCAACAAGCGCATGGGAAAGGCTTCCACTGCCATGTCCAGACTGGCCAAGAGAGTGTGGGAAAATGGCGCACTGACACAGAACACAAAAGTCCGAGTGTATCAAGCCTGTGTCCTCAGTACCTTGCTCTACGGCAGCGAGGCCTGGACAACGTATGTCAGCCAAGAGCGACGTCTCAATTCATTCCATCTTCGCTGCCTCCGTATCTCCAACACAGAAGTCCTCGAGGCGGCCAACATCCCCAGCTTATACACACAACTGAGTCAGCGGTGCTTGAGATGGCTTGGCCATGTGAGCCGCATGGAAGATGGCAGGTTCCCCAAAGACACGGTGTACAGCGAGCTCGCCACTGGTATCAGACCCATCGGCCGTCCATGTCTCCGCTTTAAAGACGTCTGCAAACGTGACATGAAATCGTGTGACGTTGATCACAAGTCGTGGGAGTCAGTTGCCAGCGTTCGCCAGAGCAGGCGGACAGCCATAAAGGCGGGGCTAAAGTGTGGCGAGTTCCTGCAGTTGGCAGGAAATAAGACAGATGCACAAGGGAAGAGCCAACTGTGTAACAGCCCCGACAATCAATTTTTTCTGCAGCACCTGTGGAAGAGCCTGTCACTCTAGAATTGGCCTTTATAGCCACTCCAGGCGCTGCTCCGCACACCACTGACCACCTCCAGGCACTTACCCATTGTCTGTCGAGATAAGGAAGCCAAAGAAGAATTGCATTATAGAGGGTACAGAGGAGATTTACAAGGATGTTGCTGGGACTGGAAAAAATGCAGCTATGAGGAAAGATTGGGTGGCCTGGGATTGTTCCCCTTGGAACAGAGAATGGTAGATCTGATTGAAATGTATAACATTTTGAGAGGCCTGGATAGAGTGGATCTCAAGGGCCTATTTACCTTCGTAGGGAGGTCAGTGACGAGGGGACAAAGACTTAAAGTGTTGGTAGAAAGATTAGAGGGGAGATAAGGGAAAGTTTTCCTCACCTAGCAATGCAAAACTGGGCATCCATGAGGCTCTGTGGGCCATTCGGATTAATGTGTACAGTGCTGGTCTCCTTATTTAAGGAACGGTTTAAATGCGTTGGAGGCAGTACAGAGAAGATTTACTAGGCTAATGCCTGGAATGGACGGGCTGTCTTATGAGGAAGGATTAGACAAGCTAGGCTTGTATCCACTGGAATTTAGAAGAGTAAGATGTGACTTGATTGAAACATATAAGATCCTGAGGGGTCTTGACAGGGTGGATGTGGAAAGGATGTTTCCCCTTGTGGGAGAATCTATAACTAGGGGTCACTGTTTAGAAATAAGGGGTCGCAAATTTAAGACAGAGATAAGGAGATTTTTATTTTCTTTCGGAGGCTCGTGAGCCTTTGGAATTCTCATCCTCAAACGGCGATATAAGCGGAGTCTTTGAATATTTTTAAGGCAGAGTAAATAGTTTCTTCACGAGCAAGGGAGTGGAGGATTACCGGGGGGTGGTGGAAATGTGAAGTAATCAGTAGAGACAAAAACGTATTGAATGGCATGGCAGAGCAGGCTCGAAGGACCGAGTGGCCTACTCCTGATCATAATTCGTATGTTCGTACATGAGGATCGAGTTACCAACAGCAGCAGAATTGTACTCAACTGCAATCTGTAATCTCATGGCCCGGCATATCCCCCACTCTACCATTACCATCAAGGTCGGTGACCAAACGTGGTTCAATGAAGAGTACAGCAGGGCATGCCTGGAGCAGCACCAGGCATACCTCAAAATGAGGTGTCAACCTGGGGAAGCTACAACACAGGATTATTTGGGGGCCAAACTGCATAAGCAGCATGCAATAGACAGAGTCAAGTGATCTCATAACCAACAGATCAGAACTAAGCTCTGCAATCCTGTCACATCCAGCCATGAATGGTGGTACACAAGTAAAAGACTAACTGAAGGAGGTGGCTCCACAAATATCCCCATCTTCAATGATGAGGGAGCCCAACACGTCAGTGCGAAAGAAAAGGTTGAAGCATTTGCAACAATCTTCGCTCGAGGTGCCGAGTTGATGATTCATCTCAGACTCCTCCTGAATGCATCAGCTATTTCGATTCACTCCGTGTGACATCAAGTAACGACTACAGGCACTGGATACTGCAAAGACTCTGGGCTCCGACAATGTTCTGGCAATAGTTCTGAAGACCTATTCTCCAGAACTTGATCTGCCCCTAGCCAAGTTGTTCCAGTACAGCTACAACATTGGCATGTACCTGACAATGTGGAATATTCCCCAAGTATGTCTTTGACACCAAAAGCAGGTCATGTCCAAGCTGGACAATCAGCCTACTCCCAATCATCATAAAAGTGATGGAAGATGTCATCAACAGTGCCATCAAACGGCACTTGCTTTGTAATAACCTGCTCAGTGACGCTCAGTTTGTGTTGCGCCAGTGCCACTCAGCTCCTGACAACATTACAGCCTTAGTTCAAACATGGACAAAAGAGCTGAATTCAAGAAGTGAAGAGAAAGTGACTGCCCTTGACATCAAGGCAGCATTTGACCGAGTATGGCATTAAAGAACCCTTGCAAAACTGGGGTCAATGGGAATCAGTGGGAAAACTCTCCGCTGGTTGGAGTCATACCTAGTGCAAAGGAAGATGGTTGTGCTTGTTCGAGGTCAATCATCTGAGCTCCAGGACTTCACTGCAGGAGTTCCTCAGGGTAATGTCCTCGGCCCAACCATCTTCAGCTGATTCATCAATGACCTTCCTTCAATCATAACGTCAGAAGTGGGGATGTTCACTGATGATTCTCCAATGTTCAGCATGATTCGTGACACCTCAGCTACTGAAGCAATCCGTGTCGAAAAGATGAAGCACTTGAGGAATATAAAGACAGTAGGAAGGAACTTAAGCAAGGAGTTAGGAGGGCTAAAAGGGGTCATGAAAAATCATTGGCAAGCAGTGGGCGCAGTGGTTAGCACCGCAGCCTCACAGCTCCAGCGACCCGGGTTCAATTCTGGGTACTGCCTGTGTGGAGTTTGCAAGTTCTCCCTGTGTCTGCGTGGGTTTCCTCCCACATGCCAAAGACTTGCAGGTTGATCGGTAAATTGGCCATTATAAATAGTCCCTAGTATAGGTAGGTGGTAGGGAAATATAGGGACAGGTGGGGATGTGGTAGGAGTATGGAATTAGTGTAGGATTAGTATAAATGTGTGGTTGATGGTCGGCACAGACTTATGATTATTGTGAAACTGGACGTCTCTCCTTGTTGAGAATGGGATGTCGAGGACACCTAGAAAAAATATGGATGGAATGTAGGGAGAGACAGGGCATAATTTGTATTTTCACCGTCAGGAAACATGCTTGTGTGTGATCAATATAATAACATCAAAGCCGACATTGGTTTGAACACATTCAAAGCTGTGATTGGCTCTTGACGCCAAATCTGAGAAACAGACAACATTCGCAGCGCCAGTCTCAGAGTGTTTAACACTGACTGAGCCGAGAAAATACAAATACCCACCGTGAATCCGCAGCACAGGCCGAGCGGAGGGGAAATCCTGTCCTGGGAACGCTAACTTTAACGAACAGTTCGGCCTGAGATTGTGTGGATGTGAATATTGTGTAAGAGAGTGTATTAAAGGGACGGGCGCGTTAGTCTAATGCCACTGTGTTTGTGGGTCTGGTCTCATCGCCGGATTTCCGACTCCCTCTTGTGTAAAATAACAAGATTTTCCAGTCAAAGAAGCACTTTGCTCCCCTTCTAATCCTCAAAGTGGGAATTCAGTGTTGTTTGTTTGTTGATTTCAAGATTTTAATCGAAAAGTATGGAACATGTCAGCGATCGGCTGAGAGAGAGTCATCAGTGCAGCAATGAAACGGGTTTCAGTCGAAAATGGAGTCTTTACTTCAAGTGAAACCTTTGTGACAGCAAACATTCTGATGTCAGAGACAGGAAGGATCTAGCCTGGGACTCTGGAATACCCGAATTTCAGTGGAATTGGAGAGTTTAGGACCAGAGAGAAACACAGAGAGGCAGCAGGAGCCGGGAGCTGACAGCAGGTTGTCTCCGCCCCGTCCGCTCGCTGCCTTTAAGTTGCTCAGTGCCGCCACCAGCAGCTTCATTTCTGACCCAGTTCTGACTGACAGAGAGACTTTGTGCAGATTCCTGGACATGACCGATACTGCAGCCGCCGAAACGGCTCCTCCAGCCGCCGCCGCTACAGTCAAGACTCCCAAGAAGAAGAAGGCGGCTCCTCGGAAAGGGTCAGGCGGTCCCAAGTTGGGCGAGCTGATCCTCAAGACTGTGGCGGAATGCAGTGTCCGCAGTGGGATGTCACTGCAGGCAATAAAGAAGGCTCTGCGTGTTAAAGGTGTCGATGTGGAGAAGAGCAAGTTCCAAATCAAGCAAAGTATCAAGCGGCTTGTGGCGAAAGACTTCCTGGTGCAGACGAAGGGCACGGGGGCCTCCGGCACCTTCAAAATCGCGAAACAGGAAAAGAAGGGAAATGTGGTGAAGAAGATTAAGACAGGAGCAGCCAAGAGATCTTTAGTGAAGAAAACAGCTGCCAAAAAACAGATCACAAAGAAAACAGCCAAGAAATCCCCAGGGAAGAAAATAGTCTCCAAGAAAGTGAGCAGCAAGAAGACAGCAGCCAAGAAAGTGAGCACGAAGAAGACGGCAACGCCAAAGAAGGCGGTAAAGAAAGCAACGCTTCCAAAAAAATCTCCAGCGAAGAATGCCAAAAAAGCCAAGAGGGCCACGGGCGGAAAGCCTCCCAAGAAAGTCCAATCATCAAGGGGCGGGAAGAAGCCGAAAGCAGCAAAGGCTCAGAAAGCAGCCCCTGGAAAGAAGTGAAACAGCACGGGAAACTTGTAGACATCTGAACCCAAAGGCTCTTTTCAGAGCCACCCACGTCTCTCAGGAAAGAGCTGATCCCCCGATCAAATGATCCCTGTCCCGCAGTCGTGTGCACATTTCACCTAGAAATGATCTGAAGTAAATCCAAGTTCCCTGGTGACTCTCAACCCAGCCCTTCCTCACTCTCTGTAACAAATCAGGGATGTCCGGGCCTCACTGTACCCGGGTATATGTTCGGTGAAGTCTCAGTTCATGCTCGTTTCAGGGCGACAGCCTGTAACACAGTAACACGGGCGAGATACCCCGCGTCACATCTCAAACCCCAATACATGATTTTCTATAATTCAGCTGGGGTTCGGTTTCAGTAAACTGCTCAATCCGTCTGGGAGGAGAGGTGTGCCGAAACAGGTTGACTTGTGATCGGAAGCACTGCACTTAGGCGGGTGTATTACGAACTTTTAATTGTAACAGATCCTTATTTAAAGCGCTAATTTCTGTTATCAGTGACTATCAATGCCGAATCTCCAGGTTTTATGCTGAGCTCTAATGTCGAGAACTGTTTTTTCTTGAATTGGCGGTTCGAGCAAGTGGGAGGCGGAGCGAGAGGATCAAAGACATTTCTCTGCTCTGTCTGTCACTCAGTTTCCTCCAGACCCGCCTCTGGCTCTCTGTCTCTTTCTCAGACAGGTCGGGGCAGGCTGTATAAAAAGGCAGCAGAAACTACTCGTTTCTCATTCAGAATTAGGTTTTTATGAAGAAAAATCATGACAGGAAGAGGTAAAGGAGGCAAAGGACTGGGCAAAGGCGGAGCAAAGCGGCACCGCAAAGTGCTTCGTGATAACATCCAGGGCATCACCAAGCCAGCAATTCGCCGCCTGGCTCGCCGTGGCGGAGTGAAGCGCATCTCGGGTTTGATCTATGAGGAGACCCGCGGGGTGCTGAAGGTTTTCCTGGAGAATGTGATCAGAGATGCGGTCACCTACACTGAGCACGCCAAGCGCAAGACGGTCACAGCCATGGATGTGGTGTACGCTCTGAAACGCCAGGGCCGCACTCTCTATGGATTCGGCGGCTAAACAAATCCACCTTGTCTACCAAAAACAAAAGGCTCTTTTAAGAGCCAGCCAAGACCTCATATAGAGATAAGTGACCTTGAAACTGCAGCGGGGATGTCTTGGGATTTGAAATTGTTGTCGCTCATCCAATGTTATGTGGACTTTATCAGATCAGTATTGCATTCTCTTATAGTCACTTTTCGTGTCACATTTTTTCACTGTCTTCTTCTGTTCCATGTTTAATAACCGCGTCATGAATTAAAAGGTTGCATTTGATAATGTCCATTGCCGACCTGAACTGCCGGTAAAGATGTAGAAAAGGATTTACTCCCGTTAGAGTAAGAAATGGCCGGAGCTTTATTCCCGCCAGAGACCGAACAAGGAATGAATCCCAATTCAAACCGTATTGGAAGAAACGGAGGTGGAATCGAGGGCCGAAAAATGAAGCTCCGAGCAATGAGATTTTATAATTGTTCCCGCCGAATTAGGTTTTATTTAATCTTTGAGTAGTTTGCTAATTTGAAATTGGCGGGCTTTTTGAAATTGATGAAATTTCAGTTGCAGTTCAACCAATCAGGGAGCAGCGATTCCCACCGCCCTTTTCCATCCCAGACATCGTTTCAAATTGGATGATTGACGGTGCTTCATCCAATCACAACATTAGGGCGGTCCTTCGACTGTCTTAAACAGGCAGTCCCTGAGCAGCTTCACCATTAAACACGACATTGTGCAAGGTCTCCGTAGATCATGGCCAGAACCAAGCAGACAGCGCGCAAATCGACCGGAGGGAAAGCTCCGCGCAAGCAGCTGGCTACCAAAGCGGCCCGCAAGAGCGCTCCAGCCACGGGCGGAGTGAAGAAGCCTCACCGTTACAGACCCGGCACTGTGGCTCTGAGGGAGATCCGCCGCTACCAGAAATCCACCGAGCTGCTCATCCGCAAACTGCCCTTCCAGCGCCTGGTGCGGGAGATCGCACAGGACTTCAAGACAGACCTGCGCTTCCAGAGCTCTGCCGTCATGGCCCTGCAGGAGGCCAGCGAGGCTTACCTGGTGGGGCTCTTTGAGGACACCAACCTGTGCGCCATCCACGCCAAGCGAGTCACCATCATGCCCAAAGACATCCAGCTGGCACGCCGCATCCGCGGGGAGCGAGCCTAAACTGACCCTGCCCGGAACTGAGTTCGGCATCAAATACCACAACGGCTCTTTTAAGAGCCACCAAATCGACAAAAGAAAGAGTTGTGATCTCTTGTTCATTCCAGCACATAAACGTCTTAGAAGGTTTTGATCACTTATTTACTCAAAGCCGGGAGACACAATTACTTATATCTGCATCCGGTAGCTGGAGATTTCATGACGTGTTAGTTGTCAGATCTAGAGTAGCGATACCAATGTGCACAGCGCATTTTAATAGACCGGCGATCGTTTTAGGACTGAACAAATGTTTGTGGTACATAAAGGGTAGAATGGTAAAAGTGCCTTTCCAATAGGGTCTGAGGGAATTAGAATGTATTTCATCTGATGAGCAACTAAATGCCAAAATCCAGTACACTTCATTCCAACACAAATGAATGATAACAGTATAATATTACAGTCTTTCAGACAGTAACCAGCCCTTTCACAGATAAAGTGGGTGGCTCTGAAAAGAGCCTTTGGGTTCACAGATTCAAGTCAGGCCGCTTCACTTGCCCTTCGTGCTCGGAGCGCTGGTTTTCTTGGGCAGCAGCACGGCCTGGATATTAGGCAGCACCCCGCCCTGAGCGATGGTCACCCCTCCCAACAGCTTGTTCAGCTCCTCGTCGTTGCGGACGGCCAGCTGCAGGTGTCTGGGGATGATGCGGCTCTTCTTGTTGTCCCGGGCCGCGTTGCCGGCAAGCTCGAGGATTTCAGCTGTCAGATATTCGAGCACAGCAGCCAGATAGACCGGGGCTCCGGCACCCACCCGCTCAGCATAGTTCCCCTTTCTGAGGTGGCGGTGAACACGGCCGACCGGGAACTGTAATCCAGCTCGGGAGGAGCGAGACTTGGGTTTGGCCCGTGATTTACCACCGGTCTTCCCTCTTCCAGACATTGCCACAATCTCACAAACACTTTCACGAAGAATGCTGAGATCCGCCCACATTCCTCCTCCTTGTACCTTCTGGAGGAATGGTGTTGGGGACACTGCTGATTGGTCAGTCAGCACTCGGTGTCATTGTACTGTACATGTAACCAATCAGAGCGCTGCTCAATTCACCAATCACAAGAAGACAGTGAGTTGAGAGCGGAAAATAAGAGCGCGAAATGGTCAGGCTCCCAACGATATTTCACATTTGAAAAGCCCGCCAATATATTTGTAAAACAAGGGGCGGCTTCAATATAAAATATCACATTTATAGGTTATATTGTTTTACAGAAAACATTGCGAAAACGTGTTCATTTTTTTATTCCACATTTTGTCCCAGATTCGCTTTTGTAATCCGCCATGTATTCTGCTTTATTCTTTTTCATGATACAGTCTAAACAGCGGCTGAAAGACTCATTCACAGCATTTTGTAACCGGACACATTTCAGGTCAATCTTCGTAATTATACTGCATCACTGATTCTAGATTGATCCCTTTTCGTGGGAGACAAAAGCGGAGTATAGATTTTCAGTGTCACGGGTTAGAGACTGAGGGTGCCTAAACCAACGAGGTTTCTTAACAATGTACTTATTCATAAAGATAGCCAAACTTCAACACGGCAACCAAGTAACTGAGAACATCTTTAAATCATGCGTTAAATCAGCTTTCATTTTCGAAATATAGCAAAGGGGCCGAATGAATCTGCATTAACCTGACCGGATTTAAACAGAGATTTACAACCGCCATCAAAAAGTTAATTAACATAAAAAGAATTCGATAATCATGATGATGTTGTAGCTTTTTCAGAGAAGTTGTGGGTGGCTCTTAAAAGAGCCTTTTTGTGTTTTGGGTGTGTTTCAGTACATTGCGGATATTTACTTGGAGCTGGTGTACTTGGTGACCGCCTTTGTACCTTCCGACACGGCGTGTTTGGCCAGCTCCCCGGGCAGCAGCAGGCGCACGGCGGTCTGGATCTCCCGGGAGCTGATGGTGCTGCGTTTGTTGTAATGGGCCAGGCGGGAAGCCTCACCCGCGATTCGCTCGAAAATATCATTCACAAACGAATTCATGATACTCATGGCCTTGGAGGAGATGCCGGTGTCCGGGTGAACCTGCTTCATCACTTTGTACACGTAGATGGAATAACTTTCTCTCCTGGATTTTCTCCGTTTCTTGGTGCCCTTTGTTGGCGCCTTCTTCAGAACTTTCTTGGCGCCCTTCTTGGAAGATGCTGCTGTTTTCTTCTCGTCAACCATGATCACGATCAACTTCAGACACAGAATAACAGAAATTTCGCTCCAAGCTCGCATTTTATAGACATCCCCAGAGACCTATGCTAATGAAGGATGGCAGAAGACGAT
This sequence comes from Heterodontus francisci, assembly GCF_036365525.1. NCBI lineage: Eukaryota > Metazoa > Chordata > Chondrichthyes > Heterodontiformes > Heterodontidae > Heterodontus > Heterodontus francisci. The sequence goes on from NC_090415.1 coordinate 9,813,293, forward strand.
GCTCATGATTGGCTGGTTTACAATGATGTCACTGCCTGATGTTGGGCGGCACAGTGGCGCAGTGGTTCGCACCGCAGCCTCACAGCTCCAGTGACCCGAGTTCAATTCCAGGCACTGCCTGTGTGGAGTTTGCAAGTTCTCCCTGTGTCTGCGTGGGTTTCCTCCGGATGCTCCGGTTTCCTCCCACATGCTGGTTGATAGGTTAATTGGCCATTATAAAAATAGGTGGGGATGTGGTAGGAATATGGAATTAGTGTAGAATTAGTATAAATGGGTGGTTGATGGTCGGCACAGACTCGGTGGGACGAAGGGCCTGTTTCAGTGCTGTATGTCTAAAACTAAAACGAAAGGCTAAATCTGTCTGATTGGATATCTAAAGTAACCTATCGCACTTCATGCCTATCACAGCCACAAACTGACGCAGCAGTCAGATCGTCCAAACCCCTTTGCCCGCCCTTAACCATGACTTTCTGAGTCCCTCTGTCTCTTCAACCATTTCTATTTTGCTGGTACGAACACGTCTATTTTTTCACTCTGTACATATAATTTCTCGACACTTCCGTTCGTTATCAGGATGTACCGTCCCTGCTGCACCTCCGTCCATCACCAGGACGGAACCGTCCAGTATAGTTGGGGTCAGACATGGGCAAGTGCAAGCATTGAAGTGCAAGTCTTTAAATCTATGTTGCGTGCCAAATAAGGTTGGTCAGCTGCAGCCACAAGGAACCACATGAAAGATTTATATAGTGGCAATTACATAATTCTGGCTGAAACTAGGCGAGGCAAGGGAACTTATTATTACTGGCTACAAATATTCAGCAAGACAGGTCTGAAAAAATATGGAGGGTTGTGGAGTGGAAAGAGTTGATCAAATATAATATGATAACACTGGCAGCGATGATGTTTTTGAGCTGTTAACAAAAGAATCTATTTGGTCATATATACGGAATATGGCAGGAGGAAATGCATGGACATTCTGGGTCGTGTCATGTTTGTCTTTCCCTGCCGGACATGTGATTGTGGGTTTCATTCTGTGCCTATCAGTATGTGATATTTAACTGTGGCTTTTACTCCGTATTGGTCAATGATTTTGTGATTTAATTCAGTAATTTCAATCTTCAATAGGTGATTCTGTTTTTTCTTTCCTTGGAACATTCAGTTTCTAAGTGGGTGATTATGGGTTTTGTTCTGTACCTATGAGCTTCTACTGAGTGAGTGTGGGTTTTGTTATGTATCTGTTAATATCTGATTTTGGAGTCTGGGCGTTTCTCTTTATCTGTTAATTTCTGAATTGTGAATTTGGATTTTAATCTGCACCTGTCAGTTTCTGGTATGAAAGGTTGTTTGATTTTGTCTCTGTACCTGTTAGTAAGTGGCATTTTTGTGTAGCTTTACACAGCACATGTTAATTGATGACACGTCAGCATTGTTTTCACTCGACATGTCAGTCTCTGGTTTGGAGGCCTCACCTGTGTTCTGTACCCATCAGACGTCTTCATATAAGGATGGGTTTTAACCTGTTCCTTTCAATCTGTTGTATGTAAGTACTGTTTATTATCTGTATCTGTAAGTTTCTGATGAATGAATGTGGTCTGTATCACGTCCCTGTCAGTGGTTCATTAAGAGATATTTTACACTGTACCTGCCCGTTCTGATATGTGAGTGTGGGTTGTGATCTACGGCTGGTCGTTTCTGGTATGAGACATGAGCATTGTTTTTACTCTGTGCATGTTAGCCTCAAGTGTCAGAAGCTGGGTTTAATAGTACAGCTCACTCTCTGCTGTATGATTATGGATTTTCATCTGGACAAGTTAATTTCTGGTACGGGCATGTGAATTTTATTCTCTATGCCAATTTATGGTATGTGATAATGTGTTCTTTCTGTTCTGTTAGTTTCTGCTGAACTGTATGGTGGATTTGCTTTCAATCTGCCAAGTTCTGCGATGTGAATGTTGGTTTTACTTTGTATTTGTCATCGAGAGATTGAGTCATAGAGTTATACAGCACAGAAACAGGCCCTTAGACACATTGTTGGCCGGCACAGGCACAATCAGTGATCTATTCTAATCCCATTTTCCAGTACTTGGCCCATAGCCTTGTATGCTATGGCCTTTCAAATGGATATCTAAATACTTCTTAAATGTTGTGTGGGGTCCTGCCTCTACCACCCCTTTCAGGTAATGTGTTCCAGATTCCAACCACCATCTGGGTGAAAATGAAAAAAAAACAATCCTCAAATCCCCTCTAAACCTCCTGCTTCTTACATTAAATCATGGCTGATCTGTTTCTGACTTGAATTCCACACTCATATCTCCTCCCAATAATCTTTGATTCCCTTGCCTAACAAGAATCAATCAAGACCTGACTGAAAAATAATATATTCATTGACACCGCCTCCACCACATTCCAAGGCACTGAATTCCAAAGTCTCACAAACCTCAGAGGGAAACAAAATCTCCTCATCTCGGTCCTAAAAGTGTGACCCATACTTTTAAAGCAGTGCCCCCGATTTCTGAATTCATCCACAAGAGGAAACATCCTTTCCCCATCCACCTTGTCAAGACCATTCAGGATCTTATACACTACAATCAAGTCTCCCCTCACTCTTCTAAACTCCAGTGAAAACTAACCCAGTCTGTCCAACCTTTCCTCATAAGACATCCACTCATTCCAGGTATCAATCTAATAAACCTCCTCTGAAACACCTCCAACACATTTACTTCCTTCCTTAAATATGGAGACCAAAACTGCACACAGTATTCGAGCTGTGGTCTCACCAAAGCCCCGTATAACTGAAGCATAACATCCTTAGATTAATTTTCAATTCCTGTTGTAAGAAAGGATAACTTTCCAATTGCCTTTGTGATTTGCCATACCTGCATACTAACTTTTTGTGACTCAAGCACAAGAACACCTGGATCCCTCTGCACCTCAGAATTCTGCAGTCATTCTCCGCAGATACTCAGCAGGCCTGCCAGCATCTGTGGAGACAGAAACAGAGATAACCATTCTGGTCAATGGTCTTTCATCAGAAAGGTCCGTTCTGATCGAAGGTCATTGACCTGAAATGTTAACTCACTTTCTCTCTCTGCAGGTGCTGCCAGACTTGCAGATTATTTCCAGCATTTTCTGTTTTCATTTCCACTGTACATCGTATATTCTGGCAAATGAATGTGGGATTAATCTTTAACCTTTGGTTTCTGATATGCAAATGTGGATTTTACCTAGCATGTTGTCAGTTACTGCAATGCAAATATCTGTTTTATTCTGTAACATTTTGTTTGTGGTAATTGATTGTGGGTTTTACTCTGCATCTGCCAGTCTCTGTAATGTGAATGTGGCTTTTGTCTGTGCATGATTTGTGAGTATGTGTTTTACTTTCCCTGTATGTTTCTCAATGTGGATTTTGCTATGTACCTCAGTTACTTTCTGTGTATATGTTGTATTCTGTTTCTGTGCATCTATGGTGAGTGTAACATTTCCCCTGTATCTATCAGAATCACTCTTGTGAGGATGGTCATTATTCTGTACTTGTTGGTTTATGGTAGTGCTTGATTTACACTTTTACGGTCACTCTCTGATATGCTACTATACAGTTTACTCTGCACTTGTCAGATTCTGCTATGTGATATTGTCTTTTATCTATCTGTCTGTGTCTGGTATCCTATTGCAAGTTTTACTGTATACCCATCAGCTTCTGGTATTTAAGTATGAGGTTCACATTGTATCTTTCATCTTGTTCTGTGTGAATCTGCTTCTGCCTTGAACTGACAGTTTCTACTCTGTGAGTGAACATTTGAAGGGTGCTTGTTAACTTCTGCTAAATAGATGATAGTTTTACTCTGTGCATGTCAGTCACTGCAATGGGAAGTTGGGATTCATGCTGTATCTGCCATTTGATTTATTGATCTATTCTGGTTTTTGGCTGGCCCATAGAAGACAGAGGGTGGTCGGAGATGGAAAGTATTCAGCCTGGAGCTCGGTGACCAGTGGTGTTCTGCAGGGATCTGTTCTGGGACCTCTGCTCTTTGTGATTTTTATAAATGATTTGGATGAGGAAGTGGAAGGCTGGGTTAGCAAGTTTGCCGATGACACGAAGATTGCTGGAGTTGTGGATAGTGTGGAAGGCTGTTGTAGGTTGCAACGGGACATTGACAGGATGCAGAGCTGGGCTGAGAAGTGGCAGATGGAGTTCAATCTGGAAAAGTGTGAAGTGATTCATTTTGGAAGGTCGAATTTAAATGCAGAATACAGGCTTAAAGACAGGATTCTTGGTAGTGTGGAGGAACAGAGGGATCTTGGGGTCCATTTCCATAGATCGCTCAAAGTTGCCACCCAAGTTGATAGGGTTGTTAAAAGGCGTATGGTGTGTTGGCTTTCACTAACAGGGGGATTGAGTTTAAGAGCCGCGAGGTTATGCTGCAGCTCTATAAGGCCCTGGTACGACCACACTTGGAATATTGTGTTCAGTTCTGGTCGCCTCATTATAGGAAGGATGTGGAAGCTTTAGAGAGGGTGCAGAAGAGATTTACCAGGATGCTGCCTGGACTGGAGGGCATGTCTTACGAAGAAAGGTTGAGGGAGCTAGGGCTTTTCTCATTGGAGCAAAGAAGGATGAGAGGTGACTTGATAGAGGGGTACAAGATGATGAGAGGCAAAGATAGAGTGGATAGCCAGAGACTTTTTCCCAGGGTGGAAAGGGCTATCGCCAAGGGGCATAATTTTAAGGTGATTGTGTAAAGACCCTACCTCTGACATCTCCCCGAAACCTTCCTCCAGAGAGTGGTGGGTGCGTGGAATGCACTGCCAGTGCTGGTAGTAGAAGCAGATACATTAGGAACATTTAAGCGACTCTTGGATAGGTACATGGATGATAGTAGAAAGAAGGGTATGCAGGCAGTTTGATCTTAGAGTAGGTTAAAGGATCGGCACAACATCGTGGGCCGAAGGGCCTGTACTGTTTAGTTTAGTTTAGAGATGCAGCACTGAAACAGGCCCTTCGGCCCACCGAGTCTGTGCCGACCATCAACCACCCATTTATACTAATCCTACACTAATCCCATATTCCTACCACATCCCCACCTGTCCCTATATTTCCCTACCACCTACCTATACTAGGGGCAATTTATAATGGCCAATTAACCGATCAACCTGCAAGTCTTTGGCATGTGGGAGGAAACCAGAGCACCTGGAGGAAACCCACGCAGACACAGGGAGAACATGCAAACTCCACACAGGCAGTACCCAGAATTGAACCCGGGTCGCTGGTGCTGTGAGGCTGCGTTGCTAACCACTGCGCTGTACTGTTCTATACCCCGTATCCTGAGACTGTGACCCCTGGTTCTGGACTCCCCAGCCATCGGGAACAACCTCCCTGCATTCAGCATGAATCCTGTTAGAATTTTATAGGTTTCTATGAGATCCCCTCTCATTCTTCTAAACCAAAGTAAATGTAGGCCTACTCTCCTCGTACATCAATCCTGCCAGCCCAGGAACCAAGGCGAGAACAAAATTCCTAAGATAAATAGACCAAAACTACACACAATACGGTGGCACAGTGGTTAGCACCACAGCCTCACAGCTCCAGCGACATGGGTTTGGTTCTGGGTACTGCCCGTGTGGAGTTTGCAAGTTCTTCCTGTGACCATGTGGGTTTCCGCTGGGTGCTCTGATTTTCTCCCACAGCCAAAGAGTTGCAGGTTGATAGGTAAATTGGCCATTGTAAATTGCCCCTAGTATAGGTTGGTGGTCGGGAAGGTGGGTAGAGGTAGGGAATATGGCATTAATGTAGGATTAGTATAAATAGGTGATTGTTGGTCGGATGGGGTTAATGTAGGATTAGTGTAAAAATAGGTGGTTGTTGGTCAGCACAGACTCGGTTGTCCAAAGGGCCTGGTTCAGTGCTGTATCACTCTATGACTCTAAATACTCCAGATGAGTCTCACCAAGGCCTTGTATAACTGCAGTAAGACATCTGTGCTCCTGTACTCAAATCCTCTTGCAATGAAGGCCAACATACCATTTTCCTTCCTAATTGCTTGCTGCACCTGAATGCTTGCTTTCTGCGACTGGTGTACAAGGACACCCAGGTCTCGTTGCACCTCCCCCTTTCCCTATCTATCACTATTCAGATAATAATCTGCTTTACTGTTTTAAAACCAAAGTGGATAAATTCACTTTTATCCAATTTATATTTCATCTGCCACACAGTTGCCTACTCACCCAACTTGTCCAAATCACATTGGAGCCTTTTGCATCCTCCTCACAGCTCACAATCCCCCCCCCCCCACCCCCCCCCCCCCCCCCCCCAAACCCCACCCCCAGCTCTGTCTCATCTGCAAACCTGGAAATGTTACATTTACTTCCCTCACCCAAGTCTGTAAGATATATTGTGAATAGCTGGGGCTCAAGCACAGTTTCCTGCAGTACCCCACTGGACCCTACCTGCCACCCAGAAATATCCCCATTTATTCCTACTCTGTTTCCTGTCTGTCAACTAATTCCCAATCCCTGCCAGTATATTACCCCCAATCCCATGTGCTTTAATTTTGCACACTAACCTCTTATGTGGGACCTTGTCAAAAGCCTTCTGAAAATCCAAATGCACTACATCCACTAGTTCTCCATTATCGAGTCTGCTAGTTACATCCTCAAAAAACTCCAGTGGATTTGTTAAGCATGACTTCTCTTTTGTAAAACTATCACATCCTTTATAATGGACTCCAGCATTTTCCCCACTACTGATGTAAGGTTCACTCGTCTGTAATTCCTTTTTTTTCTCTCCCTCCTTGTTTTAAATAGTGAGGTTACATTTTCCACCCTCCAATCTGTATGAACTGCTCCAGAGTCTACAGAATTTTGGAATATCCGGTACTTCATATGTATCTCAGGCATTGTGGTGACAACTCTTTGTTTCACACGTTAATGTATCAATATGTGTTTACTTGTGTTTAATTCAAAATATGGATTAACAATGTTTTATTGCTGTAGGTTTTATTCAATTCTTGTTTGTGAGTTGTAGCTTTTTATCCAATTTGTATCTCTGCAAAAGCAATTGTGAATGACAATCTTTCAATTTTAGAGTATGACCTGACATGTAATGTTAAATTCCATCAGTTTGTAGTAAATGAACTAATCCTGTATGTTTTTGTCTGACCCTTAGTGACATGTTTACACTGGTGTGTAATTTGTAGCTCAGTTTATCTTGTGGGGTATGTTATTGGGATTCATTCTGTAGCTTTCAATCAGGGACATTTTGTCTGTTCTGTTTAAGATTTGGTATTTGAATTGTAGCCAAGGTGACACAGTGTATTTAAATCAGATAATGTGTGTGTTTTTGGACTGTGATTCATGTATCTACCAATCATTTGGAGAGAAATAGAAACAAATACTATCTCGATGCTCTGTTTGACTATTGGATTGATAATGTGTCTCTTTGGGATCAGTCTGGGTCTGACTACTTCTTTTGTTTGTTACAGTGGAAATGATGACCTGACCGTGTCACTGTGCTTTGTGACTGATACTGTACCTAATATGTGTTGGAACGAGCTGGAGGTACTTTTCCATCTATTGATGAGTCATGACTTTCATTCTGGTTCCTTCGAGTGTTTGCCTGGCAGAAAAGAAAGGTAACTCTTACACTTGAAGAACAGGTGAGTGAGAAGACACAAAAGTGATCAATGTAATATTTTCAATAATAATCATTCTGAGCAATCACAAAAGGAAAGTTCACACATAAGCAGTGTCAGTGTCTGAGTCCACTGCAGTACTGCAGCACTCTGCTTCTGTTTCCCAGGTATTTGGAGCAGTTTTACAGCAATTTTGTGACATTCAGAAACAACCCATGCCCCGCAGTGCTCAATGACTCGGACGACTCAATGGAGAAGTGACATTTGCACAAGCCAGAGTTCTATTTCCATGTCCAATTGTTCAATGGACAAGAAGTAATAACTGTTTAAAAAAGTGTCCTTAATCTCCTCCTGATCCTGCAATAGACAGTCTTTGAAAATCTGCCGTGTCTACATTATTCAGCCATTTTTTTTTCGCCATTCATAGCGAGATACAGTACCTAAACAGGCCCTTCAGCCCATCGAGTCCATGTTGACCACCAAGCACCCATTTATACCAATCCTATATTAATTCCATTTTTCCCTCTCACGTCCCCACTATTCTCCTACAACATACCTACACCAGGGGCATTTTTTTTTTTTGCAATGGCTAGTTTACCTATCAACATACAAGTTTTTGGCATGTGGAAGGAAACCAGAGCACCCAGCAGAAACCCATGCAGTCACAGAGAAAACTTGCAAAATCCACACAAGCAGTACGAAGAACCGGACCAATGTCACTGGAGCTGTGAGGTTGCGGTGCTAGTCACTGTGCCACTCTGCCACCCAATTCACTATCCAACAACAACAAACAGTGAGATATTGAATCCGAACCAGGAACATTCATTACAGTTTGGAGAGAGAAATCAGGAATGATTTTTGAAAAGGGAGTTCATCATATTCTGTCTCTCTCTCCCTGTCCAGACAGTGCCCGAGAAAGATCTCTCCCTTTCCCCTGGCTCACTCCATGTTCCTGGACCAGTTCCTGCTTCACAGTGCATATTACAAACAGTCCCCCAGTCCTGCTGAATTAGCAGAAGTAGACCATTCAGCCACTCGAGCTTGCTCCGCTATTCAATTTGTTCATGGCTGATCAATTTCTGAGTTGAATTCCACACGCCCATCTATGCCTGATAATCTTTGATTCTCTTGCTTAACAAGAATCTATCTACCCCTGCCTTAAAAATATTCAATTACCCCACCTCCACCACCTTCTGAGGCAGGGAATTCCAAAGTTGCACAACCCTCGGAGAGAAAAAAATCTCATCTCTGTCCGAAAATGGCGACCCCTAATTCGAAAACAGCATCCCCGAGTTCTGAACTCATCCACAAGAGGAAACATCCTTTCCCCATCCACTTGTCAAGACCATTCAGGATGTTATACACTTCAATCAAGTCTCCCCTCACTCTTCGAAACTCCAGTGAAGAAAAGCCCAGTCTGTCCAACCTTTCCTCATAAGACAACCCACTCATTCCAGGTATCAATCTAATAAACCTCCTGTGAAACACCTCCAACACATTTACTTCCTTCCTGAAATATGGAGACTAAAACTGCACGCAGTATTCAAGATGTGGTCACACCAATGCCCTGTATAACTGAAGCATAACATTCTTACATTTATTTTCAATTCCTCTCATGATAAAGGATAGTATTCCATTTTCCTTCTTGATGACTTGCTGTACCTGCATACTAACTTTTCATGACTCATGCACCAGAACACCTAGATCCCTCTGCACCTCGGAATTATGCAGTTGTTCTCCATTTAAGTAATACTTTGTTTTTTTAATCTTCCTGACAAAGTGAACAACTTCACATTTTTTCACATTACACTTCATCTGCCAGATTTCTGACCACTCACTCAACCATCTATCAAGGTCTGCAACCTCCTTATGTCCTCTCCACAACACACTTTCCTACCGATCTGTGTGTCATCTGCAAATTTAACTGCCATGCCATTGCTCCCCTCATCTAGGTCATGGATATAAATGGTAAAAAGTTGTGGGCCCAGCACAGACCCCTGTGTTACTCCACTTATCACATCCTCCCGATCAGAATGTTTTCTGTCAGCCAGCCAATCTTCTATCCATGCTAATTAAGTTACCCACTACACCATGAACTCCTGCTTTGCACAATAACCTTTCATGTGACACCTTGACAAAGGCCTTCTTGAAAACCAAATACTGTATGTCAATGGGCTCCCCTTTATCCCCAGTGCATTTTCCTCCTTGAAAGAACTCTAACACTTTGGTTAACCATGATTTCCCTTTCACATAGCCATGCTGAACATTTCCAATGACCTTGTGTTTTTCTAAATGCCCAGCTATAGCCTCCTTAATGATCAATTCTAATGCCTTCCCGACTCCAGGGTCAAGCTAACTGGCCAATAGTTACCCAATTTCTGCCTCCACACCTTCTTGAATAGAAGGGTTATATTTGCTACTTTCCAGTCTGATGGAACCTTTCTAGAATCTAGCGAATCTTGACAAAATAACGAGTCAACTATTTCAGCAGCCATAACTTTAAGGACCCGAGGATGAAGCCCATCAGGACCCAGAGACTTGTCAGCCAGCAGCTCCATCAGTTTATTCAGTACCACTTCCCTGGTGATTGTAACTTCACCAAGTTCCTCTCTTCCTTCCACCTCCTGATTTACTGCTATTACTGAAATATTTTGTGTATCCTCCAGTGAAGACAGAAGCCAAATATTTGTTCATTTCAACCACCATTTCCTTATTATCTACTATTAACTCCCCATTCTCATTCTCCAAAGGACCAACACTCACTTTACTTATACTTTTCCTTTTTAAATACCTATGGAAACTCTTGCTATCCGTTTTTACATTTCTAGCTAGTTTGCTGTCATAATCTAATTTATTTTCCCCTGATTAACCTTTGTCATTCTCGGCCATTCATTATATTCTGACCAATCATCTGACCTGCCACTCGTCTTTGCACAATTATATGCTTTTTTCTTAAGGTTGAGGCTATCCTTAACTTCTTTTGTGAACAATGGATGGTGGGTCCTCCCCTTGGAATTTTACTTTACTGGAGGAATATACTTCCTTTGAGCATTCAGAAAGACCACCTTAAATGTCTGCTACTGCTTCTCTATTGATTTATCTCCTAGCCTCGTAACCCAGTTCAATTCAGCTCGCTCAGCTTTCATGCCCACATAGTTGTCCTTATTTAAGTTTAAAATACTAGTCTTAGACCCACTCCTCTCAATTTCAAACTGGATGCAAAATTCAGTCATATTGTGGTTGCTGCTACCTAGAGGTGCCTTTACACTGAGGTCATTAATTAATCCTGTCAAATTACACAATACCAAATCTAATATAACCTGGTTCCAGAATGTACTGCTCGAAGAAACTATCTCAAAAGCATTCTATGAACTCTTCGTCCAGGCTGCTATAACCAATCCCATTTTTCCAGTTTATATGTTGAATAAAATCCCCATTATTATTTCCATCCCTTTATCACAAGCACCCAAAATTTATTCTTGTATACTTCATCCTACATTGTCATTATTGCTCGGTGGCCAGTACACAACTCCTACTAGTGACTTCTTTCCCCAACTATTCCTCATTGTCACCCAAACCGATTCTACATCCTGATCTCCTGAACCAAGGTCATCTCTAACTATTGCACCAATGCCATCCTTGATTAACAGTGCAACCCCTTCACCTTTATCTAACTTCCTATTCTTCTTGAATGCTGTATACCCCTCAGCATTCAGGACCCAACCATTGTTATCTTGTAACCATGTCTCTGTAATGGCTATTATATCATATTGATTTACTTCAATGTGCACTATCTGTTCCTCTACCTTGTTATGAATGCGATGTGCATTCAAATACAGAGCCTTATATTTTTGTTATCTTTGTAACCCCTCGTGTTGACTGTTGCTGTGTTCTTAGGTTTTTTTCTCTCTGTCCCTTCCGCCATTCACTGGTCTTCATTTCCCATATTACTATTCTGCTCTCTTACCTTGACTCTACACCTTGATTTGTTGCACCTACCCAAGCTTGATCCCTCTACCCCTTTGTTTCGTTCAAAGCCCTCTCTGCTTCCCTAGTTATGCAGTTTGTCAGAAAACTGGTCCCAGCACGTTTACCTCTCAATTGCCTAGTCTACAATTTATCTCTGTCAGTTTCTGATTTTGAGTGTGAGTAAATCGGTACCTGTTTTATGTGAGAACCGTCTTATTCTGTATCTTTCAGATTTTGATGTGTCTGTGTGTCTGGCTTGTACTTGGTCCCCATCAGTTTAGGGTATGTGAGTGTGGATTTGACCGTTAATATTCCATTCTTGGGAATATGAGTGGGGGTTCACACTTCATCTTTGATTGTCTAGGCCAACTTAAGGTTTAATCTGTGCCCTTAAATTTCTAATGTGTAGCTGTGGTTTTTATCCTGTCACTGTCACTATCTGTTATAAGAGTAAGGGGTACATTCTGGTTTTTGATTGTGGATTTGTCACCACATCTCTGCATTGTCTCGGATGTGAATGTGAATTTTAATCTGTACATGCCAGTTTCTGACATATGGCTCTGAGGTTTAATTTGTACATGTCATTCTCTGGTATGTGACGGCCAATTTTATTCTGAACCTCTCAGTTTCCTTTACCTGTGTGCGAGTTTTAGTCGGTATCTGTCAGTATCTGGTATATGAATCTTCTTCCTTATGTGTATGTTTTGCTCTGTATTTGTCAGTGTCTGAAGTGCCAATTGTCAGGTTTTCTTGGTACCTGTCACTCTCTGTTATGCATCACAGACTTTCCCTCTCTAACTGTAAATTTTTTACAATTCACTGTGGATTTCACTCTGTGTCTGTCAGTCTCTGGTAGTTAAGTGTGGTTTTTATACTTCATCTCCTAATTTCTGATCTGTGAATATAGATTTTAATCTGTACCTTTTGGCTTCTAGTGTGTGAGTCTGTGTTTCAATCTGTCTCTCCCAGTTTCTCATATGTGAGGGTAGCATTTATTCTGTACCAGTTACTTTCTGAAATGTGTGAAGGTTTCAATCTTTCCCTGTCAGTTTCTGGTATGTGAATGTGAGTTTATTCTGGATCTTTCAATGTTTGGAATTTGACTACATGCTTTATCCTATACCTTTTTGCTTCTGTTAAGTGAATGAAGGATTAGATCTGTACCTGTCCATTGATAGTAAATGACTATCTGTTTTAGTCTGTACCTGGCAGTTTATGACAAAGTAAGGTGGTTTATTTCTCTACCTGCCAGATTCTGATCTGTGACTGTTGTTTTATTCTGTACCTGTTATTTTCTGTGATATGATTCTGGTTTTTGATCTGTGCCTGTCAGTTACTGTTACTTGACTGAGTTTCACTTTGCACCAGTTGGTTTCTGGTATGTGAGTGTCAGTTTTAAATTGTACCTGTAAAGTTAAGGTATGACAGTGTGGGTTTATTCTGTATCTTTCAAACTCTAGTGTTTGACATGGGTTTTTTTTTCTCTGAATCTTTCGATTTCTGGTCTGTAGGTTTGTGTTCTTATCTGCATCTTACAGTTCCTTATCGGTGTCTGTGTGCACATTTCCTTTTTCTGCAGCTTTCAACGTCTGCTGCGTGAGTATGTGTAATGTGTGAAGACCAAGGCAAAATATTGGTATAAATTATTTGCCATTTCCCTGTTCCCCATTATCAGTTCTCCAGTTGCATCCTCTGAGGTCCCCTCACTCACTTTAGCTGATCTCGTTCTTTTTATATACCCAGAGAAGCTCTCACTGTTTGTTTATATATTTCTTGCCAATTTACTGTCAGAATCAATGTTCCCCCTCTTTATTCACTTTTTAGTAATCCGTTGCTGATTCCTAAAATATTCCCAATCCCCTCGCCCACCACTCGTTTTTGCCTCTTTGTATGCCTTAGTTTTTGATTGGATATTCTCCTTGGCAGCATTTATTAACCACAGATGGTTCATCCTTCTCTTTTTGACTGGGATAAATTTTTGCTCAGCATTATGAAATATCTGTTTAAATGTCTGCCACTGCTCATCCACTGACCTTCCCCTTAGTCCATTTTCCCAGCCTGCTTTAGGCAACTCTTTCTTCATACCACAGCAATTGCCCTTGTTTAAGTTGAGGACACTGGTTTGAGACCCGAGTTGCTCGCCTCAAACTGAATTTGAAATTCTACCATGTTGTGATCACTACCCCATAGAGGATCCTTAACTACAATATCTCTTGTTAATCCTATCACATTACACATTACTAGATCCAAAATAGCCTGTTTCCGGGTATGTTCTGCAATGTATTGATCGAAGTAACAGTCCCTGATGTACTCGACAAATTCACCTTCCATATTACCTCTGCCAATCTGATTTGTCTGGTCAATATGCAGATTAAAATCATTCGTGACTATTGTAGCACCCTTCTTACACAGCTCCATTATTTCCTGATTTATACTTTGTCCTTCTGTGAGACAGCTCTTCGGGATGACTCCCACCCGTGACTTCTTCCATTTGCTATTCCTTATTTCCACCCAAACCGATTCCACATCATGATCTATTGCACCTAATTCACTACTCAACACCGCACTGATACCTTCCTTTATTAACAAAGTTACCCCACCTCCTTTTCCTTTTTGCCTATTTTTCCAGAACATTGTATACCCTTGAATATTGAGTTTCCAGTCTTGGTCACCCTGCAACTACGTCTCTGTAATAGCTATCAAGTCACATTCATTTAGTTCTATTTGTGCCCCCAACTGATCTATCTTGTTACAAATGCTGTGTTCATTCAGATAAAGAGGCTTTGACTTTTTATCATTATTATTCATTCTGGTTCTAATTTCTGCTGAACTCTGCTGCTTATATTAGCTGCACCTTCCTGTCATACTTTGATTACCATTTGCCTCTTCACTACTCTGTACCTTTGTTCTCTCGTTCCTATTTGATTTTTTAAACTTCCCTTCAATTGAACGCCACCCCCCACCCCACATTAATAAATTTAACGCCCTATCTACAACCTAGTTATATGATTCGCCAGGACATTGGTCCCAGCATGGTCCAAATGAAGCCTGTCCCAGTGGAACAGCTCTCTCCTTCCCCAGTACTGGTGCCAGTGCCCCAGGAATTGGAACCTGTTTCTCCCACACCAATCTTTGAGCCATACGTTTACCTCTATAATCTGATTTACCCTACACCAATTTGCACATTGCTCTGGTAGCATTCTGGAGAGTATTACCTTTCTGGTTCTGCTTTTTAATTTAGCCCCGAGCTGCTCATAGGCCCTGAGCAGAACCGGATTCCTTGTTCTACCTATGTGGACCAAGACAGCTGGATCCTTCCCCTCCCACACAAGTTACTCTCCAGTCAAGAAGAGATGTCATTAATCTTGGCACCAGGTCGGCAACACAGCCTTTGGGACTCCCTGTTATTGATGCAGAGAATGGAATCTATTCCCCTAAATCTGCAATCCCCGATTACACATCCCCCCACTTGAATAGCGCACTGAACCACGGTGCTGTGGTCAGTTTGCTCATCCTCCCCTACAGCCTGTGCCCTCGTCCACACAGGGAGCAAGAAGCTCATACCTATTGGATAAGGGTTAAGGATATGTATACGAATGTGGGCCACATTCTGGACTTTCAGTCTCTGGTCCTGTGTGTGAATGGAGGGTTTATTCTGAATTTGATGTCTCTGGTACTGAATGTGTGTTTGGAATGCATTCCTGATGTTTCTGTCTATGGGGGAGTATGTAAGTGTGGCAGACATTCTGTATCTGCCAGTATCTCTCCTGTGCACACAGGATAGACACATTCAATATATGTAAGTTACTGATACTGTGTCTGTATACGTGATTCATTCTTGATCTGTGAGGCTCTGGCACCCTGTTTGACTGGAGGATTCACTCTGCATCTATGTGCCTTTGTGCTGTATGTGAGTTGAGATTCTGCTGTATTCAGGACTTAAGGTGTATCGCAGGCACTGTGTTGGCAACGCTTTGTTTAACTCATTAATGTATCAATATGTGTTTAGTTGTGTTTAATTTAAAATAAGGATTAACAATATTTTATTGCTGTAGGTTTTATTCAATTCTTGTTTGTGAGTTGCAGCTTGGTATCCAATTTGTAGCTCTGCAAAAGCAATTATGAATGACGATCTTTCACATTTAGAGCATGACCTGATTTGGGGCGGCACAGTGGCGCAGCGGCTAGCACCGCAGCCTCACAGCTCCAGCGACCCGGGTTCAATTCTGGGTACTGCCTGTTTGGAGTTTGCAAGTTCTCCCTGTGTCTGTGTGGGTTTCCTCCGGGTGCTCCGGTTTCCTCCCACATGCCAAAGACTTGCTGGTTGCCAGGTTAATTGGCCTTTATAAATTGCCCCTAGTATAGGTAGGTGGTAGGGAAATATAGGGACAGGTGGGGATGTGGTAGTAATGTAGGATTAGTATAAAATGGGTGGTTGATGGTCGGCACAGACTCGGTGGTCCGAAGGGCCTGTTTCAGTGCTGTATCTCTAACTAACTATGTAATGTCAAATTCCATTGGTTTGTAGAGAATGAATTAATCCTGTATGTTGTTGTCTGACCCTTAGTGACATGTTTGGACTGCTGTGTAATTTGTAGCTCAGTTTATATTGTGGGGTACGTTACTGGGGTTCATTCTGTAGCTTTCATTCAGATACATTTTGTCTGTTCTGTTTAAGATTTGATATTTGAATTGTAGCCAAGGTGACACAGTGTATTCAAATCTGATAATGTGTATGTTTTTGGACTGTGATTGATGTATCTACCAGTCAGCTGGAGTGAAATAGAAACAACTCCTATCTCTACTGCTCGGATTGATAATGTGTCTCTCGACCTTGGAATCAGTGTGGGTCTGACTACTTATTTTGTTTGTTACAGTGGAAATGACGACCTGACCATGTCAGTGTGCTTTGTGAATGATACTGTACCTAATGTGTATTGGAACGAGCTGGATGCACGTTTTCTTCTGTCGAGGAATCACGACTTTCATTCTGATTCCTTCAAGTCTTTGCCTGCAGGAAAAGAAAGGCAACTCTTATACTTGAATAACAGCTGAGTGAGAAGACAGAAAATTGATCAAAGTAATCTTTTCAACAATAAACATTCTGAACAATCACAAAAGGAAAGTCAACGACACAAGTAGTGTCAGTGTCTGAGTCCACTGCAGAACTCTGCTTCTGCTTACCAGGTATTTGGAGCGGTTTTGTAACAATTTTGTGACATTCAGAAACACCTCAAGCCCCGCACTGCTCCATGAATTGGAATACCCGATCGAGTAGTGACATTTGCGTAAGCCAGATTTCTATTTCCATGTCCCATTGTTCAACGGACAACAAGTAAGCACTGTTTAAAAAAGTGTCTTTAATCTTCTCACCTGGTCCCTTCAAATCTGCCGCATCTTTATTGTTCAGACATTTTTTTTCCTGCTATTCAATATCCAATAACAATAAATAGTGAGATACTGGATCTGAACCAGGAACATTCATTACTGAAGAAGGGTCACTGACCTGAAACGTTAACTCTGCTTCTCTCTCCACAGATACAGCCAGACCTGCTGAGTATTTACAACATTTCTTGTTTTTATTACAGATTTCCAGCATCCGCAGTATTTTGCTTTTAATTATAACATTCATTACTGTTTGGAGAGAGAAATCAGCAATGATTTTCAATAGTGAGTTCATCATATTCTGTCTCTCTCTCCCTGTCCAGACACTGCCTGAGAAAGACCTCTCCCTTCCCCCCCAGCTCACTCCATGTTCCAGGACCAGTTCCTGCTCCACAATGTACATTACAAACTGTCCCCCACTCCCGCTGAATGGACCCGGTAATCAATGCTAATCTATGAGCACATCGGCAGACACGGGCCCAAATCTGTTGTACTGCTGTGAGCAGATACTGTTTGTTCACTTACCCCAGGCTTGTAATGTCTCCATTTGCAGCTGATTTAAACAATCACAGTGAATGGCGCTCAGAGACAGAGATGGGGGATGGGGTGCGCATGCGCTCTTCTCCGCGTTATGACGTCATATTCGACTGTCCTTTCTCGCGCGTGCGCAGATCTCTGCAATAATTCAGCAAATAAACATCAATGGGAACATCCCCCAATGTCTACATTGAAAAGTCAAACATGGGGTTAGGGTGGAGGGAGGGAGGGGAAGTGTGGGGGAACATGGAACATATAAAACTGGCAGCTGGTCCCATTTAGATGCTCAAATTGCGGACTCTGTCTGCAGGGTGTTTGTTACTATTGAGCCCCTCTTCTCAAAGCGACAGAAACATGGGAAGAATGAGGGAGCCGGTGTGTTTGCTGGGACTTTGCAGAGTTAATATCAGCCAGCAACATTTTATTTTACCCGAGTGAAAACCCAGGTCAATGAGAGTAATACCGGACGGCAATCTTCATCGTTTTATTTTAAACAAGAGACACGCGATTACACCGGACACACAAGCACAGTGAGAATAGAGCTGAAATAAAAGCAAAATACTGCGGATGCTGGAAATCTGAAACAAAAACAAGAAATGCTGGATTCACTCAGCAGGTCTGGCAGCATCTGTGGAAAGAGAAGCAGAGTTAACGTTTCGGGTCAGTGACCCTTCTTCGGAACTGACAAATATTAGAAAAGTCACAGATTATAAACAAGTGAGGTGGGGGTTGGGCAAGAGATAACAAAGGAGAAGGTGCAGATTGGACCAGGCCACATAGCTGACCAAAAGGTCACAGAGCAAAGGCAAACAATATGTTAATGGTGTTTTGAAAGACAAAGCATTAGTACAGATTAGGTGTGAATATACTGAATATAGAACATCAGCAAGTGCAAACCTGAAGAAAAACAACCTGAAAAAAACAGTGGGTAAGCAAACTGAACAAACTAAGATGAAATGAAATAAATGCAAAAAATGTAAAAAGGAATGCAAAAAAAAAGGAAGAAAAAATAACTAAAAATGACTAAAAATGAAAGTAAAGTGGGGGGCTGTCATGCTCTGAAATTATTGAACTCAATGTTCAGTCCGGCAGGCTGTAGTGTGCCTAATCGGTAGATGAGATGCTGTTCCTCGAGCTTGCGTTGATGTTCACTGGAACACTGCAGCAATCCCAGGACAGAGATGTGAGCATGAGAGCAGGGGGGAGTGTTGAAATGGCAAGCAACCAGAAGCTCAGGGTCCTGCTTGCGGACTGAGCGGAGATGTTCCGCAAAGCGGTCACCCAGTCTGCGCTTGGTCTCCCCAATGTAGAGGAGACCACACTGTGAGCAGCGAATACAGTATACTACGTTGAAAGAAGTACAAGTAAATCGCTGCTTCACCTGAAAGGAGTGTTTGGGGCCTGGGATAGTGAGGAGAGAGGAGGTAAATGGGCAGGTATTACACCTCCTGCGATTGCAAGGGAAGGTGCCCTGGGACGGGGACGAGGTGGTGGGGGTAATGGAGGAGTGGACCAGGGTGTCGCGGAGGGAACGATCCCTTCGGAATCCTGACAGGGGAAGGGAGGGGAAGATGCGACTGGTAGTGGCATCACGCTGGAGGTGGCGAAAATGGCGGAGGATGATCCTTTGGATATGGAGGCTGGTGGGATGAAAAGTGAGGACAAGGGGAACCCTGTCACGGTTCTGGGAGGGAGGGGAAGGGGTGAGGGTAGAGGTGCGGGGAATGGGTCGGACACGGTTGAGGGCCCTGTCAACCACAGTGGGGGGAAATCCTCGGTTGAGGAAAAAGGAGGTCATATCAGAAGCACCGTCATGGAAGGTAGCATCATCAGAGCAGATGCGTCGGAGATGGAGAAACTGGGAGAATGGAATGGAATCCTTACAGGAGGTAGGGTGTGAAGAAGTGTAGTCGAGGTAGCTGTGGGAGTCAGTGGGCTTATAATGGATATTGGTAGACAACCTATCCCCAGAGATGGAGACAGAGAAGTCGAGGAAGGGAAGGGAAGTGTCAGAGATGGACCATGTAAAGGTGAGAGAAGGGTGGAAATTGGAAGCAAAGTTGATAAAGTTTTCTAGTTCGGGGCGGGAGCAGGAAACGGCACCGATACAGTCATCAATGTACCGGAAAAAGAGTTGGGGGAGGGGGCCTGAGTAGGACTGGAACAAAGAATGCTCGACATATCCCACAAAAAGACAGGTATAACTAGGACCCATGCGGGTACCCATAGCGACACCTTTTACTTGAAGGAAGTGCGTGGAGTTGAAGGAGAAGTTGTTCAATGTGAGAACAAGTTCAGCCAGGCGGAGGAGGGTGGTGGTGGATGGGGACTGGTTGGGCCTCTGTTCCAGGAAGAAGCGGAGAGCCCTCAAACCATCCTGGTGGGGGATGGAGGTGTAGAGCGAAGAGCCCATGGGATCCAGGGCAATTTGGCAAATTGGATCCAAAATTGTCTTAGTGGCAAGATGGTCGAGGGTTGTTTTTGCAGTTGGAAGCCTGTGACCAGTGGTGTACTGCAGGGATTGATGCTGGGACCCTTGCTGTTTGTAGTGTCTTACTCTTCTCTCTACTCTTTGGCCTCCTTGTTTCGAGAGACAATGGGTATGCGCCTGGAGGTGGTCAGTGAATTGTGAAGCAGTGCCTGGAGTGGCTATAAAGGCTAATTCTAGAGTGACAGACTCTTCCACAGGCACTGCAGATAAAATTGGTTGTCAGGGCTGTTACACAGTTGGCTCTCTCCTTGCACTTCTGTCATTTTTCCTGCCAACAGCTAAGTCTCTTCAACTCGCCACTCTTTAGTCCCACCTTTATGGCTGTCCACCAGCTCTAGCGATCACTGGCAACTGACTCCCATGACTTGTGATCAATGTCACAGGACTTCATGACACGTTTCCAGAAGTCTTTAAAGCTGAGACATGGACGGCCAGTGGGTCTGATACCAGTGACTAGCTCGCTGTACAATGTGTCCTTGGGGATCCTGCCATCTTCCATGCGGCTCACATGGCCAAGCCAACTCAAGCGCTGCTGGCTCAGTAGGATGTACATGCTGGGGATGTTGGCTGCCGCCTTCTGTGTTGGAGATACGGTCCTGCCCCTGATGCCAAGGATTCTCCGGAGGCAGCGAAGATGGAATGAATTGAGACGTCGCTCTTGGCTGACATACGTTGTCCAGGCCTCGTTGCCGTAGAGCAAGGTACTGAGGACACAGGCTTGATACACTCGGACTTTTGTGTTCCGTGTCAGTGCGCCATTTTCCCACACCCTCTTGGCCAGTCTGGACATAGCAGTGGAAGCCTTTCCCATGTGCTTGTTGATTTCTGCATCTAGAGACAGGTTACTGGTGATAGCTGAGCCTAGGTAGGTGAACTCTTCAACCACTTCCATATTGCCGATATTGATGGATGGAGCATTTCTGACGTCCTGTCCCATGATGTTCATTTTCTTGAGGCTGATGGTTAGGCCAAATTCATTGCAGGCAGCCGCATTCCTGTCCATGAGTCTCTGCAGACACTCTTCTGTGTGGGAGTTAATGCAGCATCATCAGCAAAGAGGAGTTCCCTGATGAGGACCTTCCGTACTTTGGTCTTCAGTCTTAGATGGGCAAGGTTGAACAACCTGCCATCTGCATTAATGAATTAGACGTGAATATAGGAGGTATGATCAGTAAGTTCGCAGATGACACGAAAATTGGTGGTGTCGTAAATAGCGAGGAGGAAAGCCTTAGATTACAGGACGATATAGATGGACTGGTAAGGTGGGCAGAGCAGTGGCAAATGGAATTTAATCTTGAGAAGTGTGAGGTGACGCATTTTGGGAGGTCTAACAAGGCAAGGGAATATACAATGGGTGGTAGGACTCTAGCAAGTACAGAGGGTCAGAGGGACCTTGGTGTACTTGTCCATAGATCACTGAAAGCAGCAGCACAGGTAGATAAGATGGTTAGGAAGGCATATGGGATACTTGCCTTTATTAGCCGAGGCACAGAATATAAGAGTAGGGAGGTTATGATGGAGCTGTATAAGACGCTAGTTAGGCCACAGCTAGAGTACTGTGTACAGTTCTGGACGCCACACTGTAGGAAGGATGTGATTACACTGGAGAGGATGCAGAGGAGATTCACCAGGATGTTGCCTGGGCTGGAGCTTTTCAGCTATGAAGAGACGGGATAGGCTGGTGTTGTTTTCCTTTAGAGCAGAGAAGGCTGAGGGGGGACCTGATTGAGGTATTCAAAATTATGAGGGGCATAGATAGGGTTGATAGGAAGAAACTTTTTCCATTAGCGGAGGTTTCAATAACCAGGGGTATAGCTTTAAGGTAAGGGGCAGGAGAGAGGATTTGAGGGAAAAAAAATTTCACCCAGTGGGTGGTCGGGATCTCAAACACATTGCCTGAAGGGGTGTAGAGGCAGGAACCCTCACAATATTTAAGAAGTATTTAGATGAGCACTTGAAACGCCGCAACATACAAGGCTATGGGCCAAGTGCTGGGAAGTAGGATTACAATGATGGCTGGTATGGACATGATGGGCTGAAGGGCCTGTTTCTGTTCTGTATAACTCTATGAAACTTCTAGAAGCAATAATTTGGGACCAAATTAATAGTCACATGGACAAATGTGGGTTAATTAAAGAAAACCAGGACTGATTTGTTGAGGAAAAGTCATGTTTATTAATTTGCTGGAGTTTTTTGAAGAGGTAACAGAGAGGGTTGATGAGGGCAATGCTGTTGATGTGGTGTACATGGACTTCCAAAAGGCATTTGATACAGTGTCACACAACAGACTTGTGAGCAAAATTATAGCTCATAGAATAAAAGGGACAATAGCAACATTGATACGAAATTGGCTGAGTGACAGGAAACAGAAGTAGTGGTTAATGGATGTTCTTCGGGCTGGAGGAAGGTTTGAAGTGGAGTTCCTCGGGTCAGTATTGGGACCCTTGCTCTTCATGATGTATATTAATGGCCTAGACCTTGGTGTATAAGGCACAATTTCAAAATTTGCAGATGATACGAATCTTGGAACAATTATGAACTGTGAGGAGGATAGTGTAGCACTTCAAAAGGACATAGACAAGTTGGGGGAATGGGCAGACAAGTGGCAGATGAAGTTCAATGCGGAGAAATGTGACGTGATTCAGAAAGAACATGGAGAGTCAATGTAATATAAAGGGTACATCTCTAAAGGGGTTGCAAGAGCAGAGAGACTTGGGGAGATATGTGCATAAGTCATTGAAGATAAATAAAAAGTTGAGAGAGCGGTTAACAAAGCATGCAGTATCCTGGGCTTTATTAATAGGGCATAGAGTACAAGAGCAAGCAAGTTATGTTGAACTTGTATATGATGCTGCTTCGGCCTCAGCTGGAGTATTCGGTCCAGTTCTGGACGCTGCACTTTAGGAAAAATGTGAAGGCATTGGAGAGAGTACAGAGAAGATTCACGAGAATGGTTCCAGGGATGAGGAACTTCAGTTATGGAGGTAGATTGGAGGAGTTGGGACAGTTTTCCTTGAAGGGAAGGCAGAGAGGAGATTTGATAGAGGTATTCAAAATCATGAAGGGTCTGGACAGAGTAGATAGAGAGAAACTGTTCCCACTTGTGAAAGGATCGAGAACGAGAGAGCACAGATTTAAAATGATTGGCAAAAGAAGCAAAAGTAACCTGAGGAAAAACAACTTCACGCAGCGAGAGGTTAGAATCTGGAATGCACTGCCTGAGAGTGTGGTGGAGGCAGGTTCAATCGAGGCATTCAAAAGGGAATTGGACTGTTATCTGAAAAGGACGAATGTACAAGGTTATGGGGAGAGGGCAGGGGGGACTGGCATTAGGTGAATTGCTCATTCAGAGAGCTGGTGCAGATATGATGGGCCGAATGCCCTCCTTCTGTGCTGTAACAATTCTGTGATTCTGTAAACAGTGGTTCGGCCTCATCTGGAATATTGTGTCCAGTTCTGGGCACTGCACCTTAGGAAAGATGTGAAGGCTTTTGAGAGGGTGCAGACAAGATTTATGAGAATGGCTCCAGCTCCATATATGAGGGACTTCAGTTATGTGGATAGATTGGAGAATCTGGGGCTGTTCTGCTGAGAGAAGAGAAGGTTGGAAGACATTTGATAGAATCATGAAGGGTCTGGACAAAGTAGACAGAGAGAAACTGTTCCCATTGACGGAAGGGTCGAGAACTAGAGGACACTGACTGCAGGTGAATGGCAAAAGAGGGAAATGATATGAGGGAAAAACTTTCTTTATGCAGTGAGTGGTTAGTATCTGGAATGCACTGCCTGAAAGGGTGGGGGAGGCAGATTCAATCATGGCTTTCAAAAGGGAATTAGATAAGCACCTGAATAGAAAAAAATTGCGGGACTACAAGGAAAGGGTGGCTGAGTTGCTGTGCAGAGAGCCGGTACAGAGATGATGGGCCAAATGGCTTCCTCCTGTGCTGTAACCATTCTATGATTCTTTCCAATAGCTTGTACATGTGTGGTGTCTTGCTGCCATTGCTGTAGATTCCTCTTGCCGCATAACTGGCGGTAGCGTAGTGGTAATGTCACTAAACTAGTAATCCAGAGGTCCACATTACTGTCCTGGGGACACGGGTTCAAATCCCACCACAGCAGTTGGTGGAATTTAAATTCAATTACTTAATAAATTCAATTTATTAAAAAAACCTGAAATTGAAAGCTAGTCTCAGTAATGGTGCCATGAAGCTATCGATTGTAGTAAAAACCCATCTGGTTCACTAATGTCCTTTAGGGAAGGAAATCTGCTGTTCTTCCCATGTCTGGCCTACATGTGACTCCAGACCCACAACCCTTAAGTGCCCTCTGAAATGGCCTAGCAAGCCACTCACTTGCCAAAAGCAATTGGGAATAGGCAACAAATGCTGGCCTTGCCAGTGACGCCCACATCCTATGAAAGAATATTTTTTTTTAAAACTATGTGGATTTCACAGCACAGGCAGTTGCTGCTACTTACTCTGGATTTGCAGTATAAACATTGCGTTAGATTAGAACCATAGAATGGTTGCAGTGTGGCCATGCCAGCTCTTTGCACGAGTAACTCCGTTAGTCCCAAGCCCCCACTCTTTCCCTGTAACCCTGCCATTTTTTTTTCTTCAATTAGACAACTACATGTTAAACTCGAAAGGACTCTGAGTGAGTGATCATGTGCTGAGATACTGAATCGTACAGACCAGAGAGTCCAAGGCCCGGTCCTCTATCTCTGCTGACTTCAAGCCCCCTGCCGGATGTGGGAACACAATCTAAGCTGAAGTACTGCAGTAGCGAGGGAGTGCTGCATTGTAAATGTCATCCGTTGGTTAAGATATTAAACTGAGGCCCAGTCTGCCTATTCTGCGGCGATGTGGAAGATCCCACAAAAACTATTTGTAGGAGAGCGGGGGATTCTGGCGACCTGGCCAACATTTGTATTCAACCAACACACCCAAAACAGCAATCTGGTCATTCATCCATGCTTTAGGTCTTTCAGTGTGCAAATTGGCTGTCACTTTTACCTGTACTTTCAAACTTGTCAGACGTGAAGCACATTGGGATGTTTATGGTGCTGTATGAATGCCATTTCTTCCTTATATTTCTTTTATCAGCCAGAGCAACAGGAGTGGGTGATTTTGCCCCTCTCCAGCCCAGAGCTGCTGAGCTGCGGGCAGGCTGAACTCCTCTCAGAATGGGAAAGCCAAAAACCTTTGGGAAGTGTTCCTGCTCCAAGTCACTACCCTGCTACTCTTGCTAGTAAACCATATGCATGTAATTGTCAGGTGAATGCAGGATGTGATGCCTCATGCAGTGGAATAACCATCTGATCCTCACTGTCTAAGGTCACCTAGAACAAATCATGACCTTGCTGAGCCCTGCAAATCTGGTCCTCAAAGCCTAGCTAACCTGGTGCTATTTTGACTGAAATATCTTACTAGCTGGCTTGTCCTGTTTAAATTTCATGGCCCTGGGGGTGGGGGTGGTGTTTAGAAAGAGCTGTAATTGACACTGATGCCCCACTGGTGGAAAAAGTCAAGGCAGAGCAAGATCTGTTGGTATCAACAACAAGTATCAGGAAATTCCTGGGTCAAAGATTTATACTTTGTATGTGGCCCCTGAGGCTTCAGGCTGTGCAAAGATACAGAGCTGGGACAGCTTTGCTTAGCGTGAATGGGTGGCTATGTATAATGACAGCACTGTTCCCAGCCAGAATGGAGATTGGGTCATTCCAGCATCAACATCGCCTGGAGACCGTACTGTTATAAGGTGACTGAAATTGATTTTATGCACGTACTGTATATATTTATGTAAAAGTCAAAGTTTTGAGACCAATTTTTGGGGCTAAAATTTGGGGGGGGGGTGTCAACATTTACACAAGTCATGTTTTTGAACTTTAACAAAATAATAGCCACCATGGAGGCAGACATAATTAGTGTAAAATCATTTATTTAAACAAAAGTTATATACAATTTTTATTACAGTAAGTGGAACAATTTAATAACGTAAACTAGTTAGAACTGAACATGCACTAAAATCCATCAAAATCACTCTGGTCTGCAACTCCGAATAATTCTCCTGAATCATCTGCTTGAATGGCATCATCATATGGATCATCAATAGCAGTTATGCCATCATCGTTTTCATTATTCCTCAAATAATCATCCTCTACCATTGAGTGCATTGGAAAATCCACATTTCTTGAAGGATCTTACGACAATGTCGGTTTTGAGCTAATTTCAAGCATCCACAACCCATTCACGCAAAGCTGCTAGTGTTGGAGCTTGCGTGCTGCCTCCTTTGGTGAAGGTTTTCCCTCCCTCAAGCATCCAGTTGCTTTATTTCTGATGCTGTCCTTGAAGGGCTTGTTGATACTGACATCTAATGGTTGGACCACGCTGGTAAGGCTGCTGGGAATCACTGCAATACTGGT
This sequence comes from Heterodontus francisci, assembly GCF_036365525.1. Lineage (NCBI taxonomy): Eukaryota > Metazoa > Chordata > Chondrichthyes > Heterodontiformes > Heterodontidae > Heterodontus > Heterodontus francisci. The sequence goes on from NC_090415.1 coordinate 9,839,730, forward strand.
GTTCTGTGATCCAACCCCAGCAACAACATCATCCACTAGGTGCGATTTAAACATGTCCCGGATGAGCAAGCTTTTCTCTTTGCATCGTCCACCTGGTCGTAAATTCCACACTTTCCTCAGCCATATTTTGCAGCCACCTTAAACCATCCATCCTTTTTCATGAACATGGACAACAATGCCTCTTGAAAATTTCTGTTTGGGGATGGTTTTCCTCTTAAATATCACCATCGCGTTTAGCTTTGTCCCGTCAGACATACAATAAAGTCTGACAGTGAATCTAGTCTTCTCACGGCTAGTCATCTTGACTAGTACTTTTTTTTTCTCCAATTTTGTTCACCCTTCAATTTGCCGGCATATCAAAATTCATGGGAGTTTCGTCCGTGTTGCCAATGCAAGCCAAATTGTAGCCATTTTTCTCTTGATGTGTTGGGTGTAAATGGGTGGAATTCAGTGATCTTGTTGTCAAGTTCAGTAGGTAGACGCTGTGAAATCTTTAGGTCTATAGTAGTCTTTAGGTGAAGTACAAAATTGCATCTCTGCATGAACCTGATGTACCAAACAGCACTGGCCTTGAAATCTGCTACGCCTTCTTTGCTTCTTTCAGCGCGTAGAATCGAATGGATGTGCGAGAAACTACATATCCATTCTGGCAAAGGTCACTGGGACCATTCTGCAACTTTACCATCTAATTGCGGCCACTTGCTAGGCTTTCCCCTATTAGCACTTTCATTCTTTGGCATCTTCATGAGCTGTGTGGAAAGCTTTCTCCAGTCTCTGACATTCTTCTCCAATGCTCTTGCTGCCACACAATTATTCGCCTTCTCTGCACAAGCAGTGACTTGTGGTTTAAACTGCACTGAGTATTTGTTGTTCTTCCTTGGCACCATATTGAAAAAATGTGGGGGATCCTAGCTGAACGTTCGGGTATTCATACTAGTGCTTGATTAGAATGTTCTGCGTTCTGAAAATTAAGGTTGACTTTTACACAAGATATCAGAAAAATTCAAGATTTTTTGGCCTAAAGTCATGGATCGACTTTTACATGAGTATATACGGTAATTTGTATTACCTAACTATCTTTCACTCACTGCATTCTGTTGGAGCAATAACTCTGCCTTTATTGGGAGACATTGCTGCAGTTTCAGTCATAGTTCTGTTTACTGTAATTAGTAGAGACCCTTTTTAAATTTCTGTTTGCTGTCATGTGCTCTTTGAATAGACTCTGCTGATGAAATAGACTTGGCTATAAAATAGACTGTTTGCTGTGAGTCCTGATGTAGGTCCAGCCCCATCTCTAACTCATTGGCTGCTACAGTAGTGTCATTGACAGTCTGTAAATGGGAACCTTCAGGACACTGATTTAGCTCCTGGTCGCAACCTTGTGCAGAATATAAAAGCACTGGAGAGTGCACAGTGTGTGAGGTTGTTAATGCAACAAAGGATAGTAATAGGATTCAGGGTAGTCTGCCTGCAAGGCTCCAATTTCAGCTTGGCTCAGATCAGATGTGTGTTCTTTTGAGCCTAGTCCTTTAAATATGATTAAGAGCCTGTTGCGAAGGCTAATATCCTTCTGGTGACCTTTCCAATAGCAGTAAGCTTCACTGCTGTTCAGAGATGGCTTAAAATGTATGTCAGTGGGATGCGGAGCAGCAGTGACAAATCACCTGCCTAATTTAGAACCATTTGATCCAAGGCAGCTGCCTCTGAAAGCTTGGCTGACGCCCAGTGTAATGGAGACTAGGAACCCAACCCGGGCTTTCGATAATTTCCAGATTCACTTGAGAGCAGCCTCTCTTGATTGGAGCTGAATCTGTGTCAGCTACGCTCCTGTCTGGCACTAATGCTACTCTATATTGCACCGCCACTTCCTCTGGCTGCTGCAGCTCTCAATGCTCCAGGAATTGCCCTATTTGTATTGTTCAAGAATCCAGATGAAACCAAGTGCATATGGAGTTGCTGTCCTGGCCAGCCTCTCAACTTGTCTCGCTGTCGCTGGGTCAAAATCCCAGAATTCCCTTCCTAACAGCACTGTTGGTGTACCTACATCCCGAGGACTGCAGAGGTTCAAGAGGGCAGCTCAACCACCTTCTCCAGAGCAATTAGGTATGGGCAATAAATGCTGGCTGAGCCAACAATGCCCACATCCCACAAACGAATAAAAAAAAAACTTCTATAAAATTGAGCTCATCTATAGCTCTGCTGCCCATAGCCTAACTTGCACTCATCACCCCTGGGCTTGCTGATTTACGTTGACTCCCAGTCAGGCAGCGCCTCAATTTAAAGATTCTCATCCTTGTTTACATGTCTTTCCATGACCTTGCCCCTCCCTCCATCTGTAACCTCTTCCAGCCCTCCAATTCACCAAGATCTCTGCTTCTGATGAAAGGTCACAGACCTGAAATGTTAACTCTGTTTCTCTCTCCACAGATGCTGCCAGACCTGCTGAGTATTTCCAGCACTTCCTGTATTTATTTCAGATTTCTGGTTTCTGCCGTATTTTGCTTTTAAGGTCTCTGTGCTGTTTCATTTCTGGCCTCTTGCCCGTGTTTTCATTACTGCATCCTTGGCGGCCATGCCTTCAGCTGCCTCAGCTCTAAGCTCTGGAATTCTCTCTCCAAATCTCTCTACCTCTATCTCCTTTAAAACCTCCCACTTTAACCAAGCATTTAGTCCTAATATCGCAATAATATATAGCAATTTTTTGTTTCATAACGCTCTTGTAAAGTGTCTTGGGACATTTTACTAACTGCCAAATCACTTCCAAGTTGTTATTGATGGTGCAATGCACAGAACACCTCCCCTCGTTGCCTTCTGCACTTTCTTTTCACTTTCCTCCTCTCCTGCACTGCGAGGTTACAGCTCACCTGTATCCTGCCATGCGCGAGTGCTCCCAGGCTTTTGGGCCACATGAGAAACGACAGTCAAATTTAATTGTTTTCTTCCAACATCTTCACACGTGCACGTTTCAGTGGGGGTCACGGATAGTGAACAGGAATGGAAACCCTGTCTGATTTTGCTATTTCTCTCTCTCGCGCTCTCTTTCTCTCCCGCGCTCTCTTTCTCTCGCCCGCTCTCTTTCTCTCGCCCGCTCTCTTTCTCTCGCCCGCTCTCTTTCTCTCGCCCACTCTCTCTCGCTGTCTCACTGGCTCTCTCGCTCGCGCTCTCGTTGGCCCTCCAGCTCTCTCGCTTGCTCTCCCACTCGCTCTCACAACCCTTGCTCAGGGACATTTAAGTCAGTTGTGTCTCCCAACCCCTGTCTCAGGTAAGGTTGCGAGCTGCATGGATCAGGGATTTTAGGTCTCTTTGTGTCGTGGTATCAGCCTCGTTTAATGGTAGCACACTCACCTTAACTCAACTCAAGGTTGAGGGCTCAAGGCCCACTTACGAATTTGAGCATATAATCTCTGCGGACAGTTCACTGCAGTTCTTACGTGATGCAGCACTGTGAGAGGTACTGTTTTTTGAATTTGACATTGAATTGAGACCCTGTCCTCTTGTTCAGGTGCCTCTATTCAAGAGGAGCAGGTGAGTTCTCCTACTGTCCTGGTCCAATGTTGTTCCTTCAACCAGTATCATCAAAGCTTTAGGGGAGACAATGGTGTAGTGGTAATACTGCTGAACTCGTAATCTAGAGGCCTAGGTTAATGCTCTTGTGACAAGGGTTCAAATCCCACCATGGCAGCTGGTGGAATTTAAATGTAATTAATAATGGAATTGAAAGCTAGTCTCAGCCATGAAACTATCATCGATTGTCATAAAAACCCGTCTGGTTCGCTGGTCCTTACCTGGTCTGGCCTACATGTAACTCCAGACCCACAGCAATGTGGTTGACTCCTAAATGCCCTCTGAGATGGCTGAGCAAGCCATTCAGTTGTCAAGGGCAATTGAGAATGGGAACAAATGTTGGCCTTGCCAGCGATGCCCACATCCCATGAAAGAATAAAAAAAATTGGTTAACTGATCATTTATCTCATTGCTGTTTGTGTTTAAATTAAGACTACAAGTGGGAGCAGAAGTAGGCCATTCCGCCCCTTGAGCCTGCTCTGCCATTCAGGAAGATCATGGCTAATTTCCATCCTATCTCCATATTCCTTGATTCCCTTATTAAAAATTATCGATCTCACTGTAAAATACACATAACAACTGAGCAGCCACAGCCCTCTGGGGCAGAGAATTCCAAAGATATAAAACTCTCTGAGTGAAAAATGTCTGACCCCTTATCCTGAGATTGACCCCTAGTTCTAGACTCCATCCAGGGGAAACAGCAACATTTCACCATGTAACAACAGTGACAGCATTTCAAATGTAATTCGTTGGCTGTGAGCACTTTAGGCCAACCTGAGGATGTGAAAGGTGGTTTATAAATGCAAATTCCTTTCTTTCTTTCACAGCCTCCGGTGCACTTGCATGTTCAATGAGGACTAAGAACTGGGGTGAATGAGGGACCTTCTGGTTTAGATGGCTACCTTTGTCAATAGAGCCATTTAGGTGTAGTTTTACCTGGGTAGACAATATTGCCTTTCATGCATGCAGCTGAAAGAGTATTCTATACAACTTTCATTTGTGTAGCACCTTGAGTCTGATTGGATGTTGAGAATATTTTGTAAGCTTTCTTTCTGAATTTGCATTGACATTTTTAAGCTGCAAAATTCCACAGCACACTTGACCATCAACTTTAAGTGAGAAGAACATGGATGTTGAGAATATTTGTCGACTTCAATTCAGTCATGGCTTTTCATTTGTCACATTCTATGGCAAGGTTGCAGAAATATATTTGACCGCGAGTGGGCATTGCGATGACCGGGAATCTAATCTGGGTCAATTGTTTGGAAGGCAGATATACTCACCACTATACCAGCATCGCTGGCATACATGTAGCTCGTCATTTATACAGTATACACACCAGAGCTCATTGGAACTCAAATGTCATTTCAACCATTTCAATCTGCACCTTAACACCACGTTCATGTTCCCATTGGAGGATAGAATCATGGAATGGTTACATCATCTCCTAGAAACCGACAAAATTCTAACAGGACTGGACAGACTAGATGTAGGAAGGATGTTCCTGATGGCGGGGGAGTCCAGGACCAGGGGTGACAGTCTAAAGATAAGGGGTAAGACATTTAGGAGTGAGATGAGGAGGGATTTCTTCACCCAGGGAGTGGTGAACCTGTGGAATTCTCTACCACAGAAAAGAGTTGAGGCCAAATTATTAAATAAATTCATAAAAGAGTTTGTACTACTGGATTCGGGCATTTAGATGCTCATTAGATGGAATGCGTTTTAATTTCCTCTGATATTTGTAAGGCTTTTTTTTTAACAGTACTACCTTTTAGGGACACGCAGTGATGAACACCGCAAACTCACAGCCACAGCGTCCAGGGTTCAGTTCTGGGTACTGCCTGTGCGGAGTTTGCAAGTTCTCCCTGTGAATGCTTGGGTTTCCGCCAGGTGCTCCGGTTTGCTCCCACAGCCAAACACTTGCAGGTTGATAGGCAAATTGGCAATCATAAATTGCCCCTAGTACAGGTAGGAGAATTGAGGGAAGATAGGAATGTGGTAGGGAATATGGGATTAATGTAGGAATAGTATGAATGGGTGGTTGATGATCGGCACAGACTCGGTGGGCCGAAGGGCCTGTTTCAGTGTTGTATCTCTCTGTGACTCTTTCTTTGGCCTCCTTATCTCAACAGACAATGGGTAAGTGCCTGGAGGTGGTCAGTGGTGTGTGGAGCAGCGCCTGGAGTGGCTATAAAGACCAATTCTAGAGTGACAGGCTCTTCCACAGGTGCTGCAGAAAAATTTGTTTGTCAGGGCTATTACACAGTTGGCTGTCTCCTTGCGCCTCTGTCTTTTTTCCTGCCAACTGCTGAGTCTCTTCGACTCGTCACACTTTAGCCCCGCCTTTATGGCTGCCCGCCAGCTCTGGCGGACGCTGGCAATTGACTCCCACGACTTGTGATCAATGTCACAGGACTTCATGTCGCGTTTGCAGATGTCTTTAAAGCGGAGACATGGATGGCCAATGGGTCTCATACCAGTGGCGAGCTCGCTGGACAATGTGTCTTTGGGGATCCTGCCATCTTCCATGCGGCTCACATGGCCAAGCCATCTCAAGCGCCGCTGACACAGTAGTGTGTATAAGCTGGGGATGTTGGCCGCCTCGAAGACTTCTGTGTTGGAGATACGGTTCTGCCACCTGATGCCAAGTATTCTCCGGAGGCACGAAGATGGAATGAATTGAGACGTCGTTCTTGGCTTACATACGTTGTCCAGGCCTCGCTGCCATCGAGCAAGGTACTGAGGACACAGGCCTGATACACTCGGACTTTTGTGTTCCGTGTCAGTGCGCCATTTTCCCACACTCTCTTGGCCAGTCTGGACATAGCAGTGGAAGCCTTTCCCATGCGCTTGTTGATTTCTGCATCTAGAGACAGGTCACTGGTGATAGTTGAGCCTAGGTAGGTGAACTCTTGAACCACTTCCAGAGCGTGGTCGCCAATATTGATGGATGGAGCATTTCTGACGTCTTGCCCCATGATGTTCGTTTTCTTGAGGCTGATGGTGAGGCCAAATTCATTGCAGGCAGACGCAAACCTGTCGATGAGACTCTGCAAGCACTCTTCAGTGTGAGATGTTAAAGCAGCATCGTCAGCAAAGAGGAGTTCCCTGATGAAGACTTTCCGTACTTTGGACTTCGTTCTTAGACAGGCAAGGTTGAACAACCTGCCCCCTGATCTTGTGTGGAGGAAAATTCCTTCTTCAGAGGACTTGAACGCATGTGAAAGCAGCAGGGAGAAGAAAATCCCAAAAAGTGTGGGTGCGAGAACACAGCCCTGTTTCACACCACTCAGGATAGGAAAGGGGTCTCTGACTCTCTGTCCTACTAAAGCGTGTCTTTAGTTCCAAAATGATCGCCGCTTATGTCTAAAGGGATCAAGGGATACGCGGACAAAGCGCGAACAGGGGACTGAGTTTGGATGATCATCCATGATCGTATTGACTGGCGGTACAGGCTCGAAGCACCGAATGGCTTACTCCTGCTCCTATCTTTCTATGTTTCTGTTAAGTTGGTCATTCGGCCCGTCGTGTCGCGGCCGGCTCTCTGCAAGACCAGCTCACCACCTCCCACCTACCCGCCTTTTCTCCATTGCTCTGCAATTTTATTTTATTCTTGATATAATTATCCAATTCTGTTTTCAGGGTCTCGATTGAATCTGCCCCCAACACACTCGATGTTATTCCTCTCCAATTTCAGATATTTCTGAAGGAATGGGAATATTCTTGCATGACTCACTTTTAACCAGTAGATGGCATCAGTCTACAATCATTTGGATCTTGTGATTTGTGTACACACATATCGACCGCAATGGGTCTGCTGCTGCCCGGGGAGTTCTCCAAGCACGCCGCCTTGGCAGGGACAAAAACACTGACGAATTATCCCAGTTCCTTGTAAATCTCCACAGTGTACAGAAATAAAACACGAAACACAACATCTCTTTTAAAATCCGCCTTCAGCTTCTTTGAAACAACTGCCCTGATAAAAAATACTGACCCTGCCCGGAACTGAGTTTGGCATCAGATAACACAACGGCTCTTCAAAGAGACATCAAATTGGCAAAAGATAGAGCTGTTATCTCTTGTTGATTCCAGCACATAAACGTCTCAGAAGGATTTGACCACCCTCTTTACTGTCCACTGATAACTCTCGAAGCAGAGTGACCCAGATTCCTTTGTCTCCATATTGCAGCTGGGAATTTCAGGACCTTGCAGTTCTCAGTGTGAGAGCAGCGACACCATTGGAGACAAGTTATTTTATCAGAGGAACTCATTTTAGAACTCAAGATACGCCTTAGTGGTATATAAACGGTAGAATTGTAAAAAAGCCTTACAAATATGGCAAGAGAAAATTAAAATGCATTCCATCTGATGAGCAGATAAATGCTTGACTCCAGTACAATTCATACCAACACAAAATAACGCGAACAGTATAACATTACCGTCTCTCAGACAGTAACCAGCCCTTTCACAGATAAAGTGGGTGGCTCTGAAAAGAGCCTTTGGGTTGTCAAATTCAGGTCTGGCAGCTTCACTTGCCCTTCGTGCTCGGGGCGCTGGTTTTCTTGGGCAGCAGCACGGCCTGGATATTAGGCAGCACCCCGCCTTGTGCGATGGTCACCCCTCCCAGCAGCCTGTTGAGCTCCTCGTCGTTGCGGACGGCCAGCTGCAGGTGTCTGGGGATGATTCGGGTCTTCTTGTTGTCCCGGGCCGCGTTGCCGGCCAGCTCGAGGATTTCAGCTGTCAGATACTCGAGCACAGCAGCCAGATAGACCGGGGCTCCGGCACCCACCCGCTCAGCATAGTTGCCCTTTTTAAGGAACCTGTGAACACGGCCCACCGGGAACTGCAGTCCAGCTCGGGAGGAGCGGGACTTGGCCTTGGACCGAGCTTTACCACTGGTCTTCCCTCTTCCAGACATTTCCACAATCTCACAAGCACTTTCACGAAGAATGTTGAGATCCGCCCACATTCCTCCTCCTTGTACCTTCTGGAGGAATGGAGTGGTGGGCACTGCTGATTGGTCACTCTGCTCTGTGCTCTTCATTTAACCAATCGGAGAGCTGCTGAATTCACCAATCAGGAGACGCCAAGGAGATGAGGGCGGAAAATGACGGCGCCAAATTGTCAGACTGCAACCGATTTTTCAAATTTGAAAAGCCCGCCAATATATTGGGGCGGCTTCAATATGGAATATCACATTTATAGTTCTTTTTTTAAGGTTAAATAAATAAAACCTTTTTTCATATTGTGTTATTCTACATTTGGTAACAAGTTCCAGATTGGCTTTTACATTCTGACATCTATTCGGGTTTACTCTCTGTCCTTTTTGAAACCAGCGGGCAGAAAGTCTCTTTCACAACATTCTCCAACCGGGCACATTTCATGTCAATTTTCATAATAATACCGCATCACTGATGAACGATTGTTTGTTATTCGTGGGAGACAACAGCGGAGTGTAGATTTTCAGTGTCAGGTGTTAGCGTGTGAGACGGAGGGTTCCGACACCACCGGGGGTTCGAGATAATGTACTTATTAATTTCTGAGGTCAAACTTGAACGAGGGAAATAAGTGACTGCGAACTGATGTATGTGCGTTAAATCAGCTTTTATTGTCGAAATACAGAAAAGGGGCCGAATATGAACACGTCCGAGAACAAACCTCACAAATGGTCAGTGGGCAGTAATTTATGTACGAGACATTATTAGTTGGAGACAGAAAGATCGCACGGGCAGTGAAACTGCATTAACCAGAATCTATGGGAGTAAAACAGAGATCACAAAGGCAAGGACACTTGATATATAAATCAATATAAGTCGATACTATACAGACAATGTTGTAGCTTTTTCAGAGAAGTTGTGGGTGGCTCTTAAAAGAGCCTTTTTGTGTTTTGGGTGTGTTTCAGTACATTGTGGATATTTACTTGGAGCTGGTGTACTTGGTGACCGCCTTTGTACCTTCCGACACGGCGTGTTTGGCCAGCTCCCCGGGCAGCAGCAGGCGCACGGCGGTCTGGATCTCCCGGGAGCTGATGGTGCTGCGTTTGTTGTAATGGGCCAGGCGGGAAGCCTCACCCGCGATTCGCTCGAAAATATCATTCACAAACGAATTCATGATGCTCATGGCCTTGGAGGAGATGCCGGTGTCAGGGTGAACCTGCTTCATCACTTTGTACACGTAGATGGAGTAACTTTCTTTCCTGGATCTTCTCCGTTTCTTGCTGCCCTTCACTGGCGCCTTCTTCAGAACTTTCTTGGCGCCCTTCTTGGAAGGTGCTGTAGTTTTCTTCTCGTCAACCATGATCGCGATCAACTTCAGACACAGAATAACAGAAATTTCGCTCCAAGCTCGCATTTTATAGACATCCCCTGAACCCTATGCTGATGAAGGATGGGAGAAGGCCATGTTCATGATTGGCTGGTTTACAATGATGTCACTGCCTGATGTTCTGTATCTATCTGATTGGGTATCTAAAGTAACCAATCACATTTTGTGCTTCTCACAGCCACTAACTGTCGCAGCAGTCAGATCGTCCAAACCCCTTTGCCCGCCCTTATCCATCTCCATCAGTGACTTTCTGAGTCCCTCTTCCTCATCAACCATTTCTATTTTGCTAGTACGAACTCGTCTCTTTTTTCACTCTACGTATAATTTCTCTATAGTTCCCTTCCTTATCAGGATGTAGCGCCCCTCTGTACTTCCGTCCATCAACAGGACCGAATCGTCCAGTATAGTGGGGGTCAGAGTGGGGCAAATGCGAGCATTGAAGTGCAAGTCCTTATCTCCATGTAGCGTGCCAAATAAGGTTGGTCAGCTGCAGTCACAAGTAACCACATGAAAGATTTATATGACAGCGCTTCTGATATGTCTTCCTTTTTCCTCAACCGAGGATACCCTTGTCCTCACTTTCCACCCCATCAGCCTCCACATCCAAAGAATCATTCTCCGCCATTTCTGCCACCTCCAGCGAGATGCCATTACTAAATGCATCTTCCCCTCCCTTCCCCTGTCAGCATTCCGAAGGGATCATTCTCTCCGCAACACCCTGGTCCACTCCTCCATTACCCCCACCACCTTGTACCCTTCCCACGGCACCTTCCCCTGCAATCGCAGGAGGTGTAATACCTGCCCCTTTACCTCCTCTCTCCTCACAATCCCAGGCCCCAAACACTCCTTTTGAGTGAAGCAGCGATTTACTTGGACTTCTTTCAATATGTTATACTGTATTCACTGCTCACAAAGTGGTCTCCGCTACATAGGCCCTTTGGCCCACTGTGTCTCTGCCTCCCATCAAGTATGAATCTATTCGAATCACATTTTCCAGCACTTGGCCCATAGTCTTGTATGCTATGATGTTTCACGTGTTCATCTAAATCCTTCTCAAATGCTATGAGGGGTCCTGCCTCTACCAGCTCTTCAGGTAGTGTGTTCCAGATTCCAACCACACTCTGCGTGAAATATTTTCTCCTCAAGTCCCCTCTAAAACTGCTGCCCATTACTTAAATCTATCTCCCCTAGTTATTGATCCCTCCACTGAGGGAAATGTTTTCTTCCTATCTATACGATCAATGTCCCATGTAATTTTGTATACCTCAATCAGTTCCCCCCTCAGCCTTCTCTGCTCCAAGGAAAACAACCCAAGCCTATCCAGTCTCTCTTCATAACTGAAATGCCACAGCCCAGGAAACATCCTGATGAATCTCCTCTGCATGCTCTCCATTGAAATCACGTCCTTCCTTTGGTGAGTTAACCAGAACTGTACACAGTACTCCAGCTGTGGCCTAACTAGCATTTTATTCAGCTCCCTCATAACCTCCCAGCTCTTATATTCTATGCCTCGGCTAATAAAGACAAGTATCCCATATGCCTTCCTAACCACCTTATCTACCCGTGCTTCTGCCTTCAGTGATCTATGGACAAGTACACCAAGGTCCCTCAGTCCCTCTGTACATCTTAGGATCTGACCATTCATTGTATATTCCCTTGCCTTGTTGGGCCTCCCAAAATGCATCACCTCATATTTTCGCACTTCTCTGGATTAAATTCCATTTGCCACTGCTCCACCCATCTTACCAGACCATCTATATCATCCTGTAATCTAAGGCTTTCCTCCTCACCATTTCTGACACCAATCTTCATGTCATCTGTGAACTTACTGATCATATCTACTACATTCACGTCTAAATCATTCATGTACACTACAAACAGCAATGGTCCCAGCATCAATCACTGTGGTAGACCACTGATCACAAACTTCAACTCACAAAAACAACGCTCGACCATCACCCTCTGCCTCCTGCCACTAAGCCAATTTTGTATCCAATTTACCAAATTGCCCTGGATCCCATGGGCTCTTACCTTCTTAACCAATCTCACATGTGGGTCTTTATCTAAAGCCTTACTGAAGTCCATGTAGATAACATCAACTGCCTTACCCTCATCTACACATCTAGTCATCTCCTCAAAAAATTCAATCAAGTTTGTTAGACACGATTTTTTTTTCAAGTCACCTCCTCACTCTGCTTATTATTCTTATATATTTTTATTTAATTACCACCTCCCCTCCCCCCCCCCCCCCCCCCACCCCCCCCTGACATTTTCTATACTCCTCTAGGGCCTCCGCTGTTTTCTGCCCTAAGCCTCTTTTTTTTTCCGTTATCCAATCCTCTATATCCCTTGACATCCAGGGTTCCCTGGATTTGTTCATCCTACGCTTCACCTTTATGGGAACATGTTGGACCTGAATTCTCATTATTTCCTTTTTGAATGACTCCCACTAGTCGGATGTAGACTTTCCTATAAGTAGCTTCTCGCAGTCCACTTTGGCCAGATCCTGTTTTATCATATTGAAATAGGTCTTCCCCAAATTGAGTACATTTATTTCTGGTCCCTCTTTGTCCTTTTCCATAACTACCTTAAATATTACAGAGTTATGGCCACTATCCCCGAAATGCTCCCCCACTGACACTCCTACCACTTGTCCGGCTTCACTCCCTAGGATTAGGTCGAGCACGGCTCCTTCTTTTATAGGACTTTCTACCTGCTGGCTCAAAAAGATCTCCTGTATGCACCTAAAGAACTCTGCCTCCTTTAAGCCATTTGCACAAAGACGATCCCAGTTGATATTGGGTCAGTTGAAATCCGCTACAATTATTACCCCATTATTTTAACAACTATCTGAGATTTGCCTACATATCTGCTCTTCTATCTCTCACTGACTGTTTGGAGGTCTGTAGTACACTCCCAGCCAAGTGATTGCCCCCCTTTTTGTATTTATGTTCTACCCATATGGCCTCATTTGAGGAATGTTCGAAGATATCATCCCTCCTTATACAGTAATTGACTCCTTGATCAACTGTGCACTGCCACCTCCTATTTTATACCCTCCCCTGTCATGCCTGAAGATTCTATACCCTGGAATATTGAGCTACCAGTCCTGCCCTTCCCTCAACCATGTCTCCGTGAAAACAATAATATTATATTTCCATGTGTTAATAAATGGCCTCAATTCATCTGCCTTACTAGTAAGATTCCTTGCATTAAAATAGATGCAATCCAGCCTTGCATTGTTAGCTTGTGTCTTAACATGTCTGCATTTTCTCTGCCTTCCAGACTGACTCAGTTTCTCTTCTATATTTGACTGTGCATCAGCCCTTACTGTACATCCCCTCTATATCCCACCCCCTTGCCAAATTAGTTTGCAACCACCACCCCCCCGCCCCCCTCCCCCAAAATCACGTGCAAACCTCCCAGCAAGGCTGTTGGTCCTGATCCAGTTCAGGTGCAATCTGTCCAACTTGTACAATTCCCACCTTGGCCAGAAACAGACCCAGTGATCCAGGAAATTAAAGCCCTCCCTCCTGCACTATCTCTTCAGCCAAACATTCATCTGCTCTATCCTCCTATTCCTATACTCACCTGCACGTGGCAGCGGGGGTAATCCAGCGATTACAACCTTTGTGGACCCCTTTTCTTTAATCTGCTACCTTGCTTTTGATGTTCATGTTGCATGACCTCATCCCTCTTTGTACCTGTCAGTTTCTGGTATGGAATAAAGATCTTTACTCTGTACCTGCTAGTTGCTGGCAAGTGATTGTGGCATCACTCCATGTCTGTCAGAGTGTGATGTTACTTCAGATTTTACTCTTCAGCAGTCAGTCTCTGACATGTGAATATGGATTTTCCTCATTCTGGTCACTTACTGCAATGTAAGTCACTCCTTTATTCTGTGCCTGTCAGTTTCAGGTCTGGAAGAAAGATTTTTTTCATTACCTTTTATAATCTGGCAAGTGAATGTGAGATCACCCTGTATCTGTCAGTTTGTGACATATTACTGTGACTTTTACTCTTCATTTGTCAGTTTCTGATACGTGAATGTGTATTTTATTCTGGGTACCTGTCAGATACTAAAATGCAAGTATGTATTCTATTCTGTTCTTGTTTGTTACTTGTAATTAATTGGAGTGTTTACTCTTGATCTGTCAGTCTCTGGAATGTGAATGTGGCTCTTACTCTGTTTCTGTCTGTATTGGATTTGCCAGCAAGTGTTTTTCTTTGCCTTTCTGTTCCTGACATGTGAATGCTAATTTTACTATGGACCTCTCAGTTACTGGTATGTGATTATGGTTTGATTCTGTCTCCACGAACCTATGATTAGTGATTGCAGCTAGTGTCCAAGGCATGTCAGTATCTTGTTTGCACATGCCCATTCTTATGTGCATGTTGCTTTATGGGAAATGACTTTAGGATTTACTCTTTTTTCTGCCATATTACTTCTATGGCTTCAAGGGCTGGTCAGAGACTGGGAATTCTATGATGAGCAACTCATGTCCTAACTTAGTTTAGTTTAGAGATACAGCACTGAAACAGGCCCTTCGGCCCACCGAGTCTGTGCCAACCATCAACCACCCATTTATACTAATCCTACACTAATTCCATGTTCCTACCACATCCCCACCTGTCCCTATATTTCCCTACCATCTACCTATACTAGGGGCAATTTATAATGGCCAATTTACCTATCAACCTGCAAGTCATTGGCATGTGGGAGGAAACCGGAGCACCCGGAGAAAACCCACGCAGACACAGGGAGAACTTCCCAAAGTCTTTCCACCACCTACAAGCCACATGTCAGAATTCTGATGGATTACTCTCCAATTGCTTGGTTGAGTGCAGCTCTAAAAACACTGAAGAAGCTTGATACCATCCAGGACAAATCAGCAGGCTTGATTATCTTACCATTCACCAGGTTATGCATTTACTCCCTCCACCACCAGTGCACACTGTGTCCTATCCAAAAGATGTACTGCATCAACCTGAGGAAGTACCGTACAACAGCACCTTCCAAACCCATGACATCTGCTACTGACTGGAACATGGGCAGCAAGCTTATAAGAACATTACCACTTGCAATTTCATCTCCAGTTTGCACAACATCCTGACTTCAAAAATATAACACCATTCCTTCATCATCACTCAGCCCAAATTCTGGAACTCCCACTTTTATGAATGACATTCATTCTGTAGCTGTTCATCAATGGTACAGTCTGAGTGTAGAACTTATTCTGCATTTGCCACTCTGAAAGACAGGATCTGTTTGTTTATATTTAAGGAACAATGAAGGATCTCTTACACACCTAGATCTGTCCAAATATCTGACCCTCTTTGTATGGTATGTGTGTGAGGGATTCATTCTTTATCTCAGAATGTGGAATGTGACTATATTTATCTCTGTCACTTACTGATAAGTGCATGTGCACTTTTCACTCTACCTGCCAGCTACTGATGTGAGTGGATTTTTTAATGCACCTGTCCTTTACTGATGAATTGAACGGTGGTTTTGGTTTGAATCGCTCACTTTCTGTTTACATGAATATGAGTATTCCTTCGTACTTGTCAATTACTGGTATTGAAGTAAGATCTTTAAACTGAACCTAATACAAAGCAAAATACTGTTAATGCTGGAATTTGGAAATAAAAGCAGAAAATTCTGTAAATACACAGCAGGACTGCCAGCATCTGTAGAGACAGAAACAGAGTTAGCCTTTCAGGTCAATGACCTTTCATCAGAAAGGTCTGTCCTGATCAAAGGTCATTGACCTGAAATGTGAACTGAATTTCTCTCTCCACAGGTGCTGCCAGACTTGCAGAGTATTTCCAGCATTTTCCATTTTCATTTACACTGTACATGGAGATGTACATTTTCTGGCAAGTGAATGTGGGATCAATATTTAACCTTTCAGTTCTGATACGCAAATGAGGATTTTACCCAACATGTTGTCAGTTCCTGCAGTGCAATTATCTGATTTATTCTGTAACTTTATGATTGTGGTAATTGATTGTGGGTTTGACCCGACATCTACCAGTCTCTGTCATGTGAATGTGGCTATTACTCTGTATTTATCTGTGCACAATTTGAGAGTGTTTGTTTTCCTCTCTGTGTCTGTTTCTGACATGTAAATGTGGATTTTGCTATGTACCTCAGTTACTTTATGTGTATGTGTTTTATTCTGTTTCTGTGCATCTGTTGTGAGTGTAATATTTTCCCTGTACCTATCAGCATCACACTTCTTTGTATGGCCATTATTCTGCACTTGTTGGTTTATGGTACTGCTTGAATTACTCTTTCCCTCTCATTCCCTGATATGCTCCTGTAAATTGTCCTCTTCACTTGTCAGATTCCACTCTGTGATAATGTTGTTTCACTGTCTGTCTCCGTCTGGTATGCTATTGTAAGATTTACTGTGTGCCCATCAGGTTCTGGTAATTAGTTATGGAGTTCACATTGTAACATTCAATTTGATCTGTGTGAATCTGCTTCTGCCTTGAACTGAGAGTTTCTATTCTGTGAGTGTACATTTACAAGTGCGCTTGTTAATTTCTGCTAAATAACTGTTTGTTTTACTCTGTGCATGTCAGTTGCTGCAATAGGAAGATGGGAAAGGTTTTTAATTCTGAAAATGGCTATTACTGACAAGTGAGTGTGGGTTTTACTCTGTAACCCTCATTCTCTGGTATTTGAGTTTGTGTCTTTTTCTTCCGGTTAGCTGTTACGCTCACTTCTCTGAAGTAAACCTCCTTTGAACTGCCTCCAACACATTTACTTCCTTCCTTAAAGAAGGAGACCAAAACTGCACACAGTATTCTAGATGTGGTCTCACCAATGACCTGTATAACTGAAGTATAACAGGCTTATTGTCATTTTCAATTCCTCTCATAATAATGGATAACATTCCATTTGCCTTCTTCATGTCTTGCTGTAACTGCACACTAACTTTTTTGACTCATGCACTAGAACACCTAGATCCCTCTGCACCCCAGAATTCTGCAGTCACGCTACACTGATGTATCTTTTGATCTCTCTGACAAAGTGAACAACTTCACATTTTCTCACATTGTACATCATCTGCCAGATTTCTGCCCTGTCACTCAACCTATCTATATCAATCTGCAACATCCTTATGTCCTCTTCACAACATACTTTCCTACCTATCTTTGTTTCATCTGCAAATTTAGCTGCCATGTCATCGCTCCCCTCATCTAAATCATTGATATAAATTGTAAAAAGTGGAGATCCCAGCACACGTCACATCCTGCCAATCAGAAAAGGACCAATTTATGCATTCTCTGTTTTCTGCCAGCCAGTCAATCTTCTATCCATGCCAATATGTTACCCACTACGCCATGAGCTCATACATTGCACAATAACCTTTTATGTGGCACCTTGTCAAATACCTTCTGGAAATCCAAGTACTTTATGTCAAAGGATTCCCCTTTATCCACACCGCATGTTAGTCCTTCAAAGAACTTCAATAAATCAGTTAAACATGATTTCCTCTTCACAAAACCATGCTGAATATTCTAGATGAACTTGTGTTTTTCAAAATGCCCAGCTTTAGCCTCCTCATTGATCAATTCTACCACCTTCTTGATCACAGGGGTTAAGCTATAGGGGTCTATACTTACCCTGATGAAGGGTCACTGACCTGAAATGTTAACTCTGCATCTCTCTCCACAGATGCTGCCAGACCTGCTGAGTATTTCCCACATTTATTGTTTGTATTTCAAATTTCCAGCATCTGCAGTATTTTGCTTTAAGATTACTATAGTTACCCTTTCTCTGCCTCCCTACCTTCTCGAATAGAGGGGTTATATTTTCTACAGTCCAATCTGAAGCAACCTTTCCAGAATCTTGCGAATTTTGAAAAATTAACACCCACAAATCTATTACTTCAGTAGCCACCATTTTCAGACACGAGGATGAACACCAACAGGACCGAGGGACTTGTCAGCCCACAGCTCCATCAGTTTACTCAGTGCTGCTTCCCTGGTGATTGTAATTTCAACAAGTTCCTCTCTTCCATCCACCTCTTGATTTACAGCTATTACGGGAATGATTTTTGTCTCCGCTATTGTTAAGACAGAAGGAATTTTTTTATTCATTTCTTCTGCCATTTTCTTATTACCAAACTTTAACTCCCAATTTTCATTCCATAGAGGACCAAAACTCAATTTACTTAAACTTTTCCTTTTCAAATACCTGCAGAAACCCTTGCTATCCGTTTTTAGATTTCTAGCTAGCTTACTCCCATGCTCTAATTTCTTTTCTCCTGATTAACCTTTGGTCAGAATATATAGAATGGCACAGAATGACTTCAGCTAGCTCAGCTTTTATGCCCACATAGCTGCCCTTATTTAAGTTTACAATACTAGTCTTTGACACACTCCTCTCACTTTTAAACTGGATGCAAACTTCAGTCACATTGTGATCATTGCTACCAAGAGGTGCCTTTATCTGAGGTCATTAATTAATCCTTTCAAATTGCACAATACCCAGTCGAAAATAACCTGCTCGCCGGATGGTTCTAGAAGATGCTGCTCGAAGAAACGATCTCGAAAGCATTCTATGAACTCCTCAAAGAGGCTTCTATTACCAATCTGATTTTTTCCAGTTTATATGTTGACTAAAATCACCCATTATTATTTCCATCCCTTTATCACAAGCACCCATTAGTTATTCTTGAATCCTTCATCCTACATTGTGATTACTGTCTGGGGGCCTGTCGACAACTCCCACAAGTGCCTTTTTCCCTGACTATTCCTCATCTCCACTCAAACCGATTCTACATCCTGATCTCCTGAACCAAGGTCATGTCTAACTATTGCAACAATACGATCCTTGATTAACAGTGCCACCCCTCCACATTTACCTCGCTTCCTGTTCTTCTTGAATGTTATATATCCATCAATATTGAGGACCCAATCCTTGTCATCCTGCAACCATGTCTCCATAATGGCTATGAGATCACATTTATTTACATCAACATGTGCTATCAGTTCCTCTACTTTGTTATGAACGCTATGTGCATTCAGATAAAGAGCCTTTGGTTTTACCTTTTTGTTATCTTTGTCACATCTAGTGTTGACTGTCGGTCTGCTCTTAGGTTTTTTTTCTCTTTGCCCCTTCCTGCCATTCACTGGCCTTCATTTCCCCTGTTACTATTGTGTTCTCCTGCCCTGACTCTAACCCTTGATTTGTTACATCTACTAAAGCTTGATCCCTCTACCCCTTTGTTTAGATCAAGTGCCTCTCTACATCCCTAGTTATATGGTTTTCTCGAACACTGGTCCCAGCTCAGTTCAGGTATAGACTGTTCGAACGGTACAGCCTCCACTTTCCCTAGTACTGGTGCCAATGCCCCACAAACTGAAACTGACTTCTCCCACACCAGTCTTGGTGGGTGTACGTTTCACTGTATATCTCTCAATCCCTCGTCTACAATTTACCTCCGTCAGTTTTGGATTTTGAGTGTGGTTTTATCAGCACCTGTCAGTTTGTTTTATGTGAGAAATGTCTTATTCTGTACCTTTCAGCTTCTTGTGTGTAAAAGTATCTGGGTTGTACTTTGTCCCCATCAGTATATGGTATGTGAGTGTGGATTTGACAGTTAATATTACATTCTTGGGTGTATATGTGGGAGTTCACACTTTATCTTTGATTGTCTAGTAGCCAATTTAAGGTCTGACTTGTGCCCTTAAATGTCTCATGTGTAGCTGAGGCTTTTAACCTCTCTCTGTCACTGTCTGGTATAAGAGTAAGAGTTTCAGTCTGGTTTTTGAGTGTGGATTTTACACCACATCTCTACTTGCTCTCCGATGTGATATTTAATCTGTACATGCCAGTTTCTGACATGTGGCTGTGTGGTTTACTTTGTACATTGTCATTCTCTGATATGTGACTGCCAATTTTATTCTGAACCTGTCTGTTTTTTATTTCTGTTTGTGTGAGTTTTAACCTGTATCTGTCAGTATCTGGTATATGAATCTTCTTAATTATGTGCGTGTTGATCTGTATCTGTGAGGGTCTGAAGTGCAATTGTTAGGTTTTCTTTGTACCTGTCAGTGTCTCTTATGGATGAGAGACTTTCACTCTCTAACTGTTAATTTCTTGCAATTCATTATGGATTTCACACTGTCTCTGTCAGTCTCTGGTAGTTAAGTCTGGCATTTTTACTGTATCTCCTAATTTCTGATATGTGAATGTTGATTTTAATGTGTACCTCTTGGTTTCTCCTATGTGAGTCCTTTTACAATCTGTTTCTGCCAGTTTCTCATATGTGAGGGTGGCATTTATTCTGTACCTGTTACTTTCCGAAATGTGGGAAGAATTTACTCTTTCCCTGTCAGTTGCTGATATGTGAATGTGGGTTTATTCTGGATCTTTCAATCTTTGGAATTTGAGTCCATGCTTTACCCTATATCTGTTTGCTTCTGTTAAGTGAATGAGGGATTAAATCTGTTCCAGTGCATTGATTGTATATGAATGTAGTTTTCAGTCTGTACCTGTCAGTTGATGAAAAATGAAGGTGGTTTTATTTATCTTTCTGCCAGATTTCGTTATGTGACTGTTGATTTATTCTGTACCTGTTATTTTCTAGGATATGATTGTGGTTTTTGATCTGGACCTGTCAGTTTCTATTACTTGAGTGAGTTTTACTTTGCACCAGTTGTCTTCTGTTATGTGAGTGTCAGTTCTCAGCTGCACCGGTAAAGTTAAGGTAATATAGTGTGGGTTTATTCTGTATCTTTCAAACTCTAGTGTGTGAAATGGGGCCTTTCTCTGAATCTGTCGATTTCTGCTCTGTAACTGTACGTTTTAAACTGCAACATACAGTTCCTGATAGGTGTGTGAGCACATTTTCTGTTTTCTGCAGCTATCTATGTCTACTACAATGTCTATGTGTGTTATTCCTAGATTTCAATTTCTGTTATTGAAGAATTGATTTTCCTTTGTGCTTCTCAGTCTCTGCAATGTGTCCATGTCTGTTACTGGTAACTGTCTGTCTCTGTTAGGTGACTCTGGTGTTATTCTCTATCTGACAGTCTCTTGCCTGTGAGGGGTTTCATTTTCTTCTCTGTATCTGTCAGTTTCCTTTCTGTGGCTGAATGTTTTAATCTTTACTTAAACTTTTTAATAATTTGTAAATGTGAATTTCACTTTGTGCCTGTCTGTTTACATTATGTGAATGTGTTTATTTTAATTTTGTCAACATCAGTTTCAGGCATGTGAGGGTGAGATTCACTGTCTCCAGGATGCACCCTCTTGTGAGATTGACAGAGTGCCTTTTACTCTGATAGTGGGTTCTGCTTTTGAACTTTACCTAACTTTCAGCAGTATTGATTTGGAATGGATTGGATACAATGTCTGTCTCTTCTGATTTGTTTGATTGCTGGATTGGAAATGTGTCTCTAAACTTAGGATCAGTGAATCTTTGACTACATCTGCTTCTTGTGACAATGCCATGAACTGAAGGCCTATGGGAGTGGTACTGTACCTTGTCAGTGATGGAAGGAGCCGACTGCACTTGCCCTTGTGCCTGGGAATCATCACATTCATTCTGCTCCCTTGAACTATTTGCCTACAGAAAATAAAGAAAACTATGTCTTGTAAGTCACGATCAGTTGAGTTGGAAGCTAGAAAAGAGATTAATGTAACATTTCAATTAATAATATTTATGACTAATCACAAAGGCGAACCAAAAATACAAAGAATATCACTGTCTGATTCCACTGCAGCTCTCAGCATCTGCTGACGAGGTGTCTTGGCAGTTTCACAGCAATTTTGGGACATCCAGAAACAAGCCAACATCTACACTGCTCCAAGGTTGGGACGACCTGATGGAGCAGGGATATTTGTGCAGGTCAGGTTTCTATTTCCATCTGGCATTATAATGTAATCACCTAAGAACTAGGAGCAGGAGTCAGCCATTCAGCCTCTCCAGCCTGATCCACCATTCAATAAAATCATGTCTGATTTGATCTTGGCGTCAGCTCCATTATCCTGCCTGGCTAAAAACCCATTACTCCCTTGTAGATAAAAAAAACTCATCCTTGAATATATTTAATCATCAGCATCCACTGCTCTCTTAGGTATAGAATTCCTTAGATTAATGACGCTTTGGGAGATGAAATTCTTCCTTACCTCCGTCTAAAATGGGAGACTCCTTATTCTGAAACTGTGCGGCGTGGTTCTTGATTCCCTCAAGAGGGGAGATATCTTTGCAGCATCTACTCTGTCAAGACCCCTCAGAATCTTACATTTTTTCGATAAGATTAGATCTGATTATTACAAACTCCAATGAGTGTCACACAACCTGCTCAACCTTTTCCTCATAACGCAACCTATTCATCGCAGGAAGCAACCGAACGAACCTTGCCTGAACTGCATCCAATGCACGTATATATCCCTCATGAGCGAAGGAGACCACAACTGCATCCAGTAATCCAGGTGAGGTCTCAACAACACCCTGCAGAGTTGGAGAAAGACTTTCCTACATTTATATTCCATCCCCCTTGCAATAAATGCCAACAGTCAGGCTCTCTTTTCACTATTCACTTTTCAATAACAACAAACAGCGTGAAATAGGAGCTAAACCAGGGACAAGTATTACAGGATGAGGAGAGAAAACAGCCATGAATTTCAACAACAGCTTCTTCACCTTTTGTCTCACTTACGCAGTGCACACGCAGCCCGAAAAATACCTCTGCCTTCCGCCGCTCACTCCATGTTACACGATCACTTCCTGCCTCACTCTGTCTCTTGCAGCCTCGCTGGCGGTCGGGTGATAATCAGCGGAGTGGGCGGGGCTATGCCGCGCATGCGCTTCTTTAGGCAACGTTGTGAAATTCAATAAAATCAATTGGAACTTTATCCAGTTGAGTTTTTTCACATTTTGAGCAATGAAACCGGGGCTGTGGGTAAGATAGTGATGTTTCCCTTCTGGGAGATTACCCCTTTGTGAAGTTCAATTTGAGATTATTCTCTGCAGTATGCTTGCTGTCCTTCAGCCCGGCTTCTCAAAGCAATCCTCTGAGGGAGTCGGTGTGTTTGCTGGGATCGCGCAGGAGTTAATATCTGACAATAACAGTCCTACATTCATGTCAGCAGATTTAAACTGCCGGTCACTGAGAGTCATAGCGAACGGTTTGAGCTGAAAGATTGCAGAGAGCTCAACAGGGCAGAAACAAGTTACATTTGGGACATTGTGTGCCTCACTTTCGGACACGTCCTCGGAATGTGAGATTAATAATGTGGCTGCCTGTTGCACCAAATCAGTGAGAGATGAGTTTGTATCGTCGCTCTCCCCTGGCGGAACTTTCGAGATGAAACAAATCTTACAGTTCAGCCTACAACTCAATAATTACAGGCTCAGTCGTGGGCAAAATATTGGAATCCATTCAGAGAGACAGGATAAACTGTCACTTAGAAAGACAAAGATTAATCAAGCATAGTCAGCATGGATTTGTGAAGGGAAGATCTCGTCTGACCAACTTGATCCAATTTCTTGAAGAAGTAACAAGGAAGTTGTATGATGGCACTGTAGTTGATGCGGTCTAGATGGATTTTAGCAAGGATTTTGACAAGGTCCCACATGGCAGACTGGTTAAAAAAAATAAAATCCCGCGTGATCCAGGAAAATGCAGTAAGCTGGATGCAAATTAGGTTTAGTGGCAGGCAATAAATGGTAATTGTTAACGGGTGTTTTTGCGATTGGAGAGCTGTTTCCATTGGCGTTCCGCTTGGCTCAGGACTGGGTCACCTGCTCATTGTGGTATATATTAATGATTTGAACGTAAATGTACGGAACATGAATAAGAAGCTGACAGATGACATAAAAATTGGTCGTGTGATAGAAAACGAGGAGGATTGCTGTAGGTTGCAGGAAGATGTTGATGGTCTGGACATATGAGCAAAAAATGGCAAATGGAATTCAACCCGGATCAGTGTGAGGTGATGCATTTTGGGAGGTCAAACAAGGCAAAGGAATACACGATTAATGGGAATATACTGAGTTGTGTAGAGCATGTGAGGGACCTTGGAGTAAATGACCACTGACCCAGAAGGTAGCAGGACAGGTCGATAAGGTGGTTAAGAAGGCATATGGAATCCTTCCCTTTATTAGCTGAGGGATAGAATATAATAGCAGGAAGGTTATCCTGGAAATATATCAACCATTGGTTAGGCTACAAATTGAGTACTGTGTGCAGTTCTCGTCACCTCATTATAGAAGTGATGTAATTGCATTATAGAGGGTACAGAGGAGATTTACGAGGACATTTTCGGGACCTAAAAATGCAGCTATGAGGAAAGATTTAGTGGGTTGGGATGTTCTCCTTGGAACAGAGAAGGGTACATCTGATTGAAATGTATCACATTTTGAGAGGCCTGGATAGAGTGGAGGTCAATGGCCCATTTACCTTCATAGAGAGTGACTCGGGGGCAAAGAATTAAAGTGCTTGATAGAAAGATTAGAGGGGAAATAAGGGAAAGTTTTCCTCACCTAGCAATGCAAAACTGGGCATCCATGAGGGTCTGTGGGCCATTCGGATTAATGTGTACAGTACTGGTCTCCTTATTTATGGAAGGGTGTAAATGCGTTGGAGGCAGTACAGAGAAGGTTTACTAGGCTAATGCCTGGAATGGACGGGCTGTCTTAAGAGGAAATCTTGGACAAGCAAAGCTTGTGTCCGCTGTAACTTAGAGTAAGATGTGACTTGATTGAAACATATAATATCCTGAGGGGTCTTGACAGGGTGGATGTGGAAAGGATGTTTCCCCTTGTGGGAGAATCTATAACAAGGGATCACTGTTTAGAAATAAGGGGTCGCAAATTTAAGACAGAGATGAGGAGATTTTTTTTCTCAGAGGGTCGTGAGACTTGGGAATTCTCTTCCTCAGAAGGTGAAGGAAGCAGAGACTTTGAATATTTTTCAGGTCCAGGTAAATAGATTCTTGACAAGAAAGGGAGTGTAGAAAACCGGCTCGTGCTGGAAATGTGGAGTAATCAGTTCAGAAATAAACTTATTGAATGGCAGAGCAGGCTAGAAGGGCCGAGTGGCCTACTCCTGCTCCTAATTCGTATGTTCGTATAAGATGAGCGAGGTACCAACAGCAGCAGAATTGTACTCAACCCCAATCTTTAAGCTCATGGCCCGGCATATCCCTCACTCTACAATTAACATCAAACCAGGAGACCAAACGTGATTCAATGAAGAGTGCAGCAGGGCCTGCCAGAAGCAGCACCAGGCATACCTCAAAACGAGGTCTCAACCTGGTGAAGCTACAACACAGGATTACTTGCATGTCAAACTGCATATGCAGCATCCGATAGACAGAGCCAAGCGATTTCATAACCAATGGATCAGATCTAAGTACTGCAGTCCTGACACATCCAGCCGTGAATGGTGGTAGACAACTAAACAACTAACTGGAGGAGGTGGCTCCACAAATATCCCCATCTTCAATGATGAGGGAGCCCAGCACATCAGTGCAAAAGATAAGGTTGAAGCTTTTACAACAATCTTCGCTAGAAGTGCCGAGTTGATGATTCATCTCAGACTATTCCTGAAGGCCCCAGCATCACAGATGCCAGACTTCAGCCAATTCGAATCACTCCGTGTGACATCAAGTAACGACTAAAGGTGCTGGATACTGCCAAGGCTCTGGGTTCTGACAATGTTCTCCAATAGGACTGAAGACCTGTGCTCCAGAACTTGCTGCGCCCATAGCCAATCTGTTCCAGTACAGCTACAACACTGACATGTACCTAGCAATGTGGAATATTCCCCAGGTATGTCTTGGACATACCAAGACATGGGGAGAGCCAACTGTGCAACAGCCCCAACAAACAAATTTCTCTGCAGCACCTGTGGAAGAGCCTGTCACTCCAGAATTGGCCTTTATAGCCACTCCAGGCGCTGCTTCACAAACCACTGACCACCTCCAGGCGCGTATCCATTGTCTCTCGAGATAAGGAGGCCCAAAAGAAGAAAAGAATGTCTTGGACACCAAAAGCAGGACAAGTCCAAGCTGGCTAATTAGACCCCATCAGTCTACTCTCAATCATCAATAAAGTGATGGAACGTGTCATCAACAGTGCCATCAAACAGCAGTTCCTCAGTAATAACCTGGTCAGTGACGCTCAGTTTGTGTTCCGCCAGTGCCACTCAGCTCCTGACCACATTACAGCCTTGGTTCAAACATGGGCAAAAGAGCTGAACTCAAGAGTGAGAAGAAAGTGACTGCCCTTGACATCAAGGCAGCATTTGACCAAGTATGGCATCAAGGAACCCGAGCAAAACTGAGGTCAATGGGAATCACGGGGAAAACTCTCTGCTGGTTGGAGTCATACCTAGTGCAAAGGAAGATGGTTGTGGTTGTTCGAAGTCAATCATCTCAGCTCCAGGACATCACTGCAGGAGTTCCTCAGTGTAGTGTCCTAGGCCTAATCATCTTCAGCTGCTTCATCAATGACTTTCCTTCAATCATAAGGTCAGAAGTGGGATGTTCACTGATGATTGCACAAGGTTCAGCATGATTCGTGACTCCTCAGCTACTGAAGCAGTCTGTGTAGAAATGCAGCAAGACTTGGACAATATCCAGGCTTGTGCTGATAAGTGGCAAGTAACATTCATGCCACACAAGTGCCAGGCAACTACCATCTCCAGCAAGAGGGAATCTAACCATCTCCCCTTAACATTCAATGGCAATTAGCATCGCTGAATCCCCCACTATCAATATTCTAGGGTCTACCATTGACCAGAAACTGAACTGGAGTAGCCATATAAATACCGTGGCTACAAGAGCAGATCAGAGGATAGGAATCCTGCGACGAGCAAATAACCTGCTGACTCCCCAAAGCTTGTCCACCATTTACAAGGCGGGAGTCAGGAGTGTGATGGAATACTCTCCACTTGCCTGGATGCGTTCAGATCCAACAACACTCAAGAAGCTCGACACCATCCTGGACAAAGCAGCCCACTTGATTGCCACCCCATGCACAAACATTCACTCCCTCCACCACCGACACACAGTAGCAGCAATGCGTACCATCCACATGATGTACTGCAGCAACACACCAAGGCTTTTTAGACAGCACCTTGCAAACCCGCGAACACTACCAACTAGAAGCACAAGGGTAGTAGATGCATGGGACCACCATCACCTGCCAGTTCCCCTCCAAATCGCACATCATCCTGACTTCGAACTATATTGCCATTCCTTCACTGTCGCTATGTCAAAATTCTGGAACTCCCTTCCTAACAACACTATGATTGTACCTACCTCACATGGAGTGGAGCGGCTCAAGAAGCCATCTCACCACAACCTCCTCAAGGGCAGTTATGGATGGGCAATAAATGCTGGCCAAGCCAGCAACACCCACATCATATGAATGAATAAATCAAACAGGGTGGTGGTGGTCTGGAACTCACTGCCTGAAAGGGTAGTTGAAGTATAAACCTTCAAATCATTCAAAAGAAGTCTGGAGATGCATCTCAAGTGCCGTAATCTGCCGGGTTACGGACCAAATGCTGGCAGGTGGGATTAGAATGGGTGGAAATTTTTTCGGCTGGCACAGATACGATGGGTCAAGTGGTTCCTTTCTGTGCCATAAACGTTCAATGTTTCTATGATTCTGAGTGAATGTATATCTCTCCTTCTCACCATCACCCAAGCCTCTCGCCCACTCCAGATCTTTCTCTCTCTCTGCCTTTTTTTCGCTATTGATGCTGTCTCTCTCCCTCTGCCTTTGGTGCTGTATCTATGTTGGCGATACAGTTACTGAGTGTTATGTGTATGCATTCTATTGTAGTACTGATGGTCTCTCTCTCTCTCTCTCTCTCTCTCTGATGATACAGGTGAAGGTGAAATACTGTTGTTCAGTGTGATATGGACACACAGTTGGAAATTATAATAATAAAAGCAAAATACTGCGGATGCTGGAAATCTGAAATAAAAACAAGAAATGCTGAAAATACTCAGCATGTCTGGTAGCATCTGTGGAGGGAGAAGCAGAGTTAACGTTTCGTGTCAGTGACCTTTCTTCGAACCCCTTCACCCCATGTCACCTTCACCTGTATCATCAGAGAGAGAGACACACAGACAGACAGACATAGTCCCTCACTCGCTCTATCAGTACTACAATAGAATGCATACATAAAACACTCACTAACTGTATCGCGAACATAGATACAGCACCAAAGGCAGAGGGAGAGACACAATTCCGAAGAGTCACTGACCCGAAACGTTAACTCTGTTTCTCTCTCCACAGATGCTGCCAGACCTTTTGGAAATGTAAGACTGATACACTCTCTCTCTCCCTCTCTCACCCCTCTCTCTCTTCTCTCTCTCTTTCACTCTCCCTCTCTCTGTCCCTCTGTTGCTGTATATTAAAGGGTAATGGTGTTATTGAGCGTGTTATGGACACGCTGAACAGACGGTGTCTTCAGTCCTGCATCGAAGGACGGAGAGAACCAGCCTGTCACTGCCTGGAACAAAAAAAAAACACAGCGTCTGAATGTGGGATTATTCTGTAACTGGACATCTCCTTGTTGACAATGGGATGTCTGGGACACCTGGAAAAATATGGATAGACTATAGGAAGAGACAGTCGATAATTTGTATTTTCACCGTCAGGAAACATGTTTATATGTGCGATCAATAACATCAAACCGGACAGTAGTTTGAACACATTCAAAGCTGTGATTTGCTCTTGCCGTCGAACCTGATAAACAGACAACATTCGCAGCGCCAGTCTCAGAGTGTTTAACACTTACTGAGTCTAGAAAATACAAATACCCACCGTGAATCCGCAGCACAGGCCGAGCGGAGGGGAAATCCTGTCCTGGGAACGCTAAATTGAGCGAACAGTTCGGCCTGAGATTGTGTGGATGTGAATATTGTGGAAGAGAGTGTATTAAAGGGGCGGGCGCGTTAGTCTAATGCCACTGTGTTTGTGGGTCTGGTCTCATCGTCGGATTTCCGAGTCCCTCTTGCGTAAAAAAACAAGATTTTCCAGTCAAAGAAGCACTTTGCTCCCCTTCTAATCCTCAAAGTGGGAATTCAGTGTTGTTTGTTTGTTGATTTCAAGATTTTAATCGAAAAGTATGGAACATGTCAGCGATCGGCTGAGAGAGTCATCAGTGCAGCAATGAAACGGGTTTCAGTCGAAAATGGAGTCTTTACTTCAAGTGAAACCTTTGTGACAGCAAACATTCTGATGTCAGAGACAGGAAGGATCTAGCCTGGGACTCTGGAATACCCGAATTTCAGTGGAATTGGAGAGTTTAGGACCATAGAGAAACACAGAGAGGCAGCAGGAGCCGGGAGCTGACAGCAGGTTGTCTCCGCCCCGTCCGCTCACTGCCTTAAAGTTGCTCAGTGCCGCCACCACCAGCTTCATTTCTGACCCAGTTCTGACTGACAGAGAGACTTTGTGCAGAGTCCTGGACATGACCGATACTGCAGCCGCCGAAACGGCTCCTCCAGCCGCCGCCGCTCAAGTCAAGACTCCCAAGAAGAAGAAGGCGGCTCCCCGGAAGGTGTCAGGCGGTCCCAAGTTGGGCGAGCTGATCCTCAAGACTGTGGCGGAATGCAGTGTCCGCAGTGGGATGTCACTGCAGGCAATAAAGAAGGCTCTGCGTGTTAAAGGTGTCGATGTGGAGAAGGGCAAGTTCCAAATCAAGCAAAGTATCAAGCGGCTTGTGGCGAAAGACTTCCTGGTGCAGACGAAGGGCACGGGGGCCTCCGGCACCTTCAAAATCGCGAAACAGGAAAAGAAGGGAAATGTGGTGAAGAAGATTAAGACAGGAGCAGCCAAGAGATCTTTAGTGAAGAAAACAGCTGCCAAGAAACTGATCACAAAGAAAACAGCCAAGAAATCCCCAGGGGAGAAAATAGTCGCCAAGAAAGTGAGCAGCAAGAAGACAGCAGCCAAGAAAGTGAGCAGCAAGAAGACAGCAGCCAAGAAAGTGAGCAGCAAGAAGACGGCAACGCCAAAGAAGGCGGTAAAGAAAGCAACGCTTCCAAAAAAATCTCCAGCGAAGAATGCCAAAAAAGCCAAGAGGGCCACGGGCGGAAAGCCGCCCAAGAAAGTCCAATCATCAAGGGGCGGGAAGAAGCCGAAAGCAGCAAAGGCTCAGAAAGCAGCCCCTGGAAAGAAGTGAAACAGCACGGGAAACTTGTAGACATCTGAACCCAAAGGCTCTTTTCAGAGCCACCCACGTCTCTCAGGAAAGAGCTGATCCCCCGATCAAATGATCCCTGTCCCGCAGTCGTGTGCACATTTCACTTGGAAATGATTTGAATTAAATCCAAGTTCCCTGGTGACTCTCAACCCAGCCCTTCCTCACTCTCTGTAACAAATCAGGGATGTCCGGGCCTCACTGTACCCGGGTATATGTTCGGTGAAGTCTCAGTTCATGCTCGTTTCAGGGCGACAGCCTGTAACACAGTAACACGGGCGAGATACCCCGCGTCACATCTCAAACTCCAATACATGATTTTGTATAATTCAGCTGGGGTTCGGTTTCAGTAAACTGCTCAATCCGTCTGGGAGGAGAGGTGTGCCGAAACAGGTTGACTTGTGATCGGAAGCACTGCACTTAGGCTTGTATATTACTAACTTTTAATTGTTACAGATCCGTATTTAGACCGCCGGTTTTTGTTACCATTGGCGATAAAGGCCGAATCTCCAGGTTTTATGCTGAGCTCTAATGTCGAGAACTGTTTTTTCTTGAATTGGCGGTTCGAGCAAGTGGGAGGCGGAGCGAGAGGATCAAAGACATTTCTCTGCTCTGTCTGTCACTCATTTTCCTCCAGACCCGCCTCTGGCTCTCTGTCTCTTTCTCAGTCAGGTCGGGGCAGGCTGTATAAAAAGGCAGCAGAAACTAATCGTTTCTCATTCAGAATCGGTTTGTCTGAAGAAGCGTCATGACGGGAAGAGGTAAAGGAGGCAAAGGACTGGGCAAAGGCGGAGCAAAGCGGCACCGCAAAGTGCTTCGTGATAACATCCAGGGCATCACCAAGCCAGCAATTCGCCGCCTGGCTCGCCGTGGCGGAGTGAAGCGCATCTCGGGTTTGATCTATGAGGAGACCCGCGGGGTGCTGAAGGTTTTCCTGGAGAATGTGATCAGAGATGCGGTCACCTACACTGAACACGCCAAGCGCAAGACGGTCACCGCCATGGATGTGGTGTACGCTCTGAAACGCCAGGGCCGCACTCTCTATGGATTCGGCGGCTAAACAAATCCACCTTGTCTACCAAAAACAAAAGGCTCTTGTAAGAGCCACCCAAAAACTCACATTGAGATAAGTGACCTTGAAAGTGCAGCGGGGATGTCTTGGGATGTGAAATTGTTGGAGCTCATCCAATGTTATGTGGACTTTATCAGATCAGTATTGCATTCTCTTATAGTCACTTTACGTCTCGCACATTTTTTCACTGTCTTCTTCTGTTCCATGTTTAATAACCGCGTCATGAATTAAAAGGTTGCATTTGATAATGTCCATTGCCGACCTGAACTGCCGGTAAAGATGTAGAAAAGGATTTACTCCCGTTAGAGTAAGAAATGGCCGGAGCTTTATTCCCGCCAGAGACCGAACAGGGAATGAATCCCAATTCAAACCGTGTTGGAAGACACAGAGGGGGATCTAGGGCGGAAAAAATGACGCTAAAAGCACTGAGATTTTATAATTGTTCCCGCCAAATTAGGTTTTCTTTCATCTTTGCGTCGTTTACTAATTTGAAAATGGCGGGCTTTTTGAAATTGATTCAATTTCAGTTGCAGTTCAACCGGATGTTGCCGGGACTGGAAAAAATGCAGCTATGAGGAAAGATTGAATGGTCCGTGGTTGTTCTCTGTGGCACAGAGAATGCTGAGGAGAGATCTGATTGAATTGGATAACATTTTGAGAAGCCTGGATAGAGTGTAGGTGAAGGGCCAATTTACCTTCATACAGAGGTCACTGACTAGGGGTCAAAGACTTAAAGCGTTTGGTAGAATGATTAGAGGGAAGATGAGGACAAGGTTTTTTTCCCCCTCTCATCTAGAGGATGGTGGGGGTCTGGAACTCAATGCCTGAAAGGGTAGTTGAGGCAGAAATCTTCAAATGATTCAAAAGAAGTCTGGAAATGCACCTCAAGTGCATATTCTACAGGATTACAGACCAAATGCTGGCAGGTGGGATTAGAATGGGTGGAGAGCTTTCCGGCTGGCACAGACACGATGGTCCAAGTGGCTTCTTTCTGTGCCGTAAACTTTCCATGATTTTCAGAAAAGAGAAGGCTGAGGGGGGACATGATTGAGGGATCCAAAATTATGAAGGTCATTGATAGGTTAGACAGGAGGAAACTTTTTGTTTTTCCTTAGCGGAGGGATCAATAAGTAGGGGGAATAGATGGAAGGTAAGGGGCAGGAGGTTTAATGGAGATCTGAGGGGGAAAAAAACACTCATCATGTGGTTGGAATCTGGAACACACTGCCTGAATAGGTGGTAGAGGCAGGAACCCTCACAACATTTAAGAGGTATTTAGATGAGCACTTGAAACGCCATAGCATACAAGAATACGGGCCAAGTGCTGGAAAATGGGATTAGAATAGTTAGATGCTTGAAGAAATACTTGCAGGTTTATAGGTAAATTGCCCCTAGTGTAGGTAGATGGTCGGAGAATGGTGGGGATGCCGTAGGGAATATGGGATTAATGTCGGATTAGGAGAAATGGGTGTTTGTTGGTCGGCCCAGACTCGGAGGGCCGAAGGGCCAATTTCTGTGCTGTGTAACTCCATGATTCTATATTTAGTTATCGCGTCATGAATTAAACGGTTGCATTTGATAATGTCCATTGACGACCTGAACTGCCGGTGAAGATGATGGATTTATTCCCGTTAGAGTAAGCAATGACCGGAGCTTTATTCCCGCCTGAGACCGAACAAGGAATGAACCCCAATTCAAACCGTATTGGAAGAAACGGAGGCGGAATCGAGGGCCGAAAAATGAAGCTCCGAGCAATGAGATTTTATAATTGT
This sequence comes from Heterodontus francisci, assembly GCF_036365525.1. Taxonomy (NCBI): domain Eukaryota; kingdom Metazoa; phylum Chordata; class Chondrichthyes; order Heterodontiformes; family Heterodontidae; genus Heterodontus; species Heterodontus francisci. Next base: position 9,872,658 of record NC_090415.1, read on the forward strand.
TCCCGCCGAATTAGGTTTTATTTAATCTTTGAGTCGTTTGCTAATTTGAAATTGGCGGGCTTTTTCAAATTGATGAAATTTCAGTTGCAGTTCAACCAATCAGGGAGCAGCAATTCCCACCGCCCTTTTCCATCGTTTCAAATTGGATGATGGACGGGGCTTCATCCAATCACAACATTAGGGCGGTCCTTCGACTGTCTTAAATAGGCAGTCACTGAGCAGCTTCAGCATTAAACGCGACATTGTGTAAGGTCTCCGTAGATAATGGCCAGAACCAAGCAGACAGCGCGCAAATCGACCGGAGGGAAAGCTCCCCGCAAGCAGCTGGCTACCAAAGCGGCCCGCAAGAGCGCTCCAGCCACGGGCGGAGTGAAGAAGCCTCACCGTTACAGACCCGGCACTGTGGCTCTGAGGGAGATCCGCCGCTACCAGAAATCCACCGAGCTGCTCATCCGCAAACTGCCCTTCCAGCGCCTGGTGCGGGAGATCGCACAGGACTTCAAGACAGACCTGCGCTTCCAGAGCTCTGCCGTCATGGCCCTGCAGGAGGCCAGCGAGGCTTACCTGGTGGGGCTCTTTGAGGACACCAACCTGTGCGCCATCCACGCCAAGCGAGTCACCATCATGCCCAAAGACATCCAGCTGGCACGCCGCATCCGCGGGGAGCGAGCCTAAACTGACCCTGCCCTGAACTGAGTTCGGCATCAAATACCACAACGGCTCTTTTAAGAGCCACCAAATCGACAAAAGAAAGAGTTGTGATCTCTTGTTCATTCCAGCACATAAACGTCTCAGAAGGATTTGACCATTTATTTACTCAAAGCCGGGAGACACAATTACTTATATCTGCATCCGGCAGCTGGAGATTTAATGACGTGTCAGTTGTAAGATCTAGAGTAGCGATACCAATGTGCACAGCGCATTTTAATAGACCGGCGATCGTTTTAGGACTGAACAAATGTTTGTGGTACATAAAGGGTAGAATGGTAAAAGTGCCTTTCTAATAGGGTCTGAGGGAATTAGAATGTATTTCATCTGATGAGCAACTAAATGCCAAAATCCAGTACACTTCATTCCAACACAAAACAATGATAACAGTATAATATTACAGTCTTTCAGATATTAACCAGCCCTTTCACAGATAAAGTGGGTGGCTCTGAAAAGAGCCTTTGGGTTCACAGATTCAAGTCAGGCCGCTTCACTTGCCCTTCGTGCTCGGAGCGCTGGTTTTCTTGGGCAGCAGCACGGCCTGGATATTAGGCAGCACCCCGCCCTGAGCGATGGTCACCCCTCCCAACAGCTTGTTCAGCTCCTCGTCGTTGCGGACGGCCAGCTGCAGGTGTCTGGGGATGATGCGGCTCTTCTTGTTGTCCCGGGCCGCGTTGCCGGCCAGCTCGAGGATTTCAGCTGTCAGATACTCGAGCACAGCAGCCAGATAGACCGGGGCTCCGGCACCCACTCGCTCAGCATAGTTCCCCTTTCTGAGGTGGCGGTGAACACGGCCCACCGGGAACTGTAATCCAGCTCGGGAGGAGCGAGACTTGGGTTTGGCCCGAGATTTACCACCGGTCTTCCCTCTTCCAGACATTGCCACAATCTCACAAACACTTTCACGAAGAATGCTGAGATCCGCCCACATTCCTCCTCCTTGTACCTTCTGGAGGAATGGTGTTGGGGACACTGCTGATTGGTCAGTCAGCACTCGGTGTCATTGTACTGTACATGTAACCAATCAGAGAGCTGCTCAATTCACCAATCACAAGAATTGAGGGCGAAAAATAAGACCGTGAATTTTTCAGCCTCCCAACGATATTTCACATTTGAAAAGCCCGCCAATATATTTGGAAAACAAGGAGCGGCTTCAATATAGAATATCACATTTATAGGTCATATTGTTTTACAGAAAACATTGCAAAAACGTGTTCATTTTTTTATTCCACATTTTGTCCCAGATTCGCTTTTGTAATCCGCCATGTATTCTGCTTTATTCTTTTTCATGATACAGTCTAACCAGCGGCTGAAAGACTCATTCACAACATTTTGTAACCGGACACATTTCAGGTCAATCTTCGTAATTATACTGTCTCACTGATTCTAGATTGATCCCTTTTCGTGGGAGACAAAAGCGGAGTATAGATTTTCAGTGTCACGGGTTAGAGACTGAGGGTGCCTGAACCAACGAGGTTTCTTAACAATGTACTTATTCATAAAGATAATCAAACTTCAACACGGCAACCAAGTAACTGAGAACATCTTTAAATCATGCGTTAAATCAGCTTTCATTTTCGAAATATAGCAAAGGGGCCGAATGAATCTGCATTAACCTGAACTGAACGGATTTAAACAGAGAATACAACCGCCATCAAAAATTTGCACAGTATTCATATTAACATAAAAAGAATTCGATAATCATGATGATGTTGTAGCTATTTCAGAGAAATTGTGGGTGGCTCTTAAAAGAGCCTTTTTTGTATATTGTGTTTTTCAGTCCATGGTGGCAATTTACTTGGAGCTGGTGTACTTCGTCCAACCCCCCTTTGCCCGCCCTTAACCATGACTTTCTGAGTCCCTCTGCCTCTTCAACCATTTCCATTTTGCTGGTACGAACACGTCTATTTTTTCACCCTGTACATATAATTTCTCGACACTTCCATTCCTTATCAGGATGTTCCGGCCTGCTGCACTTCCGTTCATCACCAGGACGGAACCGTCCAGTATAGTTGGGGTCAGACATGGGCAAGTGCAAGCATTGAAGTGCAAGTCTTTAAATCTACGTTGCGCGCCAAATAAGGTTGGTCAGCTGCAGCCACAAGTAACCACATGAAAGATTTATATAGTGGCAATTACATAATTCTGGCTGAAACTAGGCGAGGCAAGGGAACTTATTATTACTGGCTACAAATATTCAGCAAGACAGCTCTGAAAACATATGGAGGGTTGTGGAGTGGAAAGAGTTGATCAAATATAATATGATAACACTGGCAGCGATGATGTTTTTGAGTTGTTAACAAAATAATCTATTTGGTCATATATACAGAATATGGTAGGAGGAAGTGCATGGACATTCTGGGTCGTGTCATGTTTGTCTTTCCCTGCAGGACATGTGAGTGTGGGTTTCATTCTGTGCCTGTCAGTATGTGATATTTAACTGTGACTTTTACTCCATATTGGTCAATCAATAGTCAATGATTTTGTGATTTAATTCAGTAATTTCAATCTTCAATAGGTGATTCTGTTTTTTTTTCTTTCTCTGGAACATTCAGTTTCTAAGTGGATGATTATGGGTTTTGTTCTGTACCTATGAGCTTCTACTGAGTGAGTGTGGGTTTTGTTATGTATCTGTTAATCTCTGATTTTGGAGTCTGGGCGTTTCTCTTTATCTGTTAATTTCTGAATAGTGAATTTGGATTTTAATCTGCACCTGTCAGTTTCTGGTATGAAAGGTTGTTTGATTTTGTCTCTGTACCTGTTAGTAAGTGGCATTTTTGTGTAGCTTTACACTGCACATGTTAATTGATGACACGTCAGCGTTGTTTTCACTCTACATGTCAGTCTCTGGTTTGGAGCCTCACCTGTGTTCTGTACCCATCAGACGTCTTCATATAAGGATGGGTTTTAACGTGTTCCTTTCAATCTGTTGTATGTAAGTACTGTTTATTATCTGTATCTGTAAGTTTCTGATGAATGAATGTGGTCTGTATCACGTCCCTGTCAGTGGTTCATTAAGAGATATTTTTCACTGTACCTGCCTGTTCTGATATGTGAGTGTGGGTTGTGATCTACGGCTGGCCGTTTCTGGTATGCGACATGAGCATTGTTTTTACTCTGTGCATGTTAGCCTCAAGTGCAGAAGCTGGGTTTAATAGTACAGCTCACTCTCTGCTGTATGATTACGGATTTTCATCTGGACAAGTTAATTTCTGTTACGGGCATGTGAATTTTATTCTCTATGCCAATTTAAGGTATGTGATTATGTGTTCTTTCTGTTCTGTCAGTTTCTGCTGAACTGTATGGTGGATTTGCTTTCAATCTGCCAAGTTCTGCGATGTGAATGTTGGTTTTACTTTGTATTTGTCATCGAGAGATAGAGTCATAGAGTTATACAGCACAGAAACAGGCCCTTAGACACATTGATGGCCGGCACAGGCACAATCAGTGATCTATTCTAATCCCATTTTCCAGCACTTGGCCCATCGCCTTGTATGCTATGGCCTTTCAAATGTATATCTAAATACTTCTTAAATGTTGTGTGGGGTCCTGCCTCTACCACCCCTTTCAGGTAATGTGTTCCAGATTCCAACCACCATCTGGGTGAAAATGAAAAAAAAAACAATCCTCAAATCCCCTCTAAACCTCCTGCTTCTTACATTAAATCATGGCTGATCTGTTTCTGACTTGAATTCCACACTCCTATCTACTCCCAATAATCTTTGATTCCCTTGCCTAACAAGAATCTATCAAGACCTGACTGAAAAAATAATATATTCAGTGACACCGCCTCCACCACCTTCTCAAGCACTGAATTTCAAAGTCTCACAAACCTCAGAGGGATAAAAAAAATCTCCTCATCTCGGACCTAAAAGTGTGACCCATACTTTTAAAGCAGCGCCCCCGATTTCTGAACTCATCCACAAGAGGAAACATCCTTTCCCCATCCACCTTGTCAAGACCATTCAGGATCTTATACACTACAATCAAGTCTCCCCTCACTCTTCTAAACTCAAGTGAAAACTAACCCAGTCTGTCCAACCTTTCCTCATAAGACATCCACTCATTCCAGGTATCAATCTAATAAACCTCCTGTGAAACACTTCCAACACATTTACTTCCTTCCTTAAATATGGAGACCAAAACTGCACACAGTATTCGAGCTGTGATCTCACCAAAGCCCCGTATAACTGAAGCATAACATCCTTAGATTAATTTTCAATTCCTGTTGTAATAAAGGATAACTTTCCAATTCCCTTTGTGATTTGCCATACCTGCATACTAACGTTTTGTGACTCAAGCACAAGAACACCTGGATCCCTCTGCACCTCAGAATTCTGCAGTCATTCTCCGCAGATACTCAGCAGGCCTGCCAGCATCTGTGGAGACAGAAACAGAGATAACCATTCAGGTCAATGGTCTTTCATCAGAAAGGTCCGTTCTGATCGAAGGTTATTGACCTGAAATGTTAACTCACTTTCTCTCTCTACAGGTGCTACCAGACTTGCAGATTATTTCCAGCATTTTCTGTTTTCATTTCCACTGTACATCGTATATTCTGGCAAATGAATGTGGGATCAATCTTTGACCTTTGGTTTCTGATATGTAAATGTGGATTTTACCTAGCATGTTGTCAGTTACTGCAATGCAAATATCTGTTTTATTCTGTAACATTTTGTTTGTGGTAATTGATTGTGGGTTTTACTCTGCATCTGCCAGTCTCTGTAATGTGAATGTGGCTTTTGTCTGTGCATGATTTGTGAGTATGTGTTTTACTTTCCCTGTATGTTTCTGAAAGTGAATTTTGCTATGTACCTCAGTAACTTTATGTGTATGTGTTGTATTCTGTTTCTGTGCATCTATGGTGAGTGTTACATTTCCCCTGTATCTATCAGAATCACTCTTGTGAGGATGGTCATTATTCTGTACATGTTGGTTTATGGTAGTGCTTGATTTACACTTTTACGGTCACTCTCTGATATGCTACTATACAGTTTACTCTGCACTTGTCAGATTCTGCTATGTGATATTGTCTTTTATTTATCTGTGTCTGGTATCCTATTGCAAGTTTTACGGTATACCCATCAGCTTCTGGTATTTAAGTATGAGGTTCACATTGTATCTTTCATCTTGTTCTGTGTGAATCTGCTTCTGCCTTGAACTGACAGTTTCTACTCTGTGAGTGTACATTTGAAGGGTGCTTGTTAACTTCTGCTAAATAGATGATAGTTTTACTCTGTGCATGTCAGTCACTGCAATGGGAAGTTGGGATTCATGCTGTATCTGCCATTTGATTTATTGATCTATTCTGGTTTTTGGCTGGCCCATAGAAGACAGAGGGTGGTAGTAGATGGAAAGTATTCAGCATGGAGCTCGGTGACCAGTGGTGTTCTGCAGGGTGTTCTGGGACCTCTGCTCTTTGTGATTTTTATAAATGATATGGATGAGGAAGTGGAAGGCTGGGTTTGCAAGTTGCTGATGACACGAAGATTGCAGGAGTTGTGGATAGTGTGGAAGGCTGTTGTAGGTTGCAATGGGGCATTGACAGGATGGAGAGCTGGGCTGAGAATTGGCAGATGGAGTTCAACCTGGAAAAGTGTGAAGTGATTCATTTTGGAAGGTCGAATTTGAATGCAGAATACAGGCTTAAAGACAGGATTCTTGGTAGTGTGGAGGAACAGAGGGATCTTGGGGTCCATGTCCATAGATCGCTCCAAGTTGCCACCCAAGTTGACAAGGGTTGTTAAAAGGCGTATGGTGTGTTGGCTTTCATTAACAGGGGGATTGAGTTTAAGAGCCGCGAGGGTATGCTGCAGCTCTATAAAGCCCTGGTTAGACCACACTTGGAATATTGTGTTCAGTTCTGGTCGCCTCATTAGAGGAAGGATGTGGAAGCTTTAGAGAGGGTGCAGAAGAGATTTACCAGGATGCTGCCTGGACTGGAGGGCATGTCTTACGAAGAAAGGTTGAGGGAGCTAGGGCTTTTCTCATTGGAGCAAAGAAGGATGAGAGGTGACTTGATAGAGGGGTACAAGATGATGAGAGGTATAGATAGAGTGGAGAGCCAGAGACTTTTTCCCAGGGTGGAAAAGGCTATCACAAGGGGGCATAATTTTAAGGTGATTGGAGGAAGGTTTCGGGGAGATGTCAGAGGTAGGGTCTTTACACAGAGAGTGGTGGGTGCGTGGAATGCACTGCCAGTGCTGGGAGTAGAAGCAGATACATTAGGAACATTTAAGCGACTCTTGGATAGGTACATGGATGATAGTAGAAAGAAGGGTATGCAGGTAGTTTGATCTTAGAGTAGGTTAAAGGTTCGGCACAACATCGTGGGCCGAAGGGCCTGTACTGTTTAGTTTAGATCAGAGATACAGCACTGAAACAGACCCTTCGGCCCACCGAGACTGTGCCGACCATCAACCACCCATTTATACTAATCCTACACGAATCCCATATTCCTACCACATCCCCACCTGTCCCTATATTTTCCTACCACCTCCCTATACTAGGGGCAATTTATAATGGCCAATTAACCGAGCAACCTGCAAGTCTTTGGCATGTGGGAGGAAACCAGAGCACCCGGAGGAAACCCACGCAGACACAGGGAGAACTTGCAAACTCCACACGGGCAGTACCCAGAATTGAACCCGGGTCGCTGGAGCTGTGAGGCTGCGGTGCTAACCACTGCGCCACTGTGCTGTACTGTTCTACACCCCGTATCCTGAGACTGTGACCCCTGGTTCTGGACTCCCCAGCCATCGGGAACATCCTCCCTGCATTTAGCATGAATCCTGTTAGAATTTTATAGGTTTCTATGAGATCCCCTCTCATTCTTCTAAACCAAAGTAAATGGAGGCCTACTTGACCCAATCTCTCCTTGTACATCAATCCTGCCATCCCAGGAACCAAGGCGAGAACAAAATTCCTAAGATAAATAGACCAAAACTACACACAATACGGTGGCACAGTGGTTAGCACCACAGCCTCACAGCTCCAGCGACATGGGTTTGGTTCCGGGTACTGCTTGTGCGGAGTTTGCAAGTTCTTCCTGTGACCATGTGGGTTTCCGCTGGGTGCTCTGATTTTCTCCCACAGCCAAAGACTTGCAGGTTGATAGGTAAATTGGCCATTGTAAATTGCCCCTAGTATAGGTTGGTGGTAGGGAAGGTGGGTAGAGGTAGGGAATATGGGATTAATGTAGGATTAGTATAAATATGTGATTGTTGGTCGGATGGGGTTAATGTCGGATTAGTATAAAAATGGGTGGTTGTTGGTCATGACAGACTCGGTTGCCCAAAGGGCCTTGTTCAGTGCTGTATCACTCTTTGACTCTAAATACTCCAGATGAGTCTCACCAAGGCCTTGTATAACTGCAGTAAGACATCTGTGCTCCTGTACTCAAATCCTCTTGCAACGAAGGCCAACATACCATTTTCCTTCCTAATTGCTTGCTGCACCTGAATGCTTGCTTTCAGCGACTGATGTACAAGGACACCCAGGTCTCGTTGCACCTCCCCCTTTCCCTATCTATCACTATTCAGATAATAATCTGCTTTACTATTTTAAAACCAAAATGGATAAATTCACTTTTATCCAATTTATATTTCATCTGCCACACAGTTGCCTACTCACCCAACTTGTCCAAATCACATTGGAGCCTTTTGCATCCTCCTCACAGCTCACAATCCCCCCCCCCCCCCCCCCAAACCCCACCCCCAGCTCTGTGTCATCTGCAAACCTGGAAATGTTACATTTACTTCCCTCACCCAAGTCTCTAAGATATATTGTGAATAGCTGGGGCTCAAGCACAGTTTCCTGCAGTACCCCACTGGACCCTGCCTGCCACCCAGAAATATACCCATTTATTCCTACTCTGTTTCCTGTCTGTCAACTAATTCCCAATCCCTGCCAGTATATTACCCCCAATCCCATGTGCTTTAATTTTGCACACTAACCTCTTATGTGGGACCTTGTCAAAAGCCTTCTGAAAATCCTAATGCACCACATCCACTAGTTCTCCATTATCGAGTCTGCTAGTTACATCCTCAAAAAACTCCAGTGGATTTGTTAAGCATGACTTCTCTTTCGTAAAACTATCACATCCTTTATAATAGACTCCAGCATTTTCCCCACTCCTGATGTCAGGTTCACTCGTCTGTAATTCCTTTTTTTCTCTCCCTCCTTGTTTTAAATAGTGGGGTTACATTTTCCACCCTCCAATCTGTACGAACTGCTCCAGAGTCTACAGAATTTTGGAATATCCGGTACTTCATATGTATCTCAGGCATTGTGGTGACAACTCTTTGTTTCACACGTTAATGTATCAATATGTGTTTACTTGTGTTTAATTTAAAATATGGATTAACAATGTTTTATTGCTGTAGGTTTTATTCAATTCTTGTTTGTGAGTTGTAGCTTTTTATCCAATTTGTATCTCTGCAAAAGCAATTGTGAATGACAATCTTTCAATTTTAGAGTATGACCTGACATGTAATGTTAAATTCCATCAGTTTGTAGTAAATGAACTAATCCTGTATGTTTTTGTCTGACCCTTAGTGACATGTTTACACTGGTGTGTAATTTGTAGCTCAGTTTATATTGTGGGGTATGTTATTGGGATTCATTCTGTAGCTTTCAATCAGGTACATTTTGTCTGTTCTGTTTAAGATTTGGTATTTGAATTGTAGCCAAGGTGACACAGTGTATTTAAATCAGATAATGTGTGTGTTTTTGGACTGTGAATCATGTATCTACCAGTCAGTTGCAGAGAAATAGAAACAAATACTATCTCTATGCTCTGTTTGACTATTGGATTGATAATGTGTCTCTTTGGGATCAGTGTGGGTCTGACTACTTCTTTTGTTTGTTACAGTGGAAATGATGACCTGACCGTGTCACTGTGCTTTGTGACTGACACTGTACCTAATATGTGTTGGAACGAGCTGGAGGTACCTTTCCATCTATTGATGAGTCATGACTTTCGTTCTGGTTCCTTTGAGTGTTTGCCTGGCAGATAAAAAAGGTAACTCTTACACTTGAAGTACAGGTGAGTGAGAAGACACAAAAGTAATCAATGTAATATTTTCAATAATAATCATTCTGAGCAATCACAAAAGGAAAGTTCACACATAAGCAGTGTCAGTGTCTGAGTCCACTGCAGTACTGCAGCACTCTGCTTCTGTTTCCCAGGTATTTGGAGCAGTTTTACCGCAATTTTGTGACATTCAGAAACAACCCATGCCCAGCAGTGCTCAATGACTCGGACGACTCAATGGAGAAGTGACATTTGCACAAGCCAGAGTTCTATTTCCATGTCCAATTGTTCAATGGACAAGAAGTAATGACTGTTTAAAAAAGTGTCCTTAATTTCCTCACCTGATCCTGCAATTGACAGTCTTGGAAAGTCTGCCATGTCTTGATTATTCAGCCATTTTTTTTCCGCCATTCATAGTCAGGTACAGTTCCAAACAGGCCCTTCAGCCCATCGAGTCCATGTTGACCATCAACCACCCATTTATACCAATCTATATTTATCCCATTTTTCCCTCTAACGTCCCCACTATTCTCCTACAACATACCTACACCAGGGGCATTTTTTTTTTTACAATGGCTAATTTACCCATCAACTTGCAAGTCTTTGGCATGTGGAAGGAAACCAGAGCACCCAGCGGAAACCCATGCAGTCACAGGGAAAACTTGCAAAATCCACACAAGCAGGACGAAGAACCGGACCAATGTCACTGGAGCTGTGAGGCTGTGGTGCTGGCCACTCTGCCACCCAATTCACTATCCAACAACACACAGTAAGATATTCAATCCAAACCAGGAACATTCATTCCAGTTTGGAGAGAGAAATCAGCAATGATCTTGAAAAGCGAGTTCATCATATTCTGTCTCTCTCTCCCTGTCTAGACACTGCCTGAGAAAGACCTCTCCCTTTCACCTGGGTCACTCCATGTTCCGGGTCCAGTTCCTGCTTCGCAGTGCATATTACAAACAGTCCCCCAGTCCTGCTGAATTAGCAATAGTAGACCATTCAGCCGCTCGAGCTTGCTCCGCTATTCAATTTGTTCATGGCTGATCAATTTCTGAGTTGAATTCCACACTCCCATCTATGCCTGATAATCTTAGATTCCCTTGCCTAACAAGAATCTATCTACCCCTGCCTTAAAAATATTCAATTACCCCACCTCCACCACCTTCTGAGGCAGAGAATTCCAAAGTTGCACAACCCTCGGAGAGAAAAAAATCTCATCTCTGTCCTAAAATGGCGATCCCTAATTCTAAAACAGCATCCCCGAGTTTTGAACTCATCCACAAGAGGAAACATCCTTTCCCCATCCACTTGTCAAGACCATTCAGGATCTTATGCACTTCAATCAAGTCTCCCCTCACTCTTCTAAACTCCAGTGAAGAAATGCCCAGTCTGTCCAACCTTTGCTCATAAGACAACCCACTCATTCCAGGTATCAATCTAATAAACCTCCTGTGAAACACATCCAACACATTTACTTCCTTCCTGAAATATGGAGACTAAAACTGCACGCAGTATTCAAGATGTGTTCACACCAATGCCCTGTATAACTGAAGCATAACATTCTTCCATTTATTTTCAATTCCTCTCATGATAAAGGATAGTATTCCATTTTCCTTCTTGATGACTTGCTGTACCTGCATACTAACTTTTCATGACTCATGCACCAGAACACCTAGATCCCTCTGCACCTCGGAATTATGCAGTTGTTCTCCATTTAAGTAATACTTTGTTTTTTGAATCTTCCAGACAAAGTGAACAACTTCACATTTTTTCACATTACACTTCATCTGCCAGATTTCTGACCATTCACTCAACCATCTATCAAGGTCTGCAACCTCCTTATGTCCTCTTCACAACACACTTTCCTACCGATCTGTGTGTCATCTGCAAATTTAACTGCCATGCCATTGCTCCCCTCATCTAGGTTATGGATATAAATTGTAAAAAGTTGTGGGCCCAGCACAGACCCCTGTGTTACTCCACTTATCACATCCTCCCAATCAGAATGTTTTCTGTCAGCCAGCCAATCTTCTATCCATGCTAATTAAGTTACCCACTACACCATGAACTCCTGCTTTGCACAATAAGCTTTCATGTGGCACCTTGACAAAGGCCTTCTTGAAAACCAAATACTGTATGCCAATGGACTCCCCTTTATCCCCAGTGCATTTTCCTCCTTGAAAGAACTCTAATACTTTGGTTAACCATGATTTCCCTTTCACATAGCCATGCTGAACATTTCCAATGACCTTGTGTTTTTCTAAAGGCCCAGCTATAGCCTTCTTAATGATCAATTCTAATGCCTTCCCGACTCCGGGGTCAAGCTAACTGGCCTATAGTTACCCAATTTCTGCCACCACACCTTCTTGAATAGAAGGGTTATATTTGCTACTTTCCAGTCTGATGGAACCTTTCTGGAATCTCCCAAATTAGAACATTAGAACATTACAGCGCAGTACAGGCCCTTCGGCCCTCGATGTTGCGCCGACCTGTGAAACCATATGACCTACACTATTCCATTTTCATCCATATGTCGATCCAATGACCACTTAAATGCCCTTAAAGTTGGCGAGTCTACAACTGTTGCAGGCAGGGCGTTCCACGCCCCTACTACTCTCTGAGTAAAGAAACTACCTCTAACATCTGTCCTATATCTATCACCCCTCAACTTAAAGCTGTGTCCCCTCGTGTTTGCCATCACCATCCGAGGAAAAAGACTCTCACTATCCACCCTATCTAACCCTCTGATTATCTTATATGTCTCTATTAAGTCACCTCTCCTCCTCCTTCTCTCTAATGAAAACAACCTCAAGTCGCTCAGCCTTTCCTCGTAAGACCTTCCCTCCAAACCAGGCAACATCCTAGTAAATCTCCTCTGCACCCTTTCCAAAGCTTCCACATCCTTCCTATAATGCGGTGACCAGAACTGCACGCAATACTCCAGGTGCGACCGCACCAGAGTTTTGTACAGCTGCAGCATGACCTCGTGGCTCCGAAACTCGATCCCCCTACTAATAAAAGCTAACACACCATATGCCTTCTTAACAGCCCTATTAACCTGGGTGGCAACTTTCAGATCAATAAGGCTGTTAAGAAGGCATCTTGAAAAAATAACGAGTCAACTATTTCAGCAGCCATAACTTTAAGGACCCGAGGATGAAGCCCATCAGGACCCAGAGACTTGTCAGCCAGCAGCTCCATCAGTTTATTCAGTACCACTTCCCTGGTGATTGTAACTTCACCAAGTTCCTCTCTTCCTTCCACCTCCTGATTTACTGCTATTACTGAAATATTTTGTGTATCCTCTAGTGAAGACAGAAGCCAAATAATTGTTCATTTCAACCACCATTTCTTTATTATCTACTATTAACTCCCCATTCTCATTCTCTAAAGGACCAACACTCACTTTACTTACACTTTTCCTTTTTAAATACCTATGGAAACTCTTGCTATCCGTTTTTACATTTCTCGCTAGTTTGCTGTCATAATCTAATTTATTTTCCCCTGATTAACCTTTCAGTCATTCTCGGCCATTCATTATATTCTGACCAATCATCTGACCTGCCACTCGTCTTTCCACAATTATATGCTTTTTCCTTTAGGTTGAGGCTATCCTTAATTTCTTTAGTGAACAATGGATGGTGGGTCCTCCCCTTGGAATTTAACTTTACTGTATGTATATAATTCCTTCGAGTTTTCAGAAATATCGCCTTAAATGTATACTACTGCTTCTCTATTGATTTATCTCCTAGCCGAGTAACCCAGTTCAATTCAGCTAGCTCAGCTTTCATGCCCACATAGTTGTCCTGATTTATGTTTAAAATACTAGTCTTAGACCCACTCCTCTCAATTTCAAACTGGATGCAAAATTCAGTCATATTGTGGTTGCTGCTACCTAGAGGTGCCTTTACTCTGAGGTCATTAATTAATCCTGTCAAATTACACAATACCAAATCTAATATAACCTGGTTCCAGAATGTACTGCTCAAAGAAACTATCTCAAAAGCATTCTATGAACTCCTCGTCCAGGCTGCGATAACCAATCTCATTTTTCCAGTTTATATGTTGAATAAAATCCCCATTATTATTTCCATCCCTTTATCACAAGCACCCAAAATTTGTTCTTGTATACTTCACCCTACATTGTCATTATTGCTCAGTGGCCAGGACACAACTCCTACTAGTGACTTCTTTCCCCCACTATTCCCTGGTCTACAATTTATCTCTGTCAGTTTCTGATTTTGAGTGTGAGTATATCTGTACCTGTTTTATGTGAGAACCGTCTTATTCTGTATCTTTCAGATTTTGATGTGTCTGTGTGTCTGGCTTGTACTTGGTCCTAATCAGTTTAGAATATGTGAGTGTGGATTTGACTGTTAATATTCCATTCTTGGGAATATGAGTGGGGGTTCACTCTTCATCTTTGAGTGTCCAGTTAGGCCAATTTAAGGTTTAATCTGTGCCCTTAAATTTCTAATGTGTCGCTGTGGTTTTTATCCTGTCACTGTCACTATCTGTTATAAGAGTAAGGGGTACATTCTGGTTTTTGATTGTGGATTTTTCACCACATCTCCACATTGTCTCGGATGTGAATGTGATTTTTGATCTGTTCATGCCAGTTTCTGACATATGGCTCTGAGGTTTAATTTGTACATGTCATTCTCTGGTATGTGACTGCCAATTGTATTCTGAACCTCTCAGTTTCCTTTACCTGTGTGCGAGTTTTAGTTGGTATCTGTCAGTATCTGGTATATGAATCTTCTTCCTTATGCGTATGTTTTGTTCTGTATTTGTCAGTGTCTGAAGTGCCAATTGTCAGGTTTTCTTTGTACCTGTCACTCTCTGTTATGCATCACAGACTTTCCCTCTCTAACTGTAAAGTTTTTACAATTCACCGTGGATTTCACTCTGTGTCTGTCAGTCTCTGGTAGTTAAGTGTGGTTTTTATACTTCATCTCCTAATTTCTGATATGTGAATGGAGATGTTAATCTGTACCTTTTGGCTTCTCGTGTGCGAGTCTGTGTTTCAATCTGTATCTACCAGTTTCTCATATGTGAGGGTGGCATTTATTCTGTACCAGTTACTTTCTGAAATGTGTGAAGATTTCAATCTTTCCCTGTCAGTTTCTGGTATGTGAATGTGGGTTTATTCTGGATCTTTCAATCTTTGGAATTTGACTACATGCTTTATCCTATACCTTTTTACTTCTGTTAAGTGAATGAAGGATTAGATCTGTACCTGTCCATTGATAGTAAATGAATATCTGTTTTAGTCTGTACCTGGCAGTTTATGGCAAAGTAAGGTGGTTTATTTCTCTACCTGCCAGATTCTGATATGTGACTGTCGTTTTATTCTGTACCTGTTATTTTCTGTGATATGAATCTGGTTTTTGATCTGTACCTGTCAGTTGCTGTTACTTGACTGAGTTTCACTTTGCACCAGTTGGTTTCTGGTATGTGAGTGTCAGTTTTAAGTTGTACCTGTAAAGTTAAGGTATGACAGTGTGGGTTTATTCTGTATCTTTCAAACTCTAGTGTGTGATATGGGTTTTTTTTTCTCTGAATCTTTCGGTTTCTGGTCTGCAGGTTTGTGTTCTTATCTGCGTCTTACAGTTCCTTATAGGTGTCTGTGTGCACATTTCCTTTTTCTGCAGCTATCAACGTCTGCTATGTGAGTATGTGTAATGTGTGAAGACCAAGGCAAAATATTGGTAAAAATTATTTGCCATTTCCCTGTTCCCCATTATCAGTTCTCCAGTTGCATCCTCTGAGGTCCCCTCACTCACTTTAGCTGATCTCGTTCTTTTTATATACCCGGAGAAGCTCTCGCTGTTTGTTTATATATTTCTTGCCAATTTACTATCAGAATCAATGTTCCCCCTCTTTATTAACTTTTTAGTCATCCGTTGCTGATTCCTAAAATATTCCCAATCAACTGGCCCACCACTAGTTTTTGCCTCTTTGTATGCCTTAGTTTTTGATTGGATATTCTCCTTGGCAGCATTTATTAACCACAGATGCTTCATCCTTCTCTTTTTGACTGGGATAAATTTTTGCTCAGCATTATGAAATATCTGTTTAAATATCTGCCACTGCTCATCCACTGACCTTCCTCTTAGTCCATTTTCCCAGCCCGCTTTAGACAACTCTTTCTTCATACCACAGCTATTGCCCTTGTTTCAGTTGAGGACACTGGTTTGAGACCCGAGTTGCTCGCCCTCAAACTGAATTTGAAATTCTACCATGTTGTGATCACTACCCCATAGAGGATCCTTAACTACAATATCTCTTGTTAATCCTACCACATTACACATTACTAGATCCAAAATAGCCTGTTCCTGGGTATGTTCTGTAATGTATTGATCGAAGTAACAGTCCCTGCTGCACTCTACAAATTCACCTTCCATGTTACCTCTGCCAATCTGATTTGTCTGGTCAATATGCAGATTAAAATCAATCGTGACTATTGTAGCACCCTTCTTACACAGCTCCATTATTTCCCGATTTATACTTTGTCCTCCAGTGAGACAGCTCTTCGGGGGCCTATGGATGACTCCCACCCGTGACTTCTTCCCTTTGCTATTCCTTATTTCCACACAAACTGATTCCACATCATGATCTATTGCACCTATTTCACTACTCAACACCACACTGATACCATCCTTTATTAACAAAGCTACCCCACCTCCTTTCCCTTTTTGCCTATTTTTCCAGAGCATTGTATAACCTTGAATATTGAGTTTCCAGTCTTGGTCACCCTGCAACTACGTCTCTGTAATAGCTATCAAGTCACATTCATTTATTTCTATTTGTGCCGCCAACTGATCTATCTTGTTACAAATGCTGTGTGCATTCAGATAAAGAGGCTTTGACTTTTTATCATTATTATTCATTCTGGTTCTAATTTCTGCTGAACTCTGCTGCTTATATTAGCTGCACCTTCCTGTCATACTTTGATTACCGTTTGCCTCTTCACTACTCTGTACCTCTGTTCTCTCATTCCTTTTTGATTTTTTAAACTTCCCTTCAATTGAACGCCACCCCCCACCCCACACTAATAAATTTAAAGTCCTATCTAGAACCCTAGTTATATGATTCGCCAGGACATTGGTCCCAGCATGGTCCAAATGAAGCCTGTCCCAGTGGAACAGCTCTCTCCTTCCCCAGTACTGGTGCCAGTGCCCCATGAATTGGAACCCATTTCTCCCACACCAATCTTTGAGCCATACGTTTACCTCTATAATCTGATTTACCCTATGCCAATTTGCACATTGCTCTGGTAGCATTCTGGAGAGTATTACCTTTCTGGTTCTGCTTTTTAATTTAGCCCCGAGCTGCTCATAGGCCCTGAGCAGAAGCGGATTCCTTGTCCTACCGATGTGGACGAAGACAGCTGGATCCTTCCCCTCCCACTCCAAGTTACTCTCCAGTCAAGAGATGTCATTAATCTCGGCACCAGGTCGGCAACACAGCCTTTGGGACTCCCTGTTATTGATGCCAGAGAATGGAACCTATTCCCCTAAATCTGCAATCCCCTATTACTAATCCCCCCACTTGAATAGCGCTCTGAACCACGGTGCTGTGGACAATTTGCTCATCCTTCCTACAGCCTGTGCCCTCGTCCACACAGGGAGCAAGAAGCTCATACCTATTGGATAAGGGCTAATGATATGTATATGAATGTGGGCCACATTCTGGACTTTCAGTCTCTGATCCTGTGTGTGAATGTAGGGTTTATTCTGAATTTGACAGTCTCTGGTACTGAATGTGTGTTTGGAATGCATTCCTTATGTTTCTGTCTCTGGGGGAGTGTGTAAGTGTGGGAGACATTCTGTATCTGCCAGTATCTCTACTGTGCACACAGGATAGACACATTCAATATATGTAAGTTACTGATACTGTGTCTGTATATGTGATTCATTCCTGATCTGTGAGGCTCTGGCACCCTGTTTGACTGCAGGATTCACTCTGCATCTATGTGTCTTTGTGCTGTATGTGAGTTGAGATCCTGCTGTATTCAGGACTTAATATATATTTCAGGCATTGTTTTGTCAGTGCTTTGTTTCACACGTTAATTTATCAATATGTGTTTACTTGTGTTTAATTTAAAATATGGATTAATGATATTTTATTGCTGTAGGTTTTATTCAATTCTTGTTTGTGAGTTGCAGCTTGGTATCCAATTTGTATCTCTGCAAAAGCAATTGTGAATGACAATCTTTCAATTTTAGAGCATGACCTGATATGTAATGTCAAATTCCATCGGTTGGTAGAAAATGAATTAATCCTGTGTGTTTTTGTCTGATCCTTAGTGACATGTTTACACTGGTGTGTAACTTGTAGCTCAGTTTATATTGTGGGGTACGTTATTGGGATTCATTCTGTAGCTTTCAATCAGGTACATTTGTTCAGTTCTACTTAAGATTTGGTAATTGAATTGTAGCCAAGGTGACACAATGTATTTAAATCTGATACTGTGTATTTTTGAAATGTGATTGATATATCTACCAGTCAGTTGGAGTGAAATAGAAACGACTACTATCTCTAATGCTCTGTTTGACTATTGGATTGAGAATGTGTCTCTTGGAATCAGTGTGGATCTGACTACTTATTTTGTTTGTTACAGTGGAAATGACGACCTGACCATGTCAGTGTGCTTTGTGACTGATACTGTACCTACTGTGTATTGGAACGAGCTGGATGCACGTTTCCTTCTGTCGAGGAATCATGCCTTTCCTTCTGGTTCCTTCAAGTGTTTGCCTGCAGGAAAAGAAAGGCAACTCTTATACTTGAATAACAGCTGAGTGAGAAGACAGAAAAGTGATCAATGTAATCTTTTCAATAATAATCATTCTGAACAATCACAAAAGGAAAGTCAACAACACCAGCAGTGTCAGTGTCTGAGTCCACTGCAGTACTGCAGAACTCTGCTTCTACTTGCCAGATATTTGGAGCGGTTTTATAACAATATTGTGACATTCAGAAACACCCCAAGCCCCACACTGCTCCATGAATTGGAATACCCGATCGAGTAGTGACATTTGTGTAAGCCAGATTTCTATTTCCATGTTCCATTGTTCAACGGACAACAAGTAAGCACTGTTTAAAAAAGTGTCTTTAATCTTCTCACCTGGTCCCTTAAAATCTGCCGCATCTTTATTGTTCAGCCATTTTTTTCCTGCTATTCACTATCCAATAACAATAAATAGTGAGATACTGGATCTGAACCAGGAACATTCATTACTGAAGAAGGGTCACTGACCTGAAACGTTAACTCTATTTCTCTCTCCAAAGATGCAAACAGACCTGCTGAGCATTTACAAGATTTCTTGTTTTTATTTCAAATTTCCAGCATCCGCAGTATTTTGCTTTTTATTATAACATTCATTACTGTTTGGAGAGAGAAATCAGCAATGATTTTCAATAGTGAGTTCATCATATTCTGTCTCTCTCTCCCTGTCCAGACACTGCCTGAGAAAGACCTCTCCCTTCCCCCCCCCCGCGGCTCACTCCATGTTCCAGGACCAGTTCCTGCTCCACAATGTACATTACAAACTGTCCCCCACTCCCGCTGAATGTACCCGGGAATCAATGCTAATCTATGAGCACATCGGCAGACACGGGCCCAAATCTGTTGTACTGCTGTGAGCAGATACTGTTTGTTCACTTACCCCAGGCTTGTAATGTCTCCATTTGCAGCTGATTTAAACAATCACAGTGAATGGTGCTCTGGGGCAGTGCTGGGGGATGGGGTGCGCATGCGCTCTTCTCCGCGTTATGACGTCACAATCGACTGTCCTTTCTCGCGCGTGAGCAGATCTCTGCAATAATTCAGCAAATAAACATCAATGGGAACATCCCCCAATGTCTACATTGAAAAGTCAAACATGGGGTTAGGGTGGAGGGAGGGAGGGGAAGTGTGGGGGAACATGGAACATAGAAAACTGGCAGCTGGTCCCGGTTGTTAAATGTCCTCATGTACACAGTCTTTGCTGTGATTTACAGGGGTTAGTTGCCGATGCCTAGGTCTGTATCCCTTAAACACTCTGAGCCAGGAGATCCTCGCAGTCCCTGTTGAAAGATTGATGGACGGCAATATTTCCAATCTTTGGCCGAGACGATCATAACCTGTTGTTCAATCATGTTATTATTCAAAGAATTCATGAGACATTCTGTTCACTACTCAGGGCTTGAACTCGGTTTGAGCAGACCAAATAATGTCCAGATAGAGCAGGTAAAGCTGGATAGAGGGACTCAGGGTGAATCCTACACACACAGGATAGAAGCAGTGACAGGTACTCAGGGAGGGGAACTGGTGTCGTTTCTGTTGCCTATGTGTGTTCAGACCATCAGTATTAGTCTATCACTTAGTCTGAACAGGTGTCTCCAAGAACCTGCAAATGCAGAATCCGGAAGCAGCTGTTTTGCTCAGAAATTGGTGGTAGCAGGAGAAACATTTTAGATATGTCCTCAAATCATCTCTCATTTGGGAAGATAGTTTACAGTTCAGGGAAATTTGTCGGTAACATGAGAAGTCGAGGCTCGAAGGCAGCATCCATACCTCCAAACGGGTCATTTACCTGAACCCTTCTAACACCACCTCACCCTCATGTGGCAGAGTCTGCAGATCATGCATTGGATTTATCAGCTATTTCAGAACCCATCAAACTGGAGTGTAAAAAGTGATCCATAATCGCAGGGGACTGTCTGAGATGGAGGAGAATAAATAGGTCAATATGACGATCATCAACAATAATAAAGTGCAGAGGGAGGAGAGCGAGAGGAGGGAGATAGAATAGAGAGGGGAAGTGGTGACAGAAAATGTCCTGTGATTATTGGCCAAAATAGACCTACAAGTAACAAACTCAAGTTCTGTGATCAAGTCTGAGAGTTTATTAGTCTTAACTAAGATAGATAAAGTGAATGTTTAACAACAGCAATAGGTTTGCAGCATCACTCAGCACCGGTTCTTGCTTCTGTGCTTGCTGGGGCGTGGACTTCTCTCTTTCTGCTTCCCTTGCTGTTTTCTTGACCGTAGTCTATCTTCTCCTTCTAAATGCGCCAACGATGTTCCGTGGACCCCTCTGTAAGTGCCGACAATGTCCCGTATCACCCTTTCTTTTACCCTTCTTTGGGTGCAAGAATGTTCCCATATTAGCTTTGAATTGGACCAAGTTGACATCATTGTTTGACCCTAGTTAGTTAATGGTTCAATCTACACACATTACAGATACTTCCTGTTCCTTTCTATTTTAACAAGGATACTAAAGGTCACATTCTTGCTGATAGAAGCCATTTTGATTTTGCAATTCCACAGTGTCCTATTTATCTCATCTCACCCCCTGTAAGGATGCTGTGGTCTTCAACCTATCTCTCCCATTGTCCTTACATAGAGGTTTTAACGGACTATAGCCTTGTAATGTCATTTCATAATGAAGCAAGCATTAGCTCAAACAGACTGTAATATATTGATGTACATAGCATACAATTAGTCCTATTATTTTAGCTGTCCTTATTATTCACAAAGGCAAAATATGTCATGATCCATCACCCCCACATTGTGGGACCCCTCCTGCTGCACGACTTTTCTTTCCTTTTTGTCGTGACTCAGTGCATCATCCACACAGACACATCTCTCAACATGGCATTTTGACATATTCCTGTGAAGATGACCGTCATGCTTTGCCATCCAGACTTGACATAGCAGTTCTTGCATAAATGTAAGCCATGGAAATGCTCTAACCTTTACACAGAGTATAGCAGTGTTCAGGTGATACAGAAAATCCAGTGAATTGGGCAGAGACAATCAGTTGATCTCTCAAAGTCTCTTAGTTTTATGCTCCTATCTATACTACTTAATACACAACTATTCTTTTGCACCTGAAAAGCTTGGATAGATGACTCTGGATTGTGTTCTGTAAGTAAAGGGTTGTTCTCCTTGGAGAAATGGAGATTGAGTGGAGGTTTGATAGAGGTGTATATAAGTTAGACAAGGATAACCTGTTCCCATTAGCTGATGGTACAAGGACTAGGAGACACAGACTGATGGTTTATGGCAAGAGATGGAAGGGAATGTGAGGAAGAACTTTTTCTGTTTTACCTGCTGGACCTCGCTGTCCACAAGTGTGGTGGAAGGAGAGAGAATCAATGATTTCAATAAGAAACAGGATAAGCACTTGAAGGAAACAAACTTGCTGCAGGGCGACGCTGATCAAGCAAGGAAGTGAATCTGATTGGATGTTGAGAATATTTTGTAAACTTTCTTTCTGAATTTGCATTCACGTTTTTAAGCTGCAAAATTCCACAGCACACTTGACCATCAACTTTAAGGGAGAAGAACATAATGTTGAGAATATTTGTCGACTTCAATTCAGTCATGGCTTTTCATTTGTCACATTCTGTGGCAAGGTTGCAGAAATATATTTGACCGCGAGTGGGCATTGCAATGACCGGGAATCTAATCTGGGTCAATTGTTTGGAAGGCAGATATACTCACCACTATACCAGCATCGCTGGTATACATGTAGCTCGTCATTTATACAGTATACACACCAGAGCTCATTGGAACTCAAATGTCATTTCAACCATTTCAATCTGCACCTGAACACCACGTTCATGTTCCCATTGGAGGATAGAATCATGGAATGGTTACATCATCTACTAGAAACCGACAAAATTCTAACAGGACTGGACAGACTAGATGTAGGAAGGATGTTCCTGATGGCGGGGGAGTCCAGGACCAGGGGTGACAGTCTAAAGATAAGGTGTAAGACATTTAGGACTGAGATGAGGAGGGATTTCTTCACCCAGGGAGTGGTGAACCTGTGGAATTCTCGACCACAGAAAAGAGTTGAGGCCAAATCATTAAATAAATTCATAAGAGAGTTTGTTGCACTGGATTCGGGCATTTAGATGCCCATCAGATGAAATGCATTTTAATTTACTCTGGTCATTTGTGGAAGGCTTTTTTTTTACAATTCGACCCGGGTTCAGTTCTGGGTACTGCCTGTGTGGAGTTTGCAAGTTCTCCCTGTGACCGCATGGGTTTCCGCCGGGTGCTCCGGTTTTCTCTCACAGCCAAAGACTTGCATTTTGATAGGTAAATTGGCCATTGTAAATTGCCCCTAGTGCAGGTAGGTGGTCGGAGAATTGAGGGAAGGTGGAAATGTGATAGGGAATATGGGATTAACGTTGGAATAGTATGGTTGATGTGGTTGATGGTCGGCACAGACTGGGTGGGCCGAAGGGCCTGTTTCTGTGCTGTATCTCTCTCTGACTCTATGTACTACTAAAGCGTGTCTTTTAGTTCTAAAATGAGCGCCGCTTATGTCTAAAGGGATCAAAGGATACGCGGACAAAGCGAGAACAGGGTACTGAGTTTGGATGATCAGCCATGATCGTATTGACTGGAGGTGCAGGCTCGAAGGGCCGAATGATTTACTCGTGCTCCAATTTTTCTATGTTTCTATTATATTAGTTATTCGTCGTGTCAAGGCCGGCTCTCAGCAAGACCTCCTCCACCGACCCGCCTTTTCTCCATTGCTCTGCAGTTTTGTTTTATTCTTGATATAATTATCCAATTCTGTTTTCAGGGTCTCGATTGAATCTGCCCCCAACACACTCGATGTTATTCCTCTCCAATTTCAGATATTTCTGAAGGAATGGGAATATTCTTGCATGACTCACTTTTAGCCAGTAGATGGCATCAGTCTACAATCATTTGGATCTTGTGATTTGTGTACACACATATCGACCGCAATGGGTCTGCTGCTGTCCGGGGAGTTCTCCAAGCACGCCGCCTTGGCAGGGACAAAAACACTGACGAATTATCCCAGTTCCTTGTAAATCTCCACAATGTACAGAAATAAAACACGAAACGCAACATCTCTTTTAAAATTCGCCTTCAGCTTCTTTGAAACAACTGCTCTGAAAAATAAACTGACCCTGCCCGGAAGTGAGTTTGGCATCAGATAACACAACGGCTCTTCAAAGAGACATCAAATTGGCAAAAGATAGAGCTGTTATCTCTTGTTGATTCCAGCACATAAACGTCTCAGAAGGATTTGACCACCCTCTTTACTGTCCACTGACAACTCTCGAAGCAGAGTGACCCAGATTCCTTTGTCTCCATATTGTAGCTGGGAATTTCAGGACCTTGCAGTTCTCAGTGTGAGAGCAGTGACACCATTGTATACAAGTCATTTTATCAGAGTAGCTCATTTTAGAACTCAAGACACGCCTTAGTGGTATATAAACGGTAGAATTGTAAAAAAGCCTTACAAATATGGCGAGAAAATTAAAATGCATTCCATCTGATAAGCAGATAAATGCTTGACTCCAGTACAATTCATACCAACACAAAATAACGCGAACAGTATAACATTACCGTCTCTCAGACAGAAACCAGCCCTTTCACAGATGAAGTGGGTGGCTCTGAAAAGAGCCTTTGGGTTCGCAGATTCAAATCAGGCAGCTTCACTTGCCCTTCGTGCTCTGAGCGCTGGTTTTCTTGGGCAGCAGCACAGCCTGGATATTAGGCAGCACTCCGCCTTGTGCGATGGTCACCCCTCCCAACAGCCTGTTGAGCTCCTCGTCGTTGCGGACGGCCAGCTGCAGGTGTCTGGGGATGATGCGGGTTTTCTTGTTGTCCCGGGCCGCGTTGCCGGCCAGCTCGAGGATTTCAGCTGTCAGATACTCGAGCACAGCAGCCAGATAGACCGGGGCTCCGGCACCCACCCGCTCAGCATAGTTGCCCTTTTTAAGGAACCTGTGAACACGGCCCACCGGGAACTGTAGTCCAGCTCGGGAGGAGCGGGACTTGGCCTTGGACCGAGCTTTACCACTGGTCTTCCCTCTTCCAGACATTTCCACAATCTCACAAGCACTTTCACGAAGAATGTTGAGATCCGCCCACATTCCTCCTCCTTGTACCTTCTGGAGGAATGGAGTGGTGGGCACTGCTGATTGGTCACTCTGCTCTGTGCTCTTCATGTAACCAATCGGAGAGCTGCTGAATTCACCAATCAGGAGACGCCAAGGAGATGAGGGCGGAAAGTAACGGCGCCAAATTGTCAGACTGCAACCGATTTTTCAAATTTGAAAAGCCCGCCAATATATTGGGGCGGCTTCAATATAGAATATCACATTTATAGTTCTTTTTTTACGGTTAAATAAATAAAACCTTTTTCATATTGTGTTATTCTACATTTGGTAACAAGTTCCAGATTGTCTTTTACATTCTGACATCTATTCGGGTTTACTCTCTGTCCTTTTTGAAACCAGCGAGCAGAAAGTCTCTTTCACAACATTCTCCAACCGGGCACATTTCATGTCAATTTTCATAATAATACCGCATCACTGATGAACGATTGTTTGTTATTCGTGGGAGACAACAGCGGAGTGTAGATTTTCAGTGTCAGGTGTCAGCGTGTGAGACGGAGGGTTCCGACACCACCCGGGGTTCTAGATAATGTACTTATTAATTTCTGAGGTCAAACTTGAACTAGGGAAATAAGTGACTGCGAACTTATGTATGTGCGTTAAATCAGCTTTTATTGTCGAAATACAAAAAAGGGGCCGAATATGAACACGTCCGAGAACAAACCTCACAAATGGTCAGTGGTCAGTAATTTATATACGGGACATTATTAGTTAGAGACAGAAAGATCGCACGGGCAGTGAAACTGCATTAACCAGAATCTATGGGAGTAAAACAGAGATCACAAAGGCAAGGACACTTGATATATAAATCAATATAAGTCGATACTATACAGACAATGTTGTAGCTTTTTCAGAGAAGTTGTGGGTGGCTCTTAAAAGAGCCTTTTTGTGTTTTGGGTGTGTTTCAGTACATTGCGGATATTTACTTGGAGCTGGTGTACTTGGTGACCGCCTTTGTACCTTCCGACACGGCGTGTTTGGCCAGCTCCCCGGGCAGCAGCAGGCGCACGGCGGTCTGGATCTCCCGGGAGCTGATGGTGCTGCGTTTGTTGTAATGGGCCAGGCGGGAAGCTTCACCCGCGATTCGCTCGAAAATATCATTCACAAACGAATTCATGATGCTCATGGCCTTGGAGGAGATGCCGGTGTCAGGGTGAACCTGCTTCATCACTTTGTACACGTAGATGGAGTAACTTTCTCTCCTGGATCTTCTCCGTTTCTTGCTGCCCTTCACTGGCGCCTTCTTCAGAACTTTCTTGGCGCCCTTCTTGGAAGGTGCTGCAGTTTTCTTCTCGTCAACCATGATCACGATCAATTTCAGACACAGAATTACCGAAATTTCGCTCCAGGCTCGCATTTTATAGACATCCCCAGTGCCCTATGCTAATAAAGGATGGGAGAAGGCCATGTTCATGATTGGCTGCTTTCCAATGATGTCACTGCCTGATGTTCTGTATCTATCTGATTGGGTATCTAAAGTAACCAATCACATTTTGTGCTTCTCACAGCCACAAACTGTCGCAGCAGTCAGATCGTCCAAACCCCTTTGCCCGCCCTTATCCATCTCCATCAGTGACTTTCTGAGTCGCTCTTCCTCATCAACCATTTCTATTTTGCTAGTACGAACTCGTCTCTTTTTTCACTCTCCGTATAATTTCTCTACAGTTCCCTTCCTTATCAGGATGTAGCGCCCCTCTGCACTTCCGTCCATCAACAGGACCGAATCGTCCAGTACAGTGAGGGTCAGACTGGGGCAAATGCGAGCATTGAAGTGCAAGTTCTTATCTCCATGTAGCGTGCCAAATAAGGTTGGTCAGCTGCAGTCACAAGTAACCACATGAAAGATTTATATGACAGCGCTTGTGATATGTCTTCCTTTTTCCTCAACCGAGGATACCCTTGTCCTCACTTTCCACCCCATCAGCCTCCACATCCAAAGAATCATCCTCCGCCATTTCTGCCACCTCCAGCGTGATGCCACTACCAAATACATCTTCCCCTCCCTTCCCCTGTCAGCATTCCGAAGGGATCGTTCCCTCCGCGACACCCTCGTCCACTCCTCCATTACCCCCACCACCTTGTCCCCTTCCCACGGCACCTTCCCCTGCAATCGCAGGAGGTGTAATACCTGCCCCTTTACCTCCTCTCGCCTCACAATCCCAGGCCCCAAACACTCCTTTCGAGTGAAGCAGCGATTTACTTGTACTTCTTTCAATTTAGTATACTGTATTCGCTGCTCACAAAGTGGTCTTCGCTACATTGGGGAGACCAAACGCATACTGGGTGACCGCTTTACACAACACTTCTGCTCAGTCTGAAAGCATGACCCCAAGCTTCCGGTTGCTTGTCATTTCAACACTCCCCCCTGCTCTCATGCTCATATCTCTGTCCTGGGATTGCTGCAGTGTTCCAGGGAACATCAACGCAAGCTCGAGGAACAGCATCTCATTTACTGATTAGGCACAATACAGCCTGCAAGACTGAACATTGAGTTCAATAATTTCAGAGCATGACGGGCCCCCCATTTTACTTTTATTTTTAGTTATTCTTTCTTATTTATATTTATTTTTCTTGTTATTTTATTTTATATCATCTTAGTTGGTACAGTTTGCTTACCCACTTTTTTTTTCATGTTGGTACTTGTGGCTATTCAATTTTCATCCATTAACACCCTATCTGTACGAATGCTTTGTCTTTCAACACACCATTAACATAATGTTTGCCTTTGATCCATGACCTTCTGGTCAGCTATTCTGTGACGTTGTCCTTTCTACACCTTCTCCTTTGTTATCTCGCGACCCACCCCCGCTTTACTTGCTTAAAACCTTTCACATTTCTAATATTTACCAGTTCTGAAGAAGGGTCACTGACGTGAAATGTTAACTCTGCTTCTCTCTCCACAGATGCTGCCAAACCAGCTGAGTATATCCAGCATTTCTTGTTTTCATTATGAAAGATTTATATAGTCGCAATTACATAATTCTGGCTGAAACTAGGCGAGACAAGGGAACTTATTATTACTGGCAACAAATATTCAGGAAAGATAGGTCTGAAAAAATATGGAGGGTTGTGGAGTGGAAAAAATTGATCAAATAGAATATGATAACACTGGCAGGGATGATGTTTCTGAGATGTTAACAAAAGAATCTATTTGGTCATATATGCGGAATATGGCAGGAGGAAATGCATGGACATTCTGGGTCGTGAAATATTTGTCCTTCCCTGCCGGACATGTGAGTGTGGGATTCATTCTGTGCCCATCAGTATGTGATATTTACCCATGGCTTTTACTCCGTATCTGTCAATCTATGGTCAATGATTTGGTCATTTCATTCAATAATTTTAATCTTCAATGGGTGATTCTGTTTTTTGTTTCTCTGTAACATTCAGTTTCTAAATGGGTGATTATAGGTTTTGTTCTGTACCAATGAGCTTCTACTGAGTGAACGTGGGTTTTGCTATGTATCTGTTAATGTCTGATTTTGGAGTCTGGCCGTTTCTCTTTATCTGTTAATTTCTGAATTGTGAATTTGGATTTTAATCTGCACCTGTCAGTTTCTGGTATGAAAGGTTGTTTGATTTTGTCTCTGTACCTGTTAGTAAGTGGCATTTTTGTGTAGCTTTACACTGCACATGTTAATTGATGACACACCAGCGTTGTTTTCACTCGACATGTCAGTCTCTGGTTTGGAGACCTCAACTGTGTTCTGTATCCATCAGATGTCTACATATAAGGATAGGTTTTAAACTGTTCCTTTCAATCTGTTGTATGTAAGTACTGTTTATTATCTGTATCTGTAAGTTTCTGATGAATGAATGTGGACTGTATCGCGTCCCTGTCAGTGGTTCATTAAGAGATATTTTACAAGGTACCTGCCAGTTCTGATATGTGAGTGTGGGTTGTGATCTACATCTGGCCGTTTCTGGTACGGGAAATGAACAGTGTTTTCACTCTGTGTACATTAGCCTCAAGTGTCAGAAGCTGGGTTTAGTCATACATCTCATTCTCTGCTGTATGATTGTGGATTTACATCTGTACAAGTTAGTTTCTGATACGGGCGTGTGAATTTTATTCTGTATGCCAATTTCTGGTATGTGAGTGTGTGTTCTTTCTGTCCTGTCACTTTCTGTTGAACTGTATGATGGATTTGCTTTGGATCTGTGAATTTCTGCTATGTGAATGTTGGCTTTCCTTTACATTTGTCATAGAGTTATACAGCACAGAAACAGGCCCTTTGGCCCATTGTGTCTCTGCCTCCCATCAAGCATGAATCTATTCGAATCACATTTTCCAGCACTTGGCCCATAGTCTTGTATGCTATGGCGTTTCAAGTGTTCATCTAAATCCTTCTCAAATGCTATGAGGGGTCCTGACTCTACCAGCCCTTCAGGTAGTGTGTTCCAGATTCCAACCACAGTCTGGGTGAAATATTTTCTCCTCAAGTCCCCTCTAAACCTGCTGCCCATTACTTAAATCTATCTCCCCTGGTTGTTGATCCCTCCGCTGAGGGAAACGTTTTCTTCCTATCTGTACTATCAATGTCCCGTGTAATTTTGTATACCTCAATCAGTTCCCCCCTCAGCCTTCTCTGCTCCAAGGAAAACAACCCTAGCCTATCCAGTCTCTCTTCATAACTGAAATGCCACAGCCCAGGAAACATCCTGATGAATCTCCTCTGCACGCTCTCCATTGCAATCACGTCCTTCCTTTGGTGAGTTGACCAGAACTGTACACAGTACTCCAGCTGTGGCCTAACTAGCATTTTATTCAGCTCCCTCATAACCTCCCTGCTCTTATATTCTCATTCTCTGGTATTTGAGTTTGTGTCTTTTTATTCTGGTTAGCTGTCACACTCACTTCTCTGAAGTAAACATCTTATGAACCGTCTCCAACACATTTACTTCCTTTATTAAATAAGGAGACCAAAACTGCACACAGTATTCTAGATGTGGTCTCACCAATGCCCTGTATAACTGAAGTATAACGTGATTATTTTCATTTTCAATTCCTCACGTAATACTGGATAGCATTCCATTTGCCTTCCTTCTGTCTTGCTGTAACTGCAAACTAACTTTTTTGACTCATGCACTAGAACACCTAGATCCCTCTCCAGAATTCTGCAGTCGCTCAGCACTGAAATATTTTTAAATCTTCCTGACAAAGTGAACAACTTCCCATTTTCTCACATTGTACATCATCTGCCAGATTTCTGCCCACTCACTCAACCTATCTATATCAGTCTTCAACTTCCTTATGTCCTCTTCACAACATACATTCCGACCTATCTTTGTTTCATCTGCAAATTTAGCTGCCATGTCATCACTCCCCTCATCTACGTCATTGATATAAATTGTAAAAAGTTGAGGCCCAGCACTCGTCACATCCTGCCAATCAGAAAAGGACCCATTTATGCATTCTGTGTGTTCTGCCAGCCAGTCAATCTTCTATCCATGCCAATATGTTACCCATGAGCTCCTACTTTGCACAATAACCTTTTATGTGGCACCTTGTCAAATGCCTTCTGGAAATCAAAGTACTGTATGTCAACCGGGTTCCCCTTTATCCACAGTGCATGTTAGTCCTTCAAGGAACTTCAATAAATAGGTTAAACATGATTTCCCCTTCACAAAACCATGCTGACTATTCCTGATGACCTTATGTTTCTCAAAATGCCCAGTTATAGCCTCCTCATTGATCAATTCTACCACCTTCCTCATGACAGGGGTCAAGCTAACTGGCCTATAGTTAATGTTAACTCTGCATCTCTCTCCACAGATGCTGCCAGACCTGCTGAGTATTTCCAGCATTTCTTGTTTTTGTTTCAAATTTCCAGCATCTGCAGTATTTTGCTTTTATATTACTATAGTTACCCTTTCTCTGCCTCCATACCTTCTCAAATAGAGGGATTATATTTTCTACTTTCCAGTCTGATGTCACCTTTCCAGAATCTTACGAATTTTGAAAAATGAACACCACCAAATCTATTACTTCCGTAGCCACCATTTTGAAACTCCTAGGATGAAGCCCATCGGGATCTGTGGACTTGTCAGTCCGTTGCTCCATCACTTTACTCAGTACCACTTCCCTGGTGATTGTAATTTCAACAAGTTCCTCTCTTCCATCCACCTCTTGATTTACAGCTATGATGGGAATGTTTTTTGTATATGCAACAGTGAAGATAGAAGCATTTTTTAATGTACATTTCTTCTGTCATTTCCTTATTATCAACCTTTAACTCTTAATTTTCATTCTCTGGAGGACCCACACTCAATTTACTTACACTTTTCCTTTTCTAATACCTATGGAAACTCTTGCTATCTGTTTTTAGATTTCTAGCTAGCTTACACCCATGCTCTAATTTATTTTTCTCCTTATTAACCTTTTAGTCATTCTCTGCCATTCTATATAAAATGACCAATCATCTGACCTGCCAATCATCTTTGCACAATTCTCTGCCTTTTCATTCAGGTTGATGCCTTCCTTAACTTCTTTAATCAACCATGGATGGGGGATCCTCCCCTTGGAATTTTTCTTTATAGTAGGGATATCCTTATTTTGAGTATTCTGAAATATCCACTTAAATGTCTGCCACTGCTTCTCTATTAAACTATCTCCTGGCCCAGTAACCCAGTTCACTTCAGCCAGCTCAGCTTTCATGCCCACATAGCTGCCCTTATTTAAGTTTAAAATACTAGTCTTAGATCCACTCCTCTCATTTTCAAACTGGATGTAAACCTCAATCATATTGTGATCATTGCTACCAAGAGGTGCATATACTCTGAGGTCATTAATTAATCCTGTCAAATTACACAGTATCAAGTCTAATATAACCTGCTCACTGGATGGTACTAGAAGATGCTGCTCAAAGAAACTATTTCGAAAGCATTCTATGAACTCCTCATACCGGCTTCTATTACTAATCTGATTTTTTCCAGTTTTTAAGAAGATTAAAATCACCCATGATTTTTTCCAACTCTTTATCACAAGCACCCATTAGTTATTCTTGTAGACTTCATCCTACATTGTGATGACTGTCTGTGGGCCTGTAGACTACTCCCACTAGTGCCTTTTTTCCCTGACTGTTCCTCATCTCCAGCCAAACCGATTCTACATCCTGATCTCCTGAACCAAGGACATGTCTAACTATTGCACTAATGCCATCCTTGATTAACAGTGCCACCCCTCAAACTTTACCTCGCTTCCTATTCTTCTTGAATTTTACACACCCCTCAATATTGAGGACACAATCCTTGTCATCCTGCAGCCATGTCTCCATAATGGCTATTAGATCATATTTATTTCCTTCAACATGTGCTATCAGTTTCTCTACTTTGTTATGAATGCTCCGTGCATTCACATACAGAGCCTTTAGTTTTATCTTTTTGTTATCTTTGTAACATCTAGTGTTGCCTGTCGGTCTGCTCTTGGTTTTTTTTTTTCTCTTTGTCCCTTCCTGCCATTCTCTGGCCTTTATTTCCCATATTACTATTGTGTTTTCCTGCCTTGACTTTATCCCTTGATTTGTTACATCTGCTAAAGCTTGTTCCTCTACCCCTTTGTTTAGACCAAGTACCTCTCTACATCCCTAGTTATACGGTTTGCTCGAACACTGATCCCAGCTTGGGTCAGGTATAGACTGTCCGAATGGTACAGCCTCCACTTTCCCTAGTACTGGTGCCAGTGCCCCACAAACTGAACCTGACTTCTCCCACACCAGTCTTGGTGGGTGTAAGTTTCACTGTATATCTCTCAATCCCTAGTCTACAATTTACCTCTGTTATTTTCGGATTTTGAGTGTGGCTTTATCTGGACCTGTCAGTTTGTTTTGTGTGAGAAACGTCTTATTCAGAACCTTACAGTTTCAGTTGTGTGTGTGTTCTGGCTTGTACTTTGTCCCCATCAGTATAGGGTATGTGAGTGTGGATTTGACAGTTAATATTACATTCTTGTGCATATGAGTGGGAGTTCACACTTTATCTTTGATTGTCTAGTAGCCAATTTAAGGTTTAATCTGTGCCCTTAAATGTCTCATGTGTAGCTGTGGTTTTTAACCTGTCTCTGTCACTGTCTGATATAAGAGTAAGGGTTTCAGTCTGGTTTTTGAGTGTGGAATTTACACCACATCTCTACATTCTCTCGGATGTGAATGTGAGTTTTAATCTGTGATGCCAGTTTCTGACATTTGGCTGTGAGGTTTACTTTGTCCATTGTCATTCTCTGATGTGACTGCCAATTTTATTCTGAACTTGTCAGTTTATTTTCTGTCTGTGAGTTTTAACCTGTACCTGTCAGTATCTGGTATATGAATCTTCTTAATTATGTGTGTGTTGTTCTCTATCTCTCAGTGTCTGAAGTGCAATTGTCAGGTTTACTTTGGACCTGTCAGTGTCTGTTGTGGATGAGAGGCTTTCACTCTCTAACTGTTAACTTCTTGTAATTTATTATGGATTTCACTCTGTGTCTGTCAGTCTCTGGTGGTTAAGTACGGCATTTATACTGTATCTCCTCATTTCTGATGTGAATGTAGATATTAATGTGTACCTGTTGGTTTCTCCTATGAGAGTCTGGGCTAAAATCTGTTTCTGCCAGTTTCTCATATGTGAGGGTGGCATTTATTCAGTACCTGTTACTGTCTGAATTGTGAGAAGGTTTTAATCTTTCTCTGTCAGTTGCTGGTATGTTAATGTGGGTTCATTCTGGATCTTTCAATCTTTGGAATTTGAGTCTGTGCTTTACCCTATTTTGTTTCTGTTAAGTGAATGAGGGATTAAATCTGTACCTGCACATTGATAGTAAATGAATGTAGTTTTTAGTCTGTATCTGTCAGTTTATGAAAAATGAATTTGGTTTTATTTCTCTGTCTGCCAGATTCTGATATGTGACTGTTGTTTTATTCTGTACCTGTTATTTTCTGGGATATGATTGTGGTTTTTGATCTGTATCTGTCAGTTTCTATTACTTGAGTGAGTTTTACTTTGCACCAGTTGTCTTCTGATATGTGTGTGTTGCTTTTAAGCTGGACCCGTAAAGTTAAGGTAATATAGCGTGGGTTTATTCTGTATCTATCAAACTCTAGTGTGTGACATGGGGCCTTTCTCTGAATCTGTCGATTTCAGCTCTGTAACTGTAAGTTTTAATCTGCAACTTACAGTTCCTGATAGGTGTGTGAGCACATTTTCTTTTCTTCTGCAGCTATCAACGTCTGGTACAGAGGATGTGTGTTATTCTTATCTTTCAATTTCTGTCATTGAAGAATTGCTTTTCCTTTGAACTTCTCAGTCTCTGCAATGTGTCCATGGGTTTTGCATGGTAACTGTCTGTCTCTGTTAAGTGATTCTCTATCTGACAGTCTCTTGCATGTGAGTGGTTTTATTTTCTTCTCTGTAGCTGTCAGTTTCCCTTCAGTGGCTGGAGGTTTTAATCTTTACTTAAACTCTTTAATAATTTGTAAATGTGAATTTCACTCTGTGTCTGTCTGTTTACATTATATGAATTTTGTAAACATCAGTTTCAGGTTTGTGAGGGTGAGATTCTCTGTCTCCAGGATGCGTCCCTCTTGTGAGATTGACAGAGTGCCTTTTAATCTGATAGTGGGTTCTGCTTTTGAACTTTACCTAATTTTCAGCAGTATTGAGTTGGAATTGATTGGATAAAATGTCTGTCTCTTCTGCTTTGTTTGATTGCTGAATTGGAAATGTGTCTCTGAACTTGGGATCAGTGAGAGTTTGACTACATCTGCTCCTTGTGACTATGGCATGAACTGAAGGCCTATGGGAGTGGTACTGTACCTTGTCTGTGATGGAAGGAGCCGACTGCACTTTCCCTTGTTCCTGGGAATCATCACATTCATTCTGCTCCCTTGAACTATTCACCGACAGAAAGGAAGAAAACTATGTCTTGTAAGTCACGAGCAGTTGAGGTGGAAGCTAGAAAAGAGATTAATGTAACATTTCAATTCATAATCATTATGACTAATCACAAATGCTAACCAGAAATACAAAGAATATCACTGTCTGATTCCACTGCAGCTCTCAGCATCTGCTGACGAGATGTCTTGGCAGTTTCACAGCAATTTTGAGACATCCAGAAACAAGCCAACATCTACACTGCTCCAAGGTTGGAACGACCTGATCGAGCAGGGATATTTGTGCAGGTCAGGTTTCTATTTCCATCTGGCATTACAATATAAGAACCTAAGAACTAGGAGCAGGAGTCAGCCATTCAGCCTCTCGCGCCTGATCCACCATTCAATAAAATCATGTCGGATTTGATCTTGGCTTCATTTCCATCATCCTGCCTGGCCAAAAACCCATTCCTCCCTTGTAGATCAAAAGTTTAACTCATCCTTGAATATATTTCATAATCCAGCCCCCACTACTCTCTGGTGCAGAGAATTCCATAGATTAATGACACTTTGAGAGAAGAAATTCTTCCTTACCTCTGTCTAAAATGGTAGACCCCTTATTCTAAAACTGTGCAACGTGGTTCTTGATTCCCTCAAGAGGGGAGTCATCTTCTCAGCATCGACTGTATCAAGACCCCTCAGAATCTTACACTTTTCAATAAGGTTAGCTCTGATTATTACGATCTCCAATGAGTGTAACACAAACTGCTCAACCTTTTGCTCATAAGACAGCCTCTTCATCTCAGGAACCAACTGAACGAATCTTGCCTGAACTGCATCCAATGCACGTATGCACGAAGGAGACCACAACTGTATCCACTATTCCAGGTAAGGTCTCACCAACACCCTGCTGATTTGTAGCAAAACTTTCCTCCATTTATATTCCAGCCCCCTTGCAGTTAATGCCAAAAGTCAGGCTCTGTTTTCACTATTCACTTTTCAATAACAACAAACAGCGTGAAACCAGAACTAAACCAGGAACAAGCATTACAGGTTTGAGAAACTATTTTTTTGTTCATTACTTCTGCCATTTCCTTATTACCAAACTTGAACTTCCAATTTACATTCGCAACACTCACTTTCCTTGCACTTTGCCTTTTCAAATGCCTGCAGAAACCCTTGCTATCCGTTATTACATTTCTAGTTAGCTTACTCCCATGTTCTAATTTCTTTGCCCCTGATTAACCTTTGGTCAGAATATATAGAATGGCACAGAATGACTCAATCATCTGACCTGCCACTCATCTTTGCACAATTATATGCCTTTTCATTCAGGTTGATGCCTTCCTTAACTTCTTTAATCAACCATGGATGGAGGGTCCTCCCCTTGGAATTATTCTTTACAGTAGGGATATACTTATTTAAAGTATTCTGAAATATCCACTTAAATGTCTGCCACTGCTTCTCAATTGATCCCAGTTCACTTCAGCTAGCTCAGCTTTCATGCCCACATAGTTGTCCTTATTTAAGCTTAAAATATTAGTCTTAGACCCACTCCTCTCACTTTCAAACTGGATGCAAACTTCAATCATATTGTGATCATTGCTACCAAGAGGTGCATTTACTCTGAGGTCATTAATTAATCCCCAGAACCCTATGCAAATGAAGGATGGGAGATGACCATGTTCATGATTGGCTGGTTTACAATGATGTCACTGCCTGATGTTGAGTGGCGCAGCGGTTCGCACCGCAGCCTCACAGCTCCAGCGACCGGGGTTCAATTCTGCGTGCTGCCTGTGTGGAGTTTGCAAGTTCTCCTTGTGTCTGCGTGGGTTTGCTCCGGGTGCTCCGGTTTCCTCCCACATGCCAAAGACTTGCTGGTTTATAGGTTAATTGCCCATGATAAAATTGCCCCTAGTATAGGTAGGTGGTCGGGAAATATAGGGACAGGTAGGAATATGGAATTCGTGTCGAGTTAGTATAAATGGGTGGTTGATGGTCGGCACAGACTCGGTGGGCCTGCTTCAGTGCTGCATCTCTAAAACTAAAACTAAAAGCTAAATCTGTCTGATTGGATATCTAAATTAATCAATCACACTTCATGCCTATCACAGCCACAAACTGACGCCAAGTCAGATCGTCCAACCCCCTTTGCCGGCCCTTAACCATGACTTTCTCAGTCCCTCTGTCTCTTCAACCATTTCCATTTTGCTGGTACGAACACATCTATTTTTTCACTCTGTACATATAATTTCTCGACACTTCCATTCCTTATCAGGATGTACCGTCCCTGCTGCACTTCCGTTCATCACCAGGACGGAACCGTCCAGTATAGTTGGGGTCAGACATGGGCAAGTGCAAGCATTGAAGTGCAAGTCTTTAAATCTATGTGGCGTGCCAAATAAGGTTGGTCAGCTGCAGCCACAAGTAACCACATGAAAGATTTATATAGTGGCAATTACATAATTCTGGCTGAAACTAGGCGAGGCAATGGGAACTTATTATTACTGGCTACAAATATTCAGCAAGACAGGTCTGAAAATATATGGAGGGTTGTGGAGTGGAAAGAGTTGATCAAATATAATATGATAACACTGGCAGCGATGATGTTTTTGAGCTGTTAACAAAAGAATCTATTTGGTCATATTTACGGAATATGGCAGGAGGAAATGCATGGACATTCTGGGTCGTGTCATGTTTGTCTTTCCCTGCAGGGCATGTGAGTGTGGGTTTCATTCTGTGCTGATCAGTATGTGATATTTAACTGTGGCTTTTACTCCGTATTGGTCAATCTATGGTCAATGATTTTGTGATTTAATTCAGTAATTTCAATCGTAAATAGGTGATTCTGTTTTTTTTTCTTTCTCCGTAACATTCAGTTTCTAAGTGGGTGATGATGGGTTTTGTTCTGTGAGCGTGGGTTTTGCTATGTATCTGTTAATCTCAGCTTTTGAAGTCTGGGCGTTTCTCTTTATCTGTCAATTTCTGAATTGTGAATTTGGATTTTAATCTGCACCTGTCAGTTTCTGGTATGAAATGTTGTTTGATTTTGTCTCTGTACCTGTTAGTAAGTGGCATTTTTGTGTAGCTTTACACAGCACATGTTAATTGATGACACGTCAGCGTTGTTTTCACTCTACATGTCAGTCTCTGGTTTGGAGGCCTCACCTGTGTTCTGTACCCATCAGACGTCTTCATATAAGGATGGGTTTTAACCTGTTCCTTTCAATCTGTTGTATGTAAGTACTGTTTATTATCTGTATCTGTAAGTTTCTGATGAATGAATGTGGTCTGTATCACGTCCCTGTCAGTGGTTCATTAAGAGATATTTTACACTGTACCTGCCCGTTCTGATATGTGAGTGTGGGTTGTGATCTACGGCTGGTCGTTTCTGGTATGAGACATGAGCATTGTTTTTACTCTGTGCATGTTAGCCTCAAGTGCAGCAGCTGGGTTTAATAGTACAGCTCACTCTCGGCTGTATGATTATGGATTTTCATCTGGACAAGTTAATTTCTGGTATGGGCATGTGAATTTTATTCTCTATGCCAATTTATGGTATGTGATTATGTGTTCTTTCTGTTCTGTCAGTTTCTGCTGAACTGTATGGTGGATTTGCTTTCAATCTGCCAAGTTCTGCTGTGTGAATGTTGGTTTTACTTTGTATTTGTCATTGAGAGATAGAGTCATAGAGTTATACAGCACAGAAACAGGCCCTGAGACACATTGATGGCCGGCACAGGCACAATCAGTGATCTATTCTAATCCCATTTTCCAGCACTTGGCCCATAGCCTTGTACGCTATGGCGTTTCAAATGTATATCTAAATACTTCTTAAATGTTGTGTGGGGTCCTGCCTCTACCACCCCTTTCAGGTAATGTGTTCCAGATTCCAACCACCATCTGGGTGAAAATGAAATTAAAAAAAACAATCCTCAAATCCACTCCAAACCTCCTGCTTCTTACATTAAATCATGGCTGATCTGTTTGACTTGAATTCCACACTCATATCTCCTCCCAATAATCTTTGATTCCCTTGCCTAACAAGAATCAATCAAGACCTGACTGAAAAAATATATATTCAGTGACACCGCCTCCACCACCTTCTAAAGCACTGAATTTCAAAGTCTCACAAACCTCAGAGGGATAAAAAAAATCACCTCATCTCGGTCCTAAAAGTGTGACCCATACTTTTAAAGCAGTGCACCCGATTTCTGAACTCATCCACAAGAGGAAACATCCTTTCCCCATCCACCTTGTCCCTCTGCACCTCAGAATTCTGCAGTCATTCTCCACAGATACTCAGCAGGCCTGCCAGCATCTGTGGAGACAGAAACAGAGATAACCATTCTGGTCAATGGTCTTTCATCAGAAAGGTCCGTTCTGATCGAAGGTCATTGACCTGAAATGTTAACTCACTTTCTCTCTCTACAGGTGCTGCCAGATTTGCAGATTATTTCCAGCATTTTCTGTTTTCATTTCCACTGTACATCGTATATTCTGGCAAATGAATGTGTGATCAATCTTTAACCTTTGGTTTCTGATCTGTAAATGTGGATTTTACCTAGCATGTTGTCAGTTACTGCAATGCAAATATCTGTTTTATTCTGTAACATTTTGTTTGTGGTAATTGATTGTGGGTTTTACTCTGCATCTGCCAGTCTCTGTAATGTGAATGTGGCTTTTGTCTGTGCATGATTTGTGAGTATGTGTTTTACTTTCCCTGTATGTTTCTTAATGTGGATTTTGCTATGTACCTCAGTTACTTTATGTGTATATGTTGTATTCTGTTTCTGTGCATCGATGGTGAGTGTAACATTTCCCCTGTATCTATCAGAATCACTCTTGTGAGGATGGTCATTATTCTGTACTTGTTGGTTTATGGTAGTGCTTGATTTACACATTTACGGTCACTCTCTGATATGCTACTATACAGTTTACTGTGCACTTGTCAGATTCTGCTATGTGATATTGTCTTTTATCTATCTGTCTGTGTCTGGTATCCTATTGCAAGTTTTACGGTATACCCATCAGCTTCTGGTATTTAAGTATGAGGTTCACATTGTATCTTTCATCTTGTTCTGTGTGAATCTGCTTCTGCCTTGAACTGACAGTTACTACTCTGTGAGTGTACCTTTGAAGGGTGCTTGTTAACTTCTGCTAAATAGATGATAGTTTTACTCTGTGCATGTCAGTCACTGCAATGGGAAGTTGGGATTCATGCTGTATCTGCCATTTGATTTATTGATCTCTTCTGGTTTTTGGCTGGCCCATAGAAGACAGAGGGTGGTAGTAGATGGAAAGTATTCAGCCTGGAGCTCGGTGACCAGTGGTGTTCCACGAGGATCTGTTCTGGGACCTCTGCTCTTTGTGATTTTTATAAATGACTTGGATGAGGAAGTGGAAGGCTGGGTTAGCAAGTTTGCCGATGACACGAAGATTGCTGGAGTTGTGCATCGTGTGGAAGGCTGTTGTAGGTTGCAATGGGACATTGACAGGATGCAGAGCTGGGCTGAGAAGTGGTAGATGGAGTTCAACCTGGAAAAGTGAGAAGTGATTCATTTTGGAAGGTCGAATTTGAATGCAGAATACAGGCTTAAAGACAGGATTCTTGGTAGTGTGGAGGAACAGAGGGATCTTGGGGTCCATTTCCATAGATCGCTCAAAGTTGCCACCCAAGTTGATAGGGTTGTTAAAAGGCGTATGGTGTGTTGGCTTTCATTAACAGGGGGATTGAGTTTAAGAGCCGCGAGGTTTTGCTGCAGCTCTATAAAGCCCTGGTTAGACCACACTTGGAATATTGTGTTCAGTTCTGGTCACCTCATTATAGGAAGGATGTGGAAGCTTTAGAGAGGGTGCAGAAGAGATTTACCAGGATGCTGCCTGGACTGGAGGGCATGTCTTACGAAGAAAGGTTGAGGGAGCTAGGGCTTTTCTCATTGGAGCAAAGAAGGATGAGAGGTGACTTGATAGAGGGGTACAAGA
The DNA here is from genome assembly GCF_036365525.1 of Heterodontus francisci. Lineage (NCBI taxonomy): Eukaryota > Metazoa > Chordata > Chondrichthyes > Heterodontiformes > Heterodontidae > Heterodontus > Heterodontus francisci. The sequence continues at coordinate 9,913,173 of NC_090415.1, forward strand.
TGATGAGAGGTATAGATAAGAGTGGATAGCCAGAGACTTTTTCCCAGGGTGGAAAGGGCTATCGCCAGGGGGCATAATTTTAAGGTGATTGGAGGAAGGTTTTGGGGAGATGTCAGAGGTCGGGTCTTTACACAGAGATTGGTGGGTGCGTGGAATGCACTGCCAGTGCTGGTAGTAGAAGCAGATACATTAGGAACATTTAAGCGACTCTTGGATAGGTACATGGATGATAGTAGAAAGAAGGGTATGCAGGTAGTTTGATGTTAGAGTAGGCTAAAGGATCGGCACAACATCGTGGGCCGAAGGGCCTGTACTGTTTAGTTTAGTTTAGAGATGCAGCACTGAAACAGGCCCTTCGGCCCACCGAGTCTGTGCCGACCATCAACCACCCATTTATACTAATCCTACACTAATCCCATATTCCTACCACATCCCCACCTGTCCCTATATTTCCCTACCACCTCCCTATACTAGGGGTAATTTATAATGGCCAATTAACCGATCAACCTGCAAGTCTTTGGCATGTGGGAGGAAACCAGAGCACCTGGAGGAAACCCACGCAGACACAGGGAGAACATGCAAACTCCACACAGGCAGTACCCAGAATTGAACCCGGGTCGCTGGAGCTGTGAGGCTGCGTTGCTAACCACTGCGCTGTACTGTTCTATACCCCGTATCCTGAGACTGTGACCCCTGGTTCTGGACTCCCCAGCCATCGGGAACAACCTCCCTGCATTCAGCATGAATCCTGTTAGAATTTTATAGGTTTCTATGAGATCCCCTCTCATTCTTCTAAACCAAAGTAAATGTAGGCCTACTCTCCTCGTACATCAATCCTGCCAGCCCAGGAACCAAGGCGAGAACAAAATTCCTAAGATAAATAGACCAAAACTACACACAATACGGTGGCACAGTGGTTAGCACCACAGCCTCACAGCTCTAGCGACATGGGTTTGGTTCGGGGTACTGCCTGTGTGGAGTTTGCAAGTTCTTCCTGTGACCATGTGGGTTTCCGCTGGGTGCTCTGATTTTCTCCCACAGCCAAAGAGTTGCAGGTTGATAGGTAAATTGGCCATTGTAAATTGCCCCTAGTATAGGTTGGTGGTCGGGAAGGTGGGTAGAGGTAGGGAATATGGCATTAATGTAGGATTAGTATAAATAGCTCAGTATAAATAGCTTAGTCCTCAGTACCTTGCTCTACGGCAGCGAGGCCAGGACAACGTATGCCAGCCAAGAGCGACGTCTCAATTCATTCCATCTTCGCTGCCTTCGGAGAATACTTGGCATCAGGTGGCAGGACTATATCTCCAACACAGAAGTCCTTGAAGCGGCCAACACCCCCAGCTTATACACACTACTGAGTCAGCGGCGCTTGAGATGGCTTGGCCATGTGAGCCGCATGGAAGATGGCAGGATCCCCAAAGACACATTGTACAGCGAGCTCGCCACTGGTATCAGACCCACCGGCCGTCCATGTCTCCGTTATAAAGACGTCTGCAAACGCGACATGAAATCGTGTGACATTGATCACAAGTCGTGGGAGTCAGTTGCCAGCATTCGCCAGAGCTGGCGGGCAGCCATAAAGACAGGGCTAAATTGTGGCGAGTCGAAGAGACTTAGTAGTTGGCAGGAAAAAAGACAGAGGCGCAAGGGGAGAGCCTACTGTGCAACAGCCCCAACAAACAAATTTCTCTGCAGCACCTGTGGAAGAGCCTGTCACTCCAGAATTGGCCTTTATAGCCACTCCAGGCGCTGCTTCACAAACCACTGACCACCTCCAGGCGCGTATCCATTGTCTCTCGAGATAAGGAGGCCCAAAAGGAAAGGAGTATAAATAGGTGATTGTTGGTCGGATGGGGTTAATGTAGGATTAGTGTAAAAATAGGTGGTTGTTGGTCAGCACAGACTCGGTTGTCCAAAGGGCCTGGTTCAGTGCTGTATCACTCTATGACTCTAAATACTCCAGATGAGTCTCACCAAGGCCTTGTTTAACTGCAGTAAGACATCTGTGCTCCGACACTGAAATCCTCTTGCAACGAAGGCCAACATACCATTTTCCTTCCTAATTGCTTGCTGCACCTGAATGCTTGCTTTCAGCGACTGATGTACAAGGACACCCAGGTCTCGTTGCACCTCCCCCTTTCCCTATCTATCACTATTCAGATAATAATCTGCTTTACTGTTTTAAAACCAAAGTGGATAACTTCACTTTTATCCTATTTATATTTCATCTGCCACACAGTTGCCTACTCACCCAACTTGTCCAAATCACATTGGAGCCTTTTGCATCCTCCTCACAGCTCACAATCCCACCCCCCCCCCCCCCCAAACCCCACCCCCAGCTCTGTGTCATCTGCAAACCTGGAAATGTTACATTTACTTCCCTCACCCAAGTCTGTAAGATATATTGTGAATAGCTGGGGCTCAAGCACAGTTTCCTGCAGTACCCCACTGGACCCTACCTGCCACACAGAAATATCCCCATTTATTCCTACTCTGTTTCCTGTCTGTCAACTAATTCCCAATCCCTGCCAGTATATTACCCCCAATCCCATGTGCTTTAATTTTGCACACTAACCTCTTATGTGGGACCTTGTCAAAAGCATTCTGAAAATCCAAATGCACCACATCCACTAGTTCTCCATTATCGAGTCTGCTAGTTAAATCCTCAAAAAACTCCAGTGGATTTGTTAAGCATGACTTCTCTTTCGTAAAACTATCACATCCTTTATAATAGACTCCAGCATTTTCCCCACTACTGATGTAAGGTTCACTCGTCTGTAATTCCTTTTTTTTCTCTCCCTCCTTGTTTTAAATAGTGAGGTTACATTTTCCACCCTCCAATCTGTACGAACTGCTCCAGAGTCTACAGAATTTTGGAATATCCGGTACTTCATATGTATCTCAGGCATTGTGGTGACAACTCTTTGTTTCACACGTTAATGTATCAATATGTGTTTACTTGTGTTTAATTTAAAATATGGATTAACAATGTTTTATTGCTGTAGGTTTTATTCAATTCTTGTTTGTGAGTTGTAGCTTTTTATCCAATTTGTATCTCTGCAAAAGCAATTGTGAATGACAATCTTTCAATTTTAGGGTATGACCTGACATGTAATGTCAAATTCCATCGGTTTGTAGTAAATGAACTAATCCTGTATGTTTTTGTCTGACCCTTAGTGACATGTTTACACTGGTGTGTAATTTGTAGCTCAGTTTATATTGTGGGGTATGTTATTGGGATTCATTCTGTAGCTTTCAATCAGGTACATTTTGTCTGTTCTGTTTAAGATTTGGTATTTGAATTGTAGCCAAGGCGACACAGTGTATTGAAATCTGATAATGTGTGTGTTTTTGGACTGTGATTCATGTATCTACCAGTCAGTTGGAGAGAAATAGAAACAAATACTATCTCTATGCTCTGTTTGACTATTGGATTGATAATGTGTCTCTTTGGGATCAGTGTGGGTCTGACTACTTCTTTTGTTTGCTACACTGGAAATGATGACCTGACCATGTCACTGTACTTTGTGACTGATACTGTACCTAATATGTGTTGGAACGAGCTGGAGGTACTTTTCCATCTATTGATGAGTCATGACTTTCGTTCTGGTTCCTTCGAGTGTTTCCCTGGCAGAAAAAAAAGGTAACTCTTACACTTGAAGAACAGGTGAGTGAGAAGACACAAAAGTGATCAATGTCATATTTTCAATAATAATCATTCTGAGCAATCACAAAAGGAAAGTTCACACATAAGCAGTGTCAGTGTCTGAGTCCACTGCAGTACTGCAGCACTCTGCTTCTGTTTCCCAGGTATTTGGAGCAGTTTTACAGCAATTTTGTGACATTCAGAAACAACCCATGCCCCACACTGCTCAATGACACGGACAACTCAATGGAGAAGTGACATTTGCAAAAGCCAGAGTTCTATTTCCATGTTCAATTGTTCAACGGACAAGAAGTAATAACTGTTTAAAAAAGTGTCCTTAATCTACTCACCTGATCCTGCAATAGAGAGTCTTTGAAAATCTGCCATGTCTACATTATTCAGCCATTTTTATTCCGCCATTCATTGAGATACAATACCTAAACAGGCCCTTCAGCCCATCGAGTCCTTCCTGACCATCAACCACCCATTTATACCAATCTATATTAATCCCATTTTCCCTCTAAAGTCCCCACTATTCTCCGACAACATACCTACACCAGGGGAATTTTTTCTTTACAATGGCTAATTTACCTATCAACTTGCAAGTCTTTGGCATGTGGAAGGAAACCAGAGCACCCAGCGGAAACCCATGCAGTCACAGGGAAAACTTGCAAATTCCACACAAGCAGTATGAAGAACCGGACCAAAGTCACTGGAGCTGTGAGGTTGCGGTGCTAGTCACTGTGCCACTCTGCCACCCAATTCACTATCCAACAACAACAAACAGTGAGATATTGAATCCGAACCAGGAACATTCATTACAGTTTGGAGAGAGAAATCAGCAATGATTTTGAAAAGGGAGTTCATCATATTCTGTCTCTCTCTCCCTGTCCAGACAGTGCCCGAGAAAGACCTCTCCCTTTCCCCTGGCTCACTCCATGTTCCGGGACCAGTTCCTGCTTCACAGTGCATATTACAAACAGTCCCCCAGTCCTGCTGAATTAGCAGAAGTAGACCATTCAGCCGCTCGAGCTTGCTCCGCTATTCAATTTGTTCATGGCTGATCAATTTCTGAGTTGAATTCCACACTCCCATCTATGCCTGATAATCTTTGATTCCCTTGCTTAACAAGAATGGGGCGGCACAGTGGCGCAGTGGTTAGCACCGCAGCCTCACAGCTCCAGCGACCCGGTTTCAATTCTGGGTACTGCCTGTGTGGAGTTTGCAAGTTCTCCCTGTGTCTGCGTGGGTTTCCTCCGGGTGCTCCGGTTTCCTCCCACATGCCAAAGACTTGCAGGTTGATAGGTTAATTGGATGTTATAAATTGCCCCTAGTATAAGTATGTGGCAGGGAAATATAGGGACAGGTGGGGATGTGGTAGGAATATGGAATTAGTACAGATGGGTGGTTGATGGTCGGCACAGACTCGGTGGGCCGAAGGGCCTGTTTCAGTGCTGTATCTCTTAAAAAAAAAGAATCTATCTACCCCTGCCTTAAAAATATTCAATTACCCCACCTCCACCACCTTCTGAGGCAGGGAATTCCAAAGTTGCACAACCCTCGGAGAGAAAAAAATCTCATCTCTGTCCTAAAATGGCGACCCCTAATTCGAAAACAGCACCCCCAAGTTCTGAACTCATCCACAAGAGGAAACATCCTTTCCCCATCCACTTGTCAAGACCATTCAGGATGTTATACACTTCAATCAAGTCTCCCCTCACTCTTCAAAACTCCAGTGAAGAAAAGCCCAGTCTGTCCAACCTTTCCTCATAAGACAACCCACTCATTCCAGGTATCAATCTAATAAACCTCCTGTGAAACGCCTCCAACACATTTACTTCCTTCCTGAAATATGGAGACTAAAACTGCACGCAGTATTCAAGATGTGGTCACACCAATGCCCTGTATAACTGAAGCATAACATTCTTACATTTATTTTCAATTCCTCTCATGATAAAGGATAGTATTCCATTTTCCTTCTTGATGACTTGCTGTACCTGCATACTAACTTTTCATGACTCATGCACCAGAACACCTAGATCCCTCTGCACCTCGGAATTATGCAGTTGTTCTCCATTTAAGTAATACTTTGTTTTTTTAATCTTCCAGACAAAGTGAACAACTTCACATTTTTTCATATTACACTTCATCTGCCAGATTTCTGACCACTCACTCAACCATCTATAAAGGTCTGCAACCTCCTTATGTCCTCTTCACAACACACTTTCCTACCGATCTGTGTGTCATCTGCAAATTTAACTGCCATGCCATTGCTCCCCTCATCTAGGTTATGGATATAAATTGTAAAAAGTTGTGGGCCCAGCACAGACCCCTGTGTTACTCCACTTATCACATCCTCCTGATCAGAATGTTTTCTGTCAGCCAGCCAATCTTCTATCCATGCTAATTAAGTTACCCCCTACACCATGAACTCCTGCTTTGCACAATAACCTTTCATGTGGCACCTTGACAAAGGACTTCTTGAAAACCAAATACTGTATGTCAATGGGCTCCCCTTTATCCCCAGTGCATTTTCCTCCTTGAAAGAACTCTAATACTTTGGTTAACCATGATTTCCCTTTCACATAGCCATGCTGAACATTTCCAATGACCTTGTGTTTTTCTAAAGGCCCAGCTATAGCCTCCTTAATGATCAATTCTAATGCCTTCCCTGAATCAGGGGTCAAGCTAACTGGCCTATAGTTACCCAATTTCTGCCTCTCCACCTTCTTGAATAGAGGGGATATATTTTCTACTTTCCAGTCTGATGGAACCTTTCTAGAATCTAGCGTATCTTGAAAAAATAACGAGTCAACTATTTCAGCAGCCATAACTTTAAGGACCCGAGGATGAAGCCCATCAGGACCCAGAGACTTGTCAGCCAGCAGCTCCATCAGTTTATTCAGTACCACTTCCCTGGTGATTGTAACTTCACCAAGTTCCTCTCTTCCTTCCACCTCCTGATTTACTGCTATTACTGAAATATTTTGTGTATCCTCTAGTGAAGACAGAAGCCAAATAATTGTTCATTTCAACCACCACTTCCTTATTATCGACTATTAACTCCCCATTCTCATTCTCTAAAGGACCAACACTCACTTTACTTACACTTTTCCTTTTTAAATACCTATGGAAACTCTTGCTATCTGTTTTTACATTTCTAGCTAGTTTGCTGTCATAATCTAATTTATCTTCCCCTGATTAACCTTTCAGTCATTCTCTGCCATTCATTATATTCTGACCAATCATCTGACCTGCCACTCGTCTTTGCACAATTATATGCTTTTTCCTTACGGTTGAGGCTATCCTTAATTTCTTTAGTGAACAATGGACGGTGGGTCCTCCCCTTGGACTTGTTCTTTACTGTAGGTATATACTTCCTTTGAGTATTCAGAAATATCACCTTCAATGTCTGCCACTGCTTCTCTATTGACCTTTCTCCTAGCCTAGTAACCCAGTTCAATTCAGCTAGCTCAGCTTTCATGCCCACATAGTTGTCCTTATTTAAGTTTAAAATACTAGTCTTAGACCCACTCCTCTCAATTTCAAACTGGATGCAAAATTCAGTCATATTGTGGTTGCTGCTACCTCGAGGTTCCTTTACACTGAGGTCGTTAATTAATCCTGTCAAATTACACAATACCAAATCTAATATAACCAGGTTCCAGAATGTTCTGCTCGAAGAAACTATCTCAAAAGCATTCTATGAACTCCTCGTCCAGGCTGCTATAACCAATCTCATTTTTCCAGTTTATATGTTGAATAAAATCCCCATTATTATTTCCATCCCTTTATCACAAGCACCCAAAATTTGTTCTTGTATACTTCACCCGACATTGTCATTATTGCTCGGTGGCCAGGACACAACTCCTACTAGTGACTTCTTTCCCCGACTATTCCTCATCGTCACCCAAACCGATTCTACATCCTGATCTCCGGAACCAAGGTCATCTCTAACTATTGCACCAATGCCATCCTTGATTAACAGTGCAACCCCTTCACCTTTATCTAACTTCCTATTCTTCTTGAATGCTGTATACCCCTCAATATTCAGGACCCAACCATTGTTATCTTGCAACCATGTCTCTGTAATGGCTATTATATCATATTGATTTACTTCAATGTGCACTATCTGTCCCTCTACCTTGTTATGAATGCTATGTGCATTCACATACAGAGCCTTATATATTTTTTATCATTGTAACACCTCGTGTTGACTGTTGCTGTGTTCTTAGGTTTTTTTCTCTCTGTCCCTTCCCCACTCACTGGTCTTCATTTCCCATGTTACTATTCTGCTCTCTTACCTTGACTCTGCCCCTTGATTTGTTGCACCTACCCAAGCTTGATCCCTTTACCCCTTTGTTTCATTCAAAGCCCTCACTGCTTCCCTAGTTATGCAGTTTGCCAGAAAACTGGTCCCTCTCAATTTACCTCTCAATTCCCTAGTCTACAATTTATCTCTGTCAGTTTCTGATTTTGAGTGTGAGTATATCTGTACCTGTTTTATGTGAGAACCGTCTTATTCTGCACCTTTCAGATTTTGATGTGTCTGTGTGTCTGGCTTGTACTTTGTCCCCATCAGTTTAGAATATGCGAGTGTGAATTTGACTGTTAATATTACATTCTTGGGAATATGAGTGGGGGTTCACACTTCATCTTTGAGTGTCTAGTAGGCCAATTTAAGGTTTAATCTGTGCCCTTAAATTTCTAATGTGTAGCTGTGGTTTTTATCCTGTCACTGTCACTATCTGTTATAAGAGTAAGGGGTACATTCTGGTTTTTGATTGTGGATTTTCCACCACATCTCTACATTGTCTCGGAAGTGAATGTGATTTTTAATCTGTACATGCCAGTTTCTGACATATGTCTCTGAGGTTTAATTTGTACATGTCATTCTCTGGTATGTGACTGCCAATTTTATTCTGAACCTCTCAGTTTCCTTTCCCTGTGTGCAAGTTTTAGTCGGTATCTGTCAGTATCTGGTATATGAATGCTCTTCCTTATGTGTATGTTTTGCTCTGTATTTGTCAGTGTCTGAAGTGCCAATTGTCAGGTTTTCTTTGTACATTGTCACTCTCTGTTATGCATCACAGACTTTCCCTCTCTAACTGTAAATTTCTTGCAATTCACTGTGGATTTCACTCTGTGTCTGTCAGTCTCTGGTAGTTAAGTGTGGTTTTTATACTTCATCTCCTAATTTCTGATCTGTGAATGGAGATTTTAATCTGTACCTTTTGGCTTCACGTTTACGAGTCTGTGTTTCAATCTGTATCTACCAGTTTCTCAAATGTGAGGGTGGCATTTATTCTGTACCAGTTACTTTCTGAAATGTGTGAAGATTTCAATCTTTCCCTGTCAGTTTCTGGTATGTGAATGTGGGTTTATTCTGGATCTTTCAATCTTTGGAATTTGAGTACATGCTTTATCCTATACCTTTTTGCTTCTGTTAAGTGAATGAAGGATTAGATCTGTACCTGTCCATTGATAGTAAATGAATATCTGTTTTAGTCTGTACCTGGCAGTTTATGGCAAAGTAAGGTGGTTTATTTCTCTACCTGCCAGATTCTGATATGTGACTGTTGTTTTATTCTGTACCTGTTATTTTCTGTGATATGAATCTGGTTTTTGATCTGTACCTGTCAGTTGCTGTTACTTGACTGAGTTTCACTTTGCACCAGTTGGTTTCTGGTATGTGAGTGTCAGTTTTAAGTTGTACCTGTAAAGTTAAGGTATGACAGTGTGGGTTTATTCTATATCTTTCAAACTCTAGTGTGTGATATGGGTTTTTTTATCTCTGAATCTTTTGATTTCTGGTCTGTAAGTTTGTGTTCTTATCTGCATCTTACAGTTCCTTATAGGTGTCTGTGTGCACATTTCCTTTTTCTGCAGCTATTAACGTCTGCTACGTGAGTATGTGTAATGTGTGAAGACCAAGGCAAAATATTGGTATAAATTATTTGCCATTTCCCTGTTCCCCATTATCAGTTCTCCTTTTGCATCCTCTGAGGTCCCCTCACTCACTTTAGCTGATCTCGTTCTTTTTATATACCCGGAGAAGCTCTCGCTGTTTGTTTATATATTTCTTGCCAATTTACTGTCAGAATCAATGTTCCCCCTCTTTATTAACTTTTTAGTCATCCGTTGCTGATTCCTAAAATATTCCCAATCAACTGGCCCACCACTAGTTTTTGCCTCTTTGTATGCCTTAGTTTTTGATTGGATATTCTCCTTGGCAGCATTTATTAACCACAGATGCTTCATCCTTCTCTTTTTGACTGGGATAAATTTTTGCTCAGCATTATGAAATATCTGTTTAAATGTCTGCCACTGCTCATCCACTGACCTTCCCCTTAGTCCATTTTCCCAGCCCGCTTTAGACAACTCTTTCTTCATACCACAGCAATTACCCTTGTTTAAGTTGAGGACACTGGTTTGAGACCCGAGTTGCTCGCCCTCAAACTGAATTTGAAATTCTACCATGTTGTGATCACTACCCCATCGAGGATCCTTAACTACAATATCTCTTGTTAATCCTATCACATTACACATTACTAGATCCAAAATAGCCTGTTCCCGGGTATGTTCTGCAATGTATTGATCGAAGTAACAGTCCCTGATGCACTCGACAAATTCACCTTCCATATTACCTCTGCCAATCTGATTTGTCCAGTCAATATGCAGATTAAAATCATTCGTGACTATTGTAGCACCCTTCTTACACAGCTCCATTATTTCCCGATTTATACTTTGTCCTACAGTGAGACAGCTCTTCGGGGGTCTATGGATGACTCCCACCCGTGACTTCTTCCCTTTGCTATTCCTTATTTCCACCCAAACCGATTCCACATCATGATCTATTGCACCTATATCACTACTCAACACCACACTGATACCATCCTTTATTAACAAAGCTACCCCACCTCCTTTTCCTTTTTGCCTATTTTTCCAGAGCATTGTATATCCTTGAATATTGAGTTTCCAGTCTTGGTCACCCTGCAACTACGTCTCTGTAATAGCTATCAAGTCACATTCATTTAGTTCTATTTGTGCCGCCAACTGATCTATCTTGTTACAAATGCTGTGTGCATTCAGATAAAGAGGCTTTGACTTTTTATCATTATTATTCATTCTGGTTCTAATCTCTGCTGAACTCTGCTGCTTATATTAGCTGCACCTTCCTGTCAGACTTTGATTACCGTTTGCCTCTTCACTACTCTGTACCTCTGTTCTCTCGTTCCTTTTTGATTTTTTAAACTTCCCTTCAATTGAACGCCACCCCCCACCCCACACTAATAAATTTAAAGACCTATCGACAACCTTAGTTATATGATTTGCCAGGACATTGGTCCCAGCATGGTCCAAATGAAGCCTGTCCCAGTGGAACAGCTCTCTCCTTTCCCAGTACTGGTGCCAGTGCCCCAGGAATTGGAACCCATTTCCCCCACACCAATCTTTGAGCCATACGTTTACCTCTATAATCTGATTTACCCTACACCAATTTGCACGTTGCTCTGGTAGCATTCTGGAGAGTATTACCTTTCTGGTTCTGCTTCTTAATTTAGCCCGGAGCTGCTCATAGGCCCTCAGCAGAACCGGATTCCTTGTCCTACCGATGTGGACCAAGACAGCTGGATCCTTCCCCTCCCACTCCAAGTTACTCTCCAGTCAAGAAGTGATGTCATTAATCTTGGCACCAGGTCGGCAACACAGCCTTTGGGACTCCCTGTTATTGATGCCAGAGAATGGAATCTATTCCCCTAAATCTGCAATCCCCTATTACTAATCTCCCCATTGAATATCGCTCTGAACCACACTGCTGTGGACAGTTTGCTCATCCTTCCTGCAGCCTGTGCCCTCGTCCACACAGGGAGCAAGAAGCTCATACCTATTGGATAAGGGCTAATGATATGTATATGAATGTGGGCCACATTCTGGACTTTCAGTCTCTGGTCCTGTGTGTGAATGTAGGGTTTATTCTGAAGTTACTAATACTGTGTTTTTATACTGTGATTCATTCTCAATCTCTGAGACTCTGGTTCTATTTAAGTGTAGGATTCATTCTGCATCGATGTGTCTACGTGCTGGATGTGAGTGTGGGATCTTGCTGTATTCAGAAACATAGAAAATAGGGACAGGAGTAGGTCATTTGACCCTGTGGGCGAGCTCCGCCATTCAAATAGGGATCATGGCTGTTGGTCCAATTCAGTGCCCTGTTCCCACATTCTCCCCACATCAGTTGATCACATTGGCATTAAGAAATATATCTATTTCCTTCTTGAATATATCTAATAACTTGGCCTCCACTGCCTTTTGCGGTAGAGAATTCCACAGGTTCACCACCCTCTGAGTGAAGAAATTTCTCCTCAACTCAGTTCTAAATTGCATACCCCGTATCCTGAGACTGTGACCCCTGGTTCTGGACTCCCCAGCCATCGGGAACATCCTCCCTGCATCCAGCATGATTAGTCCTGTTAGAATTTTATAGGTTTCGATGAGATCCCCTCTCATTCTTCTGAACTAAAGTGAATATAGGCCTACTTGACCCAATCTCTCCTCATATGTCAATCCTACCATCCCAGGAAACAAGGTGAGAACAACCTTCCTAAGACAAAGAGACCAAAACTGCACACAATACTCCAGATGAGTCTCACCAAGGCCCTGTATAACTGCAGTAAAACATCCTTGCTCCTGTACTCAAATCCTCTTGCAATGAAGGCCAACAGACCATTCGCCTTCCAAACTGCTTGCTGCACCCGAATGCTTACTTTCACCCAGGTCTCGTTGGATCTCCCCCTTTCCCAATGTATCACCATTCAGATAATAATCTGATTTTCTGATTTTAAAACCAAACTGTATAACCTCACTTTTATCCACTTTATATTTCATCTGCCATGCATTTGCCTACTCACCTACCTTGTCCAAATCACATTGGGGGTCTCTTTGCATCCACCTCACAATCCCACCCAAACCCCACCCCCAGCTCTGTGTCATCTGCAAACCTGGAAATGTTACATTTATTTCCCTCACCCAAGTCATTCAGATATATTGTGAATAGTTGGGGCCCAAACACAGATCCCTGCAGTACCCCACTGGTCCCTGCCTGCCACCCAGAAAAAGACCCATTTATTCCTAATCTCTGCTTCCTGTCTGTCAACTAATTCCCAATCCCTGCCAGTAGTCTGCTGGTTACATCCTCAAAAAATCCAGTGGATTTGTTAAGCATGACTTCCCTTTCGTAAAACCCATGCTGACTTTGCCCAAACACATTTATGCTTTCTAGGTGTTCTGCTATCACATCCTTTATAATAGACTCTAGGTGTTCTGCTATCACATCCTTTATAATAGACTCTCGGTGTTCTGCTATCACATCCTTTATAATCGACTCTAGGTGTTCTGCTATCACATCCTTTATAATAGACTCTAGGTGTTCTGCTATCACATCCTTTATAATAGACTCTAGGTGTTCTGCTATCACATCCTTTATAATAGACTCTAGGTGTTCTGCTACCACATCCTTTATAATAGACTCCCGGTGTTCTGCTATCACATCCTTTATAATAGACTCTCGGTGTTCTGCTATCACATCCTTTATAATAGACTCTAGGTGTTCTGCTATCACATCCTTTATAATAGACTCTAGGTGTTCTACTATCACATCCTTTATAATAGACTCTCGGTGTTCTGCTATCACATCCTTTATAATAGACTCTAGGTGTTCTGCTATCACATCCTTTATAATAGACTCTCGGTGTTCTGCTATCACATCCTTTATAATAGACTCTAGGTGTTCTGCTATCACATCCTTTATAATAGACTCTAGGTGTTCTGCTATCACATCCTTTATAATAGACTCTAGGTGTTCTACTATCACATCCTTTATAATAGACTCTCGGTGTTCTGCTATCACATCCTTTATAATAGACTCTAGGTGTTCTGCTATCACATCCTTTATAATAGACTCTCGGTGTTCTGCTATCACATCCTTTATAATAGACTCTAGGTGTTCTGCTATCACATCCTTTATAATAGACTCTTGGTGTTCTGCTATCACATCCTTTATAATAGACTCTAGGTGTTCTGCCATCACATCCTTTATAATAGACTCTAGGTGTTCTGCTATCACATCCTTTATAATAGACTCTAGGTGTTCTGCTATCACATCCTTTATAATAGACTCTCGGTGTTCTGCTATCACATCCTTTATAATAGACTCTAGGTGTTCTGCTATCACATCCTTTATAATAGACTCTAGGTGTTCTGCTATCACATCCTTTATAATAGACTCTTGGTGTTCTGCTATCACATCCTTTATAATAGACTCTAGGTGTTCTGCCATCACATCCTTTATAATAGACTCTAGGTGTTCTGCTATCACATCCTTTATAATAGACTCTAGGTGTTCTGCTATCACATCCTTTATAATAGACTCTCGGTGTTCTGCTATCACATCCTTTATAATAGACTCTAGGTGTTCTGCTATCACATCCTTTATAATCGACTCTAGGTGTTCTGCTATCACATCCTTTATAATCGACTCTAGGTGTTCTGCTATCACATCCTTTATAATAGACTCTCGGTGTTCTGCTATCACATCCTTTATAATCGACTCTAGGTGTTCTGCCATCACATCCTTTATAATAGATTCGAGCAGTTTCCCCACTACCAATGTCAGGCTCACTGGTCTGCAGTTCCCTGTGTTTTCTCTCCCTCCTTGTTTTAAATAGTGAGGTTACATTTTCCACCCTCCAATCTGTACGAACTGCTCCAGAGTCTACAGAATTTTGGAATATCCGGTACTTCATATGTATCTCAGGCATTATGGTGACAACTCTTTGTTTAACACCTTAACGTATCAATATGTGTTTACTTGTGTTTAATTTAAAATATGGATTAACAATATTTCATTGCTGTAGGTTTTATTCAATTCTTGTTTGTGAGTTGCAGTTTGGTATCCAATTTGTATCTCTGCAAAGGCAATTGTGAATGATGATCTTTCAATTTTAGAGTATGACCTGATATGTAATGTCAAATTCCATCAGTTTGTAGAAAATGAATTAATCCTGTACGTTTTTGTCTGACCCTTAGTGACATGTTTGAACTGGTGTGTAATTTGTAGCTCAGTTTATATTGTGGGGTACGTTATTGGGATTCATTCTGTAGCTTTCGATCAGGTACATTTGTTCAGTTCTACTTAAGATTTAGTAATTGAATTGTAGCCAAGGCAACACAATGTATTTAAATCTGATACTGTGTGTTTGAACTGTGATTGATGTATCTACCAGTCAGTTGGAGTGAAATAGAAACGACTACTATCTCTATGCTCTGTTTGACTATTGAGTTGATAATGTGTCTCTTTGGGATCAGTGTGGATCTGACTACTTCTTTTGTTTGTTACAGTGGAAATGATGACCTGACCGTGTCACTGTGCTTTGTGAGTGATACGGTACCTACTGTGTATTGGAACGAGCTGGATGCACATTTCCTTCTGTCGAGGAGTCATGCCTTTCCATCTGGTTCCTTCAAGTGTTTGCCTGCAGGAAAAGAAAGGTAACTCTTATACTTGAATAACAGCTGAGTGAGAAGACAGAAAAGTGATCAATGTAATCTTTTCAATAATAATCATTCTGAACAATCACAAAAGGAAAGTTAACAACACAAGTAGTGTCAGTGTCTGAGTCCACTGCAGTACTGCAGAACTCTGCTTCTACTTGCCAGATATTTGGAGCGGTTTTATAACAATTTTGTGACATTCAGAAACACCCCAAGCCCCGCACTGCTCCATGAATTGGAATACCCGATCGAGTAGCGACATTTGCGTAAGCCAGATTTCTATTTCCATGTTCCATTGTTCAACGGACAACAAGTAAGCACTGTTTAAAAAAGTGTCCTTAATCTTCTCACCTGGTCCCTTCAAATCTGCCGCATCTTTATTGTTCAGACATTTTCTTCTTCTATTCACTATCCAATAACAATAAATAGTGAGATACTGGATCTGAACCAGGAACATTAATTACCGAAGAAGGGTCACTGACCTGAAACGTTAATTCTATTTCTCTCTCCAAAGATGCAAATAGACCTGCTGAGCATTTCCAAGATTTCTTGTTTTTATTTCAGATTTCCAGCATCCGCAGTATTTTGCTTGTTTATAACATTCATTACTGTTTGGAGAGAGAAATCAGCAATGATTTTCATTTCAGATGGGCAGCACAGTGGCGCAGTGGTTAGCACCGCAGCCTCACAGCTCCAGCGACCCGGGTTCAATTCTGGGTACTGCCTGTGTGGAGTTTGCAAGTTCTCCCTGTGTCTGCGTGGGTTTTCTCCGGGTGCTCCAGTTTCCTCCCACAGCCAAAAGACTTGCAGGTTGATAGGTAAATTGGCCATTATAAATTACCCCTAGTATAGGGAGGTGGTAGGGGAATGCAGGGACAGGTGAGGATGTGGTAGGAATATGGGATTAGTGTAGGATTAGTATAAATGGGTGGTTAATGGTCGGCACAGACTCGGTGGGCCGAACGGCCTGTTTCAGTGCTGTATCTCTAAAAAAAAATATAGTGAGTTCATCATATTCTGTCTCTCTCTCCCTGTCCAGACACTGCCTGAGAAAGACCTCTCCCTTCCCCCAGCGGCTCACTTCATGTTCCGGGACCAGTTCCTGCTCCACAATGTACATTACAAACTGTCCCCCACTCCCGCTGAATGTACCCGGTAATCAATGCTAATCTATCAGCACATCGGCAGACACGGGCCCAAATCTGTTGTACTGCTGTGAGCAGATACTGTTTGTTCACTTACCCCAGGCTTGTAATGTCTCCATTTGCAGCTGATTTAAACAATCACAGTGAATGGCGCTCAGAGGCAGTGCTGGGGGATGGGGTGCGCTTGCGCTCTTCTCCGCGTTATGACGTCATGTTCGACAGGCCTCTATCGTGCGTGAGCAGATCTCTGCATCGAGAGCGGGAACAGGCGAGAGGAGCCGGGAGATAAAAGGAGCCGAAGCCAGAGACCAGAAGCAGCAGCGAGAGCCGCTCGGTTCTGTTCTGTGGACCTGCTTGACAAGCAAAAGGAGAAGTGTGATGTCACAGGAGAGCTGCTCAGTGATTGGTGGGTATTTCTTTCTTCCATTTGAGCAGTGGGAGTGGTGAGAGTGCGAGCCAGGGGGCAGCCGGGAAGGTAAGTTTCACTAGAAAGTACTTACCTCGTGATTGGGCGGACGCGGACACGGGAACTGCTGGGTAAGTGAACTTATATATTCAGGCAGTGGTTAAACCTGAAACACTACACGTGTAGTGTCTCCCACCCATCCTCCTCCTGTAACCAAAAAAAAAGGTCTCTTGTGTGAAGGGTTCGGTCAGGTAAGTTTTTTCCTTTATTTTTTTAAATCTCTTTTGTCAATTTAGAGCGGAGGGGATGGAAGCTAGGGCAGTTACATGCTCCTCTTACAGGATGTGGGAGGTAAGGGTCACCACTTGTTTAATATAGGCAGGCATCAAGATCGGCGCAGGCTTGGAGGGCCGAATGGCCTGTTCCTGTGCTGTACTGTTCTTTGTTCTTTGAGGCAGTTCAGAGGAGGTTCACGAGACTGATTCCAGATATGAGGGGTTTGTCTTATGAAGAGAGATTGAGCAGTTTAGGCCTTTGCCTTTTCTAGTGTTTAGAAGAATGAGGGGAGATCTAATTGAGGGATATATATGATGATTAAGGGGATTGACAAAGTAGACAGAGAGGATGTTTCCTCATGTGAGGCAATCTAGAACGAGAGGCCATCGTTTCAGAATAAGGGGGAGCAGATTTAAAACAGAGATGAGGAGACATTACTTCTCTCAAAGGGTCGTGAGACTGTGGAATTCACTACCCCACATTGTGCTGGATGACGGGACGTTGAGTAAAGTTAAGGAGGAGATGGTCAGATTTTCAATTAATAATGGGTTGAATGGTTATGGAGAACGGGAAGGAAAGTGGAGTTGAGGACGAAATGAGATCAGCCATGGTTGTATTGAATGGCGGGGCAGGTTTGAGGGGCTGAATTCTTCCTCCATTTCTCACCATCTCTTGCTCTCTCACTCTCTCCCTCTCACCTATTTTCTCTGTCTCTCCATCACTGTCCAATTGAGGAGATTCTCCCTCCATTTCTCACCATCTGTTGCTCTCTCACTCTCACCTATTTTCTCTCAGTCTCTCCATCTCTCTATGATTCTTTCAAGCTCAGTCCTTCCTCTCTCTCTCCCCATCACTCTCTCTTTTCTATTTCCGTCTCTATTACTTGCTCTCCAACTGTCTTGCTCTGTCTGTCCACGTTGGGTCCGTTTAAGAGTTTGGGACAGTTCTGGTGGTGCAGGGTCCCTTTAAGAGCCTGGTGCTGACCCCCTCCCCCACCCGAGGGGGGTGGGGTGACAAGTCGCCCAAACCGCGGCTGCGCGGAGGCTGGAGGCAGCGTTGACCCCTTGACCTCCAGACACACGGGTCGAGGCAGCCAATGAGACCTCACAGAGCGGGAGGGAGGGGTCATCAGCCGCCATGTTTGCGTGACGTCACCCGCCGGCCACTTATTTCCGCAAAGAGCAGCTGAAAGGAAAAGGAGAAGCGGCTTCAGCTGTCGATCTCAATGGAGCAAAGTTGAACGTCTGAGCCGGGGGAGAATTAAAAAAAAAGCGGCGGTTAACGCTCTTGTGGAGATGCGCATGTGCGGAGCATCCTCCCAGAGTGCAGCGCGGCCTGTACCGCAGAAAGGGGCCGTTCCCAGTCGCGCGGCATTGTGGGAGCCGCAGGACGCCATTGCCCCCTCATTAACTCAGTAAAAATTAACTCATTCCCTCTCAGCTCTCTATCCCTCCTTTTCATATTGCAGGCTGAAATGGGCTTTGTTGGCATCCATTACACCATCCCGGGTGTGATCAGATACTCTGTCCCTTCGTAAACGATTTCCCGTCCCTCCAACAGCTTGTGCTTGTTATTGGCTTTTCTCCTCCTGAAATGGTTGCTGAATTTGTTGGACTTTTTCTCCTGGCTTCATAGCTAACCCTCTCTCCCTCTGTCTCTCTCCTAGTGTCAGAGATAGCAGGAGGGAGAGAGAGAGGAAGACGGAGAAAGACACAGAGAACAACCCCAGCTTCTCCAATCTATCCAGGTAACTGAAGTCCCTCATCCCTGGAACCTTGCTCGTGAATCTTTTATGCATCCTCTCGAAAGCCCCCACATCCTTCCTAAAGTATGGTGTCCAGAATTGATCACAATACTAGATGAGGATGAAGCCTGTGTTTTATAAATCTTCATCATAACCTCCTTGCTTTTATACTCTCAGCCTCTATATTCAAAGCCTGGATCCCATATGTCTTTTAACCACTTTCTCAACTAGCCCTGCCACCTTCAATTTGTGCACAGACATCCCCAGGTCTCTCTGTTCCTGCACCCACTTCCTTCTCTTCGTAGCTTCCCATGACAGAGAGGGACAGAAGGACAGGGTGGTCGAGAAATAAGGAGGGAGAGAGAGCAAACAAACAGGAAACACATATGGGAACACCACCACGTGCAAGTTTCCCTTCCAGTCTCACACCATCCTGACTTGGAACTATATCACCATTCCTTCACTGTCACGAGGACAAAATCCTGGATCTCACTTCCGAACAGCACTGTGGGTGTATCTACCCCACATGGACTGCAGCGGTTCAAGAAGGTTCAACAGCAATTCGTGATGGGCAATAAAATGCTGGCATAGCCAGTAATGCACACATCCAACAAATGAATAAAAATAATAACAATTTGGCACCAAGTCACTAAAGGGGAGACCAATGGAGGGACAGAGAGAGAGACAGAGAGATGGAGTGACAGGGAGGGAAGGACAGATGGAGGGATAGAGAGAGAGAGAGACAGAGAAAGAAGGAGAGAAAGGGAGAAACATACAGGGAAAGACAGATGGAGGGACAGAGAGAGAGAGAGGCAGAGATGGAAGGAGAGAAAGGGAGAAACATACAGGGAAAGACAGATGGAGGGAGAGAGAGAAGGAGAGAGAGGGAGTGTCAGGGAGGGAAAGACAGATGGAGGGACAGAGAGAGATACAGAGATAGAAGGAGAGAGAGGGAGTGTCAGGGAGGGAAAGACAGATGGAGGGACAGAGTGAGAGACAGAGAGAGAAGGAGACAGATGGAGTGATGGAGGGAAGGACAGACAGAGGGATAGACAGAGATAGAAGGAGAGAGAGGGAGTGACAGGGAGGGAAAGACAGATGGAAAGAGGGAGAGAGATAGAAGGAGAGAGAGGGAGAGAGAGGGAAATACAGATGGAGAGGCAGAGAGAGAGAGGCAGGGATGGAAGGAGAGAGGGAAAGAGAGAGAGACAGAGATAGAAGGAGAGGGAGGGAGAGACAGTGGATAGACAGAGAGAGAGGCAGAGATGGAAGGAGAGAAAGTGAGTGTCAGGGAGGGAAAGACAGATGGAGAGACAGAGAGAGAGAGAGACAGAGATAGAAGGAGAGAGAGGGAAAGACAGATGGATAGACAGAGAGAGAGGCAGAGATGGAAGGAGAGAGAGTGAGTGTCAGGGAGGGAAAGACAGATGGAGAGACAGAGAGAGAGAGGCAGAGATGGACAGAGAGAGAGAGGCAGAGATGGAACGAGAGAGAGAGTGAGAGGGAGGGAAAGACAGATGGAGAGACAGAGAGAGAGAGGCAGAGATGGAAGGAGAGAGAGGGAGAGGCAAAGAGGGAAAGACAGATCGAGGGACAGAGAGAGAGACAGAGATAAAAGGAGAGAGATGGAGTGACAGGGAGGGAAGGACAGATGGAGGGATAGAGAGAGAGACAGAGATAGAAGGAGAGGGAGGGAGTGACAGAGAGGGAAAAACAGATGGAGAGACAGAGAGAGAGGGAGAGGCAAAGAGGGACAGAGAGAGAGACAGAGATAAAAGGAGAGAGATGGAGTGACAGGGAGGGAAGGACAGATGGAGGGATAGAGGGAGAGATTGGGAGAGACAGAGAGGGAAAGACAGATGGAGGGACAGAGAGAGAGACAGAGATCTCTCCCGATGTTTCTGTCTCCATACCTATCTCTTAAATGTTTGTGCACACAGCAGTAAAGGATGACATCAAATTAATTTCTCTTACATTCTCCGTTTCAATCGACCCCGCAATCTCTCTCTCTCCAACCTTGTCCCTCTCCACAACACTCCCTCTGTCTGCATATCTAACCCTCTCTCCCTCTGTCTCTCTCCTCATGTCAGAGATAGCAGGAGGGAGAGACAGAGAGAGGAAGTTGAAGGAACTATACTCCATTCCTAAGCTGTGCTGATCCTCCTCTGGGAGTGTTTGATGGGCTACATTAAGCAGCCGTGTACAGTCCTGTATCAGGCTGTGAAGAAGCACAGCTTGTTCAGTGTACAACGGGTGAAAGGGAACGATTCACTCCTGTCTGCTTCTGGGAAGAGAGACTGACCTGAACATCAAGGCAGCGTTTGACCGAATGTGACATCGAGGAGCCAGAGTAAAACTGAAGTCAGTGGGAATCCGCTGGTTGGACTCATACCGAGCACAAAGGAAGATGGTTGTGGTTGTTGGAGGTCAATCATCTCAGTCCCAGGACATCACTGCAGGAGTTCCTCAGGGTAGTGTCCGAGGCTCAACCATCTTCAGCTGAGATCCCAGGAGAAAATACTGAGCAGGTCAAGCAGCATCTGCGGAGAACAAAACAGAGTTAGTGATTCAGCTCGATGCTTTCCAGATTTCCAGCATCCACAGTATTTTGCCTCAGATAATAAAGCAATCCATAGCCACATGCACCAAGAGCCGGACAACATTCAGGCTTGGGCCGACCAGTGGGAAGTAACATTCACGTCACACAAGTGCCAGACAATGACCATCTGCAACAAGAGAGAATCCAACCACCTCCCCTTGGCATTCAAAGCATTATCCCATCGCTGAATCCCCCAGCATCAACATCCTGGGGAAACATTGACATCAAACTTAACTGAACAAAACACATCAACAATTTCTTCACCCAGTGGCTGGTGGGTGTCTGGAACTCACTGCCTGAAAGGAATAGTATAAAATGGGTGGTTGATGGCCTGCACAGACTGGGCGGGCCGAAGGGCCTGTATAAGTGCTGTATCTCTCTATGACTCTAAAGGATGGAAGAGGCAGAAACCCTCATCACATTTAAAACAATCTCTTGGATATTCACTTCTCTATATTTAAAATGGGGAAGGAATAACTCTCCTCGTCTGCACTGCCCCATCAAACACTCTCAGAGAAGGTACAGCACGGGTTAGATACAGAGTAAAGCTCCGTTTAAACTGTCCCTGGAGTGTCGGATTAACCCAGGTCACTCACTGTCCCCGGCTCAGCCTCAAGACTCACCTGCCTCAGTCACTGAGACGCTCCTGTATCACTTGCCTTAATGTAAGCGGATGCCAGGTTTGGGAGCAGGACAGGCACACGGGATTAGGACGACTGCTCATGTGGAGGATAAGCATCAGTAATCCCTCAGAGAATCAGAACAGACCAGCGAGACTCAGAAAAGGAAGCTTGTGTTGAATTTGTGAGTCTTGCATTGTGGAATGCTTTAGTATTTGGTGAGAATGTTGAGCCAGTGAAATTCTGCCCCAGTGGGATGAATAGATACTATTTGACTTTATTACAACAGTAAGGAACCGTGTGTACTGTAAATATGGACTGAAATGACTGAAATAACAATCAATTTTCAGCTGAATTCTATGACGACAGTTAGAGTCATAGAGTTATACAGCACAGAAACAGGCCATTCGGCCCATCGTGTCTATTGCCACCATCAAGCACCTACCTATTCTAGTCCCATTTTCCAGCACTTGGCCCGTAGCCTCGTATGCTATGGCATTTCAAGTGCTCATCTAAATACTTCTTAAATGTTGTGAGGGTCCCTGCCTCTACCACCACTTCAGGCAGAGAGTTCCAGATTCCAAACACCCTCTGGGTGAAAAATCTTTTCCTCAAATCCCCTCTAAACCTCCTGCCCCTTGCCTTCAATCTATGCCCCCTGGTTATTGACCCCTCCACTAAGGGAAAAAGTTTCTTCCTATCTAACCTATCAATGCCCCTCATAATTTTGTCCACCTCAATCAGGTCCCCCCTCAGCCTTCTCTGCTCTAAGGAAAACAACTCCAGCCTTTTCAGTCTCTCTTCATAGCTGAAATGCTCCAGCCCAGGCAACATCCTGGTGAATCTCCTCTGCATCCTCTCCAGTGCAATCACATCCTTCCTATAGTGTGGTGCCCAGAACTGTACACAGTACTCCAGCTGTGGCCTAACCAGTGTTTTATATAGCTCCATCATAACCTCCCTGCTCTTATATTCTATGCCTCAACTAATAAAGGCAAGTATCCCATATACCTTCCTAACCACCTTGTCTACCTGCGCTGCAGCCTTCAGTGATCTATGGACAAGTACACCAAGATCCCTCTGACACTCGGTACTTCCTATGGTCCTACCATTCATTGGATATTCCCTAGCCTTGTTAGTCCTTCCAAAATTCTATGTAACCTAACCTATGTATAATCTTTAATCTTGCAGTGCATGTGTAATGTTTAATTTCTGAAAGCCAGACAGAGTAAAGCTTAACGTACTCCAAAAAAACTCCAGACTTTTGACATTTATTACCTTATGGGGTCAAATCTGTCGTTAAGTTGGACTGGACTTGTAAATAATTCTTTTTAAGTTGTTTTTACAACAGTACGAGTGTAAATCGATTTGCAACATCCCATCATATAATATACTTTGCTGTCAACATCACTGTGATCATGTCTGAATACAGACATAAAATATCCACAAATTTTGCTATTTATTTCGGGGCAGACAGGTGAAGTGTTTATTTTGTCTGTGATTTAACTCAACCCCTAATGATAACCAACATGGTGGGAGAGAGTGATAGACAGAGAGAGAGGAACAGAGGTAGAGTAACAGAGAGATAGGGAGATATAGAAATGGAGAGAGAACAGAGAGATAGTGAGGGATAGAGACAGAAGCAGAGAGATAGAAAGTGCCAGGAGACCCTGAGAGACTTTAGAAGCAGGGGGACGGGGAGACAGGCTGTGTGGGGACCCTGGGGTAACGTTACAGATAGACAGGGTGGATGCAGGTAAGATGTTTCTCCTGGTTGGGGAGTCTAGAACCAGGGGACACAATTTCAAAATAAGGGGGAAGCCACTTGGGACTGAGATGAGGAGAAATGTCATTACTCAGAGGGTTGTGAATCTTCAGAATTCTCTATCCCAGAGGGCTGTGGAAGCTCAGTCATTGAGTATGTTTAAAGCAGAGATTGACAGATTTCTAAATACCAATGACATAAATGGTATGAGGATAGTCTGGGAAAATCACATTGAAGTGGATGATCAGCCATGATAGTATTGAATGGCGGAGCAGGTTTTATGGGCTGAATGGCCTACTCCTGTTCCTATATTCCAAAGCTGCCGAAATAGTTTCTCGCAAACTACCCCATCAGTTCCCCTTAATATCTCAACAACTTTGATGAAATCACCTTGATCCTCCTAAATTCCAGGGAATAGTTTCTGTAATATCACCTCGTAATTTAACCCTTGGAGTCCAGTTATCATTCTGGTAAATCTACACTGCACTCAAATGGACATGGACCCCTCAACTCTCTTTGGACCTCCAGTGTTACTATCTTTTCACCATTTATAAAGTACTCTGTTCGAGTCTTTTTTACTTTCATTGAAATCTATCTACCACAGTTTTGTCCATTCACTTCAGATATCTCTTTGCAATGTTATGCTTCCAGCTACACTGCTTACAATGCTGCCTATTTTTGTGTCATTGGTAAACTTGGGTATGTTGCATTCTACCACATCATCTTAAACGTTAATAAATACAGCAAAACTGAGACACTCATGGGCTTTGCACGAGTAGACAGGAGTGAATCATTCCATCCTTGAGGTTTTTTAATTCCAGATTTATGTTTATTTTTAGAAAAAACAAAATACAAATTCACAACAGCCCAGTGTGGGATTTGAACTCCGACTTTTTCAATCATCAGCTCAGGCCTTCAAATTAAAACCCATAAAAAGAGATTCATTTTCCTACTGCTGTTGTCTGACTGACTGAGGTTTTGTATATTGTTCCCTTCTCCTCTTCTTCCATGTGTTTGAAGTCTTTGAAGTTTGTCAGACATTGGTAAACTACTTCATGTGGTGTTGTGTAAATACCTTCAATTCTGTGTATCTGGAAGGGACACAATTCAAATTCTCACCTTATTGCATCAACCAAAACCTGCAGGTCCATTCAAACATCCCTATTTCCTGTATCTGCAAAGATAGCTCACACTTCCACAATGCAGGAATGTCTGAATGGAAACAGCTTTTGACGCATTTCCCAACAGGTTTCTAACACTTTTCAGGATGAAGCTAAATTCAACTCACAGATTCCAAGCCCCAAGTTGAGCTTTTGGGTAGAACAGGGAACATTGATGAAATCCCAGATCTCTCTGTCCTGTCACCCATTCTAACATTGTACCATTTAGTTTATATCACTCAGTCTTCCTTCCAAAATGCATCACTTCACATTTCTCAGCATTGAAGTTAACCTGCCCTGTGTCTGTCCAATGATAGGTTGGATAGTAAGCTGTCAAGAGGCCATAAACTGTCTGCAAAGAGATTTCCATAGGTTAAGTGAGTGAGGAAAAAATTGGGAGATGGAGTACAATGTGGGAAAATGTGAGCTTGTCCACTTTAGCAGGAAGAATAAAAATCAGTATATTATTGAAATGGAGAGACACTGCAGAACTGTACGGTACAGAGGGATCTGGGTGTCCTGGTACATGAATCACAAAATGTTACCGTGTAGCTACAGCGAGTGATTGGGAAGGCAAATGGAATGTTGTTGTTTATTGCAAGGTGAATAGAATATAAAAGTAGGGAAGTGTTGCTACAGCTGTACAGGGCATAAGTTAGACGACGTCTGCAGGATTGTGGACACTTTTGGTCTCCTTACTGGTGATCTGAGTGAAACATCTCAGGTCCTGAGGGGACTGGACAGGGTGGATGCTCAGAGGATGTTTCCCCTTATTGGGGAGACTAGAACGATGGGAACACAGTTAAAAAATTAGGGACGTCCCATTTAAAACTGAGATGAGGAGAAATGTTTCTCTCTCAGAGGGGGGTCAGTCTGTGGAATTCTCTTCCCCACAGAGCAGTGGAGGCTGCATCATTGAATATATTCAAGGCTGAGTTCGATAGATTTTTTATCAGTTAGGGAGTCAAGGGTTATGGGACGCAGACAGGAAAGTGGAATTGAGTTCACAATCAGATCAGCCATTGAATGGCAGAGCAGGCTCGAGGGGCCGAATGGCCTACTCCTGCTCCTAATTCGTTTGCTCCTGTGTGTTCCATTTCACCAGATTGCCTCTCTCCTCCTGAAGTCTGCTACGAGTCCCTTCCCTGTTTATTACATTGCAGATGACACAAACATTGGCAAACATTGAAGTTATGCCCTGTAAACACAAATCCAAGTCATTAGTATATATCAAAAAGAGCAGTGGTCCTAATATAAACCTCCACTGTATACCTCCCTCCAGTCTGAAACAACCATTGTCCACTCTCTCAGCCAATCTCGTATCCACTCAGCAACAGCCCCTTTCATCCATGGAGCACCAATATTGCTAACTGGTCAATTAGGAGGCAGCATTAAGTCCTCCCCATGAGGACCCTGGTCCCAGACCTCTCTGTTTGCACTCTCCCATCAACATTCCCCAGACAGGTACAGCATGGATGAGATGCAAAGTAATGCTCCTTCTACACTGTCCCATCCAACACTCCGAGGACAGGAACATCATGGGGTGGATACAGAGTGAATCTCACTCTACACTGTCTGAAACACCAGTCTTGGTCACCCTGAAACTACGTCTCTGTAATAGCTATCAAGTCACATTCATTTAGTTCTATTTGTGCTGCCAACTGATCTATCTTGTTACAAATGCTGTGTGCATTCAGATAAAGAGGCTTTGACTTTTTATCATTATTATTCATTCTGGTTCTAATTTCTGCTGAACTCTGCTGCTTATATTAGCTGCACCTTCCTGTCATACTTTGATTACCGTTTGCCTCTTCACTACTCTGTACCTCTGTTCTCTCGTTCCTTTTTGATTTTTTAAACTTCCCTTCTATTGAACGCCACCCCCCACCCCACACTAATAAAATTTAACGTCCTATCTACAACCCGAGTTATATGATTCGCCAGGACATTGGTCCCAGCATTGTCCAAATGAAGCCTGTCCCAGTGGAACAGCTCTCTCCTTCCCCAGTACTGGTGCCAGTGCCCCAGGAATTGGAACCCGTTTCACTCACACCAATCTTTGAGCCATACGTTTACCTCTATAATCTGATTTACCCAACACCAATTTGCACATTGCTCTGGTAGCATTCTGGAGAGTATTACCTTTCTAGTTCTGCTTTTTAATTTAGCCCCGAGCTGCTCATAGGCCCTCAGCAGAAGCGGATTCCTTGTCCTACCGATGTGGACCAAGACAGCTGGATCCTTCCCCTCCCACTCCAAGTTACTCTCCAGTCAAGAAGAGATGTCATTAATCTTGGCACCAGGTAGGCAACGCAGCCTTTGGGACTCCCTGTTATTGATGCCAGAGAATGGAATCTATTCCCCTAAATCTGCAATCCCCTATTACTAATCCCTCCACTTGAATAGCGCTCTGAATCATGGTGCTGTGGTCAGTTTGCTCATCCTTCCTGCAGCCTGTGCCCTCGTCCACACAGGGAGCAAGAAGCTCATACCTATTGGATAAGGGTTAAGAGTATGTATATGAATGTGGGCCACATTCTGGACTTTCAGTCTCTGGTCCTGTGTGTGAATGTAGGGTTTATTCAGAATTTGACAGGCTCTGGTACTGAATGTGTGTTTGGAATGCATTCCTTATGTTTCTGTCTCTGGGGGAGTGTGTAAGTGTGGGAGACATTCTGTATCTGCCAGTATCTCTACTGTGCACACAGGATAGACACATTCAATATATGTAAGTTACTGCTCCTGTGTCTGTATATGTGATTCATTCCTGATCTGAGAGGCTCTGGCACCCTGGTTGAGTGTAGGATTCACTCTGCATCTATGTGTCTTTGTGCTGTATGTGAGTTGAGATCCTGCTGTATTCAGGACTTAATATATATTTCAGGCATTGTTTTGTCAACGCTTTGTTTCACACGTTAATGTATCAATATGTGTTTACTTGTGTTTAATTTAAAATATGGATTTGCGATATTTTATTGTTGTAGGTTTTATTCAATTCTTGTTTGTGAGTTGCAGCTTTGTATCCAATTTGTATCTCTGCAAAAGCAATTGTGAATGATGATCTTTCAATTTTAGAACATGACCTGATATGTAATGTCAAATTCCATCTGTTTGTAGAAAATGAATTAATCCTGTGTGTTTTTGTCTGACCCTTAGTGACATGTTTGGACTGGAGTGTAATTTGTAGCTCAGTTTATATTGTGGGGTACGTTATCGGGATTCATTCTGTAGCTATCAATTAGGTACATTTGTTCAGTTCTACTTAAGATTTGGTAACTGAATTGTAACCAAGGCGACACAATGTATTTAAATCTGATACTGTGTGTTTTTGGACTGTGATTGATGTATCTACCAGTCAGTTGCAGTGAAATAGAAACAACTACTATCTCTAATGCTCTGTTTGACTATTGAATTGATAATGTGTCTCTTGGGATCAGTGTGGGTCTGACTACTTCTTTTGTTGGTTACAGTGGAAATGACGACCTGACCATGTCAGTGTGCTTTGTGACTGATACTATACCTACTGTGTATTGGAACGAGCTGGATGCACATTTCCTTCTGTCGAGGAGTCATGCCTTTCCTTCTGGTTCCTTCAACTGTTTGCCTGCAGGAAAAGAAAGGTAACTCTTATACTTGAATAACAGCTGAGTGAGAAGACAGAAAAGTGATCAATGTAATCTTTTCAATAATAATCATTCTGAACAATCACAAAAGGAAAGTCAACAGTACAAGCAGTGTCAGTGTCTGAGTCCACTGCAGTACTGCAGAACTCTGCTTCTACTTGTCAGATATTTGGAGCGGTTTTATAACAATTTTGTGACATTCAGAATCAACCCAAGCCCCGCACTGCTCCATGAATTGGAATACCCGATCGAGTAGTGACATTTGTGTAAGCCAGATTTCTATTTCCATGTCTCATTGTTCAACGGACAACAAGTAAGCACTGTTTAAAAAAGTGTCCTTAATCTTCTCACCTGGTCCCTTCAAATCTGCCGCATCTTTATTGTTCAGACATTTTTTTCTGCTGTTCACTATCTAGTAACAATAAATAGTGAGATACTGGATCTGAACTAGGAACATTCATTACTGAAGAAGGGTCACTGACCTCAAACGTTAACTCTATTTCTCTCTCCAAAGATGCAAACAGACCTGCTGAGTATTTACATGATTTCTTGTTTTTATTTCAGATTTCCAGCATCCGCAGTATTTTGCTTTTTATTATAACATTCATTACTGTTTGGAGAGAGAAATCAGCAATGATTTTCAATAGTGAGTTCATCATATTCTGTCTCTCTCTCCCTGTCCAGACACTGCCTGAGAAAGACCTCTCCCTTCCCCCCCAGCTCACTCCATGTTCCAGGACCAGGTCCTGCTCCACAATGTACATTACAAACTGTCCCCCACTCCCGCTGAATGTACCCGGTAATCAATGCTAATCTATCAGCACATCGGCAGACACGGACCCAAATCTGTTGTACTGCTGTGAGCAAATACTGTTTGTTCACTTACCCCAGGCTTGTAATGTCTCCATTTGCAGCTGATTTAAACAATCACAGTGAATGGTGCTCAGAGACAGAGCTGGGGGATGGGGTGAGCATGCGCTCTTCTCCGCGTGATGACGTCATATTCGACAGGCCTTTATCGCGCGTAAGCAGATCTCTGCAGCGAGAGCGGGAACAGGCGAGAGGAGCCGGGAGATAAAAGGAGCCGAAGCCAGAGACCAGAAGCAGCAGCGAGAGCCGCTCGGTCCTGTTCTGTGGACCTGCTTGACCAGCAAAAGGTGAAGTGTGATGTCACAGGAGAGCTGCTCAGTGATTGGTGGGTATTTCTTTCTTCCATTTGAGCAGTGGGAGTGGTGAGAGTGCGAGCCAGGGGGCAGCCGGGAAGGTAAGTTTCACTATAAAGTACTTACCTCGTGATTGGGCGGACACGGACACGGGGACTGCTGGGTAAGTGAACTTATATATTCAGGCAGTGGTTAAACCTGAAACACTACACGTGTAGTGTCTCCCACCCATCCTCCTCCTCTAACCAAAAAAAAAGGCCTCTTGTGTGGAGGGTTCGGTCAGGTAAGTTTTTTCCTTTATTTTTTTAAATCTCTTTTGTCAATTTAGAGCAGACGGGATGGAAGCTCGGGCAGTTGCATGCTCCTCTTACAGGATGTGGGAGGTAAGGGTCACCACTTGTTTAATATAGGCAGGCATCAAGATCGGCGCAGGCTTGGAGGGCCGAATGGCCTGTTCCTGTGCTGTACTGTTCTTTGTTCTTTGAGGCAGTTCAGAGGAGGTTCACTCGATTGATTCCAGATATGAAAGGTTTGTCTTATGAAGAGAGATTGAGCAGTTTCGGCCTTTGCTCTCTAGTGTTTAGAAGAATGAGGGGAGATCTAATTGAGGGATATATAAGATGATTAAGGGGATTGACAAAGTAGACAGAGAGGATGTTTCCTCATGTGAGGCAATCTAGAACGAGAGGCCATAGTTTCAGAATAAGGCGGAGCAGATTTAAAACAGAGATGAGGAGAAATTACTTCTCTCAAAGGGTCGTCAGACTGTGGAATTCACTACCCCACATTGTGCTGGATGACGGGACGTTGAGTAAAGTTAAGGAGGAGATGGTCAGATTTTCAATTAATAATGGGTTGAAGGGTTATGGAGAACGGGAAGGAAAGTGGAGTTGAGGACGAAATGAGATCAGCCATGGTTGTATTGAATGGTGGGGCAGGTTTGAGGGGCTGAATTCTTCCTCCATTTCTCACCATCTCTTGCTCTCTCACTCTCTCCCTCTCACCTATTTTCTCTCAGTCTCTCCATCTCTGTCCAATTGAGTAGATTCTCCCTCCATTTCTCACCATCTCTTGCTCTCTCACTCTCTCCCTCTCACCTATTTTCTCTCAGTCTCCTATGAAACCTAGTCAATACAGTCCTTATTAGAACATTACAGCGCAGTACAGGCCCTTCGGCCCTCCATCTCTCTATCACTCTCTCTCCATTTCTGTCCAATTGAGGAAATTCTTCCTCCATTTCTCACCATCTCTTGCTCTCTCACTCTCTCCCTCTCACCTATTTTCTCTCAGTCTCTCCATCTCTCTGTCACTCTCTCTACATTTCTGTCCAATTGAGGAAATTCTTCCTCCATTTCTCACCATCTCTTGCTCTGTCACTCTCTCCCTCTCACCTGTTTTCTCTCAGTCTCTCCATCACTCTCTCTCCATCTCTGTCCAATTGAGGAGATTCTCCCTCCATTTCTCACCATCTCTTGCTCTCTCACTCTCACCTATTTTCTCTCAGTCTCTTATGAAACCTAGTCAATACAGTCCTTATTAGAATATTACAGCGCAGTACAGGCACTTCGGCCCTCCATCTCTCTATCACTCTCTCTCCATTTCTGTCCAATTGAGGAAATTCTTCCACCATTTCTCACTCTCTCACTCTCACCTATTTTCTCTCAGTCTCTCTATGATTCTTTCAAGCTCAGTTCTTCCTCTCTCTCTCCCCATCACACTCTCTTTTCTATTTCCCTCTCTATTACTTGCTCTCCAACTGTCTTGCTCTGTCTGCCCATGTTGGGTCCCTTTAAGAGTTTGGGACAGTTCTGGCGGTGCAGGGTCCCTTTAAGAGTCTGGTGCTGACCCCCCCTCCCCCACCCCAGTGGGTTCCAAGTCGCCCAAACCGCGGCTGCGCGGAGGCTGGGGCAGCTTTTGACCCCCTGACCTCCAGACACGTGTGCCGAGGCAGTCAATGGGACCTCAATAACGCCATGGCAGGAGGGAGGGGTCATCAGCCGCCATGTTTGCGTGACGTCACCCGCTGGCCGCATATTTCCGCAAACAGCTGCTGAAAGGGAAAGGAGAAGAAGAAGCGGCTTCAGCTGTCGATCTCAATGGAGGAAAGTTGAACGTCTGAGCCGGGGGAGAATATTAAAATGCGGCGGTTAACGCTCTTGTGCAGATGCGCATGTGCGGAGCCTCCTCCCAGAGTGCAGCGCGGCCTGTACCGCAGAAAGGGGCCATTCCCAGTCGCGCGGCATTGTGGGAGCCGCAGGACGCCATTGCCCCCTCATTAACTCAGTAAAAATTAACTCATTCCCTCTCAGCTCTCTATCCCTCCTTTTCATATTGCAGGCTGAAATGGGCTTTGTTGGCATCTATTACACCATCCCGGGTGTGATCAGATACTCTGTCCCTTCGTAAACGATTTCCCGTCCCTCCAACAGCTTGTGCTTGTTATTGGCTTTTCTCCTACTGAAATAGTTGCTGAATTTGTTGGTCTTTTTCTGCTGGCTTCAAAGCTAACCCTCTCTCCCTCTGTCTCTCTCCTCGTGTCAGAGATTGCAGGAGGGGGAGAGAGAGAGGAAGACGGAGAAAGACACAGAGAACAACCCCAGCTTCTCCAATCTATCCACGTAACTGAAGTCCCTCATCCCTGGAACCTTGCTCGTGAATCTTTTATGCATCCTCTCTAAAGCCCCCACATCCTTCCTAAAGTATGGTGTCCAGAATTGGACACAATACTAGATGAGGATGAAGCAGTGTTTTATAAATTTTCATCATAACCTCTTTGCTTTTATACTCTCAGCTTCTATTTCCAAAGCCTGGATCCTAAATGCCTTTTAACCACTTTCTCAACTAGCCCTGCCAACTTCAATTTGTGCACAGACATCCCCAGGTCTCTCTGTTCCTGCACCCACTTCCTTCTCTTCTTCAGTTCTCATAACACAGAGGGACAGGAGGACAGGGAGGTCTAGAAATAAGCAGGGGGAGAGAGAGCAAACACACAGGAAACACGTATGGGAACACCACCACCTGCAAGTTTCCCTTCCGGTCTCACACCATCCTGACTTGGAACTATATCACTTCACTGTCACTAGGTCAAAATCCTGGACCTCACTTCCTAACAGCACTGTGGGTCTATCTACCCCACATGGACTGCAGCGGTTCAAGAAGGTTCAACGGCAATTGGTGATGGGCAATAAAATACTGGCATAGCCAGTAATGCACACATCCAACAAATGGATAAAAAATAATAACAATTTGGCACCAAGTCACTAAAGGGGAGACCACTGGAGGGACAGAGAGAGAGGCAGAGACAGAGAGAGAAGGAGAAAGACGGAGAGACCGAGAGTGAAAGACAGATGGAGAGACAGAGAGATATACAGAGAGAGAAGGAGAGAGGGAGTGTCAGGGAGGGAAAGACAGAGTGAGAGACAGAGATAGGAGAAAGACGGAGAGACAGAGAGGGAAAGACAGATGGAGAGACAGAGAGAGAAGGAGACAGATGGAGTGACGGAGGGAAGGCCAGACGGAGGGTTAGACAGAGAGACAGTGATAGAAGGACAGAGAGGGAGTGTCAGGGAGGGAAAGACAGATGGAAAGAGAGAGAGAGATAGCAGGAGAGAGAGGGAGAGACAGAGGGATAGACAGAGAGAGAGAGGCAGAGATGGAAGGAGAGAGAGGGAGTGTCAGGGAGGGAAAGACAGATGGAGGGACAAAGTGAGAGACAGAGAGAGAAGGAGAGAAATGGAGTGACAGGGAGGGAAAGACAGATGGAGGAACAGAGAGAGAGACAGAGATAGAAGGACAGAGAGGGAGTGACAGAGAGGGAAGGACAGATGGAGGGACAGAGAGAGAGACAGAGAGAGAGACAGAGAGAGAGACAGAGAGAGAGACAGAGAGAGAGACAGAGAGAGAGACAGAGAGAGAGAGAGAGGCAGAGACAGAGATAGAAGGAGAGAGGGGGAGTGACAGAGAGGGAAAGGCAGATGGAGGGAGAGAGAGAGAGACATAGAGAGAGGCAGAGACAGAGATAGAAGGAGAAAGACGGAGAGACAGAGAGGAAAAGACAGATGGAGGGACAGAGTGAGAGACAGAGAGAGAAGGAGACAGATGGAGTGACAGGGAGGGAAAGACAGATGGAGAGACAGAGACAGAGAAGGAGAGAGAGGGAGTGTCAGGAAGGGAAAGACAGATGGAGGGACAAAGTGAGAGACAGAGAGAGAAGGAGAGAAATGGAGTGACAGGGAGGGAAAGACAGATGGAGGAACAGAGAGAGAGACAGAGATAGAAGGACAGAGAGGGAAGGACAGATGGAGGGACAGAGAGAGAGACAGAGAGAGAGAGACAGAGAGAGAGAGACAGAGAGAGAGAGACAGAGAGAGAGAGGCAGAGAGAGAGAGGCAGAGAGAGAGGCAGAGACAGAGATAGAAGGAGAGAGGGGGAGTGACAGAGAGGGAAAGGCAGATGGAGGGAGAGAGAGAGAGACATAGAGAGAGGCAGAGACAGAGATAGAAGGAGAAAGACGGAGAGACAGAGAGGGAAAGACAGATGGAGGGACAGAGAGAGAGACAGAGTGAGTGGCAAAGACAGAGATAGAAGGAGAGAGAGGGAGTGTCAGGACGGGAAAGACAGATG
This sequence comes from Heterodontus francisci, assembly GCF_036365525.1. Taxonomy (NCBI): domain Eukaryota; kingdom Metazoa; phylum Chordata; class Chondrichthyes; order Heterodontiformes; family Heterodontidae; genus Heterodontus; species Heterodontus francisci. Next base: position 9,947,496 of record NC_090415.1, read on the forward strand.
GAGGGACAGAGAGAGAAGGAGAGAGATGGAGTGACTCGGAGGGAAGGACAGATGGAGGGACAGAGAGCGAGAGAGAGAGGCAGAGATGTAAGGAGAGAGAGGGTTTGACAGGGAAGGAAAGACAGATGGAGGAACAGAGAGAAAGAGAGAGACAGAGATGGAAGGAGAGAGAGGGAGTGTCAGGAAGGGAAAGACAGATGGAGGGACAGAGAGAAGTAGAGAGACGGAGAGAAGGAGAAAGGTAGTGACAGAGAGGGAAAGAGAAATGGAGGAACCGAAAGAGTGACAGAGAAAGAAGGAGAAAGGGGGAGAGACAGAGAGGGAAAGACAGATGGAGGGACAGAGAGAGAGGCAGAGATGGAACGAGAGAGAGAGTGACAGGGAGGGAAGGACAGATGGAGGGATAGAGAGAGAGACAGAGATAGAAGGAGAGAGAGGGAGTGACAGAGAGACAGAGGGAGAGGCAGAGACAGAGAGAGAAGGAGAGAGTGGGAGAGACAGAGAGGGAAAGACAGAAGAAGGGACAGAGAGAGAGAGACAGAGAGAGAAGGAGAGAGACAGTGTGACAGGGAGAGAAGGACAGACGGAGAGACAGAAAGGGAGAGACAGAGTGAGAAGGAGAGAGATGGAGAGACAGGGCGGGAATGACAGATGGAGGCACAGAGTGAGAGAGACAGGGAGTGACAGGGAGGGAAAGACAGTTGGAGGGAGAGAGAGAGAGAGTGGCAGAGATGGAAGGAGAGAGAGGTAGAGACAGAGGGGGAAAGACAGATGGAGGCACAGAGAGAGAGAGACAGGGAGTGACAGGGAGGGAAAGACAGTTGGAGGGAGAGAGAGAGACAGAGACAGAGATAGAAGGAGAGAGAGGGAGTGTCAGGGAGGGAAAGACAGATGGAGGGACAGAGAGAGAGAGACAGAGATAGAAGGAGAGAGAGGGAGAGACAGAGAGGGCAAGACAGATGGAGGGACAGAGAGAGAGAGAGAGAGAGACAGAGACAGAGACAGAGATAGAAGGAGAGAGAGGAGTGTCAGGGAGGGAAAGACAGATGGAGGGACAGAGAGAGAGAGAGACAGAGAGAAGGAGAGAGACGGTGAGACAGGGAGGGAAAGACAGCTGGAGGGGTAGAGAGAGTGCGACAGAGACAGAAAGAGAGAGAGCGTGTGACGGGGGTGAGGGGGGCATGTGGGGGAGAGACTGATGGAGAGACAGAGAGAGAAAGACAGAGAGAGAAGGATAGAGTGGGAGAGACAGAGAGAGAAGGAGACAGATGGAGTGACAGGGAGGGAAGGACAGATGGAGGGATAGAGGGATAGAGAGAGAGAGACAGAGATAGAAGGACAGAGAGCGTGTGTCAGGGAGGGAAAGACAGATGGAGGGACAGAGAGAAGTAGAGAGACGGAGAGAAGGAGAAAAGTAGTGACAGAGAGGGAAAGAGAAATGGAGGAACCGAAAGAGTGACAGAGAAAGAAGGAGAAAGGGGGAGAGACAGAGAGGGAAAGACAGATGGAGGGACAGAGAGAGAGAGGCAGAGATGGAACGAGAGAGAGAGTGACAGGGAGGGAAGGACAGATGGAGGGATAGAGAGAGAGAGAGACAGAGATAGAAGGAGAGAGAGGGAGTGACAGAGAGACAGAGGGAGAGGCAGAGACAGAGAGAGAAGGAGAGAGTGGGAGAGAAACAGAGGCAAAGGAAGTTGGAGAGACAGACAGTGAGAGAAGCAGAGATGGAAGGAGAGAGAGGGAGTGACAAGGAGGGAAAGACAGATGGAAAGACAGAGAGAGAGATTCAGAGAAAGAAGGAGAGAGAGGGAGAGACAGAGAGGGAAAGACAGAGGGAAAGACTGATGGAGAGACAGGGAGAGAGAGAGGCGGGGGAGGGAGTGACAGGGAGGGAAAGACAGATGGAATGACAGAGAGAGAGACAGAGACAGAAGGACAGAGAGGGAGAGACAGAGAGGGAAAGACAGATGAAGGGACAGAGAGAGAGACAGAGACAGAAGGACAGAGAGGGAGAGACAGAGACGGAAAGACAGATGGAGAGACAGAGAGAGAGAGGCAGAGATGGAACGAGAGAGAGAGTGACAGGGAGGGAAAAACAGATGGAGAGACAGAGAGAGAGATAAAAGGAGAGAGATGGAGTGACAGGGAGGGAAGGACAGATGGATGGATGGATAGAGAGAGAGAGAGAGAGAGAGGGTGAGAGTGAGAGAAAAGGAGAGAGTGGGAAAGACAGAGAGGGAAAGGAAGTTGGAGAGACAGAGAGAGAGAGAGACAGAGAGAGAAGGAGAGAGAGGGAGTATCAGGGAGGACAAGACAGTTGGACAGACAGAGAGAAAGAGAGATAGGAGAGAGAGGGAGAGACAGAGAGGGAAAGACAAATGGAGGGACAGAGAGAGTGGCAGAGAGGGATAGAAGGAGAGAGAGGGAGTGTCAGGAAGGGAAAGACGGATAGACGGACAGAGTGAGAGACAGAGAGAGAAGGAGAGAGATGGAGTGACAGGGAGGGAAGGACAGATGGAGGGATGGAGGGATAGAGAGAGACAGAGACAGAGAGAGGCAGAGTCAGAGAGACAGACAGCGAAAGGCAGTTGGAGTGACAGAGAGCGAGTATCCAAGTGTGGGAGACATTCTGTATCTGCCAGTATCTCTACTGTGCACACAGGATAGACACATTCAATATATGTAAGTTACTGATACTGTGTTTGTATATGTGATTCATTCCTGATCTGTGAGGCTCTGGCACCCTGGTTGACTGTCGGATTCACTCTGCATCTATGTGTCTTTGTGCTGTATGTGAGTTGAGATCCTGCTGTATTCAGGACTTAATATATATTTCAGGCATTGTGTTGTCAATGCTTTGTTTAACTCATTAATGTATCAATATGTGTTTACTTGTGTTTAATTTAAAATAAGGATTAACAATATTTTATTGCTGTAGGTTTTATTCAATTCTTGTTTGTGAGTTGCAGCTTGGTATCCAACTTGTCGCTCTGCAAAAGCAATTATGAATGACGATCTTTCAAATTTAGAGCATGACCTGATTTGGGGCAGCACAGTGGCGCAGTGGTTAGCACCGCCGCCTCACAGCTCCAGCGACCCGGGTTCAATTCTGGGTACTGCCTGTGTGGAGCTTGCAAGTTCTCCCTGTGTCTGTGTGGGTTTCCTCCCACATGCCAAAGACTTGCTGGTTGCCAGGTTAATTGGCCTTTATAAATTGCCCCTAGTTTCGGTAGGTGGTAGGGAAATATAGGGACAGGTGGGGATGTGGTAGTAATGTAGGATTAGTAAAAAATGGGTGGTTGATGGTCGGCACAGACTCGGTGGGCCGAAGGGCCTGTTTCAGTGCTATATCTCTAACTAACTAACTATGTAATGTCAAATTCCATCGGTTTGTAGAGAATGAATTAATCGTGTATGTTGTTGTCTGATCCTTAGTGACATGTTTGGACTGCTGTGTAATTTGTAGCTCAGTTTATATTGTGGGGTATGTTATTGGGATTCATTCTGTAGCTTTCAATCAGATACATTTTGTCTGTTCTGTTTAAGATTTGGTATTTGAATTGCAGCCAAGGTGACACAGTGTATTTAAATCTGATAATGTGTATGTTTTTGGACTGTGATTGATGTATCTACCAACCAGCTGGAGTGAAATAGAAACAACTCCTATCTCTACTGCTCTATTTGACTATTGGATTGATAGTGTGTCTCTCGACCTTGGAATCAGTCTGGATCTGACTACTTCTTTTGTTTGTTACAGTGGAAATGACGACCTGACCATGTCACTGTGCTTTGTGAGTGATACTGTACCTACTGTGTATTGGAACGAGCTGGATGCACGTTTCCTTCTGTCGAGGAATCACGACTTTCATTCTGGTTCCTTCAAGTGTTTGCCTGCAGGAAAAGAAAGGCAACTCTTATACTTGAATAACAGCTGAGTGAGAAGACAGAAAAGTGATCAAAGTAATCTTTTCAACAATAATCATTCTGAACAATCACAAAAGGAAAGTCAATGACACAAGTAGTGTCAGTGTCTGAGTCCACTGCAGTACTGCAGAACTCTGCTTCTGCTTCCCAGGTATTTGGAACGGTTTTATAACAATATTGTGACATTCAGAAACACCCCAAGCCCCGCACTGCTCCATGAATTGGAATACCCGATCGAGTAGTGACATTTGTGTAAGCCAGATTTCTATTTCCATGTCCCATTGTTCAACGGACAACAAGTAAGCACTGTTTAAAAAAGTGTCCTTAATCTTCTCACCTGGTCCCTTCAAATCTGCCGCATCTTTATTGTTCAGACATTTTTTTCTGCTATTCACTTTCCAATAACAATAAATAGTGAGATACTGGATCTGAACCAGGAACATTCATTACTGAAGAAGGGTCACTGACCTGAAACGTTAACTCTGCTTCTCTCTCCAAAGATACAGCCAGACCTGCTGAGTATTTACAACATTTCTTGTTTTTAATTCAGATTTCCAGCATTCGCAGTATTTTGCTTTTTGTTATCACATTCATTACTATTTGGAGAGAGAAATCAGCAATGATTTTCAATAGTGAGTTCATCATATTCTGTCTCTCTCTCCCTGTCCAGACACTGCCTGAGAAAGACCTCTCCCTTCCCCCCCGGCTCACTCCATGTTCCAGGACCAGTTCCTGCTCCACAATGTACATTACAAACTGTCCCCCACTCCCGCTGAATGTACCCGGTAATCAATGCTAATCTATGAGCACATCGGCAGACACGGGCCCAAATCTGTTGTACTGCTGTGAGCAGATACTGTTTGTTCACTTACCCCAGGCTTGTAATGTCTCCATTTGCAGCTGATTTAAACAATCGTCCGCTCACTCAGTGAATGACGCTCAGAGGCAGTGCTGGGGGAAGGGGTGCGCATGCGCTCTTCTCATTTTGCCATCCAATTAGACTGGCCTATATCGCGCGTGCGCAGATCTCTGCAGCAATTCAACATTCAAAATTCAATGGGAACTTTCCCCATTTCACATTCATCAATGTCCGATTTGAAAAGCCGAACATGGGGTTAGGGTGGAGGGAGGGAGGGAGGGGAGGTGTGGGGCAACATGTAACATATAAAACTGGCAGCTAGTCCAATGTAGATGTTCAAATTGTGATCTGTCTCTGCAGGGTGTTTGTTATTATTGAGCCTCTCCTCTCAAAACAATCGGACAGAAACATGGGAAGACTGAGGGATCCGGTGTGTTTGCTGGGACTTTGCAGAGTTAATTTCAGCCAGTAAAATGTTGTTTTACCCGGGTAAAACCCGAGGTCAATGAGAGTAATGTCGGAGGGCACTCTTCATAGTTTTATTCTAAACAAGAGACACAGGCACGGAAGTACCGCGATTACACCGGACACACAATTACAGTGACAATAGAGTTCCAGCTCCTGATTAGATTAGATTAGATTAGAGATACAGCACTGAAACAGGCCCTTCGGCCCACCGAGTCTGTGCCGATCATCAACCACCCATTAAACGAATCCTACACTAATCCCATATTCCTACCAAACATCCCCACCTGTTCCTATATTTCCCTACCACCTACCTATACTAGTGACAATTTATAATGGCCAATTTACCTATCAACCTGCAAGTCTTTTGGCTTGTGGGAGGAAACCGGAGCACCCGGAGAAAACCCACGCAGACACAGGGAGAACTTGCAAACTCCACACAGGCAGTACCCGGAATCGAACCCGGGTCCCTGGAGCTGTGAGGCTGCGGTGCTAACCACTGCGCCACTGTGCCGCCCATGTTGACAGTCTTTGCTATGATTCTCAGGGGGTTAATTCCCGATGCCTAGGTCTGCATCCCTTAAACACTCTGAGCCAGGAGATCCTCGCAGTCCCTGTTGAAATATTGATGGACAGGAATTTTTCCAATCTTTGGCCAAGTCGATCATAACCTGCTGTTCAATCATAGTCTTAGTCAAAGAATTAATGAGACATTCTGTTCACTACTCAGGCCATGAACTCGGTTTGAGCAGAGCAAAAACTGAAAGGTTCAGCACTTTTCCAGATAGAGCAGGTAAAGCTGGATGGAGGGACTCAGGGTGAATCCTACACACAGGATAGAAGCAGTGACAGGTACTCAGGGAGGGGAACTGGTGTCTTTTCTGTTACCTATGTGTGTTCAGACCATCAGTATTAGTCCGTCACTTAGTCTGAACAGGTGTCTCCAAGAACCTGCAAATGCAGAATCCGGAAGCAGCTGTTTTGATCAGAAATTGGTCGTAGCAGGAGAACCCCAAGCTGAGTGTGGAAACATTTTAGATATGTCCTCAAATCATCTCTCATTTGGGAAGATAATTTACAGTTCAGGGAAATTTGTCGGTAACATGTGAAGTCGAGGCTCGATGGCAGCATCCATACCTCCAAACGGGTCATTTACCTGAACCCTTCTAAACCCACCTAACCCTCATGTGGCAGAGTCGGCAGATCATGCATTGGATTTATCAGCTATTTCAGAACCCATCAAACTGGAGTGTAAAAAGTCATCCATAATCGCAGGGGACTGTCTGAGATGGAGGAGAATAAATAGGTCAATATGACCATCATCAATAATAATAAAGTGCAGAGGGAGGAGATCGAGAGGAGGGAGATAGAATAGAGAGGGGAAGTGGTGACAGAAAATGTCCTGTGATTATTGGCCAAAATAGACCTACAAGGTACAAACTCAAGTTCTGTGATCAAGTCTGAGAGTTTATTAGTCTTAACTAAGATAGATAAAGTGAATGTTTAACAACAGCAATAGGTTTGCAGCATCACTCAGCACCGGTTCTTGCTTCTGTGCTTGCTGGGGCGTGGACTTCTCTCTTTCTGCTTCCCTTGCTGTTTTCTTGACCGTACTCTATCTTCTCCTTCTAAGTGTGATAACGATGTTCCGTGGACCCCTCTGTCAGTGCCGACAATGTCCCGTCACACCCTTACTTTTACCCTTCTTTGGGTGCAAGAATGTTCCCATATTAGCTTTGAATTGGACCAGGTTGACATCATTGTTTGACCCTAGTTCGTTAATGGTTCAATCTACACACATTACAGATACTTCCTGTTCCTTTCTATTTTAACAAGGAGACTAAAGGTCACAGTCTTGCTGATGGAAGCCATTTTGATTTTGCAATTCTACAGTGTCCTATTTATCTCATCTCACCCCCTGTAAGGATGCTGTGGTCTTCAACCTATCTCTCCCATTGTTCTTACATAGAGGTTTTAACGGACGAGAGCCTTGTAATGTCATTTCATAATGAAACAAGCATTAGCTCAAACAGACTGTAATATATTGATGTACATAGCATACAATTAGTCCTATTATTTTAGCTGTCCTTATTATTCACAAAGGTAAAATATCTCATGATCCATCACCCCCACATTGTGGGACCCCTCCTGCTGCACGACTTTTCCTTTATGTCGTGACTCAGTGCATCATCCACACAGACACATCTCTCAACATGGCATTTTGACATATTCCTGTGACGATGACCGTCATGCTTTGCCATCCAGCCTTGACATAGCAGTTCTTGCATAAATGTAAGCCATGGAAATGCTCTAACCTTTACACAGAGTATAGCAGTGTTCAGGTGATACAGAAAATCCAGTGAATTGGGCAGAGACAATCAGTTGATCTATCAAAGTCTCTTAGTTTTATACTCCTATCTATACTACTTAATACACAACTATTCTTTTGCACCTGAAAAGCTTGGATAGATGACTCTGGATTGTGTTCTGTAAGTAAGGGGTTGTTCTCCTTAGAGAAATGGTGATTGAGAGGAGGTTTGATAGAGGTGTATATAAGTTAGACAAGGATAACCTGTTCCCATTAGCTGATGGTACAAGGACTAGGAGACACAGACTGATGGTTTATGGCAAGAGATGGAAGGGAATGTGAGGAAGAACTTTTTCTGTTTTACCTGCTGGACCTCGCTGTCCACAAGTGTGGTGGAAGGAGAGACAATCAATGATTTCAATAAGAAACTGGATAAGCACTTGAAGGAAACAAACTTGCTGCAGGGCGATGCTGATCAAGCAAGGAAGTGAGTCTAATTGGATGTTGAGAATATTTTGTAAGCTTTCTTTCTGAATTTGCATTGACATTTTTAAGCTGCAAAATTCCACAGCACACTTGACCATCAACTTTAAGGGAGAAGAACATGGATGTTGAGAATATTTGTCGACTTTAATTTAGTCATAGCTTTTCATTTGTCACATTCTATGGCAAGGTTGCAGAAATATATTTGACCGCGAGTGGGCATTGCGATGACCGGGAATCTAATCTGGGTCAATTGTTTGGAAGGCAGATATACTCACCACTATACCAGCATCGCTGGCATACATGTAGCTCGTCATTTATACAGTATACACACCAGAGCTCATTGGAACTCAAATGTCATTTCAACCATTTCAATCTACACCTTAACACCACGTTCATGTTCCCATTGGAGGATAGAATCATGGAATGGTTACATCATCTCCTAGAAACCGACAAAATTCTAACAGGACTGGACAGACTAGATGTAGGAAGGATGTTCCTGATGGCGGGGGAGTCCAGGACCAGGGGTGACAGTCTAAAGATAAGGGGTAAGACATATAGGACTGAGATGAGGAGGGATTTCTTCACCCAAGGAGTGGTGAACCTGTGGAATTCTCTACCACAGAAAAGAGTTGAGGCCAAATCATTAAATAAATTCATAAAAGAGATTGTACTACTGGATTCGGGCATTTAGATGCTCATCAGATGAAATGCATTTTAATTTCCTCTGATATTTGTAAGGCTTTTTTTTTTACAGTACTACCTTTTAGGGCCACACAGTGATGAACACCGCAAACTCACAGCTCCAACGACCCGGGTTCAGTTCTGGGTACTGTCTGTGCGCAGTTTGCAAGTTCTCCCTGTGACATGGGTTTCCGCCAGGTGCTCCGGTTTGCTCCCACAGCCAAACACTTGCAGGTTGATAGGTAAATTGGCAATCGTAAATTGCCCCGAGTGCAGGTAGGAGAATTGAGGGAAGATAGGAATGTGGTTGGGACTATGGGATTAATGTAGGAATAGTATGAATGGGTGGTTGATGATCGGCACAGACTCGGTGGGCCGAAGGGCCTGTTTTAGTGCTGTATCTCTCTCTCTGACTCTATGCACTACGAAAGCGTGTCTTTAGTTCTAAAATGATCGCCGCTTATTTCAAAAGGGATCAAGGAAGGCGCGGACAAAGCGCGAACAGGGTACTGAGTTTGGATGATGAACCATGATCGTATTGACTGGCGGTACAGGCTCGAAGGGCCGAATGGCTTACTCCTGCTCCTATCTTTCTATGTTTGTATTAAGTTAGTTATTCGGCCCGTCGTGTCGCGGCCGGCTCTCTGCAAGACCAGCTCACCTCCTCCCACCGACCCGCCTTTTCTCCATTGCTCTGCAGTTTTGTTTTATTCTCGATATAATTATCCAATTCTGTTTTCAGGGTCTCGATTGAATCTGCCCCCAACACACTCGATGTTCTTCCTCTCCAATTTCAGATATTTCTGAAGGAATGGGAATATTCTTGCATGACTCACTTTTAGCCAGTAGATGGCATCAGTCTACAATCATTTGGATCTTGTGATTTGTGTACACACATATCGACCGCAATGGGTCTGCTGCTGCCCGGGGAGTTCTCCAAGCACGCCGCCTTGGCAGGGACAAAAACACTGACGAATTATCCCAGTTCCTTGTAAATCTCCACAATGTACAGAAATAAAACACGAAATGCAACATCTCTTTTAAAATCCGCCTTCAGCTTCTTTGAAACAACTGCCCTGAAAAAAAATACTGACCCTGCCCGGAACTGAGTTTGGCATCAGATAACACAACGGCTCTTCAAAGAGACATCAAATTGGCAAAAGATAGAGCTGTTATCTCTTGTTGATTCCAGCACATAAACGTCTCAGAAGGATGTGACCACCCTCTTTACTATCCACTGATAACTCTCGAAGCAGAGTGACCCAGATTCCTTTGTCTCCATATTGCAGCTGGGAATTTCAGGACCTTGCAGTTTTCAGTGTGAGAGCAGTGACACCATTGTATACAAGTCATTTTATCAGAGTAGCTCATTTTAGAACTCAAGACACGCCTTAGTGGTATATAAACGGTAGTATTGTAAAAAAGCCTTACAAATATGGCAAGAGAAAATTAAAATGTATTCCATCTGATGAGCAGATAAATGCTCGACTCCAGTACAATTCATAGCAACACAAAATAACGCGAACAGTATAACATTACCGTCTCTCAGACAGTAACCAGCCCTTTCACAGATGAAGTGGGTGGCTCTGAAAAGAGCCTTTGGGTTGTCAAATTCAGGTCTGGCAGCTTCACTTGCCCTTGGTGCTCGGAGCGCTGGTTTTCTTGGGCAGCAGCACGGCCTGGATATTAGGCAGCACACCGCCTTGTGCGATGGTCACCCCTCCAAGCAGCCTGTTGAGCTCCTCGTCGTTGCGGACGGCCAGCTGCAGGTGTCTGGGGATGATACGGGTCTTCTTGTTGTCTCGGGCCGCGTTGCCGGCCAGCTCGAGGATTTCAGCTGTCAGATACTCGAGCACAGCAGCCAGATAGACCGGGGCTCCGGCACCCACCCGCTCAGCATAGTTGCCCTTTTTAAGGAACCTGTGAACACGGCCCACCGGGAACTGCAGTCCAGCTCGGGAGGAGCGGGACTTGGCCTTGGACCGAGCTTTACCACTGGTCTTCCCTCTTCCAGACATTTCCACAATCTCACAAGCACTTTCACGAAGAATGTTGAGATCCGCCCACATTCCTCCTCCTTGTACCTTCTGGAGGAATGGAGTGGTGGGCACTGCTGATTGGTCACTCTGCTCTGTGCTCTTCATGTAACCAATCGGAGAGCTGCTGAATTCACCAATCAGGAGACGCCAAGGAGATGAGGGCGGAAAATAACGGCGCCAAATTGTCAGACTGCAACCGATTTTTCAAATTTGAAAAGCCCGCCAATATATTGGGGCGGCTTCAATATAGAATATCACATTTATAGTTCTTTTTTTACGGTTAAATAAATAAAACCTTTTTTCATATTGTGTTATTCTACATTTGGTAACAAGTTCCAGATTGTCTTTTACATTCTGACATCTATTCGGGTTTCCTCTCTGTCCTTTTTAAAACCAGCGAGCAGAAAGTCTCTTTCACAACATTCTCCAACCGGGCACATTTCATGTCAATTTTCATAATAATACCGCATCACTGATGAACGATTGTTTGTTATTCGTGGGAGACAACAGCGGAGTGTAGATTTTCAGTGTCAGGTGTCAGCGTGTGAGACGGAGGGTTCCGACACCACCCGGGGGTTCGAGATATTGTACTTATTAATTTCTGAGGTCAAACTTGAACTAGGGAAAAAAGTGACTGCGAACTGATGTATGTGCGTTAAATCAGCTTTTATTGTCGAAATACAAAAAAGGGGCCGAATATGAACACGTCCGAGAACAAACCTCACAAATGGTCAGTGGCCAGTAATTTATGTACGGGACATTATTAGTTGGAGACAGAAAGATCGCACGGGCAGTGAAACTGCATTAACCAGAATCTTTGGGAGTAAAACAGAGATCACAAAGGCAAGGACACTTAACATAGAACATAGAAAACATAGAAAAATACAGCACAGAACAGGCCCTTCGGCCCACGATGTTGTGCCGATCCTTTGTCCTCTGTCAAGGACAATTTAATCTATACCCCATCATTCTCCTTTATCCATATACCTATCTAAAAGCCGTTTGAAAGTCCCTAAAGTTTCTGACTCAACAACTTCCCCAGGCAAGGCATTCCATGCCCCGACCACTCTCTGGGTAAAGAACCTTCCCCTGACATCCCCCTTATATCTCCCACCCTTCACCTTAAATTTATGACCCCTTGTAACGCTTTGCTCCACCCGGGGAAACAGTTTCTGACTGTCTACCCTATCTATTCCCCTGATCATCTTATAAACCTCTATCATGTCACCCCTCATCCTTCTCCGTTCTAATGAGAAGAGGCCTAGAATGTTCAGCCTTTCCTCGTAAGACTTATTCTCCATTCCAGGCAACATCCTGGTAAATCTCCTCTGCACCCTCTCCAAGGCTTCCACATCCTTCCTAAAATGAGGCGACCAGAACTGCACACAGTACTCCAAATGAGGCCTTACCAAGGTCCTGTACAGCTGTACACTTGATATATAAATCAATATAAGTCGATACTATACAGACAATGTTGTAGCTTTTTCAGAGAAGTTGTGGGTGGCTCTTAAAAGAGCCTTTTTGTGTTTTAGGTGTGTTTCAGTACATTGCGGATATTTACTTGGAGCTGGTGTACTTGGTGACCGCCTTTGTACCTTCCGACACGGCGTGTTTGGCCAGCTCCCCGGGCAGCAGCAGGCGCACGGCGGTCTGGATCTCCCGGGAGCTGATGGTCCTGCGTTTGTTGTAATGGGCCAGGCGGGAAGCCTCACGCGCGATTCGCTCGAAAATATCATTCACAAACGAATTCATGATGCTCATGGCCTTGGAGGAGATGCCGGTGTCAGGGTGAACCTGCTTCATCACTTTGTACACGTAGATGGAGTAACTTTCTTTCCTGGATTTTCTCCGTTTCTTGCTGCCCTTCACTGGCGCCTTCTTCAGAACTTTCTTGGCGCCCTTCTTGGAAGGTGCTGCAGTTTTCTTCTCGTCAACCATGATCACGATCAATTTCAGACACAGAATTACCGAAATTTCGCTCCAAGCTCGCATTTTATAGACATCCCCAGAACCCTATGCAAATAAAGGATGGGAGAAGGCCATGTTCATGATTGGCTGGTTTACAATGATGTCACTGCCTGATGTTCTGTATCTATCTGATTGGGTATCTAAAGCAACCAATCACATTTTGTGCTTCTCACAGCCACAAACTGTCGCAGCAGTCAGATCGTCCAAACCCCTTTGCCGGCCCTTATCCATCCACATCAGTGACTTTCTGAGTCCCTCTTCCTCATCAACCATTTCTATTTTGCTAGTACGAACTCGTCTCTTTTTTCACTCTACGTATAATTTCTCTATAGTTCCCTTCCTTATCAGGATGTAGCGCCCCTCTGCACTTCCGTCCATCAACAGGACCGAATCGTCCAGTATAGTGGGTGGCAGAGTGGGGCAAATGCGAGCATTGAAGTGCAAGTCCTTATCTCCATGTAGCGTGCCAAATAAGTTTGGTCAGCTGCAGTCACAAGTAACCACATGAAAGATTTACATGACAGCGCTTCTGATGTGTCTTCCTTTTTCCTCAACCGAGGATACCCTTGTCCTCACTTTCCACCCCATCAGCCTCCACATCCAAAGAATCATCCTCCGCCATTTCTGCCACCTCCAGCGTGATGCCACTACCAAATACATCTTCCCCTCCCTTCCCCTGTCAGCATTCCGAAGGGATCATTCTCTCCGCAACACCCTGGTCCACTCCTCCATTACCCCCACCACCTTATACCCTTCCCACGGCACCTTCCCCTGCAATCGCAGGAGGTGTAATACCTGCCCCTTTACCTCCTCTCTCCTCACAATCCCAGGCCCCAAACACTCCTTTTGAGTGAAGCAGCGATTTACTTGGACTTCTTTCAATATGGTATACTGTATTCGCTGCTCACAATTTTGTCTCCGCTTCATTGGCCCTTTGGCCCATTGTGTCTCTGCCTCCCATCAAGTATGAATCTATTCGAATCACATTTTCCAGCACTTGGCCCATAGTCTTGTATGCTATGACGTTTCACGTGTTCATCGAAATCCTTCTCAAATGCTGTGAGGGGTCCTGCCTCTACCAGCCCTTCAGGTAGTGTGTTCCAGATTCCAACCACACTCTGCGTGAAATATTTTCTCCTCAAGTCGCCTCTAAACCTGCTGCCCATTACTTAAATCTATCTCCCCTAGTTATTGATCCCTCCACTGAGGGAAATGTTTTCTTCCTATCTGTACTATCAATGTCCCGTGTAATTTTGTATACCTCAATCAGTTCCCCCCTCAGCCTTCTCTGCTCCAAGGAAAACAACCCTAGCCTATCCAGTCTCTCTTCATAACTGAAAAGCCACAGCCCAGGAAACATCCTGGTGAATCTCCTCTGCACGCTCTCCATTGCAATCACGTCCTTCCTTTGGTGAGTTGACCAGAACTGTACACAGTACTCCAGCTGTGGCCTAACTAGCATTTCATTCAGCTCCCTCATAACCTCCCTGCTCTTATATTCTATGCCTCGGCTAATAAAGACAAGTATCCCATATGCCTTCCTAACCACCTTATCTCCCCGTGCTTCTGCCTTCAGTGATCTATGGACAAGTACACCAAGGTCCCTCAGACCCTCTGTACATCTTAGGATCTGACCATTCATTCTATATTCTCTTGCCTTGTTAGGCCTCCCAAAATGCATCACCTCATATTTTCGCACTTCTCTGGATTAAATTCCATTTGCCACTGCTCCACCCATCTTACCAGACCATCTATATCATCCTGTAATCTAAGGCTTTCCTCCTCACCATTTCTGACACCAATCTTCATGTCATCTGTGAACTTACTGATCATATCTACTACATTCACGTCGAAATCATTCATGTACACTACAAACAGCAATGGTCCCAGCACCGATCGCTGTGGTACACCACTGGTCACAAACTTTAACTCACAAAAACAACGCTCGACCATCACCCTCTGCCTCCTGCCACTAAGCCAATTTTGTATCCAATTTACCAAATTGCCCTGGATCCCATGGGCTCTTACCTTCTTAACCAATCTCCCATGTGCGTCTTTATCTAAAGCCTTACTGAAGTCCATGTAGATAATATCAACTGCCTTACCCTCATCTACACATCTAGTCATCTCCTCAAAAAATTCAATCAAGTTTGTTAGACACGATTTTTTTTTCAAGTCACCTCCTCACTCTGCTTATTATTCTTATATATTTTTATTTAATTACCACCTCCCCTCCCCCCCCCCCCCACCCCCCCTGACATTTTCCATACTCCTCTAGGGCCTCCGCTGTTTTCTGCCCTAAGCCTCTTTTTTTTTCCGTTATCCAATCCTCTATATCCCTTGACATCCAGGGTTCCCTGGATTTGTTCATCCTGCGCTTCACCTTTATGGGAACATGTTGGCCCTGAATTCTCATTATTTCCTTTTTGAATGACTCCCACTAGTCTGATGTAGACTTTCCTATAAGTAGCTTCTCGCAGTCCACTTTGGCCAGATCCTGTTTTATCATTTTGAAATCGGTCTTACCCAAATTGAGTACATTTATTTCTGGTCCCTCTTTGTCCTTTTCCATAACTACCTTAAATATTACAGAGTTATGGCCACTATCCCCGAAATGCTTCCCCACTGACACTCCTACCACTTGTCCGGCTTCACTCCCTAGGATTAGGTCGAGCACGGCTCCTTCTTTTATAGGACTTTCTACCTGCTGGCTCAAAAAGATCTCCTGTATGAACTGAAGAATTCTGCCTCCTTTAAGCCATTTGCACTAAGACGATCCCAGTTGATATTGGGTAAGTTGAAATCCACTACAATTATTACCCTATTATTTTTACACCTCTCTGAGATTTGCCTACATATCTGCTCCTCTATCTCTCACTGACTGTTTGGAGGCCTGTAGTACACTCCCAGCCAAGTGATTGCCCCCCTTTTTGTATTTATGTTCTACCCATTTGGCCTCATTTGAGGAATGTTCGAAGATATCATCCCTCCTGATACAGTAATTGACTCCTTGATCAACTGTGCACTGCCACCTCCTATTTTATACCCTCCCCTGTCATGCCTGAAGATTCTATACCCTGGAATATTGAGCTACCAGTCCTGCCCTTCCTTCAACCATGTCTCCGTGAAAACAATAATATCATATTCCCATGTGTTAATAAATAGCCTCAATTCATCTACCTTACTAGTAAGATTCCTTGCATTAAAATAGATGCAATCCAGCCTTGCATTGTTAGCTTGTGTCTTAACAGGTCTGCATTTTCTCTGCCTTCCAGACTGACTCAGTTTCTCTTCTAGATTTGACTGTGCATCAGCCCTTACTGTACATCCCCTCTGTATCCCACCCCCTTGCCAAATTAGTTTGCAACCACCACCCACCCCCCACCCCTTCCCCCAAAAGCACGTGCAAACCTCCCAGCAAGGATGTTGGTCCCGATCCAGTTCAGGTGCAATCTGTCCAACTTGTACAATTCCCACCTTGGCCAGAAACAGACCCAGTGATCCAGGAAATTAAAGCCCTCCCTCCTGCACTATCTCTTCAGCCACACATTCATCTGCTCTATCCTCCTATTCCTATACTCACCTGCACGTGGCAGCGGGGGTAATCCAGCGATTACAACCTTTGCGGACCCCTTTTCTTTAATCTGCTACCTTGCTTTTGAAGTTCATGTTGCATGACCTCATCCCTCTTTGTACCTGTCAGTTTCTGGTATGGAATAAAGATCTTTACTCTGTACCTGCTAGTTGCTGGCAAGTGATTGTGGCATCAATCCATATCTGTCAGAGTGTGATGTTACTTCAGATTTTACTCTTCAGCTGTCAGTTTCTGACATGTGAATATGGATTTTCCTCATTCTGGTCACTTACTGCAATGTCAGTCACTCCTTTATTCTGTGCCTGTCAGTTTCAGGTCTGGAAGAAAGATTTTTTTCATTACCTTTTATAATCTGGCAAGTGAATGTGAGATCACCCTGTATCTGTCAGTTTGTGACATATTACTGTGACTTTTACTCTTCACTTGTCAGTTTCTGATACGTGAATGTTTATTTTATTCTGGGTGCCTGTCAGATACTAAAATGCAAGTATGTTTGTTACTTGTAATTAATTGGAGTGTTTACTCTTGATCTGTCAGTCTCTGGAATGTGAATGTGGCTCTTACTCTGTGTCTGTCTGGGTTGGATTTGCCAGCAAGTGTTTTTCTTTGCCTTTCTGTTCCTGATATGTGAATGTGAATTTTACTATGTACCTCTCAGTTACTGGTATGTGATCGTGGTTTTATTCTGTCTCCACGAGCCTATGATTAATGATTGCAGCTTGTGACCAAGGCATGTCAGTATCTTGTTTGCACATGCCCATTCTTATGTGCATGTTGCTTTATGGGAAATGACTAAAGGATTTACTCTTTCTTCTGCCATATTACTTCTTTGGCTTCAAGGGCTGGTCAGAGACTGGGAATTCTGTGATGAGCAACTCATGTCCTAACTTAGTTTAGTTTAGAGATACAGCACTGAAACAGGCCCTTCGGCCCACCGAGTCTGTGCCGACCATCAACCACCCATTTATACTAATCCTCCACTAATTCCATGTTCCAACCACATCCCCACCTGTCCCTATATTTCCCAACCACCTATCTATATTAGGGGCAATTTATAATGGCCAATTTACCAATCAACCTGCAAGTCATTGGCATGTGGGAGGAAACTGGAGCACCCGGAGAAAACCCACGCAGACACAGGGAGAACTTCCCAAAGTCTTTCCACCACCTACAAGCCACATGTCAGAATTCTGATGGATTACTCTCCACTTGCTTGGTTGAGTGCAGCTCTAAAAACACTGAAGAAGCTTGATACCATCCAGGACAAATCAGCAGGCTTGATTATCTTACCATTCACCAGGTTATGCATTTACTCCCTCCACCACCAGTGCACAGTGTGTCCCATCTAAAAGATGTACTGCATCAACCTGAGGAAGTACCGTACAACAGCACCTTCCAAACCCATGACATCTGCTACTGACTGGAACATGGGCAGCAAGCTTATGAGAACATTACCACCTGCAATTTCATCTCTAGTTTGCACAACATCCTGACTTCAAAAATATAACACCATTCCTTCATCATCACTCAGCCCAAATTCTGGAACTCCCACTTTTATGAATGACATTCATTCTGTAGCTGTTCATCAATGGTACAGTCTGAGTGTAGAACTTATTCTGCATCTGCCACTCTGAAAGACAGGATCTGTTTGTTTATATTTAAGGAACAATGAAGGAGCTCTTACACACCTAGATCTGTCCAAATATCTGTCCCTCTTTGTATGGTATGTGTGTGAGGGATTCATTCTTTATCTCAGAATGTGGAATGTGACTATATTTATCTCTGTCACTTACTGATATGTGCATGTGCACTTTTCACTCTATTTGCCAGCTTCTGATGTGAGTGGATTGTTTTCTGTACCTGTTATTTACTGATGAATTGAACGGTGGTTTTGGTTTGAATCGCTCACTTTCTGTTTACATGAATATGAGCATTCCTTCGTACTTGTCAATTGCTGGTATAAGAGTAAGATCTTTAAACTGCACCTAATACAAAGTAAAATACTGTTAATGCTGGAATTTGGAAATAAAAGGAGAAAATTCGGTAAATACACAGCAGGACTGCCAGCATCTGTGGAGACAGAAACAGAGTTAGCCTTTCAGGTCAATGACCTTTCATCAGAAAGGTCTGTCCTGATCAAAGGTCATTGACCTGAAATGTGAACGGAATTTCTCTGGCACAGGTGCTGCCAGACTTGCAGAGTATTTCCAGAATTTTACATTTTCATTTACACTGTACATGGAGATGTACATTTTCTGGCAAGTGAATGTGGGATCAATATTTAACCTTTCAGTTCTGATATGCAAATGAGGATTTTACCCAGCATGTTGTCAGTTCCTGCAGTGCAATTATCTGATTGATTCTGTAACTTTATGATTGTGGTAATTGATTGTGGGTTTGACCCTACATCTACCAGTCTCTGTAATGTGAATGTGGCTATTACTCTGTATTTATCTGTGTACAATTTGTGAGTGTTTGTTTTCCTCTCTGTGTCTGTTTCTGACATGTAAATGTGGATTTTGCTATGTACCTCAGTTACTTGATGTGTATGTGCTTTATTCTGTTTCTGTCCATCTGTCGTGAGTGTAATATTTTCCCTGTACCTATCAGCATCACACTTCTTTGTATGGCCATTATTCTGCACTTGTTGGTTTATGGTACTGCTTGAATTACTCTTTCCCTCTCATTCCCTGATATGCTACTGTAAATTTTCCTCTTCACTTGTCAGATTCCACTCTGTGATAATGTTGTTTCACTGTCTGTCTGCATCTGGTATGCTATTGTAAGATTTACTGTGTGCCCATCAGCTTCTGGTATTTAATTATGGAGTTCACATTGTAACATTCAATTTGATCTGTGTGAATCTGCTTCTACCTTGAACTGAGAGTTTCTATTCTGTGAGTGTACATTTACAAGTGTGCTTGTTAATTTCTGCTAAATAACTGTTTGTTTTACTCTGTGCATGTCAGTTGCTGCAATGGGAAGATGGGAAAGGTTTTTAATTCTGAAAATGACTATTACTGATAAGTGAACGTGGCTATTACTCTGTAACCCTCATTCTCTGGTATTTGAGTTTGTGTCTTTTTCTTCCGGTTAGCTGTTACGCTCACTTCTCTGAAGTAAACCTCCTTTGAACCGCCTCCAACACATTTAGATCCTTCGTTAAAGGAGACCAAAACTGCACACAGTATTCTAGATGTGGTCTCACCAATGACCTGTATAACTGAAGTATAACAGGCTTGTCATTTTCAATTCCTCTCATAATAATGGATAACATTCCATTTGCCTTCTTTATGTCTTGCTGTAACTGCACACTAACTTTTCTGACTCATGCACTAGAACACCTAGATCCCTCTGCACCCCAGAATTCTGCAGTCACGCTACACTAATGTATCTTTTGATCTCCCTGACAAAGTGAACAACTTCACATTTTCTCACATTGTACATCATCTGCCAGATTTCTGCCCTGTCACTCAACCGATCTAGATCAATCTGCAACCTCCTTATGTCCTCTTCACAACATACTTTCCTACCTATCTTTGTTTCATCTGCAAATTTAGCTGCCATGCCATCGCTCCCCTCATCTAAATCATTGATATAAATTGTAAAAAGTGGAGATCCCAGCACACGTCACATCCTGCCAATGAGAAAAGGACCCATTTATGCATTCTCTGTTTTCTGCCAGCCAGTCAATCTTCTATCCATGCCAATATGTTACCCACTACGCCATGAGCTCATACATTGCACAATTAGCTTTTATGTGGCACCTTGTCAAATACCTTCTGGAAATCCAAGTACTTTATGTCAAAGGATTCCCCTTTATCCACACCGCATGTTAGTCCTTCAAATAACTTCAATAAATCAGTTAAACATGATTTCCTCTTCACAAAACCATGCTGAATATTCCTGATGACCTTGTGTTTTTCAAAATGCCCAGCTATAGCCTCCTCATTGAGAAATTCTACCACCTTCCTGATCACAGGGGTTAAGCTATAGGGGTCTTTAGTTACCCTGATGAAGGGTCACTGACCTGAAATGTTAACTCTGCATCTCTCTCCACAGATGCTGCCAGACCTGCTGAGTATTTCCCACATATATTGTTTTTATTTCAAATTTCCAGCATCTGCAGTATTTTGCTTTAAGATTACTATAGTTACCCTTTCTCTGCCTCCCTACCTTCTCGAATAGAGGGGTTATATTTTCTACAGTCCAGTCTGAAGCAACCTTTCCAGAATCTTGCGAATTTTGAAAAATTAACACCCACAAATCTATTAGTTCAGTAGCCACCATTTTAAGACACTAGGATGAACACCAACAGGACCCAGGGACTTGTCAGCCCACAGCTCCATCAGTTTACTCAGTGCTGCTTCCCTGGTGATTGTAATTTCAACAATTTCCTCTCTTCCATCCACCTCTTGATTTACAGCTATTACGGGAATGATTTTTGTCTCCGCTATTGTTAAGACAGAAGGAATTTTTTTATTCATTTCTTCTGCCATTTTCTTATTACCAAACGTTAACTCCCAATTTTCATTCCATAGAGGACCAACACTCAATTTACTTAAACTTTTCCTTTTCAAATACCTGCAGAAACCCTTGCTATCCGTTTTTAGATTTCTAGCTAGCTTACTCCCATGCTCTAATTTCTTTTCTCCTGATTAACCTTTGGTCAGAATATATAGAATGACAGAGAATGACTCAATCATCTGACCTGCCATTCATCTTTGCACAATTCTCTGCCTTTTCATTTAGGTTGATGCCTTCCTTAACTTCTTTAATCAACCATGGATTGGGGATCGTCCCCTTGGAATTATTCTTTATAGTAGGGATATACTTATTTTAAGTATTCTGAAATATCCACTTAAATGTATGCCACTGCTTCTCTATTGAACTATCTCCTGGCCCAGTAACCCAGTTCACTTCAGCTAGCTCAGCTTTTATGCCCACATAGTTGCCCTTATTTAAGTTTACAATACTAGTCTTTGACACACTCCCCTCACTTTTAAACTGGATGCAAACTTCAGTCACATTGTGATCATTGCTACCAAGAGGTGCCTTTATCTGAGGTCATTAATTAATCCTGTCAAATTGGACAATACCCAGTCGAAAATAACCTGCTCGGCGGATGGTTCTGGAACATGCTGCTCGAAGAAACGATCTCAAAAGCACTCTATGAACTCCTCATACAGGCTTCGATTACCAATCTGATTTTTTCCAGTTTATATGTTGACTAAAATCACCCATGATTATTTCCATCCCTTTATCACAAGCACCCATTAGTTATTCTTGAATACTTCATCCTACATTGTGATTACTGTCTGGGGGCCTGTCGACGACTCCCACGAGTGCCTTTTTCCCTGACTATTCCTCATCTCCACTCAAACCGATTCTACATCCTGATCTCCTGAACCAAGGTCAGGTCTAACTATTGCAACAATACGATCCTTGATTAACAGTGCCAAACATCCACCTTTATCTCGCTTCCTATTCTTCTTGAATGTTATATATCCATCAATATTGAGGAGCCAATCCTTGTCATCCTGCAACCATGTCTCCATAATGGCTATGAGATCATATTTATTTACATCAACATGTGCTATCAGTTCCTCTACTTTGTTATGAACGCTACGTGCATTCAGATAAAGAGCCTTTGGTTTTACCTTTTTGTTATCTTTGTCACATCTAGTGTTGACTGTCGGTCTGCTCTTCGTTTTTTTTTTCCTCTTTGCCCCTTCCTGCCATTCACTGGCCTTCATTTCTCCTGTTACTATTGTGTTCTCCTGCACTGACTCTAACCCTTGATTTGTTACATCTACTAAAGCTTGATCCCTCTACCCCTTTGTTTAGATCAAGTACCTCTCTACATCCCGAGTTATATGGTTTTCTCGAACACTGGTCCCAGCTCAGTTCAGGTATAGACTGTCCGAACGGTACAGCCTCCACTTTCACTAGTGCTGGTGCCAGTGCCCCAGAAACTGAACCTGACTTCTCCCACACCAGTCTTGGCGGGTGTAAGTTTCACTGTATATCTCTCAATCCCTCGTCTACAATTTACCTCTGTCAGTTTTGGATTTTGAGTGTGGCTTTATCTGTACCTGTCAGTTTGTTTTCTGTGAGAAACATCTTATTCTGTACCTTTCAGCTTCTTGTCTGCAAAAGTATCTGGGTTGTACTTTGGCCCCATCAGTATATGGTATGTGAGTGCGGATTTGAAAGTTAATATTGCATTCTTGTGTATATGAGTGGGAGTTCACACTTTATCTTTGATTGTCTAGTATGCCAATTTAAGGTTTGACTTGTGCCCTTAAATGTCTCATGTGTTCTTTTTCTTTTGGGCCTCCTTATCTCGAGAGACAATGGATATGCGCCTGGAGGTGGTCAGTGGTTTGTGAAGCAGCGCCTGGAGTGGCTATAAAGGCCAATTCTGGAGTGACAGACTGTTCCACAGGTGCTGCAGAGAAATTTGTTTGTTGGGGCTGTTGCACAGTTGGCTCTCCCCTTGCGCCTCTGTCTTTTTTCCTGCCAACTACTAAGTCTCTTCGACTCGCCACAATTTAGCCCTGTCTTTATGGCTGCCCGCCAGCTCTGGCGAATGCTGGCAACTGACTCCCACGACTTGTGATCAATGTCACACGATTTCATGTCGCGTTTGCAGACGTCTTTATAACGGAGACATGGACGGCCGGTGGGTCTGATACCAGTGGCGAGCTCGCTGTACAATGTGTCTTTGGGGATCCTGCCATCTTCCATGCGGCTCACATGGCCAAGCCATCTCAAGCGCCGCTGACTCAGTAGTGTGTATAAGCTGGGGGTGTTGGCCGCTTCAAGGACTTCTGTGTTGGAGATATAGTCCTGCCACCTGATGCCAAGTATTCTCCGAAGGCAGCGAAGATGGAATGAATTGAGACGTCGCTCTTGGCTGGCATACGTTGTCCAGGCCTCGCTGCCGTAGAGCAAGGTACTGAGGACACAGGCCTGATACACTCGGACTTTTGTGTTCCGTGTCAGTGCGCCATTTTCCCACACTCTCTTGGCCAGTCTGGACATAGCAGTGGAAGCCTTACCCATGCGCTTGTTGATTTCTGCATCTAGAGACAGGTTACTGGTGATAGTTGAGCCTAGGTAGGTGAACTCTTGAACCACTTCCAGAGCGTGGTCGCCAATATTGATGGATGGAGCATTTCTGACATCCTGCCCCATGATGTTCGTTTTCTTGAGGCTGATGGTTAGGCCAAATTCATTGCAGGCAGACGCAAACCTGTCGATGAGACTCTGCAGGCATTCTTCAGTGTGAGATGTTAAAGCAGCATCGTCAGCAAAGAGGAGTTCTCTGATGAGGACTTTCCGTACTTTGGACTTCGCTCTTAGACGGGCAAGGTTGAACAACCTGCCCCCTGATCTTGTGTGGAGGAAAATTCCTTCTTCAGAGGATTTGAACGCATGTGAAAGCAGCAGGGAGAAGAAAATCCCAAAAAGTGTGGGTGCGAGAACACAGCCCTGTTTCACACCACTCAGGATAGGAAAGGGCTCTGATGAGGAGCCACCATGTTGAATTGTGCCTTTCATATTGTCATGGAATGAGGTGATGATACTTAGTAGCTTTGGTGGACATCCGATCTTTTCTAGTAGTCTGAAGAGACCACGTCTGCTGACGAGGTCAAAGGCTTTGGTGAGATCAATGAAAGCAATGTAGAGGGGCATCTGTTGTTCACGGCATTTCTCCTGTATCTGACGAAGGGAGAACAGCATGTCAATAGTCGATCTCTCTGCACGAAAGCCACACTGTGCCTCAGGGTAGACGCGCTCGGCCAGCTTCTGGAGCCTGTTCAGAGCGACTCGAGCAAAGACTTTCCCCACTATGCTGAGCAGGGAGATTCCACGGTAGTTGTTGCAGTCACCGCGGTCACCTTTGTTTTTATAGAGGGTGATGATGTTGGCATCGCGCATGTCCTGGGGTACTGCTCCCTCGTCCCAGCACAGGCATAGCAGTTCATGTAGTGCTGAGAGTATAGCAGGCTTGGCACGCTTGATTATTTCAGGGGTAATGCTGTCCTTCCCAGGGGCTTTTCCGCTGGCTAGGGAATCAATGGCATCACTGAGTTCCGATTTGGTTGGCTGTATGTCCAGCTCATCCATGACTGGTAGAGGCTGGGCTGCATTGAGGGCAGTCTCAGTGACAGCATTCTCCCTGGAGTACAGTTCTAGGTAGTGCTCAACCCAGCGGTCCATCTGTTTGCGTTGGTCAGTGATTATGTCCCCCGATTTAGATTTGAGGGGGGTGATCTTCTTGATGGTTGGCCCAAGAGCTCTCTTCATGCCATCATACATTCCTCTGATGTTTCCGGTGTCTGAGGCCAGCTGAATATGACTGCATAGGTGTTGCCAGTAGTCGTTTGCGCAACGCCTAGCTGTTCTTTGTGCAGTACTTCTGGCTGCTTTAAGTGCTGCGGATGTTAAATCGCTGGGGGCTTTCTTGTAGTTCAAAAGTGCAATGCGCTTAGCGGCTATGACAGGTTCCAGCTCTTCATTATGAGATTGAAACCAGTCTGCATTTCTCTTCGCACTTTTGCCGTAGGTGGTCAAAGCTGACTCATAGATGGAGTCTCTGATGTGGGCCCACTTGGTCTCAGCATCCCCTGTGGGAGTGTTTTGAAGGGCTGTTACAAGTGAATTTAGAAATTTTTGTAACAGCTGTGGGTGAGAAATTCTGCTCGTGTTGATGCGCGGGTGGCCCTTCTGCTTGGAATGATGCAACTTCTTTGGTCTGAGTCTAACCTTGCTGCACACCAGGGAGTGGTCGGTGTCGCAGTCCGCACTGTGGAAGCTGCGTGTGATTTGAACACTGTTTAAGGCGGCTCGCCTTGTGACAATGAGGTCTAGCTGGTGCCAACGACGTGATCTTGGGTGCCTCCATGAAACCTGGTGACAGGGTTTAGTGTGAAAGAACGAGTTGGTGATGCAGAGGTTATGATAGGTACACAACTCAAGCAGTCTCTGCCCGTTCTCATTCATCCTTCCAACGCCATAGCGCCCAAGGCAGGAGGGCCATGAGTCATGGTCGGCCCCAACCCTGGCATTAAAGTCCCCCAGCAGGAATAGGTGTTCGGTGTTGGGGATGCTGCTAATGATGTTATGGAGTTGTTCATAGAACTGGTCTTTAGCTTCAGGTGCGGAACAGAGTGTTGGAGCATAGATGCTGAGTAGGTGTACTGGACCAGAGGTGGTGAGCAGTCGGATGGACAGTATGCGTTCCGAGCCATTTGAGGGAGGCTCTATCATGCTGAGCAAGGAGTTTCTGATGGCGAAGCCCACTCCATGCTGTCTTGGTTCTTCAGGATCCCTGCCCTGCCAGAAGAAGGTGTAGTCTTGCTCTGCTAGAGAGCCACTCGCGGGGAGGCGAGTCTCCTGAAGTGCTGCAATGTCCACATTGAGTCTACTGAGCTCGTTGTTAATGATGGCGGTCTTCCGAGAATCGTTGATTTGTGTAAGGTCTTCCGACAGGCCAGGACACATAGTTCTGACGTTCCAGCTTGCAAAGCGAAGGGCTGGTACCTTCTTTCCTTTTTTCATGTTGTTTGGTGCGGTGTATCAGTCCACCTTTCGGGCAATGACCCTGAGCTCCAAGCACCCATTGAAGCAGGCAGACTGTGGCGGGACAGAACCTTATTGACCGGGGGCTGCCCAGTTTGAGGCGGGCGGTAGCTGTCCAGTGAGGTGCAATGACCTCTCCCACCGACAAAGGCAACCCGTGGCGCCCAGTTTCTACGCCAATTTATCTGGACTTATAACCCGTAACTGCTGCCTTCCGTGTTGTTTCAGTCGCTGTGAGGCAACTATGGAGTGACCTCTCCATGGCGCATGCCTGGGCAAATTTATGGAGGTTGAGAGTTGCCCAGTCGTCAAAACCCCCCTCTCGGCCTTTCTGGTGGGGTCCAAAGGAGTGCAGGACACGACGTTTAGCACCAGTATGGCTGCAGGAACTGCCGGAAACATGCCAAAGGTGACACATGACCGCCTACGGGGTTCCGCTCCGGATTTTCTGTTAGGGTTTACTCCCTTAGCCTTGGTCTCTCCCGAGACGCCCACAAGGCAGTGGGGTTGTTGGGGCCCCTACACAGGTGTAGGATGGTGCTGGTGGGAGGAGGGGATGCAAGGGGGAGGGGTAGAGGGAGGGGGTGGGGGGGGGGTGCAGGGGAAGGGGGTGCGGGGTGAAGATGGTGCGAGGGGGGGGCGGGCTGGGACGGGGTTGTGAGGGGGTGAGCTGAGAGGGTGGAGCAGGGAAGGGGACGGGGGTGGGGGGGGGGTGGAAGGGGGGTAAAGGGGGGGGGAGGGGGGGTGGAATCTGGTGCAGGTAATAAGCCATTTCCTCAGTGCCCACCATCGACGTCCGGAAAGCTCATCCACGTCCTTCGGGAGGTGAAGCATCATTTGGCAGACTTAGAGGTGATTACATTTGCTAAGGGTTTTTTTTTTTGCAGTGGTTTAAATAAAGGCATGCAGCATTGCCGACAGTGCGCTGCAGATGCTCTCCGAGCCATCTCCCGCGGGCGCTTTGAAGTTGCGGCCGGGGGGGCCGTTCGTGGATGTTTTGGGTGTTCGGGGCACCTTTTCACAGGACTTCTCTCGGGTCCCGCAGCTCCTTCTTCACCTCAATGGACTTACCGCATGCCGTGGCTGCAGACACTCTGGGCAGTGAAGACAGCAGGATCGGAGATTAAAGTATCGGCAGCTGTGCTTGTCAGTTTCATCCGGATCAATTTCATTGAGAAAACAAAGAGCAGGTGTGGCTGGGGGAGGGCAGTGGGCCCAGGTAACATACACTAAACTAACTGTTAACTTTTAGATAGGGCTAAAATGAACTGATTTAAAGAGCCAGGGGAATTTAAACAGTTTAAGAGGGCAGATTGGGGGAGAAAACGTTAGGGATGGGAGCAGATGGCCATGGATAGAGTTGAACAGCAAGGGAGCTTCCAGCCCAGGAGCCATCTTGAACAAGATGAAGATTCTATACCGTGGAATATTGAGCTACCAGTCCTGCCCTTCCCTCAACCATGTCTCCGTGAAAACAATAATATTATATTTCCATGTGTTAATAAATGGCCTCAATTCATCCACCTTACTAGTAAGATTCCTTGTGTTAAAATAGATGCAATCCAGCCTTGCATTGTTAGCTTCTGTCTTAACAGGTCTGCATTTTCTCTGCCTTCCAGACTGACTCAGTTTCTCTTCTAGATTTGACTGTGCATCAGCCCTTACTGTACATCCCCTCTATATCCCACCCCCTTGCCAAATTAGTTTGCAACCACCACCCCCCCGCCCCCCTCCCCCAAAAGCACGTGCAAACCTCCCAGCAAGGCTGTTGGTCCCGATCCAGTTCAGGTGCAATCTGTCCAACTTGTACAATTCCCACCTTGGCCAGAAACAGACCCAGTGATCCAGGAAATTAAAGCCCTCCCTCCTGCACTATCTCTTCAGCCACACATTCATCTGCTCTAGCCTCCTATTCCTATACTCACCTGCACGTGGCAGCGGGGGTAATCCAGCGATTACAACCTTTGCGGACCCCTTTTCTTTAATCTGCTACCTTGCTTTTGAAGTTCATGTTGCATGACCTCATCCCTCTTTGTACCTGTCAGTTTCTGGTATGGAATAAAGATCTTTACTCTGTACCTGCTAGTTGCTGGCAAGTGATTGTGGCATCAATTTATATCTGTCAGAGTGTGATGTTACTTCAGATTTTACTCTTCAGCTGTCAGTTTCTGACATGTGAATATGGATTTTCCTCATTCTGGTCACTTACTGCAATGTCAGTCACTCCTTTATTCTGTGCCTGTCAGTTTCAGGTCTGGAAGAAAGATTTTTTTCATTACCTTTTATAATCTGGCAAGTGAATGTGAGATCACCCTGTTTCTGTCAGTTTGTGACATATTACTGTGACTTTTACTCTTCACTTGTCAGTTTCTGATACGTGAATGTGTATTTTATTCTGGGTACCTGTCAGATACTAAAATGCATGTATTCTATTCTGTTCTTGTTTGTTACTTGTAATTAATTGGAGTGTTTACTCTTGATCTGTCAGTCTCTGGAATGTGAATGTGGCTCTTACTCTGTGTCTGTCTGTATTGGATTTGCCAGCAAGTGTTTTTCTTTCCTTTCTGTTCCTGATATGTGAATGTGAATTTTACTATGTACCTCTCAGTTACTGGTATGTGATTGTGGTTTTATTCTGTCTCCATGAGCCTATGATTAATGATTGCAGCTTGTGACCAAGGCATGTCAGTATCTTGTTTGCACATGCCCATTCTTATGTGCATGTTGCTTTATGGGAAATGACTATAGGATTTACTCTTTTTTCTGCCATATTACTTCTATGGCTCCAAGGGCTGGTCAGAGACTGGGAATTCTATGATGAGCAACTCATGTCCTAACTTAGTTTAGTTCAGAGATACAGCACTGAAACAGGCCCTTCGGTCCACCGAGTCTGTGCCAACCATCAACCACCCATTTATACTAATCCGACACTAATTCCATGTTCCTACCACATCCCCACCTGTCCCTATATTTCCCTACCACCTACCTATACTAGGGGCAATTTATAATGGCCAATTTATAATGGCCAATTTACCTATCAACCTGCAAGTCATTGGCATGTGGGAGGAAACTGGAGCACCCGGAGAAAACCCACGCAGACACAGGGAGAACTTCCCAAAGTCTTTCCACCACCTACAAGCCACATGTCAGAATTCTGATGGATTACTCTCCACTTGCTTGGTTGAATGCAGCTCTAAAAACACTGAAGAAGTTTGATACCATCCAGGACAAATCAGCAGCCTTGATTATCTTACCATTCACCAGGTTATGCATTTACTCCCTCCACCCACCAGTGCACAGTGTATCCCATCTAAAAGATGTACTGCATCAACCTGAGGAAGTACCGTACAACAGCACCTTCCAAACCCATGACATCTGCTACTGACTGGAACATGGGCAGCAAGCTTATGAGAACATTACCACCTGCAATTTCATCTCTAGTTTGCACAACATCCTGACTTCAAAAATATAACACCATTCCTTCATCATCACTCAGCCCAAATTCTGGAACTCCCACTTTTATGAATGACATTCATTCTGTAGCTGTTCATCAATGGTACAGTCTGAGTGTAGAACTTATTCTGCATCTGCCACTCTGAAAGGCAGGATCTGTTTGTTTATATTTAAGGAACAATGAAGGATCTCTTACACACCTAGATCTGTCTAAATATCTGTCCCTCTTTGTATGGTATGTGTGTGAGGGATTCGTTCTTTATCTCAGAATGTGGAATGTGACTATATTTATCTCTGTCACTTACTGATAAGTGCATGTGCACTTTTCACTCTACCTGCCAGCTTCTGATGTGAGTGGATTTTTTAATGCACCTGTCATTTACTGATGAATTGAACGGTGGTTTTGGTTTGAATCGCTCACTTTCTGTTTACATGAATATGAGTATTCCTTCGTACTTGTCAATTACTGGTATTGAAGTAAGATCTTTAAACTGCACCTCATACAAAGCAAAATAGTGTTAATGCTGGAATTTGGAAATAAAAGCAGAAAATTCTGTAAATACACAGCAGGACTGCCAGCATCTGTGGAGACAGAAACAGAGTTAGCCTTTCAGGTCAATGACCTTTCATCAGAAAGGTCTGTCCTGATCAAAGGTCATTGACCTGAAATGTGAACTGAATTTCTCTCTCCACAGGTGCTGCCAGACTTGCAGAGTATTTCCAGCATTTTCCATTTTCATTTCCACTGTACATGGACATGTACATGTTCTGGCAAGTGAATGTGGGATCAATAGTTAACCTTTCAGTTCTGATATGCAAATGAGGGTTTTACCCAGCATGTTGTCAGTTCCTGCAGTGCAATTATCTGATTGATTCTGTAACTTTATGATTGTGGTAATTGATTGTGGGTTTGACCATACATCTACCAGTCTCTGTAATGTGAATGTGGCTATTACTCTGTATTTATCTGTGTACAATTTGTGAGTGTGTTTTCCTCTCTGTGTCTGTTTCTGACATGTAAATGTGGATTTTGCTATGTACCTCAGTTACTTTATGTGTATGTGCTTTATTCTGTTTCTGTGCATCTGTGGTGAGCTTCACATTTTCCCTGTACCTATCAGCATCACACTTCTTTGTATGGCCATTATTCTGCACTTGTTGGTTTATGGTAGTGCTTGAATTACTCTTTCCCTCTCAGTCTCTGATATGCTACTGTAAATTTTCCTCTTCACTTGTCAGATTCCACTCTGTGATAATGTTGTTTCTCTGTCTGTCTGTGTCTGGTATGCTCTTGTAAGATTTACTGTGTGCCCATCAGGTTCTGGTATTTAAATATGAAGTTCACATTGTAACATTCAATTTGATCTGTGTGAATCTGCTTCTACCTTGAACTGACAGTTTCTATTCTGTGAGTGTACATTTACAATGTACTTGTTAATTTCTGCTAAATAACAGTTTGTTTTACTCTGTGCATGTCAGTCACTGCAATGGGAAGATGGGAAAGGTTTTTAATTCTGAAAATGGCAATTACCGATAAGTAAATGTGGGTTTTACTCGGTAACTCTCATTCTCTGGTGTTTGAGTTTGTGTCTTTTTATTCTGGTTAGCTGTCACACTCACTTCTCTGAAGTAAACATCTTATGAACCGTCTCCAACACATTTACTTCCTTCATTAAATAAGGAGACCAAAACTGCACACAGTAATCTAGATGTGGTCTCACCAATGACCTGTATAACTGAAGTATAATGTGATTATTTTCATTTTCAATTCCTCACGTAATACTGGATAACATTCCATTTGCCTTCCTTCTGTCTTGCTGTAACTGCACACTAACTTTTTTGACTCATGCACTAGAACACCTAGATCCCTCTCCAGAATTCTGCAGTCGCTCAGCACTGAAATATTTTTAAATCTTCCTGACAAAGTGAACAACTTCCCATTTTCTCACATTGTACATCATCTGCCAGATTTCTGCCCACTCACTCAACCTACATATATCAGTCTTCAACTTCCTTATGTCCTCTTCACAACATACATTCCTACCTATCTTTGTTTCATCTGCAAATTTAGCTGCCATGTCATCGCTCCCCTCATCTACGTCATTGATATAAATTGTAAAAAGTTGAGGCCCCAGCACTCGTCACATCCTGCCAATCAGAAAAGGACCCATTTCTGCGTTCTGTGTGTTCTGCCAGCCAGTCAATCTTCTATCCATGCCAATATGTTACCCATGAGCTCCTACTTTGCACAATAACCTTTTATGTGGCACCTTGTCAAATGCCTTCTGGAAATCCAAGTACTGTATGTCAACCGGGTTCCCCTTTATCCACAGTGCATGTTAGTCCTTCAAGGAACTTCAATAAATAGGTTAAACATGATTTCCCCTTCACAAAACCATGCAGACTATTCCTGATGACCTTATGTTTCTCAAAATGCCCAGTTATAGCCTCCTCATTGATCAATTCTACCACCTTCCTCATGACAGGGGTCAAGCTAACTGGCCTATAGCTAATGTTAACTCTGCATCTCTCTCCACAGATGCTGCCAGACCTGCTGAGTATTTCCAGCATTTCTTCTTTTTGTTTCAAATTTCCAGCATCTGCAGTATTTTGCTTTTATATTACTATAGTTACCCTTTCTCTGCCTCCACACCTTCTCGAATAGAGGGATTATATTTTCTACTTTTCAGTCTGATGTCACCTTTCCAGAATCTTACGAATTTTGAAAAATTAACACCACCAAATCTATTACTTCCGTAGCCACCATTTTGAAACTCCTAGGATGAAGCCCATCGGGATCTGTGGACTTGTCAGTCCATTGCTCCATCACTTTACTCAGTACCACTTCCCTGGTGATTGTAATTTCAACAAGTTCCTCTCTTCCATCCACCTCCTGATTTACAGCTATGATGGGAATGTTTTTTGTATATGCAACAGTGAAGATAGAAGCATTTTTTAATGTACATTTCTTCTGTCATTTCCTTATTCTCAACCTTTAACTCCTAATTTTCATTCTCTAGAGGACCCACACTCAATTTACTTACACTTTTCCTTTTCAAATACCTGTGGAAACTCTTGCTATCCGTTTTTAGATTTCTAGCTAGCTTACACCCATGCTCTAATTTATTTTTCTCCTGATTAACCTTTTAGTCATTCTCTGCCATTCTATATATTATGACCAATCATCTGACCTGCCAATCATCTTTGCTCAATTATATGCTTTTTCATTCAGGTTGATGCCTTCCTTAACTTCTTTAATCAACCATGGATGGGGGATCCTCCCCTTGGAATTTTTCTTTATAGTAGGGATATACTTATTTTGAGTATTCTGAAATATCCACTTAAATGTCTGCCACTGCTTCTCTATTGAACTATCTCCTGGTCCAGTAACCCAGTTCACTTCAGCCAGCTCAGCTTTCGTGCCCACATAGCTGTCCTTATTTAAGTTTAAAATACTAGTCTTAGATCCACTCCTCTCATTTTCAAACTGGATGTAAACCTCAATCATATTGTGATCATTGCTACCAAGAGGTGCATATACTCTGAGGTCATTAATTAATCCTGTCAAATTACACAGTACCAAGTCTAATATAACCTGCTCACTGGATGGTTCTAGAAGATGCTGCTCAAAGAAACTATTTTGAAAGCATTCTATGAACTCCTCATACCGGCTTCTATTACTAATCTGATTTTTTCCAGTTTATATGTTGATTAAAATCACCCATGATTATTTCCATCCCTTTATCACAAGCACCCATTAGTTATTCTTGTAGACTTCATCCTACATTGTGATGACTGTCTGTGGGCCTGTAGACTACTCCCACTAGTGCCTTTTCCCCCGACTATTCCTCAAATCCACCCAAACCGATTCTACATCCTGATCTCCTGAACCAAGGTCATGTCTAACTATTGCACGAATGCCAATCTTGATTAACAGTGCCACCCCTCCAACTTTACCTAGCTTCCTATTCTTCTTGAATGTTACACACCCCTCAATGTTGAGGACACAATCCTTGTCATCCTGCAGCCATGTCTCCATAATGGCTATTAGATCATATTCATTTAACGCTTCCCCTATCTCCTCTGATTCCACACACAACTTCCCACTACTATCCTTGATTGGCCCTAATCTAACTCTCGTCATTCTTTTATTCCTGATATACCTGTAGAAAGCCTTAGGGTTTTCCTTGATCCTATCCGCCAATGACTTCTCGTGTCCTCTCCTTGCTCTTCTTAGCTCTCCCTTTAGATCCTTCCTGGCTAGCTTGTAACTCTCAAGCGCCCTAACTGAACCTTCACGTCTCATCCTAACATAAGCCTTCTTCTTCCTTTTGACAAGCGCTTCAACTTCTTTAGTAAACCATGGCTCCCTCGCTCGACAACTTCCTCCCTGCCTCACAGGTACATACTTATCAAGGACATGCAGTAGCTGTTCCTTGAATAAGCTCCACATTTCGATTGTGCCCATCCCCTGCAGTTTCCTTCCCCATCCTACGCATCCTAAATCTTGCCTAATCGCATCATAATTTCCTTTCCCCCAGCTATAATTTTTGCCCTGCGGTATATACCTGTCCCTGCCCATCGCTAAGGTAAACCTAACCGAATTGTGATCACTATCACCAAAGTGCTCACCTACATCTAAATCTAACACCTGGCCAGGTTCATTACCCAGTACCAAATCCAATGTGGCATCACCCCTGGTTGGCCTGTCTACATACTGAGTCAGAAAACCCTCCTGCACACACTGGACAAAAACTGACATTTCTAAAGTACTCGAGCCAGAGACCAGAAGCAGCAGCGAGAGCCGCTCGGTTCTGTTCTGTGGACCTGCTTGACCAGCAAAAGGTGAAGTGTGATGTCACAGGAGAGCTGCTCAGTGATTGGTGGGTATTTCTTGCTTCCATTTGAGCAGTGGGAGTGGTGAGAGTGCGAGCCAGGGGGCAGCCGGGAAGGTAAGTTTCACTATAAAGTACTTATCTCGTGATTGGGCGGACGCGGACACGGGGACTGCTGGGTAAGTGAACTTATATATTCAGGCAGTGGCTAAACCTGAAACACTACACGTGTAGTGTCTCCCACCCATCCTCCTCCTCTAACCAAAAAAAAAGGACTCTTGCGTGGAGGGTTCGGTGAGGTAAGTTTTTTCCTTTATTTTTTTAAATCTCTTTTGTCAATTTAGAGTGGAGGGGATGGAAGCTCGGGCAGTTGCATGCTCCTCTTACAGGATGTGGGAGGTAAGGGTCACCACTTGTTTAATATAGGCAGGCATCAAGATCGGCGCAGG
Source organism: Heterodontus francisci (assembly GCF_036365525.1). Taxonomy (NCBI): domain Eukaryota; kingdom Metazoa; phylum Chordata; class Chondrichthyes; order Heterodontiformes; family Heterodontidae; genus Heterodontus; species Heterodontus francisci. The sequence goes on from NC_090415.1 coordinate 9,982,149, forward strand.
CTTGGAGGGCCGAATGGCCTGTTCCTGTGCTGTACTGTTCTTTGTTCTTTGAGGCAGTTCAGAGGAGGTTCACTAGACTGATTCCAGATATGAAAGGTTTGTCTTATGAAGAGAAATTGAGCAGTTTAGGCCTTTGCTCTCTAGTGTTTAGAAGAATGAGGGGAGATCTAATTGAGGGATATATAAGATGATTAAGGGGATTGACAAAGTTGACAGAGAGGATGTTTCCTCATGTGAGACAATCTAGAACGAGAGGCCATAGTTTCAGAATAAGGGGGAGCAGATTTAAAACAGAGATGAGGAGAAATTACTTCTCTCAAAGGGTCGTGAGACTGTGGAATTCACTACCCCACATTGTGCTGGATGACGGGACGTTGAGTAAAGTTAAGGAGGAGATGGTCAGATTTTCAATTAATAATGGGTTGAAGGGTTATGGAGAAAGGGCCGGAAAGTGGAGTTGAGGACGAAATGAGATCAGCCATGGTTGTATTGAATGGCGGGGCAGGTTTGAGGGGCTGAATTCTTCCTCCATTTCTCACCATCTCTTGCTCTCTCACTCTCTCCCTCTCACCTATTTTCTCTCAGTCTCTCCATCTCTGTCCAATTGAGGAGATTCTCCCTCCATTTCTCACCATCTGTTGCTCTCTCACTCTCACCTATTTTCTCTCAGTCTCTTATGAAACCTAGTCAATACAGTCCTTATTAGAACATTACAGCGCAGTAGAGGCGCTTCGGCCCTCCATCTCTCTATCACTCTCTCTCCATTTCTGTCCAATTGAGGAAATTCTTCCACCATTTCTCTCCATCTCTTGCTCTCTCACCTATTTTCTCTCAGTCTCTCCATCTCTCTATGATTCTTTCAAGCTCAGTTCTTCCTCTCTCTCTCCCCATCACTCTCTCTTTTCTATTTCCCTCTCTATTACTTGCTCTCCAACTGTCTTGCTCTGTCTGCACATGTTGGGTCCCTTTAAGAGTTTGGGACAGTTCTGGTGGTGCAGGGTCCCTTTAAGAGTCTGCTGCTGACCCCCCCCCCCCCCCCTCCCCCTCCCCCACCCCCACCCCAGGGGGGTGGGGTTCCAAGTTGCCCAATCCGCGGCTGCGCGGAGGCTGGGGGCAGCTTTTGACCCCCTGACCTCCAGACACGTGTGGCGCGGCAGTCAATGAGACCTCAATAACGCCATGGTGGGAAGGAGGTGTCATCAGCCGCCATGTTTGCGTCACGTCACCCGCCGGCCACTTATTTCCGCAAACAGCAGCTGAAAGGAAAAGGAGAAGCGGCTTCAGCTGTCGATCTCAATGGGGGAAAGTTGAACGTCTGAGCCGGGGGAGAATATAAAAAAGCGGCAGTTAACGCTCTTGTGGAGATGCGCATGTGCAGAGCATCCTACCAGAGTGCAGCGCGGCCTGTACCGCAGAAAGGGGCTGTTCCCAGTCGCGCGGCATTGTGGGAGCCGCAGGACGCCATTGCCCCCTCATTAACTCAGTCAAAATTAAATCATTCCCTCTCAGCTCTCTCTCCCTCCTTTTCATATTGCAGGCTGAAATGGGCTTTGTTGGCATTCATTCCACCATCCCGGGTGTGATCAGATACTCTGTCCCTTCGTAAACGATTTTCTGTCCCTCCAACAGATTGTGCTTGTTATTGGCTTTTCTCCTACTGAAATGGTTGCTGAATTTGTTGGTCTTTTTCTCCTGGCTTCAAAGCTAACTCTCTCTCCCTCTGTCTCTCTCCTAGTGTCAGAGATTGCAGGAGGGAGTGAGAGAGGAAGACGGAGAAAGACACAGAACAACCCAGCTTCTCCAATCTATCCACGTAACTGAAGTCCCTCATCCCTGGAACCTTGCTCGTGAATCTTTTATGCATCCTCTCTAAAGCCCCCACATCCTTCCTAAAGTATGGTGTCCAGAATTGGACACAATACTAGATGAGGATGAAGCAGTGTTTTATAAAGCTTCATCATAACCTCCTTGCTTTTACACTCTCAGCCTCTATTTACAAAGCCTGGATCCTAAATGCCTTTTAACCACTTTCTCAACTAGCCCTGCCACCTTCAATTTGAGCACAGACATCCCCAGGTCTCTCTGTTCCTGCACCCACTTCCTTCTCTTCTTCGGTTCTCATAACACAGAGGGACAGGAGGACAGGGAGGTTGAGAAATAAGGAGGGGGAGAGAGAGAGCAAACAAACAGGAAACACGTATGGGAACACCACCACCTGCAAGTTTCCCTTCCAGTCTCACACCATCCTGACTTGGAACTACATCACTTCACTGTCACTAGGTCAAAATCCTGGACCTCACTTCCTAACAGCACTGTGGGTCTATCTACCCCACATGGACTGCAGCGGTTCAAGAAGGTTCAACGGCAATTCGTGATGGGCAATAAAATGCTGGCAGAGCCAGTAATGCACACATCAAACAAATGAATAAAAATAATAACTATTTGGCACCAAGTCACGAAAGGGGAGACTACTGGAGGGACAGAGAGAGAGACAGTGAGAGAAGGAGAGAGGGAGTGTCAGGGAGGAAAAGACAGAGTGAGAGACAGATGGAATGACGGAGGGAAGGACAGACGGAGGGATAGACAGAGAGACAGTGATAGAAGGACAGAGAGGGAGTGTCAGGGAGGGAAAGACAGATGGAGACAGAGGCAGAGATGGAAGGAGAGAGAGGGTGTGACAGGGAGGGAAAGACAGATGGAGAGAGAGAGAGAGATAGGAGGAGAGAGAGGGAAAGACAGAGAGGGAAAGACTGATGGAGAGGGAGAGAGAGAGAGGCAGAGACGGAAGGAGAGAGAGGGAGTGACAGAAAGGGAAAGACAGATGGAGGGAAAGAGACAGAGACAGAGATAGAAGGAGAGGGAGGGAGAGACAGAGAGGGAAAGACAGATGGAAAGAAAGAGACAGAGATAGAAGGAGAGAGAGGGAAAGACGGATGGATGGACATAGAGAGAGAGGCAGAGATGGAAGGAGAGTGAGGGAGTGTCAGGGAGGGAAAGACAGATGGAGAGACAGAGAGAGTGAGACAGAGATAGAAGGAGAGAGAGGGAGAGACAGAAAGGGAAAGACAGATGGAGAGAGGCAGAGATGGAAGGAGAGAGAGGGAGTGTCAGGGAGGGAAAGACAGATGGAGGGACAGAGATAGAGACAGAGAGAGAGGCAGAGACAATGATAGAAGGAGAAAAACCAATGGAGGGACAGAGAGAGAGAGACAGAGAAAGAGGCAGAGACAGAGAGAGAAGGAGAGAGATGGAGTGACAGAGAGGGAAGGACAGATGGAGGGATAGAGAGAGAGAGTGACAGAGAGAGAGGCAGAGACAGAGACAGAAGGAGAAAGACGGAGAGACAGAGAGGGAAAGACAGATGGAGGGACAGAGAGAGAGACAGAGAGAGTGGCAGAGACAGAGATCGAAGGAGAGAGAGGGAGTGTCAGGAAGGGAAAGACAGATGGAGGGACAGAGTGAGAGACAGAGAGAGAAAGAGAGAGACAGAGAGAGAAGGAGAGAGACGGTGTGACAGGGAGAGAAGGACAGACGGAGAGACAGAGAGGGAGAGACAGAGTGAGAAGGAGAGAGATGGAGAGACAGGGCGGGAATGACAGATGGAGGGGTAGAGAGAGTGCGACAGAGACAGAAAGAAAGAGAGCGTGTGACGGGGGGGAGGGTGGGAGGAGACTGATTGAGAGACAGACAGAGAAAGACAGAGAGAGGAGAGAGTGGGAGAGACAGAGAGGGAAAGGCAGTTGGAGAGACAGAGAGAGAGAGTGGCAGAGATGGAAGGAGAGAGAGGTAGAGATAGAGGGGGAAAGACAGATGGAGGCACAGAGAGAGAGAGACAGAGAAAGAAGGAGAGAGGGAGAGACAGAGAGGGCAAGACAGATGGCGGGACAGAGAGAGAGAGAGACAGAGAGAGAGACAGAGAGAGAGAGACAGAGAGAGAAGGAGAGAGACGGTGTGACAGGGAGAGAAGGACAGATGGAGAGACAGGGAGGGAAAGACAGATGGAGAGACAGAGAGAGACAGAGACAGAGATAGAAGGAGAGTCAGGGAGTGTCAGGTAGGGAAAGGCAGAAGAAGGGACAGAGAGAGAGAGACACAGAGAGAGAAGGAGAGAGACGGTGTGACAGGGAGAGAAGGACAGATGGAGAGACAGGGAGGGAAAGACAGATGAAGGGATAGAGGGATAGAGAGAGAGACAGAGATAGAAGGACAGAGAGCGTGTGTCAGGGAGGGAAAGACAGATGGAGAGACAGAGACAGAAGGAGAGAGGCAGAGACAGAGAGGGAAAGACAGATGGAGGGACAGAGAGTGCGACAGAGACAGAAAGAGAGAGAGCGTGTGACGGGGTGGGGGGGGGGGGGCGTGTGGGGGAGAGACAGAGAGAGAAGGAGAGAGTGGGAGAGACAGAGAGAGAAGGAGACAGATGGAGTGACAGGGAGGGAAGGACAGATGGAGGGATAGAGGGATAGAGAGAGAGACAGAGATAGAAGGACAGAGAGCGTGTGTCAGGGAGGGAAAGACAGATGGAGAGAAAGAGACAGAAGGAGAGAGGCAGAGACAGAGAGGGAAAGACAGATGGAGGGACAGAGAGAGCGACAGAGATAGAAAGGGACAGGGAGTGACAGGGAGGGAAAGACAGATGGAGGGACAGAGAGAGAGAGCAAGGGATTGACAGGGAGAGAAAGACAGATGGAGGGACAGAGAGAGAGACAGAGAGTGGGAGACACAGAGAGGGAGACACAGAGAGGGAGACACAGAGAGGGAGACACAGAGAGGGAGACACAGAGAGGGAGACACAGATGGAGAGACAGAGAGAGATGGAGAGAGTGGGAGAGACAGAGAGGGAAAGACAGATGGAGAGACAGAGAGAGACACAGAGATAGGAGAGAGAGGGAGAGACAGAGAGGGAAAGACAGATGGAAGGACAGAGTGAGAGACAGAGAGAGAAGGAGACAGATGGAGTGACAGGGAGGGAAGGACAGATGGAGGGATAGAGGGATAGAGAGAGAGACAGAGATAAAAGGACAGAGAGCATGTGTCAGGGAGGGAAAGACAGATGGAGAGACAGAGAGACAGAGACAGAAGGAGAGAGAAGCAGAGACAGAGAGGGAAAGACAGATGGAGGGACAGAGAGAGAAAGACAGAGAGAAAAGGAGAGAGTGGGAGAGACAGAGAGAGAAGGAGACAGATGGAGTGACAGGGAGGGAAAGACAGATGGAATGACAGAGAGAGAGAAGGAGAGAGAGGGAGTGTCAGGCAGGGAAAGACAGATGGAGGGACAAAGTGAGAGACAGAGAGAGAAGGAGAGAGATGGAGTGACAGGGAGGGAAGGACAGATGGAGGGATAGAGAGAGAGAGAGACAGAGAGAGGCAGAGTCAGAGAGAGAAGGAGAGACAGAGAGCGAAAGGCAGTTGGAGTGACAGACAGCGAGTATGTAAGTGTGGGAGACATTCTGTATCTGCCAGTATCTCTACTGTGCACACAGGATAGACACATTCAATATATGTAAGTTACTGATACTGTGTCTGTATATGTGATTCATTCTTGATCTATGAGGCTCTGGCACCCTGTTTAACTGTAGGATTCACTCTGTATCTATGTGTCTTTGTGCTGTATGTGAGTTGAGATCCTGCTGTATTCAGGACTTAATGTGTATCTCAGGCATTGTGTTGGCAATGCTTTGTTTAACTCATTAATGTATCAATATGTGTTTACTTGTGTTTAATTTAAAATATGGATTAACAATATTTTATTGCTGCAGGTTTTATTCAATTCTTGTTTGTGAGTTGCAGCTTGGTATCCAATTTGTAGCTCTGCAAAAGCAATTATGAATGACGATCTTTCAAATTTAGAGCATGACCTGATTTGGGGCGGCACAGTGGCGCAGTGGTTAGCACCGCAGCCTCACAGCTCCAGCGACCCGGGTTCAATTCTGGGTACTGCCTGTTTGGAGTTTGCAAGTTCTCCCTGTGTCTGTGTGGGTTTCCTCCCACATGCCAAAGACTTGCTGGTTGCCAGGTTAATTGGCCTTTATAAATTGCCCCTATTATAGGTAGGTGGTAGGGAAATATAAGGACAGGTGGGGATGCGGTAGTAATGTAGGATTAGTATAAAATGGGTGGTTGATGGTTGGCACAGACTCGGTGGGCCGAAGGGCCTGTTTCAGTGCTGTATCTCTAACTAACTAACTATGTAATGTCAAATTCCATCGGTTTGAAGAGAATGTATTAATCGTGTATGTTGTTGTCTAATCCTTAGTGACATGTTTGGACTGCTGTGTAATTTGTAGCTCAGTTTATATTGTAGGGTATGTTATTGGGATTCATTCTGTAGCTTTCATTCAGATACATTTTGTCTGTTCTGTTTCAGATTTGATATTTGAATTGTAGCCAAGGTGACACAGTGTATTCAAATCTGATAATGTGTGTGTTTTTGGACTGTGATTGATGTATCTACCAACCAGCTGGAGTGAAATAGAAACAACTCCTATCTCTACTGCTCTATTTGACTATTGGATTGATAGTGTGTCTCTCGACCTTGGAATCAGTCTGGGTCTGACTACTTATTTTGTTTGTTACAGTGGAAATGACGACCTGACCATCTCAGTGTGCTTTGTGAATGATACTGTACCTACTGTGTATTGGAACGAGCTGGATGCACGTTTCCTTCTGTCAAGGAATCACGACTTTCATTCTGGTTCCTTCAAGTGTTTGCCTGCAGGAAAAGAAAGGTAACTCTTATACTTGAATAACAGCTGAGTGAGAAGACAGAAAAGTGATCAAAGTAATCTTTTCAATAATAATCATTCTGAACAATCACAAAAGGAAAGTCAATGACACAAGTAGTGTCAGTGTCTGAGTCCACTGCAGTACTGCAGAACTCTGCTTCTACTTGCCAGATATTTGGAGCGGTTTTATAACAATTTTGTGACATTCAGAAACACCCCAAGCCCCGCACTGCTCCACGAATTGGAATACCCGATCGAGTAGTGACATTTGCGTAAGCCAGATTTCTATTTCCATGTCCCATTGTTCAACGGACAACAAGTAAGCACTGTTTAAAAAAGTGTCTTTAATCTTCTCACCTGGTCCCTTCAAATCTGCCGCATCTTTATTGTTCAGACATTTTTTTCTGCTATTCACTATCCAATAACAATAAATAGTGAGATACTGGATCTGAACCAGGAACATTCATTACTGAAGAAGGGTCACTGACCTGAAACGTTAACTCTGCTTCTCTCTCCACAGATACAGCCAGACCTGCTGAGTATTTCCAAGATTTCTTGTTTTTATTTCAGATTTCCAGCATCCGCAGTATTTTGCTTTTTATTATAACATTCATTACTGTTTGGAGAGAGAAATCAGCAATGATTTTCAATAGTGAGTTCATCATATTCTCTCTCTCTCTCCCTGTCCAGACACTGCCTGAGAAAGACCTCTCCCTTCCCCCCCCCGGCTCACTCCATGTTCCAGGACCAGTTCCTGCTCCACAATGTACATTACAAACTGTCCCCCACTCCCGCTGAATGGACCCGGTAATCAATGCTAATCTATGAGCACATCGGCAGACACGGACCCAAATCTGTTGGACTGCTGTGAGCAGATACTGTTTGTTCACTTACCCCAGGCTTGTAATGTCTCCATTTGCAGCTGATTTAAACAATCGTCCGCTCACTCAGTGAATGGCGCTCAGAGGCAGTGCTGGGGGAAGGGGTGCGCATGCGCTCATCTCATTTTGACGTCCAAATCGACTGGCCTATATCGCGCGTGCGCAGATCTCTGCAGCAATTCAGCATTCAAAATTCAATGTGAACTTTCCCCATTTCACATTCATCAATGTCCGATTTGAAAAGCCGAACATGGGGTTAGGGTGGAGGGAGGGAGGGAGGGGAGGTGTGGGGCAACATGTAACATATAAAACTGGCAGCTAGTCCAATGTAGATGTTCAAATTGTGATCTTTCTCTGCAGGGTGTTTGTTATTATTGAGCCTCTCCTCTCAAAACAATCCGACAGAAACATGGGAAGACTGAGGGATCCGGTGTGTTTGCTGGGACTTTACAGAGTTAATTTCAGCCAGTAAAATGTTGTTTTACCCGGGTAAAACCCGAGGTCAATGAGAGTAATGTCGGAGGGCGCTCTTCCTCATTTTATTCTAAACAAGAGACACAGGCACGGAAGTACCGCGATTACACCGGACACACAATTACAGTGACAATAGAGTTCCAGCTCCTGGTTGTTAAATGTCCTCATGTTGACCGTCTTTGCTGTGATTCTCAGGGGTTAGTTCCCGATGCCTAGGTTTGGATCCCTTAAACACTCTGAGCCAGGAGATCCTCGCAGTCCCTGTTGAAATGTTGATGGAGGACTTGGCTAAAGTAGACTGGAAACAAAGATTTTATGGTGGGACAGTTGACGAGCAGTGGAGGACTTTCAAAGCAATTTTTCAAAGTGCTCAGCAAAAGTATATTCCAGTGAAAAGGAAGGACTGGAAGAAAAGGGGTAATCTGCCATGGGTGTCTCAGGAAATAAGGGAGGCTATCAAATTGAAAGAGAAGGCATACAATGTGGCCAAAAACAGCATGAAACTAGAAGATTGGGAAAACTTTAAAGGTCAACAGAAAGCCACAAAAAGAGCTATGAAGAAAAGTAAGATAGAACATGAGAAAAAACTAGCACAGAATATAAAGACAGATAGCAAAAGTTTCTATAAATATATAAAACGAAAAAGAGTGGCTAATGTAAATGTTGGTCCTTTAGAGGATGAGAAAGGGAATTAAGTGTTTTGTTAGAGATACAGCACTGAAACAGGCCCTTCGGCCCACCGAGTCTGTGCCGACCATCAACCACCCATTTATACTCTTTTCTTTCTTCTTTTGGGCCTCCTTATCTCGAGAGACAATGGATACGCGCCTGGAGGTGGTCAGTGGTTTGTGAAGCAGCGCCTGGAGTGGCTATAAAGGCCAATTCTGGAGTGACAGGCTCTTCCACAGGTGCTGCAGAGAAATTTGTTTGTTGGGGCTGTTGCACAGTTGGCTCTCCCCTTGCGCCTCTGTCTTTTTTCCTGCCAACTACTAAGTCTCTTCGACTCGCCACAATTTAGCCCTGTCTTTATGGCTGCCCGCCAGCTCTGGCGAATGCTGGCAACTGACTCCCACGACTTGTGATCAATGTCACACGATTTCATGTCGCGTTTGCAGACGTCTTTATAACGGAGACATGGACGGCCGGTGGGTCTGATACCAGTGGCGAGCTCGCTGTACAATGTGTCTTTGGGGATCCTGCCATCTTCCATGCGGCTCACATGGCCAAGCCATCTCAAGCGCCGCTGACTCAGTAGTGTGTATAAGCTGGGGATGTTGGCCGCTTCAAGGACTTCTGTGTTGGAGATATAGTCCTGCCACCTGATGCCAAGTATTCTCCGAAGGCAGCGAAGATGGAATGAATTGAGACGTCGCTCTTGGCTGGCATACGTTGACCAGGCCTCGCTGCCGTAGAGCAAGGTACTGAGGACACAGGCCTGATACACTCGGACTTTTGTGTTCCGTGTCAGTGCGCCATTTTCCCACACTCTCTTGGCCAGTCTGAACATAGCAGTGGAAGCCTTACCCATGCGCTTGTTGATTTCTGCATCTAGAGACAGGTTACTGGTGATAGTTGAGCCTAGGTAGGTGAACTCTTGAACCACTTCCAGAGCGTGGTCGCCAATATTGATGGATGGAGCATTTCTGACATCCTGCCCCATGATGTTCGTTTTCTTGAGGCTGATGGTTAGGCCAAATTCATTGCAGGCAGACGCAAACCTGTCGATGAGACTCTGCAGGCATTCTTCAGTGTGAGATGTTAAAGCAGCATCGTCAGCAAAGAGGAGTTCTCTGATGAGGACTTTCCGTACTTTGGACTTCGCTCTTAGACGGGCAAGGTTGAACAACCTGCCCCCTGATCTTGTGTGGAGGAAAATTCCTTCTTCAGAGGATTTGAACGCATGTGAAAGCAGCAGGGAGAAGAAAATCCCAAAAAGTGTGGATGCGAGAACACAGCCCTGTTTCACACCACTCAGGATAGGAAAGGGCTCTATACTAATCCTACACTAATTCCATATTCCTACCACATCCCCACCTGTCCCTATATATTGCCCTACCACCTACCTATAGTAGGGGCAATTTATAATGGCTAATTTACCTATCAACCTGCAAGTCTTTGGCTTGTGGGAGGAAACCGGAGCACCCAGAGGAAAACCACGCAGACACAGGGAGAACTTGCAAACTCCACACAGGCAGTACCCAGAATTGAACCCGGGTCGCTGGAGCTGTGAGGCTGTGGTGCGAACCACTGCGCCACTGTGCCGCCCATATGGAATATGATGAAATGGCCGAGGCATTGAACAGGTATTTTGTATCGGTCTTCACAGTGGAGGACACGAATAACATGCCAGTAATTGACAAAGAGACGAACGTAGGTGAGGACCAGGAAACAATCATTATTATGGAAGAGGTAGTTTTGGGCAAGCTAATGGAGCTAAGGATTGATAAGTCTCCTGGCCCTGATGGAATGCATCCCAGGGTACTAAAAGAGATGGCGGGAGAAATAGCAGGTGCACTGGCGGTAATTTTCCAAAATTCGCTGGACTCTGGGGTAGTCCCAGCAGATTGGAAAACAGCAGATGTGACGCCACTCTTTAAAAAGGGTGGTAGACAAAAGATGGGGAATTATAGACCGGTTAGCTTAACCTCTGTAGTGGGGAAGATGCTTGAGTCTATTATCAAGGAAGAAATAGAAGGGCATCTTGATAGAAATTGTCCCATTGGGCAGACGCAGCATGGGTTCATGAAGGGCAGGTCATGCTTGACAAGTCTTTTGGAATTCTATGATGACATTACAAGCAAGGTGGACAATGGGGACCCAGTGGATGTGGTGTACCTAGATTTCCAAAAGGCCTTCGACAAGGTGCCGCATAAGAGGCTGCTGCATAAGATAAGGATGCATGGCGTTAGGAGTAAAGTATTAGCATGGATAGAGGATTGATTGACTAACAGGAAGCAGAGAGTGGGGATAAATGAGTGCTATTCTGGTTGGCAATCAGTCACTAGTGGTGTGCCTCAGGGATCGGTGTTGGGACTGCAATTATTTACAATTTATATAGATGATTTGGAGTTGGGGACCACGTGTAGGGTGTCACAGTTTGCAGATGACACTAAGATGAGTGGCAGAGCAAAGTGTGCAGATGACTGTGAAACTTTGCAGAGGAACATAGATACATTGAGTGAGTGGGCAAAGGTCTGGCAGATGGAATACAATGTTAATAAATGTGAAGTCATTCATTTCGGTAGGAGTAACAGTAAAAAGGATTATAACTGGAATGGTAAAAAGTTGCAGCATGCTGCTATGCAGAGGGACCTAGGTGTCCTTGTGCATGAATTGCAGAAGGTTGGTCTGCAGGTACAGCAAGTAATTAGGAAGGCAAATGGAATTTTGTCCTTCATTGCTAAAGGGATTGAGTTTAAAAGCAGAGAGGTTATGTTGCAGCTGTATAAGGTACTGGTGATGCCGCACCTGGAATACTGTGTGCAGTTTTGGTCTCCTTACTTGAGAAAGGATGTACTGGCACTGGAGGGGCTGCAGTGGAGGTTCACTGGGTTGATTGGGGAGTTGAGGGGGTTGGCTGATGAGGAGAGACTGAGTAGATTGGGATTATATTCATTGGAATTCAGAAGAAGGAGGGGGGATCTTACAGAAACATATAAAATTATGAAGGGAATAGATAAGATACAAGTCGAGAGGATGTTTCCACTGGCAGGAGAAGCTAGGACAAGAGGGCATAGCCTCAAGATTAGATGGAGCAGATTTAGGACTGAATTGAGAAAGAACTTCTTCACCCAGAGGGTTGTTAATCTATGGAATTCCTTGCCCAGTGAAGTAGTTGATGCTTCTTCAATAAACGTTTTTAAAGCTAAGATATCTTTTTGAACAATAAAGGAATTAAGGGATACAGTGAAAGTGCGGGTAAGTGGATCTGAGTCCACGAAAAGAATAGCCATGATCTTATTGAATGGCGGAGCAGGTTCGAAGGGCTGGACGGCCTACTCCTGCTCCTAGTTCTTTTGACAGGAATTTTTTCCAATCTTTGGCCGAGTCGATCATAACCTGCTGTTCAATCATAGTCTTAGTCAAAGAATTAATGAGACATTCTGTTCACTACTCAGGCCTTGAACTCGGTTTGAGCAGAGCAAAAACTGAAAGGTTCAGCACTTTTGCAGAAAGAGCAGGTAAAGCTGGATAGAGGGACTCAGGGTGAATCCTACACACACAGGATAGAAGCAGTGACCGGCACTCAGGGAGGGGAACTGGTGTCGTTTCTGTTGCCTATGTGTGTTCAGACCATCAGTATTAGTCTATCACTTAGTCTGAACAGGTGCCTCCAAGAACCTACAAATGCAGAATCCGGAAGCAGCTGTTTTGCTCAGAAATTGGTCGGAGCAGGAGAACCCCTGGCTGAGTGTGGAAACATTTTAGATATGTCCTCAAATCATCTCTCATTTGGGAAGATAGTTTACAGTTCAGGGAAATTTGTCGGTAACATGTGAAGTCGAGGCTCGAAGGCAGCATCCATACCTCCAAACGGGTCATTTACCTGAACCCTTCTAACACCACCTAACCCTCATGTGGCAGAGTCTGCAGATCATGCATTGGATTTATCAGCTATTTCAGAACCCATCAAACTGGAGTGTAAAAAGTCATCCATAATCGCAGGGGACTGTCTGAGATGGAGGAGAATAAATAGGTCAATATGACCATCATCAATAATAATAAACTGCAGAGGGAGGAGAGCGAGAGGAGGGAGATAGAATAGAGAGGGGAAGTGGTGACAGAAAATGTCCTGTGATTATTGGCCAAAATAGACCTACAAGGTACAAACTCAAGTTCTGTGATCAAGTCTGAGAGTTTATTAGTCTTAACTAAGATAGATAAAGTGAATGTTTAACAACAGCAATAGGTTTGCAGCATCACTCAGCACCGGTTCTTGCTTCTGTGCTTGCTGGGGCGTGGACTTCTCTCTTTCTTCTTCCCTTGCTGTTTTCTTGACCGTACTCTATCTTCTCCTTCTAAGTGTGATAACGATGTTCCGTGGACCCCTCTCTAAGTGCCGACAATGTCCTGTAACACCCTTTCTTTTACCCTTCTTTGGGTGCAAGGATGTCACCATATTAGCTTTGAATTGTTTGAAGTATCCTAATTGGACCAGGTTGACATCATTGTTTGACCCTAGTTAGTTAATGGTTCAATCTACACACATTACAGATACTTCCTGTTCCTTTCTATTTTAACAAGGATACTAAAGGTCACATTCTTGCTAATGGAAACCATTTTGATTTTGCAATTCTACAGTGTCCTATTTATCTCATCTCAGCCCCTGTAAGGATTCTGTGGTCTTCAACCTTACTCTCCCATTGTTCTTACATAGAGGTTTTAACGGACTATAGCCTTGTAATGTCATTTCATAATGAAACAAGCATTAGCTCAAACAGACTGTAATATATTGATGTACATAGCATACAATTAGTCCTATTATTGCAGCTGTCCTTATTATTCACAAAGGCAAAATATGTCATGATCCATCACCCCCACATTGTGGGACCCCTCCTGCTGCATGACTTTTCCTTTATGTCGTGACTCAGTGCATCATCCACACAGACACATCTCTCAACATGGCATTTTGACATATTCCTGTGATGATGACAGTCACTGCTTTGCCATCCAGCCTTGACATAGCAGTTCTTGCATAAATGTAAGCCATGGAAATGCTCTAACCTTTACACAGAGTATAGCAGTGTTCAGGTGATACAGAAAATCCAGTGAATTGGGCAGAGACAATCAGTTGATCTATCAAAGTCTCTTAGTTTTATGCTCCTATCTATACTACTTAATACACAACTATTCTTTTACACCTGGAAAGCTTGGATAGATGACTCTGGATTGTGTTCTGGAAGTAAGGGGTTGTTCTCCTTCGAGAAATGGAGATTGAGAGGAGGTTTGACAGAGGTGTATATAAGTTAGACAAGGATAACCTGTTCCCATTAGCTGATGGTACAAGGACTAGGAGACACAGACTGATGGTTTACGGCAAGAGATGGAAGGGAATGTGAGGAAGAACATTTTCTGTTTTACCTGCTGGACCTCGCTGTCCACAAGTGTGGTGGAAGGAGAGAGAATCAATGATTTCAATAAGAAACTGGATAAGCACTTGAAGGAAACAAACTTGCTGCAGGGCGAAGCTGATCAAGTAAGGAAGTGAATCTGATTGGATGTTGAGAATATTTTGGAAGCTTTCTTTCTGAATTTGCATTGACATTTTTAAGCTGCAAAATTCCACAGCACACTTGACCATCAACTTTAAGGGAGAAGAACATAATGTTGAGAATATTTGTCGACTTCAATTTAGTCATGGCTTTTCATTTGTCACATTCTATGGCAATGTTGCAGAAATATATTTGACCGCGAGTGGGCATTGCAATGACCGGGAATCTAATCTGGGTCAATTGTTTGGAAGGCAGATATACTCACCACTATACCAGCATCGCTGGTATACATGTAGCTCGTCATTTATACAGTATACACACCAGAGCTCATTGGAACTCAAATGTCATTTCAACCATTTCAATCTGCACCTTAACACCACGTTCATGTTCCCATTGGAGGATAGAATCATGGAATGGTTACATCATCTCCTAGAAACCGACAAAATTCTAACAGGACTGGACAGACTAGATGTAGGAAGGATGTTCCTGATGGCGGGGGAGTCCAGGACCAGTGGTGACAGTCAAAAGATAAGGGGTAAGACATTGAGCACTGAGATGAGGAGGGATTTCTTCACCCAGGGAGTGGTGAAGCTGTGGAATTCTCTACCACAGAAAAGAGTTGAGGCCAAATCATCAAATAAATTAGTAAAAGTGTTAGTTGCGCTGGTTTCGGGCGTTCAGCTGCTCAGCAGATGAAATGCATTTCAGTTCCCTCTTGTCATATTTGTAAGGCAATTTTTTTTACACTTCTACACTTTGTGCACTACTAAAGCGTGTCTGGAATTCGAAAATGATCGTCGCTTCTGTCTGAAGGGATCTCGGGATACGCGGAGAAAGCGGGAACAGTTTACTGCGTTTCGATGATCTGCCATGATCTGATTGAATGGCGGTGCAGGCTGGAAGGACCGAATGGCCTACTCCTGCTCCTATTTTTCTATGTTGCTCAGGCAGCGACCGTTGGGCCCGTCGTGTCGGGGCCGGCTCTCTGCAACACCAGCTCACCTCCTCCCACCGACCCGCCTTTTCTCCATTGCTCTACAGTTTTGTTTTATTCTCGATATAATTATCCAATTCTGTTTTCAGGGTCTCGATTGAATCTGCCCCCAACACACTCGATGTTATTCCTCTCCAATTTCAGATATTTCTGAAGGAATGGGAATATTCTTGCATGACTCACTTTTAACCAGTAGATGGCATCAGTCTACAATCATTTGGATCTTGTGATTTGTGTGCACACATATCGACCGCAATGGGTCTGCTGCTGCCCGGGGAGTTCTCCAAGCACGCCGCCTTGGCAGGGACAAAAACACTGACGAATTATCCCAGTTCCTTGTAAATCTCCACAATGTACAGAAATAAAACACGAAATGCAACATCTCTTTTAAAATCCGCCTTCAGCTTCTTTGAAACAACTGCCCTGAAAAAAAATACTGACCCTGCCCGGAACTGAGTTTGGCATCAGATAACACAACGGCTCTTCAAAGAGACATCAAATTGGCAAAAGATAGAGCTGTTATCTCTTGTTGATTCCAGCACATAAACGTCTCAGAAGGATGTGACCACCCTCTTTACTATCCACTGATAACTCTCGAAGCAGAGTGACCCAGATTCCTTTGTCTCCATATTGCAGCTGGGAATTTCAGGACCTTGCAGTTTTCAGTGTGAGAGCAGTGACACCATTGTATACAAGTCATTTTATCAGAGTAGCTCATTTTAGAACTCAAGACACGCCTTAGTGGTATATAAACGGTAGTATTGTAAAAAAGCCTTACAAATATAGCAAGAGAAAATTAAAATGCATTCCATCTGATGAGCAGATAAATGCTCGACTCCAGTACAATTCATAGCAACACAAAATAACGCGAACAGTATAACATTACCGTCTCTCAGACAGTAACCAGCCCTTTCACAGATAAAGTGGGTGGCTCTGAAAAGAGCCTTTGGGTTGTCAAATTCAGGTCTGGCAGCTTCACTTGCCCTTCGTGCTCGGAGCGCTGGTTTTCTTGGGCAGCAACACGGCCTGGATATTAGGCAGCACACCGCCTTGTGCGATCGTCACCCCTCCCAGCAGCCTGTTGAGCTCCTCGTCGTTGCGGACGGCCAGCTGCAGGTGTCTGGGGATGATTCGGGTCTTCTTGTTGTCCCGGGCCGCGTTGCCGGCCAGCTCGAGGATTTCAGCTGTCAGATACTCGAGCACAGCAGCCAGATAGACCGGGGCTCCGGCACCCACCCGCTCAGCATAGTTGCCCTTTTTAAGGAACCTGTGAACACGGCCCACCGGGAACTGCAGTCCAGCTCGGGAGGAGCGGGACTTGGCCTTGGACCGAGCTTTACCACTGGTCTTCCCTCTTCCAGACATTGCCACAATCTCACAAGCACTTTCACGAAGAATGTTGAGATCCGCCCACATTCCTCCTCCTTGTACCTTCTGGAGGAATGGAGTGGTGGGCACTGCTGATTGGTCACTCTGCTCTGTGTTCTTCATGTAACCAATCGGAGAGCTGCTGAATTCACCAATCAGGAGACGCCAAGGAGATGAGGGCGGAAAATAACGGCGCCAAATTGTCAGACTGCAACCGATTTTTCAAATTTGAAAAGCCCGCCAATATATTGGGGCGGCTTCAATACAGAATATCACATTTATAGTTCTTTTTTTACGGTTAAATAAATAAAACCTTTTTCATATTGTGTTATTCTACATTTGGTAACAAGTTCCAGATTGGCTTTTACATTCTGACATCTATTCGGGTTTACTCTCTGTCCTTTTTGAAACCAGCGAGCAGAAAGTCTCTTTCACAACATTCTCCAACCGGGCACATTTCATGTCAATTTTCATAATAATACCGCATCACTGATGAACGATTGTTTGTTATTCGTGGGAGATAACAGCGGAGTGTAGATTTTCAGTGTCAGGTGTCAGCGTGTGAGACGGAGGGTTCCGACACCACCCGGGGTTAGAGATAATGTACTTATTAATTTTTGAGTTCAAACTTGAACTAGGGAAATAAGTGACTGCGAACTGATGTATGTGCGTTAAATCAGCTTTTATTGTCGAAATACAAATAAGGGGCCGAATATGAACACGTCCGAGAACAAACCTCACAAAGGGTCAGTGGTCAGTAATTTATGTTCGGGACATTATTAGTTAGAGACAGAAAGATCGCACGGGCAGTGAAACTGCATTAACCAGAATCTATGGGAGTAAAACAGAGATCACAAAGGCAAGGACACTTGATATATAAATCAATACAAGTCGATACTATACAGACAATGTTGTAGCTTTTTCAGAGAAGTTGTGGGTGGCTCTTAAAAGAGCCTTTTTGTGTTTTGGGTGTGTTTCAGTACATTGCGGATATTTACTTGGAGCTGGTGTACTTGGTGACCGCCTTTGTACCTTCCGACACGGCGTGTTTGGCCAGCTCCCCGGGCAGCAGCAGGCGCACGGCGGTCTGGATCTCCCGGGAGCTGATGGTGCTGCGTTTGTTGTAATGGGCCAGGCGGGAAGCCTCACGGGCGATTCGCTCGAAAATATCATTCACAAACGAATTCATGATGCTCATGGCCTTGGAGGAGATGCCGGTGTCAGGGTGAACCTGCTTCATCACTTTGTACACGTAGATGGAGTAACTTTCTTTCCTGGATTTTCTCCGTTTCTTGCTGCCCTTCACTGGCGCCTTCTTCAGAACTTTCTTGGCGCCCTTCTTGGAAGGTGCTGCAGTTTTCTTCTCGTCAACCATGATCACGATCAACTTCAGACACAGAATAACCGAAATTCCGCTCCAAGCTCGCATTTTATAGACATCCCCTGAACCCTATGCTAATGAAGGATGGGAGAAGGCCATGTTCATGATTGGCTGCTTTCCAATGATGTCACTGCCTGATGTTCTGTATCTATCTGATTGGGTATCTAAAGTAACCAATCACATTTTGTGCTTCTCACATTCACAAACTGTCGCAGCAGTCAGATCGTCCAAACCCCTTTGCCGGCCCTTATCCATCTCCATCAGTGACTTTCTGAGTCCCTCTTCCTCATCAACCATTTCTATTTTGCTCGTACGAACTCGTCTCTTTTTTCACTCTCTATAGTTCCCTTCCTTATCAGGATGTAGCGCCCCTCTGCACTTCCGTCCATCAACAGGACCGAATCGTCCAGTATAGTGGGGGTCAGAGTGGGGCAAATGCGAGCATTGAAGTGCAAGTTCTTATCTCCATGTAGCGTGCCAAATAAGGTTGGTCAGCTGCAGTCACAAGTAACCACATGAAAGATTTATATGACAGCGCTTCTGATATGTCTTCCTTTTTCCTCAACCGAGGATACCCTTGTCCTCACTTTCCACCCCATCAGCCTCCACATCCAAAGAATCATCCTCCGCCATTTCTGCCACCTCCAGCGAGATGCCACTACCAAATACATCTTCCCCTCCCTTCCCCTGTCAGCATTCCGAAGGGATCATTCCCTCTGCGACACCCTGGTCCACTCCTCCATTACCCCCACCACCTTGTACCCTTCCCACGGCACCTTCCCCTGCAATCGCAGGAGGTGTAATACCTGCCCCTTTACCTCCTCTCTCCTCACAATCCCAGGCCCCAAACACTCCTTTCGAGTGAAGCAGCGATTTACTTGTACTCCTTTCAATATGGTATACTGTATTCGCTGCTCACAATTTTGTCTCCGCTACATTGGCCCTTTGGCCCATTGTGTCTCTGCCTCCCATCAAGTATGAATCTATTCGAATCACATTTTCCAGCACTTGGCCCATAGTCTTGTATGCTATGACGTTTCACGTGTTCATCGAAATCCTTCTCAAATGCTGTGAGGGTTCCTGCCTCTACCAGCCCTTCAGGTAGTGTGTTCCAGATTCCAACCACACTCTGCGTGAAATATTTTCTCCTCAAGTCCCCTCTAAACCTGCTGCCCACTACTTAAATCTATCTCCCCTGGTTGTTGATCCCTCCACTGAGGGAAACGTTTTCTTCCTATCTGTACGATCAATGTCCCGTGTAATTTTGTATACCTCAATCAGTTCCCCCCTCAGCCTTCTCTGCTCCAAGGAAAACAACCCAAGCCTATCCAGTCTCTCTTCATCACTGAAATGCCACAGCCCAGGAAACATCCTGGTGAATCTCCTCTGCACGCTCTCCGTTGCAATTTGGTGAGTTGACCAGAACTGTACACAGTACTCCAGCTGTGGCCTAACTAGTATTTTATTCAGCTCCCTCATAACCTCCCAGCTCTTATATTCTATGCCTCGGCTAATAAAGACAAGTATCCCATATGCCTTCCTAACCACCTTATCTACCCGTGCTGCTGCCTTCAGTGATAGATGGACAAGTACACCAAGGTCCCTCAGACCCTCTGTACATCTTAGGATCTGGCCATTCATTGTATATTCCCTTGCCTTGTTAGGCCTCCCAAAATGCATCACCTCACATTTTCGCACTTCTCTGGATTAAATTCCATTTGCCACTGCTCCACCCATCTTACCAGACCATCTATATCATCCTGTAATCTAAGGCTTTCCTCCTCACCATTTCTGACACCAATCTTCATGTCATCTGTGAACTTACTGATCATATCTACTACATTCACATCTAAATCATTCATGTACACTACAAACAGCAATGGTCCCAGCATCGATCACTGTGGTACACCACTGATCACAAACTTTAACTCACAAAAACAACGCTCGACCATCACCCTCTGCCTCCTGCCACTAAGCCAATTTTGTATCCAATTTACCAAATTGCCCTGGATCCCATGGGCTCTTACCTTCTTAACCAATCTCCCATGTGAGACTTTATCTAAAGCCTTACTGAAGTCCATGTAGACAACATCAACTGCCTTACCCTCATCTACACATCGAGTCACCTCCTCAAAAAATTCAATCAAGTTTGTTAGACACGATTTTTTTTTCAAGTCACCTCCTCACTCTGCTTATTATTCTTATATATTTTTATTTAATTACCACCTCCCCTCCCCCCCCCCCCCCCCCCCCCCCCCCGCACCCCTGACATTTTCTATACTCCTCTAGGGCCTCCGCTGTTTTCTGCCCTAAGCCTCTTTTTTTTTCCGTTATCCAATCCTCTATATCCCTTGACATCCAGGGTTCCCTGGATTTGTTTGTCCTACACTTCACCTTTATGGGAACATGTTGGCCCTGAATTCTCATTATTTCCTTTTTGAATGACTCCCACTAGTCTGATGTAGACTTTCCTATAAGTAGCTTCTCGCAGTCCACTTTGGCCAAATCCTGTTTTATCATATTGAAATCGGTCTTCCCCAAATTGAGTACATTTATTTCTGGTCCCTCTTTGTCCTTTTCCATAACTACCTTAAATATTACTGAGTTATGGCCACTATCCTCGAAATGCTTCCCCACTGACACTCCTACCACTTGTCCGGCTTCACTCCCTAGGATTAGGTCGAGCAGGGCTCCTTCTTTTATAGGACTTTCTACCTGCTGGCTCAAAAAGATCTCCTGTATGCACCTTAAGAATTCTGCCTCCTTTAAGCCATTTGCACTGAGACGATCCCAGTTGATATTGGGTAAGTTGAAATCCCCGACAATTATTACCCTATTATTTTTACACCTCTCTGAGATTTGCCTGCATATCTGTTCCTCTATCTCTCACTGACTGTTTGGAGGCCTGTCATACACTCCCAGCCAAGTGATTACCCCCCTTTTTGTATTTATGTTCTACCCATATGGATCATTTGAGGAATGTTCGAAGATATCATCGCTCCTTATACAGTAATTGACTCCTTGATCAACAGTGCACTGCCACCTCCTATTTTATACCCTCCCCTGTCATGCCTTAAGATTCAATACCCTGGAATATTGAGCTACCAGTCCTGCCCTTCCCTCAACCATGTCTCCGTGAAAACAATAATATCATATTTCCGTGTGTTAATAAATGGCCTCAATTCATCTGCCTTACTAGTAAGATTCCTTGTGTTAAAATAGATGCAATCCAGCCTTGCAGTGTTCGTTTGTGTCTTAACAGGTCTGCCTTTTCTCTGCCTTCCAGCCTGACTCAGTTTCTCTTCTATATTTGACTGTGCATCAACCCTTACTGTACGTCCCCTCTGTATCCCACCCCTTGCCAAATTAGTTTACAACCACCACCCACCCCCCTCCCCCAAAATCACGTGCAAACCTCCCAGCAAGGATGTTGGTCCTGATCCAGTTCAGGTGCAATCTGTCCAACTTGTACAATTCCCACCTTGGCCAGAAACAGACCCAGTGATCCAGGAAATTAAAGCCCTCCCTCCTGCACTATCTCTTCAGCCACACATTCATCTGCTCTATCCTCCTATTCCTATACTCACCTGCACGTGGCAGCGGGGGTAATCCAGCGATTACAACCTTTGTGGACCCCTTTTCTTTAATCTGCTACCAAGCTTCCGAAGTTCAAGTTGCATGACCTCATCCCTCTTTGTACCTGTCAGTTTCTGGTATGGAATAAAGATCTTTACTCTGTACCTGCTAGTTGCTGGCAAGTGATTGTGGCATCAATCCATATGTGTCAGAGTGTGATGTTACTTCAGATTTTACTCTTCAGCTGTCAGTTTCTGACATGTGAATATGGATTTTCCTCATTCTGGTCACTTACTGCAATGTAAATCACTCCTTTATTCTGTGCCTGTCAGTTTCAGGTCTGGAAGAAAGATTTTTTTTCATTACCTTTTATAATCTGGCAAGTGAATGTGAGATCACCCTGTATCTGTCAGTTTGTGACATATTACTGTGACTTTTACTCTTCACTTGTCAGTTTCTGATACGTGAATGTGTATTTTATTCTGGTTACCTGTCAGATACTAAAATGCAAGTATGTATTCTATTCTGTTCTTGTTTGTTACTTGGAGTGTTTACTCTTGATCTGTCAGTCTCTGGAATGTGAATGTGGCTCTTACTCTGTGTCTGTCTGTATTGGATTTGCCAGCAAGTGTTTTTCTTTGCCTTTCTGTTCCTGATATGTGAATGTGAATTTTACTACGTACCTCTCAGTTACTGGTATGTGATCGTGGTTTTATTCTGTCTCCATGAGCCTATGATTAATGATTGCAGCTTGTGTCCAAGGCATGTCAGTATCTTGTTTGCACATGACCATTCTTATGTGCATGTTGCTTTATGGGAAATGACTATAGGATTTACTCTCTTATCTGCCATATTACTTCTATGGCTTCAAGGGCTGGTCAGAGACAGGGAATTCTGTGATGAGCAACTCATGTCCTAACTTCCCAAAGTCTTTCCACCACCTACAGGCCACAAGTCAGAATTCTGATGGATTACTCTCCACTTGCTTGGATGAGTGCAGCTCTAAAAACACTGAAGAAGCTTGATACCATCCAGGACAAATCAGCAGCCTTGATTATCTTACCATTCACCAGGTTATGCATTTACTCCCTCCACCACCAGTGCACAGTGTATCCCATCTAAAAGATGTACTGCATCAACCTGAGGAAGTACCGCACAACAACACCTTCCAAACCCATGACATCTGCTACTGACTGGAACTGGGCAGCAAGCTTATGAGAACATTACCACCTGCAATTTCATCTCTAGTTTGCACAACATCCTGACTTCAAAATATAACACCATTCCTTCATCATCGCTCAGACCAAATTCTGGAACCTCCTGCCTAACACCACTTTTATGAATGACATTCATTCTGTAGCTGTTCATCAATGGTACAGTCTGCGTGTAGAATGTATTCTGCATCTGCCACTCTGAAAGACAGGATTGGTTTGTTTATATTTAAGGAACAAAGAAGGATCTCTTACACACCTAGATCTGTCTAAATATCTGTCCCTCTTTGTATGGTATGTGTGTGAGGGATTCATTCTTTATCTCAGAATGTGGAATGTGACTATATTTATCTCTGTCACTTACTGATATGTGCATGTGCACTTTTCACTCTCCCTGCCAGCTTCTGATGTGAGTGGATTTTTTTATGTACCTTTCATTTAGTGATGAATTGAACGGTGGTTTTGGTTTGAATCGCTCACTTTCTCTTATGTGAATATGAGTATTCCTTCGTACTTGTCAATTACTGGTATTGAAGTAAGATCTTTAAACTGCACCTAATACAAAGCAAAATACTGTTAATGCTGGAAATTGGAAATAAAAGCAGAAAATTCGGTAAATACACAGCAGGACTGCCAGCATCTGTAGAGACAGAAACAGAGTTAGCCTTTCAGGTCAATGACCTTTCATCAGAAAGGTCTGTCCTGATCAAAGGTCATTGACCTGAAATGTGAACTGAATTTCTCTCTCCACAGGTGCTGCCAGACTTGCAGAGTATTTCCAGCATTTTCCATTTTCATTTACACTGTACATGGACATGTACATTTACTGGCAAGTGAATGTGGGGTCAATATTTAACCTTTCAGTTCTGATATGCAAATGAGGATTTTACCCAGCACGTTTTCAGTTCCTGCAGTGCAATTATCTGATTTATTCTGTAACTTTATGATTGTGGTAATTGATTGTGGGTTTGACCCTACATCTACCAGTCTCTGTAATGTGAATGTGACTATTACTCTGTATTTATCTGTGCACAATTTGTGAGTGTTTGTTTTCCTCTCCGTGTCTGTTTCTGACATGTAAATGTGGATTTTGCTATGTACCTCAGTTACTTTATGTGTATGTGCTTTATTCTGTTTCTGTCCATCTGTGGTGAGCTTCACATTTTCCCTGTACCTATCAGCATCACACTTCTTTGTATGGCCATTATTCTGCACTTGTTGGTTTATGGCACTGCTTGAATTACTCTTTCCTTCTCAGTCTCTGATACGCTACTATAGATTTTCCTCTTTACTTGTAAGATTCCACTCTGTGATAATGTTGTTTCTCTGTCTGTCTGCGTCTGGTATGCTATTGTAAGATTTACTGTGTGCCCATCAGCTTCTGGTATTTAATTATGAAGTTCACATTGTAACATTCAATTTGATCTGTGTGAATCTGCTTCTGCCTTGAACTGACAGTTTCTATTCTGTGAGTGTACATTTACAAGTGCACTTGTTAATTTCTGCTAAATAACTGTTTGTTTTAATCTGTGCACGTCAGTTGCTGCAATGGGAAGTTGGGAAAGGTTTTTAATTCTGAAAATGGCAATTACCGATAAGTAAATGTGGGTTTTACTCGGTAACTCTCATTCTCTGGTCTATGAGTTTGTGTCTTTTTATTCTGGTTAGCTGTCACACTCACTTCTCTGAAGTAAACATCTTATGAACCGTCTCCAACACATTTACTTCCTTTATTAAATAAGGAGACCAAAACTGCACACAGTATTCTAGATGTGGTCTCACCAATGCCCTGTATAACTGAAGTATAACGTGATTATTTTCATTTTCAATTCCTCACGTAATACTGGATAGCATTCCATTTGCCTTCCTTCTGTCTTGCTGTAACTGCACACTAACTTTTTTGACTCATGCACTAGAACACCTAGATCCCTCTCCAGAATTCTGCAGTCACTCAGCACTGAAATATTTTTAAATCTTCCTGACAAAGTGAACAACTTCCCATTTTCTCACATTGTACATCATCTGCCAGATTTCTGCCCACTCACTCAACTTACATATATCAGTCTTCAACTTCCTTATGTCCTCTTCACAACATAAATTCCTACCTATCTTTGTTTCATCTGCAAATTTAGCTGCCATGTCATCACTCCCCTTATTTAAGTTATTGATATAAGTTGTAAAAAGTTGAGGCCCCAGCACACGTCACATCCTGCCAATCAGAATATGACCCGTTTCTGCATTCTCTGTGTTCTGCCAGCCAGTCAATCTTCTATCCATGCCAATATGTTACCCATGAGCTCCTACTTTGCACAACAACCGTTTATGTGGCACCTTGTCAAATGCCTTCTGGAAATCCAAGTACTGTCTGTCAACCGGGTTCTCCTTTATCCACAGTGCATGTTAGTCCTTCAAGGAACTTCAATAAATAGGTTAAACATGATTTCCCCTTCACAAAACCATGCTGACTATTCCTGATGACCTTATGTTTCTCAAAATACCCAGCTATAGCCTCCTCATTGATCAATTCTACCACCTTCCTCATGACAGGGGTCAAGCTAACTGGCCTATAGTTAATGTTAACTCTGCATCTCTCTCCACAGATGCTGCCAGACCTGCTGAGTATTTCCAGCATTTCTTGTTTTTGTTTCAAATTTCCAGCATCTGCAGTATTTTGCTTTTATATTACTATAGTTACCCTTTCTCTGCCTCCATACCTTCTCAAATAGAGGGATTATATTTTGTACTTTCCAGTCTGATGTCACCTTTCCAGAATCTTACGAATTTTGAAAAATTAACACCCACAAATCTATTACTTCCGTAGCCACCATTTTGAAACTCCTAGGATGAAGCCTATCAGGATCTGTGGACTTGTCAGCCCGTTGCTCCATCACTTTACTCAGTACCACTTCCCTGGTGATTGTAATTTCAACAAGTTCCTCTCTTCCATCCACCTCCTGATTTACAGCTATGATGGGAATGTTTTTTGTATATGCTACAGTGAAGATAGAAGCATTTTTTAATGTACATTTCTTCTGTCATTTCCTTATTCTCAACCTTTAACTCCTAATTTTCATTCTCTAGAGGACCAACACTCAATTTACTTACACTTTTCCTTTTCTAATATCTGTGGAAACTCTTGCTATCCGTTTTTAGATTTCTAGCTAGCTTACACCCATGCTCTAATTTATTTTTCTCCTGATTAACCTTTTAGTCATTCTCTGCCATTCTATATAAAATGACCAATCATCTGACCTGCCATTCATCTTTGCTCAATTATATGCTTTTTCATTCAGTTTGATGCCTTCCTTAACTTCTTTAATCAACCATGGAAGGGGGTTCCTCCCCTTGGAATTTTTCTTTCCAGTCGGGATATACTTATTTTGAGTATTCTGAAATATCCACTTAAATGTCTGCCACTGCTTCTCTATTGAACTATCTCCTGGCCCAGTAACCCAGTTCACTTCAGCTAGCTCAGCTTTCATGCCCACATAGCTGCCCTTATTTAAGTTTAAAATACTAGTCTTAGACACACTCCTCTCAATTTCAAACTGGATGCAAACCTCAATCATATTGTGATCATTGCTACCAAGAGGTGCATATACTCTGAGGTCATTAATTAATCCTGTCAAATTACACAGTACCAAGTCTAATAAAACCTGCTCGCTGGATGGTTCTAGAAGATGCTGCTCAAAGAAACTACTTCGAAAGCATTCTATGAACTCCTCATACCGGCTTCTATTACCAATCTGATTTTTTCCAGTTTATATGTTGATTAAAATCACCCATGATTATTTCCATCCCTTTATCACAAGCACCCATTAGTTATTCTTGTAGACTTCATCCTACATTGTGATGACTGTCTGTGGGCCTGTAGACTACACCCAATAGTGCCCTTTCCCCCGACTATTCCTCATCTCCACCCAAACCGATTCTACATCCTGATCTCCTGAACCAAGGTGATGTCTAACTATTGCACCAATGCGATCCTTGATTAACAGTGCCAGTTCTCCACCTTTACCTCGCTTCCTATTCTTCTTGAAAGTTACACACCCCTCAATATTGAGGACGCAATCCTTGTCATC
Source organism: Heterodontus francisci (assembly GCF_036365525.1). Classification (NCBI taxonomy): domain Eukaryota; kingdom Metazoa; phylum Chordata; class Chondrichthyes; order Heterodontiformes; family Heterodontidae; genus Heterodontus; species Heterodontus francisci. The sequence goes on from NC_090415.1 coordinate 10,009,053, forward strand.
CTGCAGCCATGTCTCCATAATGGCTATTAGATCATATTCATTTAACACTTCCCCTATCTCCTCTGATTCCACACACAACTTCCCACTACTATCCTTGATTCGCCCTAATCTAACTCTAGTCATTCTTTTATTCCTGATATACCTATAGAAAGCCATAGGGTTTTCCTTGATCCTATCCGCCAATGACTTCTCGTGTCCTCTCCTTGCTCTTCTTCGCTCTCCCTTTAGATCCTTCCTGGCAAGCTTGTCACTCTCAAGCGCCCTAACTGAGCCTTCACGTCTCATCCTAACATAAGCCGCCTTCTTCCTTTTGACAAGCGCTTCAGCTTCTTTAGTAAACCACGGCTCCCTCACTCAACAACTTCCTCCCTGCCTGACAGGTACATACTTATCAAGGACACGCAGTAGCTGCTCCTTGAATAAGCTCCACATTTCGATTGTGCCCATCCCCTGCAGTTTCCTTCCCCATCCTACGCATCCTAAATCTTGCCTAATCGCATCATAATTTCCTTTCTCACAGCTATAATTCTTGCCCTGCGGTATATACCTGTCCCTGCCCATCGCTAAGGTAAACCTAACCGAATTGTGATCACTATCACCAAAGTGCTCACCTACATCTAAATCTAACACCTGGCCAGGTTCATTACCCAGTACCAAATCCAATGTGGCATCGCCCCTGGTTGGCCTGTCTACATTCTGAGTCAGAAAACCCTCCTGCACACACTGGACAAAAACTGACACATCTAAAGTACTCGAGCCAGAGACCAGAAGCAGCAGCGAGAGCCGCTCGGTTCTGTTCTGTGGACCTGCTTGACCAGCAAAAGTTGAAGTGTGACGTCACAGGAGAGCTGCTAAGTGATTGGTGGGTATTTCTTTCTTCCATTTGAGCAGTGGGAGTGGTGAGAGTGCGAGCCAGGGGGCAGCCGGGAAGGTAAGTTTCACTATAAAGTACTTACCTCGTGATTGGGCGGACTCAGACACGGGGACTGCTGGGTAAGTGAACTTATATATTCAGGCAGTGGCTAAACCTGAAACACTACACGTGTAGTGTCTCCCACCTATCCTCCTCCTCAAACCAAAAAAAAAGGACTCTTGTGTGGAGGGTTCGGTGAGGTAAGTTTTTTCCTTTATTTTTTAAAATCTCTTTTGTCAATTTAGAGTGGAGGGGATGGAAGCTCGGGCAGTTGCATGCTCCTCTTACAGGATGTGGGAGGTAAGGGTCACCAGTTGTTTAATATTGGAAGGCATCAAGATCGGCGCAGGCTTGGAGGGCCGAATGGCCTGTTCCTGTGCTGTACTGTTCTTGGTTCTCACCATCTGTTGCTCTCTCACTCTCACCTATTTTCTCTCAGTCTCTCCATCTCTCTATGATTCTTTCAAGCTCAGTTCTTCCTCTCTCTCTCCCCATCACTCTCTCTTTTCTATTTCCCTCCCAATTACTTGCTCTCCAACTGTCTTGCTATGTCTGTCCATGTTGGGTGCCTTTAAGAGTTTGGGACAGTTCTGGTGGTGCAGGGTCCCTTTAAGAGTCTGGTGCTGACCCCCTCCCCCCACCCGAGGAAGGGCGGGGGGGGGGGCGGGGGGTGGGGTGACAAGTCGCCCAAACCGCGGCTGCGCGGAGGCAGGTTTTGACCCCTTGAATCCAGACACGTGGGGCGAGGCAGGTGGTGTCATCAGCCGCCATGTTTGCGTGACGTCACAAGCCGGCCACTGATTTCCGTAAACAGCAGCTGAAAGGAAAAAGAGAAGCGGCTTCAGCTCTCGATCTCAATGGAGGAAAGTTGAACGTCTGAGCCGGGGGAGAAATAAAAAAGCAGCGGTTAACGCTCTTGTAGAGATGCGCATGTGCGGAGCATCCTCCCAGAGTGCAGCGCGGCCTGTACCGCAGAAAGGGGACGTTCCCAGTCGCGCTGCATTGTGGGAGCCGCAGGACGCCATTGCCCCCTCATTAACTCAGTAAAAATTAACTCATTCCCTCTCTGCTCTCCATCCCTCCTTTTCATATTGCAGGCTGAAATGGGCTTTGTTGGCATTCATTGCACCATCCCGGGTGTGATCAGATACTCTGTCCCTTCGTAATCGATTTCCCGTCCCTCCAACAGCTTGTGCTTGTGATTGGCTTTTCTCCTACTGAAATGGTTGCTGAATGTGTTGGTCTTTTTCTCCTGGCTTCATAGCTAACCCTCTCTCGCTCTGTCTCTCTCCTAGTGTCAGTGGTAGCAGGAGGGAGAGAGAGAGGAAGACGGAGAAAGACACAAAGAACAACCCCAGCTTCTCCAATCTATCCACGTAACTGAAGTCCCTCATCCCTGGAACCTTGCTCGTGAATCTTTTATGCATCCTCTCTACAGCCCCCACATCCTTCCTAAAATATGGTGTCCAGAATTGGACACAATACTAGATGAGGATGAAGCAGTGTTTTATAAAGCTTCATCATAACCTCCTTGCTTTTATACTCTCAGCCTCTATTTACAAAGCCTGCATCCCATATGCCTTTTAACCACTTTCTCAACTAGCCCTGCCACTTTCAATTTGTGCACAGACATCCCCAGGTCTCTCTGTTCCTGCACCCACTTCCTTCTCTTCTTAGATTCCCATAACACAGAGGGACAGAGGGACAGGGAGGTCTAGAAATAAGGAGGGGGAGAGAGAGCAAACAAACAGGAAACACATATGGGAACACCACCACCTGCAAGTTTCCCTTCCAGTCTCACACCATCCTGACTTGGAACGCTATCACCATTCCTTCACTGTCACTAGGTCAAAATCTGGATCTCACTTCCTTACAGCACTGTGGGTGTACCTACCCCACATGGACTGCAGCGGTTCAAGAAGGTTCAACGGCAATTCGTGATGGGCAATAAAATGCTGACAGAGCCAGTAATGCACACATCCAACAAATGAATAAAAAATAATAACAATTTGGCACCAAGTCACTAAAGAGGAGACCACTGGAGGGACAGAGAGAGAGGCAGAGAAGGAGAAAGATGGAGTGACAGGGAGGGAAGGACAGATGGAGGGATAGAAAGAGATACAGAGATAGAAGGAGAGAGAGGGAGTGTCAGGGAGGGAAAGACAGATGGAGGGACAGAGTGAGAGACAGAGAGAGAAGGAGAGTGGAAGAGACAGAGAGGGAAAGAGATGGAGGGACAGAGTGAGAGATGGAGAGAGAAGGAGAAAGATGGAGAGAGATGGAATGACAGGGAGGGAAGGACAGATGGAGGGATAGAGAGAGACAGAGATAGAAGGAGAGCGAGGGAAAGACAGATGGAGGGACAGAGAGAGAGAGAGGCAGAGATGGAAGGAGAGAAAGGGAGAAACAGACAGGGAAAGACAGATGGAGGGACAGAGAGAGATACAGAGATAGAAGGAGAGAGAGGGAGTGACAGGGAGGGAAAGACAGTTGGAGAGACAGAGAGAGAGAGAGAGGCAGAGATGGAAGGAGAGAGAGGGAGTGAAAGGGAGGGAAAGGCAGATGGAGAGACAGAGAGAAATAGAAGGAGAGAGAGGGAGAGACAGAGAGGGAAAGACAGATGGAGAGACAGAGAGAGAGAGACAGAGATAGAAGGAGAGAGAGGGAAAGACAGATGGATAGACAGAGAGAGAGAGGCAGAGATGGAAGGAGAGAGATGGAGTGTCAGGGAGGGAAGGACAGATGGAGAGATAGTGAGAGAGAGACAGAGACAGAAAGAGAGGGAGGGACTGGACAGGGTGGATGCTGAGAGGATGTTTCCCCTTGTTGGGGAGACTAGAACTTGGGGACACAGTTTAAAAATTAGGGACGTCCCATTTAAAACTGAGATAAGGAGACATGTTTTTCTCTCAGAGGAGGGTCAGTCTGTGGAATTCTCTTCCCCAGAGAGCAGTGGAGGCTGGATCATTGAATATATTCAAGGCTGAGTTCGATAGATTTTTTATCAGTAAGGGAGTCAAGGGTTATGGGACGCGGACAGGAAAGTGGAGTTGAGTTCACAATCAGATCAGCCATTGAATGACAGAGCAGGCTCGAGGGGCCGAATGGCCTACTCCTGCTCCTAATTTATTTGTTCTTGTGTGTTCCATTTCACCAGACAGCCTCTCTCCTCCTGAAGTCTGCTACTAGTCCCTTCCCTTTTATTACATTGCAGATGACACAAACATTGAAGTTATGCCCTGTAAACACAAGTCCAAGTCATTAGTATATATCAAAAAGATCAGTGGTCCTAATATAAACCTCCACTGTATACCTCCCTCCAGTCTGAAACAACCATTGTCCACTCTCTCAGCCAATGTCGTATCCACTCAGCCACAGCCCCTTTCATCTCTGGAGCACCAATATTGCTAACTGGTCAATTAGGAGGCACCATTAAGTCCTCCCCATGAGGACACTGGTCCCAGACCTCTCTGTTTGCACTCTCCCATCAACATTCCCCAGACAGGTACAGCATGGATTAGATACAGAGTAATGCTCCTTCTACACTGTCCAATCCAACAGTCCCAGGGCAGGACCATCATAGGGGGGATACAGAGTGAATCTCACTAGACACTGTCCGAAACAGACACAGTGAGATACAGAAAGGGAGAAACAGAGAGACACAGACAGACAGGGCGACTGAGAGAGAAAGAAGGATATTTAACATCAGACATAGGAAGAGGAGGAGGTAATTTAACCCCTCGACCCCGTTCCAGCATTCAGTGTTATCAGGGCTGAACTGTGATCTAACTAACACTATATATCCCACCTTTGCCCCTTATCTCTTAATACCTTTGGTAAACAAAAATCTACCAATTTCAGATTTAAAAATTTACAAGTGTCTCAGCATCAATTGCTGTTTGTGGAAGAGAGTTCCAAACTGAAACCACACCTGATGTGTTGAACTGTTTCTTCATTTCACTCCTGAATGGTTTTAAGACTACATTTAGATTTTTAGACTATGCCCCAAGTTCCTGACTCCGCAGCCAGTGGGAATAGTTACTCTCAGTCCACCCTATCAGTTTCCCTTATTACTTTGTAAACCTTCATCAAATCACCCAATAACCTTCTAAATTTCAGGGTTACAGAGTAAGTTTCCCTCTACACTGTCCCATCACACACTCCGAGGGCAGGAACATCATGGGGTGGATACAGAGTGAATCTCACTGGACACTGTCCGAAACAGACAGAGAGAGAGACAGAAAGAGAGAAACAGAGAGACATAGACTGACAGAGAAAGAAGGATATTTAACAGGGGATATTGGAAGAGGAGGATGCAATTTAACCCCACAACTCTGTTCCGGCATTCAATGAGATCATGGCTGATCTGTGATCTATCTTACACCATAGATCCTGCCTTTGCCCCTTATCTCTTAATACCTTTGGTTAACAAGATTCTATCAATCACAGATTTAAAAATTAACCAATAAGCCAGCATGAAATTTCCACAAACAATATCATAAGGGTGTGATGACTCCCACAGTGGAATAGCTTGCTGAATATTTAAAATGGAGGCTATTCCTTCTGGATCATCAAAAGTGTCCGCCTGGGCCCCAACTTCATCTGCATTTCTCCCTCTCCCGATGTTTTTTATTCTCTCCACACCTATCTCTTCTATGTTTGTGTACACAGCAGTGAAGGATTAAATCAAATTAATATATCTGACATTGTTCCAGATTCCAACCACCCTCTGGGTGAAAAATCTTTTGCTCAAATCCCCTCTAAACCTCCTGCCTCTTGCCTTCAATCTATGCCCCCTGGTTATTGACCCCTCCACTAAGGGAAAAAGTTTCTTCCTATCTATCCTATCAATGCCCCTCATAATTTTGTATACCTCAATCAGGTCCCCCCTCAGCCTTCTCTGCTCTAAGGAAAACAAGTCCAGCCTTTTCAGTCTCTCTTCATAGCTGAAATGCTCCAGCCCAGGCAACATCCTGGTGAATCTCCTCTGCGTCCTCTCCAGTGCAATCACATCCTTCCTATAGTGTGGTGCCCAGAACTGTACACTGTACTCCAGCTGTGGCCTAACCAGTGTTTTATATAGCTCCATCATAACCTCCCTGCTCTTATATTCTATGCCTCAACTAATAAAGGCAAGTATCCCATATACCTTCCTAACCACCTTGTCTCCCTGCGCTGCAGCCTTCAGTGATCTATGGACAAGTACACCAAGATCCCTCTGACACTCGGTACTTCCTATGGTCCTACCATTCATTGGATATTCCCTAGCCTTGTTCGTCCTTCCAAAATTCTATGTAACCTAACCTATGTATAATCTTTAATCTTGCAGTGCATGTGTAATGTTTAATTTCTGAAAGCCAGACAGAGTAAAGCTTAACGTACTCCAAAAAACTCCAGACTTTTGGCATTTATTACCTTATCGGGTCATATCTGTCATTAAGTTGGACTAGACTTGTGAATAATTCTTTTTAAGTTGTTTTTCCGACAGTACGAGTGTAAATCGATTTGCAGCATCCCATCATATAATATACACTCCTGTCTATATTGTCTGAATACAGACATAAAATAGCTACAAATTTTGCTATTTATTTCGGGGCAGACAGGTGAAGTGTTTATTTTGTCTGTGATTTAACTCGACCCCCAATGATAACCAACATGGTGGGAGCGAGTGACAGACAGAGAGAGAGGAACAGAGGTAGAGTAACAGAGAGATAGGGAGAGATAGAAATGGAGAGAGAACAGAGAGATAGTGAGGGATAGAGACAGTAGCAGAGAGATAGAAAGTGCCAGGAGACCCTGAGACACTTTAGAAGCAGGGGGACGGGGAGACAGGCTGTGTGGGGACCCTGGGGTAACATTACAGATAGACAGGGTAGATGTAGGTAAGATGTTTCTCCTGGTTGAGGAGTCTAGAACCAGGGGACACAATTTCAAAATAAGGCGGAAGCCACTTGGGACAGAGATGAGGAGAAATTTCATTACTCAGAGGGTTGTGAATCTTAGGAATTCTCTATCCCAGAGGGCTGTGGAAGCTCAGTCATTGAGTATGTTTAAAGCAGAGATTGACAGATTTCTAAATACCAATGACATAAATGGTATGAGGATAGTCTGGGAAAATCACATTGAAGTGGATGATCAGCCATGATAGTATTGAATGGCAGAGCAGGTTTTATGGGCTGAATGGCCTAATCCTGTTCCTATATTCCAAAGCTGCCAAAATAGTTTCTCGCAAACTACCCCATCAGTTCCCCTTAATATCTCAACAACTTTGATCAAATCACCATGATCCTCCTAAATGCCAGGGAATAAATCCCCAGTTTGTGTAATATCACCTCGTAATTTAACCCTTGGAGTCCAGTTATCATTCTGGTAAATCTACACTGCACTCAAATGGACACAAACCCCTCAAGTCTCTTTGGACCTCCAGTGTTTCTATCTTTTCACCATTTATAAAGTACTCTGTTCTAGACTTTTTTTACTGCCATTGAAATCTATCTACCACAGTTTTGCCCATTCACTTCAGATATCTCTTTGCAATGTTCTGCTTCCAGCTACACTGCTTACAATGCTGCCTATTTTTGTGTCATTGGTAAACTTGGGTATGTTGCATTCTACCACATCATCTTAAATCGTTAATAAATACAGCAAAACTGAGACACACACGGGCTTTGCACTAGTAGACAGGAGTGAATCATTCCATCCTAGAGGTTTTTTAACTCCAGATTTATGTTTATTTTTAGAAAAAACAAAATTCAAATTCACAACAGCCCAGTGTGGGATTTGAACTCCTACTTTTTCAATCATCAGCTCAGGCCTTCAAATTAAAACCCATAAAAAGAGATTAATTTTCCTACTGCTGTTGTCTGACTGACTCAGGTTTTGTATATTGTTCCCTTCTCCTCTTCTTCCATGTGTTTGAAGTCTTTGAAGTTTGTCAGACATTGGTAAACTACTTCATGTGGTGTTCTGTAAATACCTTCAATTCTGTGTATCTGGAAGGGACACAATTCAAATTCTCACCTTATTGCATCAACCAAAACCTGCAGGTCCATTCAAACAACTCTATTTCCTGTCTCTGCAAAGACAGCTCACACTTCCACAATGCAGGAATGTCTGAATGGAAACAGCTTTTGACACATTTCCCAACACGTTTGCAAACACTTTTCAGGATAAAGCTAAATTCAACTCACAGATTCCAAGCCCCAAATTGAGCTTTTGGGTAGAACAGCTAACATTGATGAAATCCCAGATCTCTCTGTCCTGTCACCCATTCTAACATTGTACCATTTAGTTTATATCACTCAGTCTTCCTTCCAAAATGCATCACTTCACATTTCTCAGCATTGAAGTTAACCTGCCCTGTGTCTGTCCAATGATAGGTTGGATAGTAAGTTGTCAAGAGCACATAAAGTGTCTACAAAGAGATTTCCATAGGTTAAGTGAGTGAGCAAAAAATTGGCAGATGGAGTATAATGTGGGAAAATGTGAGCTTGTCCACTTTAGCAGGAAGAATAAAAATCAGTATATTATTGAAATGGAGAGAGACTGCAGAACTGTACGGTACAGAGGGATCTGGGTGTCCTGTTACATGAATCACAAAATGTTACCGTGTAGCTACAGCGAGTGATTAGGAAAGCAAATGGAATGTTGTTGTTTATTGCAAGGTGAATAGAATATCAAAGTAGGGAAGTGTTGTTACAGCTGTACAGGGCATAAGTTAGACGACGTCTGCAGGATTGTGGACACTTTTCGTCTCCTTACTGAAGAAATTATATAATTGCATTCGAAGTAGTTCAGAGAAGGTTCACTGGGCTGATTCCTGGGATGAAGGGGTTATCTTATGAGGAAAGGTTGAACAGGTTGGGTCTATACCCACTGGAGTTTAGAAGAATGAGAGGTGATCTGAGTGAAACATCTCAAGTCCCAAGGGGACTGGATTGGGTGGATGCCTCTCTCCTCCTGAAGACCGCTACTAGTCCCTTCCCTGTTTATTACATTGCAGATGACACAAACATTGACAAACATTGAAGTTATGCCCTGTAAACACAAGTCCAAGTCATTAGTATATATCAAAAAGATCAGTGATCCTAATATAAACCTCCACTGTATACCTCCCTCCAGTCTGAAACAACCATTGTCCACTCTCTCAGCCAATGTCGTATCCACTCAGCCAATGCCCCTTTCATCCCTGGAGCACCAATATTGCTAACTGGTCAATTAGGAGGAACCATAAAGTCCTCCCCATGAGGACACTGGTCCCAGACCTCTCTGTTTGCACGCTCCCATCAACATTCCCCAGACAGGTACAGCATGGATTAGATACAGAGTAATGCTCCTTCTACACTGTCCCATCCAACAGTCCCAGGACAGGAACATCATGGGGTGGATACAGAGTGAATCTCACTCTACACTGTCCGAAACAGACAGAGAGAGAGAGACAGGAAGAGAGAAACAGAGAGACACAGACAGACAGGGCGACTGAGAGAGAAAGAAGGATATTTAACATCAGACATAGGAAGATGAGGAGGCAATTTAACCCCTCGACCCTGTTCCAACATTCAGTGATATCAGGGCTGATCTGTGATCTAACTAGCACTATATATCCCACCTTTGCCCTTTATCTCTTAATACCTTTGGTTAACAAAAATCTATCAATCTCAGATTTAAAAATTTACAAGTGTCTCAGCATCAATTGCTGTTTGTGGAAGAGAGTTCCAAACTGATACCACATCTGATGTGTTGAACTGTTTCTTCATTTCACTCCTGAAAGGTTTTGAGACTACGTTTAGATTTTTAGACTATGCCCACAAGTTCCTGACTCCGCAGCCAGTGGGAATAGTTACTCTCTGTCTACCCTATCAGAGTCTCCTTGTCTGCACTACCCCATCGAACAATCTCAGAGAAGGTACAGCACGGGTTAGATACAGAGTACAGTTCAGTTTGAACATTCCCTGGAGTGTCGGATTAACCCGGCTCACTCACTGTGCCCGGCTCAGCCTCAAGACTCACCTTCCTCAGTCACTGAGATGCTCCTGTATCACTTGCCTTAATGTAAGTGGATGCCGGGTTTGGGAGCAGGACAGGCACACGGGATTAGGACGACTACTCATGCGGAGGATAAGCATCAGTAATCCCTCAGAGAATCAGAACAGACCAGCGAGACTCAGAAAAGGAAACTTGTGTTGAATTTGAGAGTGTTGCATTGTGGAATGCTTTCGTATTTGGTGAGAATGTTGAGCCAGTGACATTTTGCCCCAGTGGGATGAATAGATACTTTTTGACTTGATTACAACAGTAAGGTACCGTGTGTACTGTAAATATGGACTGAAATAACAATGTAACTGATCAATTTTCAGCTGAATACTATGACTACAGTTATACCTGCTATCCTGTTATATATGTGCTGCTATACCTGCTATATGTGAGAATGTACATACGACACGATGGGATGAAGTCAAAGTGGCCACTGTTTATATTTTCAGACTATGCCCCAAGTTTCTGACTCCGCAGCCAGTGGGAATAGTTACTCTCAGTCCACCCTATCAGTTTCCCTTATTATCTTGAAAAAATTCATCTCATCACCCCAGAACCTTCTAAGTTCCACGGATACAGAGTAAATCTCCAGCTACACTGTCCCATTAAACATTCCCAAGGTAAGCACAATGTTGGGTTTGACACAGAGTAAATTCCCCTCTAAACTGTCCCATCACACACTCCCAGGGCAGGAACATCATGGGGTGGATACAGAGTGAATCTCACTAGACACTGTCCGATAGAGACAGAGAGATAGAGAGACAGACAGAAAGAGAGTAACAAAGAGACATAGACTGACAGGGTGACTGACAGAGAAAGAAGGATATTTAACAGGGGATATTGGAAGAGGAGGATGCAATTTAACCCCACAACTCTGTTCCTGCATTCAATGAGATCATGGCTGATCTGTGATCAATCTTACACCATATATCCTGCCTTTGCCCCTTATCTCTTAATACCTTTGGTTAACAAGAATCTATCAATCACAGATTTAAAAATTAACCAATAAGCCAGCATGAAATTTCCACAAACAATATCATGGGTGTGTGATGGTTCCCACAGTGGAATAGTTGGCTGAATATTTAAAATGGAGGCTATTCTTTCTGGATCATCAAAAGTCTCTGCCTGGGCCCCAACTTCATCTGCATTCCTCCCTCTCCCGATGTTTTTTTTCTCACCATACCTATCTCAAATATGTTTGTCTGTGCAGCAGTGAAGGATTAAATCAAGTTAATATATCTTACATTATCCTCTTCATCCAACTCAACAATCTCTCTCTCTCTCCAAGTTTGTCCCTCTCTACAGCCCTCTCTATGCCTTCATATCTAACCCTCCGTCCCTCTGTCTCTCTCCTGGTGTCAGTGATAGCAGAGAGAGAGACAGAGATAGAAGGAGAGGGAGGGAGTGACAGAGAGGGAAAGACAGATGGAGAGACAGAGAGAGAGACAGACAGAGAAAGAGGCAGAGACAGAGACAGAAGGAGAGAGAGGGAGAGACAGAGAGGGAGTGACAGGGAGGGAAGGACAGATGGAGGAACAGAGAGAGAGACAGAGATAGAAGGAGAGAGAGGGAGAGACAGAGAGGGAGTGACAGGGAGGGAAGGACAGATGGAGGAACAGAGAGAGAGACAGAGATAGAAGGAGAGAGAGGGAGAGACTGAGAGGTAAAGACAGATGGAGAGACAGAGAGAGAGACAGACAGAGAAAGAGGCAGAGACAGAGAGAGAAGGAGAGAGAGGGAGAGACAGAGAGGGAGTGTCAGGAAGGGAAAGACAGATGGAGGAACAGAGAGAGAGGCAGAGGCAGAGACAGAGAGAGAAGGAGAGAGAGGGAGAGACAGAGAGGGAAAGACAGATGGAGGGACAGAGAGAGAGACAAAGATAGAAGGAGAGAGAGGGAGAGACAGTGAGGGAAAGATCGATGGAGGGACAGAGAGAGAGGCAGCGAGAGAGAGAGAGGCAGAGAGAGAGAGAGAGAGGCAGAGAGAGAGAGAGAGGCAGAGAGAGAGAGAGGCAGAGAGAGAGAGAGGCAGAGAGAGAGAGAGGCAGAGAGAGAGAGAGAGGCAGAGAGAGAGAGAGAGAGAGGCAGAGAGAGAGAGAGGCAGAGAGAGAGAGAGGCAGAGAGAGAGAGGCAGAGAGAAGGAGAGAGACGGTGTGACAGGGAGAGAAGGACAGATGGAGAGACAGAGAGAGAAAGACAGCGAGAGAAGGAGAGAGTGGGAGAGACAGAGAGGGAAAAGCAGTTGGAGACACAGAGAGAGAGAGAGGCAGAGATGGAAGGAGAGAGAGGTAGAGACAGAGGGGGAAAGACAGATGGAGGGACAGAGAGAGAGACAGAGATAGAAGGAGAGAGAGGGAGTGTCAGGGAGGGAAAGACAGAGAGAGAGAAGCAGAGAGAGAGAAGCAGAGAGAGAAGCAGAGAGTGGGAGACACAGAGAGGGAAAGACAGATGGAGAGACAGAGAGAGAGAGACAGAGAGAGAGAGAGAGACAGAGAGAGATGGAGAGAGTGGGAGAGACAGAGAGGGAAAGACAGATGGAGGGACAGAGAGAGAGACAGAGAGAGAAGCAGAGAGTGGGAGACACAGAGAGCGAAAGACAGATGGAGAGAGAGAGAGAGACAGACAGAGAGAGATGGAGTGAGTGGGAGAGACAGAGAGGGAAAGACAGATGGAAGGACAGAGAGAGAGAGAGAGAAGCAGAGAGTGGGAGACACAGAAACCGAAAGATAAATGGAGAGACAGAGAGAGAGACAGAGATCTCTCCCGATGTTTCTGTCTCCATACCTATCTCTTAAATGTTTGTGCACACAGCAATGAAGGATTTCATCAAATTAATTTCTCTTACATTCTCCCTTTCAATCGACCCCGCAATCTCTCTCTCTCCAACCTTGTCCCTCTCCACAACACTCCCTCTGTCTGCATATCTAACCCTCTCTCCCTCTGTCTCTCTCCTCGTGTCAGAGATAGCAGGAGGGAGAGACAGAGAGAGGAAGACAGAGTGAGAATGTTGAATGAACTGTACTTTGTTCCTAATCTGTGCTGAACCTGCTCTGGGAGTGTTTGATGGGCTACATTAATCGGCCGTGTACAGTCCTGTATCAGGCTGTGAAGAAGCAGAGCAAGTTCAGTGTACAACGGGTCAAAGGGAACGATTCACTCCTGTCTGCTACTGGGAAGAGAGACTGACCTTAACATCAAGGCAGCGTTTGACCGAGTGTAACATCGAGGAGCCCGAGTAAAACTGAAGTCAGTGGGAATCCGCTGTTTGGACTCATACCGAGCACAAAGAAAGATGGTTGTGGTTGTTGGAGGTCAATCATCTCAGTCCCAGGACATCACTGCAGGAGTTCCTCAGGGTAGTGTCCGAGGCTCAACCATCTTCAGCTGAGATCCCAGGAGAGAATGCTGGAAATACTGAGCAGGTCAAGCAGCATCTGTGGAGAGAGAAACAGAGTTAGTGATTCAGCTCGATGCTTTCCAGATTTCCAGCATCCACAGTATTTTGCCTCAGATAATGAAGCAATCCATAGCCACATGCACCGAGACCCGGACAATATTCAGGCTTGGGCCGACCAGTGGGAAGTAACATTCATGTCACACAAGTTCCAGGCAATGACCATCTGCAACAAGAGAGAATCCAACCACCTCCCCTTGGCATTCAAAGCATTATCCCATCGCTGAATCCCCTAGCATCAACATCCTGGGGAAATATTGACATCAAACTTAACAGAACGAAACACATCAATAGTTTCTTCACCCAGTGGCTGGTGGGTGTCTGGAACTCACTGCCTGAAAGGATTAGTATAAAATGGGTGGTTGATGGCCGGCATAGACTGGGCGGGCCGAAGGGCCTGTATAAGTGCTGTATCTCTCTATGACTCTAAAGGATGGTAGAGGCAGAAACCCTCATCACATTTAAAACAATCTCTTGGATATTCACTTCTCTATATTTAAAATGGGTAAGGAATAACTCTCCTCGTCTGCACTGCCCCATCAAACACTCTCAGAGAAGGTACAGCACAGGTTAGATACAGAGCAAAGCTCCGTTTAAACTGTCCCTGGAGTGTCGGATTAACCCGGCTCACTCACTGTCCCCGGCTCAGCCTCAAGACTCACCTGCCTCAGTCACTGAGACGCTCCTGTATCACTTGCCTTAATGTAAGTGGATGCCGGGTTTGGGAGTGGGACAGGCACACGGGATTAGGACGACTGCTCATGTGGAGGATAAGCATCAGTGATCCCTCAGAGAATCAGAACAGACCAGCGAGACTCAGAAAAGGAAACTTGTGTTGAATTTGTGAGTCTTGCATTGTGGAATGCTTTAGTATTTGGTGAGAATGTTGAGCCAGTGAAATTCTGCCCCAGTGGGATGAATAGATACTATATGACTTGATTACAACAGTAAGGTACCGTGTGTACTGTAAATATGGACTGAAATAACAATGTAACTGATCAATTTTCAGCTGAATACTATGACTACAGTTATACCTGCTATCCTGTTATATATGTGCTGCTATACCTGCTATATGTGAGAATGTACATACGACACGATGGGATGAAGTCAAAGTGGCCACTGTTTATATTTTCAGACTATGCCCCAAGTTTCAGACTCCGCAGCCAGTGGGAATATTTACTCTCAGTCCACCCTATCAGTTTCCCTATTATTTTGGAAACCTTCATCAATTCACCCCACAACCTTCTAAATTCCAGGGATACAGAGTAAATCTCCAGCTACACTGTCCCATTAAACATTCCCAAGGTAAGCACAATGTTGGGTTTGACACAGAGTAAATTTCCCTCTACACTGTCCCATCACACACTCCCAGGGCAGGAACATCATGGGGTGGATACAGAGTGAATCTCACTAGACACTGTCCGATAGAGACAGAGAGAGAGACAGAAAGAGAGAAACAGAGAGTCACAGACTGACAGGGTGACTGACAGAGAAAGAAGGATATTTAACAGGGGATATTGGAAGAGGAGGATGCAATTTAACCCCACAACTCTGTTCCAGCATTCAATGATATCATGGCTGATCTGTGATCAATCTTACACCATATATCCTGCCTTTGCCCCTTATCTCTTAATACCTTTGGTTAACAAGAATCTATCAATCACAGGTTTAAAAATTAACCAATAAGCCAGCATGAAATTTCCACAAACAATATCATGAGGGTGTGATGGTTCCCACGGTGGAATAGTTGGCTGAATATTTAAAATGGAGGCTATTCCTTCTGGGTCTTGAAAAGTGTCCGCCTGGGCCCCAACTTCATCTGCATTCCACCCTCTCCCGATGTTTTTTTTCTCTCCATACCTTTCTCAAATATGTTTGTCTGCACAGCAGTGAAGGATTAAATCAAATTAATATATCTTACATTATCCTCTTCATCCAACTCAACAATCTCTCTCTCTCTCTCCAAGTTTGTCCCTCTCTACAGCCCTCTCTATGCCTTCATATCTAACCCTCCATCCCTCTGTTCTCTCCTATTGTCAGTGATAGCAGAGAGAGAGACAGAGATAGAAGGAGAGGGAGGGAGTGAGAGAGGGAAAGACAGACGGAGGGACAGAGTGAGAGACAGAGAGAGGAGAGAGATGGAGTGACCGGTAGGGAAGGACGGATGGACAGACGGATAGAGAGAGAGAAAGACAGAGATAGAAGGAGAGAGATGGTGTGATGGGGGTGGGTGGGAAGACAGATGGAGAGACAGAGAGAAAGGCAGGGATAGATGGAGAGAGAGGGAGTGACAGAGAGGGAAAGACAGACGGAGGGACAGAGTGAGAGACAGAGAGAGGAGAGAGATGGAGTGACCGGTAGGGAAGGACGGATGGACAGACGGATAGAGAGAGAGAAAGACAGAGATAGAAGGAGAGAGATGGTGTGATGGGGGTGGGTGGGAAGACAGATGGAGAGACAGAGAGAAAGGCAGGGATAGATGGAGAGAGAGGGAGTGACAGAGAGGGAAAGACAGATGGAGGGACAAAGAGAGAGACAGAGATGGAAGGAGAGAGGGAGTGATCGGGAGGGAAAGACAGATGGAGAGACAGAGAGAAAGACAGAGATAGAAGGAGGGAGAGGGAAAGACAGAGGGAGGGTCAGAGAGAGAGGCAGAGACAGAGAGAGGAGGAGAGATTGGGAGAGACAGAGAGGGAAAGGCAGTTGGAGAGACAGAGAGAGAGAGAGGGGCAGAGATGGAAGGAGAGAGAGGGAGTGACAGGGAGGGAAAGACAGATGGAAAGACAGAGAGAGAGAGACAGTGAAAGAAGGAGAGAGAGGGAGAGACAGAGAGGGAAAGACAGATGGAGGGATAGAGAGAGAGACAGGGAGAGAAATGGAGTGACAGGGAGGGAAGGACAGACAGTGGGAGAGAGAGTGAGAGAGAGACAGAGATGGGAGAGAGATGGAGTGATGGGGTGGGGGGTGGGTAGGAAGACAGATGGAGGGACAGAGAGAGAGGCAGAGATGGAAGGAGAGAGGGAGTGATAGGGAGGGAAAGACAGATGGAGAGACAGAGATAAAGACAGAGATAGAAGGAGAGAGAGGGAGTGACAGGGAGGGAAAAACAGATGGAAAGACAGAGAGAGAGACAGTGATAGAGGGAGAGAGAGGGAGAGACAGAGAGGGAAAGACAGATGGAGAGAGAGAGAAGGAGAGAGAGAGAAGGAGAGAGAGAGAAGGAGAGAGAGAGAAGGAGAGAGAGGGAGTGTCAGGGAGGGAAGGACGGATGGACAGATGGAGGGATAGAGAGAGAGACAGACAGAGATAGGAGAGACAGGGAGACACAGAGAGGGAAAGACAGATGGAGGGACAGAGAGAGAAAGACAGAGAGAAAAGGAGAGAGTGGGAGAGACAGAGAGAGGAGACAGATGGAGTGACAGGGAGGGAAGGACAGATGGAATGACAGAGAGAGAGAAGGAGAGAGAGGGAGTGTCAGGAAGGGAAAGACAGATGGAGGGACAAAGTGAGAGACAGAGAGAGAAGGACAGAAATGGAGTGACAGGGAGGGAAAGACAGATGGAGGAACAGAGAGAGAGACAGAGATAGAAGGACAGAGAGGGAGTGACAGAGAGGGAAGGACAGATGGAGGGACAGAGAGAGAGACAGAGAGAGAGGCAGAGACAGAGACAGAAGGAGAGAGGGGGAGAGACAGAGAGGGAAAGGCAGATGGAGGGACAGAGAGTGAGGCAGAGACAGAGATAGAAGGAGAAAGACGGAGAGACAGAGAGGGAAAGGCAGATGGAGGGACAGAGAGAGAGGCAGAGAAAGAGATAGAAGGAGAGAGAGGGAGTGTCAGGAAGGGAAAGACAGATGGAGGGACAGAGAGAGAAGGAGATAGATGGAGTGACTCGGAGGGAAGGACAGATGGAGGGACAGAGAGCGAGAGAGAGGCTGAGATGTAAGGAGAGAGAGGGTTTGACAGGGAGGGAAAAACAGATGGAGGGACAGAGTGAAAGAGAGAGACAGAGATAGAAGGAGAGAGAGGGAGAGACAGAGAGGGAAAGACAGATGGAGAGATAGAGAGAGAGAGAAGCAGAGATGGAAGGAGAGAGAGGGAGTGTCAGGAAGGGAAAGACAGATGGAGGGCCAGAGAGAAGCAGAGAGACGGAGAGAAGGAGAAAGGTAGTGATAGAGAGGGAAAGAGAAATGGAGGAACTGAAAGAGAGACAGAGAAAGAAGGAGAAAGAGGGAGTGACAGAGAGGGAAAGACAGATGGAGGGACAGAGAGAGAGACAGAGACAGAAGGACAGAGAGGGAGAGACAGAGAAGGAAAGACAGATGGAGGGACAGAGACAGAAGGACAGAGAGGGAGAGACAGCGAGGGAAAGACAGATGGAGAGAGAGAGAGAGAGGCAGAGATGGAACGAGAGAGAGTGTGACAGGGAGGGAAAGACAGATGGAGGGACAGAGAGAGAGACAGAGATAAAAGGAGAGAGATGGAGTGACAGGGAGGGAAGGACAGATGGAGGGATAGAGAGAGAGAGAGAGATAGAAGGAGAGAGAGGGAGTGACAGAGAGACAGAGGGAGAGGCAGAGACAGAGAGAGAAGGAGAGAGTGGGAGAGAAACAGAGGCAAAGGAAGTTGGAGAGACAGACAGAGAGAGAAGCAGAGATGGAAGGAGAGAGAGGGAGAGACAGAGAGGGAAAGACAGATGGAGGGACAGAGACAGAAGGACAGAGAGGGAGAGACAGACAGGGAAAGACAGATGGAGAGACAGGGAGAGAGAGAGGCGGGGGAGGGAGTGACAGGGAGGGAAAGACAGATGGAGGGACAGAGAGAGAGACAGAGACAGAAGGACAGAGAGGGAGTGACAGGGAGGCAAATACAGATGGTGAGACAGAGAGGGAGACAGAGATAAAAGGAGAGAGATGGAGTGACAGGGAGGGAAGGACAGATGGAGGGACAGAAGAATAGAGAGAGATACAGAAATAGAAGGAGAGAGAGGGAGAGGCAGAGAGGGAAAGACAAATGGAAAGACAGAGAGACAGAGAGAGAAGGAGAGGGTGGAAGAGACAGAGAGGGAAAGACAGATGGAGGGATAGAGAGAGAGAGAGAGAGACAGAGATAGAAGGAGAGAGAGGGAGTGACAGAGAGGGAAAGACAGATGGAGGGACAGAGAGAGAGGCAGAGAGAGAAGGACAGAGAGGTAGTGACAGAGAGGGAGAGACAGATGGAGAGAGAGTGAGGCAGAGGTGGAAGGAGAGTGAGCGAGAGACAGAGAGGGAAAAACAGAAGGAGGGACAAAGTGAGAGACAGAGAGAGAAGGAGAGAGATGGAGTGACAGGGAGGGAAGGGCAGTTGGAGTGACAGACAGCGAGTATGTAAGTGTGGGAGACATTCTGTATCTGCCAGTATCTCTACTGTGCACACAGGATAGACACATTCAGTATATGTAAGTTACTGATACTGTGTCTGTATATTTGATTCATTCTTGATCTGTGAGGCTCTGGCACCCTGGTTGACTGTAGGATTCACTCTGCATCGATGTGTCTTTGTGCTGTATGTGAGTTGAGATCCTGCTGTATTCAGGACTTAATGTGTATCTCAGGCATTGTGTTGTCAATGCTTTGTTTAACTCATTAATGTATCAATATGTGTTTACTTGTGTTTAATTTAAAATAAGGATTAACAATATTTTATTGCTGTAGGTTTTATGCAATTCTTGTTTGTGAGTTGCAGCTTGGTATCCAATTTGTAGCTCTGCAAAAGCAATTGTGAATGACGATCTTTCACATTTAGAGCATGACCTGATATGTTTAGAACATGACCTGATTTGGGGCGGCACAGTGGCGCAGTGGTTAGCACCGCAGCCTCACAGCTCCAGCGACCCGGGTTCAATTCTGGGTACTGCCTGTGTGGAGTTTGCAAGTTCTCCCTGTGTCTGTGTGGGTTTCCTCCGGGTGCTCCGGTTTCCTCCCACATGCCAAAGACTTGCTTGTTGCCAGGTTAATATAGGGACAGGTGGGGATGTGGTAGTAATGTAGGATTAGTATAAAATGGGTGGTTGATGGTCGGCACAGACTCGGTGGGCCGAAGGGCCTGTTTCAGTGCTGTATCTCTAACTAACTAACTATGTAATGTCAAATTCCATTGGTTTGTAGAGAATGAATTAATCGTGTATGTTGTTGTCTGACCCTTAGTGACATGTTTGGACTGCTGTGTAATTTGTATCTCAGTTTATATTGTGGGGTGTGTTATTGGGATTCATTCTGTAGCTTTCATTCAGATACATTTTGTCTGTTCTGTTTAAGATTTGATATTTGAATTGTAGCCAAGGTGACACAGTGTATTTAAATCAGATAATCTGTATGTTTTTGGATTGCGATTGATGTATCTACCAGTCAGCTGGAGTGAAATAGAAACAACTCCTATCTCTACTGCTCTATTTGACGATTGGATTGATAGTGTGTCTCTCGACCTTGGAATCAGTGTGGATCTGACTACTTATTTTGTTTGTTACAGTGGAAATGATGACCTGACCATGTCAGTGTGCTTTGTGACTGATACTGTACCTACTGTGTATTGGAACGAGCTGGATGCACGTTTCCTTCTGTCGAGGAATCACGACTTTCATTCTGGTTCCTTCAAGTCTTTGCCTGCAGGAAAAGAAAGGCAACTCTTATACTTGAATAACAGCTGAGTGAGAAGACAGAAAAGTGATCAAAGTAATCTTTTCAACAATAAACATTCTGAACAATCACAAAAGGAAAGTTAACAACACAAGTAGTGTCAGTGTCTGAGTCCACTGCAGTACTCTGCTTCTACTTGCCAGGGATTTGGAGCGGTTTTATAACAATTTTGTGACATTCAAAAACACCCCAAGCCCTGCACTGCTCCATGAATTGGAATACCCGATCGAGTAGTGACATTTGCGTAAGCCAGATTTCTATTTTCATGTCCCATTGTTCAACAGACAACAAGTAAGCACTGTTTAAAAAAGTGTCTTTAATCTTCTCACCTGGTCCCTTCAAATCTGCCGCATCTTTATTGTTCAGCCATTTTTTTCTGCTATTCAATATCCAATAACAATAAATAGTGAGATACTGGATCTGAACCAGGAACATTCATTACTGAAGAAGGGTCACTGACCTGAAATGTTAACTCTGCTTCTCTCTCCAGAGATACAGCCAGACCTGCTGAGTATTTACATGATTTCTTGTTCTTATTTCAGATTTCCAGCATCCGCAGTATTTTGCTTTTTATTATAACATTCATTACTGTTTGGAGAGAGAAATCAGCAATGATTTTCAATAGTGAGTTCATCATATTCTGTCTCTCTCTCCCTGTCCAGACACTGCCTGAGAAAGACCTCTCCCTTCCCCCCCAGCTCACTCCATGTTCCAGGACCAGTTCCTGCTCCACAATGTACATTACAAACTGTCCCCCACTCCCGCTGAATGTACCCGGTAATCAATGCTAATCTATGAGCACATCGGCAGACACGGGCCCAAATCTGTTGTACTGCTGTGAGCAGATACTGTTTGTTCACTTACCCCAGGCTTGTAATGTCTCCATTTGCAGCTGATTTAAACAATCGTCCGCTCACTCAGTGAATGACGCTCAGAGGCAGAACTGGGGGATGGGGTGCGCATGCGCTCATCTCATTTTGATGTCCAATTCGACTGGCCAAACCGCGCGTGCGCAGATCTCTGCAGCAATTCAACATTCAAAATTCAATGGGAACTTTCCCCATTTCACATTCATCAATGTCCGATTTGAAAAGCCGAACATGGGCTTAGGGTGGAGGGAGGGAGGGAGGGGAGGTGTGGGGCAACATGTAACATATAAAACTGGCAGCTAGTCCAATGTAGATGTTCAAATTGTGATCTGTCTCTGCAGGGTGTTTGTTATTATTGAGCCTCTCCTCTCAAAACAATCCGACAGAAACATGGGAAGACTGAGGGATCCGGTGTGTTTGCTGGGACTTTGCAGAGTTAATTTCAGCCAGTAAAATGTTGTTTTACCCGGGTAAAACCCGAGGTCAATGAGAGTAATGTCAGAGGGCGCTCTTCCTCATTTTATTGGAAACAAGAGACACAGGCACGGAAGTACCGCGATTACACCGGACACACAATTGCAGTGACAATAGAGTTCCAGCTCCCGGTTGTTAAATGTCCTCATGTTGACAGTCTTTGCTGTGATTTTCAGGGGTTAATTCCCGATGCCTAGGTCTGTATCCCTTAAACACTCTGAGCCAGGAGATCCTCGCAGTCCCTGTTGTAATATTAATGGACAGGAATTTTGAGAATCTTTGACCGAGTCGATCAGAACCTGCTGTTCAATCATAGTCTCAGTCAAAGAATTAATGAGACATTCTGTTCACTACTCAGGCCTTGAATTCGGTTTGAGCAGAGCAAATACTGAAAGGTTCGGCACTTTTGCAGATAGAGCAGGTCGAGCTGGATAGAGGGACTCAGGGTGAATCCTACACACACAGGATAGAAGCAGTGACCGGTACTCAGGGAGGGGAACTGGTGTCGTTTCTGTTGCCTATGTGTGTTCAGACCATCAGTATTAGTCTCTCACTTAGTCTGAACAGCTGTCTCCAAGAACCTGCAAATGCAGAACCCGGAAGCAGCTGTTTTGCTCAGAAATTGGTCGGAGCAGGAGAACCCCTGTCTGAGTGTGGAAACATTTTAGATATGTCCTCAAATCACCTCTCATTTGGGAAGATAGTTTACAGTTCAGGGAAATTTGTCGGTAACATGTGAAGTCGAGGCTCGAAGGCAGCATCCATACCTCCAAACGGGTCATTTACCTGAACCCTTCGAACACCACCTAACCCTCATGTGGCAGAGTCTGCAGATCATGCATTGGATTTATCAGCTATTTCAGAACCCATCAAACTGGAGTGTAAAAAGTCATCCATAATCGCAGGGGACTGTCTGAGATGGAGGAGAATAAATAGGTCAATATGACCATCATCAATAATAATAAAGTGCAGAGGGAGGAGAGCGAGAGGAGGGAGATAGAATAGAGAGGGGAAGTGGTGACAGAAAATGTCCTGTGATTATTGGCCAAAATAGAACTACAAGGTACAAACTCAAGTTCTGTGATCAAGTCTGAGAGTTTATTAGTTTTAACTAAGATAGATAAAGTGAATGTTTAACAACAGCAATAGGTATGCAGCATCACTCAGCACCGGTTCTTGCTTCTGGGCTTGCTGGGGCGTGGACTTCTCTCTTTCTGCTTCCCTTGCTGTTTTCTTGACCATACTCTATCTTTTCCTTCTAAGTGTGATAATGATGTTCCGTGGACGCCTCTCGAAGTGCCGACAATGTCCTGTGACACCCTTTCTTTTTACCCTTCTTTGGGTGCAAAGATGTCACCATATTAGCTTTGAATTGTTCGAAGTATCCTAATTGGACCAGGTTGACATCATTGTTTGACCCCAGTTAGTTAATGGTTCAATCTACACACATTACAGATACTTCCTGTTCCTTTCTATTTTAACAAGGATACTAAAGGTCACATTCTTGCTGATGGAAGCCATTTTTTGAAATTCTGCTGTCTCCTATTTCTCTCATCTCACCCCCTGTAAGGATGCTGTGGTCTTCAACCTATCTCTCCCATTGTTCTTACATAGAGGTTTTAACGGACTATAGCCTTGTAATGTCATTTCATAATGAAACAAGCATTAGCTCAAACAGACTGTAATATATTGATGTACATAGCATATATAGCATATCGACACAGAAGTCCTCGAGGCGGCCAACATCCCCAGCTTATACACACTACTGAGTCAGCGGCGCTTGAGATGGCTTGGCCATGTGAGCCGCATGGAAGATGGCAGGATCCCCAAAGACACATTGTACAGCGAGCTCGCCACTGGTATCAGACCCACCGGCCGTCCATGTCTCCGTTATAAAGACGTCTGCAAACGTGACATGAAGTCCTGTGACATTGATCACAAGTCGTGGGAGTCAGTTGCCAGCGTTCGCCAGAGCTTGCGGGCAGCCATAAAGGCGGGGCTAAAGTGTGGCGAGTCGAAGAGACTCAGCAGTTGGCAGGAAAAAAGACAGAAGCCCAAGGGGAGAGCTAACTGCGAAACAGCCCTGACAACCAATTTCATCTGCAGCACCTTTGGAAGAGTCTGTCACTCTAGTGTTGGCCTTTATAGCCACTCCAGGCGCTGCTCCACAAACCACTGACTACCTTCAGGCACTTACCCATTGTCTGCCGAGACAAGGAGGCCAAAGATGACGGAGATGAAGATTAAGGAGAGATATACTTACATTGGAAGCAGTTCAGAGAAGGCTCACCAGGTTGGTCTTTTGGATTAGTCTTATGAGGAAAGCTTGAGCTGATTGGGCCTATACTCATTGGAGTTTCGAAGAATGGGAGGTGACCTTGTTGAAACATATCAGATTCTGAAAGAGCTTGTGGATTCAGAGAAGATGTTTCCCAATCTGAGGGAATCTGGAACCACATGACACAGCTTCAGAATTAGGGGTCGCCCACTTCAGAGGGAGATGAGGAAAACATCTTCTCTCAGAGAGTCATTAATCTTTGGAAATCTCTTCCACAGGGAGCAGTGGAGGTTGTGTCATTGAATATATTCAACGCTGAGTTTGACAGATTTTTTGATGTACAAGGGAGTCAGGGCTTATGCGGACATACAGGAAAGTGAAGTTGAGGCGACGATCGGATCCACCATGATCTTATTTAATGGCGGAGAAGGATGGAGGGGCCAAATGGCCTCATTGCGCTCCTATTTCACACGTTCTCTCCATTCGTAGATTGAAATAATTGCAAAACAGCAGTATACTCACCAAACTACTTCATTCAACCAAGCTGAATTGCACAATGAAAATATATTGGGACCCCAGCAACTCGCTTCAGTTCCTGTAATGTCTAACCCAATGGAAACTGTCGAGAATCCCAGTTTAGCCCCTGTTTCGCATTTATCTAAACACCGATGCTGGTAAAAAAAAAGTCCCTTCGACAGTGTTTCAGGTGCTGTAAGAAACATTTCCTTCACGCTTTGCCTGATAAAAATAGCTAGCCAGGCTAATTCAGACACACAGTCACATCATCTCCACCTCCCCCTCCCCCCACAGACACACACACACTTGTACATGTGACTATATAACACAATGGGACAAAATAACATGAACGCTCTACATACTCAAATTTCTTTCCAGAGTTCTGATTGAGCTGTTTAACTTCCTACATCCATTTACTGATATCTAATTATCCATCTCCAGTCTAGCACACGGAGGCCATTTGACATTGCAGTATCTGATGGACTCCTGTGCAGATCTGCACAAGCGACGTCTCAGTTGTCACGTAGGTGCCTATTTAAGTCGAACTGAAGTGCCCACTTATTTCCTGTTCACTCAGGCTTCAACTGCGTGACTTTTGTTCACTTATGCAACTGAAACAGAGCACGGAGCATTCCCTGAAGTAAGAGGTGAAGTCAAAGAATACCGAGTGAGTAAATTGTTGAGTTGGATAAAGCTTTGCTACCATCTAAAATTATTAATCATTTCCTGAAGGCGACCTAGAACAATATTTGCCATGATAATAATTCACTATTTTTATTATTTATTTGTGGTTGAAATATAGTCAAATACTATCATTGTTGCTGATACAGTTATTGACTTTTAATGACTTATGAATCTGATTATTGTTATACCCGGACCTCGCCTGCTCTCTCAAATGAAAGATCCTTCACAATTATTGTTATAAAAGCAGAGAACATCTTGCCTGTGTCCAGGCCAACACTTAGTCCTCAATTCGAATGACGAAAACGGGTTTATCTGTCAAGATCACATTGGAATTTGTGGATGTGCCTGAGTGCAGATTGGCTGCTGTTTTTCTTACATTACAGCAAGAAATGTATGATTTACAAACTGCTGTCAAGCTTTCTGTGCCGATATGGGTTCTGAAAGACTCTATATAAAAACAAGGGTTTTTAATTTTATTTCAGTTAATTTCAATTTAATTTAGTTTTATCATTGTAAATTATTATTTATGCACCCTGGTCCTACTAGCACCATTGTTTTCTTTTTCTCTCTTTATTATAACGTCAACACTGTTATTCAGCCTAAAAGCCCAGCTCAGTCCATGGGATTTTACAACTGAAATCTCCGGATTTATATTGCTGAAGGCATTATCTTGTTGAATGTTGGAGCAAACACGAAGGGCCAAATGGCCGACGCCCTCTCCTATTTCTTGTGTCCTGTTCTTACACGTTGTCATTCGATGCCTGCAGTTTATTCGCAGTTTAAACACAGGCGACATGTCACTTGCTGCACTCAGCATTTTTGAGAAAGATGAATGTTGAAGATGCCAGCTCTTCTCGCTGATTATCTCTCTCCAAGGACACATTTCCGGAAAAGAAAATCTTTCAAAAAAATGTTCACCTGCGATTGTCTTTTCAGTCAGGCCAGTTCCAAATGATCACTGCCCAAGTGCAGGTATCAAGGACGTTACTGGGAGATTGCACCAGGGTATGAAGAACTACAGTCTTTAGTCACCAGTAACAGCTAGTTATGGGGAGAGGGGAGAAATGACAGCAGAAGAATAACAAGAACTCTGAGCAGGACAAACTTTAGGGCTCCTGTTTAGTGAGTCGAGATTATTGTTCAGTTTAACCTATAAGACCGAGTAATGTTTGAGCTCTTCATTGGTACAATATTGATCAGCCGTGAGCTGATGGAGATAACCATTACCCTCCAGCCAGGAAGACTTCCCAATGATTTCCTGCTACCGCTTCAACCAATGGAGGCAGATTAGTCTGTTTGGTAAAGATTGAGTCAATATTCTAACAATGAGGAAGTGCTTCATCTTTGAATTAGTCGTTAACACGAAGGCTCAGATGGGCAGCGGCGTTCCAATGCGGAACTGACCAAATGCTTTCATTCATGCTGCATTGTCAAGATAGATTAGTTGGGTCATTAATCTCACTCAGGATTGTGCAACTTGCTTGGTCGTTAATCATTCTGTTGTGCATTCTGTCCGAGCAATATTAGTAACACGTCAATGTCCACAGTGACTCCAATGTTCTTCGGGACCTTCTGAGATAGTAAATGTACGTATGCAAAATCAAACAGGCCATTCATCCCATCGTGCCGGTGCCTTCTCCTTAGATGAGGTATCCAATTCGTCCCACTTCCCTGCTTTTTCACCAAGCCCTTGCTCTTTTTTTGCATTTTAATGTATGTATTATCTATTTTCGAAGTTGTTATTGAAACTGTGTCTATCAGGCGTTCAGGCAATGTGTTCCAGATAACAATAAGACGTTGCACTGAAACAAAAATCAGTGGAAATTCTTCATGTTCCTTTTGCCAAAAGTCTCTCTCTGGTTATCGAATCACTTGCCAAGGCAGATTATTTCTTCCTATTTATTCTATAAGATGTTTTCTGAATTGTTTACATCTTTTTCAAATCTCCCCTTCAATCAAATAAGTTCTGGGAGGACAACACCACCTTTTTTAATCTCTCCTCATAACTGAAGTTATTCATTCATCATACAATTTCAGGCAATCTCCTCTGCACCATTGACATCCTTCCTAAAGTATAATACAATGTACTGGAAACTATAGTACAGCTGTTGCTATCATATGTTATGGCTCTATTTATGAAGTCGATGATCCCTAATGCTTTTCTAACAGCCTCATCAACTTGTCCTTCCACCTTCAATGATTTGTGTCTGTGCACCCACAGATCTCTATTTCTGCACTTCGTTGAAAACAATTCCATTTACGTTTTCATTCCTTTAATCCTTTTTCAGCAGGGATATGTGGTAAAGATGGACTTGAGCAAATATGTTATCTACATGGGTAAGTAACGCACCCTCTGCTTCCAATGATTGTGTAAATTGGGATTTATAAGGTCAAACAGATAATTCGTATTATTGTGCATTTTGTGCACAAATTTCCAGATGATTAAGATAATTTACCTCAAGGAATAAAAGCTCCATGTTTAAATTTTAATGTTTATTTTGCCGTTTAGTAATGACAAATATATTTTTTATTGTTATAAATATGTTTAGGCATTGAAATTATTGGGATTATTATTTTCGTAATTGCTGTTATTGACATTAATACAATATTGTCTTTTCTTTCTATTTATTTTAGTGTTTCTGATTGGGAATTACCTCGTTCTTTCCAAAGGTTAGTAAACATATTATTGATCTGGGTGGTGTATATTCACAGAGTTCCTGGTGTCAAAGTCGTGTTAGTGTTTCTAAAGCCCAGTTCAGTGTTATCCAGCAACAGAATGATCAATTATCTATGTATGGTAGTAACTTCTCAGTGGAACCATAATTATACTACTGTTATTTTTTTCATTTGTATTACTTTATTATTCTATTTTTCCTACTTAAAATAATTCCAATTTGTAGTAATGGTGAAGAGGTAGTATTAATTATAGCAGTAGTGTCTGTTGCAGTAATGGTTATCGTAGTGTTATTTCAGTTATAAACAAATTGTCATTCGGGGACAGACTGGAATGCCGATGTGAACATCACTGCAAGAGGTGCCCAATGGATCTTTAGTTGTGATACATTTCACCATGTTATGTAGGGATACAGAGCTGTCCAAATCTACCATCTGAACCTATTCTCCAATGTCAAATGATTTAGGAGTGCATCTCGATTTCATGTCCTGTCGTTCCCTGACAGCATGTAAATTACACATTTAACTCACGACGACTAACTGAAGAGAAAGCCAACATCCTTGGTTCAATTTGTTCTTTTGCTACAAAACCAATAAACTCAACTGTTCCAAATTAGTGGTCGAACAGAACTTAATCCGTGCCATCGTTAGTCTTGAAACATCCCTGATGGTAAGACCTACTATAGGCGATTCCATTCCATTTACCCTCTGCCATAGGTGATTACCACACATTTCATTATTCACGAGCTGCAATGTTTTCTACATAATTTTAAATCATTATCTTGTCTAGTGATGCTGCAAATTAATAGATCGGCAGTCTAAAGAAATTTTATGCGGATTTATTGTTAAATGGAACTATCGGTTCTAGAGCCGGACGCTTTTGAGGAAGAAATTCAATATCACTTTGTTTTAAAAGTTCTTTCATGGGATGTTGGCGTTGCTGGCAAGGCCAGCGTTGGTTGCCCATCCATAATTGCCATTATGACAGTGATGGTGAGCTTCTTTATTGAACCACAGCTGTTCTTAGCATGTAGGTACACAAGTAGTGCTGTTAGGAAGGGTGCACCAGGATTTTGACCCAGCGACAGTGAAGGAACGGCGATATAGTTCCAAGACAGAATGTTGTGTGGCTTGGAGGGGAACTCACAGGCGGTGATGGGCCAATGCAACTACTGCGCTTGTCCTTCTAGGTGGTCGAAGTCTCATGCTTGGAATGTGAGTTTCTGCAGTGCATCTTGTAGATGGTACACGCTGCTCCCACTCTGCGTTGGTTGTGAAGGGAGTGAATGTTGAAGGTGCTGGATGGGGTGCTAGTCACACGGGCTGCGTTGTCATGAATGGTATCGAGCTTCCTGAGTGTTGTTGGAGCGGCACCCATCCGGGCAAGTGAAAGGTATTCCAACACACTCCTGACTTGTGCCTTGCAGATGGTGGACCAGGCATTGGGGAGACAGGAGGTGTGTTACTCGCCGCAGATTTCCCAACCTCTGACTTGCTCTTGTAGCCACAGCATTTATTCCCTGATCCAGTTCAGTTTCTAGCCAATGGTATATGCCAGGGTGTTGATAGGTGGGGATTCAGTGATGGTAATGCCATTGAACATCAAGGGGAGATTCTCTCTTGTTTGAGATGGTCATTGCTTGGCACCTATGTGGCGCAAATGTTGCAAGTATTCCAGTCTCTCTATAATTTTTCTCAACTTGGCGTACCTCGTATCAAAGAATCTTTCTGCTTGTGGATAATATTTTGTTTCAAGCCATCCCATCATTGCTTGCAGGTTTGTCCAGATAAACAACATGCGTGTTTATATCTTTTACATCTCCATAAGCAAAGGCATGATGAATTCTAGAATTGGATGACACAGTTTAGAATATATTTCTACAGAAATGAACAGCTTAGTTTAAAAAGACTTCAGAGCGTTTGCTATTTTCATATCTATTAATTCCCGGCAACACACAAGAGCCAGATAAAGAGTTATAATTAGTAGCCAAGGGTTTGGCGCCATTGATTCCGCTTGGGTAAAGGAACTTAGCGTGTTTGCAAGTCACGCCAAAGCAATTTGTAAATAAAAAACAAAACCCAGGCCTAATATATAGACTTATTGACACATATTTTGTCTTCAATGTGCACGTTTTTAATATATCCATGAAGGTCAAAAGAAGCCGACAATCGCCATGGATCCATCGTTGGATGGAGTCATTGAAGGTGAAAGTGTCTACATTATCTGTACCCTTGATTCCGGGTGCACAGATGCATGGGTATATCTCTACAGAAACAGCGAAAGGAACTATCTTAGTGCGAGTCGAACAACTGGTGAGCAATGTTCAATCACCTTGGAAATTCAAGTATCTGTAACTGAATATTACACGTGTGTCTACTCGCTTTCTGAATCTGGAAAATTGGGACGACTTCAACGCAGTGACCCTTTGATTGTTACCGTGCTAGGTAAGCTTTCAGATGATTTACATAATAATAAAGGACATAACGCCACATTGCTCAGATATTGTCGGAGTCTTAGAGTCCTAGAGTCAGGGAGTTATACAGCACAGAAATAGGCCTTTCGGCCCATCGAGTCTGTGCCGGCCATCAAGCACCTGACTATTCTAACCCCACTTTCCAGCATTTGGCCCGTATCGTTGTATGCTGTGGCGTTTCAAGTGCTCATCTAAATGCTTCTTAAATGTTGTGAGGGTTCCTGCTTCTACCACCTCTTCATGCAGTGTCTTCCAGATTCCAACCACCCTCTGAGTGATTTTTTTCCACTCAACTCCCCACTGATCCTCCTTCCCCTTTACTTAAATTTATGCCCCCTGCTTATTAACCCCTCCACTGAAGTAAAAAGTCTCTGCCCAGCTGAAATGCTCCCGGCCAGGCAACATCCTGGTGAATCTCCTTGCACCCTCTCCAGGGTAATCACATATTTCCCATAGTGTGGTGATCAGAACTGTACACAGTAGTCCAGCCATGGCCTAACTAGCTTTTTATACAGCTCCATCATAACCTCCCTGCTCGTATATTCTATGACTCGGCTAATAAAGGCAAGTAGCCCATATGCCTTCCTATTCACCTTATCTACCTGTGCTGCTGCCTTCAGTTATCTATGGATAAGTACACCAAGGTCCCTCTGACCCGCTGTACTTCCTAGGGTCCTACCTTCCATTGTATATTCCCTTGCCTTGTTAGTTCTCCCAAAATGCATCACCTCACACTTCTCAGGATTAAATTCCATTTGCCACGGCTCCACTCATCTTACCAGCCCATCTATGTCGGCCTTCAATCTAAGGCCTTCCTCCTCATTATTTATTGACACCATCAATTTTCATGCCATCTGCAAACTTAATGATCACATGGGCAGCACAGTGGTGCAGTGGTTAGTACCGCAGCCTCACAGAGACCCTGGTTTGGTTCTGGGTACTGTCTGTGTGGAGTTTGCAAGTTTTCCCTGTGACTGCTTGGGTTTCCGCTGGGTGCTCCGGTTTCCTCCCACTGCCAAAAGACTTGCAGGTTGATAGCGAAATTGGCCGTTGTAAATTGCCCCTAGTGTCGGAAGGTGCTAGGGAATATGGGATTAATGTAGGAGGGGATGTGGTAGGGAATATGGGATTACTGTAGGATTAGTATAAGGGTGGTTGATGGTCAGCACAGACTCGTTGGGCCGAAGGGCCTGTTCCAGTGCTGTATCTCTCTATGATGCTATACCTTTTATGCTTACATCTTAGCGGTATCTTACTAGACTCAAATTATAATGTAATACTTAGGGAAGACTTATAGCAGTTCAGAATACAAATGGTGAATTATTTGCGACTCCTGCTGCCTCGTTAGCACCAGTTGGTTTTATATTCAAAATTAAGTGTTTATTCTAACATTGTTAACATTCGCACTTAAACTGGGTAGTTTAATGTCACATGAATGTAATGCAAGATCGGCGTTAAGATATTTTGGACAGTAATTTTTAGGATTAAAGGAAACATTACCAAATATTAATGTCACAGGAACACTGTTTCCTAGCTCTGTGTTTTGTAATTAAAAAAATGTTATTCTAAAGTGTGTATTTGTTCTGTCTGAAGTTTGCACACACAGTCTACTAGCTAAACGTGTTAGTGCATTGGTTTATGTCTGTGCTTTGGCAGGCCTGCTGGCTTGCATGTGCGAGTTTCTATTTTGGCATCTCTTTGTGTTGCCATGTGAGTGCATTTGTGTTTTGGGAGTTATGTGGATTTGTTATGTGGGTGTGTGTCTGTGTTTTGCTATACACGTGTGTTTTGGTATTTGTATGCTGGTATGTGTAAGATTGTATTTGTTTTTTGGTATGTGCATGTGTGTATTTTGTGTGTATGTGTTCATGTCTTGTTACATGTGTGTGTGTGACTTTGTGCGTGGATGTTTGTGAGTGTTGTTGTGTGTGTTGATGCTTGTGCGTGTGTGCCTTGTTGTGTTGTTATGGGTGTATGTGAGTGTGTGTTGGACAATAGCAGCATGGATATGGAATTGGCTGAGTGAATTGGAAACAGAGTAGTGGTTAACGGATGTTTTTTTAGGGCTGGAGGATGGTGTGTAGTGGAGTTATCCCGGGATCAGATTTGGGACCCTTGCTCTTCCTGATATATATTACTGACCTAGACCTTGATGTACAGGGCATAATTTTAAAGTTTGTGGTCGATACGAAAGGTGGGACCATGGTGAACTGTGAGGAGAATAGTGTAGAAAATCAAAAGGACACAGGCAGTTTGGTGGAATGGGCGAACAGGTGGCAGATGAAGCTCAATGCAGGGAAATGTGATGTATTTTGGCAGGAAGAACACGGACAGACAATATAAAGAAAGGGTGCAATTCTAAAGGCAGTGCAGGGACAGAGGGTGCATAAGACATTGAAGGTAGCAGGACATATTGAGAGTGCAGTTAATAAAGCATACAGTACCCTGAGCTTTATTAATAAGGGCACAGAATATAAGGGCAAGGAAGTTATGCTGAACTTAGATAACACTTAAGAAGCTTGACATCATCCAGGACAAAGCAGTCCGCTTGATTGTCACCCCATTCACAAATATTCACTCCCTCCACCACCGACACACAATGGCAGCAGTGTATCATCTACAAGATGCACTGCAGCAACGTGCCAAGACTCCTTAGACAGCACCTTCCAAACCTCTCTCAACTAGAAGGAGAAGGGCAGCAAATGCATAGAAACACCAGCACCTGCAAGTTCCCCACCAAGCCACACACCATCTTGACATGGAACTATATCACCATTCCTTCACTGTCTCTGTGAAAATTAAACGGGTTGCTTTGTCCTGGATGGTGTCAAGCTTCTTGAGTGTTGTTGGAGCTGCAGAAATCTAGATAAATGGAGAGTATTCCATCACACTCCTGCTTTGTGCCTTGTAGATGGTGGACAAGCATTGGGGAGTCAGGAGGTGAGTAGGATTCCTAGCCTCTGACCTGCTTTTCTAGCCATGGTATTTGTATGGCGACTCCAATTCAGTTTCGAGCCAATGTTAACACCCAGGATGTTGATAGTGGGGGATTCAGCGATGGTAATGCCATTGAATGTCAAGGGGAGATGGTTAGATTCTCTCTTCTTGGAAATGGTCATTGCCTGGCACTTGTGTGGTGCGAATGTTACTTGCCACCTATCAGTCCAAGCCTGGATATTGTCCAGGTATTGCTGCATTTATACACAGACTGTTTCAGTATCTGAGGAGTCGCGAATGGTGCTGAACATTGTGCAATCATCAGCGAACATCCCCACTTCTGACCTTAGGATTGAAGGAAGTTGTCCGTGAGTGTGTGTTGGCGAATGGGTGTCACATTTTAACAACTGCAACTCGCATTTCCATTTTGCCTGTTCTTGAGTCGACAATCTGTAATACTGATCACCGTTTCCCATATAAAATCTAGGATAACAATACTGAAACTGTTCACAAGGAGCAAATCCCAATTGTTGTATTGACTAACGTATTTCATTATTTCTCCACCGGCATTTTGCCTTCACTTTTTCAGCTCGCCCTAAAACTCCGACGATCACGTTGAATAGCCGTTTCACGCTGATAGTTAAAGGAGAACGGGTCAAGTTTATCTGTGCAGTAAGTTCTAAATATTCATGCAGTTGGCTGTACCTGCACAGAAAGGGCACAACAATAGGCTATGAACCAGTTCACAATGACGCCAATTATCATTTCGCCACCTTTGAAATTGCAACGTCAGCTTCTGAATATTACACATGCACTTGTGAAACGTTAGTGTCAGGAAGCTGGCGGAAATCAGAGCACAGTGACCGGATTGATATAACTGTCATAGGTACGTGCCAGTATTTTGCTGAATTAATATTCACATTGTCTGGCTTTGCTTAAGTTTGAAGTTGTGTTAGTTCAATCCAATAGTGCAAATTCATCTCAAAGTTACACTCGACTCTGTTTTTATGACCCACAGAGCAGCCGCGGAAGCCTTTGATGTCTCTGAATCCGTCCGAACAAAGATTTTTGAAAGGGGAATTTGTTACAGTTATTTGTGGAGTGGATTTTCAATCTTCCACTTACAGATTTCGTGTGTACAACAGCGGGCGGGAAATGAGCCATTCCGCCGAGGAGCAGCGCAATTTTACCTCCTTCCAAGTACAGGCAAAGCTGCCGGGAAATTACACTTGTGTCTGTGGGATAAATAATTTAGGAGAGTGGACATACTCAGTGCACAGTGAGAAAATCTTCCTGAATGTAATGGGTAATTGAAAGATTTTCTGTTTAAGATGGAATTAGAATTGACCAGTGAAATTATTAGCTTTTCCAAGAGCTTGCTTTCAAGGGGAATTCATCCCAATTTTATTTGACTTTTTCTTCCAATTTACTCAGATCGTCCTAAAAGGGCGGAAATCAGGCTGAATGATGCTCCAAATGTATTTCTGAAAGGTGAAGAGGTCAGCCTCACTTGTAAAGCTGGCGATCATCATTCAGCCAGCCAGTTTTATTTGTACCAAGGCAGTGATGATCATTCAGTCGATCAGAGGAATAACATTAGGAACAATGTTGTCAGTTTTCGACTTGTAGCCTATGTGTCAGAACGCTATTGGTGCGCCTATCAAACAAAGATCGCAGGGCGGTTAATACATTCGGAAAACAGTACAACGGTGTACGTTCCTGTAATAGGTAAGTGCAATAATATTTTGAATTTATGTTCTTATATTTGATATTAAAATATAAATCATACAATACAGATAAATAACTCGCAGCCTTAAAGTCATATAGCCAATCTTGCATTAATGTATTGTGTTTTTCATGACCTCAGTATGTCTCAAAGCGCTTAACAATGATTTTTTAAAAAAACATAGTCAATACTGTAGGAATGTGGAAAGCCTGTTTAAAGATCGCAAGGAAAGAAAACATGCATTTATTTAGCGCTTTTCACGACCACCCAACGCTTTATAGCCAATCAAGAGCTTTCTGAACTGTCGTCACTGTTGTAACGCAGGAAATGCGTCATCCAGAAAGGGCACAGCAAAGTCCCACAAATAACAATGTAATAATATGATGAAACTGCCATCGATTGTTGTAAAACTCCACCTGGTTCAGTAATGTGCATTATTGATGGAAATCTGCCGTCCTTACCTGGTCTGGCCTACATGTGACTCCAGATCCACAGCAATGTGGTTGACTCTTAACTGCTGTCCGAAATTGTCCAGCAAGTTCAAGGACAATTAAGGATGGGCAATAAATGCTGGCGACGCCCACATCCCTTGAAATAATTTTTAAAAAAACATTTACCCAAAGAATATAAGAACTGAAGTAGGCCATTCTACCATCAATCTGATCAGGGATGATCTGATCGTCAACACCATTCATCTGTCTTTGTTGTATATCCTAATACATGTTTACATAGACATAATCTATAAGTCACAGTCTCGATAATTTCAATTGTTCACCAGTATCCAGAAACACTTGGGGCAGCGAGTTCCAGATTTCTTCCCATGCATGACGTCACTGCTAATAGGCCTAGCTCTACTTTTAAGGTGAATTCATTTCACTCTGGGTAGCTCAACAGAGGAAATTATTATTATTATTTTATTCATTCAAGGATGTGGGCATCGCTGGCCAGGCCAGCATTTATTGCCCATCACGAATTGCCCTTGAGAAGTTGGCAGCGAGCTGCCTTCTTGAACTGCTGCAGTCTATGTGGGGTAGGTACACCCACAGTGCTGTTAGGAAGGGAGTTCCAGGATTTTGACATAGTGACAATGAAGGAACGGCGATATAGCTCCAAGTCAGGATGGCATGTGACTTGGAGGGGAACTTGCAGGTGGTGGTGTTCCCATGTATTTGCTGCCCTTGTCCTTCTAGTTGGAAGAGGTCACGGTTTGGAAAGTGCTGTCTCAGAAGCTTTGGTGCTTCTTAGGTAACTGAACGATTCCTGCAGTGCATCTTGTAGATGGTGCACACTGCTGTCACTGTGCGTCGGTGGTGGAGGAAGTGAATGTTTGTAGATGGCGTGTCAATCAAGCGGGCTGTTTTGTCCTGGATGGTGTCGAGCTTCTTGAGTGTTGTTGGAGCTGCACCCATCCAGGAAAGTGGAGAGTATTCCATCACACTCCTGACTTGTGCCTTGTAGAAGGTTTTGGGGAGGCAGGAAGTGAGTTACTCGCCACAGGATTCCTAGCCTCTGACCTGCCACGGTATTTATATAGCTGCTCCAGTTCAGTTTCTGGTCAATGGTAGCCCCTAGGATGTTGATAGTAGGGGATTCAGTGATGGTAATGTCATTGAATGTCAAGGGGAAATGGTTAGATTCTCTCTTGTTGGAGGTGGCCATTGCCTGCCACTTGTGTGGCGAGAATATTGCTTGCCACTTATCAGCCCATCCTGGATATTGTCCAGGTCTTGCTGCATTTCTACACGGACTGCTTCAGTATCTGAGGAATTGCGAATGGTGATAAACATTGTGCAGTCATCAGTAAACATCCCCACTTCTGAACCTATGATTAAAGAAGGTCATTGATGAATCGGCTGAAGATGGTTGGGCCTATTTATTTGTATCTACACAACCCATTCTATTAATAAATCCACAATCTTCTAAACTCAAGGGGAATATAGGGCAAGGTGATGCCTAATCTTTACTGATTTTCTTGTTTGGATGCTAAAGTTGCTTATTTTTCTCCGTCGTTAGACTCTGAGCAATAAGCAAATATTCTGATTTGACTTTCTCAGATGCAAAGGTGAATGATCTCACGCTTTCCTACATTGGGCTCCATCTGCAATAGATTTGCTAACTTAATTTAACATAACTGTACGGTGTTGTCATTTTTACCCTCCTATTGTATTAACTTGCAGGGCTTCCTAATTTAGATTTTGGATTTAAACAAAAGTTAACAGAGTGCAGTAAATCGAATATATCTCTTGTTGAGCAATGTATAATTGTGCAAATCAGCATTGCATCGACAAACTGTTTGAGAGCCATGTGTTTTCTCGGTGGTCGTTGGATTCTTGAAATAAACTAGAGCGATAGGAAATAATATTGGTTTGAAATGGATTGATATTTAATGTGTATTTTACCCCTCAACACCCGATTGACTGGTTTACATAACAGTTAGAAACAAAATGTATTATTACAGCTTTGTCTATACATGCAACTTGAAACTGTATTCCATTTCAGATCGTCCAGCAAATCCGGAGATTTCTCTCAATCAGAATTTTACAACAGTTATAAGGGGGGAAATTTGCTTATTAACTTGCAAGGCCCTGCTTCAAGATTCGGACAATACTTTTTACCTGTATAAGGTGAACAACTCATTTCAAGTGACACCTTCCATAATCGTGAAGGGAAAACATTCAGTGACGTTTAACCTTACAGAGGTTATAAATCTCGGGGTCGAACATTATAGATGCAAGTATAACACGATCGTCCTCGGCCGATCGATCGACTCTGAGCTCAGTGATCCTGTGATCTTGACTGTAGTAGGTGGGTGAATTTTATTCTTTGTTGTACTTAAAAACTCCCTGCTCCAAACTTAATATATTTTCTTGTTATAAAATCATATTCGGTTTGCCAAATGGGGGGATAGATTCTATTTTTTCCTGGGGAATACTGCGTAATTTAATCGAATATTGTTATTTCTATACTGATAAAACATTCCCATTAATTATCCCATATTTAGTATTGCATTTCTGAAAACTGTAATTTATTGCAGATATTGAGGCATTACGCTACTTCCTTTTTGCAACCCGACCTACTTTTACTCGGCCTCCACAGCTTTCTGGGGATGAAACTTCCACATACTAAGACCCCTTGAGAGAACAAAGAAAAAAAAACTCCTTACCTCCATCTTAAAAGACAGATCATTATTCTTAAACTGTGTCCCCTAGTATCTAGTCTCCCCCACAAGAGGAAACATGCTCCCGGTATTCACTCTGTCAAGTCCCCTCGGGATCATATATGTTTCAGTAGGAAAGTAGAAAACGTGGCACAATGGAGAATAGATTTTCTTTTTTACACAGGTATCCCCATTCAATACACAAGTTCACATCTTTTTTTTAATGACTGCATTTATTATTTCGTTTTGTGCTTTTATTTTTCTAGACCGTCCCTTAAAACCGATCTGTTTGTTGGAAACACAAGGCCCTGTTACTGAGAATGAACAAAATGTCACTGTTAACTGTACAGCTCCGAATGCATATCCGATCATGAAATTCTATTTCTATGTAAATTCTCAAAACCAGCTTCATATACCTCAAGTAACAGAGGGGCACAATTCTGCTACTATCATTACCAGTGTACCTCGTTTAAAAATCAAGACAGAATATTTTACATGTCGATATCAAGTCAAGATTGCCGGGCGATGGGTAGAATCAGACACAAGCAATCCTCAGAGACTGGTCGGATCAGGTAACGAGGTGGTTTATACCATACCAATACATATCTAAGTGGATTAAGGAACTATTGATAAGTATTATTCCTTTTTAAAGGCCTTGTCATTTTATTCAGAGCAGAGAAAGTTGGGGGAGGGGGGTTGGGGGGGGGGGCGCGGTTGGTGGGGACATGATTGAGATATACAAAATTATGAGCAGCATTGGTAGGTTAGATAGGAAGAAACTTTTTTCCCTTAGCGGACGGGCCAATAACCAGGGGGCATAGATTTAAGGCCCAGGAGGTTTAGAGAGGATTTGAGGAAAAATTATTTCACCCAGAGGGCGGTAGGAATCTGGGACGTACTGCCTCAAGAGGTGGTAGAGTCAGGAACCAATTCAACATTTAAGAAGTATTTAGATGAGCACTTGAAACGCCATGGCATAGCAGGCTACATAGAAGTGCTAGAAAATGGGATTAGAGTAGGTAGGTGCTTGATGGCCGACACAGACACGATGGGCCGGACATCCTGTTTCTGTGCTGTGTAACTCTATGACTCCTTGACTCTATTTGAGAATACTGATTTCCGTGTCTTATACAATGATAATTAAGGTTGAATGTTAACATTGATTGCGATTGCATGTACGATACGCTATAACAGTCGGTCAAATTGAATAAAGAATGTGAAAAATGTAACAATATCCGTTTGCGCAAAAGCACTGAACAGTGTATCAAAATCAGATTTGTCTCCTTTTGGAATTTAACCCACAAAAGCCTGCAATGAGTAGCTTGAACCCAGATGAATGTGCAGGCATCTGGGTGCGATTTTGTATCCAGTTTTTTGACCAAGAAATATATGAATTTCCAAAACAGCAATGTAAATGCGTGCATAAAAAGAAAAGGGCTGGTTCCTGTCATTATCTTTCAGATGGACTATACATGCAGTTGATACTTGGCCTGGGGTCTGCACTTACATTTTTGCTCATCATCCTTTTGACGTGCAAATTGGCGAACATTAAAAGAGGTAATCAACCATTTACTGACAGCAAGTCAGAAGATTCTAATAGGTATTTATATTGACAAATATATATTAATTGTTATATTATTGTTTTTTTTCATTGTCAGCAACTTTACTGCTGGTATATGACACTTAGTACATGTTCAATTTTCACATGTCTTCAAATATTCACTGTCATTAGCTTCAACGAGCATTGAGTATTCATCATTTGGGATCGATTTATCTTCTTATTAATCTCTGCCGAAAACACAAAACAGTTCCTTATCTGCCCTATGTAGCAAAAGATGAAACATACTTGTAAAGACGTCCCTTGCCTTATTTGGATCTTCAGCTTCATTGATGAAGCCAAGAAATGTCAAACCAGTTCAATGTTCAATACGAAAACACACTCTAGGCTATTGGTGTATTTAACAATCGGGGGGCTATTTGTCCCCGAATGAGATTAATTGTTGGTTTTAGCATTAAACTACCCAGAGGGCACATGCAGTACTTAGATTTCCCTTAAGAAAAAATAACAGAAAGAAATAGGAGCAAGAATCGGCCATTTGGCCCCTCGAGCTTGCTGCAACATTCAATAAGATCATGGCAGATCTAATCATGGCCTCAACTCTGCTTTCCTGCCTGCCCCCATAAACCTTGATTCCCTTGTAGATATACATACAAAATCTGTAACTCAGCCTTATGGATGTTCAATGATCCAACCTCCACTGCTCTCCGAGGTAGTGAATTCCAAAAGTTAACGCCCCACAGAGATAAGAAATTCGTACTCATTTCCGTCTCAAATGAGAGACTCCTAATTCTGAAGCGTTGCAAGTGCTCATCTAAATACTTCTTAAATGCTGTGAGGGTTCCTGACTCCACCACCCCTTCAGGCAGTGTGTTCCAGATTCCAACCACCCTCTGGGTGAAATATCAATGAATACTTTTTCATTACCTTTCCTATGCTTTGTTGAATTCGATGTGGTTTTACGAAATATTTCCTAATAATAGCCACTTTTCTTCAATACATAAACAGATGTGTCTGAAAAGTAATGTCTCAGAATGTGTTAATGTCCATTCTCTCTTTTATTCCATGTTGGAAACAAATAACACAGCGAGGAAAAGGTGAGATGTATATATATATATATATGTAATAAACAATTTTCATCTTTGAGAATAGATTTTATTTCACAAAATTATCATCTATTGCTCTCCATATTTAAGGAAGGATAGACTTGCATTGGAGGCAATAGCTCCAGAGTTGACAGGATTGGTCCCTGGGATGACAAGGTTGTCCTTTGATGAGAGGCTGAGTAAATTGGGTCTATACTGTCTGGAGTTTAGAAGAATGAAAATGATCTCCTTGAAACATACAGGATCCTGAATGGCCTTGACAGGGTAGACACTGAGAAGTTCTTTTCCCCTGGCTTGGGGTATCTAAAACATGGGGGCCGGGGGGCGGGGGTGAGATGGGGAGAAATTGCTTCGCTCAAACGGTGGTGAATCTTTGGAATTCCCGACCCCAGAGGGTTGTGGATGCGCCTTCATTGAATACATTTAAGGCTGAGACAGAGGGATTTGTGGCCTCGCACGCATTCAAGGGGGAGGCGGTGGCGTGCTGGCCGTGTCACTGGGGGAATAAATCGAGATCTAGGCTAATGTGCTAGGGGCATGGGCTCGAATCCCACCAAGGCAGGTAGTGAAAGTTTATAAATTTGGCTTTGTAAGCTAGTGGTTATTAAACCATTGTCAAAAGTTGTAAACTCCTTTCGAAAAGGGATTTTTCTGTACTTACTTGGTGTGGCCTACATGTGATTCCTGACACATAGCAATGTGGTTGACTTTTAACTACACTCTGAAATGGGCCAGCAAGTCACGATGTTGTTCTTGCCAGCGATGTCACATCCAATGAAACAAAAAGAGGAAAATCAAATGGGGGAGCTGGCAGAAAAACGGAGTTAAGCTGCCCATCATATATGATCATGCTGAATGGTGGAGCAGTCTCGTTTGGAATGAAGGATAAAGCAACAGATTTCTCAATAATTATAATAACAATTGAAACTCAGCGTGAGCGTTATAAAGCACTGATTAAGCCTCTCATAAAGCATGGTGTCCAATTCTGTGTACGACATTTTAGGAATGATCTCAAAGCCTTGGCACTGAAGACATTTAGAGGAATGATAACGGGTCTGAGTAGCTTCAGTTAGTTGTGATTACAACAGAATCTGTGATTCTACTTCTTGGCATAGTGAGGAAATGGAGTGTTCAAAAATTGGAGGGGATTCGACAGAGTTCAGAGGGAGAAATCGATTCCTCTGGTGGATGGGTTGGGAACCACAGGTCACATTGTAAGGCGATTGGCAATTAACACTTTCAGACACTGATTTCTAAAGCACTGAGATGCTGGCTTAGGACACTTGAAAGCATTGGACTTGAAAGAATGAGGTATTACTTGTCTGGAACTCCCACCCTCCCCCGAACCACCACAACCATCGCCCTTTGTAATCTTATGTACGACAATATCTCTTTCCTGGGGCAGAGCCTAGAACTGGACGCAGAACATCAACGTTGGTGTAACCAGGACTTTATACAACGGTGGTACAACTTCCAGCCGATTGCATTCCGTTTGCCGGAGAGATAGAGACTAATATCTCATTATCCTTTTAAACTATTTTTGATTTCCGGCCACGAGATTTTGTTTTAGCGTTTTCTGCACGTGAACAACTCAATCTTCTGGTTTCTGCTCTTCACCATTTAGAAAATAACATGAACTGCCAATCCAATCAGACACAGTAACACAGATACTTAATACTATAAATACTTACCAGTCAGTTACCAAAAGTGAAGTGCAGTTACTTATCAGTAGTTCATTGTGAGACCAGTCCAAATGAAATGAACGATACGAGTTAAAATCGCGTATTTTCCATTCCAGGGAACCGACTTTGACTTTGCAGCAAGACAGCAGGAACATCCCACCATTCTGTGAGTAACTTTTGAATTGAATTAATATTAAAGAGTGAGAAACGCAAACTGATCACCCAAAAAAGCGCAAGTGTAGCGATATTGCCAATCTTTATTCGTAATATAAATGAAGAACAAAAACCTTCTTGTCTCGAATGTTTATAAAATCACTAACAGTAGGGACAGACATTAAAATACTCAATGTAGGACTATTGGTGCATAATCCAATTCATAATAATGAGAGGAACTTATTGGTTACTCCAGCACGGAGAGGGTACATCCTATATTAATTCTCATGCCATATTTGGTTTTGATTAGGGAGATCTCATTCCAACTGAGATTTGCTTTTCTCAAGAATATTGCTCGATAAAAAAGCTGTTCATGAAATATATTTTTTGCCAGGTGATGATGATTATTTGATTATTATTACTGTTTTTGTAATAGTCATCGTAGGTTGACAAGCCAAACTATATTACTGGCAATTTGCTTCATTCGCCTCGTCTTGCAAGCAAGTGCAAGCTAAGAAATTATCTATATATATATATAAACATTCGGGAGGAATGATCACTCACCCTCAATTATTTTCTGCAGACGATCTGGCTGTGTTCTCCTATTTGAGTCCAACAGTGTTCATTTGAGCTTACTCGGATGGATCTGTTTAAACTGCCTGGTGGGGTATTAGTCTGCCAATGTCCACTACGCCTAATTTTTATTTTTGCTAGTCGTTTGGTCGAACAGAACTTGAGTATTGTTGAGAACAGAGACATTTTGTTGAAGCTTTTCGTCTTGCACTCATCAGGACAATACGAAGGA
This sequence comes from Heterodontus francisci, assembly GCF_036365525.1. Lineage (NCBI taxonomy): Eukaryota > Metazoa > Chordata > Chondrichthyes > Heterodontiformes > Heterodontidae > Heterodontus > Heterodontus francisci. The sequence continues at coordinate 10,052,216 of NC_090415.1, forward strand.
ATACCGATGTAGCAATGTAGCTGCCCTTGCATTGGCATTCTTTTGAATTACCCTGATGAGTGCAAGAGGAAAAGCATCGACAAAATTTCTCTCTTTTCAGCAATATTTATTTCGGTTGACTTACATTGAAGGGAAATTCAGGTGGGCTTTGTAAAAGGTGTCTGCTCACAGATCACACATCCCTCAAGGTTAAGATGGCTTCATAGAAAACATGTTGAAAGCAATTGGCAAGCCGTTTTTCAGGTATTCGGATGTTTGATTCCACGGAATTTAATGGAAATAACATTCTAGAGAGATGTAAAGGGAGGCCAAGTTTCTAGTACCAATTTTACACCAGCCCAACAAGGTGAAATTTGCAGCAATAGAGTTGAAATTGTAAATTCAGACAGTAAAGCTCAACTTTAAACACTTGACAATAGGTAGAAGCTCATAGACTGGATGCCTTTGACCCATGGATTACGGTCAATATGCATATAGATGTATATTTACTTGCTTATGTACATATGTATATTTTGCAGATTCATTAATCAACAGGGATCAGATCCACACAATCCCGGACAATGTAAGATTCTTAATCTAAGCAATACTTTATTTTGCATGTCTTAACAACGGATATTCCAAAGATATAAGAAAAACAAAACGTGACACCTGACAAGCACTATATCCTTTCAGTGTCATTAACAATTAGCCCAAGCATTTAACCAAAGAACAAAAGAAAAAAAAAAAAACACCGGGCAATATTCACAAGGGTGCTTTTAAGTTCAGACTGCAGGCTATTCTGACTGGACTCGAACTGTCGGTGGTTTAGGTCCCGTCCAAATTTACCCTTCATTCCAGTTTATAATGACCTAGGGACACTTAACATGTTCCTCGACTTTCCACTGTGGTGCAAATATCTACTCATTTAAAAGTGCTCATTGGCAGCAGAATAATATCAAAAGGCGAAATGCCAATTAGTTTCTTTAATGCTGTCCTCTGACTATCATGACCGACATTAATTGTTCCCTCACTATTATTGAAATTGTTTCCCAAACGTCCACTTCTGTATTGAGATTCAATTTAGAAAAGGGCAGGGGACATACAACACAAGATATATTATAATGTATATGAAAAGTAATTATTTTTACACAGACGATGGTGGGGTTTGGAACTCATTGGCTGAAAGGGCGGTGGCATCAGAAAAACCTTACTGCATTTAAATTAAGAAGAAATTGGAAATACCCTTGATGTGCCCAGAACACTATAGCCAATAGCTGGAAGACATGATTAGGCTTCAAGGTGCCTTTTCTGCTGTATCGTAGAATGAATCTGATTGAACTGGAGAGGGTACAGTGGAGATTTACGAGGATGTTGCCAGAAATAGAGGATTTTTAACGATGAGGAAAACTTGGATTGACTGGTGTGCTTTGTTTGGGACAGGCTGAGGGGAGATTCAATTGCGGTGCAGTGTCATAGAGCCAGCCACGGCACAGAAGGAGGCCGTTCGGCCCTTCGAAACCATGCCAGCTCTCCACGGAGCTATCCAGTCAATCACACTCTCCTGCAACTTTATTTCCTTCAAGTGGCTAGGCTGTGATACAATGGATGAGATGGATGGACCTACTTCTGTTTGGGAGTTGAATTTTTATTTTATTTGTTTTTATTCAGAGTTACAGCACTGAAGCAGGCACTTCGGCCCACCGAGTCTGTGCCGACCAGCAACCAAACATTTATACTAATCCTACATTAACCCCATATTCTCTACCACATCCCCACCATCCTCCTACCATTTACAATGACCAATTTACTTATCAATCTGCAAGTCTTTGGGAAGAAACCGGAGCACCCAGCAGAAACCCACGCAGACACAGGGAGAACTTGCAAACTCCACACAGGCAGTACCGAGAATTGAACCCGGGTCGCTGGAGCTTTGAGACTGTGGCGCTAACCACTGCACCACTGTGCCGCCCCAGGGGGAAAGGATTTAAAGTGGCTTCTGTCCTTCCAGCTCCAAAAGATGAATGACATGCAACAAACAATCCATTTAGATGGAGGTGTCTTCTCTCTGGTGCAACTTTGCTGATGGCTGTGAAGGCCAATCTTTGAGAGGCAGGTTCTGCCACATGTGCCGCAGGTGAAGCTGTAGTTTCCCAACGGCAATTAGGGTGAGGCAAGAAACACTGGCATTGGAAGAGTTGAATGAAAATATGGAGTAAAACAAAATAATCGACTCATTCACAATTGCATCGTTGTAGACAACTGAAATGATTGATTATTTTTCTTCCAGATTGAACATACCTATGACATGGTCGCTTTGACGGACTTAAACGCAGAGTCTCAGGAGCGTTTGACGAGAGAAGAGTCCATGTATGCGACTATAAAATAGTGCCCGCATCAAGAGCTTTATTCATCTCTCACCATTAACAGTGTACCCTTAGCGCTGAATCTTGGCAGATTCGGTTCCAGCGCCTCTTTCATGCTCCCTTCAGCTTCCCTCTCTCTATTGAAATCAATGTTTACTTTTTTAAAAAATTCATACTTGCCAATTTCTGTCCCATGCATGCCACGATGTGTATGCGTGGGGTTAAGAACTCCCAAGGACGGTAGCCATCCTGCTGTCATTAAAGGGCTTCGAAAGAGAAAGCGGCAAAGAGGAACGCAAAGGCAGGAGGGAGCGGGGGACTGTTGGGTGTGGGATGGAGGCGGCGATTGAGAGGATGGAATTGTGATAAATTGAGCAGCGCCAACTTTAATCCTGGCAGCTGCCTGAGACGTCACAGTGCAAGAGGCTGCATTTGAGAGTTCTGCGCCACCTAGTGGTTGCGATGGAAACGAACGGAGCCTTTCCAAATAGAGGTGGTTTCCTGCTTTCTGGGCCATTAGAAGATGGTCCCTCAGCCAGCCTCTCACATTCCAGCCTCTGTCAAGTTTCGTTTATCCAAATCTCGGCGCCAAGTACCATTTCGCCACCGCCCTGTGCTCACTCATCCACAAATAAAGACTCAAATTTAAATTGCTTCCAAATCCCTCGGTGACTTCACCCCTCCCTATCTCAGTAACATCCCCTAGTTTTAAAATCCTCGAAGGTACCTTCGTTCTTCAGTTCTGCCCAAGTGGACATCTCGAATTTATTCACCACAGATTTAACATAGAAACATAGAAAATAGGAGCAGTAGTAGGCCATTCGACCCTTGGGGCCTGTTCCGCCATTCAAAAAAGATTATGGCTAATCGTCTAATTTAGTACCCTGCTCCAGCTTACTTCCCACATCCCTTGGATGGAGGGGGTGGGGCGAGAAGAGGGACGAAAAGGAAGGAAGGGAAAGGGAAAGGGGAAGGGGTAGCGGATAGGGTGGGAAGGGGAAGGGGAGAAGGGGAAGAGAACAAGTGTAAGAGGAAGGGAAGATGAAGGCGAAGGGGAAGGCAAGGAGGAAGGCGAAATGGAAGAAGGAGGGGCAAGCAGAAGAAGAAGGGGATGTGGAAGGGGAGAGGAAGTGGAAGGGGAAGGGGATGGGGAAGTGAAAGGGGACGGGGACAAGTGAAAGGGGGAGGGGAAGTGGAAATGAAGGGAAGGGGAAGTGGAAAGAGAAGGTTGAGAGGCAAGTGGAAGGGGAAGAGGATGGGTACGTGGAAGGGTTGGGGACGGGAGAGGGAAGTGGAAGGGGATGCAGGAGGGGGAAGAGGAAGGGAAAGGGGGAGGGGAAGAGGATGGGGTTAAGACTTAGTGTAAGTTGAAGGGGATGGGGTGAGGGGGAAGTGGAAGAGGAAGGGGGAAGGGGAAGTGTGGGAGGGGAAGTGAAAGTGGTAGTGGAAGGGGAGGGGGAGGGTGGGAGAGGAAGTGGAAGTGGAAGGGGAGGGGCTTGGAGAAGGGGACGGGGAAGGGAAAGGGGAGGGGGAAGGGGTAGGGGATGGGGAGGTCGAAGGGGAATGGGTGGGGGAACGGGATGTAGAAGGGGAGGGGAAGGGGAATGGGAAAAGGGGAAGGGGAAGGCTAAGGGGGAGGGGGAAGGAGCAACTATATTGCCCGTCCTTCACTGTCACTGTATCATAATCCTGGAAATCTTTTCCGAAGAGCACTGTTGGTGTACCTACCCCACATGGACTGCAGTTGTTCAAGAAGTCAGCTCGCCACCATCTTCGAAGGGGCAATGAGGGATGGGTAACAAATGTTGTCCCAGCCAGCGATCCCCACATCCATGAAGGAATAAAAAAACACATAATTAGAGACAACGTTTTAGCTGCCCTAACATTTGGAATTCCCTCCAGAAGCCACTCTGCCTCTCTTCCTCTTTTCCACCTTTAAGACGCTCTTTGAAACTTACCTCTTTGATGAAGCTTTCTGTCACTGAGATCTAATATTTCCCTTTGTGCCTTGGTGTTAAATATTGTCTGCTAACGCTCCTGTGCAGCGACTTGGGATGCTTTACGATGTTTAGTACGCTATACAAATGCAGATTGTTGTTGTTGGTAATGTCCATTTTGTGTGACAAGGCAGCTCACGGTTCCTTCAGCCAGTCTTCTGCTTCCACCGACAGGGAACGCCCCCCAACCCATCCTACACCCAGCTTCCAAACCAAGTACTCTTCCCTTGCTTGAATGCATCTCATGGTGCTTGGAAATAGAACGATGTAAGTGTGGAGAGACTGCAGCAAGAAGTAAAGTCAAAGTTCTGCAGGGTTTTGATAGAGTGAATACCTTGAAAAGCATTTCATTGACTCTAAGGCACTTTGGAAAGTCCTAAGAGTGTGAAGGGTCACAGAGAAATGGAAGGTATTTATTTTGTAGTCGAATATGAAGAATTACAGAGATTGGAAATCTGCGGTGAAACAGACCTAATAGAACTGATCAGAACAAATTCACTGGTATAAATTGAATCTTTTAATGTCTCCTTTTTGCTATTTAGGAATATAGGAACAGAATTACACCATTCGTCCCCTCTACCTAATTCTGGCATTCAATTTAATCCTGCCTGATGTGTATCCATATTGCTTAATGCTCTAACAACAAAACTTATCCATCGGAGTCTTGAAAATTTCGATAGATCTACCGTAAACAGCTTTTCTTTAAGAAGGGGAATGTTCCAGATTTCTACTATACTTTGGGTCCAAATGTCATTTAACATTATCCCTTATATTAATCTGGTGAACGTGCTCTGCACTCTTCCAAAGCCAACATATCCTTCCTGAAGTACAGTGCCCATAGCCAAAAGGGATTACAATTAATTTGCACCATGGATGCTCTAAACTATGTAACTCGTACGGAAGTGGAGGTTGATACGAGCCTAAACAGGCATAACTCACACAGCAGCGCATCTTCAGAAAATGCTGCTTGGCACCTCATACCATTAAAAAGACATAGAACCTATCCTGGCCTCAGGAAACCCCTAGAGCTTTTCACAGCCAATTAAGCACTCTTGAAATGTACCCACTGTTGGAATGCAGAGAACTCGGCAGTCAATTTGCGCACAGCAAGATCCCACTAACATCTGTGTTGTAATGAGTACATAATCCGCTTTAGTATACTGACTGTGGGCGATATATTGGCCTGGACAACGGGGCGAACTCCCCTGCTCTTCTGCGACTAGTATCATGGTATATTTTTATACCATCCGAGAGAGCAGATAGACCTCAATCGCAGCCTCATCCAAAAGACCGCATCTCGAATATTGCTTATTGGGCGTGCAATCGAAGTGTAGTGTTCAGTTAAAGGCAGATCAGCAAATCATAAGAAGTTGGATTTTAATTTTTTTTCAGCAATATTATCTGAGGAGCTGATGATACCCAAAAGAGTGACAGCACCTGGCTGTGGTGAGGGTGGTGGGGGGCGGGGGAGGGGTGGAGTTGCACCGTTAGATGTTGACATATGCAGTCTGCATTATAAATTTGGACATGGGGTGGGGGTAGGGGGTTATAATGGAAGGAGGTTTGACCTCATGGCTTAAAGAACCTTATTGAGTTTGAGAAATACACCGAACATATAATCCTGAATAAAAATATGAAATCATCTACCAGATAAAAAATTTTCAGAACATCTTTTAGCAGTTAAATATAAGCTGTTTTAAATGTATTTACTTGGTCATGAGCTGATACTTCTTGAAAAATAATATCATTTAACCGTGGTTAAGAGATCTGTAAACAAATATACCAATTGCTAAATACTTAGACAAATCAAACATACGTACTATGTCATTGGGAAATGATTCGCCATCCTACCATCTCTGAAGATGATAAAACCACGATACCCGTTCCTTCAAGGGAATAGCACATAGATTTCTGTGATGAAAAGCACCAACATGCGAGTGAAAATAAACTCTGCTCAATTATTTTTTTCACTAATGACAGCAACAAGGAAATAACCTGAATTTGCCTCTAATTTACCATTCGTTCATAGAAAGGCGTGTGCCATGCTTGTGTGCAGTGGAGTATTCATTTCCATTGTTGTATATAGCAATGATTTCACTATTGAGGTGTAACAATTTTTTTGTTATTTCTGATTGTGAGGAGAGATGTTTTACCATCGTGGTAATGTTACTCACATCTCCCGACAATGTGGAAAATTGCATAGGTATGTCCTGTCCGCAAAAAGCAGAGCAAATTCAATCAGGCCAAATACCAGCCCATCAGTCTCCTCTCAATCATCAGCAAAGTGATGGAAAGTGCCATTGACAGCGCTATCAAGCGGCACTTCAAGAGCAGTAACCTGCTGGCCAACGCACAGCCCGGGTTCTGCCAAGGCGACTCAGCTCCTGACCTCATTATTGCCTTTGTCTAAACATGGACAACAGAGATGAACTCAAGAGGGGAGGTGAGAGTGACTGCCTTTAGCATCAAGGCAGCATTTGACTGAGTAGGGCGTCAGGGAGCCCTTGCTGAACTGGTGTCAATGGGAATAAGTCGGAAAACTCTCTGCTGATTGGAACCACACCGAACACAAAGGAAGATGATTGTGGCTGTTGGAGGCCAATCATCTCAGTCCCAGGACATTGCTGCAGGAATTCGTAAGGGTCGTGTCCTCGGCCTAATCATCTTCAGGTGCTTCATCAATGACCTTCCCTCAATCACTCGCTCGGAATTGGGGATGTTCACTGATGGTTGCACAGTATTCAGCACCATTCACAAGTCCTCAGATACTGAAGCAGTCCTTGTCCGTTTGCAACAAGACCTGGACAATACCCAGGCTTTTTCTGAAAAGTGGCAAGCAACATTCGCACCACAGAAGAGCCAGCCAATGACTGTATCAAACGTTGGAGAATATAACCATCTCTCCTTGATATTCAATGGCATTACCACCACTGAATCCGCCACGAACAACATCTGGGGCTTACCAGTGACCATAAATCGAACTGGACCAGCCATTTAAATGCTGTGGCTACAAGATCAAGTCAGAGACTGTGAATTCTGAAGCGAGTATCAATATCAGCTACTGACACCCCCAAAACCTGTACACCATCAACAAGACACAAGTCAGGAGTGTGATCGAATACTCTCCACTTGTCTGGGTGAGTGCAGCTCCAACAACACTCAAGAAGCTCGACACCATCGAGGGACAAGCAGCACGCTTGATCAGTACCCCATCCAGCAATTCAACATTCACTCCCTCCACCACTGATGCACAGTGGCAGCAGTGTGTACCATATTAGAATTAGAATATTACAGCGCAGTACAGGCCCTTCGGCCCTCGATGTTGCGCCGAGCTGTGAAACCATCTGACCTACACTATTCCATTTTCATCCATGTGTCTATCCAATGTCCACTTAAATGCCCTTAAAGTTGGCGAATCTACTACTGCTGCAGGCAGGGCGTTCCACGCCCTTACTACTCTCTGAGTAAAGAAACTACCTCTCACATCTGTCCTATATCTATCACCCCTCAACTTGAAGCTATGTCCCCTCGTGTTTGCCATCACCATCCGAGGAAAAAGACTCTCACTATCCACCCTATCTAACCCTCTGATTATCTTATATGTCTCTATTAAGTCACCTCTCCTCCTCCTTCTCTCCAACGAAAACAACCTCAAGTCCCTCAGCCTTTCCTCGTAAGACCTTCCCTCCATACCAGGCAACATCCTAGTAAATCTCCTCTGCACCCTTTCCATAGCTTCCACATCCTTTCTATAATGCGGTGACCAGAACTGCACGCAATACTCCAGGTGCGGTCTCAGCTGTACTGCAGCAACTCATCAAGGCTCCTTCGAAATCACCTTTCCAACCCACGACTCGATTATTTGTGAGGATAAGGATATGAGACGCATGGGAACACCGCCTGCAAGTTCCCCTCCAAGCCGCACTCCATCCTGACTTGGAAGTGAATTAACGTTCCTTCCCAGACACTGGGTTAACATCCTGGAACTCCCTTCCGAACTGCACTGTGGGTGTATCTGCGTCACATGGACAACAGAGGTTCAAGAGGATAATTCACATTATTTCAACGTCATCCGTTTGTTGGCTGGTCAATGAACATTTCTAATGAAAAAGACACAGACTTTGGGAAATGATCTGCTGAGTCACAAGGAGCACCACATGCTGTCCAACAAAACTAATGCCAGATTGAACATCTCATGTCTGATGAATTTAGAGCTGCATGGGAGTCGGTACACTTTAAGATAATCCACCTATGTTTTCTTTTATTCGGTTTGCGGCATATGCGGATCACTGGGCCTGCATTTGTTGATTACCTCTAATTTGCTGTTGCCCTGAGTGGTTATTTCAGAGGGCGTTTTAAGATGGAACCACAGTGCTTTGGGTTCAGAGTCACATGTCCGCAGCGGGATCAGTGAATCAGATGCGTTTTTACAACAAGTAAAGTCCTCGTGGGATCTTTAATTCCCCATTTCTTAATGGAACTGAAAATTCTCTATTACTTATGCAGGGATTCAAACACACTTTTCCAGAAAACTAGCACATCATTAGGGCAAACAGAAATTACCACCATCGCATCTGCTACAGGGTGCAACTTGAAGTATTTCAGGGATATTTACTCAGCTCGTCAAAGGCAGATCTTTATTTTCCTTCTTGTCTCCAATATTAGATGCATTTTCTTCCTCTCGCACGCAATTCTGTCTATTTTTGCCTCTGAACTGAGGGCAACGGAGATTTTGCCAAATATGCAGTCTGCGCTGGGTTAATTATGTAAGACGTTTTACCGAGATTCTGACAATTCGTTCAACTAAATTAGCATTCAGTTTAATCCTCATACACATATTGAAAGGAAAATATGTACCCTGTAAACAGTTACGGATTAATTAATATAGTTAATATATCAATAATATGATAAATTATATATTGAAAAGTGGTTTTACTTCTTTATTTGCATTAGCTACACCGGACTGACCTGCGGTGTCCACTTACTATGGGATGGGCAGTACGTGGGTGTGTTATATCTGTAACTCAAACAGCCTTAAAATCGCATCAGTTCCTCATGTAATGTATATCTGTTTCTTATCAGGGCAGAATCAAACATGTATCAAATGTCAATTGTTATGACAATACATTCTGAAATTCAACAATGGGAAGAAGTGCATGTGGGACAGGGTGTCGACATGCGTGTGATAACTCGACTCCAAATGGAAAATTCTGATAGTTGTCCTGTCGCAATGTGCTAGCAAGCTGCTGGTAGTGTGGCCGAGTGGTCTAAGACGCTGGGTTTATGCTCCAGAATGAGTAGAGACGTGTGTTCAAATCCCACCGCTGCCATCATTGCAAGAACACTGATGGCAATGAAGGAGGCGACGGGGAAGCGGGTGCGGATCAATATTTCATGCTTGAGAACGAAGGGGGTGATGGTAATGTGGAGAAATCAGTTCAGCCGATTCATAGCAAAACACATGTAATAAATGGGAAAGTTATGTTGAATCTGCTTCCATATCCTTTCACAGTCAAGAAAGAACTCGCTGCATCATGAAATAACCTCACGTCGCCTCTTTTGCCTGTCAACTTAAGTCTGTGTCATCTGATTGCCGACCATTCTGTCACTGGAAACAGTTTCTCCTTCCAGGCTCTACCGAAACCATTGGTCATTTTGGACATGCATATTGTATCACCTCTTCAGCTTCGCTGGTCTAAGGACAGCAATCCCATCTTCTCCACTCCCTCCAACGAACGAAAGTGCTTTATTCATGGCACTATGATACCACTTCCGAGCCCTCTCGAAAATGTTACCATTCTTCTTACAGTGTGCTGCTTACAATTGAAAGGAAATTCTCCAGCTGGAGCCTAACAAGTCGTTAGAGAAAGCAAGTTATGAGGAGGCCGCAAAGACTCTGCAAGGGGATATAGATAGGTTGAGTTAGTGGGCAGAAATCTGGCAGTTGGAGTATAATGTGGGGAAATGTAAGGTTTTACTCTTTGGTAGGAAGAATAGAAAAGCCGAATATTATTTAAATGGAAAGAGACTACAGAGTTTTGCAATACAGAGGGATCCGGGGGGCCTTGTACATGTATCACAAAAAGTTAGCAATCAATTAGGCAGGAAAATGGAATGTTTCGTGTATTGTCCGGGAGATGAGTATAAAAGTAGGGAAGTCTTTCTACAACTGTACAGGGCACGGATGAGATCAAGCCGAGAAAACTAAGTATAATTTTAGTCACCTGGTTTAAGGAGGGATATACTTGCATTGGGAGCAGTTCAGAGAAGGTTCACTAGGTTGGTTCTTCGGATGAAAGGGTTTTCTTCTGAGGCAAAGTTGAGCTGGTTGGACCTATACTCATTGGAATTTCGAAGAATGAGAGATGATCTTATTCAAACAGATCAGATTCTGAAAGAGCTTGTAGATGCTGAGAAGATGTTTCTCCTTCTGAGGGAATCTAGAACTATGGGACACAGCATCAGCATAAGGGGTCGCACATTTAAGATGGAGATGAGGAGAACAAAATCCTCTTTCTGCAGTACATTCACCAAACTACCGTCTGACGTGCACATTGAAAATATATTTGGACCCCAGCAACTCGCTTCAGTTCCTGTAATGCCTGACCCATGGAAACTGTCAAGAATCACAGTTTAGCCCCTGGTACACATTTATCTAAACACCAATGCTGAGGAAAAGAAAAGAAAACAGGGTCCCTTCAACTGTGGTTCAGCTGCTGTATGAAATGCTTCCTTCACGCTTTGCCTGATAAAAATAACTAACAAGGCGCAATGGTTAACCCAGACACACAACCACATCGCTGCCACCTCACCCCACCACACACAAACACACACACTTCTATTTATAAATATATAACACAATGGGACAAATAACATGAAGGCTCTACATACTCAAGTTTTTTTTTCAAGAGTTCTGATTGAGCTGTTTAACGTCCTACATCAATTTACTGATATCTAATTATCCAGCTCCGGTCCAGCATACAGAGGCCATTTAACATTGCTATACCTGATGGTCTCCTGTGCAGATCTGCACAAGCTACGTCTCAGTTGTCACGTAGGTGCCTATTTCAGTCGAACTGAAGTGACCGCGTATTTCCTGTTCACTCAGGCTTTAACTGCACGACTTTCGTTCACCTGTGCAGCCGAAACAGAGCACCGAGCATTTCCTGAAGTAAGAGTTGAAGTCAAAGAATACCGAGTGAGTAAATTGTTGAGTTGGATATAGCTTTGCTAACATCTAAAATTATTAATCATTTCCTGAAGGAGATCTAGACTAATATGATAATAATTCACTATTTTTATCATTTATTTATGGTTGTAATATTGCCGAATGGATCTATTGTTGTTAATACAGTTATTGATTTTTAATGTATTATTAATATGATTAATATTATACCCAGACCCTTCTCAGATGGATGTGAAATATCCTTCACAATTTTTGTTAGAAGAGCAGAGAACATCTTTCCTGTGTCCAGGCCAACATTTATTCCTGAAACAACATCAGGAAAAGGGCTTTACTTGTCATGATCATATTGCTGTTTGTGGAGGTGCCGGTGCGCCTATTGGCTGCTGTTTTTCTTACATTACAACAACTATTTTATGATTCTTTGCTTTAAAAATGCAAACTTTGCTGTCAAGCTGTCTGGGATGACATGAGGTTGTGAAAGACTCTGTACAATCACAAGTGTTTTAAAATTTATTTTAGTTTAATTTATTTTTATAAAATATTATTCATGCAGCCCGCTCCTGTCAGTGCCATTGTTTTCTCCCCCCCTAAATATTGTCGCGTGACCTCTGTTATTCTGTCTATAAACCTAGCTCAGTCCGTGGGATTTTATTCCTGAAAAGTCCTGATTTATATTGCTGAAGCCATAATATTTTTGAATGACAGAGCAGACTCGAAGAGCCAAATGACCTACGCCCGCTTGTATTTCTTATATCCTGTTCTTATTCTTATCGTCAGATTCCTGCAGTGAATTCACAATTTAAGCACAGGTGACATGTCACTTGCTGTACTCCGCATTTTTGAGAAAGACAAAGGATGATAGAGCGAGTCATTCTCGCTGATCATCTCGCTCCAAAGGCAAATTTCCGAGGAAAAAAAAACATCTTTATTAAAAGATGTTCACCTGTGATTGTCTTTTTAGTCAGGACAGTTCCAAATGATCACTGCCCAAGTGCAGGTATCAAGGACGTTACTTGGAGATGGCACCAGTGTATGAAGAACTAGTCTTGAGTCACTGGTAACAGCTAGTTATGGGGAGAGGGGAGAAATGACAGCAGAAGAACAAATAAACTTTAGGGGTTCTGTTTAGTTAATCGAACTTATTGTTCAGTTTCACCTATAAGACCGAGTGATGTTTGAGCTCTTCATTGGTCAAGATCATATCGATCACCCGTGAGCTAATGGAGATAACCATTACCCTCCAGCCGGGCAGAGTTCCCAATGATCTCCTGCTACCGCTTCAACCAATGGAGGCATATTAGATCTTTGGACCTGTTTGGTAAAGATTGAGGCAGCATTCCAACATTGAGGAATTGCTTCATCGTTGAAGTAGCCGTTAACTGGAAGGTTCAGATGCAGGTGAACAATCCAAGGCAGTTCGAAGCGATGGGCAGCGACGTTCCAATGCAGAACTGGCCAAATGCTTTCATTCATTCTGCATTGTCAAGATAGATTAGTTGGGTCATTAATCTTATTCAGGATTTTCCAACTTGCTTGGTCGTTAATCAGCTGTTGAGCATTCTGACCAAGCAAAGTCCACAGTGACTCCAATGTACTTCGGGACCTTCTGAGAGAGTAAATGTATGTATGCAGGATCTAACAGCACAGACGTAGGCCATTAAGACCATCGTCTCGGTGCCTTCTCCTTAGAAGAGGTCTCCAATTTGTCCCACTTCGCTGTTTTTTCACCACGCCCTTGCACTTGTTTGTGTTTAAAGTATTATCTATTTTCGAAGTTAATAATGAATCTGTGTCTATCAGGCGTTCAGGCAATCTGTTCCAGATAACAATAAGACGTCGCATTGAAACAAACATCTGTGGAAATTCATCATGTTCACTTTGCTATAAATCTCTCTCCTCTGGTTATGGAATCACTTGCCATTGCAAATTAGTTCTTCCCAGCTACTCTATCATAAATATTCTGAATAGTTTACATCTTTTTCAAATCTACCCTTCAATCAAATAAGTTCTGGGAGGACAACACCACCTTTTATAATCTCTCCACATAACTGAAGTTATTCATTCGCCGTAAAATTTCAGACAATCTGTTCTGCACCATTGATATCCTTTCTAAAGTATAATACAATGTACTGGAAACTATAGTAAAGCTGTTGTCTAGCCAGTGAGCCATTAATGTTTAACATCATGTCCTTGCTTTCATATGTTATGGCTCTATTTATAAAGTCGATGATCCCTAATGCTTTTCTAACAGCCTCATCAACTTGTCCTTCCACCTTCAATGATTTGTGTCTGTGCACCCACAGATCTCTGTATCTGCACTTCGTTGAAAATAGTTCCTTTTGCGTTTTCATTCCTTCAATTCTTTTTCAGCAGGGATATGTGGTAAAGATGGGCTTGAGCAAATATGTTATCTACATGGGTAAGTAATGCAACCTCTGCTTCCAACGAGTGCGTAATTTAGGGCTTGTAAGATCAAACAGATGATTCATATTATTGTGCATTTTGTGCACAACTTTTCAGATGAATCAGATAATTTTCGTCCAAGGAAAAAAAGCTGCATGTTTTAATGTTAATGTTTATTTTGCAGTTTAGTAATGACAAATATAGTTTTTATTGTTATAAATATTTTTAGGCATTGAAATTATTGGGGTTATTATTTTCGTAATTGCTGTTATTGACATTAATACAATATTGTCTTTTCTTTCTATTTATTTTAGTGCTTCTGATTGGGAATTACCTCGTTCTTTCCAAACGTTAGTAAACATATTATTGATCTGGGTGGTGTATATTCACAGAGTTCCTGTTGTCAAAGTCGTGTTAGTGTTTCTAAAGCCCAGTTCAGTGTTATCCAGCAACAGAATGATCAATTATCTATGTATGGTAGTAACTTCTCAGTGGAACCGTAATTATACTACTGTTATTTTTTTTTCATTTTTGTTACTTTATTATTCTATTTTTCCTACTTAAAGTAATTCCCATTTGTAGTAATGGTAAAGAGGTAGTATTAATTATAGTAGTAGTGTCTGTCGCAGTAATGGTTATCGTAATGTTATTTCAGTTATAAGCAAATTGTCATTCGGGGACAGACTGGAATGCCGATGTAAACATCACTGCAAGAGGTGCCCAATGGATCTTTAGTTGTGATACATTTAACTATGTTATGTAGGGATACAGAGCTGTCCAAATCTACCATCTCAACCTATTCTCCAGTGTCAAATGATTTAGGAGTGCATCTCGATTTCATGTCCTGTCATGAAAATTACACATTTAACACACGACGACGAACTGAAGAGAAAACCGACATCCTTGGTTCAATTTGGTTTTCTGGTTGCAAAACTAATAAACTCAACTGTTCCAAATTCGTGGTCGAACAGAACCTAATCCGTGCCATCGTCAGTCGGGAAACATCCCTGATATGCAGACCTAATATATGTGATTTTACTCCATTTACCCTCTGCCATAGGTGATAACCACACGTTTCATTATTCACGAGTGCAATGATTTCTACATAATTTTAAATCATTAAGATTTCTAATGATGCTGCAAATTAATAGATCGGAAGTAAAAAGAAATTTTGTGCAAAAGTCTTGACTTTGGATTTATTGTTCAATGGAACTATAGGTTCTAGAGTCGGTCGCTGTTGAGGAAGAAATTTAATAAGATGGCCCTCCATATATAACTTTTTTTTACAAGTTCTTTAATGGGATGTTGGTGTTGCTGGCAAGGCCAGCGTTGGTTGCCCATCCCTAATTGCCATTGTGAAAGTGATGGTGAGCTTCTTTCTTGAACCACAACAGTTCTTGGAATGCAGATACACAAATAGTGCTGTTAGGAAGGGTGCACCAGGGTTTTGACCCAGAGACAGTGAAGGAACGGCGATATAGTTCCAAGTCAGGATGTTGTGTGGCATGGAGGGGCACTCACAGGCGGTGATGTTCCCATGCAACTATTGCCTTTTTCCTTCTAGGTGGAAGAGGTCACATGCTTGGAATGTGAGTTGCTGCAGTGCATCTTGTAGTTGGTACACACTGCTGCCACTCTGCGTTGGTAGTATAGGGAGTGAATGTTAAAGATAGTGGATGGGGTGCCAACTACACGGGCTACTTTATCCTGAATGGTGTCGAGCTTCTTGAGTGTTGTTGGAGCTGCACCCATCCAGGCAAGTTAAGACTATTCCATCACACTCCTGACTTGTGCCCTGCAGATCATGGACCTAGCATTGGGGAGACAGCAGGTGAGTTACTCTCTGCAGAATTCCCGGCGTTTGACCTGCACTTGTAGCCACATCATTTATTGGCTGCTCCAGCTCAGTTTCCTGTCAATGAGACATCCCAGGATGTTGATAGGTGGGGATTCTGCGTTGGTTATGCCATTGAACATCAAGGGGAGATGGTTAGATTCTCTCTTGTTTGAGATGGTCATTGCCTGGCACGTGTGTGGCGCAAATGTTGCAAGTATTCCAGTCTTTCCATATTTTTTTCTCAACTTGGCGCACCTCGTATCAAAGAATCTTTCTGCTTGTGAATAATAACATTTTTTTTACAAGGGATCCCATCATTGCTTGCGGGTTTGTCCAGATAAACAACATGCGTGTTTATATCTCTTACATCTCCATAAGCAAAGGCATGATGAATTCGAGAATTGGATGAACCAGTTTAGAATATATTTCTCCAGAAATGAACAGCTTAGTTTAAAAAGACCTCAGAGCGTTTGCTATTTTGCTATCTATTAATTCCCGGCGGCACAAGAGAGCCAGATAAAGAGTTTTAATAGTACAAAAGTGTTTGGCGCCATTGCATCCACTTGGGTAAATGAACCTAGCATGTTTTCAAGTCGCGCCAATATAATTTGTAAAAAAAACAAAACCCAGACCTAATACATGGACTTATTGACACATCTTCTGTCTTCAATGTGCACGTTTTTATATGCCCATGAAGGTCAAATGAAGCCGAGAATCGCCATGGATCCATCATTGGATGGAGTCATTGAAGGTGAAAGTGTCTACATTATCTGTACCCTTGATTCCGGGTGCACAGATGCATGGGTATATCTCCACAGGAATAACGAAAGGAACTATCTTAGTGCGAGTCGAACAACTGGTGAGCAATGTTCAGTCACCTTGGAAATTCAAGTATCTGTAACTGAATATTACACGTGTGTCTACTCGCTTTCTGAATCTGGAAAATTGGGACGACTTCAACGCAGTGACCCTCTCACTGTTACCGTGCTAGGTAAGCTTTTGGATGATTTACATGCTGATAAAGGACATAACGCCAAATTGCTCAATATTGTCGGAGTCTTTGAGTCCTAGAGTCAGAGAGTTATACAGCACAGAAACAGGCATTTCGGCCCATCGTGTCTGCGCCGACCAACAAGCACCTAACTATTCTAACCCCATTTTCCAGCACTTGGCCAGTAGCCTTGTATGCTGTGGCGTTTCAAGTGCTCATCTGAATACTTCTTGAATCTTGTGAGGGTTCCTGCCTCTACCACCTCTTCATACAGTGCGTTCCAGATTCCAACCACCCTCTGAGTGTTTGTTTCCCCTCAAATCCCTTCTCAACCTCCTGCCCCTTACCTTAAATCTCTGCCCCCTGTTTATTAACCCCTCCACTAAAGTAAAACGTTTCTGCCTATCAAACCTATCAATGCCTCTCATAATTTGGTATACCTCATTCTTGTCCGCCCTCTACCTTCTCTGCTGTAAGGAAAACAACCTTAACCTTTTCAGTCTCTCATCATAGCTGAAATATTCCAGCCCAGGCCCTGGTGAATCTCCTCTGCACCCTTTCCAGGGCAATCACATCCTGCCAATAGTGTGGTGCCCAAAAACTGGACACGGGGCGGCACAGTGGCACAGTGCAGCCTCACAACTCCAGGGACCCGGGTTCCATTCTGGGTACTGCGTGTGCGGAGGTTGCAAGTCCTCCCTGTGACCGCGTGGGTTTTCGCTGGGTGCGACGGTTTTCTCAGCCAAAAACGTGCAGGTGATAGGTAAATTGGCCATTGTAAATTGCCCCTAGTGTAATTAGGTGGTAGGGAATATGGGATTACTGTAGGGTTAGTCTAAAAGGGTGGTTCTTGGTCGGCACAGACTCGGTGGGCCGAAGGGCCTGTTCCAGTGCTGTATCTCTAAATAAAGTAAAATACTTCAGCTGTGGCCTAACTAGCATTTGATGCAGCTCCATCATAACCTCCCTGCTCTTATATTCTATTCCACTGCTAATAAAGGCTCGTAACCCATATGCCTTCCAATCCACCTTATCTACCTCTGCTGCTGCCTTCAGTGATCTATTGACAAGGACACCAAGGTCCCTCTGACCCGCTGTGCTTCCTCGGGTCCTACCATCTATTGTATATTCCCGTGCCTTGTTAGCCCTCCTAAAATGCATCACCTCACACTTCGCATGATTAAATTCCATTTGCCACTGCTTCTCCCATCTTACCAGCCCATCTATGTCGTCCTATCCTCCTCACTATTTACGACACCACCAATTTTCGTATCATCTGCAAACTTAATGATCATACCTCCAATATTTACATCTTAGCGGTATCGTACTGAGACACAAATTATAATATAATACTTAGGGAAAACTTACAGCAGTTCAGAATACAAATTTGAATTATTTGCTACTTCTGCTGCCTCGTTAGCACCAGTCGGTTTTATATTCAAAATTAAGAGTTTATTCTAACATTGTTAACATCGCACTTAAACTGGGTAGTTTAATGTCACACGAATGTAATGTAAGATCGGCGTCAGGATATTTTGGACCGTATTTTTTGGATCAAAGGAAACATTACCAAATATTTAATGGACGTGCTATCAATGTGACAGGAACACTGTTTCCTAGCTCTGTATTTTGTAATATAATAAAATGCTATTTTAAAGTCTGTAATATTCTGTGACAGGTTTGCACACACAGTCTACTGGCTAAACGTGTTAGTGCGCTGGTTTATGTCTATGTTTTGGTAGATCTGCTGGCTTGCATGTGCGAGTTTGTATTTTGGTATTTCTGTGTTGCCACGTGAGCGTGTTTGTGTTTTGGGAGCTGTGTGGATTTTTTATGTGGGTGTGTGTTTTTGTTTTGCTATATACGTGTGCTTCGGTATTTATATGCTGGCATGTGTCAGATTGTACTTATTTTTTGGTATGTGCATGTGTGTATTTTGTGCGCACGTGCTTTGTCTTGTTACATGTGTTGTGTGGCTTCGTACGTGTATGTTTGTCTGTGAATGTTGTTGTCTGTGTTGATGTCTATGCGTGTACGCCTGGTTGTGTCTTTATGGGTGTATGTGAGTGTGAGTGGCAATACCAACATGGACACGGAAGTGGCTGAGTGAATTAGAAACAGAGTATTGGTTAATCGATGTTTTTCGGGATGGAGAATGGTATATAGTGGAGGTCAGGGGTCAGAGTTGGGACCTTTGCTCTTCCTGATATCTATTAATGACCTAGAGCTCGGTGTACAGCGCATAATTTTAAAGTTTGTGGAAGATACGAAACATGGAAGCATTGTGAACTGTGAGGAGGATAGTGTAGAACTTCAAAAAGACATTGACAGTTTGGTGGAATGGGCAAACAGTTCGCAGATGAAACTCAATACAAAAAAGTGTGATTTATTTTGGTGGGAAGAACATGAACAGACAATATAAAATAAAGGTTACAATTCTAAAGGCAGTGCAGGAACAGAGGGTGCAAAATACATTGAAGGTGGCAGGACATATTGAGAGTGGAGCTGATAAAGTATAGAGTAACCTGAGCTTTGTTAATAGGGGCATAGAGTACAAGGGCAAGGAAGTTATATTGAACTTAGAATACTCTTAAGAATCTTGACACCATCCAGGACAAAGCAGTCTGCTTGATTGTCACCCCATTCACAAATATTCACTCCCTCTACCACCGACGCACAGTGGCAGCAGTGTGTACCATCTACAAGATGCACTGCAACAATGTCGCAAGGCTCCTTAGACAGCACCTTCCAAACCTCTACCAACTAGGATGACAAAGGCAGCAAATGCATAGAAACACAATCACCTGCAAGTTCCCCTCCAAGCCACACACCATCCTGATTTGGAACTATATCACTGTCGCTGTGAAAATTAAATGGGCTGCTTCGTCCTGGATAGTGTTGAGTTGGAGCTGCAGACATCTAGACAAATGGAGATCATTCCATCACACTCCTGCTTTGTGCCTTGTAGATGGTGGACAAGCACTGGGGAGTCAGGAGATGAGTTACTCGCTATAGGATTCCTAGCCTCTGACCTGCTCTTGTAGCCACGGTATTTGTTTGGCGACTCCAGTTCAGTTTGTAGCCAATGGTAACACCCAAAGTGTTAATAGTGGGCGATTAAGCGGTCGAAATGCCATTGAATGTCAAGGGGAAATGGTTAGATTCTGTCTTGCTGGAGAATGGTCATTACCTGGCACTTGTGTGGTGCGAATGTTACTTGCCACCTATCAGTCCAACCTGGATATTGTCCAGGTCTTGCTGCATTTCTACACGGACTACTTCAGTATCTGAGGAGTCACGAATGGTGCTGAACATTGTGCAATCATCAGAGAACATTCCCACTTCTGACCTTAGGATTGAAGGAAGTTGTCCGTGAGTGTGTGTTGGCGAATGGGTGTCGCATTTTAACAGCTGCAACTCGCATTTCCATTTTGCCTGTTCTTGAGTCTACAATATGCAATACTGATCACCGTTTCCCACATAAAATCTAGGATAACAATACTGAAACTGTTCACAAGGAGCAAATCCCAATTGCTGTATTGACTATCATTATTTCTCCACCGGCATTTTGCTTCCACTTTTTCAGCTCGCCCTAAGACTCCGACAATCACGTTGAATAGCCGTTTCACGCTGATAGTTAAAGGAGAACGGGCCAAGTTTATCTGTGCAGTAAGTTCTAAGTATTCATGCAGTTGGCTGTACCTGCACAGAAACGGCACAAAAATGGGCCACGAATCAGTTCACAATGACAACAATTTTCATTCCGCCACCTTTGAAATTGCAATGTCAGCTTCTGAATATTACACATGCACTTGTGAAACGTTAGTGTCAGGAAGCTGGCGGAAATCAGAGCACAGTGACCGGATTGATATAACTGTCATAGGTACGTGCCAGTATTTTGCTGAATTAATATTCACATTGCATGGGTTTGCTTAAGTTTGAAGCTGTGTTAGTTCAATACAACGGCTCAAATTCATCTCAAAGTTACACTCGACTCTGTTTTATGACCCACAGAGCAGCCGCGGAAGCCTTTGATGTCGCTGAATCCGTCTGAACAAAGATTTTTGAAAGGGGAATTTGTTACAGTTATTTGTGGAGTCGATTTTCAATCTTCCACTTACAGATTTCGTGTGTACAACAGCGGGCGGGAAATGAGCCATTCCGCCGAGGAGCAGCGCAATTTTACCTCCTTCCAAGTACAGGCAAAGCTGCCGGGAAACTACACTTGTGTCTGTGGGATAAATATTTTAGGAAGGTGGACATACTCAGTGCACAGTGAGAAAATCTTCCTGAATGTAATGGGTAATTGAAAGATTTTCTGTTTAAGATGGAATTAGAATTGACCTGTGAAATTATTAGCTTTTCCAAGTGCTTGCTTTCAAGGGGAATAAATCTCAATTGTATTTGACTTTTTCTTCCAATTTACTCAGATCGTCCTAAAACGGCGGAAATCAGGCTGAATGATGCTCCAAATGTATTTCTGAAAGGTGAAGAGGTCAGCCTCACTTGTAAAGCTGGCGATCATCATTCAGCCAGCCAGTTTTATTTGTACCAAGGCAGTGATGATCATTCAGTCGATCAGAGGAATAACATTAGGAACAATGTTGTCAGTTTTCAACTTGTAGCCTATGTATCAGAACGCTATTGGTGCGCCTATCAAACAAAGATCGCAGGACGGTTAATACATTCGGAAAACAGTACAACGGTGTACGTTCCTGTAATAGGTAAGTGCAATAATATTTTGAATTTATGTTCTTATATTTGATATTAAAATATAAATTATGCAATACAGATAAATAACTCACAGCTGTTTTTCATGACCTCAGTATATCTCAAGGAGCATAACAGTGATTTTTTAAAAAGACATAGTCAATACCGTAGGACAGCCTGTTTAAAGATCGCAAAAAGGAAAAAAGAAAATTCGTTGAAGTAGCGCCTTTCACGACCACTCGCCGCTTTACAGCCAATCAAGAACTTACTGAACTGTGGTCACTGTTGAAACGCAGGAAATGCGTCATCCAGACAGTGCACAGCAAACTCCCACAAATAACAATGTGATAATATTATGAAACTGTCATCGATTGTTGTGAAAACACGTATGGGTCATTAATGTCCTTTAGTGAAGGAAATCTGCCGTCCTTACCTGGTCTGGCCTACATGTGACTCCAAGTTGACAGAAATGTGGTTGACTCTGAACTGCTCTCCGAAATGGCCCAACAAGCCACTCTGTTCAAGGTCAATTATGGATGGGCAATAAATGCTGGCCTAGCCAGCGACGTCCACATCCCATGAAAGAACCTTAAAAAAACACATTCACCAGATGAATATAAGAACTGAAGTAGGTGATTCCACCATCAATCTGATCAGGTCTGATTTAATCATGAACACAATTCATCTGTCTTTGTTGTCTATCCTGCAATATGTTTTCATAGACATAGTCACATTCCTGATCGTTTCAATTGTTCACCAGTATCCAGAAACACTTGGGGCAGCGAGTTCCAGATTTCTTCCCATGCATGGCGTCACTGCTAATAGGCCGAGCTCTACTTTTAAGGTGAATTCATTTCACTCTGGGCAGCTCAGCAGAGGAAATTATTTCTTTGTATCTACACAATCTAATCTATTAATAAATCCGCAATCTTCTAAATTCAGGGGACTAGAGGGCAAGGTGATGCAACTTGAGATCATAATGTACCCCAAAAATCCCTGGTATTATTCTGATGAATCTGGGCTCTACCTCCTCCAAGTCCGATATATGATTTCTTTATAAACTTCTTGAGGTGCAGTGCTCAAAAATGAACACAATGGTCCTGAAAGAGCCTGACCAAGGCTCTGTACAGCTGAATCATCATTTCCTTCTCTTTGGATTTCAACTACCTTTAGAAAAGTGTCAACATTCCATTTGTCTTCATTGCTTTTTGCACAGGCCCACTAACCTTTACTGATTTGCTTGTTTGGATGCTAAAGTTGCTTATTTTTCTTTGTAGTTAGACTCTGAGCAATAAGCAAATATTCTGATTTGACTTTCTCAGATGCAAAGGTGGATGATCTCACACTTTCCTACATTGGGCTCCATCTGCAATAGTTTTGCTAACTTAATTTAGCATAACTATACGATATTGTCATTTTTACCCTCCTATTGTATTAACTTGCAGGGCTTCCTAATTTAGATTTTGGATTGCAACAAAAGTTAACAGAGTGCAGTAAATCGAATATATCTCTTGTTGAGCAATGTATAATTGTGCAAATCAGCATTGCATCGACAAACTGTTTGAGAGCCATGTGTTTTCTTGGTGGTCGTTGGATTCTTGAAATAAACTAGAGCGATAGGAAATAATATTGGTTTGAAATGGATTGATATTTAATGTGTATTTTACCCCTCAACACCCGATTGACTGGTTTACATAACAGTTAGAAACAAAATGTTTTATTACAGCTTTGTCTATACATGCAACTTGAAACTGTATTCCATTTCAGATCGTCCAGCAAATCCGGAGATTTCTCTGAATCAGAATTTTACAACAGTTATAAGGGGGGAAATTTGGTTAATAACTTGCAAGGCCCCGCTTCAAGATTCAGACAACACTTTTTACCTGTATAAGGTGAACAACTCATTTCAAGTGACACCATCCATAATCGTGAAAGGAAAACATTCAGTAACGTTTAACCTCACAGAGGTTATAAATCTCGGGGTAGAACATTATAGATGCAAGTATAACACGATCGTCCTCGGCCGATCGTTCGATTCTGAGCAAAGTGATCCTGTGATCTTGACTGTAGTAGGTGGGTGAATTATATTATCTACTGTACTTAAAAATAGCCTGTTTCAAACTTATCACATTTTCTTGTTATAAAATCATAATTGGTTTGCAAATTCGATTAGAATCGACTTTTTCATACAGAATACTGTGTAATTTAATCGAATATTTTTATTTCTATACTGATAAAACATTCCCATTAATGATCCCATATTTAGTATTGCATTTCTCAAAACTGTAATTTATTGCAGATATTGAAGCATTACCCATTTCTCTTTTGCAACCCAATCCGCCTTTATACAACCTCCACTGATTTCTGTGGAAGAGAATTCCACAGACTAACGACCCTTTGAAAGAAAGATCTCCTCATCCCCGTCCTACAAAATAGGCCTCTTATTCTTAAACTGTGTCCCCTAGTTCTAGTCTCCCCCACAAGAGAAAACATCCTCCCGGTATCCACTCCACCAAGTCCCCTCGGTATCTTATATGTTTCAGCTGGAGAGTGGAAATGTGCAAAATGGAGAATAGTTTTTCTTTTTAGACAGGTCTCCCCATTCACAACACAAGTTCACGTTTTTTTAAATGACTGCATTTAATATTTCGTTTTGCGTTTTTTTTTTCAGACCGTCCCTTAAAACCGATCTGTTTGTTGGAAACACAAGGTCCCGTTACTGAGAATGAACAAAATGTCATTGTTAACTGTACAGCTCCGAATGCATACCCTATCATGAAATTCTATTTCTATGTAAATTCTCAAAAGCAGCTTCATATACCTCAAGTAACAGAGGGGCAGAATTCCGCTACTATTATGACCAGTGTACCTCGTTTAAAAATCAAGACAGAATATTTCACATGCCGATATGAAGTAAATATTGCCGGGCGATGGGTTGAATCAGACACAAGTAATCCTCGGAGACTGGTCGTATCAGGTAAGGAGGTGATTGATACCATACCAATACATATCTAGGTGGATTAAGGAGCTATTGATAAGTATTATTGCTTTTTAAAGACTTTGTTAGTTTATTTGAGAATACTGATTTCCGTGTCTTATACAATGATAATTAAGTTTGAATGTTAAGATTGATTGCGATTGCACGGACGATTCGCTATAACAGTCGGTCAAATTGAATAAAGAATGTGAAAAATGTGACAATATCGATTTGCAAAAAGGCACTGAACAGTGTATCAGAATCAGATTTACCTCCTGTTGGGATTTAACCCACAAAAGCCTGCGATGAGTAGCTTGAACGCATTATGAATGTGCAGGCATCCGGGTGCGATTTTGCATCCAGTCTTTTTTTTTGACCAAGAAGTGTATGAATTTCCAAAACAGCAATGTAAATGCGTGCATAATGAGAAAAGGGCTGGTACCTGTCATTATGTTTCAGATGGACTATACATGCCATTGATTATTGGCCTGGGGTCTGCACTTTTAATTCTGCTCATCGTCCTTTTGACGTGCAAATTGGCGAACATTAAAAGAGGTAATCAACCATTTACTGACAGCGAGTAAGAAGATTCTAATTGGTATTTATATTTACAAATATATATATATATATTCATTGTTATATTACTGATTTTTATTGTCAGCAAACATACCGCCTAACATCTTTACTGCTGGTATATGACACTCAGTACATGTCCAATTTTCACATGTCTAAAATATTCTCTGTCATTAGCTTCAACGAGCTTTGAGAGAAGAAGTGACGTATTCATCATTTGTGATCTTTTCATCTTGTTGTTAATTTCTGCCGAAAGAAGAAAACAGTTTCCTATCTATTTTATGTGTCAACAGATGAAACATACATGCAAAGACGTCCCTTGCCTTATTTGGATCTTCAGTTTTATTGATAATACCATGAAATTTCAAACCAGTTCAATATTCCCAAAGAAAACAAGCTCTCGGCTATTAGTGTGTTTAACAATCAGGGGGGCCATTTGGCCCCGAATGAGATTAATTGCTGGTGGAAACATTAAACTACTCAGAGCACACATTCTGTACTTATATTTTCCTTGAAATCAAAAATAAGATAAAGAAATAGGAGCAAGAGTAGGCCATTTGGCCCCTCGAGCCTGTTAGGCCATTCAATAAGATAATGGCAGATCAATTCGTGGCCTGAACTCTGCTTTCCTGCCTGCCCCCATGAGCCATGACTCCCTTGTAGATACAAAAAAATCTGTCTACCTCAGCCTAGAAGATGTTCATTGATCCAGCCTCCAGTGCTCTCTGAGTTAGTGATTTCGAAGGGTTAATGAACCACAGAGATAAGAAGTTCCTCCTCGCGTCCGTCTCAAATGGGGTACACCTAATTCTGAAGCGGTGCTCCCTTGTACCTGATTCCCCCACGAGGAGAAACATCGATCCAGAATCTACCTGTCTTGTATGTCTCATTCAGGCCACTTCTCATTCTTCTAAACTTCAATGATTATAGGCCAAACCTGTACAACCTTTCCTCATCAGAAAATCCCTTCATCCCGAGAATCGACCTGGTGAGGCTTCTCTGAACTGTCTCCAATGCGAGTATAGCCCTCCTTAAGTAAGGAGACCAAACCTGCCCGCAGTCGTTTAGGTGCAGTCTCACCAACGCCCTGTACAGTCGTAGCAAGCCTTCCCTACATATAGTCCATCCCCTTTGCAATAAAGGCCAATATTCTGTTTGCCTTCCTAATACTTGCTGTATCTGCATGCTAACCTTTTGTGATTAATGTACGAGGATACCCAGATCTCTCTGTACTAATGAATTCTGTCGTCTCTCTCCACTTAAATAATATTCTGCTTTTCTTTCTGCCTACCAAAGTGGATAATCTCACATTTTCCCAAATTATAGTCCATCTGCCAAATATTTGTCTACTGGTGCAAATAACATTCACGCCACACAAATTCTGCAATGACCAGCTCCAAGAAGCGAGAATCTAATCATCTCCCCTTGACATTCAATGTCATTACCATAGCTGAATCCCCCACTATCAACATTTTAGGAGTTACCGTTGACAAGAAAGTGAACGGAAGTAGCCATATAAATACCATGGCTACAAGAGCATGTCAGAGGCGAGGAATCCTGCGGCGAATAACTCACCTCCTGACTCCCCAAATCCTGTCCATCATCTACAAAGCACAAGTCAGGAGTGTGATCAAATACCTTCCGCTTGCCTGGACGGGTGCAGCTCCAACAACACTCAAGAAGCTCGACACCATCCAGGACAAAGCAGCCCACTTGATTGTCACCCCATTCAAAAACATTCACTCCCTCCACCACTGACGCACAGTGGCAGCAATGTGTACCATCCACACCAAGGCTCCTTTGGCAGCTCTTTCCCAACCCGCGACCTCTACCACCTAGAAGGACAAGGACAGCAAATGCATGGGAGCTTCGCCACCTGCAAGTACCCCTCAAAGCCACACACCATCCTGACTTGATCTACACCGCCACTCCTTCACTGTCACTGTGTCAAAATCCTGGAACTCCCTTCCTAACAGCACTGTGGGTTTACCTATCCCACATGAACTGCATCAAGTTGTAGAAGGCAGCTCACCACCACTTTCTCAGGAAAAGTTAGGGATGGGGAATAGATGCTGGCAACGACAGTGACGCCCACATCCCATGAAATAATAATTAAAACTCACTTAACTTATTTGTGTCCTCCTCACAACTTGATTTCCCACCTATCTTTGTATCATCAGCGAATTTAGCTACGATACACTCCGTCCCTTCATCCCAGCCCTTAATATAGATTGTAAGTAGCTGAGGGCCCCAGCATTGATCCCTGTGGCACCCACTCGTTACATTCGTTTTAAAAGAGCGTTAGACCCAATTTATTTACCTTAAATAACTGAAGTAGCTACTCTGATTGTTTCGGGAATAGACATGTTGGGAAAGAAGAACCTTTGACAAATGCTGAATGTGCATTGAGCACTTCATAGAAGTAGGGCATTGAACCTCTCGGGCTTGGTGTATCACTCAACTATCACATCACAAATCCATTTGCACCCTTTGTTCCATAAGGGCTGATACCCTTACATTACAGCTAATCTATTAATGTGAGTCTTGAGTCATAGCATCATATGCGGCACATTAAGGAGCCATTCGGCCCATCGAGTCCATGCTTGCTCTTCACGAAGCTTTTCAATCAGACCCACACACCCGCTCAAGCCCCGAAGCCCTGCAAGACTATTTCCTTCATCTGGCCATCGAATTTCCTTATGGAATCGTTGAATGTCTCTGCTTCTACCACTTTTGTGGGCAGCAAGTTCCAGGTCATTACTACCCTTGCATAAAAGAGTTATTCCTCATATTCCCCCTGCATCTCTTACCCAAAGACTTCAATCTGTGTCAACAGATTAGTTACCATTAGTTATAGGAACAATTTTTCCTTGTCAAATTTATCTATGTCTATAATAATCTTGTACATTTCCAATAAATCTCCCCTCAATCTCATTTCATCTAAGGAGAACAACCCCAGTTTTTGCAAACTTAACCTTGAAGCTAAAATCTACCATCCCTGGAATCATTCTTGTAAATCTGCTCTGCTGCTGCTCAAGGACCCTCTCATCCTTCCGAAAGTGTGGTGACCAGAACTGAATGCAATACTCCAGTCGGGCCCTAACCAGAGCTTTATGAAAGTTCAGAATAACCTCCCTGCTTTTGTACTCAGTGCCTCTTGGTGAAGCCTAATATCCCATAGGCTGTATTAACCACTCTCTCAGTATGCTCTGCCACCTTCAAAGATACATGCGCATGCACCTCCAGACCCCTCTGTTCCTGAACTGTGCCATTAAGTAAATATTGCCTCTCCCTAATTCCTTCTGTCAAAATGCATCCCCTCACACTTGTCAGTATTAAATTCCATTCGCCACCACTCTGCCTATTCTGCTAGCCTATCCATGCCCTGTTGCAGGCGGTTCATATCATCCTCACTGTTTGCCACACGTCCAAATTTGGTGTAATCGGCAAATTTTGAGATTCTACTCTGTATTCCAAGATCCAAGTCATTTATATAGAGGGAAAACAGCAGAGATCGCAGCACTGACCCTTGGGGAACATCATTATCTACCATCCTCCAGTCTGAAAAGCATCCATTTACCATGCCTCGCTGTTATCTCTCCTTAAGCCATTAAAAAAATCCAATTGGACACTGACTTTCCAACTCCATGAGCCTCGGTTTTTTTTTTAACCTTAGCGGAGTCTAACCTAAAATTCATCGAAGCAAAATCCACCACTTCCCCTTCATCAACCTTCTGTTACTTCATCAAAAATATCAATTTTGATTCATTGACTGCGTCTGCAGACTTTAGGAATAGAGTTCCAAAGGTTTACTGCTGTCTTTATGAACGAGCGCTTCCTGCTTTCGATACTGGATGGCGATTTCTAATTTTAGTATCATTTTCTTTCTTCTTGTTTCCCACACCTAGGCTATCCAATTCTTTTAACCTTTGAAGCTCCTTGATTAGAACACAGCTCAATATCCCACACTCATTGGCCTAAAAGTCATCATTATGCAATCATTCCCCACAATTTAACCCTCGAAGTCTCAGCATACTTCTGATGAATCGGCACGGCAATTCCCCCTCTCCCCCCCGACCCTCAAGGCCAATATGCTTGCTGAGATGTGGTGGCTAAAACTGAACGCAGTCCTGCAAATGTGTTCTGAACCAAGAACTATATAACTGAAGCACAGCTTGCTTCCCTTTGTATTTCAGCTGCCTTGAGGAAAAGGGCAAAATTCCATTAACCTTTGCATTGCTTTTCTTCTGTCTACAGTTATTGTTACTGTCTGTACTTTGACTCTGAGATCTATTTGCTCCTTTAACATTCATGGTGTCTCCCCATTTAGACAACACTCAGATTTATCGTTCTTAAATCCAGAATGAATGATCTCACCCTTATCCACAATGAACTGCAATTGCCGTTGTTTTGACCACTCGCGTTACCTGTGTTTGTCCCCAAAATGTATCCCTGGGGAACAAAACTTCGAAATCTATGACCCATAGTAAGTTCCAGCAGGTGGCAGACTACACGATATATGTCGGCAGCTTTTGTTACATGTCTAACAAGAAACAATGAATACTTTTTCATTACCTTTCCTATGCACTGTTCAATCCGATATCGTTTTACGAAATATTTGCTAATAATAACCAATTCTCATCAATAGATAAACAGATGTGTCTGAAAAATAACGTCTCAGAATTTGCTAATGTCCATCTTGTCTTTTATCCAATGTTGGAACCAAATAACACAGCAAGGAAAAGTTCAGATATATATCCCAAATTTCATCTTTTAGAATGGATTTTATTTCGCAAAATGTGATGGGAGGCCAAGTTTCTAGCACCAGTTTAACACCAGCTCAAAAAGGTCAAATTTACCCCAATCGAGTTGAAATTGTAAATTCAGAGAATAAAGATCAACTTTAAACACTAGGCAATAGGTAGGAGCCCATGGGCTGGATGTGTATGACCCATGGAATATGGTCACTATGTATATAGTTGTATATTACTTGCTTAAATACCTACGTACATTTTGCAGATACATTGATCACCAGGGATCAGGTCAACACAATCCCGGATAATGTAAGTTTGTTAATCTAAGCAATACTTTATTTCGCATTTCTTAACAATGTATATTCCAAAGATGTAAGACAAAAATGTGCAGCACCTGACAAATGCGCCTTATCCTTTCAATGACATTAACAATTACTCCGAGCATTTGACCAAAACTGTGGTATTCGAACAAAAGGAAAAGAAAAAAAAACACAGGGCAATATTGGCGAGGGTAATTTTAACAAGTGGCTCCAGGCTATTTTGGTTGAACTGGAACAGCCGGTGTTTTAGGTCCTTCATTCCTGTCTATAGTGACCTCGGGATACTTAATACCTGCCTGGACTTTCCATTGTGGGGCAAATACCTACTCATGTTAAAGGTGCTCATTGGCAACATAATAATACCGAAAGATGAAATGCCAATTAGTTTCTTTAATGCTGTCCTCTGACTATTATGACCGACATTAACTGTTCCCTTGCAATGATTGAAATAGTTTCCTAAACGTCTGCTGCTGTATTGGGATTCAATTTAGAAAATAGCGAGGGACATATTACAAGATGTTTTATGAAAGTATGTATTTACATTATATGCATCTATATATATATAAAATTACAATGCATATGAGAAGTAATTATTTTTCCACAGACGGTGCTTCGGGATTGGAACTCATTGCCTGAAAGGGCGGTGACATCAGAAAACCTCACTGCATTTAGCGTCATAGAGTCATAGAGTTATACAGCACAGAAAGAGGCACTTCGGCCCATCGTGTCTATGCCGGCCATCAAACACCTACCTATTCTAATCCCGTTTTCCAGCACTTGGCCAGCAGCCTTGTATGCCATGGCGTTTCAAGTGCTCATCTAAATACTACTTAAATGTTGTGAGGGTTCCTGCCTCTACCATCCATTCAGGCAGAGTGTTCCAGATTCCAACCACCCTAGGGCTGATTTTCCCCCCCTCAAATTCCCTCTAAACCTCCTGTCCCATACCGTAAATCTATGCCCCCTGGTTATTGACACCTTCACTAAGAGAAAAAGTTTCTTCCTATCCACCCTATCCATGCCCCTCATAATTTTGTATACCTCTATCAAGTCTCCCCTCAGCCTTCTCTGCTGTAAGGAAAACAACCCTAGCATACCCAGTCTCTTCATATCTGACAGGCTCCAGCCCAGGCAACTTCCTGGTGAATCTCCTCTGCACCCTCTCCAATGCAATCATATCCTTCCCATCGTGTGGCGACCAGAACTGTATACAGTACTCTAGCTATGGACTAACTAGCGCTTTATGCAGCATCATCATAACCACCCTGCTGTTATATTCTATTCCTTGGCTATTAAAGGCAAATATGCCTTCCTAAAAAAACATATCTAACTGTGCTGCTGCCTTCAGTGATCTCTGTGTAGGTACACCAAAGTCCCTCTGAGACTCTGTACTTCCTAGGGTCCAACCACCCATTGTATATTCCCTTGTCTTGTTACTCCTCCCAAAATGCATCACCTCACACTTCTCAGGATTAAATTCCATTTGCCACTGCTCTGTCCATCTTACCAGCGCATGTATATAGTCCTGTAATCTAAGAGGTTTCCTCTTCACTGTTTACAACACCACCAATGTTCGTGTCATCTGCGAGCTTACTGATCATACCTCCTTTATTCACGTCGAAATCATTAATGTACACTACAAACAGCAAGGGTCCCAGAACCGATCCCAGTGGTATAACACTGGTCACAGGCTTCCAGTCTCAAACGCAACCCTCGACCTCCACTCTCTGCCTCTTGCCATTAAGCCAATTTTGCATCCAATTTACCAAATTTCCCTGGATCGCATGGGCTCTTACCTTCTGAACCAATCTCCCATGCGGGACCTTATCAAAAGCCTTACTGAAGTCCATGTAGCCAACATAAACTGCTTTATCCTTATCTACACATCTAGTCACCTCCTCGAAAAATTGAATCAAATTTGTTACACATGATCTCCCCCTGAGAAAGCCATGCTGACTATCCTTTATTAATCCCGGCCTCTGTAAGTGGAGATTAATCCTGCCCCTCAGAATGCTTTCCAATAGTTTCCCTACCACTGATGTTAGACTCACCGGCCTGTACTTACCTGGTTTATCCCTGCTACCCTTCTTAAATAATGGCTCCACATTCGCTGTCCTCCAATCCTCTGGCACCTCTCCCGTGGCCAGAGAGGATTTGAAAATTTGTGGTAGAGCCCCTTCTATCTCTTCCCTTGCCTCACATAACAACCTGGGATACATCTCATCTGGGCCTGAGGATTTGTCGACTTTTAAGCCCACTAAAACCGCTAATACCTCCTCCCTTTCAAGGCTAATTTGTTCGAGTATATCACAATCCCCCTCCCTGATCTCTACACCTGCATCGTCCTTCTCCATAATGAACACAGATGAAAAGTAATCATTTAAAACCTCACCTACATCCTCTGGCTCCACACACAGATTACCACTTTGGTCCCTAATAGGCCCTACTCTTACCCTGGTAAGCGCCTTGGGATTTTCTTTTATCTTGCCCACCAATGTTTTATCATGCCGGCTCTTCGCTCTCCTAATGACTTCATTACCACCACCCACCCCCTCCCCCCAACCCCCCGCTCCCCCCACCTCTCCAGCAAGGCAACTAGCAAGGGACAAGAAACACTGGTATTGGCAGAGATGAACAAAAATAGAGACTAAAACAAAATAAGCAACTTATCACAATTGCATCGTTGTAGAAAACAGAACTGATTGATTATTTTTTCTTCCAGTTTGATCGTACATACCGCATGATCGATTTGACGGATTTAAACGCAGAGTGTCAGGAGCGTCTGGGGAGAGAAGAGCCCATTTATGACAATATAAAATAGGGCCTGGATCAAGATCTTTATTCCACTCTCACTGTGAACAGTGTACCCTTAGCCCTGATTCGATCCTATAGCTGCGGGGCAGATTCGGCTCTATCGTCTGTTTCATGTTCCTTTCGACTTCACTCTCTCCATTGAAATCAATGTTTTCTTTTAATGAACAGCGACTCCTGACAACGCAACGCATGCGCAGCGCGATCGCGGACATCATCACTTTGAATGTGCGCGGATGACGTCGCCGCGCAGTGACGTCCTCACACCTCAATAGCCATCTCCATTCACTCGAGCAGTTCCCAGCTCCCTCCCACCATCCCTGCTTCAATCTCTGCTTTACCCCGCTTGACAGCTCGCTCACTATCAGGCCGCTGCCTTCCATCAGTCGCACACTCCCGCCCCCCCCCCAGCACCACCACCACTCCAGCTGTTCGATCCAGGCATTGCCACTTCCCTACTCTCGGCCACTCGCTCCCACGTTGCCCCGTCACCCCTGGTGGCCCGCCTTCCTTCTTAGGGCGGCGCGGTGGGGAGCGATTGAATGTTGGAGCGAGTGGCCGAGAAGAGGGAAGTGGCTCAGCTCTCAGAAAATTAGATCTTTGATGAAGCTTTCTGTCACTAAGATCTAATATCTCCCTTTGTACCTGGGTGATAAATATTGTCTGGTTACGCTTCAGAGCAGTGACTTGGGATGCTGTATGATGCTGTACGCTATACAAATGCAGATTGTTGCTGTTGGTAAAGTCCATTTTGTGTGACAAGGCAGCTAATGGTTCCTTCAGCAAGTGTTCTGCTTCCACCGACAGGGAACGCCCCCTAACCCATCCTCCACCCAGCTTCCAATCCAAGTACTCTTCCCTTTCTTGAATGCATCTCATGGTGCTTGGAAATAGAATGTTATAAGTGTGGAGAGACTACAGCAGAAAGCTATGCAGGGTTTTGATAGAGTCAATATCTTGAACAGAATTTCATTGACTCTAAGGTACTTTGGAAAGTCCTAAGAGTGTGAAGGGTCACAGATAAATAGAAAGTATTTATTCTGCAGTCGAATGTGAAGAATTACAGAGATTGGAAATCTGTGGCTAATCAGACCTAATTAAATTGATCAGAACAAATTCACTGGTGTAATTTGAATCTTTTAATGCCGCCTTTTTGCTGTTTAGGAATATAGTATCAGATTTACACCATTCAGCCCCTCGACCTAATTCTGTCATTCAATTAAATCATGTTTAATGTGTATTCCTGTTGCATAATGCCCTAACAAAAACGTTATCCATCGCAGCTTTGAAATTTTCGATTGATCGACCGTAAACAGCTTTTATAGAGGGGGAAAGTTTGAAATTTCGACTATGCTTTGGGTTCAAAAACTATCCCTTATATTAATCAGGTGAACGTGCTCTGCACGCTTCCAAGGCCAACATATCCTTCCTGAAGTACAGTGCCCACAGCCAAAAGGGATTACAATTAATTTGCACCATGGATGGTCTAAACTATGTAACTCGTACGGAAGTGGAGGTTGATACGAGCCTAAACAGGCATAACTCACACAGCAGCGCATCTTCAGAAAATGCTGCTTGGCATCTCATACCATTAAAAAGACATAGAACCTATCCGGGCCTCAGGAAACCCCTAGAGCTTTTCACAGCCAATTAAGCACTCTTGAAATGTCCCCACTGTTGGAATGCAGGGAACTCGGCGATATATTGGCCTGGACATCGGGACGAACTTCCCTGCTCTTCTTCGACTAGTATCATGGTATATTTTTTATCCCATCTGAGGGAGCAGGTCGACCTCAATCTCAGCCTCATCCAAAAGACCGCATCTCTAATATTGTTTATAGGGCGTTCATTTAAAGGCAGATCAGCAAACCATAATTTGTGACAATTTAAATGACTTTTGTTTCCGGCAATAATGTCTGAGGAGCTGACGATACCAAAAAGAGTGACAGCGCTTTGCTGTGGGGAGGTGGGGGGGGGGGGGGGGGGGGCGGGTGGTGGGGGTGGTGGGGGGTGGAGTTGCAGCGTTACAAGTTGACATAAGCAGTCTCCATTTTGGATTTGGACAAGGGGTCGGGGAAGGGTGTTATAATGGAAGTGGCTTTGATCTCAACGCTTTAAGAACCTTACTGAGTTTGAGAAATACATCGAACATATACTCCTGAATAAAAATATAAAATCCTCTACCAGGTAACAACTGTTCAGAACATCATTTAGCAGTAAGATATTAGCTGTTTTAAATGTATTTACTTGATCATGAGCTGGTACTTTTGTAAATAAAATCATTTACCCTATTTTAAAAGAACTGTAAACAAATAAACCAATTGCTAAATACTTACATGAACCAAATATATGTATCATGTCATTGGGAAGTGATTCACCAGTCTACCATTTCTGAAGATGACAAAGCCACGATGCCCGTTCCTTGAAGGTAATAGCACATAGACTTCTATGATGAAAAGCACCAACATGCTAGTGAAAATAAACTGTGGTCAATTATTATTTCGCTACTGAAAGCAACAAGGAAATGGCCTGAATTTGCCTGTTATTAACCATTCTTTCATAAAAAGGCGTGTGCCATGCTTGGGTGCAGTGGAGTGGTTATTTCCATCGTTGTATCTAGCAATGATTTCACTATTGAGGTGTAACAATTTTTTGTTATTTCTGGCTGTGAGGAGAGATGTTACCATAGAGGTAATGTCACTGAAATCTCCCGACAATGTGGTAAATTGCATAGGTATGACCTATACGCAAAAAAAACAGGGCAAATTCAATCTGGCAAAATATCAGCCCATCAGTCTTCTCTCAATCATTCAAGGTGATGGAAAGTGCCATTGACAGCGCCATCAAGCGGCAGTTTAAAAGCAGTAACCTGCTGGTCAACGCTCAGCCCGGGTTCCGCCTCGGCGACTCAGCTCCTGACCTCATGATAGCCTTGGTCCAAACATGGACAAAAGAGCTGGACTCAAGAGGGGAGGTGAGAGTGACTCCCTTTGACATCAAGGCAACATTTGACTGAGTAGGGCATCAAGGAGCCCGAGCAAAACTGGTGTCAGTGGGAATAAGCGTGGAAACTCTCCGCTGGTGCGAGTCATACCTGGTGCAAAGTTAGATGCTTGTGGTTGTTGGAGGCCAATCATCGCTGTCCAAGGACATTGCTGCAGGAGTTAGTTAGGGTAGTGTCCTAGGCCCAACCATCTTCAGCTGCTTCATCAATGACCTTCCCTCCATCATTAGCTTAGAAGTGTGGATGTTCACTGATAGTTGCTCAATATTCAGTACCATTCACAAGTCCTCAGATACTGAAGCAGTCCACGTCCATATGCAGTTAGACGTGGACAACATCCAGGATTGGGCTGATAAGTGGCAAGCAATATTCGCACCGCACAAGTGCCAGACAATGACTATTACAAACAAGTGAGAATCTAACCACTATCCTTGACATTCAATGGCATTTCCATCACTGAATCTCCCACTAACAACATCCCGGGGGCTTACCATTCAACAGAAACAAAACTGGACCAGCCATCTAAATACTGTGGCTACAAGAGCAAGTCAGAGACTATGAATTCTGAGGCGAGTGCAAATATCAGCTCCTGGCTCCCCCAAAACCTGTACACCCTGGATAAGACACAATTCAGGAGTGTGATGGAATACTCTCCACTTGCCTGGGTGAGTGCAGCTCCAACAACACTCAAGAAGCTCGACACCATCCAGAGCAAAGCAGCCCACTGGATCAGTACCCCATCCAGCAATTCTACATTCACTCCCTCCACCACTGATGCACAGTCGCAGCAGTGTGTACCATATACAAGGTGCACTGCAGCAACTCATCAAGCCTCCTTCGACATCACCTTCCAAACACACGACCTCTGACATTTGGGAGGATAAGGGCAGCAGACTCATGGGAACACCACCTGCAAGTTCCCCTCCAAGCCACACTCCATTCCAACTTGGAAGAGTATTGACGTACCCTCCCAGTCACTGGATCAAAATCCTAACAGCTCATCACCACCTTCTCAAGCACCACTAGAAATGGGCAACACATGCTGACCCATGAACGAATAAAAATAAATCACATTTTAACCTAATCGGTTTGTTGGCAGGACAAAATTAACATTTCTAATGAAAAAGACGCAGCTTTTGGACCAAGATTTGGGAAAGGACCTGCTGAATCCCAAGGAGCACCACATGATTTCAAGCAAAACAAAAGCCAAATTGAACATTAGTTTAGATCTGCATGAGAATCGGTACACTTTAAGATAAGCCACGTATGTTTTTCTTTTATTCGGTTTGTGGATTCTGGGCATCAGTGGCTGGGCCAGCGTTTGTTGATTATCTCTAATTTGCCCTTGCACTGTGTGGTTATTTCAGAGGACATTTTAAGTTGGCACAGCATTGCTGTGGGTTTGGAGTCACACAGAGGCAGATTTACATCTCTCAACGAGATCAATGAACTAGTTGTTTTTTTTAAAAGTACAATCAACATTGGTTTCAACATCATAATTAAGCCTTTAATTCCACATTTATTAATTGAACACAAAATTTCTGATTTGCCGTGCTGGGAGTCGAATACAATCACCACTACACTACACCCTTTCCTCATATAAGACGTTGCTGAGGCATTTGAGAGGCGTTTGCTCCGCTTGTTAAGGCTGATCTTTATTTTCATACTTGTCTCCAATATTAGATGCATTTACTTCCTCTCGCATGCAATTCTGTCTATTTTTGCATCTGAGCTGCAAGACAAGAGATTTTGCTGTTTTCCAAATATGCAGTTCATTATGTAAGACGTTTTACTGCGATTCTAACAATTCATTCAGCTAAATTAGCATTCAGTTTAATCCTCATACACATTTTGATAGGAAACAGTTGCATATTATTTAATATATTTCATATCTTAATAATTGAAAAATTATTCTTGAAAAAAATGGCTTTACTTCGTTATTTGCATTAGCTAGATTGGACTGACCTATGGTCTCTAGTTACTGTGTGATGGACAGTGTGTGGGTGTGCTGCAGCTGTAACTCAAACAGCCCAAGTCTCAATAATAAAAAGCGAATCAGTTCCTCATGTTATGTATATCTGTTTCTATATCACGGCAGAATCAAACGTGTATCAATTGCCAATTGGTATGACAATACATTGCGAAATTCAACAATGGAAAAAAGTGCATTTGGGCGAGGGAGTCTCTGGACGTGACAACTGTGACTCCGAATGGAAAACTCCGATGAATGCCTTATAGCAACTTTAGCACCCAACGGGTGGTAGCGTGACCGAGTTGTCTAAGGCGCTGGATTTAGGCTCCAGTCTCGGTAGAGGCGTGTGTACAAATCCGGCCGCTGCCTTTATTTAAACAAAAGCGGTTGCTGCAGCGGCAGCGTCACTGAATGAACAAATCAAAAGCCAAGACGATGGGGAAACGGGTTGAAATCCATAATTCACAATCGATCAGTGGTTGGTGGGTGAAAGAGGAATTGTATCGGGGCGCGGTGGCAATGTAGAGACAGCAGTCCAGCCATCAACTTATTGAATGGCGGAGCGGGGCCGATTGGCCGAGTTCTGCTCCTAGTTCAAGTGTCTGAGCAATGGAAGATGTCACAAATGGGAACGTTTCTGATAGAGCGACACAGCACAGTAACAGACCCTTCGGCCCATCGTGTCTGTGCCGGCCATCAAGCACCTAACTGTTCTATCGTCATTTTCCAGCAGTTGGCCCGTAGCCTTCTATGCTATGGCGTTTACAAGTGCTCATCTAAATACTTCTTCAATGTTGTGAGGCTTCCTGCCTCTACCACCTCTTCAGCCAGTGCATTCCAGATTCCAACTACCCTCTGCGTGGTTTCCACACCCCACCCCCCCCACCCCCAAACAAATCCCCTCTAAATCCTTACCTTAAATCTATGCCCCCTGTTTATTGACCCCTCCACTAAGGGAAACAATTTCTAACCTATCAATGCCCATCATAATTTTGTATACCTCAATCATTTCTCCCCTCAGCCTTTTCTGCACTAAGGAAAACAACCCGAGCTTTTTCAGTCTCTCTTCATAGCTGAGTTGCTCCAGCCCAGGCGACATCCTGGTGATTCTCCTCTGCACCCTCTCCAGTGCAATCACATCCTTCCAATAGTGTGGTGCCCAGAACTGTACACAGTACTCCAGCTGTGGCCTAAATAGCATTTTATACAGTTGCATCATAACCTCCCTGGTCTTATATTGTCCACTCGGGTCTTAAACTGCTTTCATATCCTTTCAGGGAATGCAGTCCACAGTTAAAAAATAAAACAAAGCTTATGTCGTCTCTTTTGCTTGTCAACTTAAATCTCTGTCCTCCGATTGCCGATTCCGATTGCCACTGGAAACTGTTTCTCCTTCCACGCTCGACCAAATCCCTGGTAATTTTGAATACGCGTATTGTAGCTCCTCTTCAGCCTCGTTGCGCTAAGGACAACAATCCCAGCTTCTCCACTCCCTCCACCGACAGAAAGTCCTTGATCCATGGTACCCTGTTTACCTCTTCTGAACCCTCTCGAAAAATTGACATTCTTCTTAAAGTGTGGTGCTTAGAATTGAAAGGAAGTTCTCCAGCTGAAGACTGACAATCATTTATAAGGGTTTAGCATAACTCGCTCTCTTTTAAACCTCGAGATCTAGAATAATAAAGTCAAGGATTGCATACATTTTAACGACCTTCTCTACATATCCGGTCAATTCATACGTCTCTATATTTCTGTTTTGGACCATCTTTAAAATTGTACTATTTAGTGGATCTTTCCTCTCTTTCTTCCAACCAAGCTGTATCACTTTAATCTTCTCTGCAGCAGAATGAGAGCCAGAGCATAGATGTAGAAGTGTGAAAGGCAGAGCTGGAAAGGGGAGGCATGAAATCAGTAAGCAAGTATGGAAGGCAGAGGAAACAAG
The DNA here is from genome assembly GCF_036365525.1 of Heterodontus francisci. Taxonomy (NCBI): domain Eukaryota; kingdom Metazoa; phylum Chordata; class Chondrichthyes; order Heterodontiformes; family Heterodontidae; genus Heterodontus; species Heterodontus francisci. The sequence continues at coordinate 10,092,035 of NC_090415.1, forward strand.
GCTTATAAAATCTACAACGAAGGAGTTGTTCAGTGATTAGTGCTATGTAATTCAATGCAAGTTGTCTGGTGTATAATGTAGATGAACTAAGTACACAGATGAACATTTAGAAGTATCATCGTACAGCTATTACTCAAACGTGGCTTAAAGGGTAGGAATAACGAATGGTTAAAAGGTTTTCAGATCGGAAAGAGAGGGGGTAGAAAGGGAGCAGGTCGCAATATTAGTTCAAGAAACAATTTCAGCTCTGAGGAGGTTTGAGATGATGGGAAGAATCGCTAAATGAAGCAATGTTTTTTGAACTGATGAACCGAAAAGGGACAATTCGATCGTGGGACTATAGTTGAGTAGGTTAGAAATGACCAAAGCTTCAGTGATAGATAGAAAAGCAAATTTTTGGAAAATTTCAGAGAAGTGCAGGAACAATAGCAATAGATTTGAAGTACCCTTAATATTAGCCGAGATAAAATGGTTTTGCAATGTATAGAGGGCGCAGAATTCTTAAACCACGTCCAGGAGAACTTTTTATACAGCTACGTAGCAAGCCCAGGAAGAGAAGCGGCAGTTCTAGGTTTAGTTTTTTAGGAAATGAAGCAATAAAAGATGCAACAAATGGGCAATTTACTGAGAGAGCTATACAGCACAGTAGCAGGCCCTTCGGCCCATCGTGTCGGTGGCGGCCATCAAGAACCTAACTGTTGTAACGCCATTTTCTAGCACTTGGCCGTAGCCTTGTATGCTATTGCGTTTCAAGTGCTCATCGAAATACTTCTCAAATATTGTGAGGGTTCCTGCCTCTACCATCATTTCAGGAAGTGTTTTACAGATTCCAACCACCATCTGAGTGATTGCACCCACCCCACCACCCGCCCCCCCCACCCCAGCACAAATCTCCTCTAAACCTCCTGCCCCTTACCTTAAATCCATGCCCCCTGTTTATTGACCCTTCCACTAAGGGGATAACGAATCTAACATATAAATGCCATGAGCGTAATGAATGGCAGGGCAGGTTCGATGGGCTGAGTGGCCTACTCCTGCTCCTACGTTCCTAAGGCTTTTGATATGGTCGCACATGGCAGACTGGTTAGAAAATTAAAGGCTTATTGGATCAAAGGGAAAGTGGCAAGTTGGATCCAAAATTGGCTCAGTCGCAGTAAGAAAAGGGTAAAGTTCGACAAGTATTTTTGTGACTGAAATATTGTTTCCAGTGGGGTTCTGCAGGGATCAGTACTGGATCCCTTGTTGTATCTGATATATATCAATAACTACTTTTTTTTATTCATTCGGAGGATATGGGCATCACTGGTTAGGCCAGCATTTATTGCCCAACCCTAATTGCCCTTCAGAAGGTGAATTGCGTTCTTGAAACGCAGCAGTCCATCTGAGATGTAGGTACACCTACAGGAAGGGGGGTTCCAGGATTTTGACCCAGTGACAGTGAAGAATTGGCGATATTGTTGCAAGTCAGGATGGTGTGTGGCTTGCAGAGACTTTGCAGGTGGTGGTGTTCCCGTGCATCAGCTGCCCTTGTCCTTCTAGATGGTAGAGGTCACGGTATTGGAAGATGCTGTCGAAGGAGCTTTGGCGAGTTGCTGCAGTGCATCTTGTAGATAGTACACACTGCTGCCACTGTGAGTCGGTGGTGGATGGAGTGAATGTTGAAGGTGGTGGATGGGGTGCCAATCAAGCGGGCTGCTTTGTCCTGGATGGTGTCGAGCTTCTTGTGTGTTGTTGGAGCTTCACCCAACCAGGCAAGTGGAGGATATCCCATCACACTCCTGACATGTGCCTTATAGATGATGGACAGGCTTTGGAGAGACAGGAGGTGAGATACACGCCCCAGAATTCCCAGCCTCTAACCTGTTCTTGTCGCCACACTATTTATGAGGCTGGTCCAGTTCAGTTTCTGGTCAATGGTGACCCCCAAGATGTTGGTAGTGGAGGATTCAGTAATGGTAATGCCTTTGAATGTCAAGCGGAGATGGTTCGATTGTTTCTAGTTTGAGATGGTCAATGTCTGGCATTTGTGTGTTGCGAATGTTACTTACCACTTAGCCCAAGCCTGGATATTATCCAGGTCTTGCTAAATATTTCACTTAAATGTAGGGGACATGATTAAGAATTTTGCAGAAGATGCTGAAATTGGCCCTATAGTTGACACTGAGGAAGAAAGCTGTAGACTGCAGGAAGGCACCAATGAACTGGTCAAGTGGGCAGAGAAGTGGCAAACGGAATTCAATCCTGAGAAGTGTGAGATAATGCATTTGGGGAGAGCAAACATGGCAACGGAATAGATAATAAATGGAAGGGTTCTGTGAAGTGTAGAGGAACAGGGGGACTTGGAGTGCATGTCCACACATCCCCAAAGGAAACAGGACAGGGAGGGAAGTTGCTTACAAAAGCATATGGGATACTTCCCTTTATTGATCGAGGCACAGCGTCTAAGAGTAGGGAGGTTCTGCTAGAACTGTATAAACCATTTACAAGTGGACTGAGTTTAGTTCTGGTCACCGCATTACAGTAAAGGTGTGATTGCACTAAGTCATAGAGTCATTGAGTTACACAGCACAGAAACAGGCCCTGCCACCCATTGTGTCTGTGCCGGTTATCAAGCACCTAACTATTGCAATCCCATTTTCCAACACTTAGCCTGCAGCCTTGTATGGAGAGGAGATTTGCCAGGAATGAAGAATTTTAGCCATGAGGAAAGATTGGATCATCTGAGGGGCAATTTAATTGAGGTGTATAAAATTATAAGCGGCCTCGCTAGCGCGAATACGATTCATTTCCATTAGCAGGGAGATCAGTCACCAGGGGGCATAGATTAAAAGCAATTAGTAGAAGGATTAGAGGGGGAGTTGATGAGCATAGTTTCTCCCTGGGATGGGGAGGGACTGGTGCACATTGACTGAAAGGGTGGTAGATGCAGAAAGCCTTCTCACATTAAAAAAAATAGCTCTGCACTTGAGATGCCATTTCCCACAGCACCAGGGACTAAGAGCTGGAAAGTGGGATTAGACTTGATAGCAATTTCTCAGCCAGCAAGAACACAATGTCCAGAATGGCCTCCTTCTCTTCCGTCAATGTTTCCATATTGCTACTTTAATCGCCCGAGCAGTGGCATCCGTGCCCTCAGCTGCCTAGACCTTAAACACTGCAATTACCACCTTTTCTTAAAATTATTTCATGTGATTTGGGCGTCGCTGGCAAGTCCAGCATTTATTGGTCACTTCGCAACTAAGTGGCTTTCTCGGTCATTTCAGAGGACAGTTAAGAGTCAACCACATTGCAGTGGGTCTGGAGTCACATATCGGCTAGACCAGGTAAGCACGGCAGATTTCCATCCCGAAAGGGCAGGAATGAACCAGATGAGGTTTTAGGACAATTTTTATGGACAGTTTAATGGCGCCATGACTGAGACTAGCTTTCAATTCCAGATTTTGTTTATTAAAATAATCGTTTGGTAGTGTCGACCTTGTTAATCGCTAAAAACCGAGATGTTTTTCATCTTGCATTCATCAGTATAAATCGAAAGAATACCAATGTAAGGCAAAGCAACAGATTAATACTGTGTGAGAAGAGTGCTGATTGGTTGGCAAGTTGACTCTGATTGGTAGAGACGTTGCCATGTGGAATGTACCAGTTTGTGGGGATTGACAGTTAACTGCCAAGCTTTGTTTGAAATGGAAACCAGACAGCTTGGCTCTGATTGGTGAAGGCATTGCCCGGAGGAATGATGCAGCGAATGGCTGTCACTTATTTTGTTAAGCTAAAACATTTGCATGTACGTGTTCTTTTGTTCTGTCTGTTTTCAAAACTCCCACTCCATTGCCTGGGCCTCGTACATTGAAAAGGAAGTTACAAGTTAATTAATAGCCTGTCAGCCTCCTCTTATTGTCGCCCATTGATGATCAAAGAGATTTGTGAAACGAGCTGATTTTGGCTGGCTTGAACGTGACAATAAGACTGAGCGTGCGCTAAACACAGGCTACTTCTCCCTCCCCCCTCACACACAGCTCTGAAACGGACAGGAACGGCGCCTGTGCGCTCCTCCTCTCCCCCAGTGCCATTTCTGGAGTGCTGCATCTTTGAACGCATTCGGGAGCATAGATGTCAAGCCCTGAGTGAGGGAAATAAACAGCAGCATCTTTGCAGCAGTGTTTCGCCTTGGGACTGCATCCGCAGATGGTTATTAAACAGATTGGAATTCAAACGGAGCAACGTCAGACACAGTGGGGGTCAGACTGTGAAAGGCGGAGTGTAGCAGGAATGCGGGAGGCGGTGCTTGGGCAGTGTGTGCAGCGTAAGGTAACTGAGAAAGTAGCTCATCTTGCTGGAGAACTCATTCTTCCTTCATTTCCCAAGTCAGTGGTGAATTCTGTTTTCAATCTCACCGTGTGTGTTATGATTGGACAGCAGACCGTGATAACAGAGCCAGTCAGGAAGTAGGTTGGAAGTGTTAAAGGATGCATTGAGGGGGAAAAAATAGTTGTTCTGCTTCATTTACACAGAATTGTAATAGCACAGAAGGAGGCCATTCGGCCCTTGTTCGCTATGCTGGCTCTCCGAAGAAGCAATTCACCTAGTGCCAGCCACCAACCCCCCTCCCCCTCCCGCAGTAGCTCTGCACCCTCATTCTTTTCAGATTACAGTTTAATTCCCTCTAAATGACTCAGTTGGCAGTGTATTCTCGATCAGAACCAATCGCTGCATGAAAAAAAAGATTTTCCGTATGTCACCTGCTGCCAATTGCCTTAACTCTGTGCCCTCTTGTTCTCGATCCTTCTGCCAATGGGAACAGCTTTTCCCGATCTCTGTCCAGACATATTGTAACCTTGAAGATCTCTATCGAGTCTCCTCTCGCCCTTCTCTTCTCGAAGGAAGAGAGTCCCAACTTCTGCAATCCATCCATGTAACTGAAGTTCCTCATCCCTTGAAACATTCTCGTGAATCTTTTCTGCACCCTCCCTAATGTCTTCACATCTTTCCAAAAGTGCAGCACTATACTCCATTTGAGGGCAAACCAGTGTTTATACAAGTTTAACATAAAACTTCCTTGCTTTTGTACTCCATACCCCTATTAATAATGCCTAGGGTACTGTATGCTTTATTAACCACTCTCTCAAATTGTCCTGCCATCTGTAATGATGTATGCACATATATACCCAGGTCCCTCCACTCCTGCTCCAGCACTCAATTCCCCAGAACTGTGTGGCCAGTGATTGAGATACTCATTGTCACTACAGAAGGTGCTGGGCACTATGGCATTCTGTGAAAAACAAAGGCCTTCAACTCAGTTCCAATAGAACACAATGGATGCCTAACCCAAGTACCCGTGCTTATAAATCACAAGTAGTGAGTATGAATTTTACAGGTAGTACCTTAGGAGTGGGGGACATGAACATTGAATGTTCCATAGTTACTGCTCCACCTCAGACGTGGAGCAGTGCAGCATTTATGTTTGTGAGTGGATGCTGATAATGTATGGTAAAACTGTCTGACAGACCTAGTTTGAGTGCAGAATTGCTGCAGTAGCGTCAGATATTGACAGAGTTTGTATCTCTGCTTCTCTCCAAAATAGCACAAATTATAAACAAGATTAATAACCTTATTTTGCTATTCTCTGCACCTGTCCTTCAGGAGTAACATTTTTGTTTCTAATCTCATAGCAACGTCCTTCAAGGGGCCAGAATGAAATGTGATCATTCCTCCACCCGGGACGCAAAGGACACAGCAGCCAACTCCTTCTGACAAAAAGTAGGTGCATTATTTCTCAAAAGCACACACAAACACAGAACTGGCTTCACTTCTACTGTCATGAAACTGAAGCAGTCAGTCTCACAGTGATGTGAAGTTCCAGAATCACATTGTGAATCCTACCATCACACAGAGCAGCAGAATCAGATGGGGTTTCACCTTTGTAACAGATCATTCAGTTCCATTTCCACTCCCTCACTCATGCATTATGAAGAAATGCACGCCAATACAATCTCAATTCACACTGGTGATTGTGCATGGACCATTAAACTTATCAACCAACACACCCCAGACAAACCGAGGTAATGGCCTGAACCAAAATTGCTCGAGACGGAAACAGACAATCTCAAACCAGCATGAATGTACAGAAGGGGGATTGGGAAATGAATTGAACAGTTATGTAGACCAAGAACAGTAATGTTCTTACAGTGCATTATTGTATCATTGATGTCATCTGTTCAATAGACAGGTTCAGACATCAAACTACCAGGGTATCATAGCAACATAGAAATGAACAGGAGGAGGCCATTCAGCCCTCTAATCTGTTCTGCCATTCAAGATAGATCATGATTGTTATATACCTCAATTTCATTTAACCATATCCCTGGAAATCCATCCCTTGATTAATTCAGAAACTTCTTGAGGGCAGAGAGATGCAGAAAGAATTAACACATATTGACAGTGAATTACATCTGTGGAATTAATTTACAATCTCACACAGTGCCAGAGACTGAACAAAATTTATCATACACATAAAAGCAACACTGGTGCCCGATCAATCGAATATTTAGCCAATAACCAATGGTTAGCACCACAGCCTCACAGCTCCAGTGACCCCGGTTCAATTCTTGGTATTGCCTCTGTTGAGTTTGCAAGTTTTCCCTGTGTCTGCGTTGGTTTCCTCCGGGTGCTCCGGTTTCCTCCCACATGTCAAAGATTTGCTGGTTGATAGGTTAATTGGCCATTATAAATTGCCCCTAGTATAGGTAGGTGGTAGGGAAACATAGGGACAGGTGGGGATGTGGTAGGAATATGGAATTATTGTAGGATTAGTATAAATGGGTGGTTGATGATCGGCACAGACTCAGTGGGCCGAAGGGCCTGTTTCAGTGCTGTATCTCTAAACTAAACTAAACTAAATATTTAGAGCAAACACCATAAATTGAGATACAGAATGAATAAAACTCACATTGTCACAATCACGCAGACTGAAGATTGAAAAATGAATTCCTCACACATTCCGTACCAGCATCGAGTCAATTAAGCACATGGAGAACACCAAGGACTGACTGATACTAATCAAATCCCAATCTGAGGACAGTTCTAAAGACTGACACATGCATAAAGGATTCATCACTCAAGTACCAGGGACTGGGAGATATAGTATACATTTCACACTTACACACAGCACAGGAGACTGACAGATGCAGAGTTAAACACATACAGTAACAGACAGTGATGAATATAAAATTGATTCACTACACATGCACACACAGCACCAGAGACTGAACAGAGAGAATTCAACACTCACACACAGTAACAGAGCCCAACAGACACACACCGAATTCCACTTTCACAAGCAGTATCAGAGACAGATAGGTACAGTATGAATCTTCCATGCACGTACAGTCTCGAAGAGAGGCAGTAAATGAACGAAGCACACAGGTACATACCATAGGTACAGAGTAAATCACAAACTCACAGCAGAGCAGAGACATGTACAGAAAAAAAGCCTCACCTATATACTAGAAACTGACAGGTACAACTCAGTACCTCACACTCACATACCAGCAACTGAAAGAGGCAAAGGAATACCAACACTCAGACTGCCAGATATATGCTGAACACAGCTGCATAAAGGTGGCAGACAGATACCTATTGGAATCCACAATAAAGTCCCAGAATCTGGAAAAAAAACCACATAGAAAAACACACCATCCCATAACAGAATCAGAGGTAAAGCATAAGACCCACTGTCCCATACCTGAAACTTGCAGGAACAAGAGAAAATGCAGGAAACAGAGATTTAAACAGTGGATCATATAGAAACATAGAACATAGGAGCAGGAGTATATATCAGAGACTGACAGATACTAAGTAAAACATCCACTCACATTAGAAAATAACAGTAAAACCTATTCTCATAGTAGAAACTTACAGGTGTTGAATAAAACACTCATACTAGAGACTGACAGGTATAGAGGAAAACACACATTCAAATGACAGACTGGCATGCACAGACTAAAACTTACTGTCACATACTAGAAACTGAGATACTGAATAAACTCCTCACCCACCAACCAGAGAAAGAGTGGAACAGATTAAAACCCACACTCGCACATTATAGATAGACAGGGATAGAGCAAAACACAGTAATGTAGCAGACTGCCAAATACAGAGTAAAACCCACGCTCACATACCAAGAACTAGCAGGTGCAGAATAAAACAGTCACACACCCACACATGCATGAGCATAAACACAAGCACACACACAAGGAGTTGGCAGTTTGAAAGTAAAGTCACACGTGCAAGCCAAAAACTGGCTGTTACTGATTAACACTCTCACACCTACCAAAAACATGACAGACACCGAGTAAAAACCCGCACTCTCTTACCACAGACTAACAAAGATGGAGTAGAATATATATGCACATAGCAGAGACTGATGGATGCGGAGTAAAACCCACACTTACATACCAGAAGCTGAGAGGTGCAGTGTAAAATCAAACTCCTATACATGAGACTGAGATTGTTGGGGACAGAGTGAAAAAAACATCATATACCAGAAACTGACAGGTGCAGAGTGAAATCCACTATTGCACACCAAAGTCTGAGCAGTGCATTACAAACCCATGCTAACATAGAAACATAGACATAGAAAATAGGAGCAGGGGTAGGCCATTTGGCCCTTTGTGCCTGCTCTGCCATTCAAATAGGGATCATGGCTGATGGTCTAATTCAGTACCCTGTTGCCACTTTCTTCCCATATCTCTTGATCCCTTTGGCATTAAGAAATATATCTAGCTCCTTCTTGAATATATTTAATGACTGGGCCTCCACTGCCTTCTGTGGTAGAGAATTCTACAGGTTCACCACCCTCTGAAGAAATTTCTCCTCATCTCGGTTCTAAATGGCATACCCCATATCCTGAGACTGTGACCCCTGGTTCTGGATTCCCCAGCCATTGGGAACATCCTCCCTGCATCTAGCCTGTCCAGTCCTGTTAGAATTTTATAGGTTTCTATGAGATCCACTGTCATTCTTCTAAACTCGAGTGAATACAGGCCTAGTCGACCCAATCTTTCCTCATACATCAATTCTGCCATCCCAGGAATCAGCCCAGTAAATCTTCTTTGCACTCCCTCCATGGTAAGAACATCCTTCCTCAGATAGGTAATGAGGTGAAAAGTGCGCACAGTACTCCAGATGTAGTCTCACCAGGGCCATATATAACTGCAGTAAGACATCCATGCTCCTGTACTCAAATCCTCTTGCAATGAATGCCAACATACCATTTGCCTTCCTAACTGGGGATCAGGGACTAACAGGAACAAGTGGAAAAAAAACCACATACAAGAGTCTGACAGGGACAGAGCGCAGAAACTGACAGATGCAGAGTAAATCCATGCTCCCATGCTTGAACAGAATTAGAAAAAATACAATTCCATGTTGGAGACTGGCAGAATTAACCATAATCATATAGCAGAGACTGAGTATAATAGGCACTCACACATCAGAAACTAACAGATATAAGTAAAACTTACTCTCATACCAGAGATATACAGGTATTTAATAAAACACACTCATGCATACTAGATACTGATACGAATACACTTCTCACTCAACCAGAGAATGAGTGGCACAGATTAAAACCCACACTCACTTCAAGACTGACAGGGACAGTGTCAAAATATCACATACCAGAAATTGACAGATACTGGAAAAAAAAATTGCACAGTCAAAAACAAGAAATTGAGGGGAACAGATTAAATCCAACATACATATAGCATAGACTGACAGGGAGAGTGCTAAATACAATAGCAGAGACTACCCGATACAGAGTAAGACATACACTCGCATAACAGAAATTACCAGGGGCACAGACACAGAGGTACTGAGTAAAGCTCACATCTATATACCTGAAACCAACAGGAGCAGTATTAGACATAAAAATATGAAACAGACCGGTACTGAATGAACCAGCATTTCAATCGCAGAGATTGACACAAATGGAACAAAATCCACTCACTCAAACCTGAAATTAACAGCTCCAGATTGAAACCCACAATCAAATACTAGAGACTGATAGTAAAAAAAGGTGAAACCCAGACTCTCAGAGACTGAAAGATTCCGAAAAATAAACACTCAAATTGGAAACTGACAGATAGAGAGAAAACCCCACATTCAATTTTCAGAAACTGAAAGGTACTGAATAAAATCACCCAATCACAAACCAGAAACTGACAGGAATAGGTTAAAAGCCAGACTCTCACATGAGAGACTGACAGAAACAAAATGAACACACACATAGCAAAGACTGACAGATGCACGGAATAACCTAGAGCCAACATCAGAACTTGGCAGTTTGAGTAAAACCACACTTGTATGCCAAAAACTGAGTGGTATGATTAATACAGCTACTAAAAAAAAAAATGACAGGCGCTGCATAAAACCTGCATGCTCTTACTAGAGAATTAGGACAGAGTAGAATATACATACACATAGCAGAGACTGTTAAAGAAAGCCCACACTTACATACCAGAAGCTGAGGGATACAGAGAAAAATCACACTCCTATGCCTGAGACTGTCAGGGACAGAGAAAGAAAAACAAAATCATATAGCAGAAACTGACAGGTACAGAATAAATCTGATACTCACCTACCACAGATTGAGAAGTACAGAATAAAGCTCCAGGCACACATCAAATGGGCGGCAAGTACCCACAGTGACTGTGTGGGTTTTCGCCGGGTGCTTTGGTTTCCTTCCACAGCCAAAGACTTGCAAGTTGATAGGTAAATGGCCATTATAAATTGCCCTTAGTATAGGTAGGTGGTAGGGGAATTGAGGGAAGGTGGGGATCTGGTAGGAATATGGGATTAATGTAGGATTAGTATAAATGGGTGGTCGATGGTCTGCACAGACTCAGTGGGCCAAAGGGCTTGTTTCAGTGCTGTATCTCTAAATAAAACTTGACAGATTCAGTGAAAAATAGTGACATGCACATTCCAGATGCTGACAGATACTGATTAAAATGCACACTTGCAAACCAAAAACCTGAAATTACAAATTAAAATCCACTATTACATATTAGGCACTAAAAAGCACTGTGTAAAAAACAACTCTCAAGGAGCACAGACTGACAGATGCTGAATAAAATCTGCACTTGGTCAAGAACCAGACGGACACAGCTTAAAAACATGCACTCACCTACTGAAAAATACAACACACAGACACACATGCTTTGTTAGGGGGAGATAGTGTCTAACAAACTTGACTGAATTTTTCGAGCAGGTGACTAGATCTGTAGATGAGGATAAAGCAGTTGATGTTGTCTACACGGACTTCATTAAGGCTTTTGATAAGGTCCCACATGAGAGTTGGTTAAGAAGGTCAGAGCCCATAGGATCCAGGGCAATTTGGCAAATTGGATCGAAAATTGGCTTAGTGGCAGGAGGCAGAGGGTGATGGTCAAGGGTCGTTTTTGCGAGTGGAAGCCTGTAACAAGTGGTGTACCACAGGGATCGGTGCTGGGACCCTTGCTGTTTGTAGTGCTCATTAATGATTTAGACGTGAAGATAGGAGGTATGATAAGTAAGTTCACAGATGACACGGAAATTGGTGGTGTTGGAGGAGGAAAGCCTTAGATTACAGGACAATATAGATGGGCTGGTCAGATGGGTGGAGCAGTGGCAAATGGAATTTAATCCTGAGAAGTGTGAGGTGATGCATTTCGGGAGAATTAATAAAGCAAGGGTATATACAATGGATGTTAGGACCCAAGGAAGTACAGAGGGTCACAGGCAAAGGCCTGCTACCCAATGGGACTCAATGACATGTGTCGGGTTTGGGTCAGGTTGGGTCATACTTCTGGGTCCAGCATTCGGGCTCAGGTCAGGTTGGGCCAGATCAAACACACTATCACCACCTCAGGTAAGTGACTTTCATGTTAATTTTGCACTTTAAAGATGGTTTTGTTAATTATTTTAAGCTTGTGGAGATAAGGAACAAAGTGACAAATGGAAGGTAGGTTAACTGATTGTAGAGTCAGATCAGGTTGGCATGGGAAAAATGGAAGGACTCGGACCAGGTCGGGCTCAGATGGGGTTCTGTTGGGCTCGGGTCGGGTCTCATTTGCTGACCCGAGCAGGCCTTTAGTCAGAGGGACCTTGGCATACTTGTCCATAGATCACTCAAGGCAGCAACACAGGTAGATAAGGTGGTTAGGAAGGCAAATGGGATACCTGCCTTTATAAGCTGAGGCATGGAACATAAGAGAAGGGAGGTTATGATGGAGCTGTATAAAACACCAGTTAGGACACAGCAGTGTAAAATGGAAGGTAGGTTAACTGATGGTCAAGTCGAGTTGGGTGTGGGGGAAAAAATGGAAGGACTTGGACCCGAGTACCGTTCTGGGCACCACTCTAGGAAGGATGTGATTGCACTGGAGAGGGTGCAGAGGAGATTCACCAGGATGTTGCCTGGGCTGGAGCATTTCAGCTACAAAACTGGAAAGGCTACAGTTGCTTTCCTTAGAGCAGAGAGGGCTGAGGGAGGACCTCATTGAGGTGTACAAAATTATGAGAGGCAGGTTAGATAGGAAGAAACTTTTTCCCTTAGTAGAGGGGTCAATAACCAGGGGGCATAGATTGAAGGTAAGGGGCAGGAGTTTTATAGGAGATTTCAGGAAAAAAAGATCACCCAGAGGGTTGATGGAAACTGGAATGTACTGCCTGAAGGGGAGGTAGAGGCAGGAATCCTTACAAAATTTAAGTAGTATTTAGATGAGCACTTGAAATGGTATAGCATACACAGCTACGAGCCAGGTGTTGGTGCTTGATGGCAGGCACAGACATGGTGTGTTGAAGGGCCACAGAACTGCCCCACCCCCCCATCCCACACACACAGCAACCACAACCCCCTCCCCACCCCCCCCCCCCGCGTGTTAGAATAAAATCCACTAACACATACCAGAGAATGAGGTACAATATAAAATCTACACTCTTAACAGGAATTGACAGGGAGTGAGTAAAATACACCATCACATTCCAGAGGCAGAGTAAAATATACATACATTCACATATGAGAAAGTGAAAGAGGCAGAGAGAAAATGACTCACGAAAAACTAGTAGAAACTGAGAAAACAAAATCTACCTATAACCAGAGAGTGACTGCTATCCTAAAAAAGCACACTCTCGACAATAGAGACAGGTAGAGAGGAAAACCCAGTCACCAGAATTTGAAAGGTATGGAATAAAACCCACACTCCTATATCCAGAGACCGACAGGCACAACATAAAGAGACACAGTATCTGGAAATTAGTTACAGAGTAACATTCACAATCACATACCAAGAGTCTGACAGGAACAGAGTAAACCTGATGCTCACTGACCAGAGAGTGGCAAATACTGCATAAAACATACAATCATAATCCAGAAATAAGTAGGTTCAGATTAAATGCCACACTCACATGAGAGAAATAGACAGATACAAAGAAAAAGGGCCCTATACTGACAAAAACGCAATATAAAACCCACAGTCCCTACCAGAGACTGAGGGCCACCTTCCCATACTGGAGACTGACAGATACAGGCTGAAACACACAACCACAGGCCATGATGTTTTTTTATTCTTTCATGGGATGTGGGCATCACTGGCAACGCCAGCATTTGTTGCCAACTGCTTGACCTGCATGGCCATTTCCGAGGGCAGTTAAGGGTCAACCACACTGCTGTGGGTCTGGAGCCAGATGTAGGCCAGACCAGATAAGGACAGCAAATTTCCTTCCCTAAAGGACATTAGCAAACCAGATGTTGTTTTGCAACAATCAATGATGCCTTCATGACACTATGACTGAGACTGGCTTTCAATTCTAGATTATCAATTACTTCAATTTAAATTCCACCACCAGCCTGGGCCTCTAGATTATTAATTCAGTGACTTTACCACAACACCACCATCTCCCCCAAATATACAATTGAGAGGGGGATGGGAGTCGAACCCATGCATGCAGATTAGGGATCATCAATCTATTACCTTAACCTCTTGGTCACCTTGTCCTGCTGGTGAAGACAAAAGAAAGAGACCCTCCTTTATCAGACACTGACAGGTACAGTATAAAACCTGCTTTCTGATTCCAGAAACTGAAAGGTACAGTACAAAACCCACGCCTGTGCTCATAGAATGGTTACTGCACAGGAGGCGGCCATTTGACTTATCTGTTCATGCTGGCTGTCTAAGAGCTACTCAGCTAATGCCACTCTTCTGCCTTTTTCCCCATCATCCTGCAAAAATAAAAATAGTTCACACTCAGGCAGTGGCCTACTCCTGCTCCTAATTTCGTTGCTCATTAAGAGCTATTTTTGATGGCAAGACTCCTGTCAGCTCTTTGTTTCGAGAATATATGATGGTAAGTGCACTACGATGAATTTAGTAGAAGTCCCAGTACCCCACCCGCTATGAATCAAGGTGGGAGTTCACTTAAATTCAAACCGAGATCAAATCCTGCTGCCACCACGAGTAATATTGGAGCAGCAGTAGACCATTAAGCCCGCCGAGCCTGCTCCGCCATTCCATTAGATCATGGCTGATCATATCTCAACGCCACTTCCCTGTGCTATTGCCATATCTCGAGATGTCACTAGTATCCAGATATCTACCGATTTCTGTCTTGAACTTGCTCAATGATTGAGCTTCCCCAGCCCTCTAGCGTAGGGAATTCCAAAGATTCACCACCCTGAGTGAAGAAATCCCTCCTCATCGAAGCCTTAAATGGCCTACCGCTTATTCTGAGACTGTCTCCCGGTTCCAGATTCCACAGCCAGGGGAAACATCCTTACCGCATCTACACTGTGCAGCCATGTAAGAATTTTGGAAGTTTCAATGAGATCGCCTCTCATTCTTTGAAACGCTGGAGAATACAGACCCCAATCCTCAACTATACTAAAAACAGGATCTGCAATGTATGGGGCAACTTACAGTTCTTTCCCTGGATGTTTTGGTGGCTCTTAAAAGAGCCGTTGTGGTATTTGATGCCGAACTCAGTTCAGGGCAGGGTCAGTTTAGGCTCGTTCCCCGCGGATGCGGCGTGCCAGCTGGATGTCTTTGGGCATGATGGTGACTCGCTTGGCGTGGATGGCGCACAGGTTGGTGTCCTCAAAGAGCCCCACCAGGTAAGCCTCGCTGGCCTCCTGCAGGGCCATGACGGCAGAGCTCTGGAAGCGCAGGTCTGTCTTGAAGTCCTGTGCGATCTCCCGCACCAGGCGCTGGAAGGGCAGTTTGCGGATGAGCAGCTCGGTGGATTTCTGGTAGCGGCGGATCTCCCTCAGAGCCACAGTGCCGGGTCTGTAACGGTGAGGCTTCTTCACTCCGCCCGTGGCTGGAGCGCTCTTGCGGGCCGCTTTGGTGGCCAACTGCTTGCGGGGAGCTTTCCCTCCGGTCGATTTGCGCGCTGTCTGCTTGGTTCTGGCCATCTTCGGAACGAATCCGTGCCGCAGGAACTCTGAATGCGAACGCAGCTGTTGGGTTCGCCGTTTTGAACTGCGTCAGGGACCGCCCCAAGCAGCGATTGGTTGGGGGACTGGGTGCCAGCCAATCACTGACGGTTGAACGAAAGGGTGGAAACCACGATTGGCTGAGCTGGGATGGCGCTTCATTTTCAAAAAAGCCCGCCGATTTCTGTGCCAACCTAACGGATCTGGCAAAAAAAACCTCTAAATTGGGTGCTTTTCACAATGTAAAATTAAAAAAAGGCCATTCTGCCCATCTCATACATCCTCCCAACAGAAAACCCGAGCACCCCCTCTCACGTCATCAACCGGGTCGTAAATGGATTGCTGGACTCCAAAAGCAGAGGAAATTGTTTCTCTATCCAATGTATCAATGGCCTTTGATATCGTCAAACCGTCCATTAGGTCATCCCTTCTACTTCAATACTCTGTACATGCACACTGCACTCAATTCAACCACCGGCGCTCTCTGCTCAGGACTCAGTACAATTGTGTACTAAAACAACCGAACACTAACATCGAACCGCTATCCAGACCCTGCCCCCTCACTAAGGGTTGTCCTGAAAAGAGCCATTTTGTATTTGGCAGAAGGGGCCCGAGTCCGACAGGGACCACTTCATTATATGAAAAACAACGCGGGTATAGCGAGTGTTTACCCCAATAGGTTTCTATGAGATTATAACCGGGACGCGACATTTAGTTGCGGTCTCAGCTCTTTTTTTAAAGAGAAAGGTGGGTGGCTCTGAGAAGAGCCTTTGGGTTCGGATGTTTTCAAGGTGCGCCTTTGATTTACTTCTTCTGGGATTTCTTGAATGCTTTCTTTGCCTTGGGAGTTTTCAGCTGGCGAGGCCCTTTCGCTTTCCCCGCCCCCGATTTCACCACGACAGCTTTCGTCTTCTTGAGGCTCCGAGCCTTCTTGGCAGGAGCCTTTTTCTGACCGGCTTTTTTGGGGCCAGCTGAGCCCTTCAATTTCTTGGCGGGAGACTTCCCGACCAGTTTCTTGGCGGGAGAATTCCTGGCCGGTTTCTTGGCGGGAGAATTCCTGGCCGGTTTCTTGGCAGCTGCCGGCTTCTTAACTGCCGGTTTTTTGGCTATTGGCTTCTTTCCCGCCTTGGTCACTTTTCCCCCAGCTTTCTCCTTCGGCAGTTTAAAGGAGCCCGAAGCCCCTTTACCCTTGGTCTGCACCAGGGTGCCTTTATCCACGTGCCTCCTGATCAATACATTGATCCGACGGCCGAACTTCTTCCCATCGAAGCCTTTGCTGCCCAGAACCTTCTTTATGGCGGGCGCGGACATCCCCTTGCTATCGCGGTTAGCCGCCACAACCTGGCAGATCACCTCGGCCAGCGTGGGTCCGGTTGCCTTAGACCGGGATGCTGTCTTCTTCTTTTTGGCGGCCTTGACTTGAGCGGCAGGAGCGGCAGGCGGAGCCGTTTCGCTGACTGCGGTATCCATACTGTCCGAAAATATCTCTCTCTCTCTCTCTTTACTGTCAGAGCTAGATCTGAAATGAAGCAAGAGGCGGCGACACAGCGCAATTTAAAGGCCTGGAGCGGACGTGGGCGGAGACCGCCTGCTCTCAGCTCCCTGCCTGTGTGGCTGTTCTGTGTTTCTCTTGCCTCCTAAACTCTTCAATCCCGATGACAATCGGACATTCCAAAGCCCCAGAAGAGGCCCGTCCTGTCTCCATGATCGGAACACTTGCCGCGAGCAAAGTTTCACCCGAATTAAAAGGACTTTTTGCGAGTTAAACCCGTTCCATTGCCGCACCGCTCGCCCTCCCTCAGCAGCTCGCTGACGTTTTCTCCGCTTTTTGATCAAAATCTGTCATCGAAATGCACATTTTCCCTCAAATTCCCACTTGGAGATTCAGCAGAACATCAGTGCTCTCCTGCGGCAGGAAAACCTACTTATTTTGGAGAGAGGAGACACGGAAATACTGCTTTGAAACCGAGCACACAAACACAGTGGACAGTGTCTCTCGCCCGCCCCAGTGTTCCAGCTTCCGGAGGTGGGTCACCTCCCGTACCAGTCTGTGGATCCCGCAGAGGTTAGTTTTACATTCCGAGGCCTGTATCTGTTCATTCCTCAGATCCAGGCAATCCACGCACCTTTGGTTGCCCAGATTTATAGGCAGTAACGTGTCATAGCTTTGGCTATGTTGATGATGGCCTGTTTTCAGATGGTAGGGTTATTCCCAGAAATAATGAGTTATTCTGTTAATCATGCATGTCTTGAGGTCGAATCCAATAGGCAAAAAAGAACCGAGAGGTTCAGCATCTACCCAGAAAAAAAACGCAGTGCTGGGGAATAGAGGAACTGAGAAATAATCCTATACACAAAGCATAGAGAGAGACAAAATCACACAGGAGGGAGTCTTTGCGCCTAATATTGTTTTATTCGTTCGTGGGATGTGTTGCTGGCTAGGCCAGCATTTATCAGCCATCCCTAATTGCCCTTGAGAAAGGTGGTGGTGAGATGACTTCTTGAACAACTGCAGTCTTTGGGGTGCAGGTGCTCCCACATGCTGTTAGGAAGGGAGTTCCAGGATTTTGGCCCAACGACAGTGAAGGAACGTCAATATAGTTCCAAGTCAGGATGGTGTGAGCTTGGAGGGGAACTTGCAGCTGGTGGTTTTCCCATGTATGTGCTACCCTTGCCCTTGTAGGAGGTAAAGGTCGCTGGTTTGAGAGGTTCTCTGGAAGGAACCTTGGCAAGTTGCTGCAGTGCATCTTGTAGATGGTACACACTGCTGCCACTCTGCATCGGTGGTGGAGGGAGTAAACGTTGAAGGTGGTAGGTGGGGTGCCAATCAAATGGGCTCTTTTGTCCTGGATGGTGTCGAACGGCTTGAGTGCTGTTGGAACTGTGCCCATCCAGGCAAGTGGAGAGTATTCCATCACACTCCTGACTTGTGCCTTTGTGGAGACAGGAGGTGAGTTACTCGCCCCAGAATTCCTAACCTCTGATCTGCTTCTGTAACCACAGCATTTATGTGGCTGGTCCAGTTCAGTTTCTGGTCAATGGTAATCCCCAGGATGTTGATAGTGGGGGATTCAGCGATGGTAATGCCATTGAATGTCAAGGGGAGATGATTAGATTCTCTCTTGTATTGAGACACGAACACAAGAAACAGTAACAGGAGTAGACCAGATGGCCCATCGAACCAGCTCCACCATTCAATATGATCATGGCAGATCTCGGCTTCAACTCCACTTTACCACCCTCTCGACCTCTGAGACTGAAAATCTGTCTCTCTCAGCCTTACATGTATTCAATAATGGAGCATTCACAAAGCTAAGATAATTCCAAAGATTCACAACACATTGCGTGAAGTACTTTCTCTTCATTTCAGTCCTAAACGACTGGCCCCTTATCGTGAGACTGGCTGGAAATAGAAACACGCTGTTGAAGATTTCCGTCTTGCACTCATCAGGGCAATGTGCAAGAATACCAATGTAAGGGAAAACAACTAATTTATTCTGCATGAAAAGAGAGTGATTAGTTGGCAAGTGAACTCTGATTGGTAGAGGCGTTGCCATGGAGAATGCACCACTTTACATTGACAAGCAGTTAACTGCCAAGCTTTGTTTGAAATTTAAACCAGGCAGCTTGACTCTGATTGGTCAAGTCACAACCCTGAGGAGCGAACCCGTGAATGGCTGTCACTTATTTTGTTTAGCTGAAACCGGTGCAATGTTTGTATAATAAATAAAAACAAGAAATGCTGGAACCACTCAGCAGGTCTGGCAGCATCTGTGGAAAGAGAAGCAGAGTTAACGTTTCGGCTCAGTGACCCTTCATCGGAACTGGATGTTCTTTCTGACTGCAAAGAACAGGGCCATGTGTATTAATATATGCAGCTACCAGTACACGCAAGTGTGCCACACTGTGAGCCCTACTGACAATCGTAAATTGGTCATCAGTATAATTCTTAGTGCACTGGGGATTATTCAGCAAATATCTAATCACAGAATTACATTTAATGTTGGACACTCTGATTTGAGTTTTGCAAGCAAGGGCTTGTTGCGTACGTCTGTACCTTGCCCATTGCGAACAGTGGAAGGGACATGTGGTATGATATGATCTGTACCTTTATAAAACTATGGCTTGGCTTGAACTGGAGTACTCTGTCCAACTCCGGGCACGACACTTTAGGAGGGATGTGAAGGCATTAGAGAGCATGCAGAATAGATTTATGAGATTGGTTCCAGGGATAAGGGTGTATATTGACGAGGATGGATTGGAGAAACTGGGGCTGTTTTCCTTAGAGGAGAAGAGATTGAGAGGATATTTGATGGAGGTGTTCAAAATCATGAGGGATTTGAATAGAGCTGAAGGGGAGAAACTGTTCCCATTAGCAGAAGTGTCCAGAACCGGAGCACATCGAATTTAGATGAATGGCAAATGAAACAGAGGCGACATAAAGAAAAAAAATGCAGTGAGTGGTTAGGATTTGGAATGCAAAGAGTCATAGAGTTACACGGCACAGAAACAGGCCCTTTGGCCCATCGTGTCTGTGCACGGTATGAAACTGTGGTGGAGGCAAATTCCATTGTGGTTTTCAAAAGTGTGTTGGATAATTATCTGAAGAGAGAGAGAGAACAAAATGTTGCAGGACTAAAGGGGAAAGGGTGGGGCGAGTGGGACTGGGTGAGTTGCTGTTGCAGAGAGCCGACACGGAGACGACGGGCCGAATGGCCTCCTTTGCTGTGACCATTCTTTGATTCTGTGTTCAGGCATGTCAATTTTTGTTCGATAACACTCCCGTGAAGGACTTTGGGTCGATTTATCCCTTTAATAAGCCCATATAAATTCCGTTGCTGCCACTATTTCATTTAGTTTGTCAGGAAGAGAGGTCTGCCCGCAGTTTTAAAGTGATGGGAAATGCGCATGCGCGTTCGGCTCCCCCCCACCCACCCCCTACCCCCTGCTCTGCCAAAGGATGTCCCTTCTTCTGTGCTCGGCTGATCATGGTTTGAAGGCATCAGGGAGCGGAGAGACCACAGGCTTAAGCGGGGGGAGCAAAAGCAGCTTCCTGGAGAGCAGCACATCGTTTTGCGCCTGTGCCCGCAGATGGCCTTTGGATCAGGTTAAAGCCAGCGGCTGTTTTAAGAGGCGGAGTGGAGCATGATCTGGTTCCGGAACATGGAGTGAGTGGGGGAAGGGCGAGGTCATACTCGGGCTGCGTGTACATTGTTGGGTAACATAGACGGTAAATCACCTCGATCTTTCAAATCATTGTTTGCATTCTTGCCTCAATCACTGATGAATATTCCGAGTTCAGTCCCCCGCTCACCTTGTTTGTTGCTGGACAGACCATTGTTGAAAGCGAGCAGGATCTGGGGAGTTTCACACAGAGTCTCTCTTGCAGATTTTTTTTTCCAAAATATACTTTATTCATAAAAATCTGTAAAAATTACATTGCCAAACAGTTTCCAAACAGCACCAAAAAATACAAACATTGCAAGGGAGATCAGTTTCCTTCAATACTGTCATGTGTTTCTTCCCAACCCTTCCGTTTCACAATTGTCATGTCAATTACAGTTTTACATTTACAGCAATTGAGAATATTAACGATACAGTTCGAGGGGTTTCCCATTGATCTAGCCCCTCAGTCCAGCTTGGTGGGGGAACCTTACACTGTGGTCTTTCCCCATTGAGCCTTTGCTGCGGCTGCCCCAAGCTTTAGTGCGTCCCTCAGCACGTAGTCCTGGACCTTGGAATGTGCCAGTCTGCAACATTCGGTGGTGGACAACTCTTTGCGCTGGAAGACCAGCAAGTTTCGGGCAGACCAAAGGGCGTCTTTCACCGAATTGATAGTCCTCCAGCAGCAGTTGATGTTTGTCTCGGTGTGCGTCCCTGGGAACAGCCCGTAGAGCACAGACTCCTGTGTTACAGAGCTGCTTGGGATGAACCTTTTCAAAAACCACTGCATCTCTTTCCACACCTGCTTTGCAAAGGCACATTCCAGGAGGAGGTGGGCGACCGTCTCTTCCCCACCACAGCCAACCCGGGGGCACTGTGCGGAGGGGGCAAGACTTCGGGTGTGCATGAAGGATCTGACGGGGAGGGCCCTTCTCACCACCAGCCAAGCTACGTCTTGGTGCTTGTTTGAAAGTTCTGGTGATGAGGCATTCCGCCAAATGACTTTGACGGTCTGCTCGGGGAACCATCCGACAGGATCCACCGTTTCCTTTTCCCGTAGGGCCTTGAGGACATTCCGTGCAGACCACTGCCTGATGGACCGGTGGTCAAAGGTGTTTTTCCGCAGAAACTGCTCCACGAAGGATAGGTGGTACGGCGCCGCCCAACTGCATGGAGCGTTCCAGGCGAAGAGTGTGAATCAACTCATTTCAAAGATATGGTTATTTTGGTTCCGTGCGCTGAGTTCTCCAGAACCATCTTGTTGGTGAGTGCGAGGTACATTGTTGCTCTCTCAAATGCATCAATTTCCTGCTTCTGTGACACACAGGCCCTCAACTCGGGGTCAATTAGCTGACAAGAATTGTTGTACAGACCGGGTTACCTGAGGAAGCAATTCAGAATTTTACAGATAGTCACTGGGGAGTGAGAAATGTAAACCTGGCTCATTGTTCCATCAGGTAGTCCCATTCATAAGTCCCGGGTTTGGGTTTTGTCTGGTGATAACTTTACTAAGAACTATCCTGCACACACTTGGTATATCGTGGTTTCACCTCTCCAGATATTTATTAGAAACAAATACAATAAATTATAATTTTGCTATGCTCTCCCCCAATCTGTCCATATGTTATAGCTAATATTGTTCTTGTATGACTATTCTTGTAGCAGAATACTTCCATGATTTCGAGTAGGTGTGCCTTTTCCCCTCCCAGATCACAAGGAAGAGTGTGGACAGCTCCTTCTTACACAGAGTAAGTACATTATCTCTCACAGAACGTCACAGACAGCAGAAGTAGTCAGTCCCACATTGATCTGAAGTTCCAGTGTTCCACAGTCACATTGAGCAGTAGAATCAGATCTTGTTTTCAAGCACACAGACACGCACACACACAAACTGATACAGTGGCCGTCAACACTGGTGGCAAATGATTAAGCCCAACAGCTAACATACAATACCAGAAAACAAATGGCAGTCGTGGACTGAACCAACCTACTCTTGTAACAGTCACAGATAACCTCATCTGGCACTGCCTAGAGAACTGAATCAACTGTGACACAGAGAAAGAATAGTACAAGACACTGACAATTCAAAATGACACTCACACTCACATACATTTCTAGTCTAACAGATGAATAATCAGTCCCATAGTCACGAAATGCAGCACAGGCTGAAGTACAGAATAATACATATGCTCAGAAACAGTGAATGATAGATTGAGAAACAATCACAATCACTTGCTGATCCTATGACTGACATATAATACAAGAGCATGATAGATGCAACATGAATCCCAAACTCATACACAGGAATAGAGACTGGTAGCTGCAGGATGCTCAGACGCCATGACTAACAGTTCCATAATTAATCTCAAACTCACATCGGTAACAGAGTCTAACAGATGTTACAGGCATATGAAATAACAGAGACTGAGAGATAGAATTAACAACACACTCACATCATCATAGCTGGATAGATTCAGAACCAATTTCACATTCACCTTGAATATCTGGTACAGAATGAGCAGATGCATGGGAACATTACAACATGCAAGTTCCCCTCCAAGCTATACATCATCCTCATTTGGAACTATATCGCTGTCCCTTCACTGGCACTGGGTCAAAGTCCTTTAACTCCCTTCCTGTCAAGACTGTGGGTGTATCAACCCTACATGGACTGCAGCAGTTCAAAAGGCAGCTGACCACAACCTTCTCAAAGGCATCAGTGGTAGGTAAACATTTGGAAAACATTCTGAGGGACAGGATTAATCTCCAGTTGGAGAGACAGGGATCAATCAAAAATAGTCAGCATGGCTTTGTCATGGGGAGATCGTGTATTGCAAATTTGACTGAATTTTTCGCGATGGTGGCTGGGCATGTCGATGAGGCTAAAACAGTTTATGTAGTCTACATGGACTTCAGTAAGGCTTTTTATAGGGTCCCGCTTGGGAGATTGGTCAAGGAGGTAAGAGCCCATAAGATCCAAGACAATTGGGCAAATTGGATCCAAAATTGGCTTAGTGGCAAGAGGCAGAGGGTGATGGTCGACAGTTGCTTTTGTGATTTTAAGCCAGTGACCAGTGGCATACCGCAGGGATCAGTTCTGGGACCCTTGCTGTTTGTAGTATACATTAATGATTTAGACGTGCAACATAGGAAATAGGAGCAGGAGTAGGCCATTCGGCCCTTCGGGCCTGCTCCGCCATTCAAAAAAGATCATGGCGGTTCCTCTAATTCAGTACCCTGTTCCCACTTTCTCCTCATATCCCTTGATCCATTCAGCATTAAGAAATATATCTATCTCATTGAATATATTTAATGACTGGGCCTCCAATGCCTTCTGCGGTAGAGAATTCCACAGGTTCACCACCCTCTCAGTGAAGTAATTTCTCCTTGGTTCTAAATGGCATACCCCATATCCTGAGACTATGACCCCAGTTCTGGATTCCCCAGCCATTGGGAACATCCTCTCTGCATCTAGCCTATCTAGTCCTGTTAGAATTTTACAGGTTTCTATGAGATCCCCTCTCATTCTTCTAAACTCTAGTGAATATAGGTCTAGCCGACCCAATCTCTCCTCATACAACAATCCTACCATCCTAGGAATCGGCCCAGTAAAGCTTCTTTGAACACCGTCCATGACAAGAGCATCCTTCCTCTGATAAGGAGACCAAAACTGCACACAATACTCCAGATGTGGTCTTACCAAGGCCCTGTATAACTGCAGTAAGACATCCTTGCTCCTGTCTTCAAATCTTGCAAAGAAGGCCAAAATACCATTCACCTTCCTAATTGCTTGCTGCACCTGAATGCTTGCTTTCAGCAGCTGGTGTACAAGGACACACAGGTCTCGTTGCACCTCCCCCTTTCCCAATCTATCACCATTCCGATAATATTCTGCTTTTCTGTTTTTACAACCAAAGTGGATAACCTCACATTTATCCACGTTATACTGCATTTGCCATGCATTTGCCCATTAACCCAACTTGTCCAAATCACATTGGAGCCTCTTTTCATCCTCCTTACAGATCACATTTCCATCCCCCCAGCTTTGTGTCATCTGCAAACTTGGAAATGTTGCATTTAGTTCCCTCACCAAGTATTAATATATATTGTGAATAGTTGGGGCCCAAGCACTGATCCCTGCAGTACCCCACTAGTCACTGCCTGCCACCCAGAAAAAAGACCCATTTATTCCAATGCCCTCTTTTCTGTCTGTCAACCAATTCTCAATCCATGCCAGTATATTACTCCCAATCTCATGTGCTTTAATTTTGCACACTAACCTCTTATGTGGACCTTATCAAATGCCTTCTGAAAATCCAAATACACCACATCCACTGGTTCCCCCTTATCTATTCTACTAATTACATCCTCAAAAAACTCCAGCAGATTTGTTAAGCATGATTTCCCTTTCTTAAATCCATGCTGACTTTCCTCAATCCCGTTTAGACTTTCCAGGTGTTCTGCTATCACATTCTTTATAACAGACTCTAGAATTTTCCCCACTATTGATGTAAGGCTAACTGCTCTGCAGTTCTCTGTGTTTTTATCTCTCCCTCATTTTTTAAATAATGGCGTTACATTTGCCACCCTCCAATCTGTAGGAACTGCTCCAGAGTCTATAGAATTTTGGAAGATGACCACCAATGCATCCACAATTTCCAGGGCCACTTCCTTTAGTATTCTGGGATGTAGATTATCTGGCCCTGGGATTTGTCAGCCTTTAATTCCATTAATTTCCCTGGCACTATTTTTTTTAACTAATACTGATTTCCTTCAGTTTCTCCCTCTCATTTGCCCTTGGTTCCCTAACCTGTCGAGGAGGTTATTTGTGTCCTCCTTTGTGAAGACAGAACCAAAGTATGTGTTTAATTGTTCTGCCATTTCTTTGTTCCCCATTAACATTTGCCCCATTTCTGACTGTAAGGAATATAGGGGGTATGATAAGTATGTTCGCAGATGACACAAAATTGGTGGTGTCATAAATAGTGCGGAGGAAAGCCTTAGATAACAGGATGATATGGATGGGCTGCTAAGATGGGCAGAGGAGTGGAAAATGGAATTTAATCCTTAGAAGTGTAAGGTCATGCATTTTGGGAGGACTAACAAGGTAAGGGAATATATAATGGATGGTAGTACCCTAGAGGGTCAGAGGGACCTTGGTGTACTTGTCCATAGATCACTGAAGGCAGTAGCACAGGTAGATAAGCTGATTAGGAAGGCATATGGATTACTTGCCTTTATTAGCCGAGGCATAGAATATAAGAGCAGGGAGGCTATGACAGAGCTGTATAAAATGCTAGTTAGGTCACAGCTGGAGTGCTGTGTACAGTTCTATCATACCAGAAATGTTGGAGAAAACAGGGCTCAGTGAGAGAGAGAAACTGAAGGAAATCAGTATTAGTCGAGAAATGGTGTTGGGGAAATTGATGGGATTGAAGGCTGATAAATCCCCAGGGCCTGATGGTCTGCATCCCAGAGTACTTAAGGAAGTGGCCCTAGAAATATTGGATGCATTGGTGGTCATTTTCCAAGATTCTGTAGATTCTGGAACAGTTCCTACAGATTGAAGGGTACCTAATGTAACTCCACTATTTCAAAAAAGGAAGGTAGAGAGAAAGCAGGGAATTATAGACCATTCAGCCTGACGTCGGTGGGGGGTAGTTCTAGAGTCCATTCTCAAAGATGTTATAACAGAACACTTAGTGAACAGTGGTAGAATTGGGCAGAATCAGCATGGATTTACGAAAGGGAAATCATGCTTGACAAATCTACTAGAATTCTTCGAGGATGTGACTAGTAGAGTTGATGAGGGGGAACCAGTGGATGTGGTTTATTTGGACTTTCAGAAGGCTTTTGACAAAGTCCCACATCAGAAATTAGCATGTAAGATTAAAGTGCACGTGATTGGGGGAGTGTAGTGTGATGGATAGAAAATTGGTTGGCAGACAGGAAGCAAAGTCATGGATAAATGGGTCTCTTTTTCTGAATGGCAGGCAGTGACTAGTGGGGTACAGCAGGGATTGGTGCTAGGGCCCCAGCTATTCACAATATATATTAATGATTTAGATGAGGGAACAAAATGTAATATCTCCAAATTTGCAGATGACACAAAACTGGGTGGGAGGGTGAGTTGTGAGGAGGATGTAGAGAGGCTTCAGGGTGATTTGAACAAGTTGAGTGAGTGGGCTAATGCATGGCAGATGCAGTATAATGTGGATAAATTTTAGGTTATCCACTTTGGTAGCAAAAACAGGAAGGCAGATTATTATCTGAACGACTATAAACTGAGAGAGGGGAATATGCAGCGAGACCTGGGTGTTCTCGTATACCAGTCGCTGAAGGTAAGCCTGCAGGTGCAACAGGCGGTAAAAAAGGCAAATGGTATGTTGGCCTTCATAGCGAGAGGATTCGAGTACAGGAGCAGGGATGTCTTGCTGCAATTATACAGGACCTTGGTGATGCCACACCTGGAATATTGTGTGCAGTTTTGGTCTCCTTATCTGAGGAAGGATGATTGAGATACAGAAAATTATGAGGCGCATATATAGGGTAAATAGGAAGAAACTTTTTCTCTTAGCGGAGGTGTTAATAACCAGGGGGATATAGATTTTAGTTAATGAGGCAGGAGGTTTAGGGGTGATTTGAGGAGAAAAAAATCACCCAGAGGGTGGTTGGAATCTGGAACACACTGCCTGAAGGGGTGGTAGAGGCAGGAACCCTCACAACATTTATGGACTATTTAGATGAGCACTTGAAACGCCATAGCATACAAGGTTCCGGGTCAAGTGCAGGACAATAGGATTAGAATAGTTAGGTACTTGATGGTCAGCGTGGACACGATGGGCCAATGTGCCTGTTTCTGTGCTGTATAACTCGATGACTCCATGACTCTAATTAGGGGTAAGCAATAAGTGCTGTCATAGCCAGTGACATCCACATACCATGAACGAATAATAAAAGAAACAATTAATCTCACAGCAACATAAATTTTCAGAGACTGGTACATACAGAATTGCACAGACCATATCAGAGAACTTTGTATACATAATTAATGGCACATTCCCATTCAGCAACACAGAATGACAGGTACAGAATTACTTTCACAAAGACATATATAATACCAGAGACAGCCCAATACAGAATGAATCTCACACACTTTCATGTAGGAGCAGACACAGATGGATTTGAAATGAATCCCAAGCTCATACACAGAATAGGCATTGAGAGATACAAAACTAATCTCGCTCACATACAGTACCAGAGATGCACAGTTACAGAACAAATCCCACATTCACATTCAGTATATAGGAATGGATGATATGAGCAGGAGTAAGCCATTCAGCCCCTTAAGCTTATAGCTGATCTGTGCACTAAATCCATCCATTCACTTTGACTCCATATCCATTTAGATACTGAAGTCACAAATAAAAAAAATATATATAAATCTCAGATTTAAAATGAATATTTGATCTAGGAGTCATTGTTTCATTTGTGGGGGAGATTTCCTCACATCTACCACACATTGTGTGAATAAATATGGCATTACTTCTCTCCTGAATGGCCTGCCTCTGCTATTAAGGTGCTGTCCCATTTAGAATTAGAATTAGAACATTACAGCGCAGTACAGGCCCTTCGGCCCTCGATGTTGCGCTGACCTGTGAAACCATCTGACCTACACTATTCATTTTCATCCATATGTCTATCCAATGACCACTTAAATCCCTCGAAAGTTGGCGAGTCTACTACTGTTGCAGGCAGGGCGTTCCACGCCCCTACTACTCTCTGAGTAAAGAAACTACCTCTGACATCTGTCCTATATCTATCACCCCTCAACTTAAAGCTATGTCCCCTCGTGTTTGCCATCACCATCCGAGGAAAAAGACTCTCACTATCCACCCTATCTAACCCTCTGATTATCTTATATGTCTCTATTAAGTCACCTCTCCTCCTCCTTCTCTCCAACGAAAACAACCTCAAGTCCCTCAGCCTTTCCTCGTAAGACCTTCCCTCCATCCCAGGCAACATCCTAGTAAATCTCCTCTGCACCCTTTCCATAGCTTCCACATCCTTCCTATAATGCGGTGACCAGAACTGCACGCAATACTCCAGGTGCGGTCTCACCAGAGTTTTGTACAGCTGCAGCATGACCTCGTGGCTCCGAAACTCGATCCCTCTACTAATAAAAGCTAACACACCATATGCCTTCTTAACAGCCCTATTAACCTGGGTAGCAACCTTCAGGGATTTATGCACCTGGACACCAAGATCTCTCTGTTCATCTACACTACCAAGAATCTTCCCATTAGCCCAGTACTCTGCATTCCTGTTACTCCTTCCAAAGTGAATCACCTCGCACTTTTCCACATTAAACTCCATTTGCCATCTCTCAGCCCAGCTCTGCAGCCTATCTATGTCCCTCTGAACCCTACAACATCCT
Organism: Heterodontus francisci; assembly: GCF_036365525.1. NCBI lineage: Eukaryota > Metazoa > Chordata > Chondrichthyes > Heterodontiformes > Heterodontidae > Heterodontus > Heterodontus francisci. The sequence goes on from NC_090415.1 coordinate 10,121,104, forward strand.
TAGGCACTATCCACAACTCCACCGACCTTAGTGTCATCCGCAAATTTACTAACCCACCCTTCTACACCCTCTTCCAGGTCATTTATAAAAATGACAAACAGCAGTGGCCCCAAAACAGATCCTTGCGGTACACCACTAGTAACTAAACTCCAGGATGAACATTTGCCATCAACCACCACCCTCTGTCCTCTCTCAGCTAGCCAATTTCTGATCCAAAGCTCTAAATCACCTTCAACTCCATACTTCCGTATTTTCTGCAATAGCCTACCATGGGGAACCTTATCAAACGCCTTACTGAAATCCATATACACCACATCCACTGCTTTACCCTCATCCACCTGTTTGGTCACCTTCTCGCAAAACTCAATAAGGTTTGTGAGGCACGACCTACCCGTCACAAAACCGTGATGACTATCGCTAATGAACTTATTCTTTTCAAGATGATTATAAATCCTGTCTCTTATAACCTTTTCCAACATTTTACCCACAACCGAAGTAAGGCTCACAGGTCTATAATTACCAGGGCTGTCTCTACTCCCCTTCTTGAACAAGAGGACAACATTTGCTATCCTCCAGTCTTCCGGCACTATTCCTGTCGACAATGACGACATAAAGATCAAGGACAAAGGCTCTGCAATCTCCTCCCTAGCTTCCCAGAGAATCCTAGGATAAATCCCATCAGGCCCAGGGGACTTATCTATTTTCACACTTTCCAAAATTGATAACACCTCCTCCTTGTAAACCTCAATCCCATCTAGCCTCGTAGCCTGAATCTCAGTATTCTCCTCGACAACATTTTCTTTCTCTACTGTAAATACTGACGCAAAATATTAATTTAACGCTTCCCCTACCTCCTCTGATTCCACACACAACTTCCCACTACTATCCTTGATTGGCCCTAATCTAACTCTAGTCATTCTTTTATTCCTGATATACCTATAGAAAGCCTTCGGCTTTTCCCTGATCCTATCCGCCAATGACTTCTCGTGTCCTCTCCTTGCTCTTCTTAGCTCTCCCTTTAGATCCTTCCTGGCTAGCTTGTAACTCTCAAGCGCCCTAACTGAGCCTTCACGTCTCATCCTAACATAAACCTTCTTCTTTCTCTTGACAAGCGCTTCAACTTCTTTCGTAAACCACGGCTCCCTCGCTCGACAACTTCCTCCCTGCCTCACAGGTACATACTTATCAAGGACACGCAGTAGCTGCTCCTTGAATAAGCTCCACATTTCGATTGTTCCCATCCCCTGCAGTTTCCTTCCCCATCCTACGCATCCTAAATCTTGCCTAATCGCATCATAATTTCCTTTCCCCCAGCTATAATTTTTACCCTGTGGTATATACCTTTCCCTGCCCATCGCTAAGGTAAAGCTAACCGAATTGTGATCACTATCACCAAAGTGCTCACCTACATCTAAATCTAACACCTGGCCGGGTTCATTACCCAGTACCAAATCCAATGTGGCATCGCCCCTGGTCCTAGACTTCCCCGCAACAGCTAGAAAATTGTCGATCTAACCTTTGAATTACTTTTAAATTCGTGTAAACTTTAAACAATCATACCTCAACCTTATGTATTCCAAGGAATGAAAATCTAGTTTATATAATGTCTCCTTATAGTCTATCCCTTGCAGCCCTGGCAACATTCTGCTGAGTTAGTGTTGCACTCCTCCCAGGGCTAAGAATTATTTCTAAGGTGCTGTGTCCATAACTGTACACATTACTCCAGATGTGGTCTCACCAGGGTTTTCTATAGTTGTAGGAAAACTTCCTCCACTTTATACCTAGCCCTCTAATTCTAAAGACTAATGTTCCAACAACATTTTTAATTCACTATGTCTCCTGACAATGCACAGGATGCACATTTATTATCTTTGTGTGTGACTACTACAATTTAGTGATCTGTGCACATGGACTGCAGAATCTCCTTCAACCCCCATAGGTACTAGCTTTTTGACATTTAAATAATAGTTGAATCTATTGGGGTTTTTTTGGTCCAAATTAGATGACCTCTCATTTTCCTTTGTTGAAATCCAAATGCCACATTCTCTTATTCAATCAATATCTCACCAATTTTTATGCTCACATCTACTTTATTTGTTTTACCACCATTCTTTGTTTCATTGGCAAACTTTGATATATGGCTCATTATTGTAATACCCAAGTCATTAATATGTGAGACCCCATCACAGATTCTTGTAGGTCACCATTAGTCAGTTTGTTCCAATTTGAGTACAGACTGATTATCTCCAGCCTGTATTCTCCTGCCTAAACAAGCAGCTTGTAAATAAGGTAAATAATTTGCCTTCTGTTCCAGGAACTTTAATGTTAGCTTACAATCCCATAAGTAGAATCTCATTGACTATCTTCTGGAATTTCATATAAACTGTAACCATTGATGTTCCCCTATTCACCACTTTAGTTATTTCCTCCGATTCTTCAATTAGGTTCATGAGATATGACCGACCCTTTATAAATGCATGTTGGCTCCCTTAATTAGCTTAAATTTCTCGAACGGCTCAACCACTTTGTCTTCATTATGCATTCTAATAACTTTCCCACAACAGATGTGAGCCCAACAGTTGTATCATATCCTGGTTTTGTTCTCTCACCTGTTTAAAAAAAAAATGTGGAGTTACATTTGCAATTCTCCAATCTAGAAGCACAATTCATGAATTGAGAGATCTTTGGAAGATTATGACAAAGCAACTGCAATTTTCCCACCCACATTTTTTAAAACCTTATTTTGGAAATCATCAGGTCCAGGGCATTTATCAGTCCTTAGTGCCATTATTATTATTTTAAATACTCTTTTCTTGGTTGCAATAAGCTTAGTGAGTTTTAATCCATGAATCGTTATTAATTTCCCTGGAATGTCATATACATTATCCTCTTCCTTTACTGTGAATATTGAAACAAAGTAATTATTCCACAAGCCTGCCATTTCTGTGTTTTCATTTGCAATGTTACCCCCATCTGTTTCTAAATCTACCCTTGGCTACCATTTTCCCTCTAATGTAATTGTAAAAACCTTAGTCTTAATTATGTTGTCCCTCATACATTTCTTTTCATATTCGTTTATTTTGCAGCTCTTAATGTATTTTTTGTCTTCCCCCCCGACCCTTGGATTTCCACTACTTTTTCACCTTGTATATGATTTTTCTTGTTGGTAAGCAGAACATTTGCCCTTAGGAATATATATTGGTCCTGTATTAGGAAAATAATTTTTGAACACCTCTCACTGTTCGTCTGTAGCTGTCCTTAATAATAGTTGTGATCATTTTACTGTCTCAACCCATTGAAGTTAGCCCGACCAAACCCTAAACTCTCAGTGGTTATGTTAAGTTTTTCCTTTTCAAACCTAACACTGAATTTGATCATGTTGGATAAATGTTCCCTTACTGTTAGATTATTAACTAAGTCTGGCTTATTACCAGATCTACTATGGCCTGTCCCCTTTTTCATTTTAGAACATATTGCTCCAGAAATCCGTCTGAAATGCGCTTTCTGACATAAGCTACTTTATTCTTCCTAATTTGCATGAGAATTGAAGTCTTCCATAAAAAAGAAAACGTTGTTTTTTTCTGCAAACATCTGTAACCTCCGAATTAATTCAGTCCTTTTTAAAAAAATCTGTAGACAAGTCCAAGTACAGTATTATATCCTGTCTTATTTCTCAGTTCTAACCATGGGGTAGCCACTGATAGGTTCCCCTTATCGATGTCTTCCATGAGTAATGTTGTAACAGTATAGAATCATAGAAACATAGAATCACCAAATAGCATAGATGTATTTACGGTATCTTTACTCAATGAGACTACTCGCTTACTTTTCCAATCTATCTAAGGACTTTATAAACAGGAACATTTAACTCCCAATCGTGACACCACGTGTCTGTAATGGCCACCATGTCCCACCTTCTAAGGTGAATTTGCACCTCCAGTTCACTCAGTTCATTTATAAAACTCCATGCATTAGTATATAGAACTCTGGTTTAGGCAATAGACTTAACTGTGTTTGTTACCTGATGCTATCTTTCCCACAACATTTAACTTAACATTTTTCTCCTGTATCTCTCCTGCTGTAACTGTATTAATTATTTGAACATTCCCTTCACCGGGAGTATCCATATTACTGTCTGTGACCTGACCTTCACCCTTTAAAAAAACAACATTTAAATAATCATCTTTAATATTCTTCCAGATGAGTCCCAGATCCATTGATTAAGTTAAAGCTTGATCTTATTAAAAACTCAACAAAAACTAACTGAAACTCAATTTCACAGGAAACCAAATGGATGGTGAAAGAAATTTGTCAATTTTAAGTTAGAAATGGCTATCCGTAGACATAAAATCCTGCCGGAAGGCATTGGATCCGGTCTTAAACTGCCACAGGCTGACAAAGTATGTTGGGGAAAAAAAACAGTTCTTGTGATCACCAGAAATTGAACTGCTTCGAAGGCAGCTATGGTCACCCTCACTATCGCACGTCATACAACTCACTACTCATAGGTATTTGCAGATGCAAACCAGATTAATAAAACAATTTGCAATCATTTTAATCTGAATGGGAACAAACTGCTGAGGATCTTTCTCCCCAGATTAAAATAGTTGCTCATAAATGGTTATCTCGAGGCACCACTCGCTTTCATCCAGAAGATGGCACCAACCTCCAATAGTTTGGTTCTTGTGAATTGTGTACACATATGCAGACTACTGTGTCCCTGCTGCTGCTTGGAAGCTGGCCAATCATGTTGCCTCAGAAGGGACAAGGACGGTGATCAAATAAATTAACAACATACAGAAAGAAAACGTAGAACGTTATAGTCCTGTTAAAAGCCAACAGTCTCTCTGATGGAACTGCTACATTAATGCAATAATTAATTCCAGTTACTTATTCAGGCACCCCTCCTTTCTCAGACACATATACGGATGCAGAGGCTCTTTGAAAATGTTATCTAATTCATCCATTCGTGCATTTTCCCCCATAACCCTGCACATGTCCCTCCCTTGATGTATTTATCGAAATCCTTTTTGAAAGCAGTTTCCTGAATCTGCTTCTGCTCCATCAAGCGGTGTATTCCATACCAATTAGCTACATATTTGTTGTCCCATTTTGTCTTTGAATCTTGTGCCAATTCGTTTGAATCTGTGTCCTCTGATAGAGATTGAATGCATCACTCATTCCGATACATTACAAGAGACGGACATTTACAGCATTTAAATTTTCCACAGATGCTGCCAGACCTGCCGAGTGCTTCTAGCATTTCTTGTTTTTATTTACAGCATTTATCTCATCCTCACATAGTTTAAAGGCGCTAAACGTGATTGTATTTCGCTTGTCTAACAGGAAGCAGAGTTACAGCGAAGTCAAAGGCTGATTGTCAGGCGATAATGAACTGGTTCTGCAACAAAGGGTAAGTGGGGGAGGGGAGGCGCCATTCTCAGGCTGTGTCTGTTTAAAATGTGGGTTAACATGGAAGAGAAAATGGTTTTGCATTTAAAAAAAAACCCTTCCAGCTTTCTTTTCCCAAATCATTGGTTACTTTTACTGAGTTAGTTTTAATATTACTGTGCTTGTTGTTACTGGGCAGTGAAAAATGGGAAAGATGGCTGACAAACAGGATGCAGGGAGCTTTACTCAGATTACACCTATTCCAAGCACCAGGCAACAGTCAGAGCTGGACTCTGTCCTATTCTGTTAACTGCCCAGACCTTGAAGACGAAGATCAATTGTTGTACAGCCCATGCGCCGGTAGGTATGTGCCAGGAAATAATCTAGAACTGTATAGGTAGTCACATGGGAGTTGCAGATATAAACCAGGCCGGCCAATTTCACTGCTCCATCGCGTTGTTCCATTCAAGGACTAGGTCAGGGTTTGTGTTGTGTCTGGATGCTGGTAACTTACTATATAACCATTCTACTCACCGAGAATGCTCACCTAGAATGCAAAACTTGACTGCTCCGCTACTGTAGTGTGGTCAGACAATAGCAATTTTCTATCTCCGTTGCTGCTTTCCATATATATATATATATATAATGTACACACACATTAATTGTACTTTTACTGACATATTCTACTCCGCACCTGTCCTTATCTTATACCAAATGCTGTTTTTTTTGTTATTCTCAGAGCAAAAAAAAACTTTGAGGAGAATAAATGGGAGAATTCCTTCTCCCAAGCCACAAGGAACTGCAACCAGCTCCTCACACACAGTCGGCACATCATTCTTCACAAAGTGGACAGACACAGGCCTCCTATCACATCTACTGTCACAGGAAAGATGCAGTCAGACCCATAGTGTTTGTAGTACAAAGAACAAAGAAAAGAACAAAGAAAATTACAGCACAGGAACAGGACCTTCGGCCCTCCAAGCCTGCACCGATCCAGATCCTCTATCTAAACATGTCGCCTATTTTCTAAGGGTCTGTATCTCTTTGCTTCCTGCCCATTCATGTATCTGTCTAGATACATCTTAAAAGACGCTATCGTGCCCGCGTCTACCACCTCCGCTGGCAACACGTTCCAGGCACACACCACCCTCTGCGTAAAGAACTTTCCACGCATATCCCCCCTAAACTTTTCTCCTCTCACTTGGAACTCGTGACTCCTAGTAATTAAATCCCCCACTCTGGGAAAAAGCTTCTTGCTATCCACCCTGTCTATACCTCTCATGATTTTGTACACCTCAATCAGGTCCCCCCTCAACCTCCGTCTTTCTAATGAAAATAATCCTAATCTGCTCAACCTCTCTTCATAGCTAGCACCCTCCATACCAGGCAACATCCTGGTGAACCTCCTCTGCACCCTCTCCAAAGCATCTACATCCTTTTGGTAATGTGGCGACCAGAACTGCGCGCAGTATTCCAAATGTGGCCGAACCAAAGTCCTATACAACTGTAACATGACCTGCCAACTCTTGTACTCAATACCTCGTCCGATGAAGGAAAGCATGCCGTATGCCTTCTTGACCACTCTATTGACCTGCGTTGCCACCTTCAGGGAACAATGGACCTGAACACCCAAATCTCTCTGTACATCAATTTTCCCCAGGACTTTTCCATTTACTGTATAGTTCACTCTTGAATTGGATCTTCCAAAATGCATCACCTCGCATTTGCCCTGATGGAACTCCACCTGCCATTTCTCTGCCCAACTCTCCAATCTATTTATATTCTGCTGTATTCTCTGACAGTCCCCTTCACTATCTGCTACTCCACCAATCTTAGTGTCGTCTGCAAACTTGCTAATCAGACCACCTATACTTTCCTCCAAATCATTAATGTATATCACAAACAACAGTGGTTCCAGCACGGATCCCTGTGGAACACCACTGGTCACACATCTCCATTTTGAGAAACTCCCTTCCACTGCTACTCTCTGTCTCCTGTTGCCCAGCCAGTTCTTTATCCATCTAGCTAGTACACCCTGGATCCCATGCGACTTCACTTTCTCCATCAGCCTACCATGGTGAACCTTATCAAACACCTTACTGAAGTCCATGTATATGACATCTACAGCCCTTCCCTCATCAATCAACGTTGTTACTTCCTCAAAGAATTCTATTAAGTTGGTAAGACATGACCTTCCCTGCACAAAACCATGTTGCCTATCACTGATAAGCCCATTTTCTTTCAAATGGGAATAGATCCTATCCCTCAGTATCTTCTCCAGCAGCTTCCCTACCACTGACGTCAGGCTCACTGGTCTATAATTACCTGGATTATCCCTGCTACCCTTCCTAAACAAGAGAACAACATTAGCAATTCAATTTACATTCATGATTTAGACGTGAATATAGGAGGTATGATCAGTAAGTTCGCAGATGACATGAACATTGGTGCTGTTGTAAATAGTGAGGAGGAAAGCCTTCGATTACAGGACAATATAGATAGGCTGGTAAGATGGGCTGAGTTGTGGAAAATGGAATTTAGTCCGGAGAAGTGTGAGGTGAGGCATTTTGGGAGGAGTAACAAGGCAAGGGAATGTTCAATGGATGGTAGGACCTTAGGAAGTACAGTGGGTCAGAGGGACCTTGGTGTACTTGTCCACAGATCACTGAAGGCAGCAGCACAGGTAGATAAGGTGGTTAGGAAGGTATGTGGGATACTTGCCTTTATTAGCCAAGGCATAGAATATAAGAACAGGGAGGTTATGATGGAGCTGTATAAAACGCTGGTTAGGCCACAGCTGGAGTACTGTGTACAGTTCTGGTCACCACACTGGAGGAAGGATGTGATTGCACTGGAGTGGGTGCAGAGGAGATTCACCAGGTTGTTGCCTGGGCTGGAGCATTTCAGCTATGAAGAGAGACTGAAAAGGCTGGAGTTGTTTTCCTTAGAGCAGAGAAGGCGGAGGGGAGAAAAGATTGAAGTATACACAATTTGGCGGGGCATTGATAGGTTAGATAGGAAGACACATTGTCCCTTAACGGAGGGGTCAATAGCCAGGGGGCAAAGATTTCAGGTAAGGTGCAGGAGGTTTAGAGGGGATTTGAGGAAATTTTTTTCACCCAGAGTCATAGAGTCATACAGCATAGAAACAGGCCCTTTGGCCCACTGCGTCCATGCTGACCATAATGCCTATCTATACTAATCCCACCTGCCTGTATTAATTCCATATCCCTCTATGCTTTGCTCATTCAACTAGCTGTCCAGATGCCTCTTAAATGTCGCTACTGTTCCTGCCTCCACCACCTCCTCAGGCAGCTCATTCCAGTTACCCACTATTCTTTGTGTGAAAAATTTACCCCTTTGATCCCCTTTAAACCTCTTCCCTCTCATCTTAAATCTATGCCCTCCAGTTTAAGTCACCCATACCATGGGAAACAGACTCTGTCTAATTACCCTATCTATGCCTCTCATAATTTTATATACCTCTATTATGTCCCCTCTCAGCCTCCTTTGCTCCAGGGAAAATAGACCCAGCCTATCCAATCTCTCTTTATAACTCGAGCCCTCCAAACCAGGCAACATCCTTGTGAATCTTTTCTGCACCCTCTCTAGCTTAATCACATCTTTCCTGTAGTGTTTCAACCAGAACTGCACATAGTACTCCAAATGTGGCCTAACCAACGTTATGTCCAACTGTAACATGACGTGCCAACTCTTGTACTCAATGCCTTGGCTGAGGAAGGCAAGCATGCCATACACCTTCTTCACCACCCTGTCTACCTGTGTTGCAACTTTCAGGGAACTATGTACCTGCACCCCAAGATCTCTCTGCTCAACAACAGTCCCCAGGACCCTGCCATTCATCGAGGGCCGAAGGGCCTGTACTGCGCTGTAATGTTCTATGTTCTATGTCCTGCCCTGGTTTAACTTCACAAAATGCATCACTTCACACTTGTCTGCATTAAATTCCATTTGCCACTCCCTTACCCACTTTCCCAGTTGATCCATATCCTGTTGTAACCTGAGACAACCTTTTTCACTGTCCACTATATCACCAATTTTGGTGTCATCTGCAAACTTACTAATCATGCCCCTTACACTCACATCCAACTCATTAATATATATGACAGAGGGTGGCTGAAATCTGGAACACACTACCTGAAGAGGTGGCAGAGGCAGGAACCCTCACTACATTTAACAAGTATTTAGATGAGCTCTTGAAACGCCATAACATACAAGGCTATGGGCCATGTGCTGGAAAATGGGATTAGAATAGGTAGATGCTTGATAGCCGGCACAGACATGATGGGCCGAAGGGCCTCTTTCTGTGCTGTATAATTCTGTGACTCTATGACTCGAGCACATTAAGAATGAATCTTTAAATTGCACACCATCCCATAAACTGTTATTGAGAATTAAAACACACCCCAAAGATTGGGAAACAGAATGAATCCCACATTCACAAACACTCCGAGAATCTGAATGAAAATGAATAAATCCCACTTTGACATAAATCACCAGAGACCAAGTAATACAGAATGATTTCCATTCATATACAGATACTGAATTTATCTCACGCTTACGTACAGTACCAGTGAGTGTCAGATTCAGAATGAAATCCTAGTTCACATAGAGTATCAGAGTGAAAGGTTCAGAATGTTTTTGGGCCTTATATATGGTGCCGATGTCTGACAGCAACAATATTAGTCTCAGAATCAAACAAAATACCAGCACCATAGAAGATACTGAGAAATACTCTAAGGCTGACACAATTTGAATTAAACATACACTCAAACACAATATTAGAGAGTGAAAGATGTACAATCAGTCACAAATTCACATACCATACCACAGGCCAATAGATGGACAATGAATGCAATGCTCACATATAATACCAGAGACTGACAGATACAGAGTTAATTCCAAGCTCACACACAACACCAGAGACTGACAATTGCAGCATACATGCCAAACTCAGATACAGTATCAGAGGGTTATAGATACATAATTAATTTCAGGGACGTAAGTTACCAGAGACTGGCATACATAAAATAAATCACACACTCACTTAAAGTGCACACATAAAGTGAAACTCAGAACGAGTCTCACACTCACGTTCAATACCTGCGATGAGAGCTTCGTTCATTTAAGGCCTCAGACAGAGGTCAGAGTGGGATCCAGAAATTAACTGCCCAATGACACTTTGAATTAGTCTTTACAACTTTTATGAAGGGACTAGATAAGGGTGTGAGGAGGAACTTTAGAACGTTTTCAAGTGATATGAAACTTGGAAACTAGTGCAAGTAAAATAGTATATTGCAGTCTGTAGAATGACATAAACCAGATGGAAAATGGCCAGAAGCATAGCAGATGGAGTTTAATGCTGGGAAGTGTGAAAATGATGCAGTTTGGGAGGACAGTTTTTTTATTCGTTCATGGGATGTTCATTTGTTGCCCATCCCTAACTGCCCTTGAACTGATTGGTTTACTGGGCTATTTCAGAGGCCATTGTTGTGCTTCTGCAGTCACATGTAGACCAAACCAAGTGAGGATGGCAGACTTCCTTCCCTGAAGGACATTAGTGAACCAGATGGGTTTTTACAACAATCGACAATAGTAGCTATTCGACTAGTTTTTAATTCCAGATTTATTAATTGAGTTCAAATTTCACCATCTGCCATGGTGGGATTCAAGCCCAGAGCAAACACAAACACTAGGGCTACGGGCCAAGTGCAGGAATATGGGATTAGAATAGTTGTGGGCCTGCTTCTGTGCTGTATAACTCTCTGACTCTGTGACTACGCTACAGCCTCCCTTCAACAGATATGGAAAGACAATATGTTATTAGTGACACGATGTTCAAAAGTGTAGGTGAACAGAGAGACCTTAGTGTCTATTAACCTAAAGCCTGAAAAGTTATAGGCAAGAGATGAGTTGGTTCAAAGAACAAATGCATTACTTGGTTTATAAATAGAGAAAAAAGGGATATAAAAGCAAATAATTAATACTCAAAATTTACAAATCACTGGTTAGGCCTCAGCTGGAGTAGTGTAGACAATTCTGAGCACCAGAAGTCTGGAAATATGCATGGGCTTAAAAAGGCAATAGTAGATGTATATGTGGAGTTTAAAAGCGATGAGGGACTTCAGTTATGAGGAGAGGTTGGAAAAGTTAGGAATGTTGGAGCAGAGAAGGTTACAAAGCGACCTCATAGAGGTTTTAAGATGATAGGATTTTGGTAGAGTAGGTAGGGGAAATGATTTATTCTGGAGAGTGGGTCCATAACTGGATGTCATTGATTCTAAATCTTTGAAAACATAGAGAAGGGAGGTGAGGAGAAATTGTATCTCATGTTACAATGTGCAATACTGTATTACAAAAGTTGGTAGCAGCTGATTCCATAAATAATTTTCTAAAAGAGTGAAGAGAAACATATAGATGGGAAACCTACAAGGTTATGGACTAAAGGGAATTCTCCATTAGAGGCGCAGGCAGGAAAGTGGAGTTAAGGCCACAATCAAATCAGCCATGATCTTATTAAATGGCGGTGCAGATTCGAGGGGCCAGATGGCCTACTCCTACTAATTTCTTATGTTCTTATGTTAAAGGCAGGGATGTAGAATATGAACAAATGCTCGTTCAAAAAGCTAGCAGTGACACGAAGGGACAAATAGCACCCCTAAGCTTCAGTGGTTCCATGATTCCATGACTGGGACTTGATTAAGGTGGCAATTGCCAACAGGATGGAGATGGTCCTCCATGCAGTGCTGTAAGCTTCCAGGAAATGATGACCGAGGATATATCCCTGATTAGAGAATTAACTGGAATTCAAATCGGGATGTAAAATAGAGATTGGGACATATGGCAGAAAGGGAATTGATAAAGAGTGAGATTTTATAATTGGGTTTATATTAATTGCCGTTATTTGCTAATGTGAAATTGGCAGGCTTTTATTGAAGTTGATACAGTTACAGTTTAGTTAGCACTACCTCACCCCAGCCATCCTTTTAAACCCTCAGAGCTCCATTCGAACTGACAGAGGGACAGACTGCATCCAATCACAGCTTGGGGAGGTGGGGGCGGCGACATTCCTTGAGTGCCTAAAAGCTGCCTCAGCAAGAAACGCAAGAACGGCTCTTTTAAGAGCCACTAAATCAGCGAGGGAAAGAGCTACGATTTTGTGTGACCAACCGCACCGCATAAATGTCTCATAATTTTCAGATGTTTACTCTCCCCTGTATCTTTTCTGGAAAGAGAAAGACACTGATTTATAATCTCTTTTCTTTTTCCAAAAATATAGTTTATTCATAAAAAAATGCAAATAAATATCAAAACAGTTCAAATTTGATATTTCAGAAAGTGCAATAGAGATCAGATTCCTTCGATACAGAACATGATGCCTCACAACTCTTGTCATTCCATATGTAATGCATTGCACAGCAAAAATCATTGTTGGTGCATCCAGCCCGAAGGGTTTTACATGGGTTCCAGACCCTCGGTGTACAATAGCGGGAGGACCTTACACAGTGGCCTGTCCTCATTGAGCCTTTGCGGCAGCTGCCCCAAGCTTTAGTGTGTCCCTCAGCACATAGTCCTAGACCTTGGAATGTTCCCAGTCTGCAACACTCGGTTGTGGACAACTCTTTGCTCTGGAAGACCAGCAAGTTTTGGGCAGACCAGAGAGCGTCTTTCACTGAATTCATGGTCCTCCAGTAGCAGGTGATGCTTATCTCAGTGTGCGTCCCCATCAATTACCCATAGAGCAGAGTCCTGTGTTACAGAGCTGCTCGGGACGAACCTCGACAAAAAAAGAATGCTGCCTGTTTCCAGACCTGTTTTGCAAAGGCACATTCCAGAAGGAGGTGGGCAACAGTCTCTTCCTCACCACAGCCACCTCGAGGGCAGCGTGTGGAGGCGGAGAGATTCCGAGTGTGCAGGAAGGATCTGACAGGGAGGGCCCTTCTCACCTCCAGCCAAGCTACGTCTTGGTGCTCTTTGGAAAGTTGAAAGACACTGATGTCTAATCTCCCTACCACTTTTTGGCAATGGTGGATGTTGGGGATGGTGATGTTATACATTTTGGAGCAGATATACTGGTGTGTGGAGCTCATTTTTAGAACATTGATAATTTCCAGTCTCTTTAGCGGTGGCAGTTTTAAACAAAAACAATTTGATGGAAAGAACATGGAGAGACTATAAACGGGTACAATTCTAAAGGGGTGCAAAAGGGGCATGGGTGTACATATACATAAGTCATTGAAGGCTGCAGGACAGGTTGAGAGAGTGGTTAATAAAGCATACAGGACCCTAGGCTTTATCAATAGGAGTACAGAGTACAAGAGCAAGGAGGTTATGTGGAACTTGTATAAGACACTAATTCGGCCTCAGCTGGAGTATTGCAACCAGTTCTGGGCGCCACAATTTAGGAAAGATGTGAGGGCATTGGAGAGAGTACAGAAAAGATTCACGAGAATGATTCACGTGCATGAGGGACTTCAGTTATTAAGATAGATTGGAGAAGGTGGGAATGTGTTCCTCAGAGAAGGCCGAGACTTGATAGAAGTATTCAAAATTATGAGGGGTTTGGACAGAGTAGATAGGGAGAAAACCTTCCCACTCGTGAAAGCATCGAGAACGAGAGGGCATAGAATTAAGATAATTGGCGAGAAGGAAAAGCGACATGAGCCGTACCTTTTTTTTTCATGCAGGGAGTGGTTACGGTCTGGAATGCACTGCCTGAGAGTTTGGTAGAGGCAGACTCAATCAATGCATGCAAAAGGGAATTAGACAGCAGTATTAAAAAAATGTGCAGGTTACGGGAAGAAGGCGGGGAAATGTTACAAGGTGAATTCCTCATTCGGAGAGTCAGTGCGGACACGATGGGCCCGCGCAGTCAGAATTCTAATGATATAGGACACCAAGAAACCGGCTAAATCGCCCGCCTCCAATCTGCTTAATATCAAGCCACACTGCTAGCATGAAGTTAACAACCCTCAGGTCAGAAGCAGCCCTTTCACAGATTAAGTGGGTGGCTCTGAAAAGAGCCTTTGGGTTCACAGATTCAAGTCAGGCCGCTTCACTTGCCCTTCGTGCTCGGAGCGCTGGTTTTCTTGGGCAGCAGCACGGCCTGGATATTAGGCAGCACCCCGCCCTGAGCGATGGTCACCCCTCCCAGCAGCTTGTTTAGCTCCTCGTCGTTGCGGACGGCCAGTTGCAGGTGTCTGGGGATGATACGGCTCTTCTTGTTGTCCCGGGCCGCGTTGCCGGCCAGCTCGAGGATTTCAGCTGTCAGATACTCGAGCACAGCAGCCAGATAAACCGGGGCTCCGCCACCCACCCGTGCGGCATAGTTTCCCTTTCTGAGGTGGCGGTGAACACGGCCCACCGGGAACTGCAATCCAGCTCGGGAGGAGCGAGACTTGGGTTTGGCCCGAGCTTTACCACCGGTCTTCCCTCTTCCAGACATTGCCACAATCTCACAAACACTTTCACGAAGAATGATGTGCTCCGCCCACATTCCTCCTTCTTATACCTTCGGGAGGAATGGTGTTGGGGGCACTGCTGATTGGTCACTCGGCACTGAATCTCATTTCTACCAATCCAGAGAGCTGCTTATTTGACCAATCAGGAGACGCCGAGGAGGTGAGAGCAGCCCTATGCTAATGAAGGATGGGAGAAGGCCATGTTCCTGATTGGCTGATCAACCAGGATGTCATTTCCTGATGCGGTGTATCTTTCTGGTTGGTTACGTTGGACAACCAATTCGATTTCGTGCTCCTCACAGCCGCAATCTCTCGTAGCAGTTGGGACCTCCCCAGCCTCTGCTCTTCATTATCCTCGCGTAACTGGGATTTTCTGCCGCCATCTGCCCACTTCACCGGCACCCCTAGGTGAGGTGCCCATTCGGACAGCGGGTGGAGGCAGGATGGGCCGAATGGCCTTTTTTGGGTCTGTAACAATTCTGCGACTCTGTCTCCAGCTTTGTGGCCCCCGCCATTCCCTCTTTACCCGGACCGTTTCATATAAAGTTTACAGCACAGAAAGATGTCATTTGGCGCCCAGGAGCCCTGCAGACCGCACTTGAGCTACATATCCAGACACTTTTTAAATGAGTTGAGGGTTTCTACCTCGAATACCGTTACTTTTTTTAAAATTTCCAAAATATACTTTGTTCATAAAAATCTGTAAAAAAATACATTGCAAAACAGTTCCAAACAGCGCCAAGTCAAAAAAGTACAAACAGTGCAAAGGAGGTCAGTTTCCTACAATACAGGAGTGTGTTGCCTCACAACCCTTCCATTTCATTTTTCATGCCATATACATTTTACAGCAAACAAAAATTTTCCCGATACAGTTTGAGGGGTTTTCCATGGATCCAGCCCCTCAGTTCAGCTTGGTGGGGGGTCCTTACACTGTGGTCTTTCCCCATTGAGCCTTTGCTGCGGCTGCCCCAATCTTTAGTGCATCCCTCAGCACGTAGACTTGGACCTTGGAATGTGCCAGTCTGCAACAATCAGTCCTGGACAACACTTTGCACTGGAAGACCAGCAAGTTTCGGGCAGACCAAAGGGTGTCTTTCACCGAATTGATCGTCTTCCAGCAGCAGTTGATGTTTATCTCAGTGTGCGTCCCTGGGAACAGCCCGTAGAGCACAGACTCCTGTGTTACAGAGCTGCTTGGGATGAACCTCGACTAAAACCACTGCATCTGGGGCGGCACAGTGGTTAGCACTGCAGCCTCACAGCTCCAGGGACCCGGGTTCGATTCTGGGTACTGCCTGTGTGGAGTTTGCAAGTTCTCGCTGTGTCTGCGCGGGTTTTCTCCGGTTTCCTCCCACAAGCCAAAAGACTTGCAGGTTGGTAGGTAAATTGGCCATTATAAATTGTCACTAGTATAGGTAGGTGGTAGGGAAATATAGGGACAGGTGGGGATGTTTGGTAGGAATATGGGATTAGTGTAGGATTAGTATAAATGGGTGGTTGATGGTCGGCACTGACTCGGTGGGCCGAATGACCTGTTTCAGTGCTGTATCTCTAATCTAAATCTCTTTCCACACCAGCTTTGCAAAGACACATTCCAGAAGGAGGTGGGCAACCGTCTCTTCCCCACCACAGCCACTTCGAGGGCATTGTGCAGAAGGAGTTAGACGTTGCGCATGCAGGAATAATCTTTACGGGGAGGGGCTCTTCTCACCACTAGCCAAGCTACATCTTGGTGCTTGTTTGAAAGGTCTGGTGATGAGGCATTCCGTCAAATGACATTGGCAGTCAACTCGGGGAACCATTTGACAGGATCCACCATCTCCTTTTCCCGTAGGGCCTTGAGGACATTCCGTGCAGACTACTGCTTGATGGATTGGTGGTCAATGGTGTTTTTCCACAGAAATTTTTCCATGAAGGATAGGTGGTACGGCACAGTCCAACTGGATGGAGTGTTCCATGGCAATGTGACCAGGCCCATCCTTCGCAACACTGGGGACAGAGAAAACCTCAGCACGTAGTGACACTTGGAGTTTGCGTACTGGAGGTCTACACACAGCTTGATGCAGCCGCATACGAAGGTAGTCATCAGGATGAGGGTGATATAGGGTACATTTATCCCGCTCTTATCCAGAGGTTTGAACATCGTGTCCCTCCGGACCCGGTCCATTTTGAATCCCCAGATGAAGCGGAAAATGGCTCGGGTGACTGCCACAGTGCAGGAGTGGGGTATGGGCCAGACCTGCACCACGTACAGCAACAACATGAACGCCTTGCACCTGATGACCAGGTTCTTACCCACAATGGAGACAGATCACTGATCCCACATGCTCAGCTTATGTTGTACCCTGGTTACTCGCTCCTTCTCTAATACTGTTGCAGGCAGTGAGTTCCAGACCCACCACCACCCTTTGGGAGAGAACAGCTTTTCCTCATCTCCGCTCTACTTTTTCTATATCCACTTTAAATCTATTCTACCTAGTCGTTAACCTCTCTGCTAAGAAATTGGCCCTTCCCATCCACTCTGTCCAGGCCCCTCACAACTTTGTACATCTCAATCAAATCTGCCCTCTGCCTCCTGTGTTCCAAGGAGAATAACTCCAACCTATCCAATCTTTCCTTGTAGCTGCAATTTTCCAGTCCCAGCCACATCTTCGTAAATTTCCTCAGTATCCTCTCTGGTGCATTTACATCCTTTCTGTAATGAGGTGACCAGAACTGCACACAGTACCCAAGTTGTGGCCTAACTAATTATTCATACAGTTCCGACATAACCCCCCTGCTCTTATATTCCGTACCTCAGACCACCTATGCATTTTTATCCATCATCAGAACTTAGCAGTTCTGAATAGTTCAGAAATAGGAGGGAGCAGACAGGGGCAAATGGGAGACTGTCTCAGATGGATTTTTGTTATATGTGTTTAAATGAGGGTAGCAAGGTAAATAGGTTCGATGAGCTGCAGTTATATGTCGCCATACAGCTAAAATAGAAACCTGGCAGAAAGAAGGGGAGGAATGGGAACATAATATTATTGGCTACAAGGCATTCTGGAAAGCAAAACCGGAAAGTGGGGGAGGGGAAAGTATTCATGCAATGTGCTCAAATCGTTGAAGTCTGTAAGGTAGGTTGAGAAAGCAGTTAAGAAAGCATATGAGATTCCAAGATTTACAAATAGGGACTTAGTGTATAAAAAACATGAAGGTTATGTTAAACCTGTATAAAATACTGTTTCGGCCTCAACTGGGGTATTGTGTCCAGTTCTGGGTGCCACACATTCAGAAGGATATTATTGCATTAGAGAGGGTGCAGAAGATTCACGAGAATGGTTCCAGGGATGAGGAACTTCAGTTGTGTGGATAGGTTGGGGAACATAGGAACATAGTACTTAGATACAGGAGTAGGCTATTCAGCTCTTCAAGCCTGCTCCGCCATTCAATAAGATCATGGCTAATCTGGCTGTGGTCTCAACTCCACTTTCCTGTCTGCGCCCCATAACCCTTGGCTCCCTTGTCTATAAAATATCGATCCAACTCAGTCTTCAATAAATTGCTTCCTGGGGAAGAGAATTCCACAGACAAATGACTCATATCTGTCCTAAAAGGAAGACCTCTTATTCTTAAATTGCGTCCCCTCATTCTAGTCTCCCCCACAAGAGGAAACATCTTGCTGGTATCCACTCTGTCAAGTCCCCTCAGGATCATTTATGTTTCAATAAGATCACCTCTAATTCTTCTAAAATCCAACGAGTATAGACTCAACCTGTTCAACCTTTCTTCATAAGATAAGTCATGCATCCCCATAACTAGTCGAGTTAACCTTCTCTGAACTGCTTCAAACACAATATATCATTTTCTTTCAAATAAGGAGACCAAAACTGCACTCAGGACTCCAGATGTGGTCTCACCAAGGTCCTGTACAGCTGCAGTAAAGCGTCCCTACTTTTATATTCGATTTCCCTTGCAATAACTGTCAAGATTCTATTTGTCTTCTTAATCAGTTGTTGCATACTAACTTGTGATTCATGTAATCTCACGCCATTTTAATGGACCCAGACCCAGAGCAGAGAATATTAAGAGAAGATTTGATTGAGGTTTTCAAAATCATGAGGGGCTGAGTAGAGTAGATATGGAGGAACTGTTCCCATTGGCACTTTTTTAATTCATTCATGGGACGTGGGTCAGCATTTATTGCCCATCCCTGATTGCCGTTGAGTAGATGGTGGTGAGCTGCTTTCTTGAACCACTGCAGTCCACGTGGGGCCAGTACACCAACAGTGCTGTAGTTCCACGTGAGGATTGTGTGTAGCTTGGAGGGGAACTTGCAGGTAATGGTGCTCCCATGCATCTGCTGCCCTTGTCCTTCTAAGTGTAGAGGTCGTGGGTTTGGAAGGTGCTGTCGAAGGAGTCTTGGTGAGTTGCTGCAGAGCATCTTGTAGATGGTACACACTGCTGCCACTGTGCACCGGTAGTGGAGGGAGTGAATGTTGAAGGTGGTGGATGGAGTACCAGTTAAGTGGGCTGCTTTGGTCCTGGATGGCGTCGAGCTTCTTGAGTGTTGTTGGAGCTGCACCCATCCAGGCAAGTGGAGAGTATTCCATCACACTCCTGACTTTTGCCTTGTGGATGGTGGACTGGCATTGGGGAGACAAGAACTGAGTTACGTGCTGCAGAGTTCCTAGCCTCTGACCTGTTATTATAGCCACTGTATTTAAGTGGCTGGTCCACTTCAGTTTATGGTCAATGGTAACCCCCAGGATGTTGATAGAGGGGGAAATCAGCCATCGCTGAAGTATCCAGAAGCAGAGGACACTGATTTATGATAATTGGCAAATAAGCAACAGTGACATGAGGAAAAATGTTTTTGTTACACAGCGAATGGTTCAGATTTGGAATACACTGCCTGAGAGTGCAGTGGAGGCAGGTTCAATCGTGGGCTTCAGAATAGAACCAGATAATTCTTTGAAGAGAAAAAAAAATGCAGAGCTACAGGTAAAAGGTCGAGGTAAGTTGCGCTTGCAGTGAGCTAGCATGGACACGACGGGTCAAATTACCTCCTTCTGTGTTGTAACTACTCTTTGACTCTAAATAAATAATTTTAACACTAGAGAGGGATGATATCCTTGAGAGGTCAAAGAGAGAATGTATGCGATTAATTTTAAGGAATAATGAAGGAGGTTTTTTCATTCGTTCGGAGGATATGGACATCGCTGGCTATGCCAGAACTTATTGCACATCCCCAATTGCCCTTGAAAAGGTGGTGGTGAGCTGCCCTCTTGAACCACTGCACTTCTTGCGGTCTAGGTACACCAACAGTGCTATTAGGAAGAGAATTCCAGGTTACAGTTGTGTATTACAGTATGCACTAATTGATTTAATACTGTAACTTTCCTTCTGACACTGTATGAGAACTTTGTACTGCATTGTAATCTGCCACTCAGTCTGCAGTCAGGGCTAAGTTCTTAGGATTCATTTTGTACCTTTCAACTAGCTGTTTCATCTGTCAGTAAAGTTTTAGCTAAAGCTGCACTCTTGTGAGATTGAAATAGTGCTTTTCAATCTGATAGTGGGGGTGATTTTGAAGTGAGATTTCTTTGACTGCTGTATAATTAATTCTGTAAGTCAGTCATGAGAATTGTATGTGAACGTGGGGTTCATTCTGTATCAGTTTGCTACCCGTGTGAATGTGTATAACATTGCGTATCTGTCAGTCTCTGGAACTAAATGTGACTGTGAGATTCATTGTGCAAGCATCACTCTTAGAGTCAGAATTTGATTGTATAATTCATTCTCTATATGTCAGTCTGTGGTACTGTGTATGTGTGTAATTTTAATTATCAGGTCAGTCAGTTTCTGATACCATGTGCAAGCTTGGGTCTCAATAAATATCTTTCGGTCTTCAATTCTTTCTGTGAGAGTGAGACAAAATCGATATCTGCCAGAGTTAAATAATTAGATTTCTATTGTGCCTGTCAGTCTCAGGCATTGTATTGTGTTATCACCTTTAATTTTTCAATCCTCTACACTGCATGTCAGTCTATGGTACTATGTGAGTGTGGATATCCTTTATTTAGCTATCAGTCTCTCACACTAAATGCAAGTGTGGGGTTAATTCTCATTTCATCAGTTTGTGATACTGACTGCAAGCATGTGATTCATTCGGTATTTGTCAGTGTTTGTTTTGGTATGTGAGTGTGGCTGTCACGATATCTATCAGACTCTGGTACAGTCTGTGTGCGCACTTGCAGGGCTAATATTGTATATGGTAGTCTCTGATACTGAATGTGTGTTTGAAATTCTTTCTTTATGTGTCCACCTCTCTGGGTCAGTCAGTTAGTGTGGGATTAATTCCATATATCGCAGCTACTGACACTGTGTGGTACTGAGAGTATGTTTGGGACACTTTTGCTGTATATGAGTGCAGGATTTTTCTGTTTCTGTACATAATATGTATCTCAGTTATGTTATTGAGATCTATTTGTTTCACACCGTACTTTATCATTATTTGCTTCCCTCACTTTTCATGTAAAATATGGATCACTTCAGCTTTTAACTGTATTTTATTAAGTTGAGAGAGTGTTTTGGACCAGTATTTCGTCTGTAACTTTAAACACAGGGCGGCACAGTGGCGCAGTGGTTAGCACTGCAGCCTCACAGCTCCAGGGACCCGGGTTCGATTCTGGGCACTGCCTGTGTGGAGTTTGCAAGTTCTCCCTGTGTCTGCGTGGGTTTTCTCCGGGTGCTCCGGTTTCCTGCCAAAAGACATGCAGGTTGGTAGGTAAATTGGCCATTATAAATTGTCACTAGTATAGGTAGGTGGTAGGGAAATATAGGGACAGATGGGGATGTTTGGTAGGAATATGGGATTAGTGTAGGATTAGTATAAATGGGTGGTTGCTGGTCGGCACAGACTCGGTGGGCCGAAGGGCCTGTTTCAGTGCTGTATCTCTAATCTAATCTAAATCTAAAACATCTGTGAATGATCATATATATTTCAAACTGATAAATGGTCTGGTCAGTAAGATCAGAGTCATTCAGTTTGTATTAATGGAATTGACAGTGCATCTTTCATTCTGGCTCTTAGTGAGATTATTGGATTGGCACTTAATGTGTACTGCAGTATGCACTAATTGACTTAATGCTGTAACTTTCCTTTTGACATTGCATGAGATCTTTGTACTGCATTGTAATCTGCCACTCAGTCCGCAGTCTGGGCTAAATTCTTAGGATTCATTCTGTACCTTTCAATGAGCTGTTCCATCTGTTAATTAATTTGTAGCTAAAGCTGCACTCTTGCGAGATTGATACAGTGCCTTTCTGAAAGTGGGTGTGATTTTGAGCTGAGATTGATGTGCCAAACTTTCAGCAGTACTAAGTTGGGTGAATTGGAAAGAACTTCTATCCCTGCTGGTTTCTTTGACTGCTGGATTGAGAATGTGCCTCTGGAACTTGTGCTCAGTGTGAGTCTGACTACTTCTGATCTCTGTGACTGTGGAACTCATGGCCTGTCTGTGTCTCTGCACTGTGGCAGTAATACTGTACCTACTGTGTGTTAGAAGGAGCTTACCACTTGTCTCTGGACAAGGAGCTTCTCCTTGTGCTGAGGAATTACCACATTCATTCTGGTGCCTTCAAGTATTTTCCTACAGGAAGGAAGAAAATCAAAGATCAGGCGAAGTGCAAATAGAAATGAGATGAATGTATTTTTTCAGTCAATCATCATTCCGAACAAATGCAAATATTAACCAACAATGTAAAATGTCAGTGTCTGAATCCATTTTTCTTTTTGTTTCAATGGTTTATTTTAGGCTGGTTACAAATTTTAGAAAAAGAATCCTAGGATTTTTCCTCCTGTGTGTTTTCGCTTGGCCTCTTCATGGTCCATGATGCCAACTAAGGTTGTTAGAAGGAGGTACCCAAACTAATGGGAAGGCAGTAGACCATTGCAGCACCCAGCTTCTGCCGACCAGCTGTTTCTTTTGGCGCTTTTCTAACAATTTAGTGAGGTCCAGAAACAATCCAACTTTTGCACTGCTTTCTAAATGGGACTAGCCGATAGAGCAGGGATATTTGTGCAGGTCAGTTTTCTATTTCCAGCTCCCATTGGACTAACTGTACAACGGAAATCAACAGCCACTGTTTAAAAAAGTTTCCTTGACATTTATCATGTCGATAGGACAAGTTCATGGAATAACTGAGCAGAAGGTCATGGAACAAAGGCAAACGGTATATTAATGGTGTGGTGAAAGACAAAGTGTTAGTACAGAGAGGGTGTTTATTGACAGAAAAATTAATAGCCTTGGACCCAAGCACAAACATGAAAAAAAAAACAGTGGGTAGGCATAGTAGAAACAAACCAGAACAAAATAAACACATCAAAAAATAAATAAATTAAAATAAAATGGGGGGCCCCGTCATGCTCCGAAATTATTGAACTCAATGTTCAGTCCAGCAGGCTGTAGCATGCCTAATTGGTAAATGAGGTGCTGGTCCTCGAGCTTGCGTTGATGTTCACTGGAACACCTCAGCAAGCCCAGGACAGAGAAAACTGAGGGCTACAGCAGGATGAGGTGACCAAGTGGTTAAGGCGACGGACTGTTAGTCCATTGCACTCTGCACATGTGGGTTTGAATCCCATCCTCGTTGTTTGTACATGCATCTGAGGTGCTGTAACCCACTAAGTTAGGGAGCAGGTAATGGAAAGCGGGATTAGATGGGGGGGCTAGTTTTTTTCGGCCGGCATGGACACGATGGGCTGAATGGCCTCCTTCTGTGCCGTAATGTTTCTATGGTTCCATCATACAGGCCAATTAGCTGAACATCAGTCACTGGGAAGATCCTGGAAACTATTATTAACGAAGCTTAAAATTGCACTTGGAGAAGTTGCATTAGAACAAGTCAACATGATTTTAATAAAAGGAGATGCTGCTTGACAAATTTATTAGAGTTTTTTGAGGACGTAATTAGTAGGGTAGATAAAGGGGAACCAGTAGATATAGTATACCAGGATTTTCAAAAGGCATTCAATAAGGTGCCACATAAAAGATTAATAGGCAAGATAAGGGCTAGGGGGTCATGTATTAGTGTGGAAAGAGGACAGGAAGCAGAGAGTGGGCATAAACGGGGCATTTTCAAGTTGGCAGGCAGTGACTAGTGGGGTGTCTCAAGGATCAGTGCTGGGACTTCAGCTATTTACACTCTATATTAATGACTTGAATGAAGAGAGAGAGAGAGTAATGTATCTAAGTTTGCTGATGATACAAAGCTCGGTGGAAAGGTAAGCTGCAGGGAGTATGTAGAGTGATGCAAAGAGATATAAACACGTTGTGAGTGGGCAACGCGCTGGCAAATAGAGTATAATGTAGAGAAGAGTGAAGTTGTTCACTTTGGTCATAAAAATAGTAAAGCAGAATATTTTTGAAAAGGTGTGAAAATGTAAAGTGTTGATGTTCAGAGACACTTCGGAGTACTCATACAAGGAAGGCACAAAGATAACATAAAGGTGCAGCAGGGTATTAGGAAGGCAAATGGCATGTTGGCCGTTATTGCAAGGGGATTGCAGTACAGGAATGAAAGAAGTCTTACTAAAATTGTACACGGCTTTGGTGAGACCACAACTGGAATACTGTGTGCAGTTTTGGTCTCCACATTTAAGAGAAGATATTAAAAAAAAGAAATGCTGGCAATAATCTGCAGGTCTGGCAGCATCTAGGGAGAGAGAAGCAGAGTTAACATCTCAGGTCAGTGACCCTTCAACAGAACTGGCAAATATTAGAAATATAATAGGTTTTAAGCAAATTAAGATGGGGTGGGGCAAGAGATTACAAAAGAGAAGGTATTGACATGACAAGGTCAGAGAGAACAACTGACCAGAAGGTCAAGGAGCAAAGGAAAATGGCATGTTAATGGTGTGGTGAAAGACAAAGCATTAGTGCAGAGAGGGTGTTAATTGTCAGAAAAATGAACAGCTCTAGCCCAAAGTACAAACATGAAAAAAAAGTGGGTAGGCACAGTAGCAACAAACTAAACAAACTGAAATAAAATAAACAAATAAAAAATAAAAATGGGGGGCATGTCATGCTCTGAAATGATTGAATTCAATGTTCAGTCCAGCAGGCAGTAGCATGCCTAATCAGTAAATCAGGTGCTGTTCCTCGAGCTTGTGTTGATGTTCACTGGAACACTGCAGCAATCCCAGGACAGAAATGTGAGCATGAGAGCAGGGGAGTGCGTTGAAATGGCAAGCAACTGGAAGCTCAGGGTCCTGCTTCCCAGCTGAGCAGAGGTGTTCCACAAAGTGGTCACCCAGTCTGTGTTTGGTCTCCCCAATGTAGAGGAGACCACATTGTGAGCAGGGAATACAGTATATTAATTGAAAGAAGGTCAATTAAATCGCTGTTTCACCTGAAAGGAATGTTTGGGGCCTTGGCTAGTGAGGAGAGAGGAGGTAAATGTGCAGGTATTACACCCCCTGTGATTTCATGGGAAGGTGCCATGGGAAGGGAATGAGGTGGTGGGGATAATGGAGGAGTGGACCAGGGTGTCGAGAAGGGAATGATCCCTTTGGAATGCTGACAGGGGAGGGGAGAGGAAGATGCATTTGGTAGTGGCATCACGCTGGAGGTGGTGGAAATGGCAGAGGATGATCCTTTAGATGTGGAGGCTGGTGGGGTGGAAAGTGAGGACAAGAGGAACCCTGTTTGTGTTCTGGGAGGGAGGGGAAGGGGTGAGGGTAGAGGTGCGGGAAATGGGCCGGACACGGTTGAGGGTCCTGTCAACCACAGTTGGGGGTGGGGTGGGGGGGGGGAGGGGGGAATCTCTGGTTGAGGGAAAAGGAATACATATCAGAAGCGCTGTCGTGGAAGGTTGCATCATCAGAGTAGATGCGTTGGAGACAGAAAAACTGGGAGAATGGAATGGAGTCCTTACAGGAGGCAAGGTGTAAAGAAGTGTAGTCGAGCTGGCTGTGGGAGTCAGCGGGCTTATAATGAATATTAGTAGACAGCCTATCCCCACAGATGGAGGCAGAGAAGTCGAGGAAAAAAAGGAAAGTTGTCGGAAATGGAGCAAGTAAAGGTGAGAGAAGAGTGGAAATTAGAAACAAAATTGATAAAGTTTTCCAGTTCAGGGTGGAGGGAGGAAACAGCACCGATACAGTCATCAATGTACTGGAAAAAGAGTTGGGAGATGGGGCCTGAGTAGGACTGGAAAAAGGAATGTTCGACATATCCCACAAAAAAGTCAGGCATAACTAGGACCCATGTGGGTACCCAGAGCAACACCTTTTACTTGAAGGAAGTGAGTGAAGTTGAAGGAGAAGTTGTTCAATGTGAGAATAAGTTCAGCCAGGTGGAGGAGGGTGGCAGTGGATGGAGACTACTTGCGCCTCTGTTCAAGGAAAGAGAGAGCCCTCAAACCATCCTAGTGGAGGATGGAGGTGTAGAGAGATTTGACATCCATAGTGGAGGAGGTGGTTGGGGAAAGGAAACTGCAAATTGTCAAAATGATGTAGGGCATCAGAAGAGTCATGGATGTAGGTGGGAAGAGACTGGACCAGGGGAAAACAGATAGAGTCAAGGTAGGAAGAAATAAGTTCAGTGGGGCAGGAACAGGCTGAAACAATGGGTCTGCCGGGACAGTCCTGTTTGTGGATTTTGGGAAGGAGATAGAAGCAGGCTGTCCAGGGTTGCGGGACTATGAGGTTGGAAGCTGTAGAGGGGAGATATTCCCTCCACCCCTCCCACTATAACAAGATTGCTTTTTGAAACAGGCCCCTCAGGCTTCATTTATAAAGCAACTAAACACCACAGCTTTTTGATTAATCAAATGCTTTGCAAGCATATTATTCTGAACCTTTTAGTTTATGTTAATCAAAACAAAATACTGTGGATGCCAGAAATATGAAATAAAAACAGAATGTGCTGGAAATACTGTGAGTAAAGGTCACAGACCTCTCTCCACAGATCCTGTCAGCCCTGGGTATTACAAATTATGGGTATTTCCAGCACTTTGCTTTCATTACTATGTTTATGTTATCATCGAAGGATAGAATCATTGAATGGTTACATCACAGAAAGAGGGTATTCGGCCCATTGTATCCAGGCCAGGTTTCTGCAAGAACAGCTCACCTACTCCCACCCCCCTGCCTTTTCACCATAGCTTGGTAATTTTGCATTACTCTTCATATAATTATCCAATTCTCTTTTGAAGGCCTCAATTGAATGTGCCTCCACAACACTCTGTTATTTCCCTCTAATTAAAATAGTTACAAATGAATGATTCGCTCATTGCACAACTCACTTTCAGCCAGGAAATGGCTCCAGCCTACAATTATTTGGGACCGAGGGTTTTTGTATGCACATCTCTACCGCGATGGGGCTGCTGCTGCCCAGTGACAAAGGAGGTGACCATGCCCAACAGATCCTTCTGGATCCACACAATGTACAGAAATAAAGCACAAAGGCTCTTTTAAGATCCACTGACAGCCTCTCTGAAAGAGTCGATTTACTGCAGTGATTTCAATACCAACTGTTCAAATTTCAGCCCAAGTTAACTTTGAGTTCTCAAACAAGAACGTTGACCAGCCATTTTGATCATTCTGTCACTTATTAATTCCCTGCCCGACAAAGTAAATATCGTCCAATGATCGTCATTGTACCTGACTGTTTCTGGTACGGGAGTATTGATTTAGTCTGTATCTGTTAGTTTTTGGAGTATGATGTGGGGTTTGCACTGTACCTGTCATTCTGTGGTGTGTGAATATTGGTTTTATTTTCTGGTATTTAAATATGTATTCTGTTCTGTACCTGTCAGTTTCTGGTATGTGTGTAGTTTTCACTTCGTGTTTGTCAGTTTCTGCTATGGGAGTATGGGTTTTACTCTGTATCTGTCTGCCACTGAAATGTGAGTGTGTGTTTGAACCTTTTATCCTTTGTGTCTTGCAGTATTGATTTTTACCTGTCAGGTTCTGGAGTGTGTATGTGGGATTTGCTTCATGCTTCTCTGTTTCTAGTATGTATTTATGGTTTACTTCTCATCTGGTAGGTGAGGTTTGTTTTCTTGTCTGTTTTGCTGTATCATTCAGTTTCTGGTATGCAAGCGTAAGTTTCACTCTATATATCTCAATCCATAAACTGCAATCTGTCTCTATCTCTCTGTTTATGATTGTGAGTGTAGATATATCTGCACCTGTCAGTTTATTTTATGTCAGAAACATCCTATTGTGTATCTTTCAGCTTCAGATATATCTCTGTGTAGCTTGTACTCTGTCCCTGTCACTTTCTGGTCTGTGAGTCCAAGTTTGTGGGTTCCATCTTTACCCACAGCTCAGTTTAACAGGTAAACTTTAACAGTCTCCTTTTTTTGCACTATTGACCAAAGATCTTTGCCATTGTTTCTGACACATGGATGATGAGAGTATTTTGTCAATTTTATTTTTGAAATCGCATTGCAATTTTTAAGTTAGAAAATGCAGCTGGATGGTACCAGAATTGAGGTCTGACCTGCAGTAAGGAACCCGGGTCAACTGTTTGGAAGGCAGCTATGGTCAGCATTATAAACCCATCAATCTGAGTTTGGCATATGTAAATGTGTACTTTATTCAGTAACATTTATTTGCTAATTTGTGATTATATCTGGTTCCAATTCATCATTGCAGGTTCCAGTACTCTGTATGAGGTGGGATTAATGCGGTGTATGTCAGTTTCTGGTATTCCCTGGGAGTCTAAATATACCTCTGTACCCATCAGTAACTAAAACTAAATATAAGTGCGGATTAATTCATTTTTCATCAGTAATAGGGAGCCTGAGATTCATTCAGTATCTCTGTCTCTGGCATTGTATGTGAATGTGTTGCTTATTGTGTGGCTCTCAGTGACTGGTACAGTGGGTGAGAGTGGTATTCATTCTATACCTGTCATTAACTGGTACTCAATGGCATTGTGGGATTCATTCTGTCTTTTCTAGTCTTGACTACTCTATGTCAATGTGATTTGTCGTGTGTCCATCAATTTCAGGTACTGTAATTGAGTTTGGGATGCATTATATATCTCTCAGTCTCTGGTGCAGCTAGACAGATGTTTGATCTAGAAGAGAGTAAAGGGTTATGGGTGCAGCCAAGAAATTGAATTTAAGGCCACAATCAGATCTGTCATGACCTTATTGAATGACAGAGCAGGCAGGAGGGGCCAAACTCTTGCTCCTGTTTCTTTGTTCTTATGCTATTTATATGATTGTGGGCCACATTCTGTACCTTTCAGTCTCTGGTCCAGTGTGTGAATGAGGGGTTCATTCTGAATTTGACAGTCACTGATACTGAATGTGCATTTGGAATTCATTCCTTATGTGTCTGTCTCTCGGGGAGTATGCAAATGTGGGAGAAATTATGTATCTGTTCTGTGAACACATGTCAAACTTAATCAATATATGTAAGTTATTGGTACTGTGTCTGTACATGAGATTCATTCTCAATCTGTGAGCCTCTGGTACCCTGCTTGAGAGTTAGATTAATTCTGCTTCTATGTGCCTATCTGCTGTATGTGAGTGTGGGATCCTGTTGTATTTGGTACTTAATATGTATCTCAGGCATTGTGTTGGCAACTCTTTGTTTAACACCTAATGTATCAATATGTGTTTACTTGTGTTTAATTTAAAATATGGATTAATGATATTTTATTGATGTAGCTTTTATTCGATACTTGTTTGTGAGTTGGTATCCAATTTGTAGCTGTGCAAAAGCAATTATGAATGACAATCTTTCAATTTTAGACCATGACCTGATATGCAATGTCAAATTCCAATGGTTTGTAGAGAATGAATTAATCCTGTATGTTTTTGTCTGACTCTTAGTGACATGTTTGAACTGGTGTGTAATTTGTAGCTCAGTTTATATTGTGGGGTACGTTATTGGGATTCATTCTGTAGCGTTCAATCAGATACATTTTGTCTGTTCTGTTTAAGATTTGTTATTTGAATTGCAACCAAGGAGACACAATGTATTTAAATCAGATAATGTGTGTGTTTTTGGAATGTAATTGATGTATCTACCAGTCAGCTGGAGTGAAATAGAAACAACTCCTATCTCTACTGCTCTATTTGACTATCAAATTGATAATGTGTCTCTCAACCTTGGAATCAGTGTGGGTCTGACTACTTATTTTGTTTGTTATAGTGGAAATGAATACCTGACCATGTCAGTGTGCTTTGTGACTGATACTGTACCTACTGTGTATTGGAACGAGCTGGATGCACGTTTCCTTCTGTCGAGGAGTCATGCCTTTCCTTCTGGTTCCTTCAAGTGTTTGCCTGCAGGAAAAGAAAGGTAACTCTTATACTTGAATAACAGCTGAGTGAGAAAACAGAAAAGTGATCAAAGTAATCTTTTCAACAATAAACATTCTGAACAATCACAAAAGGAAAGTCAGCAACACAAGCAGTGTCAGTGTCTGAGTCCACTGCACTACTGCAGAACTCTGCTTCTACTTGACAGGTATTTAGAGCGGTTTAACAATAATTTTGTGGCATTCAGAAACAATCCAAGCCCCGCACTGCTCCATGAATTGGAATACCCGATCGAGTAGTGACATTTGTGTAAGCCAGATTTCTATTTCCATGTCCCATTGTTCAACGGACAACAAGTAAGCACTGTTTAAAAAAAAAGTGACCTTAATCTTCTCACCTGCAGTAGACGGTCTTTGGAAATCTACCGCGTCTTTATTATTCAGCATTTTTTTCTGCCATTCACAACTCAATAAAAACTAACAGTGAGATACTGGATCTAAACCAGGAACATTCATTACTGTTTGGAGAGAGAAATCAGCAATGATTTTCAATAGTGAGTTCATCATATTCTGTCTCTCTCTCCCTGTCCAGACACTGCCTGAGAAAGACCTCTCCCTTCCCCCCCAGCTCACTCCATGTTCCAGGACCAGTTCCTGCTCCACAATGTACATTACAAACTGTCCCCCACTCCCGCTGAATGTACCCGGTAATCAATGCTAATCTATGAGCACATCGGCAGACGCGGGTCCAAATCTGTTGTGCTGCTGTGAGCAGATACTGTTTGTTCACTTACCCCAGGCTTGTGATGTCTCCATTTGCAGCTGATTTTAACAATCGCTCCCTCACTGAGTGGCGTTCAGAGGCAGCGATGGGGGAGAGGGTGCGCATGCGCTCTTCTAATTCTGACATCATATTGGACGGGTCTATATTGCGCGTGCGCTGATCTCCTGCAACAGTTCCGCATTTCAACACCAATGGGAAATTTCCCCATTTCACACTCATCAATGTTCTAATTGAAAAGCCGAACATGGGGTTAGGGTGGAGGGAAGGAGGGGAAGTGTGGGGGAACATGTAACATATAAAACTGGCAGCTAGTCCCATTTAGATGCTCAAACTGCGGTCTCAGTTTGCAGGGTGTTTGCTATTATTGAGCCCCTCCTCTCAAAACAATACAACAGAAACATAGGAAGAATGAGGGAGCCGGTGTGTTTGCTGAGACCTTGCAGAATTAATTTCAGCCAGCAAAAGTTTGTTGAACCGAATTGAAACCCTAATTAGTATCTTAATTGGTCCGGATTATTAATGGTTCAATCTGCATACATTACAGATGCTTCCTGTTTCTTTCTAATTTACCAAGGATACTAAATGTCAAATTCTTGCTGATGGCATCTATTTTGTTGCAGTTCTGCAGGTTCACATTTATCTCAGCTCACCGCCTACAAGCAGTGCTGTGGTCTTCAACCCATCTCTCCCATTGTTTTCACACAAAGGTTGACACAGAGTATAGCCTTGGAAAAAACATTTCATGGTATAACAAGCATTAGCACAAACAGACTGTAATATATTGATGTACATAGCATATAATTAGTCCTATTATTGTAGCTGTCCTTATTATTCACAAAGGCAAAAGATGTCATGATCCATCACCCCCACATTGTGGGCCCCCTCCAGCTGCACAGCTTCTCCTTTTTGTCGTGGCGACGTGCATCTTCCTCACATGCACATCTCTCAACACGGCATTTTGACATATTTCTGAGAAGATGACCGTCATGCTTTGACATAGCAGTTCTTGAATAAGTGTAAGCTATGAAAATGCTTTAAACTTTACACAACGTTGTTCAGGGGAGACAGAAAATCTGGTGCATTGGGCAGAGACAATCGGTTGATCTATCAAAGTCTCTTAGTTTAATGCTCCTGTCTACACAAATTTTCTTCTTGAAAAGCTTGGATAGATGACTCTGAATTGTGTTATGTAAGTAAGGGGTTGTTCTCCTTAGAGAAATGGAGATTGAGAGGAGGTTTGTTAGATGTGTATATAAGATAGACAAGGATAACCTGTTCCCACTAGCTGATGGTACAAGGACTAGGAGA
Source organism: Heterodontus francisci (assembly GCF_036365525.1). Classification (NCBI taxonomy): domain Eukaryota; kingdom Metazoa; phylum Chordata; class Chondrichthyes; order Heterodontiformes; family Heterodontidae; genus Heterodontus; species Heterodontus francisci. The sequence goes on from NC_090415.1 coordinate 10,153,341, forward strand.
CACAGACTGATGGTTTACGGCAAGAGATGGAAGGGAATGTGAGGAAGAACTTTTTCTGTTTTACCTGCTGGACCTCGCTGTCCACAAGTGTGGTGGAAGGAGAGAGAATCAATGATTTCAATAAGAAACTGGATAAACACTTGAAGGAAACAAACTTGCTGCAGGGCGATGCTGATCAAGCAAGGAAGTGAATCTGATTGGATGTTGAGAATATTTTGGAAGCTTTCTTTCTGAATTTGCATTGACATTTTTAAGCTGCAAAATTCCACAGCACACTTGACCATCAACTTTAAGGGAGAAGAACATGGATGTTGAGAATTTTGGTTAACTTCAATTTAGTCATGGCTTTTCATTTGTCACATTCTGCGGCGAGGTTTCAGAAACATATTTGACCGCGAGTGGGCATTGCAATGACCGGGAATCTAATCTGGGTCAATTCCTTATTAATTATTGAGTTCAAACCTGAACTATGGAACTAAGTGACTGCGAACTGATGTATGTGCGTTAAATCAGCTTTTATTATCGAAATACAGCAAAGAGGCCGAATATGCACATGTCCGAGAACAAAGCTCAGAAATGGTCAGTGGCCAGTAATCTATGTAGGCGACATTATGAATTAGAGACAGAAAGATCGCACGGGCAGAGAAACTGCATTAATCAGAATCTATGAGAGTAAAACAGAGATCACTTGATATAAAAAAAAATCAAAATAAGTCGATACTATCGAGATGATGTTGCAGCTTTTTCAGAGAAGATGTGGGTGGCTGTTAAAAGAGCCTTTTTGTGTTTTGGGTGTGTTTCAGTACATTGCGGATATTTACTTGGAGCTGGTGTACTTGGTGACCGCCTTTGTACCTTCCGACACGGCGTGTTTGGCCAGCTCCCCGGGCAGCAGCAGGCGCACGGCGGTCTGGATCTCCCGGGAGCTGATGGTGCTGCGTTTGTTGTAATGGGCCAGGCGGGAAGCCTCACGGGCGATTCGCTCGAAAATATCATTCACAAACGAATTCATGATGCTCATGGCCTTGGAGGAGATGCCGGTGTCAGGGTGAACCTGCTTCATCACTTTGTACACGTAGATGGAGTAACTTTCTTTCCTGGATTTTCTCCGTTTCTTGCTGCCCTTTGTTGGCGTCTCCTTCAGAACTTTCATGGCGCCCTTCTTGGAAGGTGCTGCTGTTTTCTTGTCTTTTTTTTACTTCCAATATATACCTTATTCATAAAAATATGTAAAAAATATATTACAAAACAGTTCCAAAGAGCACCAAGTCAAAAAATACAAATAGTGCAAAGGAAATCAATTTCCTTCAATACAGGTTCAATGTGTTGCCTCACCACCCTTCCATTTCATTTTTCCTGCCACATACATTTTACAGCAAACTAAGATTTTCCTGATACAGTTCGAGGGGTTTCCCATGGATCCAGCCCCTCAGTTCACCTTGGTGGGGGGACCTTACACACAGGTCTTTCCCCATTGAGCCTTTGCTGTGGCTGCCCCAAGCTTTAGTGCGTCCCTCAGCACGTATTCCTGGACCTTGGAATGTGCCAGTCTGCAACAATCGGTCGTGGACAAGTCTTTGCGCTGGAGGACGAGCAAGTTTTGGGGCAGACCAACGGGTGTCTTTCACCGAATTGATCGTCCTCCAGCAGCAGTTGATGGTTATCTCAGTGTGCGTCCTTGGGAACAGCCCGTAGAGCATAGACTCCTGTGTTACTGAGATGATTGGGATGAACCTCGACTAAAACCACTGCATTCTTTCCACACCTGTTTTGCAAAGACACATTCCAGAAGGAGGTGGGCAACTGTCTCTTCCCCACCACAGCCACCTCGAGGGCATTGTGCAGAGGGGGTGAGACTTCGAGCATGCAGGAAGGATCTGACGGGGAGGGCTCTCCTCACCACCAGCCAAGCTACATCTTGGTGATTGCTTGACAGTTCTAGCAGTCTGCTCGGGGAACCATCCGACAGGATCCATCATTTCCTTTTCCCGTAGGGCCTCGAGGACATTTCATGCAGACCACTTCCCAATGGATTGGTGGTCAAAGGTGTTTTTCTGCCGAAAATTTTCAACGAAGGATAGGTGGTACGGCACAGTCCAATTGGATGAAGCATTCCGCGGCAATGTGACCAGGCCCATCCTTCACAACACTGGGGATAGATGGACCCTCAGCACGTAGTGACACTTGGAGTTTACATACTGGAGGTCCACGCACAGCTTGATGCAGCTGCACACGAAGGTCGTCCTCAGGATGATGGCGATGTTGGGTTCATTTTTTCGGCCCTTATCCAGAGGTTTGAACATCGTGTCCCTCTGGTCCCGGTCCATTTTGAATCCCCGGATGAAGCGGAAGATGGCTCGGGTGACCGCCACAGCGCAGGAGTGGGGTATGGGCCAGACCTGCACCACATACAGCAACAACGTGAGCGCCTCGCACCTGATGACCAGGTTCTTACCCATAATGGAGAGAGATCGCTGCTCCCACATGCTCAGCTTGTGTTGTACCCTGGGTACTCGCTCCTTCCAGGTTTCGGTGCATGCCCCGGCCCTTCCGAACCATATCCCCAGCACCTTCAGGTAGTCTGACCTGACAGTGAAGGGGACAAAGGATCGGTCAGCCCAGTTCCCAAAGAACATGGCCTCGCTCTTGCCGTGGTTGACTTTAGCTCCCGAGGCCAGTTTGAACTGGTCGCAGATGCTTATCAGTCTGCGCACGGACAGCGGATCCGAGCAGAAGATGGCGACGTCATTCATGTACAGGGAGGTTTTAACCTGAGTGACTCCACTGCCTGGGATTGTCACCCCTCTTATGCTCGCATCCTTCCTGATAGACTCAGCAAAGGGTTCAATGCAGCAAACAAACAAGACAGGGAGAGAGGACAGCCCTGTCTGACTCCAGATCAGGAAACCTTTTGACTCCCACCCATTGATTGAGACTGCGCTACTGATGTTTGTGCAGAGCACTTTGATCCAATCGCAGATTCCCTCTCTGAACCCCATTTCGGAAAGCACGTCCATCATGTAGGTGTGCGATATCCTGTCAAAAGCCTTCTCCTGGTCCCGGCTGATGAGGCAGGAGTCCACCCTCCTGTCCCGTACGTAGGCGATCGTATCCTTGAGTAGCGCGAGACTATCTGAGATCTTCCTGCCGGGTACAGTACAGGTCTGATCGGGGTGGATCACCAACTCCAGAGCAGACTTGACTCGACTGGCTATGACGTTGGACAGAATCTTGTAATCAACATTAAGCAGTGAGATGGGCGGCCAATTTCTGATTTCTGCCCTCTCCCCCTTCTGCTTGTAAATGAGGGTGATGATGCCTTTCCTCATGGATTCTGAAATGCTGCCAACCAGGAGAATACTCTCGTATACTTCCAGCACGTCTGGGCTGACCCAGTCCCACAGGGCCGAATACAACTCAACCAGTAAACCATCACTTCAGAAGTTTTACTCATCTCGAAGGATTTCACAGCCTTTGTCACTTGTCCAGAGTCTCCCTCATGTTGTCATCTAAGACCTCTGTGATAGGTGACAGGTAGGAGTGGGAGGCTCTGCTGTCTGTGGGCTTCGCTCATACAGCCCAGCATAAAAGGATTTGCTGATCCTTAGTATTTCGGATTGGGGAAGTACTGCAGGCAGAAGATGTCCACAGCTTGGAATCCACAACAATCAATGAGAACTTTCTTGATGAAGAAGGTACAATAAAATGGTACATCTCCTTCCTTGTCCTTCACCACCCAAACGGTGTTACGCACTCCCTGGCCAGAAGCTCGAAGATTGGTTATAGCCATTTCACTCAAAACATACCCAGGATCAAAAGCCACTGATCATGGTTTCATCCCTGCCAGGTAAGTAACTGATAAGAACAGATACTACACTTGATCTTAGCCAAAAGGCTGCGAACTTTTGTTTTTGTTCACCGTTTCTCCACTGCCAGGCAAGGCTGAGAAGCGATGGGCTCTTATCTTCTTAACCAATCTCCCACGTGGGACCTTAACCAACGAAAAACATCATTCTGCTCCAAATAAACCTTTCACGTGGTTATAGCTAAACCTTGGTTGTAGATAATGCCTTTGATTCGAGGAATAGGTTTTATGGTGAGAACGGACAGAAGTTACCTATGTTTTGAAAAGTGGTTTATTTTTCAAGGTATCAGATTCTGAATGGTTGGTAACGATCAACTTCAGACACAGAATAACCAAAACTTCGCTCGAGCTCGCATTTTAGAGGGATCCGCAGAGCCCTATGCTAATGAAGGATGGGAGAAGGCCGTGTTCCTGATAGGCGGGTTTATAATTATGTCAATGCCTGATGTTCTGTATCTATCTGATTGGGTATCTAAAGTAACCAATCACATTTTGTGCTTCTCACAGCCACAAACTGCCGCAGCAGTCAGATCGTCCAAACCCCTTTGCACGTCCTTATCCACCGACATCCCTGACTTTCTGACTCCCTCTGCCTCTCCAAGCATTTCTATTTTGCTGGTACGAGCACCTCTTTTTTTATACTGCGCGTATAAATTCTCTACCGTTCCCTTCCTCATCAGGGTGTTACCACCCCTCTGAACTTTCGTCCATTAGCAGGACGTAGCCGTTCAGTACAGTTGGTGTCAGACGGGGCAAATGCGAGCACTGAAGTGCATGTCTTCAATACATGCAGCGTGCCAAATAAGGTTGGTCAGCTGCAGCCACAAGACGCAACATTACAGATTTCTTTAGTGGCAATTACATAATTCTGGCTGAAACAAGGGGAGGCATGGGAACTTAGTATTGCTCAGTAGAAATATTCAGGAAAGACAAGTCTGAAAAAAATATGGAGGGCTGTGGATTGGAAAGTATTGATCAAATATAATTTCTGGTATGAGACATGAGCATTGTTTTTACTCTGTGCATGTTATCCTGACGTGTCAGAAGCAGGGTTTTTTTTATCTTTTATGTTTTATTATTCATTAGGTTAGGCCGCATTTGGAGTACCGTATGCAGTTCTGGTCGCTGCACTACAGGAAAGATGTGATTAAGCGAGACAGGGTGCAGAAAAAATTCACAAGGATGTTGCCTGGTTTGGAGGGCTTGAGTTATAAAGAGAGATTGGATGGGCTGGGTCTGTTTTCCCTGGAGCCAAGGAGGCTGAGAGGGGACATGATAGACGTATATAAAATTATGAGAGGCACAGATAGGGTAGATAGCCAGCGTCTGTTTCCTATGGTAGGGGCGACTTAAACTAGGAGCATAGATTTAAGGTGAGATGGAGGAGGTTTAAAGGGAATCAGAGGGGTAAATGTTTCACGCAACGAATAGTGGGTATCTGGAATGAGCTGCCTGAGGAAGTGGTGGAGGCAGGAACAGTAGCAACATTTAAGAGGCATCTGGACAGGTACTTGAATGAGCAAAGCATGGAGGGATATGGAATTAATGCAGGCAGGTGGTATTTGTACAGATAGGCATTATGATCGGTATGGACGCAGTGGGCCGAAGGGCCTGTTTCTATGCTATACAACTCTATGACTCTATGAGTCTATAAGTGCCCAGCAATGACGACCTCAAACAAGAGTGAATCTAGCCATCTCCCCTTGACGTCCAATGGCAAGAATTGTTGTAACCTGCAAGGCTATGGATCAGGTGCTTGAAGGTGGGATTATTCAATGGCTAGTTTGTTCGGCTGGCACGGGCACGAGGGGCTGAATGGCTCGTTCTGTGCCGTAATTGTTCTATGGTTCTATGGCAGCATCGCAAATCCCCCACTATCAACATCCTGAGGGTTACCATTGACCAGAAACATGTCTGGACCTGCCACATATATGCCCTGGATAAAAAGCAGATTAGGTGCTAGGAATTCTCCAGCGAGTAAGTCACCTGCTGCCTCCCCAGAGTCTGTCCACCATCCACAAGGCAGAAGCCAGGAATGAGATGGAATGCTCTCCACTTTCCTGTATGTGTGCAGGTAGAACAACATTCAAGAAGCACGACACAACCCAGGGCAAAGCAACCCACTTGATTGGCACCCCATTTACCACTTTCAACATTCACTCGCTTCCAAGTCAGGATGGTGTGTCACTTGAAGGGCAACTTGCAGGTGGCGGTGTTCCCATGTATTTGCTGCCCTTGCCCTCACAGTTGGTAGAGGTTGCAGGTTTGGAAGGTGATGTCTAAGGAGTCTTGGTGCATTGCTGCAGTGCATCTTGTAGATAGTACACACTGCTGCCACTGTGTGTCGGTGGTAAAGGGAGTGAATGTTTGTAAATAGGGTGACAATTAAATTGGCTGCAACAAAAACAAGAAATGCTGGAATCACTCAGCAGGTCTGGCAGCATCTGTGGAAAGAGAAGCAGAGTTAACGTTTCGGGTCAGCGACCCTTCTTCGGAACTGACAAATATTAGAAAAGTCACAGATTATAAACAAGTGAGGTGGGGGTTGGGCAAGAGATAACAAAGGAGAAGGTGCAGATTGGACCAGGCCACATAGCTGACCAAAAGGTCACGGAGCAAAGGCAAAGTTAATAAGTTCCGAAGAAGGGTCACTGACCCGAAACGTTAACTCTGCTTCTCTTTCCACAGATGCTGCCAGACCTGCTGAGTGATTCCAGCATTTCTTGTTTTTGTTTCAGCTTTCCAGCATCCGCAGTATTTTGCTTTTATTATAATATGTGAATGGTGTGTTGAAAGACAAAGCATTAGTACAGATTAGGTGTGAATATACTGAATATTGAACAGCAGCAAGTGCAAACCTGAAGAAAAACAACCTGAAAAAAACAGTGGGTAAGCAAACTGAACAAACTAAGATGAAATGAAATAAATGCAAAAAAAGATTGTAAAAAATGTAAAAAGGAATGTAAAAAAAGGAAGAAAAAATAACTAAAAATGACTAAAAATGAAAGTAAAGTGGGGGGCTGTCATGCTCTGAAATTATTGAACTCAATGTTCAGTCCGGCAGGCTGTAGTGTGCCTAATCGGTAGATGAGATGCTGTTCCTCGAGCTTGCGTTGATGTTCACTGGAACACTGCAGCAATCCCAGGACAGAGATGTGAGCATGAGAGCAGGGGGGAGTGTTGAAATGGCAAGCAACCGGAAGCTCAGGGTCCTGCTTGCGGACTGAGCGGAGATGTTCCGCAAAGCGGTCACCCAGTCTGCGCTTGGTCTCCCCAATGTAGAGGAGACCACACTGTGAGCAGCGAATACAGTATACTACATTGAAAGATTTCCAGCATCCGCAGTATTTTGCTTTTAATTAAATTGGCTGCTTTGTCCTGGATGGTCTCGAGTTTCTTGAGTGTTGTTGGAGCTGTACGCATCCAGGTAAGTGGGGAGAATTCCATCACACTCCTGACTTGTGTCTTGTAGATGGTGGATCGGCTTTGGGGAGTCATGAGGTGAGTTACTCGCCCCTGGATTCCTAGCATCTGATCTGCTCTTTTCGCCACGGTATTTATATGGCTACTCCAGTTGAGTTTCTGGTCAATGGTAACCACTCGGATGTTGATAGTCTGGCATTCAGCAATCGTAATGCCTTTGAATGTCAAGGAGAGATGGTTAGATTCCCTCTTGTTGGAGATGACTATTGCCTGGCACTTGTGCGGCGCAAATGTTACTTGCTGCTTATCAGCACAAACCAGGATATTGTCCAAGTCTTGCAGCATTTCTACATGAACTCCTTCAGTATCTGAGGAGTCACGAATGGTGCTGAAAATTGTGCAATCATCAGTGAACATCCCCACTTCTGACCTTATGATTGAATGAAGGTCATTGATGAAGCAGCTGAAGATGGTTGGGCCCAGGACACTACCCTGAGGAACTCCTGCTGTGATGTCTTGGAGCTCAGATGATTGACCTCGAACAACCACAGCAATTTTCCTTTGTGATAGGTCTGGCTTCAACCAGCAGAGAATTTTCCCCCTGATTCCCATTGACTTTAGTTTTTCTCAGGCTCCTTGATGCCATACTCGGTCAAATCCTGCCTTGATATCAAGGGCAGTCACTTTCACCTCACCTCTTGAATTCAGCTCTTTTGTCCATGTTTGAACCAAGGCTGTAATGAGGTCAGGAACTGAGTGGTCCTGGCGGAATCCAAACTGAACATCACTGAGCAGGTTATTGATAAGCAAGTGTCATTTGAAAGCACTGTTGATGAGACCTTTCATCACTTTATTGCTGTTCAAGAGTAAACTAATGGGGCGGTAATTGGCCAAGTTGGACTTGTCCTGCTTTTTGTGTGCAAGGCAAATTGTTGTCCTGATGTCCTCGCCCTTGTCCCCTTGTTGTTGTTTGTGGTGGTCTGTAGACTTGACATTAGCTGTTGCAGCCGGATCTGTACTGGGGAGAGAGAGAGGGATAGAGAAAGAGGGAGCTGCTATGTGGATCGCTTTTCAGTTCATGTTCTCTGCTTTCTGAGTCACTTCCAGAGCTGCACAAGCAGTTACATGGCTTTCCTAAAGATCTTTATGTTTTTAATGAAGTCCTTCTGGTGATTTCACTGATATTCAAGGCTTTACTCCTCAAACTGTCCATTCACACTTGGTGGGGGCTGGCTCTTTCAAAGCCAATGTGTGTTGATAGCCCCTGACGGCCGTACTGATAAAGCAATTTCTGGTAATTTAATCAGGCAGCACCTCATTGTTAGAATTAGAACACTACAGCGCAGTACAGGCCCTTCGGCCCTCGATGTTGCGCCGACCTGTGAAACCATCTGACCTACACTATTCCATTTTCATCCATATATCTATCCAATGACCAGTTAAATGCCCTTAAAGTTGGCGAATCTACTACTGCTGCAGGCAGGGCGTTCCACGCCCTTACTACTCTCTGAGTAAAGAAACTACCTCTCACATCTGTCCTATATCTATCACCCCTCAACTTGAAGCTATGTCCCCTCGTGTTTGCCATCACCATCCAAGGAAAAAGAGTCTCACTATCCACCCTATCTAACCCTCTGATTATCTTATATGTCTCTATTAAGTCACCTCTCCTCCTCCTTCTCTCCAACGAAAACAACCTCAAGTCCCTCAGCCTTTCCTCGTAAGACCTTCCCTCCATACCAGGCAACATCCTAGTAAATCTCCTCTGCACCCTTTCCATAGCTTCCACATCCTTCCTATAATGCGGTGACCAGAACTGCACGCAATACTCCAGGTGCGGTCTCACCAGAGTTTTGTACAGCTGCAGCATGACCTCGTGGCTCCGAAACTCGATCCCCCTACTAATGAAAGCTAACACACCATATGCCTTCTTAACAGCCCTATTAACCTGGTTAGCAGCCTTCAGGGATTTATGCACCTGGACACCAAGATCTCTCTGTTCATCTACACTACCAAGAATCTTCCCATTAGCCCAGTACTCTGCATTCCTGTTACTCCTTCCAAAGTGAATCACCTCACACTTTTCCGCATTAAACTTCATTTGCCATCTCTCAGCCCAGCTCTGCAGCCTATCTATGTCCCTCTGTACCCTACAACATCCTTCGGCACTATCCACAACTCCACCGACCTTAGTGTCATCTGCAAATTTACTAACCCACCCTTCTACACCCTCTTCCAGGTCATTTATAAAAATGACAAACAGCAGTGGCCCCAAAACAGATCCTTGTGGTACACCATTAGTAACTAAACTCCAGGATGAACATTTGCCATCAACCACCACCCTCTGTCTTCTTTCAGCTAGCCAATTTCTGATCCAAAGCTCTAAATCACCTTCAACCCCATACTTCCGTATTTTCTGCAATAGCCTACCGTGGGGAACCTTATCAAACGCCTTACTGAAATCCATATACACCACATCCACTGCTTTACCCTCATCCACCTGTTTGGTCACCTTCTCGAAAAACTCAATAAGGTTTGTGAGGCACGACCTACCCGTCACAAAACCGTGCTGACTATCTCTAATGAACTTATTCTTTTCAAGATGATTATAAATCCTGTCTCTTATAACCTTTTCCAACATTTTACCCATAACCGAAGGCTCACAGGTCTATAATTACCAGGGCTGTCTCTACTCCCCTTCTTGAACAAGGGGACAACATTTGCTATCCTCCAGTCTTCCGGCACTATACCTGTCGACAATGACGACATAAAGATCAAGGACAAAGGCTCTGCAATCTCCTCCCTAGCTTCCCAGAGAATCCTCGGATAAATCGCATCTGGCCCAGGGGACCTATCTATTTATTGTTCTGGTTAGTTTGACTCAGTCATGTTGGTCTCCAGTCTACTCTGTTGGGGTTTGATATATAAATTACAGTGGCCATCTTGGCTGTCAGATTTTCTTTTTAAAAGTTATTTGTAACAATTTCCAGCAAATATGTCAAGCAAGGTTCCAACGGATTGAATAAATATTGCCCATTTGACATCTAGGGTTTTAATGAAAATATCAATGTCACTTTGCCGACTTGTGGCAGCAGTTCATCGACCTTAATTCCCACGCTACACATATTTAGGCCCATGCTTTCACATTTTCCCCTGTCTGAACCCTCTTATTTCTGAACTACGATGGACTGTTATGCCCTGGTGATGGACAGGACAGCAGAGGCTCAGAAAATTCTGGTGAGGGAGGGAAGCATATACAATCTTTGTGTACATAAAGAAAATTGTGATGTGTTAGGGCCAGAAAAGTGGAATTTCTTAAATTAGCCGAAGTCGTTGGCTGTGAGAAATAAAAACTGAAAGTGCTGGTCTGGCAGCATCTCCCCTTCCCCAGAAATATACTTATATACTTTATTCAATAGAAAAAAAGTAAAAAAAAAATACATTACAAAAAGATTCAAATTGTACATTTGATAAAGTGCAATAAAGATCAGTTTCTTTCAAGAGATTGCACGAGGTGTCTCACTACTCTTGCCATTCCAGGTTATATTTACAATGTGCATTTGCAGTACATACCAAAAACATTCAATAGTGCATATATCTGGGAGTTCAGACACATCCAGACACAGACCGAGTCTTCCCCACCGCACTCTCCTCGAGGGCAGCATGTGGAGACGCTGAGACTCTAGGCATGCAGGAAGGATCTGACGGGGAGGGCCCTCATCACCATCAGTCAAGCTATGCCTTGGTGGTTGTTTGAAATTTCTGGCGATAAGGCATTCTGCCTAATGAGTTTGACACTCTGCTCGGGGAGCCATCCGGCAGCATCTGTGGCGAAATAAACAGAGCTAACGTGAACTGTAACGTGATCTGTGAACTTTCATCAGAACCAGGTAATTTTAAAAAAATCGTTGCACGAGATGTGGGCGTCAGGATAGTCAGGGATGTCTGTGGAAAGGGGCCCCCGAGCAGACCGCCAAAGTCATTTGGCGGAATGCCTCATCACCAGAACTTTCAAACAAGCACCAAGATGTAACTTGGCTGGTGGTGAGAAGGGCCCTCCCCGTCAGATCCTTCCTGCACACCTGAAGTCTCGCCCCCTCCACGCAATGCCCTCGCATTGGCTGTGGTGGGGAAGAGACGGTCGCCCACCTCCTCTTGGAATGTGCCTTTGCAAAGCAGGTGTGGAAAGAGATGCAGTGGTTTTTGTCAAGGTTCATCCCAAGCAGCTCTGTAACACAGGAGTCTGTGCTCTACGGGCTGTTCCCAGGGACGCACACCGAGACAAACATCAACTGCTGCTGGAGGACTATCAATTCGGTGAAAGACGCCCTTTGCTCTGCCCGAAACTTGCTGGTCTTCCAGCGCAAAGAGTTGTCCACCACCGAGTGTTGCAGACTGGCACATTCCAAGGTCCAGGACTACGTGCTGAGGGACGCACTAAAGCTTGGGGCAGCCGCAGCAAAGGCTCAATGGGGAAAGACCTGTGCGTAAGGTCCCCCCACCAAGCTGAACTGAGGCGCTGGATCCATGGGAAACCCCTCGAACTGTATCGGGAAAATTTTGTGTGCTGTAAATGTAAAAATGTATATGGCATGACAATGAAATGGAAGAGCTGTGAGGCAACTCATGATGGTACAGAAGGAAAATGATCACCTTTGCACTGATTGTATTTTTTGACTTGATGATGTTTTAAACTGTTTGGGAATGTAATTTTTCCAGATTTTTATGAATGAAGTATATTTTGGAAATAAAAAAAAGTCTGTGGAGAGGGGCGGGAAAGAGGAATGGCAACCTGTCACCAGCGGCTAATGTGATTGGGTATCTAAAGTAACCAATCAGACAATAAGCAGTGACATGCTTGGAAATCAGCCAATCACAAACATGGTCTTCACCTATCCTTCATTAGCATAGGGTTCTGTGGTTGTCTATAAAAAGCGAGTTCCGGGCGCATTTTGCGTATTCTGTTCCTGGATTTGAACGTGAGAATGGGTGACGAGAAGAAAACTGGATCCAAAAAAGGAGCTAAGAAAGTGGTGAGCAAGGCGGCGGCCGCCAAGAGTGGCAAGAGGCGGAAGAAGTCGAGGAAGGAGAGTTACTCTATCTACGTGTACAAAGTGATGAAGCAGGTTCACCCCGACACCGGCATCTCCTCCAAGGCCATGAGCATCATGAATTCGTTTGTGAATGATATTTTCGAGCGCATCGCGGGTGAGGCTTCCCGCCTGGCCCATTACAACAAGCGCCAGACTATCAGCTCCCGGGAGATCCAGACCGCTGTGCGCCTGCTGCTGCCCGGGGAGCTGGCCAAACACGCCGTGTCGGAAGGCACAAAGGCGGTCACCAAGTACACCAGCTCCAAGTAAATTTCCATAATGTATTCAAATATAATAAACTCAATAAAGACTGGCTCTTTTAAGAGCCACCCACAATCTTTCTAAGGGCCTCGCCACTGCACCGCTATTTTCACGCGCATTAATTTAATTATTTCCTTGACATGTATTTTGGTATCGTGTTTTCTGGCAAGCAATTTTCACAGACCTAAAACGTCAACTGTTTCTCTCTCCGCGGATATATAAACAGCTTCGCTGCCTGATCTTGTCGCGATTTAACTACGCGCTCCTTACGATAAAAGCGCGATGGTTCGCACCGCAGCCTCACAGCTCCAGGGACCCGGGTTCGATTCCGGGTGCTGCCTGTGTGGAGTTTGCAAGTTCTCCCTGTGTCTGCGTGGGTTTTCCCCGGGTGCTCCGGTTTCCTCCCACAAGCCAAAAGACTTGCAGGTTGGTAGGTAAATTGGCCATTATAAATTGCCCTAGTATAGGTAGGTGGTAGGGAAATGTAGGGACAGGTGGGGATGTGATAGGAATATGGGATTAGTGTAGGATTAGTATAAATGGGTTGTTGATGGTCGGCACAGACTCGGTGGGCCGAAGGGCCTGTTTCAGTGCTGTATCTCTAAACTAAACTAAACTAAAAGCCTTATGCTGATCCACTATTTGCATTTGTTCATTTGCTGGGCCTGCCCTCTATTTTAAGGGTAAAAGTGAAGTCTTTAATTATTTTCTCAAGGCTTTTCTGTAGTTTTATTTTCTCTCCACTCCGAACTCATAATGCGACCTCAGGGAGATATCGGCCTCGATCTTTTGTTCCCTTTTCACAGAAAATCTCATCAGAATCACTTCCGATAGTATCAAACATAAAAAGCCATGGTGAGTAGTTATCTCATAGGTACAGCTGTAAGCTATGTTTTGTATGTAGCGATGGTGGTATAGTGGTGAGCATAGCTGCCTTCCAAGCAGTTGACCCGGGTTCGATTCCCGGCCATCGCAAGTAGTTTTAGTGCAGTCCAGCCGATCAAACTTTAATTCATGACTTTAAAAAAAAGACAATGCAATTTCCAATCTGAAGTTGACGAAGTATTTTCATCATTTATGAGCATTTCGCTTAAAATTCAGTTTCAATGTGTTTTCACAGAAGTTTCCTAAAACTAAAAAAAAGATTTTTTTCGGAAACAATACGACGAATAGTGGTTACAAGATACAAATAAAAACTTCATATCGGATACAGTATTATACGCTCCAAGAAGAAAGAATAGTAAGGTAACTAATATTGTTACAGCCACAGTAACATGCAAAGTCATGCGGCGTGTGAAAGGCTGCATCAGGGCAGAAGGACATAGTCGGATCTCTTGTCCAACTAAGAGCATGTATTAACCGACGAAGCATAAGAAATAAATTCAGTAAAATAGCAGTACAAATGCAACTTAAATGATATTGTGGCTTTTTCAGAGACCTGACTGCAAGTTAGTCGTGACTGGGTTTTAAATATTCCAGTTTGCATTTTTTTTTTGTTTTGAACGGATAGATCTAGTGGAAGGGGGAAAGGTGACCGTATTACACTATTGGTAAAGGAGGTTGGAGCTAAAGGGGAAAAGTCAGCGGAGACTCCATGGTTGAAATTATAAACAACAGAGCGAAAAAAAAACTGAAATGAAAGGCTTGTACAGGCCTGCTGATGGGAGCAGTGAAGCGGCCAAATGTATGAATTCAGAGATTAGAGAAACTTTCAACAGAAGTAAGGTTGTTTGAATGGGATATTTGTATACAGTTTGGGAAGAGCAATGCAGCTCAAGTCTGAAAGGCAGTGAATTCCTAAGTGCATTCAAGATAGATTTTTTTGGAGCAATATATCCTAGAACCAGTAAGAGGTCAGGCCATAATACATTTAAAGTATCAATGACCCAGATTTGGTTAATAATCTAACTGTGTAAGGAAACATTTATCGAAAAATGATAATATATTCGATTTCAGCGGTTGACTTGAAAAGGAAAAAGAATAATACAAACACTAAAGTTCTCGATCGTGGAAAGTCTAAATTTAACGGGATGAGCCAGAGACAGACAACAACAAACTGTTAACACTGTTATTGGATAAAATTTCAGTTGTGTTCTAAATAGAATTTCGTTTAATAAAGGCAAAGTATATACTTGTAAGGAGCAATGGATCCACTTACCAAATAAAACACTCCTGATCGACATAGAGATAACAAAGTAAAGGGGGGAAAAAAGGTACAAATAATAGCATAAATCCAGACAACTGGGAGAGATATGAAGAACAACAAAGAAAGGTACTAAGAGCTGCAAAAAAGACATACAGAAATAAATTTGCGAGGGTTATCAAGATTAACACAACATGCTTTTACAATGATACTGAGAAATGATAATCGAGGGTAGTGTGGGTCCTTTAAAAGAGATGTGTGTAATAATGCAAATATAAATAAGGATACGTTAAATAATTGCTTTGTGGCATTTTTCACAGTAAAGGAAGGTGATAAGTTGTTTGACAGGGCAGAGACATGTACAATAAATCAAGCACTGGAATTCACTAAGATTAAAGAAAAGAAGCAAACAAAGGTCAGGATATTGTAGATGTTTTAGCCGTAAATTTCCAAAGCTTTCTCGATTTAGAAAATGTTTATGTTTAGAGATACAGCACTGAAACAGGCCCTTCGGCCCACCGAGTCTGTGCCGACCATCAACCACCCATTTTATACTAATCCTACACTAATCCCATATTCCTACCGCATCCCCACCTGTCCCTGTATTTCCCTACCACCTACCTATACTAGGGGCAATTTATAATGGCCAATTTACCTATCAACCTGCAAGTCTTTTGGCTTGCCACTTTAGGTTGGAAAATGGCAAATATAAATCCATTGTTTAAGAAATATGACTCAACGAAGCCAAGACGTTGAAAAACCAGATCAGAGAAAAGCATCCAGAATTTTTAAACGGTAGGTCGAGGCGTTGGTTGATGTATTAACTGAAATGGTAGCTAGGGGACTGCTTGTGGATGTACTGTGTAAATGCGTGTTAAACACAAGTCTGCTCCTCCCCCTCACTCCGCAGTTTCCAAACTGACGGAGAGGAGCGCATCCGCGCTCCCCGCCCACTGGTCCAGCTCTACCAATGGGTGGCGTTTACTTAGTGCTCGATTGATGACGGGTGAACACCGCACAAAGCAGAGACATGAGCCACGCCCGCGCCACTCACCCCCACCCCCGACTCCCGAGTGAAAGACCAAACAGCAGCCTCCTTTTTGCAGAACTGCACTTTGAGGCTGCTTCCACAGGTCGTTTAGAGGTTGGAATTCGAACTGGGAGGCTCCAGGGAGGGTTGGAGCATGTTTGGAAGAGGCGAAGTTTAGCAGGGACTGTTACCGGAACATGACGTAAATTAGGGAAGTGAGAGGCCATTTTCCGGCTGTCTTTGCATCGCCTAAGGTAACATAAAAAGTAAATAACCTTGGTTTTAAAATCATTGATGCGCTCTTTCTCCAATGCAGAAGTGAATGTTGAGTACCAGTCACAATGTGATTACTCTTATTGGGCAGTGAACAGTAGATGCAGCGAGTATGTGAGGTTCAGACATGAATACACTTTACGGGGGAGATAAGTGTGAAAGAACCTCAGATACATCCGAATTCGAGCATGCCATCCTTAAACGACACAATCCTATGCACGGTTACAATGTATTGGGGAAAAAAAGACACTGCTGTACAGCGCAGGTACCTGTAGCTATCTCTGAAGAAGCTATACCAAATTTATCAGGTATTGTTGTGGGAGCAGGAGATCTGAAGATCAAGGTTCCCTCGTGTACGTCTCATTCATAAGCCAGTGCAAGATTTGGGGTGTGTCTGGAATGATAAGTTACTGCAGACCGTCTTACCTACCTGGTGTGCAGAGTCTGAATATTTCAGTGCTGCAGTGAGGTCAGATATTGACAATGCTTGTATCTTCCACAAATAGTATAATTTTTTATAAATAAGCACATGAATAGTGAATTCATTGTCATACTCACCTCATTCCCTGCCCCTATGTTGTAACAAATGCAGCTTTTTTTTTTACAAGGGGCTGGAGTAAAAAAATGGGGAAGTCATACTCAACTGCACAAGGTATGAGTAAGACCGCACCTAGAGTATTGTGTACAGTTTTGGTCATCTTATTTAAGGAGGGACATGTTTGCATTGGAAGCAGTTCAGAGAAGGTTCACTAGGCTGAGTTCAGGGATGAGAGGTTTGTCTTATGAGGAAATGTTGAGCAGGTTGGGCCTGTACTCGTTGGAGTTGAGAAGATTGAGATGTGATTTTATTGTAAACTTTAAGATTCTGACGGGGCTTGACAGGGTAGATGCTGAGAGGATGTTTCCTCTCGTGGGAGAATCCAGAACTAGGGGGCACAGTTTCAAATTAAGGGTTCTCTTATTTAAGGTAGAAATGAGGAGGAGCTTATTCTCTCAGGATTGTTGGTGTTTGAAATTGTCTTCCCCAGTGAGTAGTGATGGCTCATTCATTGAATATATTCAAGGCTGAGTTAGACAGACTTTTGAATGACAAGGGAATCAAAGGCTATGGGGGAAGGCAGGAAAGTGGTTTTAAGGCCACAATCAGATCAGCCAGGATGTTATTGAATGGTAGAGCATGCTCAAGGGGCCGAATGGCCTACTCCTGCTCCTATTTTTAATGTTCCTATGTTTTCACACAGACAAGACACCTGTATTCATGCACAGCTACAGGAATATGTGTAGATTACTTCAGGTCAGCCAAAACATGATCCATTCAGTTTTTGTGTACGATAATGTAAATCTAGACTGCTTCGAAGTATATAGACAGGAGAAATTCTAGACACGTTTTCACTTACAGGCAGTCAGTATGTGTGTATGTGAGGGTCGGGGAGCAAAGGGGATTACTAGTGTTTTAGAAACTACAAAGCTTACACTGTCTTGTGGTAACTGAATGCATCTAGCACTTCTACAGAATATTGCAGGCAGTCCTGTGCAACGTCCTGTACCAGGGACTGACAGGTACAAAATAAATCCCACACTGATATGCAATACCTGAGACTAACAAATACAGATCAAATCTCAGATTCATATTATATTCGAGTATTATCAATACCAAATGATTCCCACACACACATTAAGCCCTGGAGATTGAAAGATACAAAAGTAATCTCACATTTATGAACAGTTGCAGATACTGACAAAGGGAGAATATATCTAATATTCGTGTTGACAGGTACAGAATGATTTCATATTAGCATACTGTGCCAGAGACTGACAGACGCAGAATTAATCCCACTCTAATGTACACTACCAGAAAGTCGCAATTGGAAAATGATTGCCATGCTCATATTCAGCATGAGATGTTGACATCTACAGATTCAATGTCATATGAACATACGATCATACACATGAGGAGCAGGAGTAGGCTACTCAACCCCTCGAGCCTGCTCCACCATTCAATAAGTTCATGGCTGAACTGATTACTCCACATTTCCACCTACCCCCGATAACCTTCCACCCCCTTGCTTATCAAGAATCTATCTACTGCTGCCTTTAAAAACATATTCAAAGACTCTGCTTCCACTGCCTTTTGAGGAAGAGAATTCCAAAGACTCACGACCCTCTGAGAGAAAAAAAAAGTCTCCTCATCTCTGTCTTAAATGGGCGAACCCTTATTTTTAAACAGTGACCCCTAGTTCGAGATTCTCCAACAAGGGGAAACATTCTTTCCACATCCACCCTGTCAAGACCCCTCAGGATCTTCTGTTTCAGTCAAGTCGCCTCTTACTGTTCTAAATTCTAGCGGATCCATGCCTAGCCTGTCCAATCTTTCCTCATAAGACAGACCACCCATTCCAAGTATTAGCCTAGTAAACCTTCTCTGTACTGCTTCCAATGCCTTTACATCATTCCTTAAATAAGGAGACCAGTACTGTACACAGTACTCCAGATGTTACCTTACCAATGTCCTGTATGTCACACTGACATACAGCACCAGAGATTGTGAGGTACAGGATTAATCTAACTCTTTCATAGTACTGGAAACTGGCAGTTTCATAATCACTCACACACTCAGATACAGCACCAGAGACTGACAGAGACAAAATTAATCACATAATGACACACGGCAATACGGACTGCCAAAATTTAAAAGTATACCCAATCTGACACATAAGACCACAGCGAAACACAAAATATATAAAGCTTAAGGGACAGACTGACACTTAATGAATTTCTCTCACACAGGCAGCCCTCAATGGATATGAGTTACAAAACTATGTCACTTGCTATAGAACAAGAAGTTGGGTTTGTAATTAACAGATCAGAACTGTGGTAGGAATTGACAATTAAAGAACTGGAAATTAACAGGAAACTGGGAACATAAATAACATTTTGGAATGATTGACCATATGTAACAGATAAGAAAAGGCCTGAAGTCCAGGGTAGGAGGGGTAAAGGGGCACTCGGGAGATTTTTGGGTTACTGAAACCAAACACTTAATAGACACAAACACAAATGAAAGCCATTCTCACATAATGGAAGCTGACAAGTACAGTCTAAAAACCACACTCACATCAAAGACTGACAGGTGCAGTGTAAGACAGACACTCACATTCCAGAAGCAGGCAGCTCAAGGAAAAAAAACACACTACATACTAGAGACAAAAGATAGAGAGTGAAACTGATGCTAGGATGAAAGAAACCGGCAAGTACAAAATAAAAAAAAACACACTCACATACCAGAAACTGACAGATACATAGTAAAAACATAGGAATATAGTAGCAGGAGTAGGCCATCCAGCCCATCGAGCCTATTCTGATCATGGCTGATCATCCACTTCAATGTCCTTTCCACACACTATCCCCATATCCCTTTATGGTATTTGGTATTTATATTTGGTATTTAGAAATCTGTCAATCTCTGTTTTAAACATACTCAATGACTGAGCTTCCACAGCCCTCTGGCATAGAGAATTCCAAAGATTTGTAACCCTCTGCATGAATAAGTTTCTTCTTATCTCGTTGCTAAGTGGTTTCCCCCTTATTTTGCATTTGTCTCCCCTGGTTCTAGACTCCCCTACTAGGGGAAGCATCTTACCTGCATCTATCCTGTCTATCCCTTGAAGTATTTTGTAGGTTTCAATATTATTGCCTCTCATTCTTCAAAACTCTAGAGAATACAGGCCCAGTTTCCCCAATCTCTGTTCATAGGACGGTCCCACCATCTCAGGAATAAGTCTGGTAAACCTTTGTTGCACTCCCTCTATCCCTCTATTGCAATAATATCCTTCCTATGGTAAGGAGTTCAAAACTGCACACAGTACTCCAGGTGCCGTCTAACCAAGGTTCTATACAATTCAAGCAAGACTTCACTACTCCTGTACTCAAATTCTCTTGCAATAAAGGCTAACATATATTCGCCATCCCAATTGCTTGCTGCACCTGCATGTTGGCTTTCAATGACATATAAAGGAGGACACCAGGTCCCTTTGTCCATCTACACTTTCTAGTCTCTTACCATTTAAGAAACACTCTCCACATCTTTTCCTCCTACAAAAATGGATAACCTCACATTTTCCACATTATATTCCATCTGCCATGTTCTTACCCACTCACTAAGTCTGTTCAAACCACAGTCGTACACCAGAACCTGAAAGGTAGAGAGTAAAACTCACAATCACATGCCAGACACTGAAAGGCACAGAGTAAAACAAACACTCACATCCCAAAGACAGACAGCTATAGATAAACCACATTCATATACCAGAACGAAGCACATATCGAACAAACTTCAGTCTTCCATACTTAAAACGAAGAAATACAGCTTATAACCAACATTCACATACCCGAAACTGATAGGGGCAGCATAAAACACCACTCACATAATAGAAATTCATAGAACCCTAGAACCATTAGAAAATTAGAGCACAGAAGGGGCCATTCAGCCCATCGTGTCTGTGCCAGCCGAAAACCAGCCACCCAATCTAATTCCACCTTCCAGCACATAGTCCATAGTCTTGCAGGTTACAGCAGTTCAGGTGCATGTCCAGGTACGTTTTGAAAGAATTGAGGGTTTCTGCCTCCACCACCATTCCTGGCAGTGAATTTCAGACAGCCACCACCCTCTAGGTGATTTTTTTTCCCCTCATGTCCCCTCTAATCCGTTTGCCAATCACCTTAAATCTGTGCCCCCTGATAATTGACCTCTCTGCTAGTGGAAACAGGTCCTTCCTGTCTACTCTATCGAGGCCCCTCATAATTTTGTACACCTCAATGAAGTCACCCCTCAGCCTCCTCTGTTCTAAGGAAAACAACCCTAGCTGATCCAATCTTTCCTCATAGCTGCAACTTTAAAGCCCTGGCAACATTTTTGTCATCTCCTCTGCACTCTCTCTAGAGCAACTATGTCCTTCTTGTAATGTGGCAACCAGAACTGTATGCAATACTCCAACTGTGGCCGCAGCAATTCCAACATTACATCCCTGCTTTTGTATTCTATACCTCGGCCAATAAAGGAAAGCATTCCATAAGCCTTCTTCACCACTTCATCTACCTGTCCTGTCACTTTCAGGGACCTCTGGACATGCACTCCAAGGTCTCTCACTTCTTCTACCCCTTTCAATATCCTCCCATTTATTGTGTATTCCCTCATTTTATTTGCCCTCCCCATTTGCATTACCTCACACTTCTTGGGATTGAATTCCATTCGCGACTTTTCCGCCCACTCAACCAAACCATTGATCTCATTCTGGAGCCTACAGCCATCAGAAGGACGTGGAGGCTTTGGAGAGGGTACAGAAGATGTTTACCAGGATGTTGCCTGGTCTGGAGGGCATTAGCTATGAGGAGAGGTTGGATAAACTCGGATTGTTTTCACTGGAACAACGGAGGTGGAGGGGCGACATGATAGAGGTTTACCAAGTTATGAGCGGCATGGACAGAGTGGATAGTCAGAAGCTTTTTCCCAGGGTGGAAGAGTCAGTTACTAGGGGACATAGGTTTAAGGTGTGAGGGGCAAAGTTTAGAGGGGATGTGCGAGGCAGGTTCTTTATGCAGAGGGTGGTGAGTGCCTGGAACTTGCTGCCGGGGGAGGTGGTGGAAGCAGGAACGATAACAACGTTTAAGAGGCATCTTGACAAATACATTAATAGGATGGGAATAGAGGGATACGGTTCCCAGAAGTGCCGAAGGTTTTGGTTTAGGCAGGCATCAAGATCGGCGCAGGCTTGGAGGGCCGAATGGCCTGTTCCTGTGCTGTACTGTTCTTTGTTCTTTATGACCAATTTTTGTATCATCTGCAAATTTGCCAATCATGCCTCCTACAATTAAGTCCAATCAGTAATATTTTCCACAAACAGCAAGTGAGCCAACACGGAGCCCTGTGAAATGCCACTGGAAACAGCTTTCCATTCACAAAAACATGTGTCAACCAATACCCTTTGCTTCCTATCACTGAGCCAATTTTAGATCCAACCTGCTACATTTCCCTTTATCTCATCGGCTTTCATTTTGCTGACCGGTCTGCCATGCGTGACCTTGTCAAATGCTTACTAAAGTCCATATAGACCATAACCACTGCACTACCCTCATCAATCCTCTTTGTTACTTCCTCATACAATTCAATTAAGTTCATAAGACATGACCTTCTCTTGACAAATCCATGCTGGCTATCCCTGATCAGTCTGTGCCTTGCTAAGTGGCAGTTTATCCTGTCCCTCAGAATTGATTCTAATAATTTACCACCACCGAGGACAGACTGACTAGCCCTTAATTATTTGGTCTACCCCTCGCACACTTTTTAAACGATGGTAAAATGTTCACAGGCCTCCAATCCTCTGGCATCTTGCACATCCAGTGAGGATTTGAAGGTGATCCTCAGTGCATCCGCTATTTCCTCCCTGGCTTCCTTTTAACAACCTGGGATGCAATCCATCTGGCTCTGTGATTTATCCACCTTCAAGGATGTCAGACCCTCCAGTACTTCCTCTCTCATTGTGCTAATCGTATATAATATTTCACACTCCTCCTCTTTTACTACAATGTCTCCATCATCCCTCTCCTTTGTGAAGACAGAGGCGAAAAGCTCATTAAGAACCCTGCCCACATCATCTGTAAGTTCCCTTGTCCATCTGATAGGCCCTACCCTTTCCTTAGTTATCTTCTTGTTCTTATTGTACTGATAAAACAACTTTGATTTTTTTTTTTCTTGATTTTACCTGCCAATATTTTTTCATATCCTCTCATTGCTGTTGGTACAGAAAATAAAAAAAAAATAAAAAAACACTCACATACCAGAAACAGGCAGCCAGAGAATAAACACAGACTCCCATGACAGAGGCTGATAGGTACAACCTAAAGACCTTAGACACGCATCACAGACTGAGACTTAAAGAGTAAAATCAACCTTTCCATAATAGAAATTAAAAGGCAGGAATAAAGCATACACTCACATGCCAGACATTGATAGATGCAGAATAAACACATTTATACCTACCAGAACTGAAAACTACGGATTAAAACATAGAATCACATACAAAAAAAATATTAAAATGACAGATGCAGATAAATGCCCGTGTTCATATAATAAACATTAAGAGATCCAGAATAAGCACATGCTCACAGATGCAAAGCTAGCAGATACAGCTTAAAACCAACACTCACATAACAGAAACTGACGGCGACAGATGAAAAGCCACAATAACATATCAGAAACTCAAAGATGCGACAACATATTTATATTTATGCCTTTAACATAATAAAACACCCCAAGGTGCTTCACAGGAATGTTACAAAACAAATTATGACACTCAGCCACAAAAGGCGTTGTTAGGTAAGATGACGAGAAGTTTGGTCAAAGAGATAGGTTTTAAGGAGTGTTTTAAAAGAGGAAAGCGAGGAGGAGAGGTGGAAGGAAGGTATTCCAGAGCTTGGTACCTAGGGAACTGAAGGCACAGCCACTAATGGTGGAGCGATTAAAATCAAGGATGCGTAAGAGACCAGAATTACTTGAGCACAGATATCTTGGCGGGTTGTGTGGATGGAGGAGACTGCATGTGATGAAACGTAGGCTTAATTAGGTAGAATTTAGATATAGTTAATATATTATACCTTTTAGAATTAAAGATTGACGACATGTTCAGTTTTCAAGACTCACTTAAATTCCCATTTAAGCAGGTGGCACAGTGGTGCAGTAGTTAGCACCGCAGGCTCACAGCTCCAGCGATACTGATTAACCTGTCTCTAGATGCAGAAATCAACAAGCGCATGGGAAAGGCTTCCACTGCTATGTCCAGACTGGCCAACAGAGTGTGGGAAAATGGCGCACTGACACGGAACACAAAAGTCCGAGTACCTTGCTCTGTGGCAGCGAGGCCTGGACAACCTATGTCAGCCAAGAGCGACGTCTCAATTCATTCCATCTTCGCTGCCTCCGGAGAATACTTGGCATCAGGTGGCAGGTCCGTATCTCCAACACAGAAGTCCTTGAGCCGGCCAACATCCCCAGCTTGTACACACTACTGAGTCAGCGGCGCTTGAGATGGCTTGGCCATGTGAGCCGCATGGAAGATGGCAGGATCCCCAAAGACACATTGTACAGCGAGCTCGCCACTGGTATCAGACCCACCGGCCGTCCACGTCTCCGCTTTAAAGACGTCTGCAAACGCGACATGAAATCCTGTGACATTGATCACAAGTCGTGGGAGTCAGTTGCCAGCGTTCGCCATAAAGACAGGGCTAAAATGTGGCGAGTCGAAGAGACTTAGTAGTTGGCAGGAAAAAAGACAGAGGCGCAAGGGGAGAGCCAACTGTGCAACAGCCCCGACACACAGATTTCTCTGCAGCACCTGTGGAAGAGCCTGTCACTCTAGAATTGGCCTTTATAGCCACTCCAGGCGCTGCTTCACAAACCACTGACCACCTCCAGGCATGTATCCATTGTCTCTCGAGATAAGGAGGCCCAAAGAATATACTAGTGGCAATTTACAATGGCCAATTTACTTATCAACCTGCAAGTCTTTGGCTGTGGGAGGAAATCGGAGCACCCGGCGAAAACCCACGCAGTCACAGGGAGAACTTGCAAACTCCACACAGGGAGTACCCAGTACCAATTAATCAGTATCGCTGGAGCTGTGAGCCCAACTATTCTAATCCCATCTTCAAGCATTTGGCCCGTAGCCTTGTATGCTATGGCGTTTCAAGTGCTCATCTAAATACCTCTTAAATGTTGTGAGGGTTCCTGCTTCCACAACCTCTTCAGGCAGTGCATTCCTGATTCCAACCACCCTCTGGGTGAAAAAAATGTTTCCTCAAATTTCCTCTAAATCTCCTGCCCCTTACCCTAAATCTATGCCCCCTGGTTCTTGACCACTCCGTGAATGGAAAAAGTTTCCTCCTATCTAACCTATCAATGCCCCTCATAATCTTGTACACCTCAATCATATCACCCCTCAGCCTTCTCTGCTCCAAGGAAAACAGCCCTAGACTTTTCAGTCTCTCTTCATAGCTGAAATGCTCCGGCCCAGGCAACATCCTGGTGAATTTCCTCTGCACCCTCTCCAGTGCAATCACATCCTTCCTATGGTGTGGTGCCCAGAACTGTACACAGTACTCCAGCTGTGCCTTAACTAGCGTTTTATATAGCTCCATCATAACCTCCCTGCTTTTATATTCTGTGCCTCGGCTAAGAAAGGCAAGTATCCCATATGCCTTCCTAACCACCTTATCTACCTGTGCTGCTGCCTTCAGTAATCTATGGACAAGCACACCAAGGTCCTCCTGACTTTCTGTACTTCCTAGGGTCCTACCATCCAATGTGTATTCCCTTGCCTTGTTCGTCCTCCCAAAATGCATTACCTCACACTTTTCAGGATTAAATTCCATTTGCCACTGCTCCGCCCATCTTACCAGCCCATTATATCTCCTTGTAATCTAAGGATTTCCTGCTCACTATTTAAAACACCAACAATTTTCGTGTCATCTACGAACTTACTGATCATACCTCCTAGATTCACGTCTAAATCATTAATGTACACTACAACCAGCAAGGGTCCCAGCACCGATCCCTGTGGTACACCACCGTTCGCAGGCTTCCAATCACAAAAACAGCCCTCGACCATCACCCTTTGCCTCCTGTCATTAAGCTAATTTTAATAGCAGATGGCAGGTTGTTCAACCATGCCCGTCTAAGAGCGAAGACCAAAGTCCTCATCAGGGAACTCCTCTTTGCTGACGATGCTGCATTAACATCTCACACTGAAGAGTGTCTGCAGAGTCTCATCGACAGGATTGCGGCTGCCTGCAATGAACTTGGCCTAACCATCAGCCTCAAGAAAACGAACATCATGGGACAGGACATCAGAAATGCTCCATCCATCAATGTTGGCTACCACGCTCTGGAAGTAGTTCAAGAGTTCACCTACCTCGGCTTAACTATCACCAGTAACCTGTCTCTAGATGCAGAAATCAACAAGCACATGGGAAAGGCGTCCGCTGCTATGTCCAGACTGGCCAAGAGAGTGTGGGAAAATGGCGCACTGACACGGAACACAAAAGTCCGAGTGTATCAAGCCTGTGTCCTCAATACTTTGCACTCGGGCAGCGAGACTTGGACAACGTATGTCAGCCAAGAGCGATGTCTCAATTCATTCCATCTACATTGCCTTTGGAGAATCCTTGGCATCAGGTGAAAGGACGGTATCTCCTACGCCGAAGTCCTCGAGGCAGCCAACATCCCCAGCTTATACACACTACTGAGTCAGTGGCGCTTGAGATGGTTTGGCCATGTGAGCTGCATGGAAGATGGCAGGATCCCCAAAGACACATTGTACAGCGAGCTCGCCACTGGTATCAGACCCACCGGCCGTCCATGTCTCCGCTTTAAAGACGTCTGCAAACGCGACATGAACTCCTGTGACATTGATCACAAGTCGTGGGAGTCAGTTGCCAGTGATGGCCAGAGCTGGCGGACAGCCATAAAGGCGGGGCTAAAGAGTGGCGATTCGAAGAGACTTAGCAGTTGGCAGGAAAATAAAAGACAGAAGCACAAGGGGAGAGCCAACTGTGTAACAGCCCCGACAACCAATTTTATCTGCAGCACCTGTGGAAGAGTCTGCCACTCTAGAATTGGCCTTTATAGCCACTCCAGGCACTGCTTCACAAACCACTAACCACCTCCAGGCACTTACCCATTGTCTCTCGAGACAAGGAGGCCAAAGAAGAAGCATCCAATTTGCCAAATTGCCCTGGATCCCATGGGCTCTTACCTTCTTAACCAATCTCCCATGCGGGACCTTTTCAAACGCCTTACTGAAACCATGTATACAGCATCTACTGCTTTAACATCATCGACACATGTAGTCATCTCCTCGAAAAATTCACTCAAGTTAGTTAGACACGATCTCCCCCTAACAAAGCCATACTGACTATCCCTGATGATCACTGCCTGTCCAAGTGGAGATTAATCCTGACCCTCAATTTTGTTTCCAATATTTTCCGAACCACTGATGTTAGACTCGCCGGCCTGTAATTACCTGATTTATCTCTACTACCCTTCTTGAATAATGGTTCCACATTCGCTGTCTTCTAGTCCTCTGGTACCTCTCCTGTGGCCAGAAAGGATTTGAAAATTTGTGAAAACCTGCTATCCCTTCCCTTGCCTCACATAACAGCTTGGGATACATCTCATCTGGGCCTGAGGATTTATCCACTTTTAAGCCCGCTAAAACAGCTAATACTTCCTCGCTTTCAATGCTAATATGTTCAAGCATGTCACAAGCCCCCTCCCTGATCGCTACACCTAAATCGTCCTTCTACACAGTGAAGGCCGGTGAAAAGTAATCATTTAACACCTCACCTATGTCCTCCAGCTCCACACACAGATTGCCACTTTGGTCCCTAATGGGCCCGACTCTTTCCCTGGTTATCCTCTTACCCTTAATATACTTATAAAACGCCTTGGGATTTTCCTTTAACTTGCCCGCCAGTGTTTTTTCATACCCCCTCTTCGCTCTCCTAATTACTTTTTTAAGTGCCACCCTACACTTTCGATACTCCTCTAGTGCCTCCGTTGTTTTTAAGCACTTGGGATCTGCCATAAGCCTCTTTTTTTCCTGATCCAATCCCCAATATCCCTTGTTAGTCCTACCCTTCATCTTAACGGTACATGTTGGCTCTGAACTCTCACTATTAACTCTTTGAATGGCTCCCACTGATGTGATGTAGACTTTCCTACAAGTAGCTGCTCCCAGTCCACTTTGGCCAGATCCTGATTTATCATATTGAAATCGGCCTTCCCCAAATTCAGTACCTTTATTTTTGGTCCATCTTTGTCCTTTCCCATGACTTCCTTAAATCTTACAGAGTTACGGTCACTATCCCCGAAATGTTCCCCACTGACACTTCTACCACTTGACCGGTTTCATTCCCTAGGATTAGATCCAGTACTGCCCCTTCCTTTGTAGGACTTTCTACGTGCTGGCTCAGAAAGCTCTCCTGTATGCATTTTAAGAATTCCGCCCCTTTTAAACCATTTGCACTAAGACTATCCCAGTTGATATTGGGGAAGTTGAAATCCCCTACTATTATTACCCTATTACTTTTACACCTCTCAAAGAGTCATATATTTACATGCAATACCATGGACTGACATGAAGACTGATTCATAAACTCACTTTCAGTTCCTTAGATTGCAATGTATAGAATTAATTTCACACTCACACAGTACCTGAGATAGACAGATACAAAATTAAAATCTCTTTTACATGAAGTACCAAAGACTGACAGATACAGAATTAAACTAGCTTTCACATTCAGTACCAGAAAATGGCAGACACAGAAAGTATCCCACACTCACACACGATTCCAGGGACTAACAGATACAGAATATATCATACAATCACATCCCATACCACAGACTGACAGATACAGAATCAATCCCACTACCACACAGCAACATTCACTAACAGTTACAGATTTAACCTCATACTATGCATGAAATATAGAGATTATAGAGTTTGAGCCCCACACTCACAGAGTCCTCATGGCTGATGCTAACAGAATGAATCTCAGACATACACAGTACCAGCGGTTGGCAGAGAATAAATACAAATTCACATACAGGAACAGAGACTGACAGGTACAGATGGAGAACGAAACTCACATATTGAAGCAGAGACTCGTGAACACATAATAAATCTCACATACAAATTTAATTCAAGGGCTGACAGATACAGAGTGAATCCCAGACGCACACATAGCACCAGACTGGCAGATACAGAATGAATCCGACAATTGTGCCCGGTGAATGAGATGAACAGATACAGAACAAATCTCACTCATGTACAGTTTGAGAAACTGCATGAATATTACATTTGCATTCAGTACCAGCGGCGTTCAGTTATAAAGCAATACAGCGCACAAACTTTCAGGATCTAATGATTAATGCAGACTTAATCTGAAGCTCTCACACAGTACCAGAAAGTAACAGAGACAGAATTAGTCGAACACTGACACACTGAAGCAGAGAATGAATAATATATAATGAATCTCTCACGCACACATTCAGTTCCAGAGAATGACAGATAAAGGATGCAAAATGAATGGCATTCACATACAGAATTCTCTTCTATTAAAAGTAGTATTTGTGAATGGAATGTGGAAGTTGCTAGAAAGGCCAGGAATTGTCCATCTCTAAATGCCCTTTAGAAGGTAATGGCGAGGCACCATTTTGCACAATGCGGTCTGTGTGTTGCAGGTGCACCCAATGTGCCGTTAGTTAGAAATTTCCAGGATTTTTACCTAGTGGAAGTGAAGGAATGGTAATATAATTTCAAGACAGGATGGTGTTGTGACTTGGAGGTGAACTTGGAAGTGATCGTGTTTCCGTGCGCCTGCTGCTAATGTTCTTATCTGTAGCAGGGATGGCATGTTTGGAGAGTGCTGTTGAAGAAGCTTTCTCGAGCTGCTGCATTACATCTTGTAGATGCTACACAGTGTGCCAGTGGTGCAGGAAGTAAATGTTTAAGCTGGTGAACTGTATGGCAATCAAACCTGCTGCTTTGTTCTGGATGGTGTCGAGCTTCACGAGTGATTTTGGAGGTGCACTCATCCAGAGAAGTGGAGAGTATACCATCACACTCCTCACTTGTGGCTTTTAGGTGGTAGAACGGCTTTGGAGAGTTAGAATGTTGTCATGCAGGCCCCAATTGCCAAAAATGAGGCACACATTATTTCGCCACATGAAAGGCGGTGGCGTAGTGGTATTGACACTGGACTAGTAACCCAGAGAACCAGGGTATTGCTCTGGAGACATGGGTTCAAATCCCAACAGAGCAGAAGGTGGAATTTGAATTCAATTAATAAATCTGGATTTAAAAAGCTAGTCTAATGATGGCCATGAAACCATTGTCGCTTGTTGTAAAAACCCAACTGGTACACTAATGTCCTTTAGGGACGGAAATCTGCTGTCCTTACCTGGTCTGACCTACATGAGACTCCAGATGCACAGCAATGTGATTGACACTTACATGCCCTCTGAAATGGCCTAGTAAGCCATTCAATTGTATCTAACCGCTACGAAATTAATAAAAAGGAAAGAAATCAGATGGACCACCCAGCATTGACCGAGGCACTAGAAATGACAATGGCAAACCCAGCCCTGTCGACCCTCCTTACTAACATCTGGGGGCTTGTGCCAAAGTAGGGAGAGTAGTCCCACAGACTAGTCAAGCAATAGCTTGACATAGTCATACTCACGGAATCATACCTGACAGACAATGTCCCAGACTCTGCCATCACAATCCCCGGGTATGGCCTATCCCACCAGCAGGGCAGACCCAGCAGATGTGGCAGCACAGAGGTATACAGTCGGGAGGGAGTTGCCCTGGGAGTCCTCAACATTGAATCTGGACCCCATGAGTCTCATGGCATCAGGTCAAATATGGACAAGGAAACCTCCTGCTGATTACCACCTATCGCCCTCCCTCAGCTGATGAGTCAGTACTCCTCCATGTTGAACAGCACTTGGAGAAAGCACTGAGGGTGGCAAGGGCACAGAATGTACTCTGAGTGGGGGACTTCAATGTCCATCACCAAGAGTGGCTTAGTAGCACCACTACTGACCGAGCTGGCCATGTCCTAAAAGACATATCTGCCAGACTGGGTCTGTGGCAGGTGGTCAGGGAACCAACAAGAGGGTAAAACATACTTGACATCGTCCTCACCAATCTGCCTGCCCCAGATGCATCTGTCCGTGACAGTATTGGTAGGAGTGACCACCGCACAGTCGTTGTGGAGATGAAGTACCGCCTTCACATTGAGGACACCCTCCTTCGTGTTGTGTGGCACTATCACCGTGCTAAATGGGATGGATTTCGAATAGATCTAGCAATGCAAAACTGGGCATCCATGAGGCGCTGTGGGCCATCAGCAGCAGCAGAATTGTACTCAACCACAATCTCTAACCTCATGTCCCGGCATATCCCCCACTCTACCATTACCATCAAGCCAGGAGACCAACCCTGGTTCAATAAAGATTGCAGGAGAACATGCCACGAGCAGCACCAGGCAGAGGTGACCTGTACAAGAAGGACGGGTTGCATCTAAACTGGCAGGGGACCAATATCCTAGCATGGAGGCTTGCTAGCACTACTCGGAAGGGTTTAAACTAGTCTTGCAGGGGGGTGGGACCCAAAGTAGTAGTCTCTCAGATGAGATAGTTGAGGCAAATGTAGAGGTTAAAGCAAGCAAGTCCAGCAGGCAGACCGGGCAGAGGCAGGACAGGGAGCTTGGAAGTTCTGGTAGGCTGAACGGCATTTACTTTAATGCAAGAAGCCTTACAGGTAAGGCAAATGAACTCAGAGCATGGATCGGTACATGGGATTGTGATATTATTGCTATTATGGAAACGTGGTTGAGGGATGGGCAAGACTGGCAGCTCAATGTTCTGGGGTACCGATCTTTCCGGCGTGACAGAGGTGGAGGTAAGAGAGGAGGGGGAGTTGCACTATTGATTAGGGAGAACATCACGGCAGTACTTAGAGAGGATATCCCGGGGGAATGTCCAACGAGGCCATATGGGTAGAACTTAGAAATAAGAAAGGGGTGAATAATTTGATGGGATTATACTATAGGCCCCCCAATAGTCAGAAGGAAGTGGAGGAGCATATATGTAGGGAAATCACAGATAGGTGTAGGAATTATAGGGTTGTAATAGTAGGTGATTTTAACTTCCCTAATATTGACTGGGCCTTTTAAAGATCTATGCACCTGAACTCCCAAGTCTCTTTGCACATCCACTGGACTGAACCTCTTCCTGTTTAGAAAGTACCCGACTCTATCCTTTTTTGGTCCAAAATGGATAAACTCACACTTGCCCACACTGAAATCCATCTGCCACAGTTTTGCCCACTCACCTAGTCGGTCAATATCTCTTTGCAATTTTATGCTATCATCTAGACTGTCTACAATGAAGCCTAACTTTGTATCATTAGCAAATTTGGATATATGACTTACTATGCCATCATCCAAGTCGTTAATGAATAATATGAATAATTGAGGCCCCAACACAGATCCCTGCGGGACACCACTAGTTACATCCTGCCAATCGGAGTACTTACCCATTATCCCCACTCTCTGCCGCCTACCACTCAACCAACTTTCTAACCATGTCATTAATTTGCCCACAACTCCATGGGCTTCTACCTTAGTTCACAGTTTCTTATGTGGGACTTTATCAAATGCCTTCTGGAAGTCCATATAAATAACATCCATGGACTCTCCCCTGTCCACTACCTTAGTCACCTCTTCAAAAAAATACTTTCATACAACAGATTTACAGGAACCAGTTAAAACCCAAACTCATGTCAACGTTTGTTGGGTACAGAACACAGTTGAGGTCTCCAAAGCAGAGAGTGACATGCAGTTTGGAGACATCATTCACGTGTTGTCTATTAACATGTTCAGTGGAAAGCCACAGAGAAATGCCGCTTACTAACAGGCACAGAGGTAAAATCAAACAACCTTCCATACCAGAAACTGACAGGTGCAGATTAAAATCCAAATTCACAATTCAGAAATAACAGATAAAGAGAATGGCCCATACTCCAAAAGCAGAGACTAACAGATACATAGTAAAATTCACAGTCTCTGAGCAGAAGCTAATAGGTACAGAATAAAACCCATAATAACCCACTTAGAAATTGAATGTCACGGAGAGAAGAAAAAAAAAACAGAATCACCGATTGAATATTGAAAATTTTGAATTAAATCGCATAATCATTGACCATAGACTGACAGATACGGAATAAATGCCCCGGTTAAATACAACATACTGATGGACACAGAATGAATCCCACATTCACATGCCCTGCAGGGAAGGATAAATATTTGGCGACCCAGAATGTCCATGCACTTCCTCCTGCTTTGTTCCGTATTTATGACCAAATAGATTCTGTTTTTAACTCCTTAAAAACGTCATCCCTGCCAGTGTTATAGTCTATTTGATCAATTATTTCCACTCCATAACTCTCCATATTTTTTCAGACCTATCTTTCCTGAATATTTATAGTGAGAAATACTAAGTTCCCTTGCCTCCCCTTGTTTCAGCCAGAATTATGTAATTGCCACTAAAGAAATCTGGAATGTGGCGTCTGGTGCCTGCAGCTGATCAACCTTATTTGGTACGCTACATGTATTTAAGGACTTGCACTTCAATGCTCGCATTTGCCCCGTCTGACACCAACTGCACTGGACGGCTACGTCCTGGTGATGGACGGAAGTGCAGAGGGGCGCTACTTCATGATGAGGAAGGGAACTATAGAGAAATTATGCGTAGAGTGAAAAAAGAGACGAGTTCGTACTAGCAAAATAGAAATGGTTGATGAGGAAGAGGGACTCAGAAAGTCACTGATGTAGATGGATAAGGGCGGGCAAAGGGGTTTGGACGATCTGACTGCTGCGACAGTTTGTGGCTGTGAGAAGCACAAAATGTGATTGGTTACTTTAGATACCCAATCAGATAGATACAGAACATCAGGCAGTGACATCATTGTAAACCAGCCAATCATGAACATGGTTTTCTCCCACCTTCATTAGCATAGGGTTCTGGGGATGCCTATAAAATGAGAGCTCCGGGCAAAGTTTCGGTTATTCTGTGTCTGAAGTTGATCGTGATCATGGTTGACGAGAAGAAAACTGCAGCACCTTCCAAGAAGGGCGCTAAGAAAGTTCTGAAGAAGGCGCCAGCAAAGGGCAGCAAGAAACGGAGAAGATCCAGGAAAGAAAGTTACTCCATCTACGTGTACAAAGTGATGAAGCAGGTTCACCCTGACACCGGCATCTCCTCCAAGGCCATGAGCATCATGAATTCGTTTGTGAATGATATTTTCGAGCGAATCGCGGGTGAGGCTTCCCGCCTGGCCCATTACAACAAACGCAGGACCATCAGCTCCCGGGAGATCCAGACCGCCGTGCGCCTGCTGCTACCCGGGGAGCTGGCCAAACACGCCGTGTCGGAAGGTACAAAGGCGGTCACCAAGTACACCAGCTCCAAGTAAATATCCGCAATGTACTGAAACACACCCAAAACACAAAAAGGCTCTTTTAAGAGCCACCCACAACTTCTCTGAAAAAGCTACAACATTGTCTGTATAGTATCGACTTATATTGATTTATATATCAAGTGTCCTTGCCTTTGTGATCTCTGTTTTACTCCCATAGATTCTGGTTAATGCAGTTTCACTGCCCGTGCGATCTTTCTGTCTCTAACTAATAATGTCCCGTACATAAATTACTGGCCACTGACCATTTGTGAGGTTTGTTCTCGGACGTGTTCATATTCGGCCCCTTTTCTGTATTTCGATAATAAAAGCTGATTTAACGCACATACATCACTTCGCAGTCACTTATGTCCCTAGTTCAAGTTTGACCTCAATACTTAAGTACATTATCTGGAACCCCCAGAGGTGTCGGAACCCTCCGTCTCACTCTTTGACACCTGACATTGAAAATCGACACACCGCTGTTGTCTCCCATGAATAAGAATCAATCTAGAATCAGTGATGCGGTATCATTACGAAAATTGACCTGAAATGTACCTGGTTGGAGAATGCTGTGAAAGAGACTTTCTTCCCGCTGGTAACAGAATGTTTCAAAAAAGGCAGCGTAAAAGAGGGGAAAGGTTTAGGGGGATATGCGTGGAAAGTTCTTTACGCAGAGGGTGGTGGGTGCCTGGAACGTGTTGCCAGCGGAGGTGGTAGACGCGGGCACGATAGCGACTTTTAAGATGCATCTAGACAGATACATGAATGGGCAGGAAGCAAAGAGATACAGACCCTTAGAAAATAGGCGACAGGTTCAGATAGAGGATCTGGATCGGCGCAGGCTTGGAGGGCCGAAGGGCCTGTTCCTGTGCTGTAATTTTCTTTGTTCTTGGTAAACACGGATAGATGCCAGAATGTAAAAGCGAAATTGGAGCTTGTTACCAAATGTCGAATAACACAATATGGAAAATATATTATTTTATTTTTACCGTACAAATTACCTATCAATGCGATATTCTACACTAAAGCTGCTCCATATTTTACAAATATATTGGCGGGCTTTTCAAATTTAAAAAATCGTTTGCAGCCTGTACATTGTGAGGATCTGCAAAGAACTGGTAAACTTCGTCAGTGTTTCTGTCCCTGCCAAGGCGGCGTGCTTGGAGAACTCCCCGGGCAGCAGCAGACCCATTGCGGTCGATATGTGTGTACACAAATCACAAGATCCAAATGATTGTAGACTGATGCCATCTACTGGCTAAAAGTGAGTCATGCAAGAATATTCCCATTCCTTTGTAAATATCTGAAATTGGAGAGGAATAACATCGAGTGTGTTGGGGGTAGATTCAATCGAGATCCTGAAAACATTATTGGATAATTATATCAAGAATAAAACCAAACTGCAGAGCAATGGAGAAAAGGCGCGCATGCAACCTTTCCCAGCTTCCCATTGCAGCAACTGACATGCACAGAGTAAAACAAACAGTTATTTAGCAGAAATTAACAAGCACACTTGTAAATGTACACTCACAGAACAGAAACTGTCAGTTCAAGGCAGAAGCAGATTCACACAGATCAAATTGAATGTTACAATGTGAACTTCATATTTAAATACCAGAAGCTGATGGGCACACAGTAAATCTTACAATAGCATACCAGACGCAGACAGACTGAGAAACAACATTATCATGCAGCAGAATCTTACAAGTACAGAGGAAAATCTATAGTAGCATATCAGGGAATGAGAGGGAAAGAGTAATTCAAGCAGTACCATAAACCAACAAGTGCAGAATAATGGCCATACAAAGAAGTGTGATGCTGATAGGTACAGGGAAAATGTAAAGCTCACCACAGATGCACAGAAACAGAATAAAGCACATACACATAAAGTAACTGAGGTACATAGCAAAATCCACATTTACATGTCAGAAACAGACACAGAGAGCAAAACACACACTCACAAATTGTACACAGATAAATACAGAGTAATAGCCACATTCACATTACAGAGACTGGTAGATGTAGGGTCAAACCCACAATCAATTACCACAATCATAAAGTTACAGAATCAATCAGATAATTGCACTGCAGGAACTGACAACATGTTGGGTAAAATCCTCATTTGCGTATCAGAACTGAAAGGTTAAATATTGATCCCACATTCACTTGCCAGAACATGTACATCTCCATGTACAGTGTAAATGAAAATGGAAAATGCTGGAAATACTCTGCAAGTCTGGCAGCACCTGTGGAGAGAGAAATTCAGTTCACATTTCAGGTCAATGACCTTTGATCAGGACAGACATTTCTGATGAAAGGTCATTGACCTGAAAGGCTAATTCTGTTTCTGTCTCCACAGATGTTGGCAGTCCTGCTGTGTATTTACTGAATTTTCTGCTTTTATTTCCAATTTCCAGCATTAACAGTATTTTGCTTTGTATTAGGTGCAGTTTAAAGATCTTACTTCAATACCAGTCATTGACAAGTACGAAGGAATACTCATATTCACGTAACAGAAAGTGAGTGATTCAAACCAAAACCACCGTTCAATTCATCAGTAAATGACAGGTGCATAAAAAAATCCACTCACATCAGAAGCTGCAGATAGAGTGAAAAGTGCACATGCACTTATCAGTAAGTGACAGAGATAAATATAGTCACATTCCACATTCTGAGATAAAGAATGAATCCCTCACACACATACCATACAAAGAGGGACAGATATTTAGACAGATCTAGGTGTGTAATAGATCCTTCATTGTTCCTTAAATATAAACAAACAGATCCTGTCTTTCAGAGTGGCAGATGCAGAATAAGTTCTACACTCAGACTGTACCATTGATGAACAGCTACAGAATGAATGTCATTCATAAAAGTGGGAGTTCCAGAATTTGGGCTGAGTGATGATGAAGGAATGGTGTTATATTTTTGAAGTCAGGATGTTGTGCAAACTAGAGATGAAATTGCAGGTGGTAATGTAATAAGCTTGCTGCCCATGTTCCAGTCAGTAGCAGATGTCATGGGTTTGGAAGGTGCTGTTGTACGGTACTTCCTCAGGTTGATGCAGTACATCTTTTAGATGGGACACACTGTGCACTGGTGGTGGAGGGAGTAAATGCTTAACCTGGTGAATGGTAAGATAATCAAGCCTGCTGATTTGTCCTGGATGGTATCAAGCTTCTTCAGTGTTTTTAGAGCTGCACTCAACCAAGCAAGTGGAGAGTAATCCATCAGAATTCTGACATGTGGCTTGTAGGTGGTGGAAAGACTTTGGGAAGTTCTCCCTGTGTCTGCGTGGGTTTTCTCCGGGTGCTCCGGTTTCCTCCCACATGCCAATGACTTGCAGGTTGGTAGGTAAATTGGCTATTATAAATTGCCCCTAGTATAGGTCGGTGGTAGGGAAATATAGGGACAGGTGGGGATGTGGTAGGAATATGGAATTAGTGTAGAATTAGTGTAGGATTAGTATAAATGGGTGGTTGTGTGGAACCTGAGGTGAGCCATCCCTGGACTAGGGGGGTGAGTTTGCTTGGTCAATATGTTTCTCACGAAAACTGTTCCTTCGGAATGTGCCATGTCTGGCTGATGAGATAAGAAGAGTGTTGTTGAAGCCTGATGTCTCTTTCTGTTGTTGCGCTGTATCAGCTGCAAGGCCAATGGTGAGATAGATATGTAAACGAAGGATTGAAAATTACTGTATCTTATTCGTTTAGAGCAAGAATTAAATTGTAATATTATTGGTGCTTTAGAATGCAAATTAAGGATTGAAATATTGTTGTAAGATTATTGGTTGCAGAATAGTATAATTGCCACTGTTTGACTGTAATTCTTTAGAACATCGCACTGAGTCTCAATGTGAGCTCTACTGTGTTTGTTCTCTGTGTGCACAAGTTAATAAAGTAGTTTGCGAGTACTCATCCGAGGAAGTTTGATTTCTGGCTCCTTCTCTTGTACACCCCCAAATGATTTTGACACAAAAGGTCGCTGGAGGGCCTTTGCTGTCAAAATGTGACACACCTGGTAGATTAAATTGTCCACTAAAGTAAAAGCAAAATACTGCAGATGCTGAAAATCCGAAACAAAAACAAGAAATGCTGGAAATACTCAGCAGATTAAATTGTCCACCAGGTATATAGTAGTTCTTTGCAGGATATTATATAAAGGGGCTGGCTTTAATTCAAATCCATCAGTCAGGTTCCTGCGATACCCAACAAGGCCCAAAAATGATCTCAGAGCCTTAGTATCTTGTGGTAAGGGGAGTTGGAAGTTTGAGGATTGTCTGTACTCGCATCTGCTCTGTCTCACGCTTTCCCTGTGTTATCACTATTCTCAAATAATAAACCTTTTCTTTCAATATCTGTGCCTTTTCCGGGTTAACTTTCACTCCAACCTTCCAAAGGAGTTGAAGGAGCTCCTCCAGTAGGTCAATTGTCACACTGATAAAGATGCTGTGATATTTGATGTCTGCAATTAAGTTTTTAAATTCTTAAAGCTGCTGGATCTCTTGTTGGGCATCAGTTCTCATGTGGCCTTGGAACCTGCCGTCACCTGCTTAAAAAAACACAAAGAATCCATTGTGGCTCTGCCCTTGAGCCCAATGGGTTAATTTGTCCAATTCTATCTGTCAATTTAGAAATTTAAGGTTTAATCATTTCCATTATATATAAATTTTACTCTCAGCAATGCAAAATTGTGTGGTGGGTTAAATGGAAAAACAGCAGCTGCAGCGGGGGTTTTTTTTTTCATGGGGCGGAGCAAAATCGTCTCAGCTGCGTCACTTTACAAAACCTTTTTCTTCTCTCATCGAAAAAAAACCCACACTCCATTTTAATCTATTTTTTAAAATCCTTTTGGTATTCTTAAGGTTGCTCTCCTTTGAAGTTGAAAATGCCACAAATGCTTCCGTTGCTTTCCAAATAACAAATCACATCTGCACACTTACACTGGTATTCCACTGTCATGCCACATATTCTGAACTCTCAGGTGATCTTATCAAAAGATCAAATATCATCGGGGAGGAAAATGGTGGGGGGGGGGGGGGGGGGCGCTGGTGGTGTCTATCTGAGATCTTTGCTTACCTCCCCCTGCAGGGTCCTGATGTCTCAGTTTATGGCCCGACTTTCAACTGTAGCTCTCTTAAAAAATCGTATCTCCAAGAGCAAACTATCAATTGCTAGTCTTATCTACACTTTCCTGACATTCACTGGAAAATTCGAGGCTTCTTGGAAATTAGCTGTTTATTTCACTATTTGTTTATCCCCAGAATTCCTTTATTAGCGCTTGCATCAGCCAGATCTGATTGCCAATTCCCATTAATTATAATTCTATTTCATTTTGAGCCCTGGAGAACCTTTACAATTTATATTCATAATTCCTTAAAACAAAAATCAAACATTTCCATTTGATTCCAGACATTAGTGTATATTGTTTGTGTTTTTTTTTTACCTTACATGACATTTTAACTCCTTAAATAACTTGCCAAATTAAACTGGATTTTCGACATCTCACATTATTCCAAATTCAAATAACAGTAAAGTTCCCTTTGAGTGCTTTAAATAACCACCCAGATCAATTAAATTTTGTTTATTGATTCCAATTTCATATGCCCAGACTTGGTTGTACTTTTTGTACGTTAAAGACAGAAGTGCTTGCAACTATCTCTCCTTCTCAAGCACTTTGTCTCATTGATAAAGATAGTTGCAGCAGGGTTAATTTCTTGCTTGTCTCCAAGGGGGCGGAGCAAAGCATTCTCCACTGCATCGCTTTACGTAACCTTTTTGTTTTAATGGAAAAGAACTAAACTCCATTTTAAATGTTTTTTTTTATCCTTAAATAAGAGGTTTCTAATCCAAGGATTATTTTTTTTTAAACAAAGAGGGGCCCATGCTCCATAACTCGGGTTAGAATCCCCGGTTTGACGTCAAAGGTTGAGGGAGGTTAGAGTTCCTTTCAGAGGGTGGTTTGAGTCCCCCTCGGGGTTAGAGGCCCCGTTAGAGCAAGGTCGACGAGATTGGTAGGTAATTTGGAAGTCGGCCGGTAAGGTAAAGTCTAATTAGCTTTTGTTGTAATTAAGGGAACACCTAATGCATATATGTAGATACATTATGGGCCTGAAAGCATTCTATATGTCCCGAGATGGGTGAAATGGACGCAGGGTCGGGGAAAGATGTTCCTGCCCAACGGTACCTTTAATAAGGACCGAATGCTGAAGTGCTTAGATGAGTCGCGGAAGAGTCAGGAAAGTGTACGAAGGACTGAGGAAGTGAGACAGGCACCCAAAGCCAGGATCCTGGTCGCGCAAACACAAAAGGGGCCAGCTCCTAAGGAGTCTGAACCTCCTGTTGATCAGGAGGAAGAAATTTCAAGTGAGTAAAAACAAGTTACTGTGTCTTTGATTTGAATGTGAGAATGTGGAAGCTTCCGCGAATGAATTGAATGTCTGGGATGTACAGCTTGTGTTCTGTACAACTGACTGTCGTTAACTCTTTGTTGTCTGGCCTTAATGATGAGAGAATGAGTCTGTTACTTTTTCTATTTTTACAAGTGTATATTTTGTGGGAACCTTGAGTCATGTTTTGGTTGTGAATTAGTTGAACCTGTGTGTGTTCCTTGACATTGGGACAGGGAATTTTGAAAGAGATTTGGTATTTTGAATTCATAACCCATTACAGAAATCAATTTTCGAAGTTGTTTGGAATTGAATGAGTGTGAAAAGTGATTGTTGAGTGTGTTCATTTCGATTTAGTGTTGTGCACCCAGGAATGGGATATAAAGTTGAATTATATTTTAAGTTAAAATTTTATTTTGATTTTAAAAATTGGTTTTGCAACTGTGAAAAGGCAATGAACAATTTTCTAAGAGATAAGCTTCAGCCTTGAAGATCTGAAGAGGTTTGGCAGAAATCCAATTTGACATTTAAAACACTGCTTTAATTGGAGTTCCAGTTTAAAATCTGTTCTAGTTTTTTTTTGGAGTTTAAATTAAAGACATGTTTTACTGACTGTTTTAAGTAGCAAATGTCAGGAATGGATATTGGTTTAAGGGAGAGAAGGATAAACAAAGGAGATATAGGAAAGATTAATTTTTGTGTAAGGACCTAGTGTTAAATCTTTTGTTGTAAGAATGTTAAATAACTTTTTCTTTAGTTTTTGGTTTTTAAAATAAATATCTTTTAGAATAAGCACATGCTATTCTGTTCTGTGTGTAGTTAATAAGTAGTATAAGTTAATAAGTCTGAATTAAATTAATACTGTTAAGGTTAATTGACCTGTTTAAGTTGAAGAACTGGAAATTTCATTTGTTGCCACAATGAACTTTCAAGTTTATTATGTCATGTTTTGGAGGAGTCTTCAGTTCCGGACAGAGGACTCACTCATATAACATTGGCAGTTTTGATTTTTAATTATTATTGCAGTGAATTGGAATTTGGAATCATCTTTGTTTTAAAAATAATAATAATCCTTGGATTAGAAACCTCTTATTTAAGGATAAAAAAAAACATTTAAAATGGAGTTTAGTTCTTTTCCATTAAAACAAAAGAGTTACGTAAAGCGACGCAGCGGAGAATGCTTTGCTCCGCCCCCTTGGAGACGAGCAAGAAATTAACCCTGCTGCAACTATCTTTATCAATGAGACAAAGTGCTTGAGAAGGAGAGATAGTTGCAAGCACTTCTGTCTTTAACGTACAAAAAGTACAACCAAGTCTGGGCATATGAAATTGGAATCAATAAACAAAATTTAATTGATCTGGGTGGTTATTTAAAGCACTCAAAGGGAAATTTACTGTTATTTGAATTTGGAATAATGTGAGATGTCTAAAATCCAGTTTAATTTGGCAAGTTATTTAAAGAGTTAAAATGTCATGTAAGGTAAAAGAAAAACACAAACAATATACACTAATGTCTGGAATCAAATGGAAATGTTTGATTTCTGTTTTAAGGAATTATGAATATAAATTGTAAAGGTTCTCCAGGGCTCAAAATGAAATAGAATTATAATTAATGGGAATTGGCAATCAGATCTGGCTGATGCAAGCGCTAATAAAGGAATTCTGGGGATAAACAAATAGTGAAATAAACAGCTAATTTCCAAGAAGCCTCGAATTTTCCAGTGAATGTCAGGAAAGTGTAGATAAGACTAGCAATTGATAGTTTTCTCTTGGAGATATGAGTTTTTAAGAGAGCTACAGTTGAAAGTCTGGCCATAAACTGAGACATCAGGACCCTGCAGGGGGAGGTAAGCAAAGATCTCAGATAGACACCACCAGCGCCCCCCCCCCCCCCCCCCTTTTCCTCACCGATGATATTTGATCTTTTGATAAGATCACCTGAGAGTTCAGAATATGTGGCATGACAGTGGAATACCAGTGCAAGTGTGCAGATGTGATTTGTTATTTGGAAAGCAACGGAAGCATTTGTGGCATTTTCAACTTCAAAGGAGAGCAACCCTAAGAATACCAAAAGGATTTTAAAAAATAGATTAAAATGGAGTGTGGTTTTTTTTCGATGAGAGAAGAAAAGGGTTTTGTAAAGTGACGCAGCTGAGACGATTTTGCTCCGCCCCATGAAAAAAAAAATCCCCGCTGCAGCTGCTGTTTTTCCATTTAACCCACCACACAATTTTGCATTGCTGAGAGTAAAATTTATATATAATGGACATTATTAAATCTTAAATTTCTAAATTGACAGATAGAATTGGACAAATTAACCCATTGGGCTCAAGGGCAGAGCCACAATGGATTCTTTGTGTTTTTTTAAGCAGGTGACGGCAGGTTCCAAGGCCACATGAGAACTGATGCCCAACAAGAGATCCAGCAGCTTTAAGAATTTAAAAACTTAATTGCAGACATCTAATATCACAGCATCTTTATCAATGTGACAATTGACCTACTGGAGGAGCTCCTTCAACTCCTTTGGAAGGTTGGAGTGAAAGTTAACCCGGAAAAGGCACAGATATTGAAAGAAAAGGTTTATTATTTGAGAATAGTGATAACACGGGGAAAGCGTGAGACAGAGCAGATGCGAGTACAGACAATCCTCAAACTTCCAATTCCCCCTACCACAAGATACTAAGGCTCTGAGATCATTTTTGGGCCTTGTTGGGTATCGCAGGAACCTTACTGATGGATTTGAATTAAAGCCAGCCCCTTTATATAATATCCTGCAAAGAACTACTATATACCTGGCGGACAATTTAATCTGCTGAGCATTTCCAGCATTTCTTGTTTTTGTTTCGGATTTTCAGCATCTGCAGTATTTTGCTTTTACTTTAGTGGACAATTTAATCTACCAGGTGTGTCACATTTTGACAGCAAAGGCCCTCCAGGGACCTTTTGTGTCAAAATCATTGGGGGGTGTACAAGAGAAGGAGCCAGAAATCAAACCAGCACTCAAAATTTATTAAACGGGCAACATGCTCCAAGTAATAAAATTGTATATGATAATATAAAGCTTGAGTTGGTACCGGTAATATTGAATATCTCAGATATCCAGCTACCTGACTGGTGCCCTGAGAAGACCCGAGAGTATTACTGCAACAATTGTTGAGACAGGAATTTGGTAATGAGAAAATAATAAAGGGAAAGAGCCCTAAGCGTTGTTTAGTGAATGACGCAGCCACAGTCCTTAATACAGGAACTTCAATTGTCAATACTATAGATTTGGAAAATGTGGACCAGAAGGTTAGAACTTTCAGTCAGCTAGTAAAGGATATTTTAAAAAAAGGAACAAAAGGCACAGAAGTGGTGTAGCTAAAGTAGGACAGGATCTGTCAAAAACAGTGACAGGACTGGTGAGAGTACGGGAAGGTCATGCTCATACTATTAATGATAGCATAGAAAAGGTAAAGGAGGTCCACGACATTTCAAATAATGAAAGTGTTTGTAGTACATATGGTCCGTGGATGATTAGAACAAACGAAGGAAAATTGGAGGCAAATTGATGCAGGACAGGTACCAGTTTGGATCAATTACACCCAGTTGGAGGACTTAGCTAGTCACACAAATGATAAAATTATCAGGTGCCAACTCAGAAAACGTAAGGTATGGAAAGGTCAGGAATGTGTAAATACAGGATCTATGAGTATTGGAGTAGTGTTGGGAATACCTGTAATTCTGAGAGATAAGTTAGGGATACAATTACATGAAGTAGAAAATATAGGGGTGATAAGGGGAAAAGATTACATAGAATACCATGATATTTTACCCTACATTATGGAAATTGGAAAAGAGGTAGTTGGAACAACATTGTCCAAGTGTAGTCTGGAAAACCTGGTGGTCATATGTCCTCATCCTAT
The DNA here is from genome assembly GCF_036365525.1 of Heterodontus francisci. NCBI lineage: Eukaryota > Metazoa > Chordata > Chondrichthyes > Heterodontiformes > Heterodontidae > Heterodontus > Heterodontus francisci. The sequence goes on from NC_090415.1 coordinate 10,197,802, forward strand.
ATATAAAACAGCAGAATCAAAATGCAGACTAGGAAAGCATTGTCAGGGCTAACCCATGTGGCCTATATGGGAAAGGGGAGATATTGCTTAACCACCACAATGAAGGAGTACCAGTATGGACATAACCGGACTTGTCCGGTGAACAACAGTATGTTTTGTTTCAACCCACAAATACCAACCAGGGTGGGGAAGATGGAGTTGGTAGACATACAAAAACGAAAGACAGAAAATATTAAGGAGGGTTTGACAAATTACCTCCAGTAAAATAAATATACTATTGTGCAATTGCCCACACGCTTGGGTAAAGAGAGACAGCAGCTAGAAGCCACTGCTGTAGTGTACTACAATCTGGAACAACAGTTGAAGAAGCTACAAGAGGGTGGTTGATGGTCGGCACAGACTCGGTGGGCCGAAGGGCCTGTTTCAGTGCTGTATCTCTAAACTAAACTAAACTAAAGAGTACTGGGCTAATGGGAAGATTCTTGGTAGTGTAGATGAACAGAGAGATCTTGGTGTCCAGGTGCATAAATCCCTGAAGGTTGCTACCCAGGTTAATAGGGCTGTTAAGAAGGCATATGGTGTGTTAGCTTTTATTAGTAGGGGGATCGAGTTTCGGAGCCACGAGGTCATGCTGCAGCTGTACAAAACTCTGGTGAGACCGCACCTGGAGTATTGCGTGCAGTTCTGGTCACCGCATTATAGGAAGGATGTGGAAGCTATGGAAAGGGTGCAGAGGAGATTTACTAGGATGTTGCCTGGTATGGAGGGAAGGTATTACGAGGAAAGGCTGAGGGACTTGAGGTTGTTTTCGTTGGAGAGAAGGAGGAGGAGAGGTGACTTAATAGAGACATATAAGATAATCAGAGGGTTGGATAGGGTGGATAATGAGAGTCTTTTTCCTCAGATGGTGATGGCAAACACGAGGGGACATAGCTTTAAGTTGAGGGGTGATAGATTTCGGACAGATGTCAGAGGTAGTTTCTTTACGCAGAGAGTAGTAGGGGCGTGGAACGCCCTGCCTGCAACAGTAGTAAACTCGCCAACTTTAAGGGCATTTAAGTGGTCATTGGATAGACATATGGATGAAAATGGAATAGTGTAGGTCAGATAGTTTCACAGGTCAGCGCAACATCGAGGGCCGAAGGGCCTGTACTGCACTGTAATGTTCTAATTCTAATTCTAAGATGAGATTGATGAGATAAACGATTCAACCTGGTGGGAGGACTTATGGAACTGGGGGTCAAACGTGCAGATGCACCCCTGGTTTAGAATTATCTCCCATGTCCTGATAGTGGTTTTGGGTATCACGGTGTTATATGTGACATACTTAATTTGGAAACTTAAGAAATTAATTAGGTGATGTGAGAGGATGTATGAATACAGGATGGACAGCTACCTTAAAGACAATCAGTTTTCAAAATTGCTCCATAAAAGATAGACGATTAGTTATGCCGCACAAGGATGATTGTGTAACCTATTCGTATATACTTAAAATGAATTAATGAATGGTCAATTTGCTCTAAGAATGAAATTGCGGCTGTGTTATGTTCACACAATTGATTATGTAATGGTGATGATACAAATGCCTAAATGTATGGGATACAACTATGTGCTGCTATTACTGCAGCCAAGTTACTGTTACGTGAATATGGGCCTAGGTTTGGAATCCCTGAAATCATATCTAGCAACAATGCTGGCAGCACAAAGGGAGGAGGGGGTGGGGGAGGGGTCTGTGCAGCTCATCCTGTACGTTGTCATCAAACTCTTCCTTTGTTGCATCCGCTCCGTTTGCCGGTCACAGAATCGCCAGAGTCCTGGTGGCAATCCAACAACCCATCTCCTCCCTCCTTCTGAATAATGACCCCACTAAGGATGAAGCCCAACGGCTAGTAAATATAGAACTTGAGTGAGACCTGGCAGTTGTCCTTCCAGGACAAAAGGGGGGAAGTGTGGAACCTGAGGTGAGCCATCCCTGGACTAGGGGTGTGAGTTTGCTTGGTCAATATGTTTCTCACGAAAACTGTTCCTTAGGAATGTGCCATGTCTGGCTGATGAGATAAGAAGAGTGTTGTTGAAGCCTGATATCTCTTTCTGTTGTTGCGCTGTACCAGCTGCAAGGCCAATGGTGAGATAGATATGTAAACGAAGGATTGAAAATTACTGTATCTTATTCGTTTAGAGCAAGAATTAAATTGTAATATTATTGGTGCTTTAGAATGCAAATTAAGGATTGAAATATTGTTGTAAGATTATTGGTTGCCACTGTTTGACGGTAATTCTTTAGAACATCGCACTGAGTCTCAATGTGAGCTCTACTGTGTTTGTTCTCCTTGTGCACAAGTTAATAAAGTAGTTTGCGAGTACTCATCCGAGGAAGTTTGATTTATTTTGCTCTAGTTTCTTCCACAGTTGATGGTCAGCACAGACTCGGTGGGCCGAAGGGCCTGTTTCAGTGCTGTATCTCTAAACTAAACTAAGTTAGGACATGAGTTGCTCATCATAGAACTCCCAGTCTCTGACCAGCCCTTGAAGCCATAGAAGTAATATGGCAGAAGAAAGAGTAAATCCTTTAGTCATTTCCCATAAAGCAACATGCACATAAGAATGGGCATGTGCAAACAAGATACTGACATGCCTTGGACACAAGCTGCAATCACTAATCATAGGCTCATGGAGACAGAATAAAACCACAATCACATACCAGTAACTGAGAGGTACATAGTAAAATTCACATTCACATATCAGGAACAGAAAGGCAAAGAAAAACACTTGCTGGCAAATCCAATACAGACAGACACAGAGTAAGAGCCACATTCACATTCCAGAGAGTGACAGATCAAGAGTAAACACTCCAATTAATTACAAGTAACAAACAGGAACAGAATAGAATACATACTTGCATTTTAATATCTGACAGGTACCCAGAATAAAATAAACATTCACGTATCAGAAACTGACAAGTGAAGAGTAAAAGTCACAGTAATATGTCACAAACTGACAGATACAGGGTGATCTCACATTCACTTGCCAGATTATAAAAGGTAATGAAAAAAATCTTTCTTCCAGACCTGAAACTGACAGGCACAGAATAAAGGAGTGACTTACATTGCAGTAAGTGACCAGAATGAGGAAAATCCATATTCACATGTCAGAAACTGACAGCTGAAGAGTAAAATCTGAAGTAACATCACACTCTGACAGATATGGAGTGATGTCACAATCACTTGCCAGCAACTAGCAGGTACAGAGTAAAGATCTTTATTCCATACCAGAAACTGACAGGTACAAAGAGGGATGAGGTCATGCAACATGAACTTCAAAAGTAAGATAGCAGATTTTAAAAAGGGTCCACAAAGGTTGTAATCGCTGGATTACTCCCGCTGCCACGTGCAGGTGAGTATAGGAATAGGAGGATAGAGCAGATGAATGTGTGGCTGAAGAGATAGTGCAGGAGGGAGGGCTTTAATTTCCTGGATCACTATGTCTGTTTCTGGCCAAGGTGGGAATTGTACAAGTTGGACAGATTGCACCTGAACTGGATCGGGACCAACATCCTTGCTGGGAGGTTTGCACGTGCTTTTGGGGGTGGGAGGTGAGGGGTGGTTGTTGTAAACTAACTTGGCAAGGGGGTGGGATACAGAGGGGAGGTACAGTCAGGGTTGATGTACAGTCAAATATAGAAGAGAAACTGAGTCAGTCTGGAAGGCAGAGAAAATGCAGACATGTTAAGACACAAGCTAACACTGCAAGGCTGGATTGCATCTATTTTAACGCAAGGAATCTTACTAGTAAGGTGGATGAATTGAGGCCATTTATTAACACATGGAAATATGATATTATTCCTGTCACAGAGACATAGTTGAGGGAAGGGCAGGACCGGTAGCTCAATATTCCAGGGTATAGAAACTTCAGGCATGACAGGGGAGGGTACAAAATAGGAGGTGGCAGTGCACAGTTGATCAAGGAGTCAATTACTGTCTAAGGAGGGATGATATATTAGAAGATTCCTTAAATGAGGCCATATGGGTAGATTCTTTTTTTTCTTTTGGGCCTCCTTATCTCGAGAGACAATGGATATGCACCTGGAGGTGGTCAGTGGTTTGTGAAGTAGCGCCTGGAGTGGCGATGAAGGCCAATTCTCGAGTGACAGGCTTTTCCACAGGTGCTGCAGAGAAATTTGTTTGTCGGGGCTGTTGCACAGTTGGCTCTCCCCTTGCGCCTCTGTCTTTTTTCCTGCCAACTACTAAGTCTCTTCGACGAGCCACATTTTAGCCCCGCCTTTATGGCTGCCCGCCAGCTCTGGCGAATGCTGGCAACTGACTCCCACGACTTGTGATCAATGCCACAGGATTTCATGTCACGTTTGCAGACGTCTTTATAGCGGAGACATGGACGGCCGGTGGGTCTGATACCAGTGGCGAGCTCGCTGTACAATGTGTCTTTGGGGATCCTGCCATCTTCCATGCGGCTCACATGGCCAAGCCATCTCAAGCGCCGCTGACTCAGTAGTGTGTATAAGCTGGGGATGTTGGCCACCGAGGACTTCTGTGTTGGAGATACGGTCCTGCCACCTGATGCCAAGTATTCTCCGGAGACAGCGAAGATGGAATGAATTGAGATGTCGCTCTTGGCGGACATACGTTGTCCTGGCCTCGCTGCCAGAGAGCAAGGTGCTGAGGACACAGGCCTGATACACTCGGACTTTTGTGTTCCGTGTCAGTGCGCCATTTTCCCACACTCTCTTGGCCAGTCTGGACATAGCAGTGGAAGCCTTTCCCATGCGCTTATTGATTTCTGCATCTAGAGACAGGTTACTGGTGATAGTTGAGCCTAGGTAGGTGAACTCTTGAACCACTTCCAGAGCGTGGTCGCCAATATTGATGGATGGAGCATTTCTGACATCCTGCCCCATGATGTTTGTTTTCTTATGGGTAGAACATAAATACCAAAATGGGGGCAATCACTTGGTTGGGAGTGTACTACAGGCGTCCAAACAGTCAGGGAGAGATAGAAGAGCAGATATGTAGGCAAATCTCAGAGAGGTGTAAAAATAATAGGGTAATAATTGTAGGGGATTTCAAGTTACCCAATATGAACTGGGATCGTCTTCGTGCAAATGGCTGAAAGGAGGCAGAATTCTGAAGGTGCATACAGGAGATCTTTTTGAGCCAGCAGGTAGAAAGTCCTACAAAAGAAGGAGCCGTGCTCGACCTAATCCTAGGGAGTGAAGCCGGACAAGTGGGAGGAGTGTCAGTGGGGGAGCATTTCGGGGATAGTGGCCTTAACTCTGTAATATTTAAGATAGTTATGGAAAAGGACAAAGAGGGACCAGAAATAAATGTACTCAATTTGGGGAAGACCGATTTCAATATGATAAAACAGGATCTGGCCAAAGTGGACTGTGAGAAGCTACTTATAGGAAAGTCTACATCAGACTAGTGGGAGTCATTCAAAAAGGAAATAATGAGAATTCAGGGTCAACATGTTCCCATAAAGGTGAAGCATAGGACCAACAAATCCAGGGAACCCTGGATGTCCAGGGATATAGAGGATTGGATAAGGACAAAAAAAGAGGATTCGGGCAGAAAACAGCGGAGGCCCGAGAGGATTATAGAAAATGTAAGGGGGAGGGCGGGGTGGGGGGAGGTGGTACTTAAAAAAATATATAAGAATAATAAGCAGAGCGAGGAGGTGACTTGCAAAAAAAGTCGTGTCTAACAAACTTGATTGAATTTTTTGAGGAGGTGACTCGATGTGTAGATGAGGGTAAGGCAGTTGATGTTATCTACATGGACTTCAGTAAGGCTTCAGATAAGGTCCCACATGGGAGATTGATTAAGAAGGTAAGAGCCCATGGGATCCAGGGCAATTTGGCAAATTGGATTCAGAATTGGCTTAGTGGCAGGAGGCAGAGGGTGATGGTCGAGCGTTGTTTTTGTGAGTTGAAGTTTGTGACCAGTGGTGTACCACAGCGATCGGTGCTGGGACCATTGCTGTTTGTAGTGTACATGAATGATTTAGACGTGAATGTAGTAGATATGATCAGTAAGTTCACAGATGACACGAAAATTGGTGTCATAAATAGTGAGGAGGAAAGCCTTAGATTACAGGATGATATAGATGGGCTGGTAAGATGGGTGGAGCAGTGGCAAATGGAATTTAATCCAGAGAAGTGCGAAAATGTGAGGTGATGCATTTTGGGAGGCCTAACAAGGCAAGGGAATATACAATGAATGGCCAGATCCTAAGATGTACAGAGGGTCTGAGGGACATTGGTGTACTTGTCCATAGATCACTGAAGGCAGAAGCACGGGGAGATAAGGTGGTTAGGAAGGCATATGGGATACTTGTCTTTATTAGCTGAGGCATAGAATATAAGAGCAGGGAGGTTATGAGGGAGCTGAATGAAATGCTAGTTAGGCCACAGCTGGAGTACTGTGTACAGTTCTGGTCAACTCACCAAAGGAAGGACGTGATTGCAATGGAGAGCGTGCAGAGGAGATTCACCAGGATGTTTCCTGGGCTGTGGCATTTCAGTTATGAAGAGAGACTGGATAGGCTAGGGTTGTTTTCCTTGGAGCAGAGAAGGCTGAGGGGGGAACTGATTGAGGTATACAAAATTACACGGGACATTGATAGTACAGATAGGAAGAAAACGTTTCCCTCAGCGGAGGGATCAACAACCAGGGTAATAGATTTAAGTAATGGGCAGCAGGTTTAGAGGGGACTTGAGGAGAAAATATTTCATGCAGAGTGTGGTTGGAATCTGGAACACACTACCTGAAGGGCTGGTAGAGGCAGGACCCCTCATAGCATTTGAGAAGGATTTCGATGAACACGTGAAATGTCATAGCATACAAGACTATGGGCCAAGTGCTGGAAAATGTGATTCGAATAGATTCATGCTTGATGGGAGGCAAAGACACAGTGGGCCAAAGGACCTGTTTCTGTGCTGTATAACTCTATGACAAATGTAAAGGAAAGCCAACATTCACATAGCAGAAATTCACAGATCCAAAGAAAATCCACCATACAGTTCAAAAGAAAGTGACAGGACAGAAAGAACACACACTCACATACCAGAAATTGGCAGACAGAATAAAATTCACACGCCCGTACCCGAAACTAACTTGTACAGATGTAAATCCACAATCATACAGCAGAGAATGAGATGTATGACTAAACCCAGCTTCTGACACTTGAGGCTAACGTACACAGAGTGAAAACAATGCTCATGTCTCACACCTGAAATGGCCAGATGTAGATCACAACCCATACTCACATATCAGAACGGGCAGGTACCTTGTAAAATATCTCTTAATGAACCACTAACAGGGAGACGATACAGTCCACATTCGTTCATCAGAAACTTACAGATACAGATAATAAACAGTACTTACATACAACAGATTGAAAGAAACAGGTTAAAACCCATCCTTATATGTAGACATCAGATTGGTACAGACCACAGGTGAGGCCTCCAAACCAGAGACTGACATGTCGAGTGAAAACAACGCTGGCATGTCATCAATTAACATGTGCAGTGTAAAGCTACACAAAAATGCCACTTACTAACAGGTACAGAGACAAAATCAAACAACCTTTCATACCAGAAACTGACAGGTGCAGATTAAAATCCAAATTCACAATTCAGAAATTGACAGATAAAGAGAAATGCCCAGACTCCAAAATCAGATATTAACAGATGCATAACAAAACCCACACTCACAGAACAAAACCCATCATCACCCATTTAGAAACTGAATGTTACAGAGAAAAATAAAACAGAATCACCTATTGAAGATTGAAATTATTGAATGAAATGACCAAATCATTGACCATAGATTGACAAATACAGAGTAAAAGCCACGGGTAAATATCACATACTGATGGGCACAGAATGAATCCCACACTCACGTGTCCGGCAGGGAAG